>NC_139724.1:37602685-38962685 GCF_964211835.1 Anser anser | reverse complement strand
GTGCTCTTGTAAGAAAAGCAATACTTCGCAGTCCTCACTCCATAGGGTGAGAAGTTACATCAGTGAAAACAGTTTTCTGATTTACACATGACAGCTTGATTCATTTGCCTAAACAGGGGATCCCCAGAATCATCTGAGGTATTTCAAGGTACCTAAGATATGGTACTGCATGGAGCTGACAGAGATTATACAGTGTGAACAGGTGACTGTTGTCATTTTGGTTTCAAATTTCACCAGATCCCTATATGTGAGCAACTGAATAAAGCCCTGGGCAGCACCCAGAGAAGTCTACCTGTACTCAGCTCCCTCTAATCTTTCTTCAAGCATGACATGGCAGTCCTGGAATTTCTTCAGAATATTAAAGGACCCACAGCATTCAGACACTAGCCAAACGCAAACCTAAGACTAGACCTCAGCATATATATTGATGGAAGCACTTTATGAGGACAACATTTCTTAAATCACATTGGTTTTGTGCAGTGAGTAGCTCTTTGCAGGATTTGGTGTAATTTAAATAGACAGATTTGAAACCTTTATCCCAAACAGATGTTTTCCACAGACATAGTAAATAAAGTACACTTAGGTCTATGATTTCTTTCATTTCACTGATAAAATGTCAAATATTTATTTTATTGCAAATTAATTCAAATTTTAAGTACACTTTGGAATCTAACCACTTAGTCATACAGTAAGGTATCTCTACATCTGAAGAAACTCCACTCATTTAAGGCGTGTGCACGAATGTGTATACGTATGCATATAAGCATAAAAAACTACTCATACACACGAGCATAATTTGATCCATCAGCAGCTAGTGAACAGAATTATCTAGCAGAGCTTTCCCCTAAAGCTAATATTAATGATTTTTTTCGCCTCCCTACTTACGTAAGAAAACAAAGCAGATGGAGAAAAGCCTAATAGAAATTGTAAGGTATTTTAATGATTTTACTTTTCAAACTGTTTGTTCTTTTCACTTGCCCTCCCATGTGTAAATTACACATTTTGCAATTATTGCACTGCCTAACTCCTCACTGGTTGACTTCTTTATCAAGAATTGTATATAAAAATTTATACCTGGGGAATATTATACTCAAAGTCTCAACATCATGACTCTTGAACTGCAGGAAGGCCAGATGAAGTAGAAGACAAGATTTGGAATCAGTTACATGTAGTATTAACTAACTAAATCTTTCAGAGAAATAAGAGAACCTCTGCCCCCTGATTTATGGACTATTTTCATGTAATTCTAAAATTTAATCTCTGGCATGCACATACAAATAAATACATAAGCAGAATCAAATACACTGTTTTTGTGAAATGTTTTAAAGTTAGCACCTGAAAGTGCATTTCAGTACCCCGGATCTGATAGATCCTCATTTATCATAGCAAAACTAGTCTTGAATCAAGAATGGGTTTGATTCTGATTTTCATTGGCATTGATTTTCATAGCCCTGTATTTTTCTATTCTATACAAGTACCTCCAAAAATACTTTGGAAAATTGGGAGATATGTATGTGACTCAGTACTGTTGCTTCTGTTTAATACAAAGATTAAAACCAACATAAACTTAAAAAGAAAAATCCTAGTTTGTACAGGGTTAGATTTACTTTAAATGTCTGCATAGGAACAACAAAAGATAAAACCTAATCTCAATCCAGTAGATTTTTTTTTGTTTTAAATGAGCAATTATAACACAGATGTGCACATTTTTTTTCTAATTAATTTTAAAAATATTATTAATGAAGGTGGTGAGTAGAACTGGGCCTAGCCACCAATATCTCTGCTTGCATAAAAAGACAGAGTTAAGATGAAGCTTAACCTCCTTTGATACAAGTGAGGAAGAGATGGCAGGTACTGGAATAATCAGTGAATGCATGTGTGCACGTGTGCTACACAGTAGCCAGGAATATGACCAGAGATGCGAAAGGTTGAAAGATGGGAATAAAACAGAAAAGAGGATAACAGAGGGAGAGAGGAAGAGAAAAAACATAAGTTAGGCAAATCAAAAAGGTGTTCTAGATACTGTTGCGATTATAGATAGAGTTTGCTTCTTCGACTAAGAGTTCCTCAGTTTCCTACATTGGATATTATCATCTTTTGAGGCTTTTGGGGGTATTCAATGATATTTCTGACATAAGATTTTACCTAACTCTTCCTTATAATTAGGGTCTTTTCACATCTCTGTAATGCGATCAGGCAGAGTTTATCAAGAAATTTCTTTTTCCTCTTTTAGTTGTAGATGAGCAGATAAAAGTTTATTACTGCTAGTATGTTAGGTAATTTTATTTAATTACTATAAGGCATAGCTATTGTGTTTTGAAGAGATTTTGGAATTAAAAACAGTGATGAGGAAATAAAAACAATTAAGACTGAGGCAATGGAGAAAAAAAATTCTTTGCTCCTTAAAAGCAGAAACAATACAAGTTGTCTCTAAATAATTCACATGTGGTGCTGGGCAAGCTTCTCAGAAAGCAACATTTCCATTTTCATTTACAAGTTTCCCCAAATGTTTCATTAAAATTCAAAGGCTGTGCTGAAAAACAAACTAAAGTACTTTCAGGTATAGAGGGTTGGGGTTGTTTAGTTTTAAACAGGTTACTTTCTTTCCTTATCTTCTCCAGCAGCTGGCACTTATAAATGAAACAATTTTTAAAAACTGTTGAAATCCAAATTTCTGATCACTAAATAAAGAGTAGTGAGATGTGACATTGGTACTTTCTGTCCTCCCATGGCCTTTCCTCTACTGTTATGCCTCATCTCTGGCTCAGTCTGTGGCATTTCATTGCCGAGACTGATTTTTCTGGTGATGAAGAGATAATGGACCCTCTGAGAAATAAGACACCACATAATAATGGTCTGCTTTACAGAAGTAGTCCGTTTTAATTTCATGGTTGTTGCATTATCCTACATGATTTCTCACAAGACATTACAGCAGGATCACAATAATGCCACCACTGGTGTGTACATAAAGCAAAGTTAACTTTAAAAGTGGTGTTCTTTTGAGTAGTTTCTTTCTCTAGGCTGTATAAAGCATTAATTCATAATGATTGAATCTTCCACTTTGTTCCCTTTTTCTGGTACTAAAGCACATTTATCCTATATGTATGCATGCTCAAAACTAAGGTTGAGGGGCTTTGTTTCAGCATAAGGAAGGAACCTGAGACCAAGTATAAAATATTCTGTGACAAAATATTTTGAAAGAAGCACATTGAAAAGAGAGGGATATTCATGCAAGAAAGAAAGAAAAGAAAAAAGTATTTGTTTTTTATCTGCTTCAGGAGCTCTGTAAGTGTAGATAGTTGCTATAGCCTTTTGTTCAAATGATGCAGCTAAAATTGATTATCTTTTATACTATATATATACTTTTACAACTGTATATACATTCTTATGCATATGATTATGATAATGGAATGTCCACAAAATGGTATATGCCTTAAAAACACACAGATGCCTACTTCTATTATAGACTTATGAAACAATGTCATGAAACTTTTTTAAACATTTTTTGACATTTGAGGTATGTTGGTGGCTGTATTTCCACCAGAACTCTAAAACCAAAGGCTCTTTTGACATTGAATGTAGACCCCTTGCTGTGCATGAAACATTTGTCTGTTTCAGTGGTAGGTAAATTCTGAAAGTGGTGGTATATAAGATCATGTTTAGTTCTTGAGCTGTATCACAAGTTATTAAAGTCTCAGAAAAAGATATATATACATCACAAATACTTGATATTCAGCTGTAAATAAAATATCAAAAATATCACTTACCCAAAGCTTAATATGAATATGGACCTATTTGACTTAGTTCTATGTCTCTGGCAGTATCCACTAGCAGATGCTTATTAAAATAGAAAAAGATGATCCCCTAGAAAACAATCCCTGTTTCCAGCAATCTAAAGACTGTGGACTTAAGTCTGATTTGTAGTCAGCATTAACAGTTCATGATAGACTTTCATAATTTTTCTAAATACTATTATCAAAGTTTTTTGAACTCCAAACGTTTGAACACCTACATGACTGGGCTATGAATTCACTCTTCTTATCTCATGAAATCACCATCAATATTTTTAGTAATATCCTTTACATAGAAAATACAACAAACACAAATGAATATGGTACAATCTCAGTCAGATACATTCTATGAGCAGAGATAAAAATATATATATATGCCAATAATTTCAAACATGCTGTGAAAAGACAGTAACATGAAGGCAAGAGATTTCATGGCTAACGTTTACATATAAATGATGTAAGGATATTATTCTTACTGCAGTTTCCTTGTGCAACCCACTAGTTCAGCTGGAATGTCTATTCCTAGCAACTGGCACAGGGGAGAGAGGGAAAACATACCGAAGCGTACTACTGTCAGCAACAAAGTATCTTGACTCGAACGGTAGAGTCTTTCACCCAATTTTAAGGTTTGATTATTGGTTTATAGGGAGAAAAATTAATTGTGTGTGACCTTTTTTTTAATGTAATAAAATCCTCATTTTTTTTTCAAGCATTCATTCCCTTTATTGCTCCATGTCTTTACTTCCTGTCATTTTCAAAACCTTCCACTGTGAGGCACAGATCATAAAAGGAGGAGTTCTTACATTTTGCCTATTTCTTTTTGACCTTATACCTCCCAGAGGTTTAGTTGGTACAAGATCTATTCCCATCCTCCATTCATTTAAATTTTCCAGGACCGTTAAACTTCAGAATTCTCAAAAGACTAAAAAGACTAAACTTTTAAAACAGGCTTCTGTTATGACCACAAACCGCACTGTCAGTGAAGGAGAAAAGGGAGATAAAGTTGAGTCTAATTCAGAAACATGCCTCAGATGATCGGTCCATTTCTGGTTAATCTTCTGATGTGACAGTTGCATGAGAAGTGAAGGTCAAATCACATTCCTGCTTGCTGATACTGATGGATAACCTGTCAGCAGGCCGGACATGCCACCTCCCCAGACACAACCCCCTGTCAAATTCTGGGCCTGTAAGAGGGAAAGTTCAGGAAATTTTTCTTTCTCTTTCAACCTAAGAAATATAAGATATTCAAACTGCAAAATATACATTATAATGCACATCCAAATATATAAGCTTCTTCAGAACTAATCTTTCATAGCACTCTTAGAAGTCAATCTGATTTCTAGGAACTCAGTTTGCAACACAGAATTCCTACAACTACATCTAAAATGGTGGGCATTTGCAAATCTTTGACCATTTGCTTAAGCGACATCAAGACCGTTTTCCCTCCTCTACAGGTACACAGCAATAGATTTCCTGCTAACACCTAGTGAAAATAGTGCAGTGGGTAAACACAAGCAACTAACTTCTAGTGAAAAATACTGCTGTGGCTCCACTAGATCTCCGCTTCCAAAGTGCTTTCTATCTTGACTTTATATAAATAAATAAAAATACAAATAATAAAATATGAGAATAATGAATATAAAGGAGAAGTGAGGAATGAAGATAAATTGGTCACCCTACATTCAAACTAGTGCATGAACCATTTATAAACAAATAAATCAATCAAAGCAGTCACCTCTACTCAGGACATTGCTGGTTCACATTCTCCATCCATGCAGGATCAGTCTGAAAGTTTATTCATCTAACTGTGGTCTACTCTCATCCCCCCTCAATATACACACACATACTTTTTTCCCATTACTGTGCACCAGACAGATTTACAATAAACCAGACACAATAATGCCTGGATCCATCTTTCTAAGTCCCAGCTACATGTATTAGGATTTCAAATTAATCCTTCACATGCACATTGTCTAACATTTATAAGCAATGACTTTACAAACTAGATCTTGGTTTGTTAACTCCTTCTGAAACTCTTTAGTTTTCCTTGAATGGAATAAGCCTAAATAGTTCCACATAACCTATACATTTTATCTATTCAGAGATTATCTATACTTTGAGGTCTATTTATTAGAGTACATATTGAAGTTCCACATCAACCCATCAACTCACTAAAATGGACATAAATTGTGATATTCTTAGAAAGGAAAAAGCACTTGGATGGAATTGGAAAGGTATCTCTCTTTATAGACGGTGGCATTAAATGTTTATGTTTGTGTTTGTTTTAAAAACAGTTGTTGTTCTCCTTAAAATATCACAGCTAGAAACTGTAGCGGTGGTGTTTTTCCTGTTCCTACATTTACATCCACTTTTGTTTTATTCATTTGTTAAAGCATTCCAGTGGGGTCAAGAGCTCCATATACAATAGTCTCTTCTCCATAGCAAAACTCAAACTCACACCTCCAAGGAACAGCTATAATTGCATTGAGGAAGCATGCTCAATTCCTCTTGCTGAGACTGTAACACTTTGCATAAAAGAAATAATTAACCGGAGCGTGAATGTCTAGGACACTCTTTTGAGAGCAGGTTTTGCACTGAGGAGGAAGAGGAAAGTAAGTTATGTGTTTCTTCTGCCGATTAATGCAAAAAACAAGCCATCCAAGCAAGATAGTCTGATATCCAAAAAAAACCTACACCTTTCCCCTCATCTAGAATGCTTTAAACAAACAGCCATAATCATGTTATATTTTCTCGCCAGTCCAACGTGTTGATTGTATGTGCCCAATGGAATATTTTGGCTGCTCATCACTTTTGTTTAGTCTAAAATAAATTTGATTGCAGCATTTTTTCTGCAGATGGGAAGTAAAAGCTTTAATTTACCCCTAAAAATTAATGTTTGATTCCAATCCACGTGTGGTCTTCAGATAGGCAGAATATCTTACACTTCACCCTGAATTCCTGAGTTGTGCAAGTCCTCCCAGGAGTTTTAAGAATGAGAGAGCAATGGAACTTGAGGACATTTAACATCTAAAAACTAAGGACCAGTAGTGGGAGGGGTTTAGGACTAGGGAGCCACTTAAAAGCATTTTAGGAATTGGTTCTAAGGATCAACAACACAAGTAAGTCATCCGTCAGTATTCTACAAATTATAGTTTCCATACTATGGATAGTCAGACAGGATTCAGTTTGCTCTCTTCTTTCCCCAAAACAGTTGGTGGGACATGATTTCATTCTCTTTACTTTTCATTGTTGCTTTTATTGTGATATTAAACTGAAGGTTAAACTGAAGACATGAGCTTTACATTTTGTTTTGAAAACAGTAAAATCTGTAACCGTACTTACAGCCATTCATTTAGAAGTGAATTCTGCATTCTGGATGAAGATGCTCAGAAAATTCTCTCCTGGTCTCATGTGGTTCACCCTTGAAGATGGCAGCTTTGTTGTTCCTGAAGAAAGCTGACAAAAGAAAATTTTAATGGAATCAAAACTGGTTGTTTAGAGCTAGTGCCATGTATGGTCTTCCCATACAGAACATTATAAACCTATGTTCAACATTGATTGTGTTGTTTCCTCTTTAATTCCTAAAGGCATAAAAAACATCAAATACAATTTTGTCTGTACTCCTCATCAATAGTTTTTTTTTCCTAGTTATTGTTTATTAATGGTGCATAAAGAATTGTAAATGTTAGTAGTAGTAGATTATTGTTATGATTAAAATTTGCCATAGCTTTTGTTCTTTTGTTAATAAATGGACTCTGTTTTTATCTGAATTACTTTCAGATTGGTAACAGAAACTGATGAATACTTACCACACATAGTTATCAAGGTATGGACTATTCCCTGCTAGTCACAGCATGGCTCTTCTTCAGTGAATGACTAGAGTATTATAAATAACATTATGAAGACTGTATACCTTCTTGAACAGAATCCTGACAGCAAACCTTACAAAACAGACAGATCTTCCTGTACACAATGCAAATCTTTAAAGCTACCTCTTCACTGAATGGCACGTTAAAATTAAAGATAGAGGAAAATGAGGAAATAGATTCATTAAAGTTTCATGTTTTTAACCTTTTCCACACTACCATAAGAAAGTGGAAGTCACTTAAACCCTGACTGAGCTTATTTATATCAACAGGGAATGTAAACCTGGTGCGGTAAGTAAGAATATTTAGTTTAGCTAATACATAGCATATGCCACATAGCATTTCATCTGAAGAATTTATTTAGTGTTTCATAAAGCATGGACTCATAAAAATAACCAAAGAATTGACATGGCAAGTTTCTTTTTCTCAAACACATTTTTTTTGGTTTGTTTTTAAAGCAATTATATAAAGTGCTCTAATTGCTGCTTACTTTAGGAAAGGTTTAGCTCCACAAAAATGCAGACTACACCAAAGCTATTTTGAGAGATTTCAGAAAAATATACAGTGATGCCAAACAGTTGCACCTATGCAGCATTTGGGGTTTCATGGTTTTTACCTCTCACAGACAACAGGGAAAAATAGAAAAGCTGGCAGCCTTGGCAGTTGTTTCACTTTAGATGATGAATTCCATTTCATATAAATTTGTTACAGTAGTTGCACATAACAATGGTGCTTCTATTTTCAAGCCATGTTATTTTTAACATATACCAGGGCTGTCATGCAGGCAGCCTGTTTGCTTGCTCTGCAAGAAGGTTTTATATTGCAAGAGGCTTCCACCCCCTACCCCCTAATGGTAAAAATAAATCAATTTCATCTGGTGGTAGTTTCATTTCTCCCCCCCCTTTTTTTTTTTCCACTTTCCTCTCCTTCCTTTGTGGGCCCCTTTCCACAATGCCATATGGCAGCTGAGGGAAGGGTAGAGCAATGATCTGCATTTTCAGCTCTTAACAAAAGATGCAAGAGTGTCAAAGAGGCTCATGAATGTATGAGACACATACATGTATAGAGAAGTGCCTCCAGTCCTGTCAGGAAGGACTAAAGAGAAGCCTGATAAACCTGACATCGCTTTAGTGCAAAGAAAGGCAGCAGTGCTTCTCTCAGTAGTTCATCGCACTCCCATCCATCCCCCCCTACCCCCTCTCCCCTACCACCCCTTTGGGTCCATGCCAAAATCCCATTAGCTCTATTAATGACATGTGGTTTGAAGAAAAAGCGTGTGGCAGAACAAGAAAGGCACAAGATCAACCATCTTATCTATTCGTTTTTTATACGTGTATCACGAGATAGAAGTATTTCAGCAGGGGCCGTGTCATCTTGGCTACGTGAACAGCAAAAAGAAAAAATGCAGCAAGATGCTGTAATCAGTTTCTCAGCTGTCCTAATTCATCTCCCTAAGTCTTAACATATGAATAGATGAAACTTAATTTTAAAACACTGACAAAGTTTTCAGCATTCAGGTTTGAAATACAGCTTGGGCTTTGTCTGCCCCTCGCCCTCCCCAAGACTTTAAGCCATTTAAATACTCTCCTGATGGGCATTGTGTGGCAGAATGAATGCACCATGTAGGATCGCAACTGCTTACTTGGTACTCCTTTAGTTAAACAAAAAGATGCAGCCACCTTGTTCCATCAAGGTCCAAAACTCTGAGCAGCTTACAAACAGGGCATTTCAATTTGCAGAATGTGCTTCTCCTGGAGTATTTTTAAGGTCTGCCTACCATACAGCTTAGTATATTTCTTAATTTTTTAGAGCTACAGTGCTAGCAACATGATTTGCCTATATATATTTCCAAAAGCAGGCATTTTAAAAGGAAAAAGAAAATATGTTTTCAAACTAAAATAAAACCTAACTTTGGCAAACAACCAAAGTTGTTTTGTATATTTATACACAATACTTTATTTCATTACAACATAGTTGTAGCAAAGTAGAGTATTGATAGAGTGTATAATGACCATGCTGTTTTGTCCCTCAGCAGGATACTTCTGCTTTGTCCACTGAAAGTCAAGCAACAGTTAAATCTCTTTTAGAAAGTGAGATTTGCCACAGTCTTAAAGCCATTGTAAATAATAATTTTAATAAGAGCATATTTTTAAACGCACCTGAATCTATTCCAGAGGTATAAATTCAATCTTTCAACGTCTGTGCATGCATTCCTGATTAGCCTCAAATAACTCAAAATAACTATTGACCATTAATCATCTCTAGGGCAAAAGTGTAAAGTTGAGAGTATCTATTGGATTTAGATGCACTTAAAAGCCTGGCTGGATTTGCTGGCCATGGCAACCACTCTTTAAACCCATAACTGTCAGTTTGAGCAAAACTGTGACAAAAATAAGTCAGCTATTCATCACTTCCTTTTCTCTTCCAGAACATCTGTTTACATAGCTGATGTCCACTCATCAGGATGTGGACATTTTATCAGCATCACAGCAGTTGAGACTACTTACAGGCTCAGAAATATTTTCTTCTCTCCCCTCTTGAATATTTGTATTGCATATACATTTGGAATACATGTAAGTTTAACTATTACACTTGCAGTTATTTTTTTTTTCAGGATTTGGTGAACCTAAGCATGCCTGCTAACACAAGATATAGAATTTTATTTTTAAATCAGAATCCTTAATACGAAGGTGTTCAATATTTCAGAAATGCCAGTAATCCCTGCAATTTTAAATGTTCAAGGGTTCTGGAATCATGAGAGCTTCTGTGAACACCAGCCACACGTTATTGATTTCATCTTGAATTCTACCAAAATCTGAGTTTCTCCCTGAAAACTAGTAAAGTTTCCTGGATTCCTATGGCTTGTCTTTCTTCATGTAAAGACTGTTAATTTCCCTAGGATGTGAAATTACGTGTTCTTAGTGATACCAGTTCAATGACATGTAAGGTACAACGTTAGATGAATCACAGGAGAGGGAGTAGACCCCTTCTGAACACACATAGCGACAGTATTGGACAGACTGCTTACAAATTAAAATATACAAACACTCTGGAATATATTGTTATGGGCACATCTCCAACCATGAGCTGATTTCACATTGTTTCTCATCAGTGCTTCTATCGTTCTAATGTGTTAGCCTTTGCTCATCTGTGCCAACACCTGGATTTTGTCCTGAGGCACTGCTTGGCACTGTGCAGGCCTAAGACTGTCCTCAGTCTGTACCCCTCAACTGTATCTATCAGACGGAAAGGTCCTGCCAAGTTTATTAATATAACTTAGTTTATACTGCGTCTGGTATGCACAGACTAGGATAGCACATCCAGTCTGGCACAAGGACTTGAGACGATCCTCCTAGCTTTACATTTTTATGTCTTTGAGGGCACATCAGTCATAGTGACTCCCAGGCTGCTGACTAGAAATTTCTATACTCATCACAGTGAACTCACCTGTGGTTTGGGATTTAGCCCACACCTTCCTTCTTTGCCTGCTTTGTTCTATATAAAGCCAATAAACTGGTGCATTTGTGGAAATGTCTTACGTCCATTTTTTGAGAGCACAGAGGATAACTTGTATTTCACAGAATCACAGAATTGAAGGGGTTGGAAGGGACCTCAAAAGATCATCGGGTCCAAACCCCCTGCCAAAGCAGGTTCCTTAGAGCAGGCTGCCCAGGTAGGCATCCAGATGGGCCTCGAATATCTCCAGAGAAGGTGACTCCACAACCTCCCTGGGCAGCCTGTTCCAGTGCTCCATCACCCTCACTGTGAAGTTCTTTTGCATGTTGGTGCAGAATTTCCTGTGCTCTATCTTGTGGCCATTACCCCTTGTCCTATCCCCACAAACCACTGAAAAGAGATTGGCCAAATCCCTCTGTCTCCCACACCTCAGGTATTTATACACATTGATCCCCTCTCAGTCTTCTTTTCTCCAGGCTGAACAGACCCAGGTGTCTCAGCCTTTCTTCATAGGGAAGATGCTCCAGGCCCCGTATCATCTTTGTGGCCCTCCGCTGGACTCTTTCCAGGAAATCCCTGTCTTTTTTGTACCGGGGAGCCCAGAACTGGGCACAGTACTCCAGGTGAGGACTGACCAGGGCAGAGTAGAGGGGGAGGATCACCTCCCTTGACCTGCTGGCCACACTCCTTTTAATGCACGCCAGGATCCCATTGGCCCTCTTGGCCTCGAGAGCACACTGCTGGCTCATGGCCAACCTGTCATCCACCAGGACCCCCACGTCCTTTTTGACTTTTACCATACAGCATAATTGAGGTCCATTATTTGGAAACAATAAGTAGTATTGTGGTTTGAGGGATTATATGCAGAAAAAAATATTTAACAAGCACTAGTCTGAAACTGAAAACATTTTGATGGATAAACCATCTCTTGACCTTCCATAGGCATACTAATAGATCCTGTTATCACAGCAGAGACATCTCTTTTAGATCAGTGGCAAATTTTTAACAAGCAATAAGCCACATCTACCAGTGCAAAACTTGAAGGTACTTTATTTTCTGATGGAAATTACTTTTTCCTTTGCTGATCAAAACAAAACAATCAGTCTAACCAATACAGAATAATGTTTGTTTTGGTAACAGTTTTGGACAACAGTCTTCTTTGATCCAAAGACAGATAAAAAATACTAATGTCAAGAATCAAGCAATTTAATATTTATATGATAATCTTGAGTGTTATGAACCCAAGCAAAAGCTGCTGGAGCTTTATTTTAGTTTTCACAGTGCCTCAGTTTTCAGGACTGGTCCCAGAAGGTAAAATGCTTTCTGCAAAGCTGTAGCAGGGAAGCATGAAATATCTAACTTCTATCTCATTGCTTGGATTAGTTGAGCTAGAGTGAGGCCTGAGCGTGAAGTGACTTGAAAGAGAGGTTCATTGCCTGGTCTAATAACCACTTGATGGGAACTATCTGCAGAAGAGTAAGATGGGGTAAATCACAGGGAGTTTAAATTTTGGATTAGAAGAACTTTCTTTCAATGTATTTTCCCTCTTCTTAGTCATAATTTCATATACCATGCTTGAAATTGCAAGCATGGCACCTCAGGTCTATCTGGCTGTAGCAATTTTTTCCCGGCTAGTAACAGATTCATTTCTGTTAAAATTCTATTACTCCCAGCTATTTCTCTCAAGGATTGTAACAATTCCTCTGAAAACAGATCAGCAGCTTTGGTATAATCTTACTCCATATAACTGGAACAAGGTCCGCTTCTAGTAAATCCTGCAACTAGATGTGACAAGAATAGAAAACTTCTTTTCATTTCCTCCTTGCCACCCAGACAGGTAGTAATGAAAGACATGTTGAAGTTTTCTGATTCCAGACACAACGTTAATTGCCAGCCCCCAGTGAAAGAATGCAGCTAATGTTATAAACATTTTTCCCTACAGCTTTGACATTAAGCAGGAACAGCACAGGAGGGGTCATTTCTCATGTGTTAGGTTGACAAATAAAGGAAGTTCGTGTGGAATAAACATGTATATCCTAACACACTAATTAAAAGGGCATTTTCATTATCTTTGATGTTTGTGAAACTGAACTTTTGTTTAGGTAAATTAAAACCAGAACATATACCATAAGTTATATTGGTAGACTTGAAACATTATGCGTATAAAATTGAAAGAATAATTCACCTATGAACAAACTGGGACATTATGTGCTGAATTTAATTTTCTGTGATCATACTCACATAAAGTAGCTGCCTAAGCATGCACTGTCCTGGATGTGATAGGTATTTTCAGATTCTTGCCCAGTTTTTTTTTTTTTTTCCCTGCTTGTGGTTCTGATAAAGAGCTGTTGGAAACAATATTGCATTTCCAGTTACATTATGGTAGGAACATTTTAGCTGATGAGTCTTAATATTCTCCAGCTTGAGCAGACGAATGTCAGCAAAACAGTTCCTGGACATTTAAATGTTCAGAAAATTAATACCAGTAGAAGAAAATTAGAAACAAGTCAGCACCAAATTATTTTTCAAGTGTGCATGAATTTATTTTTGCTAAAACAGGTTGTATTCAGTAGGGACTAGCTTATAAATCTGGAAAACTTCCAAAACTCAATCTAAACAGACCAAAGTCAGGTAACTTTCTGGGTACTCTAGAAATATATCAAAGCTTTAACAGTAGCTATTTTCAATTAAACTTGCCTGTTGTTAGAATACTTCAGGCAAGTGCAGGGCAAAGTAAGCTTTTAGTTTAAGGAAGGTAGAACAATTCTAGACAAGGGGCAGCTGAAGAACTCAATGAATATACAACTCTCATCAGCCAGATTCATCAGAGAATAGCCAAGGATTTCTGAAGAGAACAAATACTATAGGGCAATAGTTTTTGGGAACATTCAGGACCCTGAAACAAGAACCTTATGGGAGCAGACTTATCCAAGGCAGTAGAAATAAAGAATTTCATGTCAACATATAAACAGAAAGGCATGCTTGCTCTGCTCTCAACTAAGGCTCCCTGCTTCTTCCTCCAAACCAAGCCCAAGCATACACCTGAGATACACAGGGTGCGTCATCTAGGTCCAAAGCAATGCCGGCTCCCAGGGTGCTGCAGGATGTTTGGAAGGCGTAAGGACTCAGTGAAACTGTGTGTGGTATCTTCAACACAACTCGTTGACTGAGAGATGTTCTCTCTTGGATTGAGTGAAGTTTGTTACTCCAGACTGATATGGCCAATGAATCTTCAGGTGTTCTATCTTGAAATCATACAGCCAGAAAAGATTCTCAGAAGGGCAATGTTATTACACAACTAACTGTAGAGCTGGAGGAATCCAGATTTTTTATTTTAGCCCAGGAGAGGAGAAGAGGAAACTAATAAAATTACGTTTGGGGCCACATTTTAAATCACCAGTCTTGTTTTATATTCAAAAAATGTTAATTTTTTGAGTTTTGCAGTCAAGTTTGACTACTTGAATCCTGAAGGTGAAATCAGAACATATCTAGTATTACTGCAAACTAACTACATGTTAATTTGGACATTTTAGTTAAACAATACCATCCTTCCCACACACACTGTCACTGAAAAAAATGTAAAGTGTCATAAAAAACCCTGAGAATCTTCATTTTTATCCTTTTCTCAAATCAGAGTTAGCCATCTCTGCCACACTAATTATTCACAAGTAGCTTACATTCAGTTAGTAATAAAACAGGAATTTTCTACCATGTCAGATCTGTTTTCTCAGAAAGCATCTCAAATACAAGACTAACAAGTTTCAGATGATGCAGCATAGGAAGTATCAGAAAGTATATTTAAAATTTTATCCTGATTAACTGGAAAAACAAAAACAATCTGATATGTATTGAACATTGTTAGAATTGCTGCATAGGATAAATTATATATACATATACAGACATGTAAATAAAGATGCATATTCTTAGTAAATGGTCATAGCTACACTGAGGATAAGGAAACTTGGAGAGCTTATAAGTATTAAGCTGCTTTGCCAAAACTATGTTTTTGGAGGAAAGCAGATAATCTTCATATTTGTACATTTAGTAGAATTTACACAGAAAAAGTGCTGTGCAGTCTTGTTTGCATGATGTTCCTGAGATATGAGGCCGTTTGCTGCAGAAGTATTAGTGCTGACAAATATCACTAATTAATCAGGAATAAACTCATGACATTTTTGAACTTAGTGCACTAATCATCTCCTTAGAAGCCAAAATGCTGCTAGCATGACAAGACTTAATTTACTTTTCCTTCTCACAAAATAACAGAACTCTACCTGAAAATTATGTGGGGATGCAAGTTTTTTTCCTGTCGTCTAGGCAGTGGCTAATGAAATATGTGGCAAATTTGTTACAATGGTTTTTGAAAATAGGTATGATACAGTGTATGATAAAGGGTAGTGTGCGCAAGCCTTTAACATCTCACCATCAATTCTGTGGATTTCTGTCACCTTTTTCCAAGACCACCTAGACATGTAATAAAACTTTTCATTTTAGCATGTCATATACAGAGTTGTCAAGCTCTACAGTTCAGAGAAAATGCAAGGGAAGGGCCTCAGCAGAAAAGAGCAGGTGCGGGACCTGTCTGGGTGAAAAGCAAATCAGAAGATGGAGGGATTGGAATGGAGGTATATTATCACCCCACTACTAGCAATTAATTGGATTCATTATGTGTCTATCCAGCTACAGACACCCCCACTATACGAGCTTCAAAAAACACTTCCTTCCAGAACAGGGTGGTAACAAAGCTAATAAAGAGACAAGTCCAAAACAGAGTTCCAAATACCAGTATTTCTGAGCTTTGGCAATACTTGGATTTGGATACAGTACCACATTTTAATCATTACTTTTCTTTATTCCTAGATGAGATTGTTGTGAAAATGAATTTGGAGGACATCAGAAAATTGTACTTGGGAGATGGAAATTCCAATCTGGGATTATTTTACGTCTCTGGATCTTACCAGCCTTGTTTGTAATTAAATACCTTTTGGCAGAAGACCAAACTGTGGTAAGAGATGAGGCTCTGAGGTGTTTAATCCCATGAATGGGAAGAGCAGTCCAATTATAGCATTATCTTTTGACTTGGAAGAGAATTAAATTACCTGATTTGTCTTGGCTTGCCATTGTGATTTTGGAAACATTTCCTCAAGTTAAGATCACAGGAGGACAAAGTCACTTATGTATTTCATAGCAGATTTAGAGACACTATGGCTGCAGATTTTGCTATGAAATTATATGCCTAAATGTAAAAAGCAGGACATTAAAAAACATAAGAACCATTTATAACTTTAAACATAGGAGTTTAATGTCAGTTGAAATGGCTCTATCCATCTAGTGGAAAACATGATAAAGAATCAGGAGGAGACCCATGAACTCCTGGAACACTGACAGCCAGGTGGCATAGCCTAAGACATCTAAACAAATGCTAGAAACCTTTATTAATGACCTTATACATTTAAGATGTCAGTGTCAGGAGGTGCAACTCCTGGAAAGTTTTGCCTCCCCCCCCCAGTGGTAAAGGCTGTTCTGTTTTTGTTTTGTTTTTTTTTTTTTAAAAAATAACTTTCTGCACAATATACTTTATTTAAAACTTGTAGTTGGCTAGAACTTTTTATCCATTACTGCACTCATAGCAGAAACACCATCTCTGAATGACCTAGGCTAATTCAGTTAATCTCCTGATGCTTAAATCATCAGTTAGTAACTGTAACACAAGAAAGAAAAGTAGAAATTACTATAGTATGGTGTTGCATCTAAAATAAACCCTGTTCAGTGTATATAAACTATTTTGCTAGCCCCTTGATTCAGTCTATTTGATTATTTCAGTGAGGTAAGTGAAGTTCTGTCTTTATAAGTAACAGGCACAGGACACCAGAAGAGATCCAGAACAGATATATTGAAACAATTTCAGAAGTAATAAGAAAATGATAATAGGAACTCATGATCTTCCAAAAGCACCAACATTAACAATGCCAAGATACTATTGCAAGCCATGGATTTCATAGAGTTCTGAAGGTAAAACAAACTAAACCATATTCATGGCATCTGTGGTACAGTTTTGGTATTGTACCCTCCCATACTTCAGATAAGGCAAGTAACACACGCTAGAGAATTATGAAAGGAATAATATTGAAAGACCTTCAGTAGATAATGCTCAGAGGGCATACCCAAATCACAAGTTGCATACCTTAGGGTATACTAAGTACATATAGGGTAAATTCATCTTTCTAGTCACTGAAATAACTTGTCTGATTTGAATGGAAAACTTAAGACTAGGCCTTTTATTTCAGATTTGGGTTTAAAAAGGATTCAAGATTTTCTATATGTTATTTTCCAAAATCAATTGAGTTAGAATTGAAACAAAACACGTAGATCAAAAACTATGGTTTAAGTCTTTTTATATTTATAATATAAACACAAAGAACAATTAGAAGGATGAAAAAAATCAAACACAGAAAAACGAAGCATTTCATTCCAGAAACGTTAACATGGTATAAAAAATCCTAAGAATGCAAAGGCAATTTAATGAAAGCCAGCACGTTCCAACAGTATTTCCGAACAGATATGAGGTATTTTCCCTTTAGAGTGATGAGTTTGTATTTTTAGGGAAGAGCAGAATTCCAAAATTATTACCAGTAATCAAAATGTATGATAATATGCCCCAAATCTGTCTTGTCTGTTTGTCTTTCATCAGATGCTTAAACGAATTTTGTGAATAGTGAAGAATAATTCCTCTATTTTCTGTGCCACAGTGACTCCTCCAGAAGTAAAGACACATTTTTAACCTTGGTAGAGAGCATGAATGTTTTATCTGCAAAAAATCTAAAAAGAAAATACAAATCAAACCATCCCAGCCAAATCCGGCTGAAGAATAAAATTAAGGTACCCATGTGCATGTATAGCTCCAGTTAGAATTCATGGATACCAAAGACAGGAATAAGCTGCCTATGTGCAGGAGCCTATTTGCACTTCAGTCATCTTGAATACCTTTGGACATCTCATGTGGTACCAGCCATGTACTTTTAGGCCATTATGGTATGAACAAACATTTCTAAACAAAGTACAAAACTTGGAAAATAATCAAGCTTATCCTAAAGCAAATACCTATTGTGAATTGAATCCCACCTCCAATATTTTAAAAACTTGGATTTTTCATTTGACTATCTGACTCAATATTTAATATGCCGAAGTCAAATCCAATCTTTATTAAGCCAATTCCTATTGACTTTTTAAAGTCATCTTACTTTTTAAAGTCATTAGGGAAATAAGTCTATCAGTTGCTCAGCAGCCATACCTGAGAAACCGAAATTATTTCACTGTATCTTTTACTACATGGTAAAGTCTTAATTTATCAAAGCTTTGTCCTTCTGTTTTTACATGTATTGCAATATTAAAGTTTCCCTGGTTTTTTATTTTCAATTGCATGAGCAACTTTGGCTAGCAAGTTACAAATTATTACTTTGAAGCACTAAAACCCACTAATAAGACTACAAAGTTATAGTTCACTAACATATGACTAGTTTTGATCCAGTTCTGTACAGTATATCCCTGTGCGCACTTATACACATCAGCAACTTAAAATCAACAGCAACTGCTCTGCAGTATTTGTTCTACACTGTAAAAATCCCCATAATTGCAAATTATTACACATCTTTACAGTCTAAGTTGTTTTAATAGCATTTTTTCTAATGGTAACATCCTTGCAGCCTAATTTGGTTTCTTCCCAGGGAAATTGGCCATGTAGGATTGAATTAGAGTGATAACAACTGAATTTAAGCTGCTTATCTGGATAATCATGATTAGATCACCTTGTGTTCATGGCTATATTATATGAAATTTCATCAGTTTTTTCTTACAGTCAGCATTATTTAATATTTAAGCAAGAGCTAGTAAAACTGAAAAGAGGGCATTTTATATAAGATAACTTTTATGCTTATTGTAAATCCACAGGAGAGAAGTATTTGTGTCTTAGTAAAATATTTAGATTCTCTGAACATATTTTGAGCTGTACTGTGGACAATATAACCCCCTTTGAAGTCAGTGGCAAGTCTCCCAATTAGAATTGCATAAAAAAATGATTTTTCCACTGAGGTAGAACCCACATGTTCAAAATGATTCTGTTCCATACTAAAAAGAAACAGTTGCTTTAAAATTTTGTCTTCCTTTAATTATGTTTGCTCCCAAGCAAAGAATGTTTCTAGCTCATAGTCGTGTTGTTTTAATTTATTGTTTATAAATCTCTAAAAGCATTTTTCTGTTATGACTTCTAAATAAGCTTTACTTTTACCTCAAAAGAAATATAGCCTCACCAATAGGACTCATTGGTGGCAGTTCAGGTCTCTTTCTGGGGCCAGTTATTCTGATGCAAAACCGTTTTACCTATTTCACAGTTTTTGTGCCTTTAACTTGTGTCAGTGTTTACACAAGAAGGGGGTTGACAGAGAATCAGTTCTCATATTAGTTTCAGTGCTTTGATAAATCTCATTTATATGGATACTGTTATAAATCACACATTTTCTATACTAATCTTTGGTGATAACATTATTACAATGGAAACAGTGGAAAGGAAAACTTACATTCTTATCCAGTGAGGTGCACTGAGAAAGCTGAAAAACAGACCTCATGAGCTTCCTATGTAATGAAAAGCAAAGTCATGAACTTCCAGTTGCTGGCATGTCATCATGTTACTCTCTTTCTGATAGACTTTACATTCAGCCTGTAATTGTTGCAGTCTTTATGGGCAACATTTGAAAATAATTTCCTTCGAGAAGAGCTTTACCTCAGGTTAAAGAAAAGTCCACTGCCAATTCTGAGCACTTGCATACTGAATGTGGTCATTTCTGTAGCTCAAGAGATTGCATTACAGCCCATAATTCCTTTTTAACCCTGCCAAACACCTGCTGCTATGGTAACATGAGGTATCTGACAATCAGTTCTCTTAGCATTTTCTGCTGTTTCTTTTAACAAGCTTTGCACACCTTTGCACACATCAAGCTTCCTATAAGAACTCAAAAGCTACTTGAAAATATAGATTTAAATTACATCTAGATTTAAAACATTTAAAAAGCTCAAACATGACATGAGTTAGAACCAAATGTTACAAAAAGCAACGCAACTTTCAGATAGAGAATACTTATTTCCAGTGATAAGCGTAATAACTATTTCTTCTCAGCTGGGCAAGAAAGGAAGTTGAAAAGAATTAGATATTAACTGCATATGTTTATATATGTCATTTATTAATATGACTGGAAAATAAAAACATTACCGTAAGTCTTATGAGAATTCTTGCTCATTTTTACTGCTAGCTAAGCATTGTTTATTATTATGGAGTTATGTTTAGAGTGTCTTTTCCTTATATTTTCTTTAGAGAAACAGATACTCTGTTGCTGATTAAATCATTTTCTTCCTTGTTGCAACCCCTTCTCAGTTATTTTTGGAAAGTAATGCGCTCTATCAGTCAGTTGGCTGTTGAACTTTGTGTTTGATTTATAATTTGCATTTGATCATGTTTTCACATTGCAGAGCATTTTGCTTCTTACATTTCTAAAAGCCAAATTCAAGTTTAATTCCATTGATTTTTGTGTGTTTCAACACAGGATCTACATATCACAAAGCAATGAAAATGTCATACTATCCAGATATTTAAATCTTTCATCTGCAAAATCTCTCTGATCCAGGGTAATTTCAGTAATATCACAGGCCAGGTCCCTAGCCAGTAAACCTGTTTAGCCCAGCTTTGCCAGCTTCGTGATACCAGAGAAATGTGAACCCACCCCTAGTCCCAGACTTACTTCACAGAACACTGAGAACATAAAGAAACATCCAGTTTTCAGTTCCCTTAAGGCCTTTCATAATTTGCAACTATTACATCAGAGACCCACTAGAGTCACCCTAGACAAAGTAACTTTTTTATTACAGCACAGCAGGAATGTGAATTGGCTGCTGCTTTTTGTGCTACTGAGACATTTTGAAAAAACTCTTCAAAATAATTTCTCTTCTGAAGTTGCATCATTCAACCCCTACTCATCCACACCAGTCAGCTGGAATTCAGTCTTGCACCACAAATGATGGTGTTTTGGTTGCTTGGTAACCCCAACCTCTTAGTAATTTATTAAGGGCTTGGTGTTGACAGCGAAGAGGTGTATTTTCTAGTTTGTAACATATTTGGGACCATTTCTTTGCAGGCTTTTGCTGCATGCTTATAGTATGTGTTTCTCATTTGTGCAAACAGCAGTACTTCCTTATCCCAGTGTGACAGTTGTTCATCTTCCTGTACAGCTTGCATGAGTAAACTCCTATCTATATTCCTAGTTAGATTTCTGCAGACCATATACAAACATTGAAAAGATATCGTTTGAGGTGAACATGTAAGGGTCAGTAGAGTATGGGTACCTCTTTCAGAAGATGAGAGTTGCCGAAAAGTGATGATTTTTTCCCATTCCTGGCTGTATTGAGTGATAACTCACGTAAATAGAGAAACCTGTTTATCAAATGAACTTCCAACTTTTAGGCCTTCTAAGGTAAAAAATCTACTTGCCATGTGCTGCCAAAATATTTCATTTTCTCATGTAAATAAATCACAATAGCAGTCAACAATCACGGCAAGACTGTATGAACACTGTTCCAAAGATAAGATTAAACAGAAGCAAATGGCTAAACACAACACTAGCATTCCTGTCCAATTATTAAATAACTAATTCATTAAACCACAGAGCCAAATTAGAAAAGCTAGCCATTTGTGTATGCAGACACACTGTAGTTAGGATAATTGGAACCAGCTGTTGTACTGTTTTGCTTCTGAAAGGGATCCAATATTATTTGGAGGCAATGCCACAACATGGAGGCAGACTGCTAAGTGATGATAGTGTTTCTGCTTCCACCCCTCAAGCCCTTTTTCCTCAAGCGGTTTATCCAACAGCTATGATGACTCTAACCCTGTCCAGTTCATCTAGCAATCCTAAAACGGATGGAGTGACTGGACTCAGAATTAGTTGGTGAAAAACAAATAATTGAAACCTCTCCCAGTAATCCATTAGGGATAGAGTTACAATCCCAAAACTTTTCCTCCATTTTCTTAAGCTGTTACATCAAGGAAAAAAAAAAAGGCACCCTTACCTAGAGTAAAAAGGCAAAATAAGATGAAAACAACTTTATTCACATATGTTCCAATTTCTAGTCCCAAATGTTTTCCACAAGGAAGAACAAACTCTTGCAAAATCTCATTTTTAAATTTGGCAATTTAGATATTATTGCAGAGCACACTATGAGAGCTTACATAAATGCAAGCTACAAAGGGTACAGTAAGAATGTCAAATACTGCACATTAAGTAATCTTTTAATCCATTACATATATTTGTGTCAAAAAAAAAAGGAAACTTTAAAAAGCCTATGGTAATAGGCATACTTTTATGAATTAAGTTCTCATTTCCAAAGTAGTGACAGTGAAAGTGTTATTTTAAGTTGCTTATATGCTCAATGTTGATTTAAAAGATGTACCATTTTCTGTCTTTTAATAACAATATTCCTGAGGGGGTGGAAGTCTAGTTTATTTAAAATGGCACAGATCTGCTGTAATGCTGAGATTCAAAGGCATAAAGAGCCTCAAGCATCTCAAGTCTTACAATTCTTTGTTAATATGCTGTAGAAAAAGAGTGGACAGTAAGCACCTGGCTCACTGCCTCAAGCAACAAATTACGATAATGTTGTTGACATTTTTCTACTTTTTAACTCTACTTTTTAAAAGACTCAGAGTGAATAAAAACAAAGAAAAAGCCAATTCTTTTGAGGGGAAAAATGTCTTAAAACTAAGATTATTCTTAAATTTTAGACAAATAGTTTCAATCAAAAATTACTTGTTCATTTTCCTTTTCCCCCCCTTGACTGAGATTTTATTTTCCAGCTTAATCTTTTTTTTTTTTTTAAATCGTCCCTGTCTGTTCTTTTGGTTGACTTTCATCTTGGATAAATGTTTGCAAGAGACTTGGAAGAGATGGACATACTAGCTCTAAACTAGCATGCAATGGTATCAGACTTTGCTCTGCAAAGGCTGATGCTCTATCCCTAAAACTAGAATCATGGCACATTAATGCAGACCTGCATAGCACCTGAGCTGATTACTCCCATTTCAAGTCTGGAACTTAATTCAGGCTTTATGCGGTTTTCAAAAATCAAGCTAGTAACTTGGCACAATGCTGTGGCATCAGCTCAAGTTAATGATAGCTCGGGGATCACTGCTGGAAAGGTAGCACGAGTATTCACATGCGCATACATAGGGAAAGCTCATTGCCACATAACATAGCATTCTGATATACAAGTATTTCATAGCTTATCTAGGGAAACATCATAAACTTTGCTGCAAGTTATATTCCTTTGGTCTTCTAAAGTAAATTCCTCAGGATAGCTAACAAGCTTTTCCCTTGATTAAGGAGCCCATACCCACCCATCTCTTATAACTTAAAACATTCTCCTCTGAATAGATTTAAAAAAGCCGAAAATAGGCAATATTAATACCACTGCATCTTTAGATACAGTCTATTGTCAGGAATATATTGAGTAATGTGTGAGGGTTATCTGAATTATCACCCCAGGCATATAGATGCTTTAAAGAAAGTGACTGTAAATGATCATAATTATATTTTCATCCATATAACTAAACACCCAGACACTGCCAAAGACATTTTCCTCACCACAGGATGTCTCAGGATAATCTGAAGTATATACCAAGAATCAAGACAAATTCCTGTGCTACTGTAAAACATACAACTCAGCAATTCAGAGCAGACACCTCACTAACATTGCAATTAATCTTCCAATTTCCTTACTTCCTATTTTCTGAGAAGTATGAAAATAACATGGTTGAATACCTGTAGCTTGTAAATATTCCCATCAAAACAAGACATCCTTTCTTGTAAATGTAAACAAGATACATGAGCCAGACTTTAAAGGTAATGTTAAAGAGTCTCAAGCCATATAAAATTAAAAGAAAAAATACCAGCAAAGTAGATATATTTAATCCATTTTAGAAATTAGAATTAAGCATGACAAAGGGATCGAATCATTGAAATTCTGTATCAATATCACCTTCCTAATTTTGAAGAGCAGCACTGCTACGCTCTAAGAGCAAGCCAAGAAACATTCCAATTCAGTCATCACAAAATAAGACTGACACTTTCCACCTAGGAAGAATAAAAGTACTTGTCATTTAATAAGTCCTGAATATGCTGATTCTGGTCTGACTCAGCTACAGTAGTCATACTTTTGAAAAAAACAGTTGTGCTCCCCACCCTGTCCTGCACATCTTTCAGAGATAGGGAAGAATCATCCCACCCGTTGCCTGTTGCCACAGCCACAGCCCAGGAGTCCAGCACAGAGAGCAATCATTTCCCACCACTGCTGCAAGCACTGCAGCTGGGGGGTGTCTTTTCCACCACTGCATTCTTTACCTAAGTGTATAAAACAAGCTTTCTGAACACTATATTTCTTATAGAAAGAACTGCCTCATATCTTAGGCATCTGACTTTAAAGGGTTGTCAAACTCTTGGAGAGGTAGGCAATAATCAAAAAGTGTTTAAATCACTGTAGTTATGTACTACAGACATTTCATGCCACTTTTTCCATTTATTTTTAAATCGTGACACATTTGTATTCTCCCCGGGTGGAGAACTTGCATTTCATTTTAAGATTTTAAGTTAGGTATCTACCAAGAACTGCTTGGTATACAGGGAAGAGCAACGTAATATACATCATTGGTCTAAACTGAAGAGCACACACGTCAGACTATTCTAGAAACAAACCTGGATGAGAAAAAACAATTCCTTAAATTAATATTTCTTACAAGCAAATAAATATATTTTGCAATGAACTGAAAATAAAGATTCTATTGAACCAGTATGCAAAAGGAAAAAAGCAATGTAGAATGAAACTAAGTTTTCGCTAAGTTTTCTGTGAAATCTTTGAGCAAAGGAAAGTAAAGACTTTGAGACACTAAAAAGATGACTGTACTAAGTTCTTCTACTGTTTGTTGTCCATAGGCATTGCAATTTTTCATACTTAGTAAGTTAAAATAAGTTTTAGTGAGAACTCTCATGTAGGAAAAATACCCCCAAATTCCGAGGATCCTCTAGCCCAGGCTCTTGCTGCTGAACATCTAGTGCTTTAAGATAAAATTATGAAACTCCCTTCTACGAAGATCACACAACTGGAAAGAGTTCTTTGAAAATCTTGGATATATACATTTTATAAAACTAGCATTATTCTTATAAAACTATGTATAAACTTCAATAAATACTCTACCAATACTTTAGATATTGCATGAAATACAGACATGTACACTGAGTCTGAAGATGTCTATCTTACCCCATTTGTTCGTCTTCTGGGAAGGAGAAGATAAGTAAATACTAGATCCATTTTTTCTGTGCCACTGACTTTGAAACATATGATGATGGTCTGCAAAGGATCTTACATACATGGATTACAAAACTGGATCATTTTCCACATGTGAACAAAGATCATGATCTCAAGTGAGAGCATTTACTTGAAGTTTCTCTACTTTCAGACACATAAATCCCTGTCTTTACTTTCAGGTTTTGAATATTTATTTTTTTTTAATTAGTATCATTTATTTATTTAAAACCTAAACACTACTTCTTTGATACTGAAAACTGGTTTCGCTAAACAGAAGATATTCAATCTGCTTATCATTCTGGTTTTGGCTAGGATAGAGTTAATTTTCCTCCTAGTAGCTGGTATGGTGCTGTGTTTTGGATTTAGTACGAGAATAATGTCGATAACACACTGATGTTTTAATTGTTGCAGAGCTGTACTTACACTAAACCAAGGACTTCTCAGCTTCTCACCCTGTCCTGCCAGCGGGCAGGCTGGGGGTGCAGCAGGAGCTGGGAGGGGCAGAACCAGGACAGCTTACCCAAATTGGCTAAAGTGATATTCTATGCCATAAGATATCATACTGAACAATTAATATGGGGTGGCTGGCCAGGGTAGGGGGGGACCACTGCTCAGGATGGGCATCTGTCAGCAGGTGGTGAGCAATTGCATTGTACATCACTTATTTTGTACACAGTAGTAGTACTATTATCATTCCAATTATTTTCCTTCCTTTCCTGTCTTAATAAACTGTCTATCTCAGCTCACAAACGTTCATTTTTTTTCCCCCAATTCTCTCCCACATCCTACTGGGCAGGGAGGGTGAGTTGTGTTGTGCTTAGCTGCCAGCCAGGTTAAACCACGACATTTATATTTAATAGAGGAAAAGGAAATGCTTTTCTAATTTTCTTATTTTGCTGAAAGCAGTTTATGGGAAAAAAGCTTTAAAGTTACTCAAACTGAAAATCTGATTTACATAGCTTGTACGCAAATGTATTGAGTTGATGTAAGAAGGAATCTTTTATAAGATTTCAAAGCCTGTTTATGTGTTTGCCATGTTGCAGAAAAAGAATTTAAATTATCTTTGGTAATGACCATTTATTTTTTATTTCATTTCAGAAGCTATTTTAAATTCATGTTACCGGTTTACAGCATGGATTTATTCTTTATTAGTCTAAAATTGCAAGGTTTTCATATCTCATTTTGTTAAGAACATGTATGCAATCACTGCTGATTGAATCAGCCCATCACATTACATATGTTTACCTGATACTAAATTGCCAGACACAGAAAACTTACTCCAAAGCATACAGTGCTAGCATTCAGTTAAGCAGGCATGTGGTTACAGAGAAAGCAAACAGTCAGAAACAGTGTGCACAACTTAATTAGATAACCCCCAGAACTTGCATTTGTCATTTGAAAGCTTGAGCAAAGGCCATGACCAACAGGGTGCCTAAAAAGGAGAATAAGGGGTTGTGACATTTTCTTATGCTCAAAGAGAAGGAAGCTCCCCAAAGGTCTCCTGTAGCAGGAAGAGACTAGAAGTTCCTTTTAACCCTGTAAATGAGGCAGCCGATTTGGACATGTGTTTGAGATTAGAGCAGGCTGTGGTACATTCCTACCTCAGCAAGAAAGAGTGAATACAACTGCTTTCTCCTGTTTCTGAATGATCTCTCTTTACAAGAATCTTTGGGTGTTTTTCAAGATTTAGGAACTGCCAATTTAAGATTTCCACATGCAAATCTCAAAACAAGTGTAAACAGCTTGTAAATACTTTCCCCTTCCCTCTTAACCATCCTGTGCATTAGTTCTGTAACCTGAGGTCAGTCTTTGTCTAATGTTATTCAAGTATATAGTGAGAGGTCTCAAAGCAGCTAGTTGGTTTCCCTAGTTTTGTGAGGGATTTTTCTTTGTATAAGAGTAACCTAGGAGCTTCTGTATCTTTGGAGGCAAGGCTACAGCCTAGAACATCAATGCTTTTTCCATTCAGCAATACTACTGTCAGAATGGACAGTAACTTATCCCCCAATCTTGAGAAACAGGAAGAAAATGATGGAAAGAAGGTATCGAAGAAATAGGTATATGTGTTTAGAGTGACTCCCCAAGTTGTACAGCAGGTCATCTAGTAAACTGGATATATAGATTCAGATTTGACACCCAAACTAGTCCTCTATTCACCAAATAGGCCCGACTTTCCTGTATTTAATGTATTCTTTCCAAATGACCACCTAATGGAGCTTAAGAACATAGTGTGAAGTTTAAACAGCAGCCTTTTACACTTCCGGATAAAAGAAATGAAATGTGGTAAGCACTGGAGCTTCTGAATGAAGTAGCTCCATAGAGGTAAGGCTGCTGCTGTTCCAGTCAGTAACGAGGCTGAGCATGTGTTCCCAATAAATACATACATAAACACATTTACAACACATGCATATACACACCACCAATTACACAGATTAACAAAAATTCAGCACTCACACAAACACAAACAGCACCAATGGCCTCATCCTGCTCCCCCCCTCTGGGGGGGGTGGTCAGGTTGAAGGTCACACATGTGGATCCCTCCAGCCTCTGGACTTAGTCTACTTCATCCATCCAGTAGCTGTCTCTGGATCCCCCTGTCTCTCAGCTAATGGCCAGCAGGACTAGGGAAGTGATTGTCCCCTTGTATGTGGCACTGGTGAGACCACACCTCAAATACAGCGTTCAGTTTTGGGCCCCTCACTACGAGGATAGTGAGGTGCTCAAGCATGTGCATAGAAAACAGTAAAGCTGGTGAAGAGACATTATTAGGAGCAATTAAGGCAACTGGGTTTGTTTAGTCTGGAAAAGAGAAGGCTGATAGGAAACCTCATTTCTCAGCAAGTATCTGGAAGGATGTTGTCAGCTTTTTCTCAGGTAAAAAGTGCAAGGACACAAGGAAATGGTCTCACGTTGTACCAGGAGAGATTTAGAGTGGACATTAGGAAGAACTTCTTCACAGAGAAGTTGGACAAACAT
This sequence comes from Anser anser, assembly GCF_964211835.1. NCBI lineage: Eukaryota > Metazoa > Chordata > Aves > Anseriformes > Anatidae > Anser > Anser anser. The sequence goes on along the minus strand of NC_139724.1, from coordinate 38,934,196 downwards.
TGGAATGGGCTGTCCAGGGAAGTAGCAGAGCCCCCATCCCTGGAGGTATTTGAAACACGTGGATGTGTCACTAAGGGACATGGTTTAATGAAGGGACTCAGTAGGCCTGCTCCATTGCTTAGTCACCCACAGAGTAAAAAGGCCTATCAAACACCTGTGACTCATGATCTCACCCCAATATTTTTCTCTTGCATCTCATGATGAGTCCCACACCCCTTTCAGGCAACATCCCCTCAGCCTGAAAGTGGCTTTAGAAAGCCTTTCCTTCAATGATGGACACCGCTCTCAGATCATGTAGCTGATAAGGACAGCTGCAGGAGGAGGCAGGCCAGGGTGCCTATCTGCCATGGTTATTGGGGTTCCCCCACCTGCCTTTGTTTTTCTGCACTCCTTTATGTGTAGAAGCTGGCCTTTAGTCACATGATCCAACAGTAATTGCTTGTGAAGGAAACAATTTGCAAGAGAAATCCAATTACCAGGTCATGATTAGAGTTTTAAGATGGTTTCATTAGTGGACTGAGAGACCATGAAGTTACTCCACATGGAAGTCAAATAATGAATCAGGAAAGCTATCCATACCACAGATTCAATTCAAGATGATCCTGAGCATACCAAAATAAAGTGAGTTTGTGACACTGCATACTCTCTGAACCATGGAAGTAATCGCATTGCAAAGTATTTGTAATCATTTTTGGACACTTAAATTTTGTAGAAAGCAAATTAGTTACAGTTGTAGAGAAAAATTGAAATGTCAACAATGCAAGCTTTTTGTTGATTGCAAAAGACATTTTCCATCTGGTCATAACCATGAGAATATCCTGAAGTGACCTGCATACACCAGGGCTCAGCTGAACTGAATGATAATGTAATCCTGCAAAAGTCTCCAAAGAGGGAGAATGGCCTTTCCATTTAGTAAATAACAAAACTTCCAATGACTCATTTGGCAGGACTGGTCTCAAAGTGATCCAGCATGGTTGCTTTTGATAGGTAAACACAGAAATGCACACAAAAACTACAGACTACATACTTGAGATGCAAGTAAGTGGCATTGATTGACATTCTATCCATAAATATTTAAAATTTACAGTCAGACTGCAGCTAAGATAAAACGATACAGTAAAACAGTTAATGAAAAAGATATTCCACAACTGCAAGGAGAATGAGGAAGAGAATCAGAGTACAGTTGCAATATTACCAATATCCATTTTTCCCCTCATTATCACTCAAATTACATGAAATCACAGTATATTGCCTCCTACAACATACACGCAGTAAAAGCAAATTACAATAAGTCTTTATAAAAATGCTCGTAAACACACTTGCAACTCTCTAAATGGATCTTGTAATAGATACCAAAAACGGGTATGAAAACCATGCCATCAGCTATTGCACAAATGGACTGTAATATGGGCTAAATTAACCATAATATAACAGGTATTTAGATATTAAAATGAGGAAAATGATTATTAATTACTGTAAATAATAAGACTGTAAATCTCACTAATAACCATGTAGTCAGCTACACTTTTTTTTATTCAGCTACACTCTTTTTATTCATCTCATGCAACAGCCTGAATAAGATTTTACATTATTCAGATCCAGCTTGTTCATTTCCTTGCCCATACCTAATTTCTCCAATTTGTTAAGTTATTTTCTAAGAAGTCCTTTCTAGCTGCGTATAGTGAACACAGCAGATGGTTTAGAACACACTGGTTTAGAACAGGAAGAAACAGTAGATTTCTTTCCACCATCAACAATTCATGGCTACTTTCCAAGTATAAAACGTACAGATGTGTCTCTGATGTTCACTTGAATGCAGTATTTTCTTTCAAGTTATTTTCCACTAAAGTACTGAGTTCCATGCTTTTAAATGTAGTTCTTTTCCACAGTTATTTCAGAAAATGCATGTTCAGAGGCTTAAAATACCCATAATTTCATGGGTTAACTCCACTGTGTTGAAGGCTGAATCATACCAGAGACATTATCTCATATGCATTGCTTGCTTACATACACTTCACTAAAGAAACAGGAGTCAAGAAAAAAAATCTGGCCCTCCAGTGAGATAGGTTGTGTGTCATCCAGGAAAAAGGGAAAAAATAAATTGACTATCAAAATTTTTATATCAACTATTATTACATTATTTTAATGAATTGTTAATTGCTAAGTGATAGATCATCCCTCCAGGCCTAGCCTTTGGATGTAGGACATGTGCACTGCATCTAAGAGAAAAGGAAAACAGCACCTAATGGTCAGGTCAGTCAAGCAATGTACCTCTGGGGACTCCCTTGTTTCAGAAGCATCAGAAGAAACATAGCAACACTTTCTGCAGTAGTGCTTTTTGGAATCCAACATATTTCCATCTACATGGGCTGATGTACAAAGGTGAAATATTTCCTGCTTTTCCTCCTGCCTTTTCTTAAGAAGAATCCAAGAATTTGATGTTACCAATACCCATGTCAGGTCCCAGAGCTTAAGGTCTGGATAATTCTTCTACGGCTGCATGGAGGGAGATTTTCTCCTCTCTTCTTTTTTTCCCTTCAGAGTCACAGTAAAGTTCTAAATTCATAACTAGAACATAATTCACACAGCAATTTACATGCAACAAGAGATTATGTGGCCTCACTCTGGAATGCTGTATTACAAAGGAAGCTTCTATAGTTATTTAAAGCAAGCAAGCCTTTCCCCAGCTATTAAAGAAATTTAATCTTCTTATCCCTATATGGAAGCAGTCTTTGTTTATATTGAAATCCCCTTGCTATGTTCTATCCCACCACCATTTAAGTTTTTGTTCTTTTTTGCTTTGGCAAAGAAATTGTGAAGGAATGTGAAAAACTTATTAGGTGTTTATTATCAATTACCAGATAATGAAAACCAGTGAAGTTAATGCTAAAAGCTTCCCTACATTTTAGGTTAGATTTTCATTTTCCCATGGGAAACCCAGTAAGAGTAGGACAAAGAGGAAACAATCTGCAATATTTCTCAGATTGTTGCAGTAATGCTGACAGAGGGAGAGAGTTGTTTTTCACTCCCCTCACAGGGCAATCAGGGAACATGACCTCTGCATCCTGCAACCTGTACCACCATCACAGAGAATCAGGTGTTCTCTTCAGGACAAGTTCAAGCTTACAGGGCTTCCTCCACCAGCTGGTACCAAATATTCATATATGCCACAGTCACTAAGTCCAAAGTGCTTGTGAACAGCCATATAGATACAGATATATCATGAAGTTAAAAATAAAAGGATGACACAAAATATCTTTCATTTGAAAGTTTTAATTTTTTTTAATATTAAATAGTTATAATCCAAGAATCCCATGTAAGAGATGACTATGTTTGGGAGTTTTATGTCACATAGAAAAAGTAGCAGAGAAACCAAGTTCAAGCTTGACTCACATGGACACCTTTATACACACTGAAGTGGAAATCTGATACTAACTGTTAGGCATGCTGAGGGATACATTGGCAACATTAAACTGTTATGACATCGTGTGGACATTTTATTTCACAATCCAAGGTTTTTTGAACACAGTTGAGTTTCCTGATGGGAAAGTGTCTCGAAGGCATATTTTTACTTTCTAGAAGTTTTACTATTTGCAGCAATAAACATTTTAGCTTGCTATCCAAACAGTATGTTATTTGTAGAGGTGGTAATAAGTCCAAATGTATTCCTTCTGTAACCCCAACCAGGGCAACAGGATTTCAATAAGGAAGAAACAGCAGAACAGAAACTTAATTTCAGTTTAGTTCTACAATGCTCACTAATGTCCTGTAGCCGTATCTTTTACATTCAGCAAGACTAAAAGAAATCTACTTGAGACCCAGACCTTGTGATGCAAAACAGACTTTATGGAAATCTAACTTAAGAGGGATATGTTGCCAGCTCATTTTCACAGCATTCCCCTTCAGCTTGGAAGAACAGGGGAAGAGTGAGAATTTGGATACACTGAAAAGATCAGAGCGGCTTATGAATCTGAAGTCTAACAATTTTGTCTGCAAGTCTGCTTAGACAGAAAAAGCAGTCAAGATCATAAGTTTCATAACGCTCTTGAAAAGAACAGGTGAATAGCAAAGTCTGACCACACACTAACAGACACCTCTGCAACAGCTCAAAGTGAATGCATTTACTTCAAAGTCAGAGCACTGAAACAAGAGTTGCCATAATAATTATTTCAACACAAGTTCATCCATCTGTTAACTTGTCTTTTTACTTTAGCCATGTGGATCGGCCATGGTCCCTACTACTTCAGACACATTTTCTGCATCACAGATTTTTCTTTTCTCTAGTGTATATGAACCAGAAGAAGAAATATCCCATTTATCATCAACTCTTCCACCTCTATTCCCTTTCATAACTAGGGATAGCAAGAACAAGGTAAATCTTCCACACCAGTTCCTGGACTTCTAACTGTGGTAGAAATGAGACAACACTTACAAATGGTCAAAAAAGAAATGGCCAACAAAAAAATGGGCAACAAGATATTTCAGAAAACACTTTTAATAAATTCAACCCACAAGTGATCAGGGACTGAGAGGAGACAGTTGCAATCAAATTCAGTGCAAGTATACAACCATACGAATAGAGTTAACCATAAGTCCATATCCACATTCATATCCACATCCGGTGTTATTGCCTTGGAGACAAAGTGTCACAAGCCATCATCAAAAATAAAATGCTACCCCAAATTTCTCAGGTCTGCAAGTCATTAAGAAGTGATCTTTCATCACAGGTTTCCTCAGTTTGTTGACATAACCTACACTTTTTTTTTTTTGGCCCCTTATTCCAGTCTCTACAGTTCAGAAAACGCCTCTGCTGTGCTTTGTAGCCTGATCAACCATTAATCAAGGTAACTAATATCAGAAATAAGTCAGGAAACCATCTCTGTGCTAGACTTCTTAAGAACTGCCTGATTTCAATTTGATAAAGAAGAGAAAAAGTCTGACTGATCTCCTTGGTCTAAACATACCTCCTCCCATCCCTCATAACAAGGGTATCTCTTTGCCTGTCTTCATCAGCCATGACTGACTACCTCTTCATCGCCCACGTGGATTGGAAGAAAGATTGCTTAAGTACCATCTAAACAGAGCTGAATGATAACAAGAAAAAAAAGAAAAGCAGATATCTAGGGGAAAGCTTAAGGCAATTAAGTGACTGTAGGTGGGGGCTTTCTGCGAGTTTGGTTAACTTAAAAGGCTACAATATCAGACTTCTGAGGGAGTGGGAGAAATCACATCCCTTGTGGGCAGCGCAGAGAAGCTGGAAATATCAGGAACCAAAGCTGCAGTAGGAGGCCAACACTTGGGTTGGTGTGATCAAAGACACAGGGTTCCCACTGCAAGCACCCTGACAGGAAACAGCTGGGGCTGAGAACACTGCTAGAGGAAGGCTGCTCACAATAAGGAGATCAAGGGACTTGTTTCATAGACTCTGGGGAGCCTTCTGTGCTTATTAGGGAAGAGGAAACGTATCAGACACTCTCCATCAGTATCAGTGGTTCGTTACATTTGTTATCAGTGGCTTTATTTCCACTTCTATCTATGTGGTTTTCTTCAAGACAGCTAATTTAAACTTTGACCTTTTTTTGGCTCCATTTTTGCACAGGGCAAAGTCATCCATCACTAAATTTCTTAAGGAGATGCTTTTGCATTCACCTGGAAAACTTCCTCAGTTCTCATGCATTAAGCTTTATATTTTACAAGTGACAATACTGTCTTTCTTCCTTCTTTGACTCAAGTTTTATAGAGTCATTAATAACAGCATTTTTGATGCATTTGGCACCTGTAGTCTCTGGCACAAGGACAAGTAGAGGGTAGCAAGTTTGACCACTTCCAGGGATTTAAGGCACCTATTTTTTTGTGGTTTTTTTTGTTTGTTTGTTTGTTTAAGACCACAGCCTCAATGCTCCACTTCTAAAGCCTGTTCTTACTCTCCAGAGAAATTCCAGTTTCTGAGCATCTTTCCTACCCTCCAAGAGATGGGACATTTTATGAAGGCAGACAGTAGCAACCGAGCCCCTACAGTTCCCACACATGCAATGAAGGATCAAGGAAAACACCTACCTGTTTTCTAGGGTTCACAAGCACAGGGCTTTTCCCCAGGGGCAGCTAGGGCACCCCAGCAACTGCAGCAGGTCCTACCAACCTTCTGGCAAGTGTCAAACAAAGGCAAGAAAACAGGGCCTGACCAACACCCAGGGGGGTGGAAAAAAATAATAATAACAACAAAAAAAAAGGAACTGTTCAAGGAAAGGACTGGATATCAGCACAGCACCAGCACAACCCAGGAAAAGAGCAAATGCTCCGGAGATGAGGTTAAATGCGTCCCCAGCCCTGTGGGCAGGGCTGTGGGTGGGGGCCCAGGTGAGACATATTAGTGCGCTTGGGGCCCTAGTACTTGCAAGTTTAAAAGGAAATTTGGTGTTGGGATTCATAGTTTGTGCTGTGTCTGGAAAAATGTACTCTGAGTAAACTAGAAGCATTGGTGTGAACTTTTAACCGGTAACAAGTACTGGGAAAGGGACCTGTAAAACTTCTGAGACACAGGAGGTTCAAAACCAAAGTGAAGAAGCAATGAGTCAGAAGATTAGATTAAAATGAAAATGAAACAAAAAGAAAAAACTACCAGATAATATCATGCCTTACATATCATCCACAATTTGACTCTTCCCAAACAATCAATGCTATTTTCCTAATAGCTTATATACATGTAAAGTCCTAAGATAGACATGAGGTAGATGAAGTCCCGCATTTTTATTAGGATTTTTTTTTCCTCAGATTTTATACACAGTGATCATATGAATATTGAAGATTTTGAAATGATGTAATCAAATATGGACTATTGTAAATTGTGAAACCACTTGCTTTCCTTACTGTGTTCTTAACGAACAGCTTCAGCTTTGGTTCTTAAATCACAATGGAATTCAAAAAATGCAGCGAGACATTGAAATGTCAGATATAGATAACCCCATTGGGTTCAGTTGGGTGAATTAGTCTTTAAAATTGTATTTCCATATACTTGAAAATGTTTGCACTACAACTCAGAATAAACTACATCATTTGGGGATTTAAAAAAAAAAAATCCCATTTCCACGTGTATCTCTAAAGGCAATGGTTCAGCTAGACAATATGGTGTTTGGTTTTTTTTGGATTAACAAGGTACTTCTAATGACTTTAACAAGGTACTCTACTGACTTTTGTCCATGCAAAGTGCCATGGTGTTCAAACAGCATTTCAGACATTTCAAACACAACTTCTTGCTCCAAAACTAGGTACACCTCTATATTGTAGATATTTATTAAAAGTAGTATTCATAAAGAGTGACAAGTTACAAAATATGAGCCTCCTCAGCTCTGGCAAACTTAAAAAGATTACATAGTTTTATTTAAAAGCAATAATAAAATGAAAATATTCATCTAAGTCTTTATTTACTTTTGATTTCTTTCAAATCTGAGGTAAAATACAGATTTAATTTCAAAGGAATGTATTTTATATAAACTTCCATAGCTGTCAGACACATTTAATTAATTACATACAATTATATAAAAGAAATTAAGTTCTCTAGCAGCTTTGGGGGCTAGTTTAGATCTCAAGATAAGCAAATAATAGCTGAAAATAAAAAGGAATGTTGACTCTTTTTCCATCCTTCATTGTCAAATTAACAGGAGTACTGATTTTTGGATAGTTTAGGGATCTTTATTAACAAAAGTGTTATTGTAAACACCTGTATTAAAATTTAGAGTTGCAATTACAAATATGAACTAAATTAAAACTGTGCATCCTGTAGCCCAAAGTTACTGATGAATGCTGTCTAAGTGCAAATCTAACTCTTGATGTCAGCTATACCTAGAAGACATAATTCTTAACTGAAGTCATCCAGGATATATCTAACCAAAGAGATCTTTCCAAAGAGAAGAGTTCCTCCCATAATCCTGATTTCCCTAGAGGAGCATGCCTATAGCTGCAGGCAAGCTGCAGGCCTGTTGCTGTTGTAAACCCTTTTATTTGACACGATCTCTTCATGTACTTGTCAAACTTATATTTATTGTTTAAAATGCTTGGGAACTGCAACACCGTGACAATGTCAAGGCAGCTATAGCAATCCCTTATCTATGAAAAAAAAAAATGTAAATATGTATACTATGAGACAAATTCACAGTGCATAAAAATATGTGGCATAATGTAAAATGAGCATGTTTCCCAGTATTGTAGTGCAGCATGTGTTTATGTTTTTGGATGCCTGTCCAGTTTTATGCCTTACACTTTTTATTGCTTTCATTCCTTTTATTTTTCCCAGTTAGGAAAAAAAAAAAAAAAAAAAAAAGATAGTATCATGTAACCGACTAGTTCCTTGTGGACTGTAAGCAAACATCCCACAGATGGTTTACAGACCACTACATTTTATATTCTTTCCACTCCACAAATGAGAGTCACAGTGTCCCTCTGCACATACAGGAGGTAGAAAGTTCCCAGAGAGCTTTTGAGACTGCTGTTCTCACATTGCATGTTTATCATGCCACGAACATGAACTTGAACAGGACATGTTCACTGTGCCACTCGCTGCTCCATTCCCTCACAAGAGATGCAAAATGACACAGATGCCAGCAAAGTACCAACCTGGATTCAAGGCCAGGAACCAAGCACCGTGGATCATTGACTCATGACTTGCTCTTTTCTGACAGATCAGGGCCTTGCTGATGTGCCATATGCACAGGCTCCTATGACTCTTCTGTACATATTATATTAACCTTAGTCCAGTGGTTCCATTTTATTTTAGTTACAAGGGCATCAGTATAGGAATAGTATGTTTCCTTTGAGGATTTACTGCTAAGAAAAAGCACCATGCTACTTTTTCATCTCCCAGCAGCCTTGTGCCCCATGAACTACATGAAGCAATACCAAGAGGTGTTAGCATTTACGTCCATTTCTTGATTTTCCAGTAATTTATATTGAGAGGACAGAAGAACCAACATCAGACAAGGCATCCTTTTACCAAATCAAACATAAATCTATTAACAGTGAGAAAAATCCTGTGCCATCAATCAACACATGCAAATGAGCAAGGAAGAAGAATTTCTGGCCAATTCTGAAGGGGCCTTCAGGCTTTCGTGTAGCAGGCTTTCCACAAAGCCCTTCAAAAGAGATGGCAGAAAAAGAAGTTCAAAGATGTGCTAGCACTGTCATGGGAGCACAGTGTCCTCTCCTAGCAGATTCCAATGTACTCAGGGAGGAAGCCAGCACTTCAGAACCATCAAGTTTTCTCATTGATTGATTTTGCTCAGGTGTGAAGTTGTCTTAAGAAAATATAAATGTCAGTTAATTTCCACATTTGACTTGTGTTTTGTTTTTGTTTTTTAGATACCATTGACCTACCTTTCCCTATTATAAATATAAATAACCTGAAAAATATTTGCAGCCTCACTGCAAGAGCTGTTGTTTTAACTCTCAGATGTCCAATCAGTATTCCTAAAAGTGCCGACACATTGTGCATAGACTTATTATAAAATGAACCGACCTTTCAAGGGAAAGATGTCAGGGTATGACATGTATAAACATGGGACCTTTCAAAGTTGTGTGTTGTTGGAGGGTTTGGGGTTTTTTTTTGGTTTAAGCTGGCTTCTGTCAGCAATTCATCCCACATGTGGTTCTTGGGTAAGCCACCTTTCTGTTTTTGTTTTTGTTCCTCAAAAAAAAAAATCTATGTACCTATCAATCTATGTGTGGCATCCATTTAATCTGTGGCAGTAATTCAACTTTTTTGTACACAGCTTTCAGTTATTCACTGCTTGCTGTCAAGACTAATGCATGCCTATCAGTTTCTATCAATGCACAGTGGATGAATATGACATTGCATTTTTTTCCAATGTCACTAGGTTCAGTATGTAAGAAAAGCTCTGAGTTTAAGCTAGATCATAACTCCTTGTGCCCAAATTCACATGAAGCTGCTTGGAGGGGAGATTCAGTGACTCCTTGATCACACTGCCAGGCAGACAGCAGCATGCTGTATGTACTTTTTTTCCTTGGACACAAAGAAAAGTTTTGATGCATTTATTGCGGGTACATAGGACCCAGGTAGAATGTCTTGGTGAACGGGGTGAGAAATCTGCATTCTCTCTCTCAAAACAGTCTGGGGCAAAGGAGCAAGTGCCATGTGCTTTGCTCTAGCTCTGCCACAGAGGCAACATTTTGCTTAAACTTGCCTTGTTCTGCTGACTAAGACGCTTATAGGTTACTTGACAGCACTTTGCCTCTCTACTGTATATTCATTAAACTGAGTTACAGTAAGCAATGCCCTTTTTGTTAGTTGCAGAGATCACAATTAAATTAATGGGGAAAATTCTTCATAATAACTATTTTAGGAAGTTCTTCCAATGTTATACACGGCCAGGGTACCCTGAGGATACTTATGCTGCAGAGTTTATCACTGCTGCCTATGTTGATAATTTCATTAATAAAAGATATAACGTTCAGTAATGTCAGTCCAAAAGTAAGTTATTCCTATATTATGATAAGCAAGAATTATATCTCAGCTTGACCTTATTTATTCATTTATTTATCTATTGCTTTGATTGTTTCTTTTTGTGTCTTTTTTATTTTTTTTTCCACAAAAATCAGTAGTCATTTCGTTAATTAGGGAGAATCATTTGGGGAAATACTGCAGGGAATTCTGATAGCAAATTTAATTACATATAATTAAAATAAAGAGGGTATAACTCAGTTGTAGCTCATGTAGCATTTAAACTATAGCAAGCATAAGGAGCAACACTTCCTTTTGCTGTACTTCTAACCAATCTACATGGGACTCAGTGTTCAGCAAATAATGCAGGTCAGATAGAAGCAAGAAGGAAAAATAGTGAGAACTATGGCCACCCATAATTTGAAAATGGCATGTATGAACTTGATGCGATACAGAAAGGGCCTTCTAACACTGAATCTCGACTTACAACTCATACCACTTTTGCTCTAACTAAGGAGGATGTTGGACATGATTTAAAATAGCTTAATATATAATATAGAGAAAAGCTGATGGCAGGTTTTCTTGCTTCTGGGCATCCTTGGTTAGTCGGTAGTAAGCCTTGTGGCTAGTTTGCATTGGCAGAGGTGTGCAAGGAGAGTTGTAGCAAAGGCAAACAGCTCTGGAGCATACAGTAGTTATTGCTATATTATTTGGTAACACAGAGAAATTAAATGAGCAGAAATTCATCCATTGTCATGAATGTCATACTTTGAAAACATTCCTGAAGCCAAACCAATTTTGTGATGTAAATAAAGATACTTATATAATGTAGTATGATGTGGCATGGATTCATTCAAGACTTGACACAAAGCTTAGTCGTCATGAATACAAACACTCTGAATGTACTGTGCTTTATAATAAGGGGGCCTTGTATGCTATAGATTTGAAAGTGTGCTTTGAAATATACAGTGAATTTGAATTATACAGTGTGAGACAGATAATGATTAAAGCAATAATGAGAACAAGAGCAAAAGTGAGAAAATGGGATCTTCCTGTAGGATTCAGAAGCAATTAGTTTGTCTTCTCAGCCGACAGTTTCTCGAGATCCTGTTTTTAAGACCAACCTTCGCTAATCTGCGTTCTTGAGCATTATTTTACTATACTTCTCTTACACCGCTTGTTTTTCTCTCTACAGATTGTTTTTCAATGGGGATCTCTTTCACAGTATGAACTTTCCCTATCAATGTTCCATCACTCATTTTTGGAATTCTATGCCCATCTCACACACATCCCATAAAGGAGATGTTCCCAGGGTACTTAAACAAGATACAGGATTCAAAGTTGCCTTGAGACTGAATCTAGTCTAATGCAAATTTCATGGAAAAATTACTACTGCTCTTCACAGACTATGAAACTATAATGACTATTAGCGTCTCAAAATCAGAATGTAATATAAGCAGAAATTCCTCATCTCCAGTGTCAAAAAGAGAAACAAAAGAAACTATGAAAATAAAGATAAATAAATAAAAAATAAAAAACATACATATTTTAATATGTTTCTAGCTTAAGAAATGAAAGAAAAAATACATGGAGTACGTATCATAAAAAAAATTCCTTCAGTTCAGCAAACTTATTTTTATTTGTCAAAGTGACTCACCCTTGGAAAATGGAAAAATAGTTTTAACTGACAAGGAAAAATAACAGTCTACATTTATAATATTGGGTATACAGACCAAAATTAGTCTGAGACTTACAAAACTGAGAATTTCCAATCTTTTTGTTTTGCTCTTAGCAATAACACCTTTGATACAACCAAGTATTCAAGTACAAACATTACGGTGCCTATTAGAAGCTGGGTCAAATGTTTGTGTGTTTTAAATGCCTGAAGTTAGAACACAGTTAATCTTCATTCTTAATTAAAAGTCAAGCTACTTTAATGAAATTTCTGTGCTATTTTCTCATAACAACAGGCTTAATTTAGTATCTATTTTTTTCTAACATGAAAGCATAAATTTTATAATTAAGTTTCCACTACATAATTATCATTTTCATGAAATCGTCTGTGAAATTAGTAGGCATAAAATAATGTTTTCTACAGTGTGTGAGGGGCTCCGAAGAGTAAGTCTTATTTCCAGAAGAGACTGAAGTGCTCAGATCACACTGACTTTCTGTAGGACAGAGGCTTTGCAGCCCCTCAGGCATTTTTGTTGATAGCAGTTGATTTGGTGTAGAAAACATCATGAAATCCAGAAAGCTCCCTGTTCTACAGCTTTGTGTATTGAAGAAGTTAGTTTATATCATTGAGCTTTAAATTAGGCTCATTCACATATTGAAACAACACATCTATAAGTGATTTGATCTTTTTTTTCCATTTAACAGCTGAAAACAAGCAGTGCTCTTTTAACAGTAAATGTTAATCAGTGACATACATTACTATTATAAAATTACATTACTTGCCGTTTAAATGTATGCATATATTTAGAAAAGCTCAAGAGAAGGTGTAAAATCAACCACTTTATGAACACATGTAAGTAATACCATATTGCAGTAACAAGGTAGTAACTACAGCAATGCGATTGAGACCTCTTAAGTAACCAAGAGATTAATTCATATCAGTGGAACATCACCATAATTGCTTCTTTTGGCCACTTCTGAGCTGATCGTGACCCAGATTTATCTGGCTGTTAACATCCCCTGATGCAGTTATTTTAATAGTGACTTTATCATTGTATCCTAGCAAGGCAGATAAAGATGATGAAACTTAACGGTAGAACTGGAGCTTATATTACTCTTCTGCAGTGGATGCCTTGCACCTTCAATGATTTAAATTGGACTGAACCTATTCGTGTTCAGATTAGGTTGTTTTTAGTCCCATTTTATGTTAATTCACACAAACTGCTTTTGTGTATTGATGATTGCATTTTGTCATTCTTTGCCATTGCCCCTGTACTCTCAGACTAAGAGAACAAGTAAATACTTGTAAAAAACAAGTTGTAAAACTTTACAATGTTTATAAGCAAAGAATTTATTAATTGGAAATATAATTGGTGATAGACTGCTTTTTTGTTTACAGTGACGTTACTTGTGATGGGAGAAAGGCTGATTTTCTTATTTTAGGAGTGATGATACTCCACTTGAAATAGTTGTAGATCTTAAAATTTAAGCAACAACTGAAATCAAATATGTCTTTAATTGTTCAACTCTCTGGCATGTTGCTAAAGTAAAAACATTCAAATGATTGATATAAAGACTTTAAATGTGATTATATTATTTGTAAATAGTATTTTCATAAAATGGCTATTGACTTGTGTGAAGTAAATATTAATACATAGTAATAAAGATGGATGAATCAAAACTTCAGAGTTAATTAATTTGTTCCATGGTGCAGAGTTGACTGGCAAATGCTCATTACAACTTAGATCTTGCTAAGAAATATATTTTCATGTACAGCTGTGTGGAATTAGAGAGTTCATATCAGAACTCTAAACATCTCGGTTAAGTGGATCATTTATAAATCTAATAGTATAATTATTCTATCTAGATCCTTCTTCTTTTTTTTTCCATAAAACAATAGGTTTTGATAAAACATCTTTCACAGAAAATATTTGCTTTTCTTATAAACTTGAAGTTTCTCATTGAAAAATTGGATTCATCTACACAGGTGCACTCACTCACCTACACAAGATTATTTGTTTTGTCAGAAAAATATTTCTTATACTTTGGCTCAAAGTATAGACATTATATAAATCTAATTTATTTTTCATGGTAGATGCCTCCAGGCTGCATTCTTGTAATTGTGATGCAGTCCTCCCTGTAGATATGAATTAGTGATGGAAATGCTGGCACATCATTAATGATAATGTCCCCTCTCCTCCCATTCTCAAGATCATAAAAACACATATCTTTCTTACTCCCATGTAGGGAGCTCATCAAACCTCAGGAGACTTGAATTGGAGAAATTCACTAAACAGATTCCAGGCTTGTTTTTTTAAAGCCCCATATCAAGGTTCCTGAATAGTTTGAGTACGGTCTTGAATAATTCATTTCCAAACCTTTGTTGTTTAATCAGATAGTAGATTGCCAAAGAAGCCTGTCTCTGTTCCTCAGCTGGCTAACATTATGTCTTGTACATTCCCATCCCAGAAGTATGTTTCTAATTAAGCCACATAATAAGAGTTTCCTGTGCAGGGGAAGAGACGTGGAGAACAAATAGTTTTAAAAGTGGAAATTTTATTCCATTTAGGCCTGTTAAACTCAAGCCTTATTCTGTTTAAAATAATGAATACTGGAAAATACATATATATATAAGTAATTATAAACTTATATTTGTCCTGCAGCATGATTTATAGACTCATTTGTGTCCTGGAATATTCCTTCCTGCAGTAGAGGACCTTCTACCAGTGAAATTTATTTTTCACCTCTGGTGGATAGGAAAAAGACCAGAAATGTTTCACAAAGGGAGCTTCCTAGCCTGCAAGCTATGTAAGTTTATACTTGAGCTTAAAGTTAGATAATAGATTTCAGATTCATTATTCCATCCTTACAGCATCCCTTAGGGGTAGAAGCAGACTGAGTCTGCTGAGTATGAATTCCCACCCTCTGAGAATTTTCAAAAGATCTTGGCTCTAAAACAGCTTTTTACTATCTTTCTGGTTTTGCCACCTTCTAGTCACCTATTAACTGTTAAGATATTCTCTATTTTCCTCATGTTTTGAAATGTATTTCTTAAGAAAAACAACAGATCCCAGCCCTATCAAAAGAGAGAGAGAGAGAGAAAGAGAGAGGAAGAAAAAAGATATCCTGGTGCCTCAGGACTTTTTTTTTTTTTTCAAAAAAAAAATATACAGCATTATCACTTCTACCATTTCACCGTCTTTTTGATTTCCTCAATAACAGTGTTTGTTAACTAAAAATATTTAAACCATGTCAGGTTTGGTTTGGGATTTACCAGACACAGAAAGTTCATTCAAATCTGTGGTTAGTCTGCCAGTGTTTGGAATAGGAAGTTAAAGGAGAACATAAGTTGTTGCAGTTGTTTTCTCAATCAAAAGCAATGCTAACAGAATTTGTTCAGTGCTCATGTGTTCATGAATAACTTATTCAGAACACTGTGTTACTGGAAAAATATCCTCTGGGCTAACAAATATCCACACGTCACTGTTGAGCCAGAAGCTGACAATGTCAAAATGAAAATACCACTCTTTTGCTTTATTTTTAGAGAAGGAATATTTTTATTTTCATAAATGGTGTACAATCCTAATAAAATTGGCACAAAACTACTCCCCCTCCCCCTCCCCCCCCTTTTCTTTTTTTGGTATCCCTGCTCCTTGGATCCAGTATTTCAGGTACATATTTCATAGTGTCACAAGCCAATTCAAAATGTTTGCACAGGATAACTCAGAGCCCTGCCAAATTCATGTCACTTATTTCATATTCCAGGTAAATTGTAGACTGTCTTTCATGAGGTGTTCATCAAAATATTCTGACATGCAAGAAGTTGTGCCGGTGAACTCTGTGCCTTGCCATTCAATGATTTCATTGAGTTATGATGAATACATGAACTGTTGCTAGATATAGCCAAGTACAAAGATAAATTTAATGTTAAAGCCCAGAAATTTGGATGGAAGTTCCAATAAATATTATCATTAGAAATTATGACAACAAGGAGACTGGATTTCTTGCTGGTGTGATGAAACCTTACTATTATGCAGTAGTTAACATCACTTATTAGGCCAAATAACAAATTTAAAAGGAAAAAAAAATAACTCTAAAGCAAGCAAACTTATTTTCAGGTCAGAAATAGAAACAGCATTATTCAGGGAGTTCTGCCTCTTTGATATGGGCAGCATAAAAACCCTTCCATAAGTTTTACTTTAGGTTAGTTATTGCCTGAGATATGCACTCACTTTCCATTTTTTTCAAAGTTCCTATTTTAAATTTGAGGTGCTTTGCAAATATATAGCAATATGAAAGAATTCTGAAGGGCAGGAAAATAATTTTTAAAATACTGTATACTCAGAGGTAGTTTTACCTATGTTAAGGTTACCATTCTGAGCATGAAAGATCAGAAAAAGGCTTTGAACTATATTCAGTAATGAATCCTGTCCCTTGCCTTCCTTCATAGAAACTAATTAATCTTGCACCTATTGCTCTACCAGGCAGAAATTATTCCTTTTTTTTTTTCTTTTGACAAAACAGCTTTTGAACAATTTCAAAGAAACTGTTAAGTATTCCAATAATTTGTTATGTTATGCCAAAGCTTCTATTTTGTCTCTGTAGTATTATAAGCTTTATGTGGTCTCTGATCATTATCTTTTTACTTAAACAACTAGTGTGACGGCAAGCCAATTGTGTAGACAAAAATACTGATCTAAGCAGTGGTTCTTTCAGAAAGCTGAAATATATTCCCAGATATCCCCACAAACCATCTTCCTTTCTTAATACTATAGTGCTATTAGATTGATCATGGGTATAAGTTAGTTTGACAATCTTTGGAGGGAACAGAAGGACACTCGATATGCAAACGCAGCTATAACACAATTCCACGTACACCATTTTGATTGTAAGAGCATATCAACAGTCAACACACAGTACATACAGCTGTCATATTTTTGCAGTAGCTCAGTTTTCATTACAGCACTCCCCCCACAACCTGTATTTTCCTTATTTTGGAAGGAACTAGGTTTTCCTTCCCTTTTAAGCCAGTCTTCACAAGAGGCAGACAATTGACTCCTGTGTAATCAACGATGCAATTACAAGCAGTCCTCAGGTATTCTTCATCTAAATGAACAAGCCTGATTGTGTTTATGAGTCTGGACTGGTCTTCAGTAAAGAAAAACTCACTGCAGACAATGAGATGAAACGGGATAGATGCACTAGCCTGAAGTATTAATAGGTAGCTTATATGGATTATATCTGGATTTCAAAAGCAGATGTATGTAAGAAGGGAGATAAAATGCATGAGTTTAGACACCTGTTTAAAAGTAGCCAAAGCTCTGTTTTCCTTGCAATATGCTTTCAAACATCTTTTGACTCATCAAAATTCATTCAAGCTACATTTCTAGCCTAGTTAGCAGAAGATCAGCTATTTTCAGGCGGTGAGAACGTGGAGTATCTGTTTCCTAGAAATATGTAGCTTATTCAGGATATGTGCATACAAAGTCAGATTTTGGTGGCAAGTATCCCAAGATCATGAACAGACCATCAAAGAAATTGATGAGACCTGTGCTGAACCCATAGTCATGTTCTGAACCAACAGAGAAAGCAAACAAGACTGCAGCAACTAATGTTCTTTTCTGACAATTTGTTGTTATGGAAAACATTAAGGACACACTTCTGTTTAAGATAAAATTCATCTAGCCACAATCATCAGTGTTTCATTAGAGAACATGAATTATCGAATAAGTGCTGCTGTTCTCTTCAGGTTTTAAAACTAGAGCCATGTAGACTCAAAAATCGTGGCACGACAAAAAGGGATGTTGCTCTGCATCATTTTCGAATGTTCTTTTTCCCCTTTTGGCTTCAACCTTTTCAGGAGTAAATTCAAGTAAACAAACTAAAAGCAAAAATATTAGAAGTGAATCTCCTCATACATGTTCAGGGAAGATATTTTAAACAAACCAAAGCTAAACCTTTATCAAGTCAAGCTCTTCCACAGTTAGTGTAATTTCCACCAGTTCCTCTCCTCATGACTACAATGTCTGTCTGATCCTAGAAACTCTTTTTTGGTTTTAGTCCTTGTGCTCACTTGTAGCTACCATAAGGTAGCTTCCGTACATATGGTTTTTCTCTCTGCTGATGTCTATCCTAGGAAAGATCTTGTCAAGAGAGGACTTACTGAGCCCAGTCAGGCACTGCCTGTGGTGACTTTGACTTGCATCTATCCGAGTCCCTGGGAGGTGAGTAGTCTACTCTGGCTGTACATGAGAAACTTTTTATAACCGAACTCTCGGTTATAGTTGCACAGATTTTGTGGTATAGTTGTTAGAAGAGTATTTCAAATTAGAAGAGATAAAATAAGTCTTGCCAGGCCTTTCAGTTTTCTGATTTTGTTTATAAAACAATCCTCTTGGGCTATTTTAGATACTCCTTCCTTAGTAAAATTTGTCACATGAAGTGGTACATCATTAGGTACGATATGTTACCGGTCTCTCCCTTTTTTCCCTGTTTTTCGACTACTGCATATTTAATAAACCCAGTTTTCTCTGGGCATGCTGTACTCCCAAGGCTGGCTTCCAAAAGCATTCCAAAATGCCTATGTTTAGCCACCAGTTTTGATTCTATTCCAGTAAAGATAAGTTCTCATGAGTGCGTTACAAGAAATCCCATTGTAGTCATGACTCCACTAGACCCCATTGCAGATCTGGATTTTTATCAGCTGTACAAGTATGAAGACACCAAGTAGGCAGGAAAGCCCTGTACCCCTGAAGTAAGCAGCAAAACTTTAGAGTCAGGGTGGTATCCAGAGTCAATTTTAGAATATTTATGACCCATATGAGATTTTTATGTAAAGTTCTTTAGTTTGTTCCAGTTTTAACAGATGGAAAATGCTACATTCATGTGAGGTCAAGTTTGTCTTTTTTATGACAGAAAGCTGCTCTTGTCCTTTTTCATATAAGTCTATGTTGCATATAGTAGTAAATAGAAGCATTCAGTAATAAGACTAAAATTAAATTTTTACAGTATGAAAAATACATGATATAGAGAACACAGTGAAATTATATAAAACAAAATGAGCAGGCTCTCAGTGAACAAACAGATTGCATCTGAACTAAACTACCCTTGGCAAAATCAATTACAAGAGAGTATCTGGAAAGAAATACTCTATTAATTTTGCATTTTGATGTACATGCTTAGGTATTTAAATGTTTTTTAGACTAAGTAACATTTTAAAGACCAGAAAGAGAAGCAAATATTTTATTCAAACCAGTTGTGTCTAATATACAAAGTTTATTATATGTGTTATGGATGAGTGATTTAAAATTCAGAAAGATGCTCTGGTATGTATAAGAAAGCAATTTTGCTTCATATAGAAAAACTTACTCTACAAAATAAAACTAAGCATTCTGTCAGAAAAAGACCTTAAAACTGATATATCGTCTGTAATAACAGGTATGGGTTTCTCTTCTATTTTCTTTTGCATTTTTTTCAATCACAGTTAAGCTTTGGATATTTGCCAGAATATCACTGAGAGCTTTCTTCTGTACTTACCTCAAGCTGAAGAGATTTGGCTACAAATCTGCTTCAGGGTTTCCAAGCCTTTTCTGGGACATTTACATCTGAAGCTTTTTTCTTCATTTTGTTTTAAAGAGCTTACCAAGTCCTACATGTATTTTTGTTATATAGTTAGTAACAATGATTAATATTTTTTCGCAAAGAGCACCATTGTGCGAGCCTGCAAGTTATGAGTAAAAAAACAACATCAAAATACTCTGAATAAAGGCTTGATAAAACATAATAAAGAAGAATAAGGAATCATTGGTCCTGTACCTACACATCATCCACTGTGCTCCCTTCTACTCAACACAATGAAAGTCAAATGAATTTTTTTTCATAATTTTCCAATATCTCTTACAAGGTGGCTTGGAACCTATTATGTTACACAGTATTTAGAGTGTTGTACAGTCAGATTCTGATTGTTCCCTTCTTTTAGGTACAGCAGGTAGCAAGCAGTGTTCAAATCCTACCTGGAGAAACTGGATAGAAAGATTAGGATTGTTATGAGGCTGGTCTCTTTGAGAAATGGTAATTTGCCAAAGTGGAAAGATAAATCTAGACCTGAAACATGTATGAGGGGTACAGGGATGTTCTTTGGGGTTAGCAGTAGATTTTGACCAGAAAAAGGACATGTCAACAAAAACATGAACAGAGTAACGTGCCAGTGCCTTAGAAGCCATTCATGCCCCTTCTTTTTAGAAGTTGTCCTCGACTGCTCTATCTGCCTGCTCCTCAACTCTCCATCAGGACATGCCATTATATGTCAGTACTATTGCAGAAGCAACATAAGGCTGGTGGGCATAGGTTTTAACATATATAAACGATCTTAATTCCCATTCACAACACTAATGGGATTCAATGTTATTTTCTACTGTGCACCACTGAAGTTGATATACATGAGGAACAAAGGAGGAGCTGATGTTCTCACAGACTTGTTTTAGCAGCACTTGAAGTATCTGTGAAATCCTTAAAGTGGCTTGTTCCTAAATGATTTTGAATTTTACAATCTTTTTAAGATGTTTTCAAGGTATCTGGGAAACAGGCAGAAAGTTGGTAAGGTTTTATTCATATTTCAAAGAATTAAACTTCAGGGAAGTATATGCTTGAATGAAGATAAGAGTAAGCTGGAAGAATGCAGATAATAAAGAAATAGGGATGAAAAGGGTTGGAGAAAGAAGATAGGTGAAGACGGAAGTTTAGGAGGGAAAGAGCACTCAATTCTCATTTATAGTTTCATGGACAGTTAAGAAAAATGTAGCTTGAAGGGAATATAAGCAAAGAACTAGCAATGAGAAGGATCCTTCAAGATGAGCAAATCTATGGATGAAGGAAAGAGACCTGAAAAAATTTTAAATGCTCTGTATAAGTGAAAAAGAATAGTGGTATTTGTAACAGGTGAGTGAACATGTAATGAGTTTAAATCTGCAGTAGCTAGTCATAGCTGACTGCAAGCTTTCCCTCCCTGCAAGCAACAACTTGACAAATAGACAAACCAATGCCACCTTAGAACATGTGCTCTACCAACACCAGACTTTTTACTGTTACATAGAGCTTTAGTTAATATAACTATACAAGTCTACCTGACTGATGGATTTAGCTTAGATATGTCTTCTGTGCTCTGTCCAGCAGTGTAAAAATGTAAGTTCACAAACTATTCAAATTAGTTCACAAAACTTTGCCCTGCTTCTTATTGGAACCAACACACTGAACACATGAACACTTACTAAGTCCCCTGGGGGTTTGGGGCTACCTCTACATCATGAAGCAGGTGCCTATTGTAGGAGCTGGGAAATGGTACCCTTAAACATCCCGGCAAGGCTGGTTGGGTCCTGTGCACTGACTTCCTGTGCACTGACTTCCTTCTTGTACAAAAAACTTACCCCCACAAGGAGATGCTCCTGCCTTTCTCACCATGAAGGAAGGAAGCAGACAGGTGCTCTCCAATTCTGCCGTTTCACCATAACCTACATGGTCTATGAAGGACTGTGGCACCATGTCTTAATTCTAATGAACTTTCTAGTTTGGAAAGCCCAGACTGGAAACAAGTTTAGAAAGCCCTGACTGAAGATCACCTCGAAATTTCAACTAGGTTTTTACTTCACACTCCGCACAATGAGAACATTTCACACTGTAGACTTAACGTCAACTAGTTCAACTGCAAATGTAAATTTTGCAGTCTTTTTCTGTGATTTAAAGAACTTGTAGTAAAGCTATTTTTAAATCACACTTTAAGTCCCAGTTCCCAATAATGCAACAATTTCTCCAATTAATAAACAATATTTTTTAATAGGAAATTGTTATTATGGATTTTGCTGAATTTCAAAGAACTTTTTCTATCCCTCAAGATTTATTTTTTTTAATGTTGCACCTGGCCAAATGAAAGATTGCTTTTATCAAAATGAAACAGCATGTTATATTTTTGCTGTTTGATTGTGCATTAATTCCTATTTATTCCCATTTTATTTATAAATAATAATACACAGATATTGTTCTTAGATTGTTTTAGTCTCAGTGGAAAGATGTTTTCCAATTAAAAGTCTCACTTCTGGAAATTCTTGAACATTGATCCACAAGGAATGATTTGCTCAGCCTTCTTTTACACCATGTTATGATTCTATAACAGCTTAGCGGTTTAATGGATCAATGATAGTGCATAAGTCAAATGTACTCACAAGACAATTTTGCCAGAATATCCTGAAGTCTTTAGGGGTTGTGGAAGGGAGGAATATACATGCAGCATACAGTCTGGGTTTACTTAAAAACAAAATGTGTTCACTGACTCCATACACCCAGAAGCCACTAATAGTTTTTTTTTTGTTTTTTTTTTTCCTAATGTTGAAAAGCAGAGCCAGTTCAACCTTCCAGCACATTTAAGAAATACCTAATTTTGCAGTTACAGCAATAAAGCTTTGAAGCTCCTACACACACACAAGTGATTACAAGGAGGCTTGCTCCCACTTGCTATGCTGCTTTTGAGCCTTGAGAGGCTGTGTATGGTGGGTAGCCAAGTCAGGGCAACCCTTGCAATGAAAGTTTCAGCATACAGCACAAAACTTCACCATAAAAAAAAGGAAGAAAGGGTTCCCACATGACATAAGCCTTACATGTCGAGTGTCAATGTTTCAGCGATGGGAAAACGCTGAGGGGAAGCGATAATATTCTTTTCCATCTGGCACAGCAGCTCCCCAGAGGCCACAATGGGAGCAGAGTGGGCTCCTCAGAAACGCACAGCCGTGTGCTGGGGGCCTCCCAAATTAGCCTGGTAATTTACTGTCACTTAATAACAGGAGCCGAGAAACTCGAACCGATATTGATGAAAAAGCCCGACCTCCAGCTGGGGTGGGTGTTCTCAGAGTTGGCCGAACTTTCCAGCAGGTACAAAAGAGGCCCACAGCTGAACCTCGGGGACACAGAAAGGAGACCTTCAGCCTCCCATGAATTACACACCAGTGCGAGGCCCCCACAACAGCAGATCAGCTCTCCCTTGGAAGGATAAATCAAAGCTTTAATCGGGCCTGTCAGCAAAGCAGGTGTTTTGACTGCCTTTATGGTTCATTTTTATGCAAAAGGGTTGTGGGGATACAGAAATCACGGGGGATTGAAAATAAATGGCACTGACAGCACTGATCCCACCAGGCGAGGGGGCCAAAATCGGTCTGTCTTTTCATATTATGAAATATACCTAACGGCCAGCTCTTTAAACCCTGGTTACACAATGCACTGTCTGTGCGCCCAGGACTTTTTTTTTCCTCCCTCTCCCCCCATGCCTTTTTTTTTTTTTCCTTCTTCTTCTTCAATGTGATATGCCAGGGGCTCTTTTCTATTCTTTGGTGATGAACTGCCCCAGCAGCCATAGCAGGTTCAGAATGTTAAAGAGCCACCACTCGCCTGAGCTGACAAAAGGATCCTGTTTTAGAGGGCTTAAACGACACCGTAGGCACTATCCACAACCCCACTTTAGGATAATGTCTTTTTCTTGGTCTTCATCGTTCAACAACAGCCACAAATAAAACATCATAAAAATGTGTCAATGCAAATTTTCTCACGTGTCTTGGGTGGGGGGAGCATCACTAGGAAAAATGTTCACACTACTGTGCTACGAGGTCTGTGCTGCTCAGGCTCTTCAGTGCTTTGTAGGCTGCTAGGTGGCACCCGCAGCAACCAAGATTTATACTTTAACACAGAGATTTAGCCTCATTTAATTTCTAAGTCTAAATGTTAATAGCAGGCATAATTTTTTTTAAAGTTATTTAAATAAAATGTTTGAACACACTGAAGTTGAATCATTGTAGCATCCTGTAATTTTTAAATTGTCATTGATGAATGTTCTAATATAACACACTTTACCAGAAAGAAAAAAAACGAGTGCCTTTTCTTTGATTCTACCATAACTCAATACTTTTTACAGTGTATTCTGTAACATAATTTGAAATATTACTGCAGAGCATTGCTAGTAAATTTCATTTATCATTTACAAGATATAAAGCAGGCAAGAAGAAAAAAAAAAAAAGGCAAGTGCTTCCCCTCTTGTAGTTTCACACAGAGTTATTCATGTCTAGTGCCTCGCTGCTCACAAATGACAGTTTTTCACCAGCTTTACTAAGAAATTTAGTTTCTTCTCTTTCCTTATAAAATAAAAAGCATATTTAAGAAAACAAAAATACTGGCATTTCCTTAGGACAGATTGGCCGAGGATAATTTTAAAATAAAAATTTATGGATTAGACATACAATAAAAAGAAATTCACAGAATCATTCAGGTTGGAAAAGACTAATCAACTTTCAGCCTAATACTAAAATCCACCACTAAACCATGTTACTAAATTCTAAATCTACACATTTCTTGAAGACCTCCAGGAATAGTGACTCAGCCACCTCCCTGGGTAGCCTGTTCCAACATGAATTAATTAATTACACTAATGAACAAATTCATTACACTTGATTCTGGTCATTCATACTGCTGTATCTAGACAGTAATCATTGCATCTTAGGAAAAAAAAAAAAAAAAAAAGGTTACATTTAATGACTTAGTTGCTTAGGAAATGAGGAAATGAGACCAGGATCCCCTTTTCCAAGGTAGGGTGATGCCTTCACTCTTCACAAATGTTTATGCAACTTTATCATTAGACCCACTAAACTACTGCGTGAACTCCAATGGAAATTTAACTAATACATAAGTCACAACAATTTCACACACGCATAAAAAAAAAAAAAAAGGTATTTGGGGGTTCTGTGCAAGTAATTTAGACCCTGATCTCTGAACACATGATTTTTTTTAATCTTTCCGCTTAAAATAGTAAAATTATTTACACATATATAAGTATTTTCTAATTGAGGGCCTAATTGTGCATTAACACTGGCCACATATGTTGCCTTTCTACCAAAGTTAATTTCAGTATAATTTCTCATGCCAATTAAGCTATTCCATGCCAATAAAAATTCCATACATTTGCAGTATTGAGCCTTGAAACCCCATTTTTTTTTCAAATATTTCAGGGTCACAGTCTGCATAAGCTGTGAAAATGAACTGATTCCAATAATTTGCTTGAAGAAAGATGATACAAATCATTAATCATGGCAAATATAGCTAGGTACTGCATACATTAGCTGCAAATTCATTAACTTTTCCTCTCTGAAAGTTGCTATCCTCAATAATATTTTGGATGTTTAGATCATAAGATAGTTCTAACATTTTGAGGTCTAACCATCTCTTCAGAAAAAAACTCAACAAAATTTAACAAGAATTAAAAATTTAAACGTGATAAGCCCCTGTTCTTGAGCACGTGTTTATCACTCTTGCTGCAAGACCGCTAGTTGTTAGTCTAGGCATAATACAATAAATAATAATAAATAATACAATATTTATGTGATATTTATCTTCCACAGAGAGGCAATAATTTTTCAAATGAAGTGCATTACTAATATCTGGTTTACAGGAAAACCTACAAGCAGCTGCACTATCCCATGTAGAGTTTTTTTGGTTTGGTTTGGTTTTGCCATAAGAGAATGTTCAGATAACTAAGCCTCTATGCATTGTTCTGAACAAGGCATATATCACTCATGTGAGCAGAATCAAACCACCACCACCACCAACAACAAAAAAAAACCCAGCTCATCCAAAACCAGATTAAACCACAAAAGTAAACATTGTCAGATGGAGAGAGGTTGAAAAAATTTACTTACTGAAGAAAAAGGATTGATTTGGATGATTGGCTAAGGAGCCAGTAGACATCTAAGCCGTGCTTAAGGCTTTTTTTTTTTTTTTTAATATATATGAGGCCATCCCTGGTACTTCAGGCTTGTTAAATATTGAGATATGTTATAAGACCAGCTTTTCCTTTTAAATCTAAAAATAGATGGAAGTTTAGCAACAATAGTTTAAAATGGACTTGTTGAAGGCAGATTAATTATAGTTTATGTTCCTGTAGTGTCATTTACTTGATCCTTTCACATGTCGATGAATATGCAAAGGGTATCAGAGACTTTGCAGATGTTGGTTGGTTATGCCTAAACTGTAGTTTGAACAGGGATTAAATTTGCAGCAGTATATAATATTGTTAAGGAAAACTTCAAAATCTTATTGGCACCCTCAAATGGTTAGAACTGCAACTCTCTAGAAATCAGCCATGATTTCTACCCTGCTCAAATAAAAGTTATAAGAAACTACAACTGAATCATCAGTACCAGAATCATTTCCTGAAGTTCTTTTCTATATTTCTTAAGATTACTCGTCCAAATACAGCCTTAATCCAAATGATTTACAAGTTTGGCATTAGCATCGCAATATAAGCTAATAATGATTGTAGACTTATTACCTATGTTACTATTACCAATGTCAGTGAGTTACTATTTACTTTGTGCATAGCATGCCAATACTGATTTGAATTTTAAGTTCCTCAATACAACATGTGTAATGCTCTGAAGGAAAACCTCCTTTTAAAGGTTAGTTTGAAAAACTCTTCCTATCTTCATTGGTAGTATTTAAATCTCGTCAGTACATATGGCACTTGTGAAATATAAATATTATCGTCTTGTAAATTATAAGACATGAGTTTTTGGTAACTCAAGTACTTTAAACTAGCGCTATTAACATTACACAGGTTAAAAGAACAATCTTATTCAGTAATTAAATTAGTAATGATTAATTATTTTCACATTAATTTTATTTGATTTTTATCCACACTTTCCTAAAGAATGTTGGCTTTTAATTTTAAAAATATTGAAACAAAATGCAGATCAAGTATTTGTGTAGTCTTTCATATAATATGCCTCTCAAAACTGATAAAAATTATTCCTCTTAATATATAATTAAGCAGAACTTACTGCCATAAAATATAATTATGTCTGAAAGCTTAAAGATTTTTTAATATGAAAGGTATGTAGATAAGACAGTCAACACAGTAAGTATACTTTAAAAAAAAAAACATATATGGAAGTATAATTTAGATTATAGTGTAATAAAGCGTAATATGATCTATATAATTACAAAATGAAAGTATATTTTATTTGCCAGAAAAAGGAAGTATTTCAGGGATACATATTAAGTATCATTAAAAAAAAATAAAATCCTTTAGTTATATCACTTGAATTTCATTCTTTGTTTAGAAAGATGACAATAATATATGTGTAAATTTATAGTTTTTAAACATAGAAAAAATGTCAAAATGTAAAGCTAAACTTCTTATTTGCTACATGTAAAAGAAAATATTGGAAAGTTCCAAGGATTTTTGTAAATCAAAGAAGTTTTGAAATTTTTTCACTGGAAAAAAAATTGTTTTGCATGTCACTGAATTTCATTACATGCTTTTTTGTTTCTGAACACACACAGTAATTGACAAAAAAGTACATGCAGGTCACAATAATTCTGTTTTACCTTTTATTCTCAGCTCTGTCAGAACATATTCTCAATAAGAGACTGATCTGGAGTGTCAATACCTATGAAAATATACATAAAAATTATACTATCCATATCTGATATAGTGTTTGCCAGTTTCTACTAATACTGCATTTACTTAAAATATTATACAATTTATATGACTGCAAATATCAGTGTTTCTAGCAGTACAACACCATTATTGTCTGAGTCATATCCATACCTTTCTCAACCACATAGTACATCTTAACTGCTTGGTGTGTCGTTGTTTTTTTGTTTGTTTGTTTGTTAATCTAGTTCTATGTAATAAACAAGTTGGCAAGCCTTTGGGGAGAAAAATCAACAGGTATTTAAACCTTTCATGATTTGGCAGTACATAATTAAATCAGTATTCAATGACTTACAGTTGAATGCTTGTGAAGCATTTAACTAGAATGAAACCACAATACCTATTTGGTTGAGTTTCTAAGTTAACAGTTAAACGAATTTCAATTCATGATTTACAGGTTAAAGAAATGCCTCCTTATTTACCATTGTAAGTGAAAATATAAACTAGGAACAACATCTAGAAAAACTGGTAGCTGCTTATTTTTAATGGCCTTTCATTATGCGATCATTAGTCCCATCCCTGATTTTCCCAAGACATCATCTCTCCTCATTATGAGGGTCCTAAAGCAGTCCTAAGTGGAACTGGAGTAAAAGCAAGAAAGAATAACACACAACACTAATTTTATTTTTCATAGCATTCTGATCTGGGTATTAGAGTATCTATTTCCATTAGGCAGTTCATACTACTTTTAACAACAATTGTATTCTATGGATATCTAGTTTTGCTAGCTTGTTTTTCACCCCCTGGAGGTAGTACAATCTTATTTATCTGATCTAGTAGGAGTCTTGTGGGTCTGAGCTTGCTCAGGAAGCAGTCCTTAATTTTTTGGGAGCCACTGGAAGCCTCATAGCCCTGCACAGCTTGCAGACACCAGATGGATGTATTCTTTCCCCTCTGCTGGTCACTGCTCAAGGGAAAGGCTAATGGTAGCTACCCTCCTCCCATGGTTAAGAAGGCGACCAGGAGCTTTCCTGGACTTCTCCAAAAGGTGTTTTGTCATTGTTGTTGTTGAAACAAAGTGCCTATCACTTAGGTCTTCTCCTTCTGCTGAAAGAGCAACAAGGTAATTGGGATCTTCCGCAGGTCCACACAGTAAAGCACTAACAGAGTATAAACCTTTTAGTAATGCACTGTCCACTAGGCTCTCATTTAACTCAAAAAGTACCTGAGATCAAAGACAAGCCTTCCCAAAACCAGAGTAATAATCAGTTAATCAGTTTGGCCAGATACTGTAGCTGCTATAAATCTGCTCAGCTATAACTTCAAAGGACACATCCGTTCTGACACCACAAAGATCAGACCCACTGTACCTCATAAACCGATGACTCCCAGATCTGGCCAATACTGTATGGTAACAATTGCAAAAACATTTGCTCTCCAGAGTTTCAGAAAAGGGTAGAAAATCTTTGCAATAAAATTAGATCCCAGTAGATTTTGGCATAACCCGCCATGTCACCATTCAAAATGCCAGAACAGCTCTTTCACCAAAGCAAACAAAAGAAAACCACACAACTTTCATTAATCATTAAAACTCATAACTAGCTCACTTTGGACCTTTCACATGCTAAGATGAGCAATTTGTTTATATATATATATAATAGATAAAACTCCAGACATAAAACTCCATTTTAAAATGGGGAGTCTATGTTAAAAAGGCAAACAGCCTCAGCAAAAAGAAGGGAGGGATTGTAACTAAAAATGTGCTGAACAGTTCTAAAAACCTAAACAAAGCAAAGACCTTGTTAGGTGCCTTCAGAATAATCTGCCATCATATTTAAAATATACACAAATAAAAAAATAATAAAATAACACCCAGAAAAAAACATTGAATAAAATTCCACTGAAAAACAAAACAAAACAAAACAAAAAATCACACTTAGATTCTTTTCTGGCAGCCATAGTTATGCCTGTGGCTGGGTGATTGAAAAAGGCTCACAAAATTACTCAGTCTTGAATTGCTGCCTCACGTGACCTGGCTTTGGTAGTAGTGGTTACAGGAATTTAACTTCAAAAACAGAATAAAAAAGCACCCAGAGCTGAACAGGAAACAAAGAGACAGACAGACCGACCTCATTCAGTTAAAATTCAGTTATTTTTAGCTGAAAGCAGTTTAAGGCCAACCAAATAGATTTTTTTTTTTTTTTTACAGTGAAACTTTGATATTACTTTTAGAACTTTCTGTCTTCTGTGTCAAAAGAGAGCTCAAATGCCATTATTCTTCTTATTTGCATAATTTCCAAGTTGCTGTCAAGTATCCTCTCTGGCACATCACCCCCCACCCACCAAAAATGAACTTCTACCATGGAAGCCCAAGAGAAGGCAGGCAGAGGGAAGGCACTTGGTGTACGGACACAGAGAGAGAACAGATCTGACAGCTAACCAGATTACCATTGCAGAGTCTGTTCACTTCCAATGCCAATAAATTGAACACACTCAGGTCACAAAGGAAAGGGTTTTCCCTCCTCTATGAGCAGCCCCTGAATTTTCCCTCTCCACCACCATTTCACATCCACTAAGCTCCCCCTGGCCAGAAGTGGCAGGGTGCGGCTCCCACCAGAGTGTATTGCTGTCATGTCTGAGTACAACCAGAGGGGACATGTGGGTGACATGAGATGTACTTTCCATTTCTTTCCTCCTCTGCCAGCACTGGGAAATGGCCTGCATAACCTAATAAGTACTTTATGTCTCTAATTTCCATGCTGTTACGCTTTGCTGAATGAACTGCTTACACAGAGCTTCTTCCAGCCTCTGAACTAAAGGACATTTTCTGCTCCTTCACTTGGGTTCCCAGCCTCTGTTTTTTTCTTTTTTTCTTTCCTTTTTTTTTTTTCATTTTTAATCACCATATTATTCATTTTTACTACCTTTTGCAGTCCTGCAATTCCTATAAGTTTTTTCTGAAGTTGTTTCTTAATTCCCGTAAGTTGTTTTATTTCTTAAAAGTCCTAAAAATGTAAAACAAACTGGAAACCTATATTTAAATTTAAACATTTTATTGGCAAGCACCTCTGTTGTTCATCACTGTAGTACCCGATAGCCTCCAGCTAAATAAACACACTCGGTGCTAGGAGAACACCAAATTACCATAACACAGAACAGCACAAGAGATACCATAGGGACAGATGGTAGTGAGAAAAGAAGAAAAACTGTCTCCAGAACTTTGTCACTTATACAAGCTGCACAGCTGCAAATCTTAGGGTCTTGCAACTCCTCTGCTTAGGAGCACGGGAAGCAAACCACTTAGGGTTGCGATGTGTGGAATGCCCTGGTAGAAAGGCTGTTCCAGGCCCCTCCAGCCCAGCCTAGTGTCTCCACTTCTCTCCTACAAGCAGATGCTAATACTCCAGTCTTTTCTCTTGATCATGTTCTGTGTTAAGGAGTCACTTTAAAAACAAACTCAGATGTAGGTAGGAGGAGGATGAAGACGTGCATTTTCCATTTGTAAAGTTTTGGAGATCAGCTTTCATGTTCAGTAAACCAGGTGCCATTTCCTTTGCTAATGTCCTCTTTGAATAAGTTCCAGGACACCTCACCCTTGCTGTGTCTCAACTTTTGCTTTTACTGTTACAGATGGGAAATAGGTCTTTTAACATGTCAGTTTTCTCAATTAGGGAACCAGATAACTTCTTTATAAACTGCATTTCAAAAGAGAACAGAGAAAAGGAGGGAAATAAGGCCTATGTATATTCAGAGTTATATTAAGATCATCTCCAATGATTACGCGTTTTCACTATCCAGCGGAAAAATTAACTCCTCTATCAATACATCAGTTAAGATCCAGCCTTCCAGCATTAAATTCCAGTAGATATAGGAGTATGGTTTACTTTTAATTTTAGTGGAATCTGTCTTGTTTCAGAAGATTTTTTATTTTTTTTTAAAGAGATATTTGTCCACCCTGGATTTCTAACTTCTGAGATATACTGCACCTGGAAAGCAGCATATTTTTATATGCCAGTATGAAAATTTTAAATTGCTTTATTAATATGAATAAGTTTGAGCAAAAAAGTAATTGTGGTTTTCCAGAATGCAGTAAGAGAACATTTGCTGCGGCTTTCATTATCAGCAATGCAGCTTAACTTGGCTTGAACTGCCTTTCTCCAAATTTTGTTGTGCCTTGGTACAGCAGAAGTTTGCATCAATATAGCAGAACTGGTTAATCTGTCTGAAACAACTCTATTGAAAATGCTTCACCTTCTGTTTTGAGTTTTGGAGTAGAAGACTGCCTGTTCATACATTAATTCCTGCTTACGGTTTTCATTTGGTCTTTGATCTTGCCTATGTCTGTATCACTTTTCTCATCTGTAAAAACTGGAATAATTCTTACTAACTTTCTAGCAAGCTGTGAATCTTATTCATTGTTTGTGCAATGAATGCTACAGATACAGTTGTTATACCTTTTCCACTTGGTCTGTTATTTTTCCACCTGTCACTTGAAGAGTCTGTGTTTTTCACTTGGGCTATGGTTCAAGTCACTGAACTACTTATACTTGTCCCTTCAATAAGGCTTAGAAGAAAAGTGTTTATTTTACAATATAGGATCATTGTGACCAAAGAACCTGTTGCACTTTTCTGATGTACTTAGCTGATTACAAAGGCCTTCTACAAAAGAGCTTTTGTCAGTGGTCTAATTATGTTGGTGTTTTGTTTTAAACTGGAGCAGCACTATTCTCTATGCACTCATAATTAAATAACCACGGCCTAATTGAACACCTTTCAAAATAAGTGCATTTGGAAAAAAATATCTATTCTTTTGTAAAGTTAAGAACATCCATACTAACTCATCAGAGTATTGATGTTCAGTTTATGAAAAGCTCTTTAAGCACTTATGTGTTCAGTCATATTTTGTTCGTCCTCAGGCCAATTCAATTCGCTTGGGATGTAAGTCTTTCTGCTTTTATTTTTAATATATAACGTGCTCTGAACTGATGCACTCAAAATGCATTGAAAATAAACAAACAAAAACCAATCCCATACCAAGAAAACACATCCAAAATATTTTAGCAAATAGTGCTCTTGGTCAAACAGATTGGATTAATGTATTTTGCTGATTTGCACATTGTGTTATAAAATACATTTGAGTCCCAGTGATACATATTCTAGGTTATTATTTGCCCAGTATATTAAACAACCATAAATATTCAGTGATTCAATTGAGCCACCAGCGCTGGCTGAAGTGAACAGCATGTTAACAGATACTGGAGATCTAGGAGACACCAGAAAATTGTGCCTAAGCAAGCTTATTAAATTAAGCTTACTAAATGCTACTTTTCTAAATACTTTATTAGAGTACTAAATTACTTATTTTACTAAGGGCTCATCTGAGAGTTTTCCAATATGATTAAAATCTCATGTGACACAGAATAGTTCACTAAAACTATGGAGAATACCAACAGGGGCAAGAAGACTTTCTGGGGAGTCAGAGCCAGGCAGACATCCCCAGGTAGGTTGGAATAAAACAGAAAAATCAATTCCTATAGTACTACAACTGGAATTTCTCTCTCATTGATAATCTCTTCTGAAATAAGTATTCTAAGCTGCGAGGTAAGAAAGGACAATTACGTTGTCTCCACTACCCCTCAAAATTGATGTTCACATTTTAAGGACTTGGAAACACACTTCAGCATACTCTCCCTTATTTCTGCTTTCAGATATTTCTTCAAAGAATGCTTTGTGGGAAGATAACATTTAACTGAGTAATGCTACTAAACATATAACATTGCTGCTAATGTTCTTTAGAATAAATCTATCATATCTTATTGAATTTCACTGGTCTCATACAATGAGTCCCAGGCTCAATATTTAACTAAATCGCCCAAAGACACTCTTCCAACCCTATGCAGTGTACAGTAAGTAAATCTTCTTTAAATTGCCTGGGAACATACTGCAGAACAACTCTCAAGAGAAAAATTAAGGCTGAAATATTTTCTCATGCACCTTCCATCCGGGTGACGTTCCTCTCTCATTCTGGATTTGCCCCCAAAAATGACCGAACGAACACTACCCTTTTGCACCCACATTTGTTTGTGCTTGCCTGCTGTTGATATTTATGAGCATTGCGTCCGATATTCTTGCAGCAGCATCTTAATTTTGGCACAAGTTTCTGTGTGTTCAAGTTCCAAGGCGGATGGAGAGAACACAAGCTGTCTCCAAATTGAAGGAATCAATTTTCATTTCTGAAGTCAGACAGGCTTTCATTTATTGCCTATTGACTCCATAGAGAGAGAATAATAATATTGCTGCTTTCAGTGAAAAAGACCATTACTGACGACAATACACTCAATAAAGAAAGATGCCAGATCTCCTCTTCCCCAGAACACTCTTCACTGCCTGTGTTACAAGCTGGGCTCTCTCCAGAAGCTCCCTTTGCTACCTGGCCAGCTCAATCAGACCTCCGGGGTGTAAACAAATCTTTTTGGCCACGGATCCAACAAGCAAGGTGAGAAAGAGCCTTCTGCAGATGCCACCATGGCAGCGGGCAGATGGGCTAGCAGAGCAAGCCTCCCTGGTCCCACCAGTTGGAGGATCCTCGCCCACTGTGTGCTCACCTTGTGCTTGGCTGCCACCCATGCAACCAGCAGCCCTGGGAACAACACACTGGATTCACTCAGACTCCCCGCACTAAAACATATGGATTTCCAGCACTTTCAGTCCCTAGCCAAGCTTTGAGCAGACCGTGCTGGAGCCGCCAGGCTTGATGACTCAGCTCTTGCATTGGCAACCCCCCCCAGTCCTCAACGGCCTCAGCTGAATTGTAAACAGCAAGGCAGCAGACACCTCATGAGATCTACCAGCCCCAAATTACGAGATCCAACTCAGAAGACTTATCCAGAAAGGCAAGTTGGACATCTAGCTAAAAGCCTCCAAACAAGCTCCATACCTTCTCTGAGGTACTTAAGTCCGGGAGCACAGTTACGGCACAGCACTATCACTCTCCAAGCCCTCCCTCTGCCCTTCCTTTTCCTTCAAAGTTTGGGAAAAGAAGCAGGATAGGAATTCAAAGAGAATGTGTATTTTCTATTTGCTCTTTTTAACTCAAGTTCTCATAACAGCAGTGTCTTTTGGGAGGGTTCCTTTGAGTTTAAGGGAAATAGTATCTATTCTTACTCTTTCACATATTATTTAAAGTTGGTACTGATGATACATGGTTTCCCATTCTATTTCAGTGTCATTTTCAATAAAATAATACCATAAATTATTTCTTTTAGTAAGACTAAACCCACACTGGGTTGTGCCCAACCCAGAAAGAATAGTATCACCTATACTTCTGCATTTTCTCTTTTAGTATCTGTTTATACTTTAATCTAAAGTAAAAGAAAGAAAGAAAAAAAAAAAATTACTTTCAAAACAGTAACATTTTCCAAATATAGAATCTCACCTCGTTTTATATTTAAATATATCTATTTCTCAGAAATTGCATCAAGAATAGTGCTTATTGCAACACCATAGTGTGTGCAGTCACTTACAAGAAGATGATCTAAATGATAAGCTTTATTTCTTTTTTTATTTTGCAGTTGGCTGTGAGTCAAGTCTAAATGAATACAAGTAACTATGCTTTATATATATATATATTTTTAAAGCTTCATTCTAGTTTAATTGCCAAATAATCATGGTGGCTTTTTTCATACACATTTTTGATATATTACTTTTTTGCCTAAAGCTTGTATTTTAACATTGTGGTTAAAAATGTATGTACCTTTTCTATAAAGCAGTTTTTCTTCTGGTATGAGGGAGTGAAGTAATTTACTCTAACACATACAAAAATGCAAAATTATGTAGGCTGACAAGTCTTCACTGTTGCTCTGCACAGTTAACCTGAACTGCTGTATATTATCCATGAATGTTTTGTTGAAGACTTTTGTAAATGATGTTGAAGAAATACAGGCTGAATAATGCACAGTCCTATGTGCTACAGTGAGACAAAAATCATTGAAGAGACCTGAATTTTGGTTGCCCTTCAACATACATCTTTACAGTTGTTTTTTATTTAATGGGTTTTAAAGGTCAGAAGGCATGGTTGTGACAGTATAGCTTGGTTTCTTAACACAGTACAAATGCCGTTCAACTATTTCACCACTGAGACTGTAATGCCTGAATTATATTAGCTTTCTGAAAGATTTCTAGCAAAAGTTTAAGTTATAGCACTTATCAGGTCAGATTTAAACTTCCACAAGAACAACAAAATCCAAACCTGAGGTTGTAGAAGGATTTTAATATTACCCACTGATATTTTGAAAAAATGACAAACAGATTATTTTGCCACTAGCATTTTTCTAGAGTGGATACAAATCAACATGGTCTTTTTAGTGAGGTGACCTAATTATTCTAAGAATTTAAGAAAGCCAGATAGGTCAAAATAAGTCCAGGTGGTTTCAAGTCTGCCAATTTACCAAGCTTATGTTTCCATTTTATTTGAATAAAAAGTGCCCATCATTCTTTGTCAGAGATGCACTAAGCTGCTGTGGTTGTTTGTCATCATTTGTAAAAAAGCCAGGCAGGTTACCTGCTAGTTTTCAAATATTGGGGATAATAAGCATTACTTGTTGCAGTATAGGCCTGATTAAAAAGAAAAAAAAAAAAAAAGAACATTTTTTTTTTTTTAACCTATTCCTTTCCTTTTCTTGTTGTACAATTTGGAAGTGGATTTTTGCACATACTCTCACACACAGGCAGTACTTTCAGCTAATTAAGAGTATAAAATTCTTACAATTAGCCTTTTCCAGGGCATCAGCAATCAGCCTTTCTTACGATCCCCATCCAGGATAAAATTGAGTCTGACCATGATCCATACATAAACATAAAAAATTGAGTCCCAGGCCCACATGCGCCCCCCCATCCCATTTCAGCCATGTTTATGGCAATGCACTTTTAAACATGTAACACATCTGTTTATGTGCAGAGAGAGCAACCATTTTATTTCAAAACCAGCTGGAGCCTGTGGAAAGGCAACACAAACATAATCCTCTCTTATATGGACTCTGCTTATTTTCCTTGTTGTAGCTATTTTTTCTGTACATAATAATTGGATAGCTGAATACTCTGAGATCTAAATATAATCACTGCCGAATTCTTATCTTTTTAAAAGATAAAGACACTAACTTATGCCAAGTTATTATAGCCACCCGCCACAGCACCATATGTGAGAGGCTGTTTTATTTTCTGTACACAGCAAAAGAATGCTTCCTTTTAAGGAATAATTCATGGTTTCCACTTAACATTGCCATGGGGACCCCAGGACACTGGCTTACCAGCTGGAAACAAGTCTTGCCAAGCGGGTAAATATTGCAATTTAAAAATACCATTTTGCACTGAATAATTTAACAGAAAAAAAAAAAAAAGGCAAAATTATCACTTTCACAATTTGCTGTAAAAAACTGTATGCAAACTGCACAGAGCTCTAGACCACTAAGGAGAGCACCAGCTTCTCAGTCCCCCTTTACTTCCTGCAACTATTCCCTTTTTTTTTTTTTTTTTTTTTTAGGAAAAAAGGGGGGAAGGGGGTATGTGTTTTTTCTTTGTCTATATTTTTCCCACCCCAAACTCATTCAGGGTTTCAGTGAGATGAAGGGTATTAGTCCCCACACCAAGAAGGGACAAAAGAGGAAGGAATTATTTGAATGAAACGAAGGAGTTAGGACTCACCTCTTCCTAATCTTTACAGCAATTTTAGGCCAAATGCACAAGAAAATGTCTGTACCTCTTAACACAGTGGGATCTATAGTGCTTACACGCTTTCTGTGCAATATAATAGGACATTCTTGCCCTTGACAGGGAACATTACACCTGAACCAGTCAGTAAGCAAACCAGATGATAGCAGCATGGATTAAACCTCCGCGCTACAAGGAAAGATCACCCTCCCCGGACATGTCTGAACCATTTTCAGCTGTGTGTTACTAGCAGAGCAGCCCTAAAGTGCAGGATTAGGAGTTTGTCACCCAAACACTTAGCATGTAAAAGAGATTTTGCAGCCTGCCCTGTACTCCATGCTCCCATAGCTGCCTTCTTAGCAATACTCAAACTAGAATAGCTGCATGTTCAGCAAGGATCGAGAGCATAATTCTGTAGCAGCCGATGCCAACCAAAGCCCAGGCTGCTGTATACTCCCAACACATCGCTGCAGTAGCACTTGTGAAATCATGAACGAGCCACTGGCTTTCAGCCAGATCAGCTCCTTCAACTGGATCACAATATCCTTGTTTGAGCAACAGTGGCAGCAAAGAGTACAGGCAGGAATGCTCAGGAACTGCAGGAGGGAGAAGATGGGATTGCAGCATATGGGACCTGGGTTAAAGCTCAAAGTTCAACAAATAAATAAAAAGTTAAAGCTAAAAGTTAAAAATAAAAGATAAAAAAATTCACTATGATCAATCCTAGCTTCAGGGCAAGAGCTTATGACAATTTTTTCCTCACAAAATATAAGCAATTATAATGGGGGCTTTTAATGTTACTGGAGCTATAAGAAATTTCAGCTTCAAACCATTTTCTCTTCTCAGGAATCTTACACTTTTTGTCCAAACTACTAGCCTACCATATGATTTCAATTCTTACCACTGATGCTGCTGTCTCTGTTTAATGTTTAAAACACATACTATCCAGCCACAGAGAGAAAACATGCCAATGAGGGGAGTTCAGGGGTGACCACCTGGAAAGGAAGACAATTGACTTCCAGTGCCCATTGCAGTGTGCAGCCCTCTTTTCCCTGTTCCTGTAATTTTCTCCAGAGCCCAGTTTTGTGTGAATGTGCTCAGACAGCAAACCTCCACTATACTGAGCCTGTGAAAAGAGTTAGGCAACGGATCACTTGACCTAGCGTGCTCAGTCAGTGATGGACCTTGGTGTGGCCAGCCACAGATATGTTAACATCTAGAGAACTTGATGTTGTATTTACATGGGAACATATGTAGTTAGTGTCCCCTGTTCTCAGAGTGATAGGCATTTCTCTAAGTAATAGAAATAGACTCAACTAACAAGATGACATCCGTATTTTGAGATTCTATATATATAGGATTTACATGATAAAAACTGTTAGATGAACTTACGGTTACTCAAGAGATTTTTCCAGTTCTGTCCTCTAGAACACTTGCTTAAAAACATTTTTCTTCATAAATGGGTGAAGATAAATCTGACTTGGGTAAGATTTTCTTCTGTGACTTTGTAAACTTCTGAAGTTTACCTGGCATTCATTGTGTGTGGTCATTACAATGATAAAAGTCCTTCAAGGAGCATCTAGGTAGTGCTTTCTTCTCTGGAATCAATACTAAACAAAAGCCATATGAAGAACCTGGAGGCATGGAGATGCTTTAAAAGCTTCATGTAAACAGTTTGCATGGCCATTTTGCACTGTATTTCCCACAGTGCTATTTGCACAAGTTTGGGGATAATATGTACGTTGGTCAAATGTCAGCTTTGGTTATTAGACATTTCTGATGAGTGTCCCTTGAGTTTTAATTAACAAGGTATTATTTACAAACTCTGTTGTAAATAGGTTTTACAGTATAGATTAAACTGTTCCTGTGTGCCTCTTCAGAGAGGCCTCTTTTTTCAATGATGGGTTAAATGATCCCAGAATACTTTTTTTTTTCTTTCATTTTCTTTTTGTCATTTCTTTTTATTTTTTAAACACTCAGTCATTTATGGTTCTACAGCTCCGAGGTTGTAAAGTGCAACGGAATTGTTAATTACAATGATTTATTGATTGAAGTTAAAGTATTATTACTTCCTTACTTATATAAACTATGTTACAGAATATGCTGCAGGGTAAGTTTTATGTGAGGACAGAGTCTGATCCAGGGATACCATTTAAGGCACAATTTCTCTCCTTCCTGTAACCACCTCCATTGTTGGGGGGGGGGAAAAAAAAAAAGTGTATTATGCAATAGTCTCCTAGGGATCCCAGTTTGGATAATATGTTAGCCTTCTAATGATCACTAAACAAGAGACAGTTCAGTGTTTGTTCTTTAAAACAACTTGAACTAATCTTCATGTGTGTGTTGTTCCTGACAAAGTTTAAGTATAAGATTTTCTTCACAAATCCAGCCTTTTTACAGCTTGCAGACAAACTTTTCCCAGTCTAGGTGCTGCAGTTTGGAAGGTTTGTTTCATATATGCATCTGACAACTGAGGATTTCAATTCTTCTAATCTTTGGAAACATCTGACATTCTCCACAGGTTGCAGAGAAGAGGAGGAAATTAAGTTTCCTGGCATTTTCTATGAATGTCTTTTTTTTTTTAAATAAAATAATATAGGAAACAGTGAAGGTTAAATATTTTGTGGTAGCTTTTGTTTGCTTTCAATTGCTGTTCTTAAACCAAGTAACTATAAACATGATCAGGGTGCATAATGCAACAAAGACATTATTTGCAGCCACATCCTCCACATCCTCTCAATGTGTTTATGCTAATGGACCTCAAATAGTAAAGTGTGATGCAGTGGTCAGAGAAATACTTCAAATAATATTAAGTAAGTGGTGAAACAACTTACTTTCTCTAGTCATTATTTCAGTATATTTTTGAGTGTATCAAATTCAGAAATGACTGAAAAAGAAAGCATGCTTGGAGTCTGGAGAAAAGGAATGGTTAATTATCTATTAATTAAGCTTTTTATTTCTTCAGAAGTCTTATGAATTTCATATATGGCACCAGTGACAGAGCCACCAGCACATAGTACTTACCATTATTCTGGTAATTAATGTTTGATGACTTTCAAGACCATTCTATCATTATGATACCAAGGAGGAAAACTTTTTGGCTTCAAGAATAAAATTACGGCTGTTTTTAAAGCAGTTTTAACAACCTAGTGTTCTGGACAGTATAATCATGCTCACATTTGGTGCTTAAAATACATCATCAATCCATAATCCTCTATTAGTTTTTAACATGTAGCAAATCAAGATTTTATATACTTTACCTTTTTTGATCTGTGGAATATCAGTTTGAACTATTCCTGTCATAGAAGAGATTTGGCGCTAGGATTCACCTATATGTGTGTGTATATATGTGCGCATGTGTCTTCACACTAACACGTATATATGTATAAAATATTTTTCCATGTTTATGAGGGAAGTCTGACAAAAAGAGGAAGACTAAACTGAGAGTAGAATTAAGACAGATTTTTCTCCAAGTATCAAAACCTCCAGAACTTTTAGCAAGCTTCCTATTGATAATAAGCACAGCTCAGACTGCTGCATTAATCTAAATAACATAACATACATATAATCTAAATAACTACTTTTGTTCCTGGAGTCTGCACTGGTCTTATAGGTGGTCCCTTTACATGATAATATTCTTGCAGCAATGCACATACCAAATACTATTACTGTGTGATGGTATAGAAATCCCCTCTAGGAAAACCTTAGGTATTTTATGATAGTTGGATGCCTAGCAATACTAGAGAAA
Organism: Anser anser; assembly: GCF_964211835.1. NCBI lineage: Eukaryota > Metazoa > Chordata > Aves > Anseriformes > Anatidae > Anser > Anser anser. The sequence continues at coordinate 38,893,156 of NC_139724.1, read as the reverse complement.
TTCATTTGTCATATTTTTGCTGGAAAGCTCTCTCCGCAAACAATGGTTCTTTAAATCATTGAGTCTATCCGTGTGACATGGGCCAGTGGGTATAAACTGATTTAAGGATTTTAAATTTAAAACAGGTTGGTAATCCCTGGTGGATGGTGGGACTGTGAAAATGGAGCTTATCAGGCTGCCCTGCAAATCAGCAGACAGCACAAACAAGTCTGAGCCTGAAGGTCTAATATTTCCTCCTCTGGAAACAGGAAGTAATATCTGCATTTATTTATGAAGGAGGGATCTGCCCTATTTGAAGGCAAGTTTTGTTTTCTGCTGTTGATTTCATGACAGACAGCAACATTTTATCCATGCCAATAGAAAACTTAAAATAACTTCCACATTTATTAGCTATTGCCAAACTCCCTTGGTGTACATTTTTAACATAACTTCCAGTCCCTGGTGCTACCTCACACTTCATGTGTTTCCAGGCTAGAATCAAATAACCATTGATTTCCTGAGCAGGCATGAATTTTGTCTCAGGAGTTGTTGCTCTGCCTGAGCCTCCATTTCATGTTCTACCTCTGTGCAAAGACAGCATCAGGTAGATGTGGTGGGAACATCACCCCCTACTACCCTGTCCAGTGGCCCATTAAAAGGTGTTGGGAAACTTGGGAATCCAGCAGTTTACAGCTATATATGAAAAGTTAGGGAAAGAAAGGATTTGAGGAATGTGTGTTAACTAGATCCAGCTGAAGAGGTAGAAATGAGGAATTTCAGTCGTAGCTGATGTTAGCAGTACCCATAAGTACTTCATAAGTACAGGAATACAGCCACAAGCTCTACAGGATTAGCACGCAGGTAAGACTGACTTAAGTGAAGATGAGCCAAAGAGATGAGGTGAAAGGAGAATGAGGTAGGAGTGAGGGAATTTGGAGGGCAAGACCAAAACCGTACCAATAGAAAGATGAGGGAAATTGAACGAGGAAACTGAGATAAAACAGAAACCACCTAGCTAAGGATGCCATGCCCTCATGAGCTTCAAGGTTAGGAGGACTGCTACAGCACCTAGACTGGTCTCAGAGCCAACTTGACCTTGCTGATGAGGAGACAGGGATCTGGATAAACACAGGGCATGAGACCACTGTCGAGGAGCACCAGGAGCAGGGCTGCCCCACAGGGGTACAGGCCAAAGCCTGAGGGCAACCCCAGCACAGGCAGTACCCTCACTGCCATGGGGTCATCCTACAGTACCTGAATGCTGAGGGTTGAGCCAGGTGTTGGTAACAAGGTCCATCAGCTCCCCCAGTGTAGCGAGGGGACAGTACAAAAGTTTCTTTGAGGGCTCCAGTCAGCAGCAACTCAGCAACTGGAGATGGGTTTGGAGACATTGCTCTAAAGTAAATCCCAGCTCCATTCAGGATTTATAGCTAAAGAGAACCAACACACAACCAGCCAGAGGCCCTGGGCTGAGCTTAAATGAACTCTGGAGGCCTTGGGCAGAGAGAGGGTGTGGGGGAGGCCCAGCTGAGGCTGGTTGTGTACTGTAAGGCCTATTAGAGCCCTCAAGGCCCAGGCAAGTACAAAGAATAAACGTAGCCTGTGTGTCAGGCATTGGGAAGGAGACGGATGGAAACAATTAGAGGCTGGATTGGGAGTGAGAAAATGTGATCCAAGAGAGTGTGCTGGCTCTGGCTGGGCACTGGCAACAGTCCTGGGAAAGGACTTTTTTGGTTACTGGATGTAGTTGAATGAGACTGAAGTCTTGTTGGCATATCAAAGGTGCTATAAGAACTCTCCAAGATGGAAACAGACTCCACTTTTAAATAATCTTCTTTTAGCAATGCTGATAAGCCAGTTCTCTTAAATGTGTAAGTCATATTGACAAAATCACATGCTGGTGATATCATCTTCATTATGATGTTTGCCAATATGGATACTTGGTTAGAAGTCTGAGATCTTGATATTTCTAACTGGCATAGCCATACTCGTAAACTCTTGAGGTGTGGAGGTGTGAATTTCTCCATTATGTGCCAACAAATACCTGTACATCTACAGATGTCACAGCTACAGCACTATGAAACCAGTAAGAGATTGACGTTATCTTATACACAGACCAAACAAATAAAGCTTATGCAGACAAATAAAATTTTGGCATGTGTTTAGATTAATATTAAAAAGAATTTTCTGTTTCTATAATTATAAAGTATTCTATAGTGTACTTGTGAGCTTTACAAGTGCAGGTCTCCAGAATAAAGGTACGTGCCAGACTTTACACACACTTCTGGTAGAAAATAAATCCTATAAATATGCATCTGCAGCCTGGAATGAAAGGCCAAACTACTAGTTTTCTGTCTGGCTCTTCATAACGTAACACTCTCCCAAAACAAGATTCAGGAATCCAGAACCCACTCGTGTTTCTCAAATGAGAAAAAATAGCTGCTATGTAAAATAATATAGTTTTCCTGAGAGATGCAACATCCATTTTATTTTGGTGTCATTTACAAGCATAAAAGCAGTCATCTGCAATTTGTTATTTACATAGGGTGAGAATTCAGCCTGAGGTCAGAAATTCTGCTTTTATTGCTGTCTTTCAGGTATACAACAGTCACTTCAGCTGGCTTTGCAGAATAACAATGGCAGAACAAATTTACCTTTTCTTTTTTTTTTTTTTTTTAAGGCAAAGATAGTATTAGAAGCTCCACCACTGAATTCCATGATTTGTCCACTTGAGAAAACATTTGCTGAAAACTGAGGAAGACCCAAGACTACAATAACCCATTAATTAAATGGAAAAATGACTCTATTGACCAAACATCAAAATAAAAAGGACATTTTAGGCTTCACGGGAGTTGACAACTCTTTATTAAAAGAATGAAACATTGCAACAAGGTGTTGGATCAGTTATTGAAACTAATGTTTGGATAATGTTTCAGTGGTTTCGATTTGTATTCGTAACATTTGAGACTTAAAAGAAATAATGGAAAGCAGTATCTTTTTTTTTTTTTTTTTAAACTACATGCCTGTGTGGCAAGAATGCCGGATGTTTGACAAGGATGGTACCATCTATATACATTTAGGAAAACATGCTTGCTGTGGGTGTACAAAAATAAAATTTATTTGTTAAATTACACATAAATATAAGGTACAAATGTATTTTTAAAATACAGATAAAGATAATCACACTTGCATTGTGTACATATGAAAATACAGTATTTTAATATTCAACATACACAGACACATTTATGATAAATGCAACTAATTGGCAATGCCAGTTCTCGTCAGTCTGGTTTTTGTTCTTTTTTTTCCTTCCAGTTTTCCATAAATATGGAAAAATAGGCTTTTGAAACACTTAGTTCTGCCGGACATCTTGCAGCAGCTTGTTAATTTCTGCCACCAGCTCACTGGCATCCATGAGTTCGTGTTTGCCATCACTAAGGTGGTTGAGCACATTGTCAAAATCATCTTCTTCGTAATTCTCTGGGATTTCCTCCATGGCTGGCAGCCATTTAGAGGAAGGCTGCGCACTTGAGTGAGTCCCCAGAGTGGGCCCATTGTTGGCAGGATTTTGGAAATGTGTGCTGGCTGCCCAGGCAGCCACCCCCTGTGGATAATTTAGAGTTTTGGCTGGCAAATGTCCCTTCCTGCGCTCCAGCGAATTCGAGCGATCCATCTCACTGCACTCTGTGTAGGCATCTAGTGAGGGAGGCAGCAGGCGCTGGAAGACACTGCTCATTTCAGAGAGGAGAGAGGAGGTGCAGGTGTCCCCCGATTCCTCCTCACCCTGACAGTCTTTGCCAAACGTTGAAAAGCTCTTCTTCTTTTCACTTGTGTCAGCAGGCTGCGGATCTTCCTCAAGGCCCTGCTGCTGCTGCTGCTGCTGCTGCAACTGCTGCTGCGACGACTGAAACTCCTCCCCAGGGATGAACATATTACTTCTGTAATCAGTCGAGGGAGAGGGCAGTGGTGGCATCCAGCACTGGTCTGAGTGGCCCAGAACCCTGCATTCCTCTGTGCACAGCCGCATTGCTGCAAGAGAGAAAAAATAAGAGTGAACATCCTGCTTCGTTTGCAGGTATCACACTAACAACGTCTAACACCCAAGGCAGACAAAAGCTGAACTTCTCTAAAGATCAGAGACATTCAAACCTGTTGTTTGGATTCATTTTCTGTATGTATGAAGGTAGTAAATGCAAATGTTCTGGATCCTAATGTACTTTTATTTTTAAATAGTCTCAGAAAATGAGAAAGCAAAGTGCAGAACATGTAGGAAAGTGATGTCATATCTTAACCATGGAGAAAACTATCACTCATGACTTAAAGCCACTCAATCCCTTTCTGCAGTACTGTTTCATAAACAAAATTAAGATGTTTCTACCTTCCAGCTTACAATTGTTTTAGTGAAGTCTTCTGCATGCAAGTGCAGAAACATAGGAGAGTTAAAAAAAATAAGAGTAAACGGACAGAGGAAAGACAGAAGAAAGAACAAAAATGTGCAGAGGGATCTCCATTAACTTATGTCCTTTTGATCTGACAATGAGGTGCGTGTTGAAATACCAGGGTGATCCACTAACATCTGACCCTATTAACCAAATCATTTACATTTTAATCCAGTACCAGAATACTTAATTTACATCCACTGTGACCCCAGGGTTTATAGGGGAGTCACTCTGAACTGCATCTGCAGCTCTGCAGCTCAGGTTACTGGGCTGTGCTGGCTCAGGTGTAGGCACAAGGGGAGCACCAGTCCAGCAAGAAAGGACCTCCAAAGGCATCCAAGCCAGCAAGAAGGGCCAAAGGGTGGAAAATTCCCTCTTTCACTGCTTAGTTTTACTGCTGTGTCTCAGGCCGAAGCCATACAATGAGGCCAGTGACTGACCGGCCCACTGACGGGCACTGCAAGAGTAGCCCACAAACACCTCTCCCATTGCAGAGGTCTGGGAAAGACCCCTTGAAGCAGAGACAGGGAAAGACCTATTTGACAGATGGACAGATCTGCAAAGAGGCATGTGCCAGGAGAGAGGCTAAATTTTCCTCTCCAACAGGAAGTGACTCTTAGGACATGAAGCCTTGGACGTGAGGCTGGGCGCTGCGTGGGTGCCTGGCAGACCTACTGGAAAGGATAGAGGCATTTCAGGGGCCACTAACTTAAACATGAGCCACATAATTCCAAAGAAAGTTTTCAGCGATGCCAAGCTTTGCGTTATACATATTTTGACCATACGAAAATTTTCCCCTAATCCCCATCAACTACTAGTTAGATTATCCCATGCAAAACAGAAGTTCTTTTTCTTTCTCCCTTTATATATTAAATACCAAAGAAACATCACTTCTGAAACTAAATGTTTGCAGTCATGCCCTGTAGATTTTCCTCATTTTCTCATCACATTTCCCATCTGGCTCTGGATCCACTCAGTTTATCAAAAGTTTTTTTGCAATGGTGTAAGCAGAACTGAATAGTGTATTTCAGCTTCAAAGGTACCCATGATTGATAAAGTGCTACCCTAAAACTGTCAGTGTTATTTATCTCTGCTTTACACAGCCTATCATAGTGTTTGCTTTTCTAATGCCTTTTTCATTCTTCTCAGTGTAAATTTCCTCCGTTTCTTATACAAGTACAAATTTCTTCAAGAACGTAGGTTCAGGCTGCAGACTGCACAAGGTATTGCAAATGGCCTACTGATAAAAAAAAAAAAAAAAAAACACCCACAACTTAGAAAATATCAGTGGCTGATACTTTGGTATGACTGACTGGAATGCCTTAGAGTGATTTATTCCCATGCCTGAAAACGCACACGTGCTATTCTACAGGAAATGCCTAAGAGTTAGAAAGGAAAAAAGATATCTCAGTGATCCATTGTGCCTGGACCAGCTCTCAACTTATCCCAGAAGGTAAGGATTACTCTTCTAATTAAGAAGACTCGTATAAATTAACGGGAGACTTTCAGTGGTCTAGCATTTCATTAGCAGTGAGGATTGTCTCATTGTGAGCTTTGCTACTGATGTTATCAGGATTAGTTTAGGTATAAAATAATAAATACTGGCATTCTTGAGCATAAGATCAAGAGATATTCTAAGGAAAATGAATGGTGTCACAGTCTGCCCTTGAATCAGCAATAAAATAAAAAAGAGAAATGCACAACTGTTTCCCCTGGAACTTAAAACTTATTGGTGAAGATTTAAAAAGTGAGAGAAAGAAACAAGTCTTTCATGAGCAGTTATCAAACTTTCTAATCATGCCATTTTTGAAAGTTTCAAAGACTTTATTCCTCTCCAGTTCCACCTTAAAGTGACAGATTGCAAGGGCTTTCTCACAGCATTTAGCCTGTGTCCAGACTAACAATGCAGAAACGTTTCAAAATGGAGAACAGGAAACCTCCAGGAAGATTTTTTTTTCTTTTGGATTGTACTGGGGATTTGGAACAGCTCATGTCTCATCTGAATGAGCTCAGCATACTTGTCTGATGGACTAATACCCCACATTGTGGCAAATGGGCATCTGGGTGAGATTAAATGCACTTCTTTATAGCTAAACTGAGTTGCATCTGTACTCAGCAGGAGTTTTCCTTACTCTGAATTCAATTAGCATTAGGTGGAGGCCAGGCACTTTTGGAAACCCTACCCTCAGGCTTCCTGTTTAGAGAGCGAATTGCAAGAGCTGAAAATGAGTAACAGGCGTTTCAGCTAGCCCAGCGCATAACCACTCCTGCCTGCTGGCAGCCCCCAGCCGCCCAGCAGGAAGGGGACAGCTATTCCTTGGCAGCAGCAGGGCCGGACGCCAGTGCAAACACCACTGCACTTGAAGTTCCCCTGGCAACTGAGAGCTGCAGCAGATCGCTCCCTGCTTTGCTAACCACAGGAGAGAAAGACGCATGCCTCATGCTAGATGGCAGGAGAATAAGCAATAGGAACTGAGGGAAATGAGGATGAAAAAAAAGTATTAGGACGCCAGATTTCAGTTAAAGATTCTGAAAAAAAAAAAAAACAGTAAATTTTCAAGGCCTCTGGTTTTGAAATACTGGATGCCAAAGACTAGGTTGAGGAGACAGCTGAACATCCGGATAGGTGACACAAGACCTGGTCTGGAGCACAACATGCAAAGAGATTTTTAATGTCTAAATATTAAAATGCATAAGAAGAAGAAATTTCACTCATTTTTTTTTGCTCCTGCTTAGCACGTTTCTTAGTGTAAAATGTTCCAAGATGAGGTACAATTACCCCACTGGTGTTTTCTGTGGCAGCAGAGGGAACGAGCTACTACTCTGCATCTCCTCTCCTCCAGCTCTCTCTGGGTGATGTGAGGGGGTCACTATAGGAAGGAACATGTGCTGCACCACCCTATAAAGCAGCATTTCTCTGCACAGGGTTACTTTATTAATCAGTCTTGACGTAAACTTAAGCCATACTGAAGTTATCTAGCCCCTGTTGGTTATACAGGGAGAATTAAATATTATCTGATGTGGGTACGAGATCTAGGGTGCAACCAGTGGCTGTATAATTATTAAAATCATTTTAAAGTTCTTATGTCTATATGCAGCATGATTTCCCATATCCTCTTATACTCAACATATAACATTCAACAATGATATTTCATACACGAGTCTGTACAGGTGTGTGTTTATCTTACTTTCATTCAACCTCTTCTACCTTTTAACTGCTTTGCCCTCTACACCCGAATTGTTTCTCTTAAGCTCCTTCTTGTAAAAATTAGGGTTGTGGTATTTAAAATCTGGCACATATTTAGATTCTTCCCTTGCCCCTCAAATTCATTTTTAAGTGGGAAAAATATTTTTCTTTCTTCTGCCATCTATATTTCTCAACCACATTCAGAATCCATTTCTGAACTCTGGAAGTTTATATCCTATGGATGAAACCCACTGTGGAAAACGCATCTCCTAAATTATAGTTCAGTCTATTTTTAACAAACCACAACTGCCTGGCTTTAAAAAAAAACATCCACCCAGTCATTAAAAATCTAAGGACACAGAGCAAATCATGCTTTGGGGGGGGGGGGGGGAGGGATTGAGAGAAGGAGGAGGATTGGAGCCAGCTCACGATGATGTGAGTAACAGTAAAAAGTAGGCATTGCTGTGGGCAGATTTTTCAGTTGCATCTGCATTTTTATTTAGCTAGATACGGGAAGGCTTCAGCTCAATATTTAACATGAAGCAGAGGAAACAGAAGGAAACACAAGACTTGAAAGCTAAAGAATTTTTGCTTTCTCAGTAGTAGCTTTATCTAAGTGACAGCCAGGCAGCACTGTAAATAACCTGTTCAGCTTCCATTGTGCTCTTACCTGCAGGAATTCTCCCATCTGTAAGGAAAAGGTCACTGAATCCTTCCCCAAGAAGTCTGTCAATTGGAGACTCTCTACCCAAATCATAATCGCTGTCTCCAGCTTCACTATCACCACGGCCACTGTCTTTCAAGCTGAATTTATCCATATCTTGTAGGGCATATCTGTTAAGAGAATTGTAGTGATTGTGGAATATAATTATCCCATATACCACTTGGATTAAAAAATACATTAGTGTATTTTCTGATACATATAAAAGCACATTTGGGGGAACAGTTCAGATCCTTACCTGTAGCTTCTGGAATACTTGTTTCCTCGAAAACTTGGCCTTGGTTGATACTGGCCTTGGTGAAGCATCGAAAGAAGTTGAGAAACCTGCTAAAGAAAAGGTGAAGAGACTGATTCCTTCAAATAAAAGCTCATAATCCTAGTTGTAAAACCACTAATTAGCCTCTCAGTTTTTTTTTTCCTTTTAAAGTTTAATTAAATCAAATTCCTGCACATAAATAATGCAGTACAACAGACTACTTATTAGTGTACAGTCTGCCACAGAAAACATCTGAAGACATTTAACAATGAGGAAACGCACTGCTGTTCGTTAGCCTTGGAACTCATAACAATTAAGTCATTAACAAGTAAAACAAGTAATTAAATTGGAGTTTTGTTTTGGTTTCATAGATTAGAACATTCCTTTGACATTCCAGGATCCTAATTCAAAGTAAAATTTCATTGAACTACATGTAAGGAGTTACCAGGACTCAGCACTCATTTAAGCCATTACACAGAAGCTGCAGTAAAAATTGAAATGGGAGGTGTCAAAGATATTGTGTGCATGTATCAGAAATGTGTTGGAACACCTGTACTTAAACTGTGTCAATGTTTAACCTTTTGTTTTTCCATCCCCATTAATAAACGTCCTTTATTGTCCCTATATATAAATCCTCTGTCATTCCTTCTTAAACAGAGCTATGCAGAGGGAAAGGGAAGGCAAAGAAGGAGAAAGCTCAGTAAAACAGAGCAGGCTACTGTGTATGTTACACTCCACTGTTTCAGCCTTACAGGGGAGAACCAAGAACTAACGCTACCAATAACAGATTTAATCCTGTTTCCCATGGTAATGGATTCAGATACCATTGGAGTAAAACTGCAAAGCTGTGACAGCTAAAGATAAATCTGTAATGCATCAGGCATCAATCTAACTGCCCGTTGCTCTCAGAGGGTGTGTGAAGAACACCTCCATGCTCCTAAGTGAATGTGTGAGTGCAAAACGAGGTATGGACCTTACCTCAACAGCTGGAGTAGCATGGGTGAGTTCCAGCGAGAAGTTTTCAGGCACGTGGTTAGAGGAGATTGTCACCAGGCTGTTCAGCGATTGGTGGCTGTGGTGGCTCTGCCGGCTGCTCATTTGTCCCCTTTCCAGGGTCGGAGATGATGATGGAGAGGCTCTGTGGTGGGATCTGATGGGTAAAGTGCCGTTGACTGTTGGCACTAATGTAATGTCCCCTTTGTGGATCTGTCGTGAGGGTCGCTTTGGGTGGTGCTGGTAGGTTGATTCTGCCACGCGACAGTTGTAGGACCTGGTGTCCTTTTTCTCTCGATTACATCTCGTGGCAAAGATAACCATAATGACCAACAACACGGCACATATTGATCCTAAGGATATAATTGTTATCATCGAGACATCCAGAGAAGGCTGGCTTACCAGAGTAGCTTCTGTACTTGAAAATGAATAAACATACTCAAAAACTGTACATTTCAGAAGTGCTTTAGTACTAAGCTGAGGACTGCCTTTATCCTGGACTATCACAAAAAACTCCCATTGTTTTGCTGGAACTGACTCGACACTCACATTGATGGAGATGTCACAAGTTTTGGGATCCATCACGAAGATGCTGTTTTCCTTGTCGGCTGCTATGGAGCAGCTGAGTTCAGAGTTCATACCAGAGTCTCTATCTGTAGCCCTTATCCTGGTGACAAGAAAGCCAATTCCAGCATCTTTAGGGATTGAGATTTCTGCTGTGCTGTTGCGTAGTGCTGGACCCACAATAACAGGAGCATTATCATTTTCGTCAATAATGGTTAGTACAACTGTGGTATTACTAACAAGCTGCTGGCTCCCTCCATCCCTAGCTTGAACCATAAATGCAATTTGATTTACTTCTTCATGGTCAAAAGTTCTCAGGGCGTAGATTGCCCCATTGGAGGGATCTATGGTCACGTAGGTGGTTATAGAACTTCCCAAAATATAGCTCTCCAAAATCGTGTAGGTCACCTGCCCGTTGTCCCCTAGGTCTGGGTCTGTGGCCGTCACAGATGTGATGTATGCTCCTGGAGAGTTATTTTCTAAGATAACAACTTCATATCTGTTTGTCTGGAAGCGGGGTGGGTTGTCATTTTCATCACTGATTTGGACAGTAAAGTGTTTTACCGTAGAGAGACTCGGCGTTCCCTTGTCCTCTGCTATTACAGTCAAGCTGTATTCAGATCTCTTTTCCCTATCTAGACTGGCATTAGTCAAGATTAAATAGTTATTTTCATAAGTCTTTTGAAGTTTAAAGTGGCCATGGCCATGGAGCTTGCAAACTATCTCTCCATTCACACCAGAGTCCTTGTCTTGCACTCTGACTAGGGCAACGAAAGTGTCCAGGGGTGACCCTTCGGAAATGTAGGCTGTCTCTTCTTTCTCTGGGGACATCAAGTTTAAGTTAATTTCAGGTCTGTTGTCATTCACATCCACAATTTTTATTATAATTTTGCAGTGAGCTGGAATGGAATTTGGCCCCATATCTTGAGCCTGAGCATCAATTTCATAGGATTTGGTTATTTCATAGTCCACTTGCTTCAGAAGGGTCAGATGTCCCTTTTCTGAATCTATCCTAAAAGTCTCTATAATTTTGGAAGACACATGACTGCTAAAAGAGTACACAACTTTACCATTAGCGCCCTCATCTGGATCAGTAGCATTGAGGTCTATAAGCAAAGTCCCAATCGGTGAGTTTTCCAAGAGTTGAATTATATATGACTGCTGTTCAAAAACAGGACTGTTGTCGTTGGAATCAGAAATGCTTATTTTCAGAATGGAGGAGCCAGACCTCTGCGGCACCCCCTTATCTGAAGCAGTGAGCTGGAGTTCGTAACTTGACTTCAACTCCCTGTCCAGTTCTCTGACCACGATGAGCTCCGCATACTTAGCGCCGTCAGTCCTTGTCCTCACTTCAATACTAAAAAAATCATTTGCAGAAAGGGAGTAAGTGTGAAGGGAGTTGTCCCCCACATCTGGGTCAAAAGCGCTGTCCAGAGGGATCCGGGTTCCTACAGCTGCACTCTCGGATATCTCAATCGGGATGAGAGCCCGGGAAAACTGTGGGGAGTTGTCGTTAATATCCAGCACTTCAACTTCCACATGGAAAAGCTGCAGATGTTCAGTGGGCAGAGTGATCACATCAAACTCTATCGAGCAGTTTAAGTTTTTCTGGCAGAGTTGTTCCCGGTCAATTTTAGCTCCTATGCTGATTTCTCCGTTATCCTCACGGACTACAAGCAAGGGAGAGTTCCCCCTCTGCATGGCTCGAAAGCGAACCGAGGAAGGGTTCGGGATTTTTAATAAAACATCCGCTACATCCTCCGATAGCCTTGCGATTACCGATCCCACTCTCTGCTCCTCGTAAATCCTGTATTTCAAATTCTTGCCCAGCACAGCCTTATCGAAAGACACCACCACCAGTGCAAAAACGAACACAAAGTGCATCTTACTGCCGCTGCTCTGCATCTCTAAGTTTTTGCGGTTCATCCCTCCGAGCGAAGTAAAGAGCAATTATCTCAAAGCTTCCTTCGGCGCCTTAACCCCCGCGCACATCTGGTCCCTGTGCAAGGAGCCGCGTACCGGTACCTTAGCGGATCACCAAACTTTTCCGCACGCACCGTGCCGGGACACCCATCCGCGCGTCCTCGCCGCTCTGCCGGCTCCTCAGCCTCTCCCTCGCCCGCAGCCGCCCTCCATTCGCCGCGGCGCCTCCCGGAGCGCTCCTCCTCCTCCTCTTCCTCCTCCTCCTCCTCCTCCCCAGTGCCCTCTCGGCGGCAGACTGAGCGCCCGGCAGCCCGCAACCCCCCGCGCAACTTCACTTGGGCTCGGACAAAGCCGCGGCGCAGCCAATGAGCCCCGACGGGCGGGGGCAGCGCCGCCCAGAGCCGGCCCCACACCCGGCCCCACAGCCAGCCCCACACCCGGCGCCGTGCCTGCAGGAGCCGCGTTTAACCAGCCGGCGTCTTTTCGGGGCGTCCGCCTGGTAAACGAGCCGGGGGTGGCGGATGGCTCAGCCGCGCCCCCACCATCTCGTTCCCCCCGTTAGCTGCCTTGCTTCCCTCGACATCGGCGCGGAGAGGGGCTGCCCCCCGTTCCCGGGGAGCTCTCCCCCCTGCTTGCCAAGGCAGTGGCCTTCCGCACGCTTCTGGCCATGCCCTGCCTTCCTCCTGCACGATTTGTGCAGCGGCGTGTGCCTGAGCGTGGTTCTCCCGCATGTGCCTGTGTGTGTGTGTTCCCCTGCTTTTCTCTTGGCTGGCCCCGTGCTGCTGCTTCAGATCTTTTTCACCCTGGTTGAAAAAGCTCTTCGTGCTTCACCATGACAATCTGTGCTAAGTACACCTTCTCCACGCCAAGGGTTTTAAAGAAGAAGAAGCCACAAAACAGATTAAGTGTTCTGGACAATTTCCTTAACGCTCCTCTGTAGCTGCAAACTATTTACACTGCAACACGTTTGCAGACACACACAATACCTTATGGCTGAGTTGGTCATGTATTTTATGTACTCCAGAAATGCTACAGTTCGCTAAGTTAAGTGGGCTTCATGCTGCAGCCAGGTCACAGAAGCCAATACCACCTCCTATCTAATGTATCTATTTATAGTGTGATTTCTATTTCCCCTCTTTTGCACTTCTTTTAAAATTTATCACTTGAGCTACAACCTAACCGTGCTTTTCATTGTTTTTTCTGCTAACTTTACCCACTTGGTTACTGGTGTTTCACATTTTACCATCACTCTTCTCTTGATTTTACCCCCATATATTTCTGCCCCCTCCCCACCCCATCCAGAAATGTGAAAAGTAAATCTCTGATTCTTCCAATTTACTCTCAGCAGAGCCCAGCCAAAGTCACTAAGAAGGTTCTTGCTGAAAAAAAAAAAAAAAAAAAAAAAAGGCAAGAAAGCAGAGGAGGCTCAGCGTGAACTCTCTTTCTTTTTAAGCATTCAAAAGCATTTTATAAGCCATTGTCTCTTTTTTCACAAACCAGCGCCGTGTGGCAAATTGTGCAGAATAGAAATGTCTATAATGAATGTATTTAGTACTGGGTCACGCCGATGAACATTCTGCCCCCATGAATAATACTGTTTTACAAGTTTGCAGCCCTTTCAAATTGCTGATCCCCAAACCCTATAGGGGAACTAGAAAAGCTAACACAAGCAACTGGGACTTTAGAAACCCATAGCCATCTGGCCTAAATCTCTAACAATCCAAGCCAATAATTATATCAATTCAGGCTTTAGTGAACTCCTTTGCAAACACCAAAAGAGCAAAGAAAGGAATTAGTGGTCATTCTAAGTTCTGGTGGAGCAAATTCAAAGATAATCTAATTCCATTAGGCCAGGGACAGCTTTTTTTGCAGCTCTGATAAATATTCCTAAAACATTTTTCAAAAATGCCAGTGTAAACTCTTTTCTGACGATAATTGGGGAAATGGGTGCAATTAAATGCTGTTCTTAGTGTCAATAAAAAGTATTTTGCTGATAAAAGAAGTCACTACCCCTTTACATGAGTACAGAAGATGAATAATTCATAGTAAAAAATAATTTCCCTGCTGAAATGCTGAAATTATATATATATATTTAAATGATAACATGTTCTTACAAGTAACTGTTGAGTACATTTAGATATGCAGAATTTGCTTCATGCAAATTTTATCACTTTCCAAATAGTAATTTCAATTTATCACCTTAGTCTTCTTCAGAGACATACGCTGAGATACTCTCATGTCAATATCTATATTAATAGATAGAATACCTATTGCAGTCTCTTTCCCTTTTTTTTTTTATTTCCCCCAAGTTCACCAGTCAGGTTATTTGTAACATTATCACTTAAGTCCACGTTGTCATGCCACTACCCATTTACACTTACAAAGAAGATAAAGATGTCATCGACACAATAATCCTTATCTGGATTCTGAACTAAAGTAATGAAAAAGCATTAATCATATTTTTTTTCATCTGACAGACATTTGAACCTATAAGTGAGGAGGAACACAGCCTCCTCACTTTGTTTGTTTAGAGGCAGCAACGTTTAAGCGCATGGTGCCTCCAGAAGTGATACTTCTGTGGGGTGCTTAGGAACAATCACAGCCCTCCCAAGGCTGATTCCTCACATAGCCAGTGAGAGAGTTTTGTCTGAAAGTCTCTTAAATTCCAGCCCACCTTTGACATGGCAGACTTCCCTTACAAAGGAAAGGGAGAGTCCCACGTGCAGCCAGCAGACACTTCTTGCAGAGAGTGGTATTGTGAATGCTGTTAGGCACGTGAGCGGAGTGCTGCTGGCCTCCTGGAGAGTAACCTAGGTTATTCCCACCCAGTATGTATCTATTCACCACAACCTTCTCAAAAGCTGCATTCAAATTCCCTGGTAGTGTACCTGAGGAAGAAAAACAAAGTATCTCCGAACAGCACTTCCATTTGCCTACGCTACTACTTCAGAAACCACAACTACACAGCAGATTAATTAATTTTTCACTTAGCTGAAAATAGCCTTACTTCTGTGGTCAAGATACTCGAAAGTCTGACTTGTTTCTCAAAGGAATTTTATTGAGCTCTCAAGCATAGATTTCCTTCCAAAAGTTACTGATGCCCTAGATGCATGGTATATATTCAAAACTTAGGTGACAGAATTTGACTTTGAAGAGCTACTTTGAGAAATAGTCCCTCGCCAGGGACAGGGGAGAAAGAAAATGATTTTCTTAACAATGATAGAAGCACAGTGAAATTAGCACAGTGACATTTGGCTCATCCACCCCCCCCCCCCCCAAAAAAAAAAAAGAAATGAGGTTTTATTCACTTTCGGTATGATTTATTGCCTTATGTTGCATCATGTTACAAAATGTCAGACACACTATGCTCCAGTGCACAAGACATAGCAAGATAAAATTTGATTTGACACCTGTGTAATGAATGTGAAAGACAAGTCTTCCTAAGTCAGAAGTGTATTTTAAAAGAACATTTCCATTACAATGAATGACAAAGTTGGGGGGCTTTTTCTGTCTCTTCTCTTTCTTCCTGCTCTCCTTCTCTGTCTGTCCCTGTCTGTCTATCTGTCCCTCCCTCCCTCCTACACAAGCTTGTTTCCCAAAGTAATACTAATGACAGAGCTCTCCCTCGTCTTTGTACTTTTCCATCTGTTGCAGTGCGAGTGCAAAATGGGAAAAGGGTATCCATGTAGGTAAACTGGTGTTTTACACTCACTCTTGGAGCCACTGCTAAATTGATAGAAGGTCCGGTCCATATACTGTTCAGTGGGATGGAGGAAAGAAAGCTGACATTTCAGTCTGATTTTTTGCATGGACAACTGCATTATAAGCTCATCATGAATTAATACTGTATTTGTCCAATCCATTAGCTATCTCATCAGTCATGTTTACACCTGATACTTTTTTCAAAATTGAGGTGCGTTAGAGGCTGGATTACTTCAAGAGACATTAGAGGGTGAATGGGCCACTGGATTATCAAATATGGCTTTCTCTGCATCACAGTCTTCTTATTTAAGCCCAATTACATTAGCTAGAGCATTTATTTTAATCTGTGAAATACAAAACACGTACCTCAATCAGGCATCAGTTACATGGTTCACCTGAAAAGGCACAGCACTAACCATCCCAAATTGGGTCAGAGGATGCTGACAGGCAGATCAGAAAGGCCAGAAATCCACTTGATAATACCAATCCCAACTTCCCCCAAATCTGCACCTTACCTTAACACAACCCTGCCAAACTGTTCCCAGTCAGAGCACTGGCCCTTCTGTGCAGTATCCAGCATTCTCAAAGACAGCTGTCACCTCTGAGACACCTGTAAAGATAATAGCTATATCAGGAAAAAATACCTTCCTGACCCTGACAAAAGCCCAGATGAAGCCCCTCAAGCAAAAGGCCATGTACCCAGAAAGAAGAATAAACAGAGAAATTTAGTTCATACTCATTCATTAAAATATACCAAATCACTAAATTGTATACATTTGCTGATGGTTGAGAATTTTTTTCTTGATAAGTGAGTTTGAAATCAGATTTTACATTATCATCAATCATTGTGGCAAAGGGCAAGGGAGCAGATTTTCTGCTACATGAGTAAATTTTTGTGGCAGTTTTGCAATACAGTATTATGCTTCAAAATAGCAAGTTAAACTCGTACATGTTTCATGCATGGTAAGTGCTGTACTGAGATATTTAGTCTCTTTCTGTACCAATAAGACATTTATCTCTCAAAGTTTTACCAAGTGCAAGAGAGAAAAATGTTTGAGACTTACAGTTTACTGAATCTCTGTTACAAAAAAATGTCTGTAACATGTCACCAGACACTTTAGAATTATTTTGAGCGGTCATTAATGTGGCACAGTATATAATGAAAATTCCATTGTCTCATTACTCAAAATGCATTTGTCGTTATGTTTATCCTTTTGTTTAGTTATTTCCTTGTAAAGCATGAAGTAGAATATCTCTGATAGCCTTTTACCCCAAATTGTCTTTAAGAGTAATAAATGCATTGCAGTAAAATGAGATTTTCAGCATTATTTATGCCTGGGATATTACTAAAAACTATGTCATGCTTCTTTCCCCTCACACCTAAGGAAATGAAGGTAACAATATGCAGCCCTGTTCCACTTTTTCACAAGCCAGATAAACTCAGCTTTGGGTACAGTCGTGTACAACTGCCCAGATCCTAATGCTTCTTTCTTTCTCTTTCCTTCTTTCTTCTTTCTTTCCATCTATCTATCCCATTGCAAATACAGATAGTAATAAGAGCCAGATGCTTCTGAAGACAGTGGCTATAACCTTCAAGTCCATACACAGTGTGAGTAGAGGAATGAAGACGCCCAGTCACATCCTGTTTCCTATGGACGCATCTACCGTGGGGCTGGAATAGTCACTGGTGTAGCTGGAGACCCCAGACCTCTTTTTCCCCATAAGGAAAGCACTGCCAACATCTGTGATGTTTACTTGAAGTACACTTACTGGTTTTCAGCCTTATGCACCGGTGTACTTGCATTGAATTTCCCACATCTGGTTTTATCCCAGATGTTAACAAATTAATATATTGTATGCACTGGAGTTTGAAAATAAATAAATTTTAAAGGCTATCCATCTCACACTATTTCTGTTCTGTTGTGACTAACATCTTGCTCTAGTACCCTGCAGCACACTGACTAGCTTGTGATGATATTTTCAACGCCATTCTTACTTTACACAGGGTAGAAAGTGCAGCTGCATTTGTGATACTTCTTTTCTTCATGGGAGCGGGGTTTCTGTAAAGGAAGGGATTGAGGTTTGGTGCAGATGTGAATTTAGCCAGGCCTACAATGCATAGTCTGTCAAATTAAAAGCTCGACCCAAGCTTTTTAAGGAACTATAACTTTCTCCACTACCCCTGGGAGTTTAAAAAAGGAGCGTGATTGCTGTTTCAAGTGTCTTCAGACCAGACAAAGCATGTCTTCAATCTTCCCCTGACAGCCTAAGCCAAACAGTCCAACTCCACTCATCTGCACCTACTGCCAGCAGCTGCTCACGACCAACACGCTGCATCTGAGGACACCGGATGCTCTCTTGCAGGGGAAGGGTCTGTTACCTTCAGCAGAGCCTGGGCTCAGCTTCATGCAGCCGTGGTGGGGCCAGAGGCAACTCCAGAGTTTGTAAAGCATTTCTATCTTCCTCTGACCCTGCTGCTGATCGGAACCAACCCGATCCACGGAAGGATTTTCAACAGTTTGGGGGGCAGTTTAAATTCTGTTGAATAATGTGAGCCTCACAGCAGTGCAAAGCTGGGCACGAATTCTGAGGGCTATAAAGGACACTTGGTCAGACCTCTCCAGAAATAGATGTTCTTGGGCAAATGCTTCCTGGAAGAATCTGAACTTTTCCCTGCTGCAACATTTAGAAAGCTTGCATTACAAATAATGGCCAATAAGGGAACCTGGGTGCTAACGGCCTTCCTCCCTATAAAACGTCAGGCACAGTTCACCACCCAGCCTGCTTTGTGAATCAGGACCAAATATGTTGTTTATTTTATTTCACAATAAATATTTATACAGCACTACACATGGGTATCTGCATTTTTCATTCCTGATTTTTCTGGGAAAAAAAAAGGAAAAAAATGCTCCCTGCTTCAATGTCATGGGAAAACATGTGGAAATGTAAACCTGCTGTAGGAAGCAGGCACAGTGGGAGCTGTAATGGGAAAAAGGCAGGCATGGTTTATCAGCAGAATATGAAACATATACTGAACATCCGGCTTCCCAAGTAAGTTGTTAACAGTGCTCAATACAAATGTTTCTCTTTAAAGAATCAGATGTTCCTCTTTTTTTTTTTTCAATAGCTGCAGTATGGTAAAACTGGTGCCATAAAGTCATTGCAAGAGACAGCAAACAACTTTGTTATCATAATAGGCTTTTTTTTTTCTCCTTTTTTAAACAATAGCTCTAGCAGGTGGCATGTGGCTGGGACCGGGTCTATCACCATCTCCAGGGTGCCAAGACGTCCCTCAAAGTTTCTGTGGGAGGAATTTGTTGGTGGGATTTGGATTGTAAAGGCACGTGAGCATCTGCTGCCTGCTCGGTCTCATTACCATTGACACAATTAGCTCCTGCAGCTCTCAGCCCAGCAGCCAGAGCCGGGGACTCAATTTTCCTGCCTCTCTGACAATGCTCATTACCATTCATCTGAACGTACGGGCTCCTCTGCCTCCAAGTCTGGGCCAAGGGTCTGTGAAAACAGATCACATAGAGAAACACTCAAGGAAGGAAGAGCAAATTGACATAATAGTTACTAACAGCCTAAAATCAACTGTCTTACATACAGCACTGCTGATAAACTTTCAGTGTTCATAGCAAAGGCGTTTTGGTTTCCCTGCTGCATAAGTCACTTTATTCCAAAAATAACATTCTTTGCTTTTCTATTTTTGTATGCTTTCTGTGTCTTATAAGCTTTTTCAGTGATTCAGAAGATACTACACAATATTACTATTGTTCTTCCATACTCTCAGCCGCTTTCAAATTTGCGATTTTTTTTTTTTTTATTATTACATACAGAAAAAGTCCATTTCCCACCTTTAAGTTCATTTGGAAACAAGAGTAAAAATGAGACTTTTGCTCTTCAAGATATCAGGGAAAGTAGGAGTTAATTGACATCTTCCTCTGGCAGCCAGAGCCTAAACAAAATGTTAACACATATCTACAGATAAAGACTGCATTCCTTTAAGTGTCCCTGCTCATATAAAACTGCATCTATTTTTCATTTCCTTACAATAGATGCCGCATAATTCCTCCTTGCTGGCCTTATGTCCTTTTATTGCTTCAAAAAACCCCTTGCCCATAAATGGAAAATTAGAGAAGTGACACAGTTTTCGAATAAATCACTCAGCTAAAAGCAGAGAGGAGGGGAGGGAGAAACAGGCAAGGAATATAAACTGATCCATCTCCTGAATAAAACTCAAGGACCTCTGTCTTTGAACAAAGAAAAGAGAAGGGCTTCAAGGCCTGAGTGTGCAGTAATCTTACAGTTTGTGAATGTTGCATAGATAGCAATTTGTGACTTTACTGAAAAATATTGGATTTAAGCAGAAATAAATTTACCACAGCATGTCTTTCCTCAGACTCTGTCTTTATTAGATCTTTGTAACACCAGAGGAGGGAAAATACCGCATATAGCTGGGGATGAGGTGAGGGCATGACATTTATTTTCAGAATGTTTTTAAAGCTCAAGGAAGTGTTTTTGTTTCCATAAATCATTAGTACAAGTTTATTTTCCTCAACCCTCTCACTGTCTTGTTAGGGAAAACATAAGCTGGGCATTGCCACCCCCCAGAGCTAAAAAGAAAGAAATTTTACTGTACATCCCAAAATGACAACTGTCACTATTTTAACCTCAGGTTCCAGGCACTGCTGTAGTTTTGCAGGCCAGGAGCATGGAGAAGATGAGAGACAAGGTCTACCTCTCTTGCTGATATCCAGAGTACATGCTTGTTTGCAGAACTGCCCCAGTTCTTGAGGCTTTGTCATGAAAATGTGAACACTGAAAGAACAGTCTGTTATGTTAAATTACAAATTATAGGGTTTTAAGTAATTGTTTGCTTACTGTTGTCACACACATGTAGTTTATTGAAAGTTGATGTAATCATTTTGGCAAATTTCCACTGGCAAGAATCAGGCGGGGTTAGCTTAAATCAGCTGCTGTGGGGGTTTGCATCAGGCAATTAATGGGTGAAAGGCTGGCACAGACACCCTTCAAAGTTAATTTGTGCAGAACCATTTTAGAAATAGTGCATTATGCCTCAACTGCATGAAATGTATTGTGTACATATTAGTATTCATAAAATTCATTAGAACTCCATTAGTTCAAATGAAAGAGTTCTGTTCCTTTTGTATTATAACATTGAGCATTTTCCTGGTGATCAAAAAGATATAATATACGTAGGAAATACAAAAAAATGTGTTTTGGTTTTCTAGAGATGTTTAAATAAAGTTTTAATCCATCAGAAAGATTTTTGCTTCAATTAGATGTCAAATTAAATATGTAAGACTACTCCAAAATACCCTTAACTTAATGGAATGTATTCTCTCACCAGGCTACATAAACATGGTACACCCACTTTTTTTTCTTTTTCTTTTTTTCCTAATTCTGTGATCCAAAACATCTATGTCAGATCTTGGAACACTTTGGTATGATGCAATGAGTCAGCTGGCATTTCTTTTTCAGAAATTTACTAAAATAGAAAATACTAACACTGGACTGGAACTTAAAGCATGGTCCTGTAAATTCATACACTCATTTTCCAAATGCAACTGTGTAGGCTTTTTAATTAAATAAGTTGTGTTACACACACACATACATATAATGCGTTTATGTATATGTACAACTTTTAGAGAAACAAGAAGTTCAAATTATTTACAATTGTTGTTCACTGGTGCCTTTTTTTAGGGCATCTGTGCTATTAAGATGGCCTTTTGCTTTGCCCTTACACAGACTTCTATCACAAAATGAAGCTGTTAAATGAAGAGTAAATCAAGCACATACAGTATGACATATGGATAATTTCCATTAAAGAAATTCCACTGATAAATAAAACTTGATAAAAAATAAAGGACAAAAATAAAGGACAGAGTAAGGAGATTTGGTATATTGCTATAGTACAGAGTATTGCTATATAGAGAGTATATTGAGATTAAATGTTACACAAGTAAACCTCCAAAACAGTGCTTAGTATTATTATTGCTATGAATTGTTCTCCTAGCCATCCTGCATTGTTTAAACACTAATTTTATATGTAATTTCTATAACTTAGTTCAAACCTTTCTTCGAGTGCCTTGGTAAGAAATGGTTCAAGACCTAACAATAAAAATTCCTCACAATTTTTCACTTGAATTCTAAATCCCATAAAACCAAGTAATAAATGTACAAAGTACATACCAAGAAAAACATCAATGTTTTGACAAGGTTGATGTTTTTTGTTGTTAGCTTTGTTTTATAGTCACCTTAGAGAAAATGTGCACTATTTTTAAACCTGTTCAGCAATATGTAACCTGTCATACGTGCTATGAAAGTTAATAGCATACGTTTCCCTAGGCCTGCTGTAGTATGGCACTGAAACAGGGTACCTGCTTTTTCAACTGTGGAAAACTTTTTCTTAAATGCTTATATTAATTTTCACTAGGAATCACATCACATGGATTTAGGGATGCCAAAGAACCTTTTCCTTAGCTGACTTTAACATTAGCTTTTGTTTACAGCTAATGACAATAAATTCCATCGTCTTTGTTGATCTGAGCACAAGGAAGAGGCCTGTTGAGTTGGGTAACTGTGTGCACAGAAGAGTTAGTGGTTTAATTTCAGCCAAAGCGTATACCAATGAATCCAGACCAAGTTTAAAGGAGCCTCCTAGATCATGCAGAGGTCTCATATCTGAAGCCTATAATATTTTAAGAGTTTAGTTCTTGAAGTTATAGCTTATATATCTTTTTAACTAAGTTCTGTTCATATTCAATTTCTGATTTCCACCCAGGTTAAACATCCCTCAACTATGACAAGCAGCTAATTTGACAGTAATTCAACTTGGTTATGATCCATAACTAGTACTTCAAGCAGACTTTATTCTCATAGCTGCTCTTCAAGCTTCATTTCAGTACGTTAGGATCTGACAGGTCAGGATGGTTTGATTTGTTTGCGCTGTGCTGCACTTTCTTTGGCTGTCGTGGACAGAAAGGGATGTAGGAAGTACGGTGTTTGTGGGTTTAACCAACACCTGGATTGGACACATTAACTGACTTGATTGCATCTGTAAAGTCCACCTCCCAGAATATCTGCCACTGGGCCAAATTCTATTGCCACCAGTGAGTGCATGGGGACTAAAATCTCTCCTTTTAACAGGATGAAATTAATGAGATAAACTCTTCCTCAGTGTATGGCTCGTGATGTGGGCCACATTCATGTCTCGTTTGCTATAAATGAGTGTAACTGAAGGGAACACTCTTTTTTATATATTGATTTATTTCCTTGAAATGCAAAATAAGAGTTTGCACTGTAGCATCAACAACCCAGCTGAAGGAATATATCTTTTTCAGAAATAAATAAATAAATATATATATATATATATAAAGTGCTATCATCCATGTGGAAATGAGGCCAAAATGACTGACTTCTGTTCTCAACAGAGCTCTCATGAATCTTACAATTCACATATTTATGAAATGAGAAGGATACTTCATAGCCCTTTACCTTTGAAAATTACTAGTTTTGATCTTTGTTACTTCTCAAGTTACTAGGTGTAATTTATTGTGCCCCTAAATTGCTACAAAGAAGTGGTTAAACTGTTTTCCATAGGTCTTCCATAATGCATGAATCGTGAAATGAATTTATTGGAGCTGAGCACCCTGGAGATCATTAGGTTTACCATTATATGTATACACAAATGGGGAAGAGAGAGAAAGAAAAGAGGGAAAAAGAACATTTTTCTGACATCCCATCGTTAGCATTGGCATTTTACAGTGCAATCAACCTACTGCAAAATCTATGTGCAAAGTACAATAATTCTATCACTTATGGATTTTAATATACGTATTTTTTCCTAACATTGTAAAACCATGAAAGTCTAGAATATTTTAAAACAAATGGGTGCAATATGTATTTAAAATAAGAATCATAACTATCCCAGGAGAAAAAAAAATAAACTGGAAGTCAGCCTTGAACTGAAGACCTATATATATTTTCATATGAATCCTATACATTTTCATATGAATCCTATACATTTTCTATACGAATCGTATAGAATCTTCATGACTCTGTTAATAGACAAGAGCTATTATGTATCTTTGTCCCATGCCTCCTAAGAAAAATTCTGTCAACGTTACTTTTTGTTGAAAACTGAAAAAATACTAATTTATGGTAGTTTTTAGTTCTCAGGCTCCCACCTGGTGTGCTTACCTTGCTAAGTAGCATATATATTTTCTAATCCTGGCTCTGTGTTATTATGCAAAATTGCTTTCACAGTATTTTGGACTGCCCAGCCAGTAAGCACCATCTCCCTACAAGCAATGAATCTTACTGATGATAGCAGCAAATTTGTAAGCAACTGTGATCACTGGGCATGCAAATAACATAAGCAGGTACATACCAGTTTTGCATGCTGTGCTGAAAACCAACTTTCCCTAACTGAAAGTGGATATATAAATTAGCTTCGCATATACATTTGAAGGGAAGGGGAAGAGGAAGAGAAAAAACATAGAGGGACAGGGGAGAGAAAGAAAAAGGGATGCGCATTGACATTTTCAGGACAGCACCATTATTATTCAAAGGTACACTGTAAAATCTCTATATTGTATAGCATAAAAATGATAAGAATGGGAATGAAGGAAACTTGTAAACAGAACAGTAGCAGACACCAATTTCTGACTGCAAAATCAAAGCAACAAAATCAAAGTCTTAAGTAAACAAAATATAATAATAATTGTAGTTGGCATGTTTTCAAGCCAGAATAACATGACATTGAAAAGGATCAAAAGAATCCACCATGGCTTGGAAATCTGACCAAAACCAGGACCTCAGAAGTGAAGAAGGAATCCTGGGAAAAGGAAGGGTCCTACCAGACCTGAACATCAGCATACAGGTGGTAAAGTGGAAAGAGAAATATCTGGGTAATAACAAATGATGACCCTTATGGGCCTTGTTGGGAGCAGAGGTTTAGGAAGACATACAAGAAAAGTGGAAACAATGAACAAGGTAAGGAAAGGAGAAATGTTACCATGCCCTTCCTGCTTCTTGGTCTCTTTGACTACATTTAATAAAAACCAGAAGATCAGCAAAAAGGGACCACGTGTAAAGAGAGCACAACAGAGGTTAATATGTTAGTAATTTTGTAGTTCTTTTTAAATCAGTTTGAACAGATTATACACACAACTGAAAGTATAAGAGGGTAGTCATGCAAGTGCTATCAGCTTCTATTATAGTAGGAGAATTTCATACGAGGCTCTCACGTGCAGTCATGTGAACAGGAACTTCTTAGAATACTAAAAAGTTTTTGTATAAACCCTGGGTAGAAAAACATGAGTATTTAAAGCCCTTTCTGTGCTTCTAAATCACTGAAAGTCTAAATATTAAAATATTGAAAGACCTAATATACCAACAAGAGAAATCAGTTGCCAGTATGCTCTACCAAGCAGCCTGGACATCTAAATTACTATGAAAAATACAGCCGTAACTGTAAGACCAAATATCTCTTTACAAACTTTGAGAAAGAAAAGTGAAACATTTTTCTTGATGTATCTACCAGGCTTCTTTTTATCATTTTAAAGATTCACAGTTATTAGTATATGAACTACCAATTGTGAGGGGATTTTATGATGCTCATCACAGAGCAGGCTTATTCATCGTCTTTCTGCTTCGTGAAGAAAAATAACTTCCATTACTTTAGCATTATGCAGTCTTTGGGCTCATTGTCTAGAACAATTAGGATTTAATCAATGTCATTTTTCCAGCGTGTCAGAAAAAAAAAGTCCTCCTGACTTCCAATGAATGTCTATCCTGAGTGTTAAAGGGAAAAAAAAATCAACTGCAAAAGAGGTTAAAAAAGCTGAAGAAACCAAATGTAGATTCCAGCTATGTGCCTATCCTTTTCTATTATATTATGAGAAAAAAAAATATAGATTTGAATTAAATTAGTGATTTTAATAAATGTAAGATACATATATTCAGGTAAGATATACACCCAAACCTGCCTGCTTCCATCTCTTTCTCACTGTATGTTGTGAATAACTTGTTTTTTGCAATGGTGCAGTTGTAGCAACTGTCAAACAAATCCAAACCTGCAGCCTTAAAATTATCTCCAATTCCAAATATTTTCTTTGACAAGGCCTTGCTTCTGAATGCTGTATACTACATAAGGCAAATATAGTGCACATATTTTACAACCGATAAAAATCAGACTTTACTCCCAAAACTGATGGTAGTCAATTCTTTCAGCAGTTGGTTTTTTTGTTTTGTTTTGTTTTTCTGCTTTACCAAGTTAATACTGAGGTGTCTGATACACTCAGTTATCATCCAACAATCAAAGTGAATTACCTTTAAGATACCCATTTCTGTAACTGATAAAATCTAGAAAGAAATAGGATTACATTCGTTTGCTTCGCTTCTGGTTTGTGTTGGTTAAACAGTCCCTAAGAAGAAATACTTCTCTCACAATTAATCAAACTTCTATTCCCACCCATACACTTTTAAGTATAAACTATTAGTAATTAAAGCCACTGACCATTCCCTTAGCCAATCTGTTTAGGTAATTTACTTCTGTGAATCACCATTCTTTACGTGGCTTATAGGGTTGTTATGGCATACAAATGCTAAGAGCAATTTCTGTGGCAGTGACAGAGAATACATACACAGTTAGATATAGATAACCACCTTGATATGGAAAATCCATATGAAAACTCCATATATCAGTCCTATCTTTGAGATTTCAGGGATTTTTTTTTCCTTTTACCATGGTTTTCACTGTATTTCATCTAGATACCTTACCCTCATTTGTTTTATCAGATGAGTTGCTTTTGCTGCTTCTCAACTGCTCATTGTGATGCTTTCCGAGATGGCTTAAAAGTTGTTTAGATATGTGTATATGTACACATATACCTTTTTAAAATAAATAAATCCTTGTCTGTTTCTTTACGTTCTTGCTGTAAACTTGTCTGGTCATGGACCAGCTTCCATCAAACCAGTTCCATTCAAAGTGGGTGCCACACTTATGATTTTCTCCCTTGCAATTGTGTTAGTGCAGAGAGAGTAGATCCTTTGGTAAAATGGGTAATTACTGTAGAGGGTTTTATCTAGTCTAAAATTTTGTTCTTGGTAACATATTTCATAGGAAGCCAAGAGAGAACGGAGCACTACAATGCTATTTTGTCTGCTGTCTTTATAACTACATGAGGGATTTGCTGTGTTCTAAATTCAGCGTACCTTTTTCAGGGCCAGTTGACAGGCAAATATAGTCCTCAGAGTATAAACAAGCAAACAACAACAAAAATGACTTGACAAAGGTACTGAGGAAGAATGTCATTTTTCATGACCCTGCACAGAGCAGGAAGGTTGTTCTGCTGATGCAGACTAGCTTGGGCTGGGAGCCAGGACATGTGGGGCTCATTAACTCCCAAACAAGTTAGGAAAGTTTGAAGCAGGAAAGAGGAAGATTCAAAGAGCAAAACATTTGGGAAGAGCCCAGAAGTCAAGAAAATGTCTTAAAACTTTTTGTTTTGTTGCTTATTACTGCAAGGAAAGGAAAGAAAACTCGGGAAGTTTACCTAGTCTAAATGTACTTTGTTAACAGCATGAAATTCTTCAAAAGACTGAAGAATCAGCACCAGTTGGATGTGGAATCTATTAGCATTAATGAATTGTGGCAAATTTCCTGTACAAAGACCTGCCGAAGATATGAGATCTTTTTGTAGAATATCAAGATTTGTCTTACATTTATATAGGGAAGCATATGTATATAGGTACGTGTGCATATCCATATATGAGTATATACATATATGTAATGTATACATATGTAATAACAAGGTTTGCATTTTAGGTGGGAGACAGGTCTCAGGTCCTCATTGGAGGAAGGATGAGTAAAGTAATGAAATTAATATATTCATGGAAATATAGCTGTTTAAACATTTTGGTATGGAGTCCTGTTCTGATCACAAAATGTCAGAACCAACACATTAGCACAAAAAGGAGAATCAAACTTGATAATTAGCACTTTTTAAAATATATGTTATTAAACTACTCCGGAATCACTGCATTTATGAGGAGCAGAAAATCAGGGAATAAGCTTTAATTAGATTAAGTTTCAATCAGGATGGAACAAACGTCACAGTGTAGAAATATCCTCATAGCCAAACACCTCATAAGCTAGCTACAGCCAGTCAAGTACAAATGATCAGGAGAAATAAAGGACAATTATGCTTTAGTGGTAGTAGTCAGTTCCCATTTTCTCAGTCCATGTAAAATTTAAACCTGGCAATGGACAGGTGTTTTGTTATAAAGCTTATATTGAATAGTGAGATAAAAAGCCAAAAATTGACCCAATACCTTCTTGGCCAGCCTGGGGTATGTCTTTGGAGTGATTCATTTGTGAAAACTCCCATTATTTAAATATCAGTTCAATAGCTCAATTATAATAATTGGTTCCATGTAAAGTTTAAACAGGAGGTTTCTTTCATTTTTAAAAGCTTTCCGTTTGAAAAATCATTTATTTATGTTCCAGATCAATAAAAAAATAATAATGAAACTGCATTATCATGATTCAAAACTAATTCCCACAATACAGCTGAATCTTGTTCATGCTGCCCAGGTACTCACAGCCTCACAGTTGTATTTCCATAGCCTGTTAAAACATCATCTTTTTGCTAGTTATGTTTTTGTAAAATCTAATAGAGTATGACCCAATTTCTCCACATACACTGGTGTATTTAACCTCGAGGAACATGTTGCTTGGAAAAAAAAAAAACAACAAAAAAAAACATCCTACACACCTCCTTGACAAAAACAAGTAGTAAGACTGCATCTCCATCACTAGTATGGTCCAGCCAAGAACCCACTCGGGTTCTGGTGGTGGCAAGGGGGCCAAACATCTCCCAGTATTGCAGATTTAAGTAGCTCATTTACACAGAAGTCACATACATTTACATACTTTCAAACTCAACTTTTCAACATCTTATTGATTTCTAAGAGAAGCATCTGACCTGAAAATCCACTTTGTTCCTATGTGGATGAGATGAATGGCAGATAAAAAAGCAATAATTTCCTTAGAGAAATGCACACAGCAAATGGAGAACTTCTTGTAAATTTTAAGACCTTTGTTTAACTTCCTAGGGAAGGAAAAAAAAAAGGCAAATTTATGAGAAAATAAAATTAAAAAAAAAAAAGATTTGAGCAAAAAGTAGGACTCAAAATATACTGCTGAAATGCTGGAAAACTGTTTGCATTTGAAGTTGTTATATCAAGATGGAACCTCTCCAATAACTCTGTTAGCAAGTATGATCTTAACTCTTTGTGTTAAATTGTGTTACAGACCAGCTCCTCGGTGAAACCTTGACAGATGAAAATCTATATTGAATTATTCTCGTTATTGTGGAAAATCAAAACAAATGCCAATAGTAGTAATAATAATAATATATATTAGTTGCTTAATTATATAAACAATGCAATCTTGAGTGACCTGAAAGTTTTGATTTTAACTATGAAAAATCTTACCACATTGGCTGAATGTAAATGTTCACGTACCTGCTATTTCTGAAACCTACATACTCTTCTGAACATAAGTTAATTGTTAGTTCTGCAATTTTGAAGATTTGCTAACAAAAACATAATCCATTGTTATTACCTTTTTCATATATAAGAACACAACATATGCATATATACATGTAATCAGTACTATACTAAAATTACTAAATAATAGTACCTTTCTAAGTTATAAGACCAATGAAAGCCATTTCTTCCATTATGAAGTTATATTGTTTTATAAGCTTTTTCATTTTTTTTTAAGAAACTCCAATATTTAGTCATTGAAAAACACAGGTTTCTGTCATCTTTCTTTTCAAACATTTATGCATAAATTTTTCTCATAAATCTTATTTACTATTTCCTTAGAACACTTCTCAGAAATGGCATACAGTTTCCCAACAGTTACAAATGAAGGTGGCCTCCTTGGAAGATCAGATCCAAGGGCTATTATTGTATGTGGAAAGGCTAAGTTCATTCATGCAGTCAGGTGGATATTTGTGACAAAAGCTATCCTGAATGTAACAATTTTGACTATGTCAGAAATTTCTGTATATGGCATATATGTATGCCTGTGTGTGTATATATATATATACATATATATATATGTATATATATACATATATATATACCCACACACACTATACACACAGCAATTTTCACTTTTTGTATATTGAACTGTATCTCTCAGGGCCTGCTGGAGAAAGCAGACATTTTATATTCAGCTTGGATTCATCTTCTTGTAGATAGATTCAAACTGTGATGTCTTACAGGAAATTTTCCAAGGTTCTTGGTTCTTCACTGTTTATCAGAAGTAAAATAATTTTAGGCAAGAAGGTATGTCTTGCTCATGGGACTTGAAAGATTTTAAAAGTACGAAATTTCCTTTTGCATTCTGGAAACAGTGGAAGAGCTAGGGAAAAGAAAAAGAAAAAAGCAGGTTTTAGTGGTAGAAAAGTGTCAAAGTGTCTGAGGCTGTGGAGGACATCCTTATGCTGTCCAGGTATAGCTAGGTAGAAAGCAAACATTGTCCTCAGTCTGTATATTTAGGACATGAATACACAGCTTACTGCTATGAAATAGCATCACTGTAATTTATTTCATTAAATAAAATAATGAAAAAGGAATATAAATTCCCCTTTGTAAATAACCTTATCTCAGCCTAGAAAAACAGTATTAGATTTATTTAAACATGTACATTTTGTTAAGGAAAAAATCTTTGAAGCAGTTTAAGACACTTAAGCATCACTAAGAAATCATCTAACTTTTCCTGAAAAATAAAATACAACCTCCAAAGCAGTGATAGCTCTTTGTGTTGCTGAACCGGTAGGCTTAGTTAGATTCATGAGCAAGGATTTTAGCTCACCAGTTGCTGTGCCCTTTGTAACAACGGGCATGAAGTGGCAGGGTTTAGGGTCCTCCAACTTGGCCCCCAGGCTAGCAGAGCAGTTGTCCAGCTGCAGTCAGAGACGGCAAAAGGACAAATGGAAAAAGGAAGGAAGAAAATGACAGAGTGGGCAGGAGAACCTTTCAAAGTGCATGCAGCTCTCATGCGTGTATTTGACTTATCTCAGCGGAGTGTGCACTGTAGGAAAAAAAACATGTCACTGCTCTAAAACTGTCTTTTCTAATTCAGTGCATCCATGTATTGTTTTAAATCAGTTTCCCAGCCACTGAAAGATACAGAGACAAGAGAACAACTTTGACTGTTAGCTATCAACTCAGATAATGAAACTTTCTTTCAGCATTAAGCTGCCAGTGTATGGGAAATAAAAAAATAAAAATAAAAAAAAAGACTAAAAATATAAATTAAAGCCTTCATGTTTTCCCTGGGAAACAGTTCCTTCGACATGCTCATAGAAATTAGACATTTACATCCACCTCAGTTCTGGTTTTAAGGGATTTTTAAAAGCATCTAGAATTCTGCATTACAAATTGCAGCCCCTTATGTTTCTATATTCTTAAAACCTAATTATAAGGTTGCTGACAGGCAAAGCCATTGGACAGTCAAGCATCCAAGCTGCCTTGCTTGAGTACTTCATAGATGAATTTATTTGAATTTTGTTAGAGGTTTACAAAGAAGCCTATTGAACGTTCTATATACCTTACACTCAAGTATCCTATTTCACAACAAACTCCTTTGCAATGTATGCACACATTTTGGCAGGCACACTGACAATTTTACTATAAACCTATGTTATGATGAAAGAAATAAAAAGATAATAATACTATAATCATATTATTGGAATGTGGTACTTATCCCAAAGTCAAACATATAAACCAAGGAAATGAATGAGTTTTTACTGACATGCTTCCTTCTTACATACACCTGGCCATAGTAGACAGTCTGCTGTAAACGCCTTGTCTTTCAGGATGAAGAGTTATTAGCATTGGGAGTATATATGATCCACGAACCTCACTTTGTCACAATAAACAAAATGCTACTATACACAGGCATTGCAGGAAAGCAACAGGTACTGTCTTCATATTAGCATCTTTGCATTTGACTGCAAAGATATATTTTGCCGCATAGACTGTCTTGGGGCAGACAGCTTATTTTTATAACTTTGGTTTACCAGTTTCCTTCATAAAGAATGAAACCTTTCTCTAAATGATAATCTTTTGACCTCTAACAGGCTAGTGATTTACAGAGCCACAAAGACAACATGCTGTGTTTAAAAAGCTTTAAGGCGCCGTTTAAAGCTTTTACGGTGTAACAGTGCTTCTAATAATACACTTGCTGCTCCAAGTTCAGACAGTTTACTGAATAAAGAAATACTTTTATATGTTTTAAAATGAAGAATTTACTCATGTTATAAATATATTTTACTGCAACCTGTGAAAACAGCCTGCAAAATATACCTATGCTTTTGTAATACCTGGTAGCAAAACAATGAGCAATGAGGGCAGAGTGGGAAGAGAGAGAGGCTGGATGAGAAACCCCTAGATGTCTGATGGGAGATAAAATGACATCTTTGATGTAGAAGCACTCTAACAACGTAAACTAGAAGGATGATGTACATAACCATTCTAGTGTAATGGACATGATTTTCATTTGGACAGATAAGATGTTATTTAGATTCTGTCATGAAATATAAGTCTTCATTTTCTTTATATATTCAAGTAACTAGATTTTCCACTCAGCAAAGCAGCACAGTTAAGTAAGTTAAAGACATAGCATCAGATGCTCAAAGTTTAAATATCCTCTCTCTTGTAGGTCTGTGTTATACTCTACTTAGACAGCTGGTTGTAGCAAATTTATTTCTAGGTAACTTGAATGCATAACTCATTTTTCTTGTGATAAAAGCTGGCCTCTGCTCCCATTTATTTGCCTTTTGTGTTGGAATGGGGAGGAGGAAGCAGGACTTTATTCTGATGAATCTCTTTATGCTAGCGGCCAGAGCGAGCATGTTTTTTTCTTGTGTAAGGGAAGATGGTTAAGATTGGAACAGCATAAAAACTAGGGAGGATAATTTATTTCACGAGAATGTCAAGCTATCTTTTCTATATGGTTAAGAGCCTCATCCAAAGATTCATAAAGTCAGGGGAGGTCTTGTCTGGCTTAAATGTTATTCAGATCAGTCTAACAGAGACGATATCGGAGCATTTGTCACTAGGTAATAATGGATTTCTTTCACCTGCCGTTTTTCCTTTCCAATGGAAGATGCTATTTAGATTCTGCCAGGAAATGCAAGGTTTCACTTTTTCAGATATTAAAGTACCTAGATTTTCTGCACATTGCATTACTTGTAAATAACAGTCCTGGACATTTCCAGGACATGTTTTCTCCTCCGGCTGTCAAAATATTTAATGCTCTGAATGTTCACAATTAGACATTTCAGTGGCAAGTGGTATATTTTGTTTATGCGGTTTTTAGAGGTGATACCTTGGTCCCACTGGGTCATGTAATAGCGGATTTCTGTGAGTTTCTGGGACAAACTGTGGTTGTATTCAGGGCACTCAAAGCCCTAAGTGCTGTGATTTTCAAGTGTAGTGAGGAGCTCTGGCTACAAGCTCACTTTCCTCTGTTGGACATGTGGATGGAATTATCATGTTCAAGATCCAGCTGTGTCTTTTGGGAACAGGATGTGAATGGATGGAGGAAAGGAGTAATTTCTTGCCAGCTATAAGAAACAGTGGGTGCAATCAAGGGAATTTGCACAGCTCATAACAAGAGCAGGAATGGAAAAGGGAAGAGCCTTCAATGAGCTGTGGGGCACCTCCAGAATGCGTACTGTGGAAGAAAACAGTGTCTTGGGGTGAGGGGAGCAGGAAAAGCAAGCAGTGATGCCCAGATCATAGCTGTCTGGGTGTTTCAGATGACCAGCAGAAAGGTGTTCTAGCATCAGTGTTCAAGACCAGTGAAGAGAGAGGAGCAGAAGCTGGGAGGAAAGCTGCAGGGGGGGATCAATTAGCAGCCAGCACAGGCTGGTATAGCAAAAGAGAAGGAGAGAAATCCCTGGGAGCAGCAGGAGAGCAGAGCCAGCCACCTGGCAGGCCAAGAGGAGAAAGGACCTGATAAGAAGCTCCAGCTTCTTCCTTTGCTTTCTTGATGAGTTGAGCTCAAAGCAGCAGCACGCTTCTGCAGATGCTTAACAACATAAAAGCATACTGAAGTCAGCAGACAGAAAACCAGCCTAACAATATGGTATAATTTCTGTGTTCCTGCTAGAGCTGGCCAGAACATTTTTAACTACTCATAGTTTTAGCAAAATATGCTGTTTCAACCAAATTAAGACAGTTACTGGAACCTGCTTCTCTCAACAAAACTCTAAATGAAAACTTCTCTAAAGACTAGTCATCTAGTGAACATTGGCTGCAGAAAGAATATCTGCTTCTATACTGCCCCATTTCTCATAACATTTGAAAGAATTTGTTTTTATTTCACTTGCTTACCAAATGTAAGTAAATCTCCACTCTAAAAATAAAAAATAAAGAAATCACAAGTAGGAATTGCTATCAGAAGACGAAAAAAATCTAGTTCTCAGATCATAAAAACTAACTTTCAGAATCCTCTTTTATTCTAAACTGTTCTCTTTATCCCACTGCCAGGAAAGGGCTGTCTGCATAAATTAGCGCTGCATAAGCATCAGACAATGAGTGGGCAAATTTGTCATAGAAGGGAGCAGGCAAAACATGGTCATTCTCCTCTCCACAGGTAAAACCCTGCAAAACAGTAATGCATAAACTTGAAGAAAACTTTAAAGAATGGATTATGCTTGTGGAAGAGCTTTCATAATTTGTTCTCATATTGATTTATCAATCTGTAATATTCATTTGGCTATCACTAACCTCACTGCCCTGCATAGACAGTCATATTTTAGTAGTACTTTTTCATTTGAGACTTATTTGACAAACCCGAGAAACAATTAACCACTCAGAGGGAAAAGAGAGCAAAACTGCATCCCTTGCTCTTTCATCTGCTTTGTAGCAGCTTTACTTCTATGCATAATTTTCTTCCTTTTATTTCCATCGTTTTACTGCTATGCCTGCTATCCCTTATTGCTCTGATGATTTCCTAATTATATTCAATCAGGAAGCGTATTCTTAATATGATCAGTATAACAGGGAATGTTAGGTCTGTTTTTGTAATCTTCAAATACTACAATCTTTATCCATAACACAGAGGCATAGATCACAGGAGGATGCATTTATAAACAGCTGAGAGGGATTTTTGGTTAAACTTGAGATGAAGTTGTATAAAATCAGTAGGATTTCCTTTTTAAATGCTTCATAAAAACTGTGTTTTAATTGGGTTCCTTGGCAGAGGTGAATTAAATAAATTTACTGCACAGTGATTTCTCACTAAACCATAGAGAATTGGTAGAAATTTCAGAAATGCCTTAGAAGCCTACGAAATTCCTCAAGGCAAAATTTTTGAAAGGTGTTTAAATGTCCAACAATCTGAATGATCCCTGCAGAAAACTTTGAAAGTACACTGAAATCAATGAGTTAGGTACCTAGACACAGGTGAAACACCAGTCCAGTTGAATATTTAAAACTTAATACCTTTAAAAAAAAATCTGTGCCTGACAGCTTTATTATTTATGAAAATATTAATTGGATGCCTAAATAAAGCACATTCTTTTCAAAAGTTTACACACTTTAACAGAATCATATTAATTTCTAAATAATGTGATCAGCAGAGGACTGGACACAGATGTTATGAGTGTAACAGTCCCCTGTGATGTACTATGTCCTCCACTCCTCCCAGTGGACTATTGTGTGGGGGCAAACTCTGAAAATGTAAAGACAGAGTCAGGATGGGTAATGTAAACAAGAACCTGGAAATAGAAATGCCTGCATACAAAAAGAATGCATTCAGAACAGCATATGCTCAAACAGAGCAAATTGGAAAATCCCCAACCTAAAATTCTTAAAGAATCAGAGCAAGAAAACCTCACTATCACAGCAAAAGCTATTAATGAATCACTCCAAATGTGACACCACACCACACCCCCTTCCTCCTTCTTTGCCCCAGCTGTCATTGCTGAGCATGATGCCATATGGTATGGGATGTCCCTCTGGCCAGCCTGGGTCAGCTGTCCTGGCTGTGTCCCCTCCCAGCTCCTGGGGCACCCCCAGCCTCTCAGGGCAGCACAAGGAGTTGGAAAGTCCTTGACTGTGCAAGTGCTGCCCTGCAACAACTAAAACATCCCTGTGTTATCACTACTACTTTATCAAAAATCCAAAACACAACATCATACAAAGAAATTTGACTTTATCCCAGCCAAAACCATGACAGAAGAGAAAGACTACCATATCCCATGCAGGTGCATTATTAGAGCTGACACTTTACCATATTACAACAACTCTTAAGGCTTTTATTTCAGGAAAATATAAAAGTAGAATGGAATGACGATTCTAGAGGCAGAAAAAGACAAACGTCAAAAAGGGTAAGTTCTGAGGAACTTCTCTTTTACATAGCTTAATGATTTTATTATTATTGTTATTTTCATTTGCACATTCAGCTGGTCAACCATTCTCTTTCTGGAAAATTGATATGTAAAGAATTAAGAAAGGAGAAAGAAAACAGTGAAAAGTCATCTTAGGGACTTTTTATCAGTATATAATATGTAAAGGGATATATAAGCTGAATTAGTAATAAAGAAGTGAGTTTTAAAAGAGCAATAGTCATGTTTCATTAATTACTACATTAAAGAAGACACTTATAATGGCTCCATTTTTTACTATTAAACATTACTGAACTCTAAATCCTGGCCCAAAGAACTTTATTGCAAGGAATAAGGAGGCATTTAAACACTGAGTTATGTTCAGATTTTGTTCAACATTGTCACTGTTCTTTTGTATTAATAGCAGAAACGTACTCAAGCTTGCATATGTGCCACAGGTTACAAAGCGTATCTCATACCGGAGTGCATCCATGGAGTTGTTCCCAGGCACTCTCACCTATGCTCTGCAATTCTGTACATAAATCAGCAAGCTATCAAGGATGAAATTAATAGGACAATTATAGAACAAAACTAGGATGTTGGTGGCAGACAAATTTGATATTGTTGGAGAGCGAGAGAATTAATTCTCATGTTAATACTTCCAGAGAAAGCTAAAAGTCACATCCTGAAGAATGCAAAGGTGAAATGTTAAAAGGTTTTATGATAATGCTAATGCAGACAGGCAGTTAAAAGTATCAGAGGTTTGCAAGGCTTTATAAACTCAAGTAAATTACGAGATAGGACTGAGAAGAAAATAACACAAGAACTTTTGGTAGATGTTTAATCCTTGGTATTTTGAAACACTCTAAGTGTTCAAACAGGGTTAGTAATTTACAATTGATATATAAGAAAAAATCTTAAATGGATAGTGCAGACCTATGCACTCAGTAACACTAAAGGAGAAATATCGATAAGAAATGAGATACTTACACATAATTTAAAGCTATTTGAAATTGCTGAAGGCAGCGTGGTTTCGGGAAATAAATTGTTCCTTCAGTGGCATGCATTCTGGCCAGAGGGAAGAAGAATTGAGTTAGCCTGTGGTTAAAAGCAAAAGAGAATTTTAAGGAGGCTTTGAATTATCCCTAACCTTTGGTACAGCTTCTCCTCAAATTTGAAGCTCACGAATCATTGTATTCTAGGCCGTGTCTGGGATAGTTTCTTGGTAGATGAATGAAGCATTCAATAGGCATGTTTTGTAGTCAGCTGTAACCTGCTAGCAATTCAGGCAATGCTTCATCCTTACCACAGACTTTTATGTTACATATGTTATGGAGCCATGAAAGTTATCTGAATCTGTATGAGAAAACAAAGTTACATGAATTTTACCAATGACGTCTTTGCATGGACTTATGACAGTCATTCTGATACACTGTCCAACTCTGAGGTAAGGTTTTAACTTGTGCAGTGAAATTCAGTGTTTGAAGAACTGCTAGCCATCTCTGGGTTAGCAGAGCTGCTGCTATGTCTTGGTTGGCTCCCACTGTTTTAGGAAACCTTCTGACTTATAAGCCCAGTAAAAAAAGAGTAGGAATACTTTATCTTCATAAGGTACAGCAACTCAGGATATTCAGAAAATGTTTCTCTTTGGAACAAGAGACCAGGTCAAGGTTCATGTTATCTTTTTTTGACAGTTCAGTTTCTCAAGAATAGGATGAGAAACAAATTCACCCCCTTCCTGTTTTTCTTTTTTTTTTTTTCTTCTTTCAATGTCTATTACATTAAATATTGTGCACTAACTTAACTGACTTTAGTTGTTTCTTTTCTCAGAATACCTTGTCTCTTGAGGTACAGATCTTTCTTGTTAAAAGCATATGTGTCTTAACTAGATGGTGGACATTAAAGGAGCTGGAAATAATGAAATACCCTCATAACAGAAGGTTTAATCAGGTTTAATCCCTGAAACAGTGTTATTTAGAAGAAGTATTGTGTTTCCAAAGATATTAGATCAGTTGTGCTTCTCCTAGAACTAGGTGTCATGTTTTTGTCTATAAAATATGGAAATTGCTTTCAGGTCTGGGGCTGAAAATAATACCTGGGTGATACATTCAAGAGAGTGTCTGTACTCGTGTCTCAGCTAGTAGTCATGTTTATAAGGCTGTCATTATTGTTCTTGGTTTGAGCTGTGTTAATGTATATGTATTCTTCAAAAGAGAAGTACAACACAACATTTCCAAGCCTTGCAAACTAAACTATCATCTGATGCCTTAGTGTGAAGAGGGAGAAAGTGAGCTACGAAAAGACAGGGAGCTGTTTCTCATTAACTATTGTAAGATGTCAGCAAGATTAAGGTGTCAGGGTATAGAAAGATGAAGAAGAAAAGAATTACTTAACAAATAGGCATAAATGAATATAAAATGTGAATAGAGGGTTCTAGCTCCTTCTAAGGGTAAAAATAGGCCAGTAGACATTACATTGTGCTACAATCAACTCATCCACTTGATTCTGACCTTCATCCTTATAGGTGAGAGTAGCGGGAGCAAAATGTTACCATATAGCCAGTGCTGGGAACTTTCAGAACCATTATTTCTGAAAAGAAATGAATATTCAAAGGCCCCTTTGACATAATGAAGGTTAAATCCTATATGGGGTTTTGCAGGCACATGTGAGTGCTGTCTGACTTGGCTCTAAAAAGCCCAAGTTCAGCCTGCCTGTGAGGTGCTTGGGAACTATATGGCCAGGTTAGTGCAGGGCTGAGCCCGTGCTTAATGAACTGGGGAGAAACGGGATGTATTACATTGCTGTCTCACAAATGCAACTACACAAGGTGGGCAAAGCAATCGGTCTGCTAGAAAGAAAATACAACATAGACATATATACCTACAAAGAAGTCACTTGCCTGCAAGTTATTTCACAGCTGACTCTTAGAAACCACCTTGGCTCTCAACAGCTAATTGCCAGGTTGTACCACTTAAATACCTGTCCCCTTGCCTGAAAAATATTCAAATTCATCTAGTGAACAGTGTTTACCCACCAAGGAGAGAGAAATGACACCATTTTGTCTGAAGAACACACAGCTCCAGGCAAAGATCACTATTAAAAAATGGCTGTTTCTTTAGGAAAATAAAATAAAATAAAATGAACAGGCAGCAATAAGCAGTAGAGTAGAAATACGGTACCACTTCAAAACAACATTACTACCCTTGTGCAAATGAGACTTAGCAAATTATGGACAGCATTTTAAGTTGTTTTCACCTGAGTTTAATTCAGAATGGTCACTTATAAGTATAGCAGCCTTCCATGCTTAGATTGCTGCTCCACAGCTGTGAGCAGGTATTGTAAGAAACCTGCAATTCTGAAACTTAGAACCATTTCTAATGTCTTGCATTGATTTTAATTATGAGTCAATTTAGCCAAGCTGATGTAAAATCCAGTATGATTGCTTTGTATCAGATTTATGTGGATAGGAAAAGATGCATCTGTTTCCTCAGCAACAGTTTCAGCCCAGAAATTGTGCAGGCAATGCATATTAGCTTGTGCCCAGCGTTCAGCAATAACAATTATACAGTTTTGAAACTAACGCTGGTAGAAAAAGAATATATACACGTTGTTCACAGGTTACTGTATATCACACCTTTTCATACTGATAGGATCAATTTAGGTCCTGTGATATGTTAAAAGAAAAAAAAAGGAATACAGCAGTACCTTAAACCCAGCATAAAATATTTACCTCACACTATCATTAAATTGATACATCTGTACGTGTAGTTCTGTGGTCTGTGGTCAATGAGTAGATAAAGCACAAATTTCCTTTGCATTTAGTGAGGTACTATTTGCTGATAACAATCCTGCTGACTGCAGGAGAGAAAACAATAGTTTTTGATAGCTAAATTTATAATCCTTTGTTTTATAAAAGTGTACTTTTTACTATACTGTCATCTTTTTGTTTGGTTTGAAAATGTCCCTCTCTGTCCCACCATAATATAAAAGTTTTGCTCTATTTCCCATCTGCTGTCTTTGAGAGATCAATTGCAGGGTATTCATCAGTGGAAATATGAGGCTTTCTCCACAGTTTCTCTAAAATTCATTTCCTCAGTCACATACAAGCTGAAATGGGTCAGTTTTCATCAGCCATGGCAGTAAGCCTCTGTGCTCTCCCATGAGCCCTGTTCAATAATTTAAAAGGGGTGGGAGTGAGAAACAAATTATGTGACTATTAATTCCAGTTTTCTTGTTCAGATGCCAGTGCATCAAAAATAGATCTCCCCAGGCCAGAGCACTTTGTCATGCTATGTGGAGTAATACTAGTTTGTGAATTATGTCTGGTCAGTTTAGTGTCTCAGTTTGGTCACATTAATCTCTTTGACCACTGCCTTAATCACTGAACTCTTCCATCTCATTTTTCATCTTACAGAAAGAAGCTGTCTGACTTTTGTCTAGTGCCTGGCACCACGATTGCTCTGTTGACCCCACGGTAGTGAGAGGAACCCAGAGGTCTCGCAGGCGGCAGTAGGACCAGCCACCGGGGTTACTGTCTCATCGAACTCAGCTATCTCATCCCTTCCTTCCTTAGTGATCATGTTAATATCACAGTAACCCCAGGTGATGTAAGCTGTCCCATTTGACATACCTCAATATGTTAACAACTCTCTGCCTATCCCAAGCTGCATGAACACCAAATAATCATGAATTCATGGAGGAAAAATAATTACTAGAGAACTCTGTACTTATACATGAGTTATATCAGCCACAAGATGCTTTTCTGCATTCTCACATTGAGAAAATAGACAGCTGAGCACATTGCATTTACTGTTTGTATATAATCTTGATAAGCCCATTTTGTAGATAGAATTTTGAAACTTATTTTTATGTATCTGTCTATATTTTAATATGCTTCTTCATAAACTAGTATTAAATTATATTTAAAAATTGCAAAAATTGCATTTAAAACAGATATTTATTTTCTATGAAATGTGTGTAATTATAAGAAAAATTTATTTCTACTATGGAAAACTATAAAAGATATGGACTAGAGAAAAATCTATCTGCTTCTGATACAAAAACCTATAGTAAACACAAGCACCTAGATACCACAGTGAGGTGTCAACTCTCAGGATATTTCACAAACTAGCCAGCACACAATGCAAGAAATATTAGTTTGCTTATAATTTCTATTATCTAGAGGTCTTTAGAAAAACATTTTATCAAAGAAAAATTGCACCTTTTAGCCTTGTTCTCAGAAAAGATCTCAGATCATTGTGTTTTATATCTGCCATAAAGGAATAAGGGAACGTAGTTCCCCAAGAAAACAAGAACAGTAGTATTGGGGTAAAATAAGGACTAACATTTCACTGCAGACAGAAAATAAAAAGCCTAACCATTCCTTTTCCTCCAGCCTCACTTTGTCAGCCCTTTCCATCATATCTTTTACTGTTGCTTCTGATTTCTCAACTTCCCCGATAAAACAAGTGTAGTTTTTTGTTTCCCTCAGGAACTAAGCAAATGGATAAATTCCCATAAGTAAGCAGTCCCAATTCATGAATGTATTCCTATGGCTATGAATTCCCTTGGGCTTTTGAAAATTACCGAAGTCAATAAACCTAAGATTCTGAGAGA
This sequence comes from Anser anser, assembly GCF_964211835.1. Lineage (NCBI taxonomy): Eukaryota > Metazoa > Chordata > Aves > Anseriformes > Anatidae > Anser > Anser anser. The sequence continues at coordinate 38,851,329 of NC_139724.1, read as the reverse complement.
GAAACTTACTAAGAACAGAATGTGGAGTTAAGGAACAGTCTCCCAGAGAGGTATGTCACAATTTCAAGAAAGGTGTCAGGATTTCATTTCTCCTTATATGGAAGTGATAAGTTGTCTTAAAAAATAGAAATATATGTATACGTAGTAGAAGGATGACATTCCAGGACACTGTATGATGAATTAGATGCACTCATAGTGCTGGTAAGGTTGCTTCACAATTAAATCAGCTATATCTGAAGAATCTACTCATCTTTACGAGAAGGACCGAAGGGGAAGAATCTGTTACAGACACTGCTATGTTGCTCATAATAGTACAGAATTAAATTGTACAAGCACTAAGATCAGCTTTCCACTAAGTATATTTTAAAACAGAATTATTTAGCCTATTAGGGTCTTCTGCAGTTGATAATGAAAAAGACAGTGAAACAGTGAAGTAGGAAAATAGTGTAGATAGTGAAATGCAAGTACTAATATTACCAACAAATATCAAACAACAAATTTTGCTTGGACATGACCAGTAGCTTTTGAACATTATAACCAGACCAAGGTGATCAGCAAAAGTTGGTTTTCCTCACGTACTGGGCATTAACGTTCCTTTGGGTATGCTAATAGCATTGCAAAATTCAGTCTATTACTCTAAGAAGCTATACCTGGAATAGATATCAAAAAGAACCTGAAATGTAGGGTCTCCTTTTGGGGGAAGAATCATGAAGAGCCGGCATGTGAATCATACCCAGTATTTCCCTATCTAAAGGTCAGCTATGTTAAAAATGGTGAGAAATTTAGAGACACTGCTAAATTCAAAGGAATAGCCCTCAAGATAGTGTGTAGCCCATCAGGACAGTAAACCTCCAGCTGCCCTAAAAGAGCTTTTTCCAGGAGTTTAGTTACCAAAGTTTATTTCCTCAAGGTAAGCTCTCAGCAAGTGCTTGGATGCTGTTCAAACACTTCTGAGTTTCTTGCAAAAAGATAAACCATAGGTTTAGAGACAGAAATAACAAGGGCAGTTCAAGAGTAGAATAATACCTTAAGCTTTCTATCTTTACTAGCACAGTCAAAGAAAGGAACACCTTTCTGCTTAACAGAAGGTCATAATGACCACTGTGCTAGTGCCCTGGTGTATTGAAATCACAAATTTGACAGCATGCCTATGCCAGTAGGAATCTGAATGAAATAGTGAGGAATAACTACAGTTTTGAAAGGGCTCTGTTTGTCACTGCTTGGCCTGTTTGGCTCTGTCAGTGATATACTGGTGGAGAAAATATTGCTGTTGAGCCTTGTTGTCAGTGCCTATAACCTCTCAGGCCCATGACAGAATAAAAAGTGGGAACATTTTAGGAAATTGCTTTATAGCCTAGTCTTTGCTCTGGGGAATTCCTTCAGAGATCAAGCTCACTAGAAACAGGAAAACAATTCTTGTGAAGACTTGATCCCAGCATACCATAGACATTTACGCTGTTTGAAGACTCGACTCTGTATGGATGCCTTATTTTCCAGACATGGCAGTAATCAATGTCCAAAACAAGACTGACGAGTCAAGATTTTCTCATTCACTCAAAAGGCAGGGACATAAACTGCATGTATACAGAAACATATCTAGGTTATACTGCAGGTGCCTGCACTCTTACACTCCTAACAGCTAGTATTTTAGAAAGAAATGTATATTAGCAAAAGTTTATACTATCTTTTTGTTGCCCAGTAAGATCATAACTAATTAAATTCACTGATACTTCTCCACAGGATGAAATGAGAGGAAAAGAGACATGTAAGAACATTTTAAGGATTGCCAGGAAGATGCAGTAGAAGCATGTGTGGGCAAGAGACTACGACATTTCTTGTGGAATCATAAATCACATCGTGAGTGTGGTCTAGGACTAATGAACAATTCACCTGTGGTCCTCCATCCTGGCACCTAAGAGGTGTAGGTTTCCTGGTGTTTATCTCTGTTTATTCCATGCTCACTATACTTTCACAGTAGTAGTTACAACTTGAATTGTAATACTAGGTTCCTGTGATTAGGGTAATGAATGCCAACTACCTTTGATATGCAAAGGGTTTATTTTAATAATCATTACTACTTAAACTATGGTCATCCATTATTTCAAAAGAAAAAGCCCTTCCCATGGCAGGGATTGTGGCAATATGAGCTGAGGGTCTAAGCTCATAGTCACGCACAGGGGCTAGATTGCTTTGCCCTCTCCTGTTAGACAGTATGACTACCTTGAGTGCCAACTCATGGTATCAGCCGAGCTCTCTAACTGACATTGTAATTTCTTTGGGACAAAGCCACATAAGTAGCTTCTATTTGTACAGCACCTAGCACTGTGATTTGTGCTGAAAGCATGTAATATAATTAATGTATTATATTCTTAACTGAAGCCCTAACTCAAACATGTCAGAAATAATGAAATTAGATTTGACCAATAATTACATCATTACAAATATGGTAGATCTGAACATCTCAAAGCAAATTTGGTTACTGGTATTTCTAGAGATAATGTTTTTGAGAAGTGCTCATTTTCTCTGTCATTCTCACTAGCCATATAATGTTGCCTCTATCAGATTGACAACGTAAATCAAGTAGTGATGTCAATTCACTTTTTCAAAAACACCAAAGTAACTGTAAAGTTTGATATGAAAACTGTAGTGTCTGCTTAGTTTACCAGAAGTTATGGCAGTGAGTTCTATAATTTTGAGTGTGTTTATTAATTTAAATATAAGATGCATGAAAGAAGCACAAAAAGTTACTTCTGTGCTTCCTCCCTTCAGAACTGCAACTGGGCCAGTAACTCTTAGTACAAAGTTAATTTAGTCAAGATACTTGAGAGCCACTTGGCTCCATTTCTAAATTCTTCCCTTTGTCCTTCGCAAAGCTCTTTGAAGTGTTACTCTGTGAGGTGGATGTTGTAATGAGCCTATTTCTAAGAGGATCAAAGTAGCAGAGCTGCCCAAAGCAGCATCAAAGATACACAACAGAGAGCCCTTTAATGAGCAAGAAGGACACAACTGTCTTTTCCCCAAAATAAAACCTTAAAACAGTATTTAGATTAAATATTTAAAATTGAAAATTATTTTATTTTGTCTGTAAGTCACTAGCAGAAAGCAAAAACCTCAAAGCGAGGAGAAAAATTCTGCAGCTGACACTGCTAAAATGTAATGACTATCATTTGCTCAATGCTTCACCGCCATTTAATGAAGTCCACATACCTGTGGCCTAAGCTAAAGGTGGCAGCCCCAGCTGGCACAGGCAGGATAGCAGCCCCACGCTAGAGCAGATTCCTTTCCCATGGATATGAAAATAGAAAGCAAACATGAGGCAGGAAGCTGCGGGAACACTGCAGAGAAGGCAGCTTGGGGAGGGATATGGGGGTGGGGTGGGAGAAAAAAAAAAAAAAAAGGAGTGGGAGGGAGGACTGGACATGTAAATTATGTGCCAGGAAATGAATTCTTTATAATGTCCCTTGCCAGAAGCTAAATTGTAGCAAATGTAAGCTGTCTTTTTTCCCCTCTCTTTCTATCTTTCCATAGTTCCTCCGAGGGTCGGGGAGGAAGAAGCAGGGACAGGAAGAGGGGTGATTCAATGTTTACTTACTTATTGCATTACTACAGAGCTATATGATCCAGCTTTAACATTAGAAGGCATGCAACCCCATAACAGTGAGGAACAGGGTAATATCCTGCTTCTCATTACACACAGCTTTTCAACTTTATTTGGCTACAGGCATCCTTCAATATGTTCTAGGACTGAAAAATGTGTTTCTGTTCAGAGGTTGGATGTGCATCTTGTACTGCGTTCAGTAATGAAAAGGGGGCTTATTTTGTTTGACTTGATAGCTATCTGTGCAAATACTGCTTCTGCTTAGGCTTGTGTTTGTTTAAGGGATCACCTACTGCATCTGTCAAGAGTGCAGAAACGTATGCCAGTGACCTGTGCTTAACTTGGGGATAAATTGAGAAGACTTGTATTTAAGGTTAAACCTGTATGCAGTTTATTATTATTATTTATTACTGCTGTTTGTTTGTTTTTCCTTCACAATTTAGCAGAAACTATGTGTCAGAAAGTTAAGAACACGTAGGAGTAAACTTTGGCTGCTGAGCAAAGTATACTTCTAACTTATGAGAAGTCACCCATATGTGATGCAGAGAGCAAAATAATTAATGAAACTAGACTCAAAGTAATTATATAATACTTTAACATTTACTGTGCATTAAGCAGGAGAAGCAACTCAGGCTTTTTTTCTTCCCAACCTGCACGGTTTGTGATCCTGTATATCCCAGTATGTGTAAGGCCATGGACAAAACCAGTACTGGTTCCCTTGAAGAACTCTGTGGGTAAAAGCACTGGATACTTCCACATGCAAGGTATGCACTTTTTTTTTTTTTTTGACTGTAAAAGTGCACTACTTTTGGAAGTCCGTACATAGAAAAAAAATGGTAACTTAAGTGAGTAAACTTAAGTAAAAGACATGATTTTTCAGCAAATGGTGTTGAGAACCTCAAAGTTTCTAGTAAAGAATATTGGCTGGGAAGAACAGCTCCAAATTTCCTTCCTTTATAGGATACAAAATGCACAGCTTTTCTTGGGGTTCTGCTATCTCCAAAAATGTAAAATATCCATGAATGTTTGTATCATGCTGAAATCACTAAAACTCAGTAAGTCTTCTGAGCTCTTAAAAACTAACTTCCTGCATTTCTAAGTTAGGATTTGGACACCTGACAACAATCTGGGGAAATCTTGGCCATTGTGACTTCGTCGATATTTTAATGGCAGATAGAGCTTCTAAAACATTAATTGCATTTACACCTTCTGAAGTTGCCCGCTGTAGAAATAGTGTATCTACATGCATGTACATATATGGCATATGTTTTGTGATCCATTTGTTGTGGGTTCACCACTATTCAATCTCTTGAAAAGATGTAAAGATACGAGTGAAAATATAAACTCTTGGCCTCTTCTATGTTCCCATTTCCTGCTCCTACAATTTAAACCCAAATGAATATGAAATAGAGGAAGATGCTGTTTGCAATTGCAGGTGGATATGAGAGAGATAACATAAACAAGAGCAAAATTTAAACAGAGATCGAAGGAGGTATCAGGCTTTTGAAATTACCTGGATTGTTGAAGACTAATCTCCACAAAGAGCAGCAGTCAAGACTTTAATACTTAGGAAATTTTGTGCAGAAGAGATGCAGGATCTATATCCTTCAGCTTTTTTTCATATGGTATGAAGATTTAAGTAATTGTCAAGAGCTGTCCTATCTCAGTGTCAGTTCTATATTGTGTCCTAAAAATAAACCTTTGTTTACTTTTAAGAATAATTTATTCCCTGAGTTTTAAAACATTTTCAAGCACAATGACTTCTAATGATTTCTTCTGCTTCAATAACAGTTATAACCTACATTACTGGGTTCTGGTAACAGCAAACTCAGTAATAGTAACATTTGCATAAAAATGTTTTCTTTCCTATACGGGCTGAAAGAGTCCCTAAAATTGTATTAAGCACTCAGTTTGCAATCTATTGATCTATTTTCATTACTAATACTTATTAATTATATTTAAAACTACAACGATTTGATTTAATTGGGGAGCAGAGTTGTACTCACCTCTTACAAGCAGTACTTTCTCAACAGAACTGTTCAAACACTTTTTGCTGTATAACTGTAAGTTGACTACATTTTGCTATGGGAAATACAGGGTATGAAATGAAAAGAATGTTTCCATGATAACCATATGATTAGCTAGTATCAACTTCTGGCATATTGCTCTCCCTGAATTTTTCTGCATCAGTTTAGTTAGGCTGTGAGCTATTTGCTGCAGTCTTGCTGATTTAATGCTCATAAAATGAAGAGTAATGCATAGTAATAGGTGCTACACTAAGTGCTCCATAAAATATTCCATGTAATATAAAACTTACAACTTCCTCACCTAAGTTTCTCTAAATAGAAGTTTTCAGTATCATTACTAACAGCTTTGAAAGGTTTCTCTGATAAAGTAGTAATCAACTAATCCCTTCAGAGTAGCCCTTTCCTATGGGCTGCTGATAAACCCTCCTCCTCAAAAAAAAAAAAAAGAAAAAAACACCACCCACCCTTACACTAGGCACAACACAAGAACAGTTCCAGTAGTCAAACTATGGCAAGGAACTACCTGGAGCACGCAGGACAGTCATTGTACATTGAGGGCTGTCAGTTATTTTCCCTGAAAAAAAAAAAAAAAGCATAACGATTACCACAGGTTGTAAATTTAAATACCAAATATGCATATTTTCTACAGATATCCCATATGAAAACCTACTGTAATTACAGTTATTGATAGGACAATTTTCATAAAGTGATGAGACACCTAAAGATGATACTTGAATGAATCTGATATAATAATGCCTTCTTTGTCAAAACCATATATGAATAACAGCAACTGAAAAACAATGCATTTTGGCACTTCCATGCTATCAGAATCATGAACTGATATGTAAGATCAGCTCTTGCCTAACGTCCTGTCAAATGATTTTCCCAGACTCTGTATTCAATGAAAATTAAGATGGATTCCACAACATTATGCAGTGACAAACATTACTTCAGAGCCCATGGCCTCAGGGACTCTAGATAGCTGCAGTACCTGAAAAAGCGATCTTCAATCCTTTAGCCCCCTTTTTGAAAAACATGGCCAAACTAACCACATGCAATACCTTTTTCATAGGTTTGTAATAGGGATTCACAAAAGCGAGTCATAACAGAAACACTGTGGGACTACTAAAATGTGTTTGTTTGGTTTTTTTTGCGTTAACATGTCTAACCCATCTTTGAAGAACTTAATATCTAGCCCCCACTCTGCTGTTAAGAATAAGGAAATTTTACCAGGAAGCCTAAATACAATGTCAAGACAGTAATTATCAGAAACAAAAAAATTTGTCAAAAGTAATTATCTTTTTTTTCATGCGTCTGATCTATGTTGAAACTGACTCTTTTCAGATTATTAGATCATTTGCTTGACCCTGTTAAAAACATTTTACTTCACTTGTAAGTCAGTTTTTGGCCATATGATACTGCATAAACAGTTAACTTAGAATATAGCAAGGTGCTAAGTACTTTGACTCTCTTCAGTTAATTTCATAAGTACTTAATTTTATGTTTGTTTGATCATACCAGGCATTCTTGAGAGGATTAAACTCATACATATAGCTTATATATTTTAAATACATTTTAAATCTGTCAGTCTGAATATCACAAACTATGCCACAGTCAGTTTGCATCTTATGTGTAAATCAAGAGCTACTTGGTCAAATTCTATGATTTTTAAATTGTTTACATGAAGTGTTTTATTCAATAATTTCCTTTACATTGTAAAGTATTGATTTAAATAGATGATAATGTATTCTTTCAGTTTCCCTTCTGGAGGGATCAGCAGGTAAAGGGTTAGACAAACTCACAGTCAACAGGTCAACAAGTGGACTAAAAGGGAGTGTATTCCTGCCCAGTCCTAAAACAGCTAGGACCACAGTTCTGGATGTCAGGGAGATGAGGGGACTGGACTGCTGGAAGCGCATAGACACTTAGAAAAAATAGTCCTGAGATAGATGGGCCACTGGTCTGCCCAGTTGAGCACTTCTTCCTTTCTTAAGATCAAATAATAAAAATACAAATAAGAAGAAAGGGAAAAAAAAAAAAGGAAAAGAAAAAAAATACTTACTTGTTCTTTTGTGTAAACTTGCCTTTCTCTTCTTACTGTAAGGATAGGTAGTAAAGGAGAATACTGAATAAATATGTTTGTGACTAACAGTGATTTGTAACGTGAGGTCAGAATTTAGCCCAGATGTTGCTCTTCTCTTTGCAAAAAGCAGCAGCATTTTTAAGGGGATTAGTAATTGCAGTGTCTTTTCACTTGACAATATGAATCACTCCTAGAGTGGACAAACAAGGAGAAAAAAAATGCAACAACAAACAAGCAACACAATAGCTTTTTTGTGACCACCAACAACTCACAAAAATATTATTTTCTTTCCTTTCATTTATTTGCATATGTATGTATTTGCAGAAGGCAAAACACAACTACATAGATCATTTAAAGTCTGAAAGATACGAAACTTGGATGACTCAGTGGAAAATTCTCAGAAATAATCTCGATGAAGTGGTTTTATTCATCTCATTCTACTTTTCTCAAGGGCTGACATACGCATAAAAGGGGAACATGATCCCTTGCACATGTTCTCCATGAGGACTGCATGTAGCACAATCATTAACTCAAAACAAGCTTTGCTGACTCTTACTCAAAGGCATTGCTGAATCTAAGCCAAAGGAATTCAGACCGGCCTTTCTCCATCTACTCTGATCAGTGAATATGGTGAAAAGACAATCCTGTTTCACTGCACAAAATATTGCACAGTTTCAGTGGGCTTATGTGGTCTGTCCTAACAAGTCTGCTGTGCAGTGTGGGACATTTTAAAAGTGACCTTCCTTTCCTGTGCTGCTGCAGGCTGACTACACTCAAAGACAGAGGGACAGATGAGAGGACAGACAGCTGGGACTGAGCTTACTAGACGCTGCTAACACAGCAAGATCCTACCAACAGCAATCACCAAAACTTTAGCGATCCTCATTTTTTTGTCAGTCCCTCACGCAAGAAAGTACACTACGGTTAGACCATCTACAACACGTGCTGCGTATGTGTGAAAGGGACAAATGGAAAACACAGGGGGGCCTCAGGAGCTCCCAGAATGCCGATATTAGATGACAGCACAGTAACACATCTGTGGGGACAGCAGCTCTTCTGGGTTATTCTTTATGGAGTGAGGAGTGACAGCCCTTGTCCTTCATAGTCATTTGGCTTTGCTCTCATATTCTCTCTGCTGCTTTTAGTTTATCCAGGGGCTATGCCTCCTATTCTCCTGTCGACTGCTTTCATCATCTGTCAGTTCTACCATATGGTCCTAAACCTTGTCAGGGAAGATCCACCTTCAGGTTGAAACAAACCAAACATATGGAATGCTGTTTCGGAGGTGGGGGTTAAAACCATCTTTAGATTATTAGTAACCCTGGTTACTATTTTGAGTTCTTAGAGAAAGCAATTTGCAATGATCAATAAACTGCCCAGCATGCTTTGGGAAATGGAAAATTCAATCTCTGTGTAATAGTTTATTCTGTAACAAAGAGTGTAATTTTTTGATTTAAAACTAATCTGTCTATAGTAACACACCTTGTCTCAAACCCAAGCCAAACAGTTGATTTTTCAGAGTAGTATTTTGTTTTGAGCCAGTTCAAACTCTTTCAGTAGCCATGTGAGCTTCCCACAGTGTCTCTTGGGAAGTGTAGACCAGAGTTTTCCCCTTTGAACTGGTCTACCCTGTCTGGTAAATCTCCCAAATGCTTTAACGTCTTCCCTCTAGTTAACACTCAAAAGTGAACTATGGAAGAAAGCACATGAATGGTGTCTAACAGGATAAATGGAGTAAGAAGAGAGCCCAGCTTACTGGAAGTGATAAATATTTTATAAGAATAAAAAAATAATTATACTTGGTCAGATAAAAAGTTAATTTAGAATTCATTTGTGCTTTTGACATTGGTCAGCAGAAGGGGCAAAAAGAAACAACAAAATTAGAGGCTAATTGTTTCTTCTGGTTTATTGTCTCAGCTTCCAAAAATGTGCCATTTCTGGGACTTCTTGATCTAGAGATTGCATCCAGAGCACTATGTCTAATATCTACTTTATGCATCTTCAAATAAATATTTCAATCTGTTTTTTAAATCAATTTATACTTTTGGCCTTCAGAACGCCTTGCAACAACAAAAGTTTCAATTTAATTATGCATAGTGTGAAATAGGGACTTTCCTTCATTCATTTCAAAACTTCAATTTTAAATTGGTATTGGGTGTCTTCCAGTTCTTTCACTGAGAAACAGTGAATAATGCTTCCCTAGCTATCATTCCGATCACAGTTTTTCGAACTTATCTTATAATGGTCTCATTGTGTCTTCTATTTATCCTCTCATCCTACGGAAATGGTTCATATCTTTGATCTTCCTGGTCCTCTTTGCATATCTCTTGAACTACAATTCCCATGAGTCTCTTGAAGAAGCTCACGGGACAAAAACTGACACCAAATTAATTTAAAACAAAACATTCAAAAAAAACCTACATAATACTGTTGGCCCCTTTCTGTATATTTTGCATATTTTAGTTCAGTCCTCTATAGGTATGAAAATAGCTACACTGATTTAACATTTTTTCTGGGAATAAGAATTGCAATTGCGCTCTGTTTTATCAGAAGTTTTCCTAAACGCAGTTAAATACATATTTGTGCAGATCCATATTGACACCAAGATTAAAGTTCAATTTGCCACAAAATTCAAACAATCTCCATAAAAAATCACCAAATGTGGAAGTAAACCTGACCACAGGCAGATGTCAAGCAGGTTTCCTTTTGAAGCAAAATGAAGTACAAGCAATAAATAAATAAGAAGCAAATCTGACTTGGTTTTAATGTTCTTTTTTTTAATTACCTTAGTAAAACAAGGTAATGCCTTGCAAATCTAAATAAACTTAATTGATGTTAGTGGATTTCCCCGCATTTAAAAGAGAAGAACTTAACATCTGACACTTTCCATTAAAAACTACTTCTCTAAATGCCATGCTGGGCACAGCTATTTTTTGGAAACTTCTAATGTTGTCAGACTAATGCTTGACAGTTACGCACACATGGTACAGCAGAGAGATTTTGTTCTCAAAAAAAAGAAAGTTAAAATTGCAAACCGAAATGAAGTTGCTGAGGTCCAGTGCTGAGGCATCAGGGCTATAAGTCATTCTCAGATAGCATTACTAAGATAACAAAAATGCATATGCTTATTTTCAAGGGCTGTGTCTGGAGAAGAAGCACAGCACGGCTGTCATGTGAACAGCCCGGTTGCCTGCTCTGAAGACGGTTTTATATTCAGAGACATCCCCCTCTCCACCAGTTGCAGTCACTTGCCCCCTTTGCTATGAAAATAAATCAATTTCATCTGCCGCAGTTCGATTTCTTTCTTCTCTCTGCCTCAGTCCCTCAGTTCCACTCCCTCTTTGAAAGCCTCTTTCCACAGCACCATATGGCAGCTGGGAGAAGGGCAGAGCAGTGATCTAGCTCTTAACAAAAGAGGCTGTGGTGTCAAAAAGCCTCATGAATGCATGAGACACATTCATGTATAGAGAAATGCCTCCAGCTCTGTCAGGGAGGACTAAAGAGAAGGCTGATAGGCCTGACATCGCTTTCGAGTTAAGAAAGGCAGCAGTTCTCTCTGCAGCTCATCCCCTCCACCCTCCCCCTCCTTGGTTTCACGCCAAAATCCTATTAGATCCATTAATGACATGAGACACAAAGTCAGAGTGTGTGGCAGAACAAGAAATTAAATTAGGCCACCTTATTTACTCCCTATCACTCTTTTTGAGATAGAATTATACTACTAAAAGAAAAAATGAAACAGGCTTTAATAGTGTGCTGTAGAGCAAACAAATAAGCTCCATCCCAAAAATAAAGGGCATTGAGCACACCCCTGTACATTGCCTTTGTGTGCATGTTTGCAGCAGAACTGCAAACTTTCAAGGCAACTCTGAAAAACATTTTAAAGTCTACTATTTACTGTTGGGTTTATTTTACTTTCTCAACTTACTGAAGCTGCTGTTGATACAGACAAAGGACTTTGAGGTTGGAAAATTAGCTAGACCTAATATCACATGTGCTCACTTAGCTGTTACAGAACTACACTTAATTTTTGAATATGAGAGAAATGGAAACTGGCACTTACAACTCATGCATTCCTTCTTCCTCATGTTTTGCTTCCTCTTTTTCTGCCTTGGAGTTGTTTGGCAAGCTTCAGTCCGCAGAAAATTCTACAAAATAGTCACAATCTTTATACACAAAGTTAACAAAATGAAAGACCGAAGTATGTTTCTTACAAACTTTTTTCATTACTAGAGGAAAGGAAAAATCGCCACTCTTGAGCACCAGAATGCAACAGTATGTATTTATGAATAATTTTCTTACTGAACTGTTACTGAAATGCTGGTTAAACCTTTAAACTAGAGCTGCATTACTAATGCTCCCTCTTCCCCAGAAAGGCCTCAGAAATCACAAAACTTTGTGTCCCTGGGGTTATTTAGAGGAACCTGGGCAAGCTTCCAAATGCTGGTATATGTGACCTTTACAAGTACTCAACAATAACAGTTCCCTATGAAATAAATCAATGAACATGTGTATAGTAACTCAGCAGTGGCATGAAAGTTTCAAGCTGAAATTGTATCAACACAGTTGAATCATCTCCCTACAATCAGCCTGGAAGCTTTTACTGAATGCAGGGCGTATGTAATTATATAAAATACGTTTATAGTATCTCACCAGTCTTCCTTCGTGGAATGCACTTAATGTACAGCCGTTGAACAACATTAAGTATGCGTGTATGTATTAGAGCTACTATTTATAGGCCCATCATGAGTCACAGACAATGGAAAATGAGCTAGTTTCAAAAATAAACTACAAAATTAATTGCAAAGACTAAAAGTTCCTCTTGTAGTGGCTTTGATGGCGTCTTTTTTAAATGAACTATGCAACAGATTGAAAAAAAGCTATTGTAAACACTGCTTAGGAATGCCTCTGAAATGGCTCTGGGGAGCTAATGTTCATGATATTTGATAGACTTAAATGCAGTCGGATTGGGTGGAGGTGGGCTTTTTTCTTTTTTTTTTTCCCTCCAAATTTTAACTAGCAGACTTTAAGCTCTCATCTGCAAGTGTGACTTGTGCAGGGTCCCTGCTCAGAGCGCGGGGAAGGCGAGGAACAATGCCACTATTGAAGGCTTGCCCATTCACTGCGGCCACATCTGTTTACATGGCCTATGCCCACCTCTAAAAAGGCTAGTCCTCCCACCTCTATTTTATCTCCCATGGTCTTGAATGGCTGGCTGGCTGAATGCTTTTCTTCTGAAAATCTGCAGTTTCAAATTTATTTTATGAGACCAAAGCTGACAGACAGACTAACAATAACATTTGCACATTTCTATAGTCTGGTTTGAATTTTATTGTAATCTGAGAACAACTGTAAAATTGTCCCAAACTACCCAGTTTCAAAATAAGTCTAATACATAGGATTTTGGCACCAAACTCATGGGGTTGAATTTTGCACTTACTCTTGGTTACATTTAGTTTTAAAGATTTTTTTCTGTAGAAATAATATTATAGTTCAAATATTTTTGATACAACAATGACAGTACTCAGAGTAGGAATAGATTTTTATCAACAAAAATTTTTTTTTTGCCATATGTACAGATATGTTTGGAGTCCATTGCTTTATGTTCTGCACTTCATAAAACGGTTTAGGTAGAAATAGTGACTACAATAAAATTCAATGAATTCAGATACCAGCTCTGCAACTTTCAAACTGAGCATCACTTTGCATGGCAGATACTTCAAAGAAACCAACATATTTAAGGAATTTCAAAATGGCTAGAGATCAATAGACTAACCCCATGTCCTCACTTAAATGAAAATTTTAACTGAACAGAAAATGGTGAGTGACCTTCAAAAAGCCAAAGGAAGCCCATGTTAACCAGGGGAAGTAGAAATCCAGAAGCTAAAAGCCTATGGCTGAAAACTCTGTGCACCACTGTGCAACGGGTTGTTTGTGTTTTTTGTTTTTTGTTTTTTTTTTTGGGGGGGGGGGAACAGGATATAAACTTAAAGTAAGTTTCATGAATTCAGCATCAACATGATTTGTGTCTATTGATTAACTACATTCAATGAACTTATAGAAATTTTATCTGAATAATAAATGCAAGGTCATACGTCTGCCAAAGCCATCGCAGTTACCATACCATAAAATTGCTAAATCTGCAAGTGTGCTGAAAACCACGTAGGCATACTGGTATCAAAATATATTGTATATTTTCTGTATAATACAGAACAATCCTTCATGTTCCAAGGGAGATTGCAAAAAGAAGTTGATAAAGAAAAAAAAAAAAGATAGTACACTACTTCTGAAGTATTAAATTAGAGAAAATGAGATTGAGGGAGAATCTTAACAGCCTGACAAAAGAGACTCTAATAGATTACTCAGATATGAACTCTTATTGTCAGGTGACTTACAGTGAACTTGTGTATAGCTTGCTCACTTGCTGTGCAGGCTTTGTTGACAATACAATTCAGTCTGCAACTCCCTACTTCCAGGTGGCAAATTGTATTCAAGATCAGCTAACACTAAGTTGTGTGTTTTTCTGACATTATTCTTCTACCTTCGTTAGTTATCATGAATATACTAAGACTCTGCCAGTAAGAGGATCTGAGCAAAAATTTGCCTATTCAGTATTGAGCTTGCTCAGCGGTGGCTGTCACATTGTTTTGAACTTGTCTTCCATGAAGCTATTTAATATAATGATTTCTTTATGCACAAAGTTAGGATTTATTGAAAGGTCCTGGAAGAACCAGGGACTGTTGTTCAAGTCAAGCATTCCCCTTTCCTCCCTTTTTAATATAAATAGTATAGCCTAAATATAAATGGACAAAGGACAGATAGACCTCATTTTTTGGTCTTCATGTTTATATAGGGTGCAAGAGAAGCTCCTTAACTTTACAGGATGCATGCTGTGGCTAAGTAAGGAGGGAATTTCCATGTGCTCTAGGGTTGGACAGATTCACCAAGCTATACCCGTTCTAACTCAACATTTGCTCCAGAATCTGCAAACACATCACTGAAATACTTGGAGGCAAGAAAAGGGGAAGGTGAATAGCACCAAGCTGTAAACCGAACAAGGGTAGTTTGTGACTTACGATGGTAAATATAGATTAACGTGCCAAACTTTGTCCTTCACATGTACCATTGTACCCAAATATCACTGTGTAACTGGTGCATAAGTACTGCTATCTGAGATACAATGTTCAGCATGTACTAGATCAGACGAAAAACAGTGTGAAATCACAGCCAGCATGAATCCACTCTGAATATAGGAGCTCACTGGGAGCAGTACAGCCTTACCACAATAACACCCTTGAGGGTAACCTCCTCTCTGTTAGGTCCCAAGAAGTTTTGACAGTGACTTCACTGGGGCCAGTATATTGCCTTGAAAGGTCAACGTTTACAAAAGAAACTTTGATATAACATTAAGAGTTTGCCTGAACATTCAAGTGCTGAAAATGCAAGCTGCAGATGTATTTTTTAGAACAAGAGAAGCACCACACAAAAATAGATGGTACGCTAACGTGAATTAAATTTACGCACAGACCTGAGTGGGTTTTTGCCTTACCTTTTTTCCCCACTCTTTTTTCTCTTTTTTTTTTTTTACTATAATCTTTATTAATAATTTAAATGTAGAACATGAATAGCTCTGATTATTTCTTTTCATGCTCTTGTAAAGAGCGAAAGCCTATAGCCCTCAAGATGAATATTAAAGTCTTCTATCTATCTACTAAACAAGTACTACAAATACAGGGGAAAAGAAAACTCAGCACCTTCTAGCTCACATCCTTGTGTGATGACTTAAAAAGTTGTCTTAAGTAGTTTGTAGTCTGCTAAGATTTCCTAAAGGGTTTTCACTTACTAACCCTCATGATGATACTTTTCTCTATGTGTTCCCCTAAGAAAGTAGTATGCACAGGAGCAATCTTCGGGAAAACAGCTCTGACAACATTCCGTGTGTTGAAAATTAAGATTCCCTATGCATGCTCACAGATTCATATTTTACGTCTACCTCTTTCCACCTAATTGGAGCAAATGTGAGATTTGTAGCGGTTTTCAAATGATACTGCTTTCATTTCAGAATGGTATTTTGTTTCAAAGTTTACAAAATGAACATAAACATAATGATGTATTTTAAAAGAGCCTGAAAATAAACTGAAGCTTTTCAAAGTAACTCAAATGAATGCATAATTCTGACATATAGTTCTTCTCATAGAGATACCGCTACTAGATAGTGACAACTTTTACCATGTTGCCTGTTGTAGATAAAGACTCTTTAAGCTATGTCTGTCTGGATGCTTATGTTACTTACTCAAATATTTGAACCTGTTGCTTGAAGGCGAGGGGACAGAGGAGGAAGGTGAAAAGACTATATAGCATTGCTAATCCCTTGAGCCATCTGGTCACTCGAGGCCATGCTTTAGATTATACTTATACTGAAAACCTATCCCTTTCATTCATTCAATTCCCTTCACGGTGTCAATTTATCATTGGCTTTTTTGCTATGTTAGGATTTCTTGCAGTTAATCATAGTGAGAATCAATTGTCTTTTGATGCCACAGTAAATATTTGCACTGGAAAGAGATTTTTACTCATTTCTTCCCCCTCCCACAACTTGCAGTGATTTGTAAAAGTTGCTGGTACATTTTAATAACTGAGTTGAAAACAAAGATAACTTTCTTCAGCAAAGAAGAAAATCATTCCAATATCATTTCTGTGTAATCTGGGAGAGTTTTGTTAGATGACAGAGACACTAAAATATGCATACCAAGCAGAGTTCAAAAGAACTGATTCTACCTTACTGATATCACCTTAAAACTCAGCTATCAGAGAGGTGGCATTTGCATGTTCAATTATCTAAGAACCAATCTGTACCTACACTTATATGTTACAAGCCTTTCAAACCTCCTAAATTTGCATCTATACTATGTAGCATATTGCATATTAAGCCTGTCCAAATGGATGATGATTTTCTAGGGTGTACATGAATTTTTGATCTATTGACACATGCAGTTCTATATGAAGCCAAATCTATCATGTCTCTGCCATGAAGCAGCAGTGAGACTTCACAGCTATTTCACTTCATTAGCTTTCCTACACACTTGACAAAATTACTCTTCAGGACTCCACAGTTAACTTTCAATAACATGCAGTCTTTTCCACTATTTCTAGTTTCACGCATAAGATTATTTTTTATATTGTGTTCCCTGAGGTAGCTGCAAAGCAATTCTGTCATAAACGTGCTGGTTCTGTGCACTCAGAGAGAAATCATGTTCTACTTTGTGCTCCTTCTATATATTAATTAATTCTTTGTAGTACTCTTCTGGCTATATGGCAGCTCTAATTTGTGAACCTTTCCTACTTGGATAACCTTCCTTTAAAAAAAAAAAAAGGAAAAAAAATTTAAAATGTCCTTTTCACTGTTGCAACTAATTTTGAATAGCAAAATGAGAAAGAAAAATTGTAAAGCACAGCACAAGTAGGAAAAGTCAGATCAAAACATCTGAGAAATGAGCAGACTGAAATTCTGAGAGTCCGAATCATTTTTTAAAGTGAATGAAGGAGGTCAATAGCTATTCAGAAAGGATACTTGAGTTTTTAGCCATTGTTTCAGTTCCTGATCACTTAATCTCACTGACAAACAGCTCTGCCTATCCATCGCATGTGCATGATACAGAAGCTGGTATGAAGTTTTGAAATGATCTTTCAGATCAGAGAAAATCAATGCATCAAATTTGATCTCACAAGACACAGTAGTTCACCTTTTTCTCATGAAAAGAAAGGATAAGTGGTATGATTAAAAACTAAAAATAGTGAGTTGAAATATACAAGCCATTACTAACTGATAACATCCCACTGCCTGACTAGTACAGTTCATTGAAACACATTTGCTGGAAGCAACAGCCTGAAATAACTCAGTTTGTGCTTGTTGCTACTTAACCCTACAAAAACTGCAAGTTAGAAATTATTATATTGTTTGTACTGCAATGGAGCTAAAAGGTACTAATGAAGGTAGCACTCCATTGCTGCAAAGGCTGTAGAAGCATGTGACTAAGACACAGATGAGATCTACAGAGCTTTCGGGCTTCAAAATATTAAATTGACTCAATAATCCTGAATTACTGAATTTAAGATGCAATTTTATGTCTACCCCTGCATCTAAACAGGGTCTGCTCAACCAGCATCCCTTCTACATCCAGCTGCAGTATTCATTAAGATTTGTTCAAGTTACTACTCCAAACACTACAAAAACAAATTCCCACTGAGCTACAGTGAAATAGCAAGTAGCAGCTGAGAAACAGGATGGCCTCTGGAACAAATAATGGATTACCTGTCTTACTACTAATGCATCTAGAATAGCTATTCTTTATTGAAAATTGCCTTTACCTGATAAAAAAAATACCATTGAATAAGATTAAGATTATTCGATGACAAAAAGCATGAGAAATAAAAATGCTCACTTTATAAGGCATAAATGAACCACTAACTGACAGGAGCTGAAAAAACTTCTCTTGTTGGCTGGTTATTCAACTGTGGATTCTGCTGCTCTGCCCTCTGAAGCATCTGGTGCTGGCCATTACCAGAGATCAAATACAGGACCAGATGGTCTGTTGGCTTGACTCATTATAATGGTATGACTTCTGAAATGTAAAAGCTCTTCACAGAACCAGAAGGAGAGCATTTACCTCTGAATGCCTGAACTCAAAAAAAAAAAGGGGGGGGGGGGGGGGGGGGGGGGGGAGAAAGAAACCTCTGTGAACCAAGGGAATAGCAATCCAACTTACCCCAGTGACACTTGCATAAGA
The DNA here is from genome assembly GCF_964211835.1 of Anser anser. Lineage (NCBI taxonomy): Eukaryota > Metazoa > Chordata > Aves > Anseriformes > Anatidae > Anser > Anser anser. The sequence continues at coordinate 38,832,834 of NC_139724.1, read as the reverse complement.
AGTCAAATTACTCAAGAACTTTTCTCACTGAGGAGGATCTGGCCTTAGCGAGCTTTTGTGACTTCAGTGATTATAATATCACTAAATAGGATACTCAAGATGATTTGGGAAGTTAAAGCTGAAGAAGCAACTTAGTGGTGTAGCCTGGCAGGACAGTATCATATCAGCTCCTTAGAGCTGTGCTGGATTCTTGCATGCTGAATTAACTTGTCTGCGATTTAAAAGTGCTGCATCTGATCCTGTGGGATTCCTTTGTACCAGAGACATAAAGGACTAGTTAGATGACTGAAAAAGTCATACCCAAGAGAAGAAGAAGGAAAAAAAAAAAAGGCATTTTAGAGAAGGGGAGTAGAAGGGACCTCAAAAAGTGCCAAGTATTTGATTCTGATTTTTCTTTGTTTTCAGGGTCTTTCTGATGTTCTGGCTATGTGAATTGACAATTTTAATTCTCCTTAAAATTAAAAGATATGGTCTTAATGGGAGCAGGATGGCTGAAATAAAATAAAGTAGCACCCTATTTGACCTTGTTTTGTGACAATCAGCCTTCTGGACCAGATGGTCTTGGAGGTCTTTCCCAACCTTTATGATTCTATGATTTTCTCCTTCATTTTAATTTCTCTGTAAAGGTTGACCTAAACGAGTGTGGTACTGAAAGTGCCATCCATCTTACCAATGGTAGACTATGACCATTCTGGCTTCCTCATAGAGGATTTTGAACATAATTGTTTTGAATCCTCTGCTTTTCATCCCTTTTCAACTTCTATCTAAAAATTATTGATGTTTTAACTACTGTTTTCTAAATTAAAATTCCAAGAGTTTTAAATGTTTGAAAATAGAGATTAGCTGAGGTCCATTTTAAGTTATGATGCAGATGGAGAATACATATCTGGGAAGATGCTTAGAGAAGAAAAACAAATGTAGACTTTTACTCCTTGGATTCAGGAACATGATACGTGGGTTTTTTTAGTCATCACAATGATTTATAAAGGAAAGCTGTTGTGTAACAATATAAACCTTCAATATGCCAAACCTGCGTAACAACTGGCTTGCCTCTTAAGACATTTTCCAGCAAGAGACAAGAACTTGAAGTTACTGTCTTCCCTAATTCCCTCTTACTACTTCCCTTACTACCCCTAAATTAGTAAGAGACCATTTTGTGTGGAAAAAGAAAATAAAATGAAAAACTACTGTATGACTTAGAATGTAACTTACATTGTGAGTTCCATGTAGCACATCTTGCATGTTCTGACTCCTTTAGAAAGAGCTTCTTGATAAATATAAGTATTGAAAATCACTGATTCTCAATAAAAGGCTATTGAAATACAAAATCACCCCCTAACACCATATGAGCAAAGGAAAATATGCTATTTTATTTGATATTAACAGCAACCCTCCTAAATTCAAAAATATCAGCATTCTGTAGAAAACACAGTCTCCAGCAGTTTATTTCCTTTTTATAAAATCCCTGTGCAAGAGAAGCTTTTCTGAATAGCACTGGCATTATTTAAAAAGGGAGGCAATGAGAAGGGCACTCTAGGTCTTGCCAGCCTTCTTGGACAGTTGTAGTGACCACATGGCAGGGCTGGGCCAACCATACTATGACGCATCTTATTTTCTTCAGACAACAGGGGGTAAACATACAAGTAAACGTACAAGGACACCGCTGACTTGTACTCAAATTCCATTACTCCGTAATACAAATCTAGGTGTCTAATTTTCTACGTGAGCCAAGAAAAGCCTTAATAGAAAACCCAGCAAAGTGGATTTGTTCTGAGGATTTTCCTATGGCTTCCCCTTCCCTTGTTTGTCCATTTACTGAATAGATCATATTTCCAATGTGTGATTTTCAGGCATAACCAGGACCAAGTTGTGGTGCTCAAGGCAGACCAAAGTAATTGATGCAGTGAAATATGAAATAATAAGTCTTAAAAATAGCTAGTACACTGGATGGAAATGTTATCAAACTGCTTTATGCTGGATTCTTTCTCACTGCATCATGTTTCATTTTTGGAAAGGATGAAAAGAGGAGAGGTTGAGTTTAAGGAAAGGTCACATACGAAAAACTCTTCAGAAAAATCCCTGCTAAACTGTATATTCATTATTGTGACTTCTCTGATAGACTGGGGGTAGTAATAACAATTTAAAACAATAACAACTTGGTGGGAAGACAGAAAACGATTTTGGAAACCTATGGCCAGTTATGGTTTTTCCAATACATGAAAAATCCTAAGAACTGTAGCCAGGCAGTACAAGGAATTCAGGTGCATTGTTGTATTCTTTAGACAGAAAATTGAAGAAGTACAAAGAAAGAAAAGGAAAAACAGGTAACACCTTTTACTGGACAGCCTCTTAAAAGGAGATATGATTCCTCATTTGTTCAGCATAGCCAGCTTGCCATTTGGGACTGAGGGCCAATCAAGTGGCCATCTATTTAACCAGTGATCACGGCTTTTACTTTATATAAAGAAGTGCACTGGGGGAGCCGCATGATTTTCTGCACTTTGCATTCCACATCATCTCCCAGAGCTCCTTCTTTTTCCTAACAGAAAACATATGAAGATACTTGGTACCTTCCCAGTTAGTCAGAGATAACCTCTTAAGAAAGTAAATGAGCTGTGGAGGTGACTCCTTCACCTCCTCAAATTAAGGAAGTTTTTTTTTCCCACCCACATAATAACAAAAACAAGTATCTATCCCAAAACTACTGTTCTGCTCTACAACAAAGCCACAGTGTTAAAATATCATCTGAAAAATATCATTCCTGATGTAGGAGTTCAAAGACCAAAATATGTTTATATTCTTAACAAGATTTGTTTGTTTACACTAAGAAAATTAGTTCCTTTGTATGTATTATAACATTTGCCACATTCCTATAAGTATTGTTTTCTGGTGAAGTCACGATTACTTAATTAGACATGGTTCACTAATATTCTTTGTGTATTCCTACCCACCTGTGCTTCATGAAGATTTAACTGGATACAGCTCTTCTGTTCGTGTCACTAGCAAACAAAAAGTCACCCAAGAAGACTTACAAGCAACCTCAGAAAATATTTTCACTGCGATATTTGTCAATCAGTGCTCACTTGGTTAAAAAATAAAACCAAAATCCCCGCCCTTAACCAATCCCTCTCTGACCCTTGGAGCTACAATTTTTCCTGTGGTCTTTCTCAGTCTTTGCATTTACCAGAGGCTCCAAACTATAATCAAAAATCACAGTTATTACAAATGCTAGATCCTCTTTCTGCTTTCAGTGATGCAGTTCTGGTAGATTTTCCCCTTTCCTGGTACTCTCAGGTGCACCTGGCAGTGGGAGCCTCTCCATCAGGTAATCAGGGTGGGATCTCTTCATAAGTGGGCTTGGGGCATCTTGTGGAAAAGCTTTTGTAGAAAAGCTTCATAACCACCCATATGACAACAGGCATTTTAGGAAGTCCAGGCTGTTCCAGACCAGCATATCCATTTGTAGCAGAGAAACTTGCCATGCCAACCTTTCAACTGCAGTCCATGCATACATTTATAAATGGGATATTAGAGCTACATGCACTGTTCCTATCGTTTGGAATGGGATCTGAGTGCACAAAGTCTCACATGCAGAAAATGTACATTTAAGGTGCCCAGTGGTCCAATATAACTATAAAAAGAGAAGTTGTGTAAAGAAACCCTGGAATCTTTCACCTGGCTTCCCTTTCCCTGGCTGCGTACTTCTGGAAAACACCATGCTATTCAGACTGTGGCTTTCAAAGGCCATCAAGTCGGATCATCTTGTGAAATCGATGGTTATAAGAGAAACAGGAAAAGAAGCAAACTGAAGTTACAAAATTTAAAAAAAAACAAACCTGTCACTGCTATACCATGGCACTGCTTTATGTAAAGCTCTCCCAGTCTGTCAGGGTAATGCATTCAAAAGGAAGGAGGGAGTTGTACAACCAATTCTTTTTTAAAAAAAAACTTCTGTTTTAATTATTAAAGCAGTGCTATGATACAGAATGTCTGTAGGGAATTGCTTAATTTTATGCTTTTTATAACACGGTCCCCAATTGCCAAAGAAAATGTGTGTTCTTTCATTTCTGGAGAGTGCCTTCTGAAAGACCCTCATGTTTCACATCTTTTTCATTCTGCCCTGCTTTCTCTGTCTTTTTGCTCCTGGTGGTAGGACTTTCGGGGAGAGGAAATATTTTATTTTTTAGTTAGGCTTTTCTGGTATTCTTTTCCTCAGAACACATTATTAGAAGGGATCTCTCCTATTTGAGTGCTCACAGGAAGACTCATAAATAAGAAGCAAAAATTCTATTAACCACCCTAATTCTGAGGGGTGCAACAATCAAATATTTATAAAACTGCACATAATTTACAGGTAAACTTTCTAATTGGATACATCTGCAAGTGGCTGTATATTCTATGCAAACTTTCAGAACCAGGAAATCTATAAGATATTACATAAGAAATCAGTGTTCCTGGCTTCCCTGATTTAAAACGACTTTAAAATAGAGCTTATATAGCAGAAGCAATACGATTTTGGAGCTTTCTCTGCCGAAATAGTGTTTTTCATCGTTCATCCATCTACAATGATTCTTCCAGATTTGGGCAAAAGCAAGTAGGCTGAGATCATAAAGTTACTGAAACTCTGACATCACTGAGGAACTGAAGATCCACTTTCAAAAGAGATCTGTGACATGCCTGGACTATAGCATAAACTTGGATAATTGACACTGGGGCCCAAGCATCTGGGTTAGCTTAGCAGCAGATGTTCACAGTCACTTTCTAAAGCCATCCTCGTGCTTCTGTGTTCTGGTGTTGCGCTCCTGAGGGGATGTCACTAAATTTCTGAAGCCATCTCCTGCATGTTGTATAGCTCAGCTGCTCTCTCGTTAGCCCCCAAGCTGTTCCTTCTGGGGACATGGCAGGGAAGGGAGGATTTGTAGGAAGCAACTGGAGGATTATTAATACTTGCTATTTTAATATGCCTCAGTAGGACAGACTGAGAAAGCACAAATGGGAGCAGAATCAAAGGAAGCCACTCAGACATGATAACATTATTATCTGTTGCTGACATATACCTCAATATATGAGTGGGAATGGGGAAAGCAAGACTAAAAAGAGGAGTCTGCAAATACTGTGGTGACCCTGTATCCCTAAGGATTTCTATCTTATTGAAAATCAAAACAGTTTGGCTGCCTAATCCTCTGAAACAATGTCTCCAATTACTCCGAATTTTTCTAAAATTTAAGAGGGGTGGAAACACTATTCATTTGTTTGAGAAAATACAGCTGGTAGGGTATCAGAAGGGTAAAACTGAGGAGCTAGAGCTAACTGCCTCCAGAATTTCGGTTCAAACAAGAAGCAAGGACAAATGTGTATTTCCTTCTTACCTATCTTTTTTATCTGTATATATTTCATGGTAGTAATTTCATTGCATCTCACTCCTTACAATCACAGAAATAGAGCAAGGGAGCTGAACCCACTCAGATGGCAAAGATTTCAGATCTGTTGACAGCTTGGTTCCTCAGTCTCTGTGTTATCACTGTTAGGGGGATCATCAGGACAAAGATGCTCATACAGTAAAAAATGCAACTTCAGTAATGCATCAGTCAAGAAGCCATTCCAAAGGGAAATCATAATTAAAAAACTAGATTTTTTTTTTAATTACACTAGATGGAGAATACAGACAAAAGAAGAAGGTACAGATCTATTGTGATTATTGACAAGGAAAAACTTACCATAACTTATTGACAACACTGCAGAAATCTGCGGTTTACAGAAACAACTAGATTTCTCTTGAAAGTCACCAGCTATCAGGCCCAGATATGCAGGCATGTCAGCTTACAAATGAACACAGCTGGTGCTGATTATGAAAGCATCCAGCGAGCCATGAGCCTGTCTGCACTTAAAGTTGTGGGCAGAGCCAGCAAAACATCACATGCTAGCAAATGCAGTGAAGATAATTAAAAAAAAAATCAAAAAAAAAAGAATGCACTTAAGGCACCATATTCTTATTCAAAGAGATTTAGTTATAACTCGATACACGGTTCCTCCATGTGACAGGACAGATGTATTTTGACAGCACAGTGTTTAGAGGGAAAATAAAATATGCAACCACATACAAGTTACTTGCTAGACTGCACATTTCTGTACACACAAAAAGGACAAGGAGAACCCCCTTGGGTGACTGTATAATGTAACTTTGCCACTCCATAGCTGGATTCATTACTTTGTACAGTATTCAGCAAAAACGAAATAGCCTCTGTCAGCACTGAAGACAGTGTGATTTCATAACAAACTTACTTTGGAACAATGTGTTTGTTCTAAGACTTTTGAGCCTACTAACTCTGCTGTGCCTGGAATAATGTCTCTGCACTTGAACGCATAATCAAGGCAAAAGGTTGAGAAAAGCCAGACTTAAATATTTGAAGCATTTGGGACATGCTCATAGGAGATATTTGGATGTAGGCTAGTTGTGACACTTTTAATCACAAGGGAAAACTATTAGCAACTTGGTAACTTTATCCTTCCAAGATAGGGAAAAATATGGTGTAGAAAACCTTCAGGTTCCCTAGAAATTGATGTAGGATTTAGTAAAGAATGGAATTAAAAAAAAAAAGTAATGTTCAAAACCCCATAGATAAGCTCCAACATTCATGTTGCTTGATGTGAAAGGAAAAAAGAAAGCATCTGCTTGTGAATTAATCACTGTTTAAAGACAGGAAGCAAATAAATGTTCAGTTAGCACAACAGATAAAACATTTTTTCTGCCACAAATCCCACAAAGATCTCTTTTGAGTCCAATAGTCATAGTCATTATCAACATAGTCATTATCAAAAAAGTCCGTTAAATAATGGTAAGAAAGTTTGTTCGTAACAGAATATTACTCAAGACGATCAATATAGAGGTGAGCTGTAGAAGAGACTTGTGATTTTAAGTAGCTGGATAATAAAATTGCATACAATATTCGCTGTTAGAGCATGCAAAAAGTTTTTATCATCATCGTAATTGATGTAAAAATGCATATACTACCTCTCCCCCACACTCCCCAGTAGCTCTAATTGTATGGACACAGTAACTCAGAAAACAGATCATGAAGTTATGCTGGCTACTTTTTAAAAATGAGGTTTCAAAGCAGCATGATCATCATAATGTAACAAGAGAGTAAGAAAAAGAGACTAGCAGAACACCTGATCCTGACCCTGTACGTTGAGCTTTATGCATTGTCCAGGTTACCCACTTCAGAAGAGATGAACTCTCAAGGCACACTAGCTTGTGTACAAGAGCCTAAACAGATTCTTTACCTTCAGAGACCTGGGAAGCATTTCCACAGGTCAAGAAAGGGATAGAGGGATAGACATTAAATGACCAGGTCGTATGTCTCACATAAGGAAAGGGCACTTACACAGTTTAGAGTTTAAGTATGGAAACCACTACCATGAGATGTTGTGGGTGCTAAAGTAAAACAAGGTACATAAAGAAACTACACAAATTCACAGGGCAAAAAGTGAATTGATAACTATTAAACAGAATGAACTGAATATAACTACATGCTCAAAGAGTTTCTGTGGCGGGATGCCAAGCTGGTGAGAACTGTGAAATGCCTCCAACTCAAACTTTTCCAACTGTAAACTCCCCAACAGAAGGAGGCCAGAAGCCTTTTAAACTAAAAAGGCCAGAGTTTGTTAGAATAAAAAACTAGAATAGGCAACTTAAGTACAGAAAGCTCACAGCTGCTAAGGCAAAGTACAGATTAAAAAGTTTATATGCAATTGTATCCCTATCCATTTGTTCTTAAACATACAGCCTTGTTTCTAGACTTGACTTTAATTAACTTAATTACTTCCTGATTCTAAGTAAACTGCACAACCCTCAAGTCCACAAATTCCTTCCGTCACCTCGGAGCTCTTTCTGAGGTTTTCAGTAAAACTTTCAATTGTAATGAGTTGCATATGTGATTTTCTAGCCCTCATTTTCTTCCTGTAGGAAAAGAGGATTTCCTTGCTCCTCTTGACATTTCTTCAGTTTCTCTGCTTAAGGCAAAGGCTACGAACTCCCTGATCTTTCCTGCCTCATCACCCTACCTCATGAATCCTCCCAGCAGCTGATTAAAGGAAAGCACTGATTCCCCTCACCCTTTCCCAAAACTTCTACCCGATCCACACATTCAATTTAAAACAAACAAACAACAACCCCACAAACAACAGAACAAGAAAGCTCAGAATAAATGCATCAAACATACAGTTTGCCTGACGAGATAGCTCCTCACAGGTGTAAGAGGGAAGGGAGCACCATTTCTCTCCTCTGTGTTTACATCAGAAAGCATCCAATACTGTCTGTTTTCAGTGGCAGAAGACTGCTGCAGGATGGAGCAAGAAAAAAAAAATGATGTCTTTCTCTAAAGCACCCATTGTATAAGTTTCTAAGTTGTTTTTTTTTTTTCAGCCACCTATAATACGCAGTTTACAGTGAAGTCTGATTACAGAAGACACTGTCAAAATTCAAGTCCTTATCTCTTCCGAATGGACACAACACCACATGATAGTTGTCTTTGTCAAACTTAGTTTTTCATCAACATTTCAATCATTTTATGTTGGGTTACGCAGCTGTCATCACTCCACTTAAACATGCCTGCCTTTGAGCACTGCTGTACCAGATTATACATTACACTAGTGCGCTGCTTTGAGGGTCTGGGGAATATCCAGTGTGACATAAGAACACATTTAATAAATGCATTTGAAATGAACTTAGTTGTGCTGCAGATGATGATTTCAGATTCCACTACTCAGCCCACTCTATTCAGCTGTGTAGGAAGTATTAGCTGTTTAAAATTGTTCGGCATTGCTATGGCAACCCTCACTCTCCAGCAGCCTCTTACAATGCTGTACAAAAATGCATTCACTTCGCAGGGAAGCTGCATATGACTCTTGAGATCTGGGGCTGTCCCCCTAATGAAACGCACACCTAACCCTCATTACTTTTAATTTGATTCAAGAGCACATACCAGTTTACTGTGCAAAATGTATTTAGCTCATTACCTGGCCTATCATGCAAGTCCAGATCTCAGAGGCATACACTCAAATCGCTTGGGTTAAGTGCAGTTACAGACTGAGAACAGCACTACGTGGCTTTACATATGTGATTCAGTGGCTCCCACATCAGATTTTATTCACTGTCAGTGAAAATAATTTCCTCCTGCTTCACAACCTTAGGGCAAGGGGCAGGGTGAAGAACATCATGTGTGTGCTTTTTTCACCAGCAGTGCTTTTTTTTCGCAAGGAGCTTTGGAAGAGGGAACTGGAGAGGATGCACCACCATGGCCCTGTCTTGCCACATTCACAGACAGATGAACCCTCCAAATATTTGGATATTTGCTATATATGAATCCCTGCACTGAAGTAAAGTATATCAGGGTCCCCAGAATAATCCAAAGGATAAATATAACAAACTGTAGAGTGGCTCTTCACAAATTAGCAGACAGTTTTCCTAGCTGCCAGATCTGGACCTCAGCTGGGATCTGCAGCAAGCTGAGTTTTTGACAGCTGATGGTAAAGCCTAAGCCCAAATGTTTCCACAAACCAAAATTCACCTCTCATTTACACCTGTGCCATTGCGTCAAGTGGGTCAAATCAACAAAGATAAAACTCCTGTCTAAATCTCATGGATTTATTTTCCATAAAGAGTATAATTCTTGATCATTTCAGATACATGAAAAAGAGCATGTTAATACTCTTCTCCTCAACAATCCCTATGTTAATGTGGAAAACTTGACAACAGAAAGAATGCAATCCTTCTTGCAAAGGAGGAACATGAGAAGTTATTTGACAGCCAAAGAAAGATGAGACTGTTCCCCTACCAGAACTATAATCATCTCTCCAAGGTGAAGACATGAGGATTGTTACTACTCTGAGCAGGAAAGGAGTATCCATTTGTACACTGAGTGCAGCCCCATTGTTGAATTACAATGAATTACACAATGAATTACAAAGCTGGTATTCTCAGCGCACTGTTGGAACTCTTCCCCACACTGCAGAGTTCCCTAAGAAGTATTCTTTCAATAACCATAACCCAAAACAAACTTTATTGTAGGTTCTCTCTCCTGGAACTCAGAGGGGAATGGCATACTCAGCCCATCACAGTTAGCTATTACAGCTTCCTCCCTCCCAGCCACAAATATTTCTGTAGCTGTCTGAGCTCAGTTTAAGCTCAGAAGAAAGTAGAAACTAAAAATCGTTGCAAAAGTGTTATTTGCCTATGCCACTGGGAAACTGTCATCAGTGAGTTTAGGCAGATGTGAGAATGCATTGACCAGGTCATTCATTCCCTGATATTTCTGCATTAGTAAAATAAAATAATAAATAAATAAAAAGCTCAGCTTATATTGTAAGCAATAGGACAAACTGTTTAAAAAGATGTCAAAGTAGTTCTCAGAGACAGACAGTTTTCCCCAGACCCGATATTCATGCACATGAAAAACTGTTGTATCCAGAGGTCTTACTTGCCCTGGCGAGTAGATGATTCTCTTCCCAAGCAGAGCTGGTCATGCAGTTTAGTTCATTTTTCTGCTTGTTGTTTTGTTCATAGTCATTTGAGACTGATCTAGCTTCAATAATGGGAAAACATTGCAAGAAAAATATGTTGCTCTTTCAAATGTTTTCATTATTGGCTATTCTGTGACCTAAAAAAATGTTCACAGACATGCTTTTGGAAAGATTAGCTATTGCAATAACCACTTCAATAACAATTTGCTCAAAAAAAATAAAATGCCCCAAGACTACTCTTTCAATAAATGACAATGTGTCCCTCCACACCTTCCTAAATACAAGCATATTTGAAAATCTGTCTTATTCTTCCATGATGTTTTAACATTTCAGTGGCTGCAGTTAAGCATCCCAGGAAATCTCTGCCAGCCATATTCCCTGAACCCTTCTGTCTTCTCCAATCCTGAAGGCCAAGATGCAAAGAATACCTGCCATTTCATCTGACACATGTACCTTTGGCAAGCCTGTCACACGCAAACACAGTGTGACAGAGCAAGAACTCAAGTGCACTGCAGAGAGAGGATTTGTGACTTCTCATCCTGGAAGCCTGAGGCCATCATGGCAAGCAGCCTGCAAGGAGCCCAGCTCATTGCTCCTGGGAGAGCCATGCTAGGAAACATCAACCAGAAGCAACAGAAACAATAGTCAGGAGGGAGCGTGATGGGGGTGTAGCATCACCCTTATTCAGTGCCAACGTGCCTTTCCAGGCACCCTGATTTTCCCTTAGAGATCACATAACTGAAACCTTTTCAACATATGGCTGTAAATATCCAGCACATTCTCACCTGCATCTCATCTGCTCTAGTTACATCTTCCAGTGACTTGCCCACAGGCTGATGGGGCTCGATCAAAGGAAACTGTTAGAAATTATTATGCAAATTGACTCATCAGTGAATATGCATTGAACGACACTGAAAATTACAACAGTCATGGCAGCCAAGACACCTTGAACCCTAGCTAATGACATGCAACCCCGTTCACATTTCTCAAGTGAATGCACCCATTTTGAGCTTGACAAGCTAAAATGGGACAAGAATGGGACAAGGGCACTGTGCTCACAGGGGGAAGACAGAAATTGCATCAGTCAGAGGAAGAACTGAAGGAAAGACTGCCTCACACCAAGTGATCTGATTCCCATTACCAAGAAAGATGCATTTACTTCTTTTTGAACTGCAAAGATCCTGATGCAAGGAGTTTATTACAGCACAAAAAGTTTTGCAGCTCAGATTTATTGGAGATGCAAGAACAGCCTGGCAGACCCATGATAGGAAATAGCATGTATCACCCACTCTCAGGTTTCCTCGCTGCAACTCCTCTAAGTGTGTTTTTTGGCATGCACTCTGGAAAAAAATATTTTACATTAATAGTCTGGACTAGTGTGTTAGCCCACTGCACTGCCTTCCAAGAACTGTGAGATCCAAAACATGTTTTATTTAGTCTAAATAGGGCCCCTATGATCTACAGTACTTCCTGGATATTTGTATATGCATGTCATTCTATAGAGACAGGTACAGACATATGGTTTGCATTTTCCTTTAGCTAATTATTTTTTCAGAGATTCAGCACTAAAACTGATCAGAAAAACATTGACGGAACCATGTTCTGTTGGGAAATGCAAGCGTCTTCAAATGGAAAAAAAAAGTACTAAATTCATCACAAAAATTTGCATCAAAACCTTCCAACAAGGGATCAGATACATTCCCTGACCTTCATTTCCAAAGGAAACAGCTCGCATATCAAATACTTGTGACTGCTGAAATGCTTGTGAACAAGCTGCTGCAAATTATTCACAGAAGTTATTCAGCAAGCAAGCATGAATGAAGATGTTGCACAGTCCTGTGATGGCAAGCCACTTGTGAGCCAAAAAAAAAAAAACACAGTAAAAATCCTTACTAATTATTATCCCACCCTGTGAACTTGGACTAAAGGAATTCACTGAGATTTGCATGCATCTCTCTTCTCCCACCCCCACCCCCCTTTTTTTTTTCTGTTGTTAACTGAATATTACCATAGGATGCATTTTTCTCTTTAGAGATTTAGCCAGGTCTCACAGCATGCTTTTAGACTGCACATGAAACACAGCATGAAATAATCTGTCACCTTTCTTTAACAGGCCATTATTTGCAGTCTTCTGGGCCAGCTTTGAATCAGATCTGCCATTCTTGGCAAACTGAAATGTTAAAATCCCTTTGATATTCAACCATGTTTTTGCCAGGCTGCATGAAATAATTTACACTGGATGCCCTGATAACAACTGTCTGCTGAGTACTGGGATGTCCTCATAAAACAGGAAGAGTGCCATAGCTGGAGAAATTTCAGGTAATCACAGTTTCTAGATGGGAAGATATAAAATTGAATATTGTACAGTGTTGTAATTTATCTGACAAAAAAAATCCACCACCTCTTTAAATATATAAGATGAAAAAAGCTTTGAGATGCAATAACTAAAATACAGCAGAAAACTGAGCTGAAAAATGACAATGTGTTTTAGAATCAGAAAAAAAAAGAGGTGTGGAATGGTAAGTTCACTCACTTCTCTGCAAATATATAGATATTCTTATTGGTCAGATTCAGTTTTCACAAATGAGAGCCATTCCCTGGGAAAACACACAGAAAAAACATTTAATATTTGAATACAAAATAAAGATACACTGACATTTTCTCTCATAATGTAGCAGAAGTTTACTTGTAGCTTTTTTATTATTAGGAAGAAGAATCATGCAGATTAGAATCACTGTCTTTTTTTTTTTTTTTTTAACTAAATTCAAATGTCTCTTTATGGAAGAAAAAACTGGCAACACAGTCTTACTGATTTGTTTTATGTGAAAGGAAACAAAATATCTTTACCTCTTGAGAAAGGTAAATCTGGTTCACAGCAAGGCCATCTGCACAGGACTTCATAACAGAGAAGTGACAAACTCTCGAGACTGTTACCTTTTTTTTTTTCAGTCCAGTTGTGTAAAGATGCCAAATACAAGATACCACAGCTACAAGATCCCACAACTAAATTCAGACAGACTGTCTTTAACATATATGTGCCAGTTTAAAAGTTTCAAGCATATTTTTTTTCTAACTACCCTTTAGGTCTCAATAGAAATATCTTTAAATTTAAAAATCATTATCTTTCCTTTAATTCTTGGCTATATTGAAAATTTATAGTGTGTGGAAATTTGAAGTTCACATTAGACAGTAGGTTTTAAAGCACATCAGCTATATGGTTTACAACATGGCCAAAGCATAAAGCAAACTTAACACTCAAATTATTAATCCTTAGAGCAATGACATCACACGGATCTAGCCTTATTCCTGTTTGCTCGGCTTAGCTTCAGCTGCTGGTCCTGAAATGTGGAGTTGCATTCTGCAGAATGGTAGCAGAATGAATTGAAGTATCTGATTTATTGCTTATTGTCTGGATTAACTAAGCTGCAATAAGGCGTTAGCATAAAGTGGCTTGGAAGTCTGTAGAAGGTTTGCTTTTGGATCTCGCAACAGTCCCACATGAGCCATCTGCAAATGATCAAAAGGCGTCAAGTAGCTGAGAGCAAGAGAAAACCTCCAGGAATTTATTTAGATCTTTGACTAAACAAAGCTTTATCAAAATTGCAGTTCTCTTTTTATTTGACTGTTCGAGACCTTTCTTCCTGTAGAAAAACAAATCACATTCCAGATTTAACTATATGGACAACCATAAACGACCTTCACATGCAGCCTGGCTCTGAAAACGCAGTTAAATTCTAAAAATGTGTTTGTAAACAAATATTTTCAGATATTCTCTAGACATTTAAAACTGAATGCTTTCAGAGCAGGAAATGCTGGGAGGTCGGTCTCTCTGCTTTCAAGGCACTAATAAGGAACACATGGAAAGGATGTAAAATAATTCCTGCATTGTTTGAAGTGAAAGATTAAATACTGATGTGTGCTGCCATAGAAGTGATGCATAGGGATAACTGCTGAGTTAAGGGGTAAAGTAATAAGCGTAGAGGGAGACAAACAATGTGATTTGGATAAAGCTCCACTATTTTGGATAGCCCTTTTAAAAAGCTTCAGATGTGCCTGAATATCCTGATGTCCTTCTGCCTTTCTCATTGCCAAGCTCCCCTCTCCTCTACTCCTATTCCAGGTGATCCTACTCCCATTCAACACTGTTAGAACTGCAAATCTTCCCCCAAGGTCCTTATTTCCGTGGAAAAAACAGGCTTCCTCATCTTACTGTCCCCCACTCAATAGTAAAGACGAAGGATTTAGTCTTCCTATTTTTTTTCTTTAATTTAGAGGCTTAATTTGGAGGTTTAAATTTCATCAGCAGATAAGCATGCTATTTTCTCTCTAATAATTCACCTTATGCTCTGTCTTTACAATGAATACCATAGCAAAGTCATTCAAAGCTATGCTGCTTATGTCTCGTACCAATATACACATTTACACTACAACACAGTGAAGAGATTTTAATATGGATATATCTGTTAGTATTTTCAGCTTTTAATCCATCCCATTTGAAAACCTATCAAAATTCATAACTTAATGCTGAATTATTGTACTGCTGAATCAAGATCATTACACGAAGATTTGAAATAAAAATATGCAGCCCACTTCTTTTTCCTTCACTACACATATTCACATATTTTGAACAACTTGAATGCTCAAGCAGCCTTTCCACTTTTTGCATCTATTTATTATTTAGGCTTGAAATGACAATGATTTCCCCCAACCCTTAAAATCATGCACTCTTTCTATGAGATTAGTGCAGCTTTCTAGCTATACAGTGCAATATAACTTCAGCTACTTTTATTACAATTACTTAATATCCTTACTCTGAAAATCAGAGTATAAATTCAATACTATGTAGGGCAGGGATGCCCTATAGATGGCAGGGGTTTTATCATTCTAAGTCTTTTATTATTCTCCCAGATAATTTTAGCATTCATTCCTCTAGATTTCTCATGAAACTATTCCATCCAATGTTGGGAGTTTTACGTCACTGTTTCAAAGGAAAAAATTAACAGCTAGAGAACATGTGTGTTGGAAAAGGCATAAAGTATGCATATAATTTCACAGGGTTCTCCCAACACCCATGAACATTTTTTGCCAGCCTGAATGTGTCAATATACGTGCAGGCAGCATGCAAAGGAGTCGGAGGAGGGAGAACATGAAAGGGGTAAAGTCAGTGTGAAGTAGCAAAATTTATCCAAACAAGCTCATTCCTCTTACTTTCCCCTCAGGCTAAGCATATTACTTATCATGAGGGCCCAGCACAAGCTGAACTAGCCTAAGGAAACATTCATTTATAGTGGTCACTCCTGCAAGAACATGATTCATTGCCTTGGGAACCTGAGCATCCAGTGGCAGAAGGCACTACTCATCCCACAGGATCAGTGTAACTCGAATCACGATGATCCAATGCAAGTTCACCCATTTTCTACAACAGTTTTATTTCCTTCTGATAGAAATCAAATGATTACATACTTACAAATATTAGCATTGGGTCACTTTCAGTTCTGTGCTATTATTGCCACATGATTTTACTTAAAAACATAAGATACATGGTGAAAATAATTTATAATTACAGAACTTACATACTAGGGCTTACAGAGCCCTAGTACAGGTAGCAGCACTTATAGAGCTTATGCCAAAACATTTTGCCTTACAACATAGCAGTGCACACTCAGACTGCTTAGAGCGCAGTTTAAAGAAAAGAAAGAAGTTTTCTTTCCGTAAGCTCTTGGTAGGTGTTCAGAGATACTGCAGTTAATGTCTGTTAGTGCTATGGAAAGAAGTGTTTAAGCCCCTTTTTTCACTTTAACTTTCCAAAAGCAGCAATTAGAATTAGAAAAGCAGAAGAAAAAGGAAAGCAAAAGAGAAGCTGAAGGCAACAAGAAAAGGAAAAGGAAAAAAAGGAAAAGGAAAGGGGCATGAGAAAGAGAGAAAAAAGTGTAAAATTAAATGGAAAGTCTCTTAATTTAAGCAAAGCCAGAACCTCTGAGAGCAAAAAGGAAATTTATAAAGACCTGAAACAAGAAAATTGCAAACAATTGCTCCACCCTAAACACAAATAAGGAAAAATACTTTTAATGAGAATAAAGGTAAGCAGGGAAATTCCATTACGTGAGGTATCCAGTGATAAAAAAATACATTAAACAAACTAGTCCAATCTTTGTGACAGCCGTTCCTTTCTGAAGCTTCTTTCTTTTCCTTTGTTTCTTACTCTTCCTTGATTATAAGCAGTATATACCATACATATATCAGGAAAGTATTGCGCTGAGGAAGACTTAAATCTATCCTGACAATTTCAATCCTCATTTTCTTTCCATGCTAGGCTATTCTTGAGTTTGTGCACTCCTTAGGCATTCATATACAAGTAAGCAAGGGTCATCAGACCCATATAGCAAATGTCAAATTCTTCCATACTAAAGAAATGGAAGTATAGTATTCTGCTTCTGAAAGAATAGGGCTGAGGGCTAAGTACCATAATTTTATTTCAGATACTGACATTTTTCCGGAAAGTCAGACGTCTGAAAGAGTCATCAATTCTGACCGGTTACTGAAGAGGCAGTTGTGAAGACATTCAAAGCCTTTCAATAGCAAGGCATTCCTCTTCTGTCATCAAGTAAGCTTTAGAAGCAATTTGGTCTAGATAGACACTTCTGTCCGTTGACCCTTGGAATAAGACAGCCCCCAATTCCTCTCAGAAATATGTTTGAAATGTGAATTCTTCACTGAAGAAAAGCATATACAGAGTTACAATTGAAACAGTTCTTGAAAGTCTGAAAGGCCTTTTCAGACTTGAAACGTTATAAAGGGAAATGCATTCTTCATTAGGTCTATTAGCAGGGCTTCTACAAAGAAACCTGATTTAATAATAAAAAATAAAACAAAAATTAAAAAAGCACTTTCCTATGAAGAAGTTTCAGAAGAACTACAAATGGATTAGCTTATTTCTTAGGGGAAAGGACAGGCCTTGTCTGTAAAGTCTATCAAGTGACTAAGATCTATTATTTTCGGTTTTATTTATACAGTGGATTTACTATCAAACAAATCTTTCTACTAATGTGTAGGTTTGTCAGATGACAGTGGTCCAGTTTCAATGATAAATGCTTGCATGAATGCCAGACCTCCACCCAATCATGTTTATGGAAATATATTGACCTCAGAATGAAGAAAAAAATATTTTGTTTTGTGAGTATCACAGCCAGGCAAGTTTTCTTATATATCAATAGCTAGTGATTCAACTCAAAGCTAAGGAGCCAGAAACCTAGAAGCAGAAGAGATGTCTTATCACAGAGACTTAAGTTTTTCTCAGCTTGTTAATCAACTCAGTAAACTAATTTTACTCTTCTCTCTGATTCTGGAACTGACTTGCTCAGAACTGAGTTGCATCGCTACTCTAAATCATTGCAGGTTTTGGTCAGACATTTTTTCCTAGAAGCTGGTATAGAACTGTGCACCCTTTCACCTGGAGATGCAGAAAATAGTGCCTTGCTATGTACTTTGAATGCCTACTACTGGTTTTGCTTTCACACCTAGCTTTTTCCTTGAACCAATGCTATTTTGAGGTTTTCTGTCTACCTTGCAGCTTTCACTCCCTCATTTTGTAGCTTCAAACTACTCCAGAGGACACTTAGTGCAAATTCTGCCTTACTGTCAAAACACACTTAGGTACTCACAGAGCAAGCCAAACTCGAGAAGTGGTGTGGAAATGAAGTCTGAACATGCTTTGAAGTGGGAAGTGTCGAGCAATTCCTGAGCTGCACATGGGTGTTGAGAGATTAGTTCATGGTGACTGCCTGTTCTCAGCACAGCATGATGTACACATTGCCAGTCTTATTGCAAACCTGTAGGAATTAATGCAAGGAAAACTGAAATGATAACAAAAGTCACTTTTCCTCCCTTAATGACTTGAACTTTAGATGGTGAATTATAATCCTTCATAAAATCTCAGACCTGTACTTCCACACCACAGGAGTGCGCTTGTCAGAGTTAGTTAGCTATCAAAACTGGGCAAAGGGAAGAAGGGAAAAAAGCTGAACCGAGGCATGTTATTTGAGAAATGCCCTTGTTTCCACTTCTGTTTCCACTGAGCTTGTTTACAGAGCTGTGCTACAGCTCTGCTAAGGGGAAAAAATAGCAGAGTTTTCAACATGCAATCTATATAAATGCCACTTCCTCATGTACTTGATTAAAAATAATTTGTCAGAAAATTAGATCAACCTAAAACATTACTCTTCTCTGCTGTGAGTGTATAGTGCTTAAGCCATGTTCAGTAACAAGGCTTCAAGTCAGCACTGGCAGAGTCTCTGGTAAACAACTAACTGCTAGGTCAAGAGGAAGATGCCTTATATATGCTAATTTGCATGTGGACACATTAGTCCCATTGGTACTTCACTAAAAGCTATGAATTGATGTCCTTGAAACCACACAGTATGCTCCATATCACAAATGTAATACAGATATACAGAGTATACATTTACATTATCTTTCCAAGTTACGTTAACCTTTAGATTCCCTTGGGACAACTGGAACTGAAGCTGTGTATCGGTTTAAGCCTTTCCTACTGCACTCCTTCCTGACTTCAATATATTTCTGTTTCCCTTTGGAGACAGATTTGGAAAACTAAGATTTAATCCAGGAACTTAAAATCCATATCAAAAAGTCAATTGATCTTCTCTGCCTCTTTTATGAAATTAAACATTCACTAAATCTGTGTACAATAACATGCTATATCTGAATGCTTCCTATAATGTCAGATAATAGCATATGATTGCAGTTAATTTACAGGATTTAGATTGTGTAAGACATTTCTTGATGCATAAAAAAAATGAAAATAATTGAAATCAGTGGAAGTTTAATTTCAGAAAAACTTTCTGGGATTCAAAATCCCTGAAGAGACTGATTCCATAGGACTTGGCTTCAAAACCTCCTTCTGCCTTCAGATCAAAACTCTGCTATTTGCAAGTAAGACAGATAATACTCAGCAGAAGGCACCTGGCTATGCCAAAAGACAGCAAATATGATAGAGAAAATGAGTATCTGGAGAAAAAGATGATATGAGTCAAGCAGAAAAAGAAACACAACTACATTCTAATGGTATGATTCTGAATAAAGCTCTCTCAGCAGAGTATTGAAAGACAACAATGAAAACAAAAACAAAAGTGTTTTTTTTCTAAGAAATGATTGACAAATTTTAGATGCCATCTCATTATTTCTCATCCATCACCCACTAAGCCTGCAAACCAAACAAATTCTTTCCTATCCCCTGGTCGCATTCCCAGATCCCCAAAGCTATGTTTGTTTACTAGACACAAGCCTCAGGTAGGCCTCAGATATATTTTTTTTCTCTTTTCTTTCCACACTCAGGAGAGACAAATGACCTTCCAAGGCTGCCAGTCTAATGATGGCATATCCCTTTCACCTGGCCAAGCAGAGAACAACACTGGGATTTGCTAGCCAAATTTGGTCTTTTTCAAGTCTACACCAACTTCAGTTGCTCATTAAATATTTTATATTGTATGACCTTGTGGAACACCAGAAATGTCAGTATTTTTAAAATAACAATGCAACAGAGATTGGAAATGAGGTCGTATGACTGATGTCATATTTAGGTTCAGATTTTTGAAATCAACATGTACTAGTATGAAAGTTTGATTGGCAAAAGAGGTTAAGAGCTTAGCCATTTTATAGGTTTTTTTATTTATTTTTTTAATCTGGCCTTCATTTTCTTGCAAGAAAGGGTCATATTTATTGGTCACCAACAATGTGTTATAGAATCATAGAAGTTGGACAGGACAGGCTGGTAAAGATCATCTAGACAACACCCTGCTTAAGCAGGGCCAGCTAAAGCAGTGTGCTCTGGACTGTATCTGAATATCTCTACAGAGACTCCACAGCCTCTCTGGCAGTCATCTTCCATTTTTATCTCCAGATTGCTTTAGAAAGATGTAACATATGGCAATGCAGTAGAGTTTCAAACAGTCACATACACTGGTAATGAAAACTATCTCTGAAGATTGCTGTACATTTTTTTCCCAATTCCACACCTTTTTTAGAAGAAAAGCTTAACTGGGTACAATATTTCACAATGGCTACCCCTCCTCTTTGATATTAGGCTATTATCAACTTAAGCTATTACACAACTAAAAACAAAATGTACGAACCTCTAAAAAACGTCAACCCTTTTTTCTCTTTCCCCTTCCTCCAGTGGTTTTCCCAGTCTGTAAATGAACACTTTCAGACCAGTTTTTCATATAGATTTTTGAGGAAGCATTAGTTGACCAGAAAGGGACAGTGAAGAGAAGGAATGATTTGAACTGCCCCAAAGGATATGATGACAGCTTCCAACATGACCTCCTACAATGCCAAATTCCATGCATTCCATTAACTTTTCACAGAAAGGGAAATGGAGAACAAAAGAACACACTAGATTTTGCTGTCTTCATGAAGACAGTAACTGTTCTTGGAGCATCTCCCCCCTGCATCCCTCCCTCCTTCATCCCCCCTCTTCCCCATTTCTACAGAATACTAGAACTAACAAAAGATACACAGATTCTGAAGTGGGAGAGCTGGCCCATAAAATGGAAGAGTTCATTCAAGAAATGGGAGACTTTTATTTGGACTTGGCAAAAGGAATGGTTTTAGCTATGACAGTTTAACCGAGGAAAAAATGAAAGCAATAAGGAAACTTACTTGATACAATCTTGCTGCAAGTTAAAGTCAGTTGGATGATTTTTAATTGGAAGCAGGATCGAGTCATTTCCAAACAAGTGACACAGGTCTTTCTTTCCTATTCAGTAAGAGAAATGTTGGAAATATATTCTTTCCTGCCTGAAAACAGTATACCGGTATGTTTTGGAACATCAGTTAGGCAATTGGAGGGGCCTTGGCGTAAGTCAGTTTTCACTGTTGAAAAGAAACTGACATCAAAGAGGCAAGATTTCTCTAATATCAATTTAATACTATGTACATATCCTAATCTGGCATATGAATTTCTTTTTATTCTTAAATATATTCAACTGGGCACAGACAATTCTGAGAAGTATTAAATCCTCCTGCATAGCTGTCGGGAATACCTGTCCTAGTACACTGTTCAGAAGAACATCAATTGATTCACCTTGGTGGATACACCGCAATATGACTTTCTTAAGCAACTACAAAAATGGGTTTATATGCTAATGTTCTGACAATGAGAGAATGTGTGTATAGTATAAAAAAAGACTGACTGGATAGGCTAAATTTCTACATAACTTTTTTTCTGGAAAAAGGAAATAGTATTGGATTTCAGTGAAGAACTGAGCAACATGGCACATGGAGAAATGTTGGTTTAGTAAATATGTGGAAAAGAGATTGTAAGATAGGTAAGATCCTGGGTAGAGGGTTGTATTAAAAGCCAGAGCTAACAGGATGGTTTTGATACTGTTCTTCAAGGATCGCTATTGTGACAATCTTATGCATGATGTTCATTAATCATCTTGACAGAAAAAGTAGGACCATGCTGATAAATTTCCTGATGATAAAAACACAAGATGCACTGTAAATTCAAGAAAATGTATTATGCAAAGAAAAGGAGCATCTTCAGATGTGAAGTTACAGAAAAGGGTTGAAATGCTATAGCAAACAGTATAAGGTCACACAATTATGGACTAGTAAGAGTTCCTGCCTTACACTAGGAATTTTTCAACTAGAAATAACAGAAAAACACATATGTATCAGTTGCTTATCAATAAGCCACCTATGCAGGAAGCAATAAAAAAAAAAAGCTAAATGTAGTTCTGCTGCCTCAAGAAAGACATTTCCACAAAAACAGAAAAATGTTTATGTCATGTATAAAACACTGCTGTGTCTTTGACTACAATGTTTTACACTTCTTGTCACAAATATTGTAGGTAGATGAGCTCATATTGAAACAGAGACCTTTTTCAGTATGGTGTCTTACTATCTAAGAAAGGCAAAGGCTCTAGGATAGTTTGGGTGGTGAATCTGTCTGTGAATACTAAACAAAAGCTCTTATCTCATTTATTCAAAGGTACAATGTTCAGCAATAGCCATTTGTCCTCAGGAAATTCCCTGAGCAGATAAACATCATAGAAGAATGATATTTACTATATAGCATTCTGTTAGCACAAGATCATATCGATATTTACTGGCCATTAATACAAGGCTAGAATAAGGAAACTTTTCTAGGATTAGAATAGTGTGATACTAAAGCAGCATACTTATGTCAGCAAGGAAAGAAAATCTTTCTGCTTGAAGATGGAGTTAGATCAAAGACTGGAAAAGATCTTAGGACAAATTAGCTTGTAATTAGAGGAACTGGAAGTAACATCTTCAACCAGACGTCTAACGTACTCCTATAGTCCATAGTGTTACACCACACACCTTTTCGCTCTCAGACACATCCTACTTCCTAATATTCTCTGTGATTTAGTATTTATTAATTCTAATTTAAGGACACAAAATGAAATAAAACATTCTTACCCTCCTTTTATTAGGACAATCACAAAAAAATCCTAAAGACAATGCTTATACTGACACTGATTCTGAAAAGCAACAAAGTACTACATATCTAAACCCCTGGATGCAGTGATTGCTAATCTGTGGAGCACCAACTGGATAGCACCAGCTACCGTAAAAAACGGAAAATGGGTTTGTTCAGTCAAGAGTGCCTAACAAAAATAATTATTAGATATTTTTCATGGATTTTCTTATTTCTGCACAGGGTGATAAGAGTCCCAGATTTTAAGAAACCAAACAAAACTTTACGCATTGCCTAATAGATAATTCTCCCTCCTCACTTGCTCCCCAGTCTGTATCTCAGAAAAACTAATAGGTTGCATCGACACTTCTAAGATACAGCTCTGTGGTTCTTGGCATTCTTGATAATTTAAATCCAATGCACATACATTAAATCTGAGGCATCTACTACTACGTATTTTTAATTACTTTCTTGTGCATGTTAAAATGAACGATACTTCAGAGACTATTTGAAATTGTCCATTTCGTTTCTATAGTATGGTAGAATAATAATTTTCTTTTTTAAATTACCAGTATACCAAGATCTATCATACACAGTCTGCATATTTAAATATTAGGTACATTTTTATAAAAATCAGTGTCTGACACAGAGCTTAATACTAAAATAGGTAGTTAATAATGAATCTTCTAATTTCAGATATTTTTTTTCAGCACATTTCTCTAACCTAGATACTGGCTGAAAACAATAACAAAACTATTACCACTGTGTCTGAAAACAACAGCTGATAACATTTTCAGGATCAGCCATTTGATTTGATTAATGAGATCCAGCTTGTAACATTTTAATCTTTGAATTCTAAAGCTTCTGTAAGGTTTTAAAACTAAGAAGGACTTCCAAAATATACAAATGTGTGCAACAAGGTAGAATTAAATTAAATGAACGTTTTGCCTTGCAATAGTCAGGTACTTAGTGCATTGGTAAGTATTTGTATCTGAGTGGCTCTAACAAGTCTAGAAGAAGTTACTGATGTGCATGTAGTTAACCATGTGATTAAAAACTCCAGTGAATCATTGCCCAGATGCAAAGTCCTTCTGTGTGTAGGGGAATTGTACTGTTAACCTTTCAGGAAAATTTTTATTTCAGTGCTTTCCAACAGAAAGGGAAAATTACACAAAACTATTTTTAAGCAGTTTGAATTCTTTATCTCTGTTCCACTGGACCATGACTGCAAGTCTTCTACACATCACAGAAAAATAAAAATCTAATAGGGTCTATACTTACGCTGATCTCCCATGCTGTGAAGTACCACTGTTCTCTGTACATTGAAGTGCATATAACAGCATTTTTCTTTTTTCATGTTATAACCTGTATGTATTTCAGCAACAGGTGTTTAAAGTTACAAAAAATGATGCTTTTCAATCAATAGTCAATTTTTTCCAAATATTTTTAATAGACAAAGTGAAATATGAAATAAATTAAATTGCATTGAAACATATGGACTTCAATGAGGAAGTAGTATCAAGCATTCTTTAGAACATGCTCTCATTATTATCCAAAGATACTTTCCCATACTACTACTAACTGCTGTTTACTTTCTGTTCTGCATCCTGTTTAATTGCTTCACAGATTGAATATGGGCCAGAAAAAAAATGGAGAATCTAGCGCCTTTCTGGTGCAGCTCATTGTTTCAAAACTTTTTTCTTTAAATGCTACACTTTAAGAATCCCTGGAAGAGCCAAGAATTTTCTGAGCTCTGCCAAAACGAGTATTATAAGAAAGGAGGAAAGACGAGGTGCTTGAGACTCAGCCAAGAGTAATATTATTAAAGAAATCTTTATAGAACTGCCTGGCCAATTCATCCTGTTCTGGAGACTGCAGCCGTGCTCCGCTCTGGCAGAGACTCTTACCTGACCGCACATTGTTCTTTGGTCTACATCCAAACCCTGCTGATGGACACAGAAGCCTCTCCATAGACTTGAGTGCACTTTGGATCACGGCATAAAAACGGCAGTAAGGCAATTTTAAAGGCTTGCTGAATAAGGCATTTCCTTCAGAAATGGATTTATAACTGAAAACTTCAGACGCTAAGGAATTATTCTTACATACTCTAAGACAGTAAGAATATGGCTTGTCCTGTCCTTTGTTTTAATGGTTGAAGTATTTTGTTGTTTAATTTTATGTGAAGAACTGAGGCCCAAGATGAAAATGCTTCAGAAAAATGGGAATGGTTGGATCCCAAATGGATTTGGAAAATAAATCCCTTTCTTGAAACAGATAGCTAGAGGAAGCTGGAAAAAAAATATGTTCCAAACATCCAAGTGAATTAGGAGCCAAAGTCTTATTTTTAAGAGGACAGACAGCAAGAGTCAGAGTTTTAAAGCTAACACCAGTACTTACAGAAATAAAAATGTTCAAAACCATAGGTGTGAAACAACTATTACTAAATTAGCTCTCAGTATAATCAGAGAAGTGCAAATGGATATATGCTTTAATTCACGCTATGGATTATTCTAGAAAGTAGGTGGAATCTCCAATAGCATTCAGCACTACTTAACAGCACACTCTTAAATCAATAATAAAAACCTACTGTCTTTGAAGGAAATAAAGCCAGTCACCATTAAAGAGATTTTTCACTAGATCTAAGACGCCAAAAGTACAACTAAGTTTGTTACTTTGCCTTAAAATGCAATCCATATGCCTGAAAAAAACTATTTCTTATAACTATTAAATATAACCTCTTCATGAACATACTTTTTGACGGCCATGAGAAGCTTTCTTCGATACCATATCTGAAAATAGTAAATTGAAAATACACTCCATACATTAGCAATCTATTTCTAAACTAGGAAGCATACAGCGGTACTTGATTGTGTTTTTTATAATTCTAGAAGTGTTGCTGTGTTAGTGTTTTGAAATACGGAACAGACAACCCAGGAGATTATTAAACACTTGGATTTGAGACGTTTCTGTGAACTTTAGGCAGCCAGCCAGAACTAGTGCAAGCAAATGGTAAAACGTTAGGCATTTTTTAATTGCCTTAAAAACATTTGTAACCACACAGTTGAAGGAGAATCAATGTTCGTTCTCTCGTGTTATTACAGAAGAACTTTCTGTAGTAGAAGCATTCTGATGCAGAGCTGCCCTGGGAGATACTTCCACACAGGTCTTTTGTATAACCTTTCTTTTTTTTTTTTTCAGCAAGTTACTTGTCATACAGTAGCTTCCTTTGATATCACAGAAAATGCTGCCATGGACTTGTTTTATGCAACAAAAATCCCTTCTTATATTCACAAAGTCTAACACGTTTTCTCAGTGGTTCAGCTAGCCTGTGCCTCAGGGTTAGACGATCTCAACGCAATTCCCAAACAAGATTTCTGCCCCAGTGAGTGACAAGTTGCCAGGCTCACTGCTTTCCTCAGATATGCTTAATGGAGAGTGAAAGGAGGAGGTCACATCCTGTAGCAAGAGGGAAAATGAAGCTTTTCCACCGCATTATTTTTTCTAACGAAAAAGCCTCCCTCAATCCACTCAGATAGGAGATAAGCATCAAGATCTCTTATCTTAGCTCATACAGCCAAACTACACACCCACAGGTCAGTAGTTCTTCCACACAGCAAAATATTCTTAAAGCATGAATATTACATAAATAACATTCAATTTATTTGCAACTGTTGTTTATCTTGTTTTGACTCAAAATACTGGAATATAGGTATCATAGGCTCTTGTAACCTTTGTCTTACCTTCCATGGTATTCTTCACTCATATGATTTACCAGACATTGTGACACACAAACAATTCCATATACCATTATTTCAAAGGTAGGTGAATGCAAGTAAATTGTATGACAGCAAGCATACCATTGACCTATTCTAAACGCTTGTCTTATTTAGCAACATAAGGGATAGATCTGAGTGAACGGTTTGTGCTGTAATCATCCCTTTCTTTTTGTGAAGCAAATAACAGGTTTATTTATCCCATATATTACATCTGCATGTAATTCTTTCAAGGTAGCATTTTCAAATGCAGCTTGCAGTCATTTTACACTAATCTGAACCGAGTCAGAAACAGGCACTAGCATTGTTTAAATAGGAACTGAATTAAACTAGTAAAGACCAACTTTGCTAACGCTGCTGTCAATACTGTTTTACCATAACTGAATTATCAAGTAGGTACTAATTCCATTTCTTTAAAATAGACAGGTATCCAGAAGGATATAAATAGACACAGTAGAAAAGTAAGAGATGATATATAAAACATGACTAAGAAAAGAAATGATTCCTCAAAGCAAAATTCAGATTTCATTCCAACTTTAACAGATTATGCGGTTATCCTTTCAGGAACAGTTCACAACCATCTAGAGATTTTATGCATGGGTATTTCACAATTGTGTTATTGATTTTAACAGACAATTTGCTTCACACACCACAGTAAGAACTGCCAGGTACACTCCTAAAGTCAGGCAGCAAGTGAGGCAAAGTTTGCGCTCTGATGAAATGACGTGCATAAGACACCCTGCCATATTGCAAATCCAAATTATGCATGATAGTCTGGTCAAAATAACCTCTGATAAAGCTAAACAATATGCATTATCTATACTTATATAAATGATAAGAAATTCTTAAGAAAAATATTTTAAGTATTGGCTCAAAGAAGAGGACACAAATGCATTCACTAACTCCAAGCCATTCTTTTTCCCCAAATCTCTGACCAAACTACTGGTAAAGAGTGGCTAGAGAACAGAGCAGGGTCTCTTGCAGTTGCAAAGCAGTCTGTTCATTAGAACTTAGTGAGTGCAGCTGGTTAGAGGAGGCCACATCTGATGAGAAAAATGGTGCAGGACCTTTGCGAGCATCATGTGAGCAAAAAAACTGGTCCCTGATGCCCCTATTTATAGAGCACAGCCTGCAAATGCACTGGCAAGATAATAATGACATACTACTACCCATAATTTCTGAGTGCCTGAGTTTCTCCTAAAGCATTCCCTCTTCGTTCTCACTCGACTTCTAAAGGGCAAGGTGAGTACCAAACAGGGGCAGGCAAACAGCATGACTTTATTCTCTAATGCATAAAGCAGGTGCTCCAGGGTGCTGCCTGTTCCAAACTCAGCATCTCATTTATTATAAACTAACACAAAGCTCCTCTGGGCATGCTGGACCCAAATAATTCCTTAAAACACTAAATGAATGGAGACAGCTTTAGTGCATAAAATAACGTTTTTACTTAAGGTGAAGAGATTGAAAAGGTCTGACATTTAGTCTCACGTGACCTTTATCAAGGACAGTACAGAGAATGCAGTTTTTGCCTTAATAACATGCTGTAGCCAGAAGTCTTTGACTTTGATAAAGGTCATCCGGGTCCAAAAGGCTGAGTGCTTTTCAGTCACCTTTATCTAATAAATAATTAAATAATAATTAAAGAAGAGAAATAATAATTTAAAAAAAACACCTTATATTCTTATTAGTACAGTTGTCCTCATTTGTAGCATTATTAAAAAAGAAAAAAAAAAGTCATTTAGTTCCAGGAGGAACTTTTTGTAATTCTGTATCAAACAGTCTTTTCCATTGTGCCTGTTAAATTCTGCAAAGCTTTCTTCTCTGATCAAATATGCTGGCTTCTGATCAGGGAGATCATGTGAGTAGAGCTTCACTGATGTGAGTAAACAGAAACAAATGGTGGAGCAGAGTACAAATGCCACAGTTCTTTTTTTTTCCTTTTTTTTTTTTAATAACTCATTCATTAAGCAATGGAACTAAATGGAAATGTGGGACATTTGTGTGTGTAGTCACACTGTAGTTGAGATAATTGGGACCAGCTGTTACTCTTTTTCTGGGAGCACATAGCATTGCATAGAGCTAGCACAGCAAGAAAGACACAAGAAGGATGTTGAAGCATGTACTTAAAGCCTCAATAATTTTCAGTGTTCTTCAGAAACTTTCGCATTCAGGCTGTGAAAGCCAACATGAAGAATGGCTTTCTAGAAAGTAATATTTTCAAACTTATGTTCAGATTTTTCATTTTCACCATGTAAATTCCATTCTAGCAAACATTTTTAATCCCCCCTCCCTCCCCATCAGTGCTTTCCCAAGGCAGAACACCTTGAACCAATTATAAACATAAGGCACAGTGACAGAGTTTACTTTGTTGCCTGAAGAAAATCCTGTCCAGGAGTTATTTCTTTCCAGTACTGCCTGGTATTGCACATTCTTCCCTTCTAAATTCATCTTGAGAGTAACTTGACAAAGTTTTACTTACACAAGTTAAATGGGTGTTGCTGCGCCGCAAGAGAAATACTCATTTCGAGACAGACTGCATCAACAGTCTGTTCCGACCCAGAAAAGGTAGTAAATGAATTCAGACTGCCTCTTCTATCCATGTCTTGTCCTTACAGAAAGCTGTGGCAAAAATGCAAATAACTTAAAGGGGTCGGTCAGCTTTCCCTTGCAACGGAGGTTAAAGAGGAAAGAGGAGGAGAAGCAGGTGAGCTGTGATTATTAGGCAGAATAGCACAGCTAACTTAGAGCAAGACCTTTTTATCATTAGAGGAAAGAATGGGACATGGGATACAGCCAGTATCTCTGCTGCAGCCTATTCGTGACTTCTTGGGTCACACACACTGTCCACAAAGACTGAGATCACTTCTTAATTTAGCCCATAGTGCCCTTATAAGTTATCCCCCAAATTACAACCAACAAAAAATTATATGGTATGGTATGATTCTTTAATCTATTAAATAATACATATACAAAAACAAACCTTTGTTTATGTCTGTTTTCAATGGTGTTTTGCTTGCTTGACCTCCTTTGATGCTCTGTTCCCAAGCTGCAAATAAAAATATTCCTACTACTAACATGATTTGTATTCTGTTGTCACGGTTTGGAAAAGACACCCGTGGAAACAGGGAACTAGCATGAAGGTACACAGGTCCTCCAGCACTAATGAAAAAAATGTAATATTGCCTTCATAGTTTTTAGACTGCAGTACATCCTCAGAAGAAAAAAAAAATCAGAACACACTGTTGAAGATTTCCTGCCCAAAGCAGCTAGGCATATGTGGAAAATGGTTTAAAAATGCAGATCTGTTCTTTTTGAGAGATTCTGGACCATCTAAACTGTATTTGAATTATAACCTCTGGATTTCATTATAATCCCCCAGGTTATAACGAAAGGGAAATCTGCTAAATAGTCTTTATTGGCTACCCTAAGTACATGAAAAGGTTACTTTATACACCTTTAAATTCTGAGACAGATTTGATGACAAATATTTGGGAGACAGTTTAAATTCAAGTGTTATGCTGATTTCCAGAAGAAAAGAAAAAATAACCTTCATCTAGGGAAGAATATAGTATAGACATGTTTACTTATGGACAAAGGATCAAAGTTTCAGTTTAGCTTGGAGGTAACTTCAGCTATCTTGTATCCTACATCACATGAGCAGATCCCATGGTTCAATTGAGCATAAATTTCCAAAATTCCGCTTAAAAAACTATGGGCAGCTCCAGAAATAGCATGTTTAAGAATACTCTTAACTGATATTCTTTTTTTGCATTGAAAGAGTCCCATATGACTGCACTTATACTAATTACATGAAAGTTATAATTTTGACCAGAACAATGTGTATTGCATTACATATGCTTAGAGGAAATATATGGAACAAACAATATTATCTTTCCCTAAGCAGAGCTTGCCAGAAAGATCTGGGGCTTATTTACCTCTTCAGGCACTTCTACCTTCTTCTTCCAATGTGAAGGATTCTGGACCTTTCTGTCCTTTAGAAATTTGACATCTGGCTCTATATTCCTAACCCCACTGATCCTTGCACCCATCACATTGCTTTCTTTTGCTTCTCTGAAATACTTTAGGGAAATAGATTCACTTCGGTAAAGTTCTTAGAAAAGTATATTTTAACAACGCTACATGCCCTGAATAGTCCTACAAGTAGCTGACATGACATTAGAGGGGAAACAAAAGTACTCAGGAGCTGAGAAAGTAACAATCTGAGGAACAGTCCGCACAGACCTTCCCAACTATACAAATGTACATACTCACTCTTGAACTCACAGCCCTACCCTCACCCTCCCCATCCCTTCAAGAGCAAAACCCCTGGCTATTTATTCCACAGGAACTATCATTACTGTCCCATGGGAACAGCAGAAATAGCATGACTTTTTGTATTTGGCATCCAACTTTATGTTAGCAGAAATGCATGACACATGGAAAGCAAAATAGGTCATCCAAAAAGGGAGACAATGCTGATCTAACTGTATGGGCTTGATTCACTGGTTCTCAGTTCTCCTCAGCCCAGAGGAAAGGTATATCCCCAGGTACAGGTGCACCTAACTAAACCCGTGTTATCCTGCTTGAGTGGTTGACAAAATGTCACTCTGCACCTCACCACTGGCTTTACAGTAGTGCATCAAACATGGCAAACATTTGAATGCTCGGTGACTGTTTCTTTAGCGGAATCTGTTAATCTTGACCTTCCCAAGAGCAGCATCCATATTTAAATAAGCTCACACCACTACAACATTAAGATAAAATAAGCTCAGTCTCAGTGCTATAATAAGAATGTAAGCAGTGAAAATCGTGCAAGGCCATGAGCATATGCACTGTGCATATATACACATACCTACATACATAGTTGAAGTACACACCCTGATTTTTCCCTATTGAAAATGGTTGGCATGCCCTGTTCTTTCCACAGATTTTATCTGGCTTTCAAAAAAGACCCTGAGCTGGCATAGACTAATCAAGAAAGGAAGGATTATAATTATGTGTAAATGATACCCTAAAAAGGAAATGGTATCAATGATGTAGTAAATACTTGAAAGGAAATGGATTTTTGATGAAGTCAGTTTTTCAATGTCCTTCTCCAGAAAAGAGAATAATGCTTTTACATTGCTATTCACACTGACCACTACTACTTGTTAACATTTTGCCCTTGGGAGAAAATACAGCTTAGTGGCACAAGGGGCTCTATAATAAGCATCTTTATCTCCTTGGGATTCTCAGGCCCTTTGTTATTTTTTTCCTCCAGAGCTGTACTGTAAACTGCATACCACTTGGGCTGATTCACACAGGCCTCGGGAGGAGGATGCGGAAGAGCAGGCTGCTTTCTCATGAGAAGTTCAACATAGTGAAATTCCTCTTCCATTTCAGCAGCTCCTAAAACTATTTTGCACCTAGCTTGACCTGACAGATGTAACTCTTCTGCTCTCTCTCCTTAATTTGTTTGCATTTGGCTCAGGTTCATAGGTTTTTGGAGTGCACAATGGCTTTCCTGGTAGAAAAAAAAAATGTAGTTGTAAAAAAAAAAAATCTGGGTCTGCTCAAATAACAGCATGAGAATGATATCGTGGATGCTCCTGGGAAGCAGCAGAAAGAGAGGGGCAGATGAGCTGACAGCCAGCATTCCTGTCCTGCCAGCTTGAAGGATGCTGCCCACAGCCAGTCACCGTATGCTTGGCTCCAAACTATGGAGCATGCAGGCCAGAGCAATGCACAGAATTCAGATCATTTGCTCCCTGTATCTTAAGGGAGATGGGGAGCTCTGAAGCTTGTAAGCATCGCCTGCATTCCTTGGCTTTCCTTTGCAAAGTGACATATCAGAGGACCAGTAGCAGAAAGTTTCATCTTAAATGCTCTCAAAAGTTTATGGTAGACAAATGCAAAGGTTCCCAAAAAGATCTCTATTCTCAGACATCTTCAGATACATTGCCACTCCTTGAATTTTCTCCGTTTTAATTACATGAAGATTTTAAACTTGCTCATTTCAAGGAAAACAGGGGGAAGACACTCCATAACTGTATACATACATGTGTATTTACTGCACACGATGGAGCACACTTCAAAAATCCTTGATCTAGTAAATCTAAGCCTAGTAAATCTCTACAGTGCAACAACGGGATCAGCAGGAAAACCAATAGGATCAGAAAGCACCAAAACAACTTTGTGTACCTACAGACTAACCAATTTTCACTGTTTCTCATTTGTGTCATGTCTTCACTGTCCTTCCACATTATATGTTGGAGACAGTCTGGGGAATCTTCAGCAATAACACAGAAACTTAAGCTATTCAAATTAAAGACCCTGCTTGGCTACAGATTTTATGCCGTTGCCACAAGAGCTATCACCAGCTCTTGATGATACCCTAAAATCCTATGAAAGGACTGATCAACAACTGTTACAGTACTCATTAAGATTTTTTCTTTGCCCCTCTACATCAGTTTGTGCACCACCTCATCTTCCACCCTGAGGGTGCACAGGCCAAAAAAAATATTTAACGTGCAGAGAATAACTGAGGACACAGCGGAAAGGATAAGAAAAGAGGAATCGAGGCTTGATCTACACTTCTTAGGGCAGCACAAGCAGAGGTTTGTGCACGTGGGGAAGGTGGAGGGAAATGAATGCCAGGTAGGATCTGTAGGCAGTCTGAGCGCTGGCTGCCTTGGAACAATGTCAGTACACTCAGCTGAGCCACTGACATACTAAAGAGGATGCTCAGAGCAAGGTCAGGTCATGCTCCCAGGGAACAGCATTCACCTAAACTAGACACACGTGAGAAATGTTAATTCTAAGCTAATCTTCACAAACATCATCATCTGCTGTTTCTGGCAAACTGTAGTTCCATGTACCAGTGCTGCCACCACTCTGATGTGCGGATAGCATGTGCTCTTCTATAGCAGGTTTGCAGCTCTGTTGATTGCTACAAACACGCACATTTTTATTACTAACATGTGACCTTAGTGAGTTTATTAATGGAAAATGTTGTGGTTTGAAGTGAGACAGAGATATGCCTGAAGCAGGCTGTTGTTGGATGACTGCTGCATTTCAGAGGTCAGTGAGTGAAACAAAATGAAGTTAGCTAAAGGGGACCTAGAAAGGAAGAGAGAAAACACTGGAGTTGTGGTATTTATGATTTTGATATAAGAAATGCTATGTGAAATGCTTTTTTCTATATATGAAGGATTGTTTTTCCCATATAATTTCTCATAATACAAATCTAGCTGTAAATGGGGGAGGCAAGAACGTTCTCTGAGTAAACACAACCACCTAAATAATTGTAAGCAATTTATATAGTCTAACAGGCATCTGGACCTCTGAACTGGCAGTTTATTTTAATTTACTTCATTTTATTTTTTAAACAAAGAGGAATAAAGTTCTGCTTCTAAAGCTGCAATAATGTGCAGAGTACACAGAATTATTAAGGTTATACAAAGATACCAGTTTACAAAATGTTTTTGGCAACGGAGCACAGCATTTTCACAATAAGGTGGTCATGATTGTTCAAAGGGGATTTCATAGTGAATGTAAAATATTCAACTTTGGTTTGTTTCTCTGTGAAATTCCACTTTATGTACTTTACTCCGAATGGGTACTAGGCTTGCTTCCTAGCACCACATCCAGTACAGTAGAGGTATGATATTGTGCTGTGACAAAATGCTATGCATTAGCTAGTTTAGACCCCAACAGACAGTTACGTCTAACCACTATTTCCCTTTCCTTCAGTAAAATGATAAACTTACACAGGCTGCAAAACATCAAGGATCACAATCACATCAAGGAATAAGAAAGGAGATGAACAAACCTGTTCCTAATGAGCTTAGCAACTAGCCACACTTACAACTTCAAGCAGCAAATATCACCTGAATTTAGCTTTTGAAAGCAGTGCAAAATTTGCAATCCTTTTATAAGTTAGAGAACTAATGTGTTAGTAAAGAGCAAGAGTCAAAGTATTCTCAAATTAAAAATCAAATCTTCTGGAATCATGTGAATAAATAAAAAAAAGGAAGCTGCAAAAGTTATCTTAAAAATAGGACAAAGACCTTTGAAAAGCAACTGTTAATATATGGAAAAGAAATAAATCTGCAATGTGCCATGCTCAGTGATTTAGAAGACTAAAATAACATTTGGAGAGTCATGAATCAATATGAAACATCTCAGAATTGTTGGCTTTCCCCCAGCCACATCCCAAAAGATGTATTGTGGGAACATTCTTTGCACAAAGTATTCTAGCTGTGATGCAGTTGGTAGCTTCCCATGAAGTTGTAGTGCCAATATTACTGTAAATACAGTATGCTTAACAAATCATATAAAAAAGCCAGCTCTTTCAAGAACACAAAGACAACACACTGTAAGAATACTCAAAACCAGCTGCCTCTGCTTCTTTGAGGTTTAAAAGACCAGACTTCAGAAATACATACACTAAGGAGCACCTCCAACCTGAATGTACAACTGCCATGGCCAGTATCATCCTCACTGACTTATACTGAGCCATACACTTCAGTGCTTTTTGGGGCAAGCCCTATTTAAGAGAATGACCCTGTGACAAGTAAACTGGACTAACAGGAGATGCTTTTCTGTATGTGACATGAAATGGATTACTTGTAGAAATCTTCTTCCATTTTGCTTTAGCACACAGCTTCTATCTACCACCTCTCCCCTATTTTTAAGCCTGCTTTTAATTATTTCTCTTTAATTCCCCCCTCTCTTCCCCGCCAGCGTGTGAAATCGCTATGCTGAGCATTTATGAGGAATTTGCCAGTGATGAATTTTCTCAACTTTAAATGCAGGCAAAAGGAGCAAGTCTGGAGCCTGATGTCAGAAAAATAGTTGTGCAAGTAAATCCTGTTCACAAAAATAGTTTGAATTGATGCAGAATAGGTTCCCAATCCAGTAAAGCAAAACATATGTTCCTTCTGCTGATGTCCATCATTTCATGAAAGTGGCTGCCACTTTGGCTTATGCTCAGTAATACCTTACTCCCCAGGTAGTCCTATTGAAAACTGTGAGACAACGCAGGGAGCAGCATTCTCACTACTAAGAGCAGCAGTAAGGCTGTCCCTTTGTCAATCATCTATAATCTCTGCTTTTATTAAAATAGTTTGAAGAGCTGATGTGTGTGCAGACAGTTTCCAGCCCTGGTGTAGCAGCCCATTGGGTTGTAACGGGATTTAGTGCTCCAAATGCTGCAACAAATCTTCTAACTGCCCAATTATCACTTGATGGCCACCACTCTCTGGCACCCTAGGGGCCATGTCATTGAAGATAAGCTCTGTTTATGTTAACGTGGTGTCAGGATGTACAGCATATGTCTATGAAGCTGGATGAGTGCCCTTTTGCAGGATGTTCTGTACATTCACATGGTGCAGCCAAGAGCCCTGAAGGTGTTGAAAAAGAAGAAAAGGCCTTTCACAGAGCTTAATCCAATTAAAGCACATTAATGAAGGGTAGGATCATCTGTCACATTATCCAGACACATCCTTTCATGCATCATCATCTGATTACAAAGTCTGATGTTCTTTCAAGGCTTTTCATCTTCACCAAGAAAATATGATGGGAAATTCAACACTTAAAATACTGGAAGCTTAAATAGGATTTTTGTGCCCTCTCAAAAAAGAAATACGATGCTTATTTTGAAATAGTGGTGTCTCATCAGCTGGTACAAATTGGCATATATCTGGCACAGCCTACAGAGCAACCCCAAGTAACACTTCCTGACCTTTTGTTTGAGGGAATGTAAAATCTTAGCACAGGTGAGTAAAGGAGGAAAAAAGGAGAAGAAAAAAAAAGGAAAAAAAAAACAGGAGAGAGGCCTTAATACTATACACAGGATCTGGGGCTCTGTTCCTGCCAGAGTGGTATCAGGATAGACTTCTCTGATAGTCTTCCCCATCACCACCACATTAAACAATCTGAACAGTTTTAAGGGAGAGATCTGTCATTCTTGATTAGAAGAGAGGAAAAGGCAGATTCTGTACAACCCTCTTTATGCCACTACAGCAAGGCAGAGACAACAAAAGCAGAGCTTACACAGCCATGTGAGAATATCACTCGTACAGGAGCTCCTGCAGGCACAGTGAAACTGCCCTACCCTTCTCGTGGTCTCCACCTGCCTTGCTCCTCAGAGAAGTTGGAGACCACAAATCCGCATGCTAAAAAGGCTAACATGAGCCAGGGGAGGTCTAATTTACAAAACCTGTTCAACAGGTAAATCCATTAAAGAGCATGATGAGGATCCCATTGGAGAAAAAAATAAACAGGAAATTCACAATAACGTCCCCCCAAATAAGCCTCAAACTCAGCATTACCCTATGACACAAGTATGACAATTGGTGACTATCTAAGGCCTTCAGTTGGCCACTGTTACCTCCCTACAAAAGACTCTGGTCTTGTAACAGCTGGTAAGAAAATTGCTGCACCCCGTATCCAAGTCGGTGCAAATGCCAGTTCCTTGTGCCATCTGGAAGTGAATCTGCTTAGGGTAACCTTGAACATAAATCCTACAAGAATGCCTAAGCAGTCACACTCAGGAGGTGTCCTGCTTCCTCACACTGCCTCTCAAACAACTACACAAAGCAAACTGAGATTATAATTATTAACACACACACACCGTCTTCCCCAACCTTCACTCAGCCTTTTTGGGAGCTATTGTTTCAGGCTGTATGGAGGCTCAGGCAGGTGAGAGAGTAAACATTTTGGCTTTTCCTGACAACCAACAAGGATAAAACTTTTTTTTTTTTTTTAACTTAGTTTATGAAGAAATCACAGAATTCTGCATGAGTGTAGTGCCCACTGTTGGCTCAGTCCCATTGCTGTTGTCACTCTAGGCACATACGCTGAAATTTGTGCAATCTGTACTTTGATATTTGCAGTACTGGGTCTGAAACAAAAAGCCAGACCTTTGGGGCTTAGATAGACTTACTGAGAGGCTGGAATGATTAATGAAATAGGTATCTCATTAGTATTCAAGGAGCATCCAAAGCCTACAAGGAATGTTAGGTTTTTAACAGGTAACTTCTCAGGGGTTTATTAAACTTGCTGTGTACTTCGAGCAAAGAAAGCAAAGCAGCATACATGCCTAGTGTGCTTAATTTCTCAGTTGCAATTAACATGTTACTGAGGAGCATTCCCTGTTGAGGACTACATACTTCTGTGAAAAATCAGCATAGAATTTGACAGAACATGTCTCACCTTACATTGCTTCACTATCTCACAAGCACTGACATTAATGTTACTTAAAATCAAATCCAAAATAAAACTTCTCTCAGCTTTCCCTCTTGGAAGCATGGTGGGTGGACTTCACCACTTTTACAACTTAAAACACATGTGCCTACTTATAACTAGGAAGATATTTACAGGACTGGTTGATGGAGAGCTAAAACACAATGAAAGGACATGCAGTATATTGTGCTGTTTTTATCTTCTTCCTATTTCTCATACATCAAGCTAGAGCAAGTACTATTGATGTACCACATGACCACTCCTTGTATATCTGTTCTTGCAGACATCACCTTGGTTAAACTAT
Organism: Anser anser; assembly: GCF_964211835.1. Taxonomy (NCBI): domain Eukaryota; kingdom Metazoa; phylum Chordata; class Aves; order Anseriformes; family Anatidae; genus Anser; species Anser anser. The sequence goes on along the minus strand of NC_139724.1, from coordinate 38,794,547 downwards.
CATCCCGTAACCTACTGTGGACAGGCATTTGCCTGTATGACAATCCTAAAGCTGATTCAGCAACAGGATCATCCTACACAGCTTAGCTCACTTTTCCTGAGCATGGCCTGCCTTATTCTCCAAGTTTCAAGTCCAGCCTAAGAGATCAAGTTACCCCCAAAGCTCTGAGGGGCAAAGTACAAATACCTAGCTGGTAAAGGTCAGTCTAATTTAACATTCAGTCCAAAATACACTTACAGACATCTGGGAATCTATAGACAACTTGCTATACACATTCTCTCTATAGACAATGTTCCCAGTTGAGATCAGGAGCATTTGGTACACCAGTGAAATGATTTCACAATTAGCAGTTACTTATCCTGCAGCAACGCACATGTGCTTTCTTGATGCCTTCAGTGATAAGTTGATGTCCTGATGCACAAGCTTGCATTAGCATTCATTTAGCCAATAAAGATTTGGCACAAGTGTGCCTCAATGAACTTGTGGATTCGGATAGCCTTAAACTTTGAAAAAGTTTGCATCCCATTATAAATCCTTTCTGTTTTTATCCTGTTTCCAGTTATCACTGGTCACATTAATCACTGCACAAACGTAATTGTTAAACTGCCATTTTATGAAAGAAAAAGGGTGCCCCTGTGACAGGCTTTCATTTCTGTGTGCCCTGTTTTATACCAGTAGTAGCAGATTTGACAAAGAGTATGTGACCTGATTTCCCAGATGTCTGTAAACGTACTTGGCATTGAATTTTAAATCTGACTGAATTCAAAGCTCTTCATATAAAACACAACTCAAGTTAACTTTTATCTCTTTTTTCTTTCTGTCTCTCAGCAGCTGTTCTTCTTTTATTATTTCATGTGCTATATTCAATATGCAAAGTTTCCTTGTTGGTTAGAGCGCATTACACTTTCTAATGCATCTGTCATGTTGGAAAACAGGAAAGTAGCATAAAGCCTCTCTTGTGATTTCTTCCCTCCTTCCCTCCAGTTAAAGGAAGGCTTAGCTGGGGAAGGGGAGGGGTTGGATTTGCCTCTAAGCATCTACAGAGCACAGAAAAGGGTTCTTCAGCTTTATGAAACTTTAAAAAGTAAAATACCAGTGAATTTAATGCTTATAAATGACAAAACATGACTGGCCTTGGGAATTCTTCTTAAAAGGATGATTTTGGAGCTAAGACAAGACAGACAGGAGACCTGGATTCTATTCTCCATCTACCAGCAGCTTTACTGGTTAACCTCTCAGGCCGTGCCAGTCCTGGAGATATTTAGAGAAACAGTCCACATCATCATCTAACCAATGCTGGATCCTATGGGGGCGGCTTTTTAGATAAAACAGCCAGACCTGCTTTCAACCCTTACTTTAGTTAATTCTGTGAAAATTGAGCCAAATCAAAGTCATACAGCCGAGTCTTGCCTCAGAAGTCTTCCACACTAAAGCTTCCTAGAATATAAGCCACTGGGGCTTTGTTAAGTTTCTTTGGAGCAGACAGATCAGTGCAGTTGGACTTGGGTATTTCATCACTGCAGTCAGAGTTACTGGGCACTAGAAGTCTAGCCTGGATGGCATGAAACTGCTTGCAGGTTAATTCACCCTCCCTGAGTCCCAGCAGCAAAAGATCCCTCTGACAGATTTCTGTACTGACACTGCACCACATTTTATGGTATTCAGCATGTCCACAGTACACCACACAGCACCGAACAGATTTCCCAACTATCTACACTACAGGGCATTCTCAGTAGTAAACAAAATCAAACAGTATGATTAACAGGCATTTAAATAAACATTAGGTATAGCACTGGTTGCTGAGGCTCATACGAACCATGCTCATACATGAATATTTTATACATATGTGCATATATATGAACTGCTATGAACTTACATGAAACTTACATGCACTTAATATTTTTTAATTTTTCTAAAAAGCTTGTCTTAGTGTATGTCAAATGTAAAATGTTTGTGGTTTGTTTGTTTGTTTTTTCCTTTGCAGTAGTATTTACAGAGCTACATGTATTCCTTTCTGCAAATAGCTGTCACTTGCTTGGTAGGAGCAAAATAACAACAGCAGGTATTATTATTTGAAGCCAGAAAGCACTCAACATCAACTCACTCAAAAGTATTCTACCACTGTCAGTGGAATTAAACCAAAACATGCTAAACCTCACATCCAAGAGCACATCTGCAACCAAAATGCACCACAATTCCACAAGCATGTGCTCACAAAAACACAACTCTGACCAATGTTCTGGCAGGTTTTGCTGATTCCTTCTTATTTCAGCAAAGTTTCCTTGGGACAAAATTCTCGGCAACTCCCTGTCTGGCACTTCAGCCAGAGGCTGGAGGGCTTCTGCAGCAACATCCAGGCAGCACGCTGCAAAATGCAGACCCAGATTCTTTCACAGTGAATTTTCAAAGACTGAGTCCTAATTTTGCAGCAGTGCAATAACAGATCTAACATGATCATCTCTGAAGCAGAATCTTTTTCCATCCACCACTACTTTAAGTCCAAATATTCCCACTGGTTTCCACATTAGCATGAATTTTCCTCAGTTTCTGTGGGCATCAACAAGAACAGAGTCACGAGGCTAGGTTACAACACAGGTGTGGCCTGACTTCATTCAAAATTTAGTGTCGCTGGTACCTAGTGACACTGAGCAACTGAGCTAGGATTCTGGCCAGTCTCTTGCAGCCTGGTCTTACCCAGCAGACACTAACTCTCTTGAAATTGGATCAGAATGAGCTGTCTTGCAGCCCACTGTGTGACTCGCCTGTTTTGAAAGCACAAGGGATTCTCGTCTCTGGACCCAATCAAGGCATATTTCCTGCAGGACCTGCCAAAAGGACAGCAGCTGAACAGCCAAATGTAGGCCAAAAGCATAACACAACCTTTAAACACACTGCAGAATTCTAGCCAGTAAAACTGTGAATTTAAAAAGAAATTATATGGTGAGTAATGTGCTGTTACCAGGCTATTTGGTCTTTCATACTGCTACCTTCATATTCTCTACTTATTTTTTCATCTCACAATCTAACTGCACAATAATATTTTCAAACAACCTGATGCCACAGTTTGAAAAGTTATTAAAATGCCTTAAAAGCTTTAAAACCTCTAATCACCTCTTAAATATAGCTCTGCATGACTCAGAACTAGATCTACGGTTGTGAACTGTGCACTAAACACAGTCCTAACTTTAACTATATGGCTGCCTAGCCAATATTGCAGCTTTGATTTCATGTAGTACATGAAATAGGTATAGCTAAGACTGGGTTTCAGAGACGTCAGCATTCTGAGGTGGAAAATACCCACATGAACACCCAGGTAATTATCAGGGAAATATATATATATATTTATATTTTTATACGTGTATATATATATGTATGTATTTATATATATATAAAGAAGGCTGAGAAAAGGGATGGATTAAGCTTCACTCCTCCTCTAAAGTGCAAAAGATGCTGTCCTCCACTGCACTGAGAAGTGCATATCTCTTGGAAGATGGATCAGTCACAACTTCTCTCCAGGAGCTGGAGGCACAAAGAGGTGAGAGAGGTCACTGTCTTTTACTTCGCTCTGCAACAAAGTGCTCTTTCAGGATCAGATCAGAGCGACCCATATTCAGGCTCTTCCTTTGCCTGAGTCCAAGCACTACAGAGTATCCTGACTGCTTTCTTCTGCAACAAAGAAAATCATCTGGAAAAACAAAATGCAATAGTTAATGTGCTTCCATTTTCTAAGGCCGAAGTCCCCAGCCTCTGCCTCACGTTGGCTTGCAAAACTCTGAGGATATTTATGGCAACAAGTGAAAAAGTAAAACTGAGGTGGAGACGTTCCAAAACTGAGACGTTCCAAAATAACGTTCCTTGGATTTTCCTTGAACAGTCCCTCTTTAATGAATATTTTTATAGAGCAAGTATTGATTGCAGCAAAGACTACCATAAGCAACTCTTCTCATTCAGATACATCATAAAGATTGGATCTATGTAAAGTGCCCTGTCCTTAATCCACCAAGTATTTAATTATTCATGTGAAAGAGTAACCTTCTGAACAGGAGCAGTTCTGCAAGCTCCAAGCTAATGACCACGAATGGTCTGATACCCAGGTTATTCCAGACGAGGTAGGAGCTTAAATCCCCTCTAAATGAGTACTCAAACCACCACTGCATAAGAGGGCTGGTTTTGTGCAGAGTCTCTGTGGGTAACGTCCCTGCTCAGACATTATCAATATGTCTCAGTGCCTTCCGAACCTGGCATACTGTTGGAGGTAGAACAAAATTATCTAACCCAGACCACAGCCATCTGCCCAGGTCAGGCTAAACTGAGGCTTAAGTGCTTTAGAGCATTGTCCTGATAGTCCTTCATTTCATCCTGTGGGTGCCTCTGCTTCCTGGTACAGCAGTAGGACATACACCAGATGCGCAAAGTTGAGGCAAACTTCCTTGAAAGTGTCTCACCCTACGCCAGCCCTGATGTGATTCTGCAGATCACAACATGATCCTCAGTTTTGATCTCAGAGTTTCCCTTTCTTGTTCATAACTATATAAGGAAAAACAAAAAGCAAACAAACAAAAAAATAGCCTTCACTCCCCGTTGACATATCAGCACCAGCAAAGAGGGTGGAGACAAAATTCCATACAGTTATTTTCTGAGGCTGCTTAGGTTCCTGAAAGTTGCTGTCACTATTGTGCAAGCGTTCAGCTCGCAGCAGATCTCCTGCAGTTCAGAGACTGTAATGGAACCACTAAAAATAATAAATAAGCTTCAGAGAAAGAAGTGGAGCCTGATCCATAGTTTCATATGTTCTGCAGTACCCATTAGTTCTTTACAAAATTAATTTTTTTCATTGAAGCATCATCTTCTTTTGAAGATGAAGAGGGTTTAAATCTCTATTAATATCCCAAACATACCAGTTATACGCCTGAGAGGACTGGAAAGGAGTAAACGAAAGACTTTTAGTAAAAAAGTAGAGAGAGTAGAAATTAAGAATATATTTCCATATGCATGTGGTAGAACAGAAGTCCAGGGATTGCTGTGAAGAGTGGAAAGAAAGGCTGTAGGAGCAGAGAAGCAGGGTAATATTTTAGAGATAGGAAGGACTAATATCTTCTTTCAAGCATCTGTCTAGGAAGTGATGAACAGATGGAAGGTTCACGACATCTGGCATTTAAAGAGAAAGTCAATATTTAACAGGATTTCTTCTGTCTTTCAGAATATTGATTTTTGAAAATAAACAGCCTTGAAAGAGCACATACACATGAAAAACACTCAAAAGCAAGCTAACTGAGGTTCTAGGGCTTAGCATACTACACAGCTGTCTCAAGTGAGGCTGCCAGCTGTCCCAAGGGTAGATTTACACCTTAAAGAGGTAGAAATTGAGGAACAGTTGTCCTCAGTTGTTCAGGTCATATGATTTCCATGACTTAATTTAACCTTAAAGTCTATCTGCAGTTCCCATGGGCTATGGCCAGGATGTGTGTTAGAAAAATCCACTACGGGGTTTACTTGTCAGGACTACAGAGAGAAAGCAACCTCTACTTTTTTCCACCTTGGATTTTAATATAGCTGAAACAAGCAGGACATCCTACAGAGGTGTTCAGACCAAATGTGCATCAACCACAGAAAATGTGTCGCGCTTCCTTCCCCTGTCCCAAGCAATAGTGCAGGCGCAGAGCATGTGCCACTTCTCTGTGGCACTCGTATACCTCCATTTCATGCCCTTCTCCTGAGAGACAGAAATGAAACAGAATTGCAAAAAGCTCTTATGCAGGAAAAGGTGTATGTAGTGTGCTTCACAGCTCTTCTGTGCTTACAATAGCTCTCTAGGCTACATTGGTTGCTCTCTTGAGAGTGTGACTGCACATAAAAGTATTTATCAGATCAAGGCCCTGGAAAAACAGGGTGCATTTATCTATTTTTACAGAAATTTACATATTTCTATATGTACATGTTTTTTCAGATGTCACTGATTTCATAATACAGAGAAATATTTATGAAAAAGTTCCACTCTTTTTACAGGATATAATAATGAATCTGATCTCTGAAGTTTCCAAGTAATGAGCCAAACTCTCCATCATTCAAGCCCACTAAATTAGTTGTGACAATGACCAGAATTAGCACACTGTTCCCAAAAACTAAGGATCTAATTATCTATGCTGCTATTTTGGAAATTAATTATAAATACCTTTTAAAATGTAGTATTTTAGTTCCTTTTTTTTTTATTATTTACTTTTTTTTTTTTTAGCAACACTTAAATTGAGTGTTGTCTTCATACTTAAGGCCAGGGTAGCCAAAACTACTATGTATGAATAAGCAGATATTAAAGAGTCAGCAATATGCTGGGGCGGGGGGCGGGGGGGGAATCTTTCTCCTTCAGAAGGGGAATTTCTTTTTCTGCTCTTCTCCTTAATCTGAAATATATTCTTTCAAATTGAAAACAAAACAAAACAAAAAGCATGGGAAAATATAACAGGAAACTTTGAGGATGGAGCCACAACAAGAGGTCATCATTAAAAAATTCTAAATTGTGAGCTATAGAAGGTCAATAAATGTCATTCACCCCTTGAGCCTGGTAACAAACCTAGAGTTGGGCTGAAAAAATCTCAGTCATAAACAAATTTCAGTATGTGCCCACAGGGAAAGTTAAATGAAACCCGTTCCATGTAGCCAAAACTATAAATTAAAGCCTAAACATTCATGCCCCAACAGAGTCAACAACCCTAGTCCAGATAAAAGCTAGCTTATTTTATACAATTTGAGAGTTACTCAGATGTCCTAAATTCCTTCTAAGCCCCTGAGCCTAGTGTTTCCTTTTGACTAAATGTTTCTGAAAGCCTGAAGCTAGCCAAGAGAAAACACGAAGTACAAAGACTCATGTGGAATTCTGGCCACATTAATAAGTCCTAAATGATAAAGGTCTTTTCCCTTCCAAATTTTTTCCTGTGAGTTAAGCTACCTTACCCAAAGCCCCTGCCAAGAGGTTCCAGATCTCTGAGTGGAAAGGAATTATTTAAAAATGGAAGGACTGACACTGTCATCCCTCGAGGTCCCAGGCTTTCCTTACAAATAAAGGAAACAAATCCTTGCTGAGTACAGTGTACAAAAGCCAGCAGCATATAGTTCACAGGAGCAGAGGGTACTGTTTATTCACAAGTTGCAAGCACATATTCCCAGAAGAACTGCACGATGAGGAGTATATGAACTTAAGTCAGCTAAATTGTTTCTTTCTATTTAGCAACTTGTGTTCTGTGTAATTTCTTTCATTTCAAAATCTTTCTCTGCAAAAGTGATATGGAACTAACACAGCAGCTGCAGAACAATGCTGCTATGTACCTGGTTCATTGCACAGGCCACTAGAGAAAGCATCTAATGAGAACCAAAAGGTCTCTCTCTTCTAAAAGAATGCCAGAATCTGTTTGGACAAATTGCTGATCACTAGACATGGTTTAGAACTGGAGACAGTTTTTGAAGATGACTTGAGCAAGCTACAAAAACTGCATCTGAAGAAACTATCTGTAAAACACTGGACAAAGAATTTTTCTGATTTCTTTCAATGTTTCTCAGCAGCTGGCCATATAGAGAGCTGCTTACACAGGAGATATGATTTCCTTCTATGCATTAAAGAAACTGGTTCTCTAAATGAAGTTGTTAGACTTTTTTTCCTTACTATTCATCTATTTTTGTAGCATTAAAGACAACATCACAGTCTTCTGGTGTATTAATTTCACTACATGTTCTGCTTTCCTTCTCCTCTCCTAATGACCTGGAGCTGTGAACAGGCTGTTGTTCTGACACTACAGGGTATGAATGGCCTGTTAGCATTCACAGTTAGTGCAGACAGTGGTTGTTTGGCACCCCTGAATTTATGCCCATCTGTCAAAGTGGTTTTGTTCCCACTCAAACACAGTCATACATCAGTTGCAATAGAGTACTGGCACCAGGTGTAAGTTTAGAGTACACACAGCTAGAGCATAAAGAAAAGAAAGAAGTTTTGCTTTGCAAGAAGCTTCTTCTGATAGTAAGTAATCAAAACATATGGAGATTACAGACTCAGATTTGTTGACACTTTGAGACATTATGCCACAAACAAACTCTTTTATCCTTAAAATGTTTCATTGCTGAGAATTTACATTTGAAAAGCCAAATTAAGGGACAATATCATCCCCCACAGAAAATAAGCAACCTCTACAAATTCAGTGGATATCCTTTAAAGTAAGCTGAAAAACCTACCCTTACAGAAGGCTTCATTTTGTTAGGGGAAGGATGGTGTTTCTCACTCCTTTAAATGAGTTACAGGCATTCAAATAGGCAGAAGCTAAGGAAAGCTGTCTTGAAAAGGAGAGAAAAAAAAAAAAGACGGGGGAAAGAGAGAGAAAGAAAAAAGCAAGTTTTGCTATTTAGGAACAACATTTTCTTTATTCTGATCACATTTCCTGTTCAGGAGCAAAAGAAAGTTTACTCCTTTGACAATAAGCTCTAAACTCTTCTAAAACTGTGAACCATGGTTAGAGATTAAGGACATGGGTGATAGGTACTCATTGTTTGTGTATTTATGTTTAAGAGATTTAGTCTAATAAGAAGTACCCAAGTCTGAGCTCTAGCAGAAGACTTATTTCTGCCCCTCTCTAGTTGATTCAAATAAGAAAATCTTACCACCACATCCTACCTACAGGGGTACAGGAGTCTCTAAGGATAAAAAGGTCCTGAGACATGGTGGAGGAAAAAGAGGAGGGCAATGTGACTTAGTTGAATTGGACAAAGAGTAACAGAAAGGGATAAAAATTGCAAAGTGTGAGGAGGGCAGTCATGCCTCCAGTCATTCCTTAGGTATGCTAAAAGGAAAAGGTGAACTGTTGTGCCGAAAGGACACACGAGTTCAAAACGCACCAGTTTGTTGGACCACACCAGCAATTGGACCCCTTGGACCCCTTGTGATCAGTGAAGCCTTGAAGTATGATTGATATCCCTCACAATTCATATATGTCCAGTGGACATTGGGTGGTGCTAATTTAGGCAGTTGGTCTGTGAGAACTGATTTCATCTTTGTCCCTATCTGCACTGTCTGAAACCTCCAGTTTTCTTTCTTACTCTGTTACAGCTAATGGCAATGAAATAGCCATGGAGATGTCAGTGCCTCAATAGGTGGGGTGCTCTGCATCAGGCAGTTTGTAATGTCGTTGGGTTCCCCGCCGAACAACTAGGTGAGACATAGAAGTGTTAGAAAAGCCTCCCAAAGACAACTCTACACAGGTCTGTAAAACAGGTCTTGCATAAAGCTGCTGTCTGGCCTATGACACAGACACACCTGAGTAGGCTCGGGCTTACAGGACAAAGAGAGCCTGGGTGTTTCCACTGAGAGTCCTCTGAGAGTCCTCGAGAGCAATCTGCCTCAGCTAGTGTGTGTTACTTGGACTCTGGAGGACATGTATCACAGCTCTTTGCCCTGCAATGGACTGATCTAGGACTCTTTTCCAGCAACTTTTGGAAAATGCAAAGGGAGTATTGGAGGAGTGTCCTCTCTGACTGACTGCAGGGTGATCATATAAGTGGATGAAAGCATCACTTATGTATTAACCTATACTCTCAGTCACACAGGAGATCTGAATAGAAAATATCGAATTTGCAAGAAAGCTTTGTGCATGAAAAGGTACCAGGCATAAAGGGACAACCAATAAAACCTTGCGCTAACCCTGCAGGGAAAATATAACAAGCAAACATTTTTCTCCTCACATCAAGGTAACTTGTAAACTAACGAGCCAGAAACAGATGTTTGGTATCTCACTTTCAGAATCAGCAGCTCCCTAAAACGATGCCTGAGTTTTGTCATCTTTGGTGTTCTGCTCAAAGCCAACCATTTAGAGACAGAAATAGTTCTGACAGTGGTATGCTGGCTGGAGCTTCCAGCTACGCTCTCTTGCTGGCAATTAGAACATTCTGCTTTATATCCATGTGATAAAAAGATCATCTTTTTTTGGCATCTAAGTAGTTATCTTCAGACTTTTATAGTTTTGGGTTTTTTTGATACTACTGAAGAAAACAGGAAATGGAAAAAATGCAAATAAAATAGAGGTGTAGGAATAATCCCTTTCATTCACATGATGCTCAGTTGCTGAGGGTTACCAAACTCTTTCAGTTATGTTAACACAAATTAAAACCATATTAAAGGTGCAATTCCCAACTGTAGCTCACACATTAAGACGTCTTAACGAAAATGTAGGCAGACTACTCTGGTGTTTGTTGAAAAGAGAAAGCGAGAGGGGACAGAGAATGTAATTCCCTCTCAGTAAGTGGAAGCATTTCAGGATGAAATAGTACTAGCGGTACATATTAAATTTCATAACAGGATGTTCTCAGCTCAAATATCCTCTTTAGTCCTTGATTTTATAACTGAGACTGGCAGAGCAAAACCATTATGAGACCAGATAAATATAAAAGTTTTACTTATTTTAAATTGATTTTTCCCTCTAGCATTGCTGCTCCAGACTCTCTGCATTCCTGAAATTCAGACACACTCCTATATATCTCACTTCATGCACCAGGGAATACACTTCTACCTTCCAAATTCCTGCAATATCAGTTCTCAGATCAGCCTTGCAATTTGAGTTCTGTTATCTTTTGACCCTCTACTACTACTACCAAAAAAAAAAAATAGAAACTCCCGTACTCTGAGTTTTCAGAGAAGGTTAAAAAAAGTAATCTGTCTACTTTGCACATCAATTATCTCTAAAAAGCTAGCAGACAATTCTCAGCTTTGTCATAAAACTTTCACAGAGGTTCAAGCCTAGACAGACCTTTTGTCTTTTATTGACCATATTCCCCTTTGAGACTCCTCAGGTGCAAACACCAGATGCCTTCCAGCTTTCTCTCCAACACAGAGCTGTTGGGAGAGGGCTGTAGACTTCCTTTCCTCAAGCAACAGTGTGCTATTGCTGCTTTGGATATGCTAATATTTCCTGGGCCTCCTCCAAACTGTCTCCCTGCCCAGACAGATTGTTAATGACTGTTCCCAGGACTGCCTAAGCCTTTAACAGGTTGGTAGCTCATTACGGGGAACAATGTCCCTTTTCCTAAGCAAGGAAATGTTCCAACATCAAAGTTCTGCCTTTCCATACATTAAACCCTGTATTTCATACAACATGTTAATCGGTAGCCACACTTAATGAATACCTACAAACACAACTAATGTGCAGAGTCACTATTGAATATTGATTAAGAACAAAGATGGGAAGACATTTCAGGGTGATAACAGCAATTGGAACAGCAACTATCTAAACAGGGAAACCAAATCAGATCCTTAGTCAGTTATGATATACAATAGCTGTTGCTATGATCATGCACTTTGTATTACATCAGCCTTGCACCTAGGCAATGTTGGTTTATTCTCACATGGATTATTTCTTGTGGAGCTCTTCACACACTTGTCAGATCTACTAAAAATAAAAAATAACAATAAAAAACAGGAAACATATGGCTTGATATTTAGTTTCAAGATTTAGTAAGACGTTTTAACATACTGCTATAAACAATGTAAATATGTATCCAACCAAATAGACCTTTCAGTGCATCCCATATGTGTATGTTTATATATGTTGAGAGAGAGATAGAGACAGTTGTAGAAACAAAGACTGTCATGTTGGGAGACAAGGTAAAGACTGTCTTCCACGACAATAAGTTGGCACAAGCTGGAATATTTTAGGCTCCCAGCTTAATGGACATAACATTTCCGTGTTACCTTAGCCATTATGATGCCAGAAACTGGGGTGCACTCCCTCTGCCTGCAGGAGTTTAGGTCACTTATGCTCAGCGCTGGCTCACTGCTAAGGGCTCTTATAAACCTTTCTTCAGGTGGCAGGAGCTTCAGGAGGGGCTTCTTTTTCCTCCCTTTGAGATCAGATTTTAGGCTAAAAGTCCTTCCTGCACTCCACCCCCACCTGAGCTACATCACAGGTGTGTCTGCACCCGGTCTTGAACCTTGTCAATCCTGACCTTCACAAAGACTTGTCTTTCTGGCTTGACCTGGGACCTGTCTCACCACTGTGGACTTGCCGAGTGATCCCTAGACTGAGGCTGATCCCAGTCACTATCTCCAGGCTTGATCCTGATGGTGCTAAATCTAGGCAGACCACTTGGTGTGGTCACTGCCCCCATCCCTTCCTCAGCAACTGACTTGCCTGTCCTTTGTAGAGCTGCCAGCTCTGACTGCTCCCTCATCCTATTATGCCATCAAATTTGTTCTAAATAGCAGCTGCTCCCGAGGATCCATTCAGGATCCTGACCATGGAAAGCTATGTTACTATGTTCAGTTGCTATGCCATGCTTGACAATCCCACAATTAGCTGTCAAATGAGCATGTCTATTTGAGAACCTCTCTACATCTCACTTGGTCTGCACTCATTCCATTTATCGCTTGTCCTTGGGAAGATCCAAGATTATTAGATGCTTTGGAACATAACCAGAACCTTAATTTTATTCCTGGCTCATAACGTTAAGAGCTTAAAAATGTCAATACTATGGCCCTTGCATATGTTAGCAGCAGAAGTTCCTTCAGTGTGAACACAGAGAAAACAGGTGTTTGGCAACAAAGAGTTTTTCTCTTGTGTCCTCTCAAGACGACCTAATGGCAGCACATATCAAGCCTACTGACCGTGAATGCCAGCTACAGGGCTCACATGGAAACAGGTCTCAACTCCCAACAGGTTAGGAGGAACATTACATAGCCAAAAGCCAATGGTGAGTCAAGTGATTCACAGACAAGTAAAATAGGCTTTATGTTTTTCCTCTCTTGAATGAGAGTTATGTTTCATGGATGGTGAGGTAGAGAAGAGCCTCTACAAAGCTTCTGTGGATGGCATCCACAGAATTCAAATGTATGCTAAGTTACATCATTAATATTCATGCATCGGTGTTGCTGCCAAAAGAAATAATTTTTACAACAAATTTAGCTTACTGCACTCTGAGCTGTCAGATTTTTACAGGATTTTGAAGCTCACAAATTCCTTTTAAGCTCAAACTAAATCCAGAAAACAAAACCATCTTTTATTTTTTATGAACTTCCATTGTTCTACCTTTTTTGTTTGTTTCTTTTCCAGACACAATAATCCTGTGGATTCAGCTTTTCAGTTTCTCCAATTCACCATGTTTTTGAAGAGGTCAGTCACTATTAAAGCCAACAGGGAATATCCTTGGATGGTCAATTCATATTTTCAAAGGATTTAAACAGATTTTTTGGCAGACAGAAAACACAGTGATTACTTTTAGAACATAAGGTTTTGTCCACAGCACTCCATTTTTCATAAAACCCTTTTGTTTTTATTAGCAGAAATGTCTTGAACTACGTGATCATTTCAGTGAAAAGACTTAAATCAGCTTTAGTCTAAGCCAGCATGTATTTATTATGTTTTACTTCTATCTGGTGAATTGTCTTTTGAGGCTACTTTGTTCTGTCCAGATACCACTGCAATTTATGAGGTTGTTGTTCAAACCCTATGCAGAGGACACTATAAAATATTACTACATAAGTCACATGGTAGATTCCCTATATCCCAATTGCCCAATTGTATCCAATAATATCCGAGCAATCCAGCTGTGAAGAAGCCATATGTCACCTTCCTCTAGGAACGAGACAAGCTGCAAGTCTGTATGTTGTTTCTTATACAGAAGGAAGAATAATCATCCAAAGAGAGCAGTGTTGCCCCTATTACAGCTGAAGTCTCATATGCCAAGCAGGAAAAACTATTCTTTCCCTCAACGCTTTTTAGTTTGCTAGATAAACCTTAAAAATTAAGAGTTTCCTTTGATGAAAATGTTGTCATAGTATCAGAGGTATGGCAAATTGAAACTTATGCTTAGGGAAATCTGTGAAAATGTGCCTAAATTTAAACCTTGAATGTGGGTTTATCTAGAATCAGATCAGGAGAAAGATTTTTTTCCAAAAATACATATATATTTATAAGAAAAATTTGGGTGTTATTTCTCACACAAAGTATTGTCTCAAGTTAACCTGATATTCAAAATTTTTGATGGCTAAACACAGAATTTGAAGGTGAACAATCTTTGGTCATAACTGGCCCTTGAAACTAGAGATCCTTTATTCACATCAGTCATCTGTATCACACTTACTAGCGTGGGAGTATAAGAATGTGGCCTTGAGTCAAAGCAGCTTCAGTGACACGGCTACATTTTCATAATTGATCTGGCTGTGAAACTAAACTGGAATGCCAGTGTTCTGTTTTCTCTGTAGGACTGCAAACCAGAGGAACAGGATTCCATGCAAGCTCATCGCCTAATTCAATTTTCAACCAAATTGCAATTTATAATGAAAGATTCTGGAGAATATCTCTGTAGCAGGGATTCATATTGGTGAAGGTCTCATATTCCTGAGAACTACTCTGCAGAGGAGGACTACAGCATAGCATTGCATACATGGTCAATCAGACCTGCCTGACTGAAGGAGTCGCAATCTCAAGCAGCAGTACATGGTTCCAGTTTTATTACCCCAGGTGCTACAGCTATGCCAGGGCTAACACGCACTCTATTCTGAACGTGACTGATACAACCATGATCTCAAAGCACCCTTAGTTCCATGTCACTGCACTCCAGTCAAGGTTGGGCCTGCAAGTGACACTGGTTAACTCATTAGCTTCCTCTGTCCTGTTCTTTTAATAGAAAAAGGTTGTGATGTACCCACATCTGGTAAAAGCCTCAAGTGGGGGGGGGGGGGTTGGGGGTTGAAGAGTTAAAAATTAGCTAGGGCAGAAGTGTCTTCAGCTAACAAAGCTATATATGCAAGAGGACATGTGAGTTACAGCATGAGCCCAAATCCAAGGGCTATGCTGTATGATGCAGATACATCTCTATTAACTATTTTGACAGGACATAATTAATTTCCTTTAAAGCCTGTTAAAAAAAATAAAATAAAATAAAATAAAACACTATTATATGCTTGTATATACATACATCATCTATATTATGTTTCCCAGGAATTACATACTCTTCTTTACTAAAATGACCTTGTATGTAAAAGCCAAGACTTCTGCAAACATATAATTAATTAGCATTGATGCTAATTTACTGTATGGCATGAGTTCTATTCCTGATTAAATTCTTAAATTTAATGTAAAGGTCTATTTGTATTTCATAAAGGATAATTTTGTGTTTATACCGAGAATAAGGAAATGGATAATGGAAAGCAGTTTACTCAATTCTTTAGTTGCCCATGAAATACACTATACTCCTCGTTTTATTTGTGTTAACATTAATTTCACAATGATTTTTATCTTGTAATTCTTGGTCTGTAAATACATTTTTAAGCACTTCATTGCAGAGGACTCTCATTCTACTGTCTAGAATTATGTACAGATCACACGCTGTTACTTCTGGATAGCATTCTATAGCTATTTCATCTAACCAATCAAGCAGTTATGCAAGCATTTTTCTGGACAAATGTATTTATCAGAATATATATGTAAGGTAAGCACAAGAATACTCGAGCATATTTTAGAAAATATCCTCCTTATGGTTTAAATATTGGCCAACTCACATGCAGAAACACCGCACCATTTCATACTGCACTTTCGATTTTTTTCCCCATATTCTTCACTCCAGCACAATAAAGAGGGCCTAGTAACAATAAAGACGTAGCAATAGGTCTCTTGAAATTTATCAGAGACCAAGGTACACTGAGTGGAAAACCTTATTTATGCATATTCTTACTCTCAGTGAAAGTAGAAAGACCCCACCAATATCTTTCAATAAAAAAATGTAAATGCCTCCGTGAATGGAACGGTTCAGAGCCACTCTGACCTGACACAGAAGCGCAAGAGTTTGTAGTGTTCACTCAGAGTAATTTTCCCTTCTGCTCGTGAAGTGGCAGCAATTTCAAAAAACGTGATCTACTGTAAATGATAGATGTAACAATGACCCAAATCCTAAAAACACAAGCTATATAAAAGTATAATTGAAAGTTATGTCTGTAGGTAAGTTTTAGTCAAAAAGTGCAGAGGAAGTAAGTGTTTTTCTCCCATTAACAGAGCCCAAATGAGGATTTGCTAGTTTGGGAACAGACACCAACATTAGAAAGGTCTAGGCCTGAGATACTTTCCCTAAATTTCACTATACTCCGTGAAGATAAGTAGGTACTACAATGGACAACAGACAGAAAGTAAGACACCTAAAACAAGTGATATGAATTAAGTCCACTAGACATAAGCATGCAAATTTTTGACACTGTAAATAAATAAATCCTATCTCATGGTAATAAGATAAGTTTTTACTGTGAGAGCCCTGTGATGGGGCTCTTCAACAGTACTCTAAATACTCTTCAGCAAGTAGAAACACGTCTTAGATCTTCAAGTTTTTCTTCCTGCAAATAGAAAGCTGCATGCCAGAGGAAAGTAGATTCTTCTAATATATTCAGAGCGACTAAGCAGGAAAAATTTTTCCTAGAGTAGTCGACCTAATTAAAATTCAGAGGGACTCCGTTTAACTTCTTCATTATTGAGCAATACAGACTTCCCCATTTATGGAAGAAGAGCTCATCTTCTAATGTAAAAAATGTGAAACAAGATGGTTTGGCACAGATCTAATTTTGCTTGCATGCATTTCTTAACTCTGTTTCATCAAGCGTCTATTCTTTGTATAAATACTCTAGTTGCTACATAAGCAAATCTTACACAAATAATGACTGTCATTAAACCACTCATTTAAACAGTTGATTCAAGTGAAATATCAGGGTTCTATAGTCTGCCAGATAAGCACTTGGGAAGCGTTGCTCTGTTATTTGACATGTTTCCCTTTTTTAAAATCCTAAAGAATTTCATGAGTTGCACAATAAGCAGCTTTACATTTTAAACTGGATGAGTGTAGATACTGAAGCAAAAAAGAAATCTATCACTGAAAGAATAAACAACTCTGTTGATACTTCATTGTTGACATGAACAGAATAGAACCAAAACATTTTCTTGTTTGGGGGCACAAATAGATTTAAAATCTCACAGCAGTCAAAGCACATAATGAATGCAAGTTCAAGAATCATGGTGCACCTCTGTAAAAGAAAAACCTGCGACCAGAGGATATTCTGTTTCAAAGTATTATTGCAAAGAGAATGAAAAAAATCATTTTTACTCACATGAATTCTCATTTAAGTCAATCCACAAGTTCTTTTGCTGCCTAAGGACATAAAAGGACACACAACACTCACCAGCTGACAGCTCAGATCTTTTCCCTCTCTGGTAGTATCACCATGTTATTTAGGCACATTTATCACAGAAGTGTAGACGTTTCTTGAATTTTGGAGGACTATCTATGATTGAACGTGACCTCATCTGAAATGGATACACTAAACAGGAACTAACATTTTTAAAGCCAAGCACACAGGCCTAGAGCAGGGTTTACACGTTGCTAGGCCTCTCCCAGCATAGGCAAAATGGACTCATGTTGCCACATTGCTCTGAAGGCAGATTGGACTCCAGCAGGCAATCCTCTTCAGCTGGGAGGTGGCAGCCTTAGTCTCACACTATGCAGACATCTCCACACCTTATCCTTCTAATTAATTAATCATTACCCAGAGGTCATTACACATTGTGATGAAAATTGTTAAAAGACACAGGAGGGGAGCTGTATACAGGCAGTTTATGAGCAAATAATAAATTAATAGGTAATGCTATCACAAGGATGCTGCGCGTTAGGATTGTGGAACTGCTGTCTTCAGAACTTGCTTCAAAAATTGGAAAGTGAGAATAGGCCTAAAGAGAAAGAAGCAATCTCAAAGCAATGGTATAGACTGAGAGACTTCAAAAGGATGAATGTTAACAGAAATCATAGATTTTATTTATTTTTGTTCATTGGCATGCTGCGAGGTCTCCATAACTATAATCCTTTGCATATATTTACGTCACCAAACAAGAGCTGAATGAGAAAGATGCAGATTTCATTCAGTTCTCAGCAGGGAACCGATCTTACTGTTATTGTCTCTCATTGACTTATTAAATCTTACAAAAGGTTGTTGTGGTTTTTTTTTTCCTTCTAATTTTATGTTTAATGAATAAGACCAAACAGTAAGTTCAAACACTTCAACATAGTGAAAATGTCATTTTTACAATAGTGGGCTTACAAGGCCAAACAAAAGTCACTCGGTACCCCTGAATACGCTACTCAACTTTGTAAATTATTGTCAGGCTAAGGGAACATAGATACTGGAAGTTATTTGGTTAACACATGAAAATATCAGAATATATTTTTAAAAAAACGGATTAAACAAGACTCACATTTCTCTTTACCAGGGAAAAACAATCTATTCTGAAATTGAAAAAATAAATAAATAAATCAGTGTTTTAAAATAAGTGAGAAGTCTCTTATACTACCTGAATAAAAACAGGGATTTAATATCAAGGACTAATGTGTGTCTCTTTTCTTTGTGTATGACTTACAGATAGTACAATTCAAGGCACTTCTTTATTACAGTTAAATGGAAAAATAAATCTTGTGTATGAGAGTTTGTTTGAACCCTGTTCTGAGTCATATATTGAGATATATAAGTACTTCCATGAAAGATTACCTTGCAGTAAGTATTCATCCTCCTGAAACAAATTCCACAAATTATTTTTAGATGTACTAAAATGTAGCTCTTTCAGCAAAGAATGAGCAGTTTGAATAATGAAAATGGGAGGTGTTAAAAAAAAAAGGGTCTTGTGGATTTGTAAATAATATAATCAGAGTGAACGTGCCTAGTACTTTGTTCTTCATAGTCTTGATTCTCTACAAGATTATAACCTTGAAACAAAACTTGTTAGGTTGAGAAAATAAGAGGCAGTTACTAAGAGCACTTTTGCATACAAAGAGAGAGTAAGGACCTTTTACTAGGTAAGTACATCCTTAACTATGATGGAGAGAAAGGTGTAGCAATCAGAACCTAATAGTCAACTTCTAATATAATGCAGGAAAAAAAGAAAAAAAAGAAAAAAGGAAGCTGCAATACCACTTGAATTTAATATGAATACTCCATATTGCAATTTACTCCAGGGAAAGTATCACTTGTAGGCACTGAGCGAGGCACCTTCCATAATCAAGTAGGGTAAGTAATTCCCCAGGGTTAATAATCTATACTGGTTTTGGCTGAGATGTAGTGAATTTTCTTCATAGCAGCTCATATCATAGAATGGTTTGGGTTGGAAAGGACCTCAAAGATGAGCTAATTCCAACCCCCCCCCCGCAATAGGCAGGGATGCCACCACTAGATCAGGTTCCTCAGGGCCTCGTCTAACCTGGTCTTGAACACCTCCAGGTATGGGGCATCCACCACCTCTCTGGGCAGCCTGTTCCAGTGTCTCACCACCCTCTAAGTGAAGATATGCTGCTGTATTTTGGATTTGTGACACAACCCTGGTATCTTAGCCATTGCTGAATGATGCTTGCATAGCATCAAGGCCTTCTCTGTTTCTTATGTTGCTCACTTCCCTCCCACAAGTAGGCTGGGGTGCACAAGAGGTTGTGAGGGAACACAGCAAGGACAACTGCCCCCAACTGACCAAAGAGATATCCCATACCATATGATGTTGTGCTCAACAGTAGAAGCTGAGGGAGAGGAGGAATGCAGGAGGAGGGCATTCAAGGTTATGGTATTTGCCTTCCCAAGTAAGCATGACACAGTAGGCATTCCTGCTTTCCTGGAAATGGCTGAACACCTGCTTGCCAACGGAAAGCCGTGAATAAACTTGTTTTGCTTTAATTGCATGTGCAGTTTTTGCTTTACCTGTTGAACTGTCTTTACCTCAACACACGAGGTAACACATTCACTTTTGCCCTTCCCATTCTTTCTCCCATCCTGATGGGAACATGTGAGTGAGCAGCTGCATCAGCCTTGGCTGCAAGCCAGGGCTAATCCCCATCATCATCCAAGACTGAAGTCACTCATAATCCTGAAAATGGTTTTAACCAACTTGTACCACAATAGCATCCATGCCAGAGCAGTAAGATCAGTAAGACACACCTGAAGAGAGTGTAAAATACCAAAAGGCACACTTATTGCAACAGTCAAGGAGGAGGAAACAATAAGGTAGTGGTGATCATTACAACATATGACCCCAGAATTAGCTTGTGCCAGGCCTTACAGACACTGCAGAAGAGTTTTCCTACCTCATTTAAAATTGCCAGATGCTGAAGACAAGAAAAAAAGCATAGGAAGAAGCAAATATTACAGTTAGAGAGATGCAGAACATATTTGTTACACTAGTCATAGAAACCAACTATACAGATCCGTGTGGTAATTTCTAACTACTGAAAAGGAAAATAAAGGCCCTACTCAAAAGTATGAATGCAACAATATCGATGCTAATGACTGTTCTGCAATTGCAAAATTTCATTACCACAGCTGTCACATATCACATATTTAAGAGGTTCTACCAAAAATGAGTTACAGCTGTACGTTCCTGCTCCCATCCACAGTTCTTGCTGGGTGAAGGCACTGCTTGCAGATATGGTGTCCAAAAAGGAGAAAAGAACCCCTTTTTAGACACCAGTTTAGCCTATAAGCAAGAAATGCTAGAAGATGAAAGCTATGGAATTATGATCTTTGGGTGGTGGTGGGGGGATTGTTTCCTCTGAAGGGTGAAGCAAACAAAATCTTGAAGGACATTCAGCCAAGCTTACTGAGGTGAGCCTAGGTTTTCCATGCTCTTTCCTCAAAGTACATGGAGATCCTGACAGTAAAGCTCTATATTAGTGTTGCATTTAACTCCTACTCCAGCCTTTACTTCATAAATTTACCTCAAAGCTTTTTATATTAACAGGAACTATGCCAGGTCTTTCTTACTGATGTAAATCCAGAAAATGCATCACCAAAACCCATACGCCAAGTTTCTATTTGTGCATGTAAATCACATACTTAATACACACTTGTTTACTTAAACAAGGAATTTAAGTCTATACAAAGACAGAGCCAATTAAAAACTCCTCATAAGGAAAAACGGAAACTAGTAACACATGTAAAATAAATTATATAGGCAAACTTATTAATTTGCAGAGCCAAGCTAGAGTTAAGATTTAAATGCTCATTGAAATATAAATACAAGGTATTTTTTCTGTCCCTTGTGTACTGTAAGGGACTTAAAAATAGTACAACATTTGTGATCACAGCTTTGCTCTTACAGCTTTTAAAATACAGAAGTAAAAGTATGTGCATAGCTATTTTGGTCATTCATTGGGGGGAAGTTATTCAAATTTTCATATAGTCTGGCAGAACATCTGCAATTATTTTGTGATATTCAGAACACATGTTTCATGAAACGTAATGTCAATTAAAAAGCTGCTCTATATTTAAATTTGACCATATATATGCGTGTGTGTATATATATATATATAAAAAAAGTCTGGGTGTACATGCTTAAGTTGGAATCATAAAAAAATAAGAGGATTTAAATGTGTTGAGGATGGTATTATCATTACCACTGGTTTCTGTTTCTATGGCAGTTTTATCCCAGGATTGCAACATGTTAATTAAGGCTCCTGTTCAGAGAAGCCTTCTTCCTCTCCAGGAAGGCTGTTTTGCACATGCTTTGACTCATGCATAAACTTAAGTACATATTAACGCGATTTCCTGAACAGTGATGGCTTTAGCACATAGGTATGGGATTTTTTTTCTCCTTACAAGGAACTAAATTTCATACTGTCCCTGAGGCCTTCTCAATTCATATAGTCAGTCTCTTTAACCATTTTTACTCTACTGTAGTCCAGGGAAATGAAACAGAGATCCACATTTTCCAATCTGTTCCATAATTTGGGGGACATTTCCTTTTCCAGACCAGCCTAAAATATTAGGGATTTTTCTGAAAATGAAGGCCTAACTGTGTAAAAGCATAAACCCAAACCTAACCTACTCAGTTTTATTGGTGTGTGTTCTTGTTTTGCTGAGAACAGGGAAAGTGGTGGTGTTCATATTTGGCTCTAAACTTGCAGAAAATCATATCGTTATAGAAACATTAGATCTCTGGTCACCATTAATAACAAGAGTCATTACAATTTATGGCCTTACAAAGAGGGATAAAAATTCAAAAGGTTTAAAGGAAATAAAATAAAAATTATGTTCTATTTAATCACTGTTACACGTACTTCAAGAGTTTTCCTTTAAGATGTTTATGAGCTCTATGCCGAATGACTTAACCAAGTAACATGTCAAAACCAGACAGTCCCATTCCCAGCACTGGGAGCCCAGTACACAAACAGGATCTCCTTTATAGACACACAGCCACATTAGTCAAACAATGAATTCAAGTTAATTTCCTAAATAACATAAAGACAGCGCTTCTCCACCCCCCAACCCCAGTTTCAAGTTGTAGCTTGAAGAGTATTGCAATGCACTGTAGTAAAAATTCAAAAGAAAAAAGGGAGCGAGAAACCCAGCTCCCATTAGCTCATAAGAAAGGTGAAGCACATCTGACCCAGAGTCCAACCAACCCTGGAGCAGACTGGCACATTTCAAGAAAGCAAGCCACAAAACAGGAACACTTGACCAAGAGCAAACACTTTAAATATTGCATCCTTGTGTACATAGTATTTAACATGTATACATATGTATTTGATATGTGCACATAGTATTTCATATTTTCCCTCTTTCTCTACAGCACTCAGCCTTGGACTGGCAAGTAGGTTGCACAGCACAGGCTTCATTCCTGGTTTTTGGTACTGCTTAGCCTCTCCAGCAGTGCTCACTGGACTCCTCTTGCAAACCAGACAGCAGTGACCAAGCTCATCATATATAATAATGTATATAACAATAATACTGTTCTCCTTTAAACTATTATTGGCCATCAGAGGTAGGAAAGATAGCAACACTTTATGTAGTCCAGAAGTCTTAACCTGCATCTGATGTTTCTAGGTCAGATCCAGAAAGACAGATGTTTTAATAAGGTAAATTTTAATAAAGCTTTATATTTTCTCACCTCTGTGGTCTTAAAGTTAAACACATTTTTGGAAGTATCACTTAATAGCACTTCAGTACAGATGCTGTTGAGTCCCTGCAAGTATAAGTTCCTTTAGAATATATACTCACCACATATTAATATTCAGTTGTTCCAATTCTAAAGAACTTGTTTGAAATAAAAACACACTATTTTCCACAATGGTAAACAACTGCATATGGCATAAGTTGGTAACCTAAAATGGTAATTACACAGTTTAAGAGAAAACAACAAGCAAGCAGCCTGATTAGTTCCACTCCCCCTCTGCTGTGAAGTTTAGAGACCTCACCCATCTCTGAAATCCAGTTTACAGGGACCAGAACAAGCCATTTTAGCACAACAGGTCAAACATCCTCTGTAAGTCTTGAATTCAGAATTTACAGAGGGCTACTATTTCTTCTATGATATTTTTCCTCTGAAAATTAATATATTATATGTCAAGAAGATTTCTCAAAGATTTCTCAAAAGCAGTGAACTTTTCTATTTACTCAGAGATTAACAAGCACTTCGAGGTAAGAATCCTAAAAACAGGCTTAAGAGACAAGACAGATTTCTGTTCAACTCCCCAAAGACAACAACTTCCTGCTGGGACCACTGGAGCTACAAGATGAATGCAGGGAAGTACTAACTCATTTCAACACGTTATGCATAAGATAGTTGGAAAAAAAATAATAATAATGAGATTTTGTCATTTCAGAGCATAACTTTTCACTGTCCCAGAAACAGAAAGGGCCTGGGCAAAGAAGAGAGCTAACAGGCCAGTGCAATGCATAACAGGCCAACAGTTAGATTTTGTCCTGACTTCAATTTCTAATTTCAGAGCTTAGCCTCAAGCAATATATCATTACTCATCTCATACTGAAGAGCAACTTAGATAATCACAATAACAATATTTTGCAGAAAATCTAATTTCCAAAAGTGAAATGCCAGACACTTGAATGGTCCCTGCTAGCACTTGCTTTTTGAAACACTGTCTGCTCTAGGAAAAATAATAATAATAATAATAACAACAACAATAACTATGAAACCAGGGATTTTCTGTGGAAAAAAGGCACATTTCTCCACTCAGAAATTTAACATGATCTTGAACACAGAACTACTTTTTATAAATATGGTGTTCAAAGTATTTTCTTGAGAAGTACTGTTTAGGACTCATAGTTCTGGTATGCCTGACGGTGAGAGGTAAACTGGGAGATCACTACTAACTCTGCTTTGTCACTAACATCCTTTGAATGTTACTGATTTAATGCTTGCTGTGACCTGAGAACATGTCTACATGCTCTCAGAGATGGTATTCTCTCTCCTGAAAGTCTCAAATCTTTGTGTCTGAAGGATGATACATACCACTCTGTTGAAACTCCTCACAATATTTTGGAAAGAGGTCTACTGAGACAAGATGAAGAGCAGCTTCCAGCGCTAGACGCAAAGACTTGTAAATTCATTAAATTGCTCCTCTGAGTCTTTATTTTTGCTGATTTTTGTTCATCTTTAAAGTCCATAGTCACACGTTTAAGTTCACTGAAGAACAGTACAAATTCATAGGCACCCAAATTCATGTGCAGTCATGCAACTCATGCTATATTGCAGATAATATAGCTTGCCATAGAAAGTCTTACGCTGCTCTGTTTGAAAAGGGTGTCAACGCCGGCAAAACGTTATTTCTTTATAAAGCTAACAACAGTAAAGTTTAAAAAAGATTATTAATACATTAATTATAATTAACTAGTTTATTATTTAATGTTATGTTATTTTTTATTTTTGTCACCAGTAACAAGAAATACTCAGCATTATACAGCTGCACAACAGCAAAAGCCTTCTTAAATATTTATTTGGCTTGACATCAAAAGCAGGAAGCCTGAACTGTTTCCCACCAAGAACATCCTCCTTGGGAATTGCAGCCCCCTCAGAAATACCACACATCATCTCAGAACACTTATCTAAAAACACTAGGAAGAACGTGAGGCTGACAGAACACAAGATCACGCTTTCAGTCTCCCCAGTTTGCTCTTCTGCATAGTATTTGACATCTTGCCAAGACATAATTTCACCTCTCAGACCATTAATCATGAGAAGATTTATTTTATTTGTTTGAACACTGATCAGCATCATTTTGCGAAGTACACATTGATGTCTTTAGATTTGTGTTCACAGAAATGTCTCAAGATATCATCACCTGACAGATGTCACCCTCCATTACAGGGAACTAGCATCAAACACTGCAATCAAAAATTGGGCCCAATTACTACATATATATATATTATTATTTTTTCCTAAAATGGATTGTCAATTAAACAAGTGGCATTTTCCCAAGCCAGCTCAGAAATGAACAAGGCCTCACAACAACAGCCGAGTTCCTCTTGAAATTCCAGTAGACCACAAAAGGAAATGTGTTAAGGACCAAATTAAACCCACCCTTTACATGGGCAGAAGAGGACAAAAAATGCAAGAATAATTCCTTCTTGCCTTTCTCTGAGCGTCATGAGCCATGAACAGATGAGGGAGAGCAGCACCGTGGCCCTATCCTTCATTGTCCTGGGAGCTAATTCAATCCTGTTGCTCCAAAGGATGGTAAAGTCTGCATGTTACAAAGACACATCTCTGAGCTGCAAGTTCTTGAAAGCTTAAGGAGCATTCAGGGGAAATATTGTTGCATGTTCACCTTGTTTTTATCCTTTCTCCCCCTCCACAAATCCACTACTGTCCACTGCAGAAGGCAACACTAATCTAAACAGACTATTCATTTGCTCTGGCATGGCCATTATGTTCAACTTCACACAACTCGAGGAGTTACTAAGAAGGGATTTTGCTTTCCTAGTTTTATTTTTTTGAACAGCGAAGATCATTGGACTCCCACATCAGCTAATGTTGGTCTCTCTCCTAATGACTCATCAACTAATATTCTTTTCCCAAAATATCTGAGAGAGATCTCTAGGTTTCATAAATACTTCATCTTTCAAATCTTGCTTCTGCATTGCCCACATTTTTTGAAAAGCACTGGATACTTCCAGTTGTTGTTTCTTCTGTCATTTTTAAGGGCCTGCTTCTGTTCATCGTGCTTGTGAATTCACACTAATTTAAACTATGTCCAGTTACTTTCTGGCAGTTCTGTCCAGAAGGACCTCTCTAGAAGCCCTAAGGCTTCCCTCACCATTGAGATCTCATCTGTTTCAGTACATAACTGGTATTTCTGAGCTGGAAACCAGGCAAAGATGGTTTCAACCAGACACTGCTCCAGCAGAGAACCTGCATCTCCTTCTCCAGGAAACAAGGGCTCTAAAATCCTTGCAGAATGGAAAGGCAGGCTGCTGGGATGGTAAAACCTTAAACTGCAGCAGCTAAGCCCACCCAAGCTTTCAGCCAGAGACCTCCTCTAGGAGGTCTCACTGATAGATATCAGAAAAGGTCACCGATTTAAAGGGATATGGAACAAAAATGTTGCTGCTGCCTAATTTTCAAGGCCATGAGCTAAAGCCTTCTCAGGGGCCTTGAAGAAAATGTCAAGGTACAGAGAATTATTTTTTTTTTCATAAAGACCTTTCCAGCCCAGATGAAAGCTTACTACTCTTAGCCCACAGAGAAAATGAAGGAAAACAAAAATAATGTACATATAACAACCCCAAGGCACAGCAAGAAAAAAAAATAATAATTCACAGCAAGGTTAGAGAAACATGAGACAAATTACAATAATGTAACATAACAGGTGTAAGAAAGCAAAATGAATGGATTAGATAGGGTTGGATCAACATGAGACACTAGCGTGGCCTGACCTTTAGAGCAAAGGTGTACAAACAGTAAATTACTGCCAAAAGCAGTTTGTGATCTCCTGCCAGTAGCAGCTAATTTGCTTCAGTGGAAGAGAAGGGGTGACACAAGATTACAGCTGCCATTTATACATAGGAGAGAGAGGACAATGCAGCACATATTTCTGGGAAGCACAGTGCTAGCCAGAGCTGGCAGGCAATTTCTTGGTGCATTCCTCATCTGGGTTCAGGGATGTTTCCTTCACCCAGATGTCTGAGAAATCTAGAAGAAAAAACAAAACAAAACAAAACAAACAGAACCAAAAATATGTTGCAGATAGGTACGAAGACAACAGCCTGCACCTGGAGTAATCAAAGCATAATGGCTGTGAAATGATATAGATTAGGTGACATAACAGATTTTTGTATGCATAGTGTATGTGGGCAACTTGCCATGGGAATAAGAAGTTGAACACATGCCATCCTTACTGTGTTTACAATATATTCAATATTGGGTGATGCACTACAGAGCCCGATATCTCTAAGAAGAGATAGTTACCTATGACTATCATTTTCAAAATAATTTCTGGTTGAACAGGCAATGCAATGTAAAAGTGCTTGTCCTGTGCAGAGAAACAGCAGATGACTCAAAGTCAGCAGAATGGCAAAGGCTTACTTCAGAGGTGTCCACAAGAAAAACAATTTGGAGAGTGTGTCACACTAAAAGACTGTATCCCTGAGGTAAAAAGAGCAAAGAGGACCCCTAAAGAGATCTCAAACTGTATACAGGCATCAGATTTATTCATTTGGTCTGATGTCATAAATTTATGATCCCCGTGAATGGCTATCACTCCCCCGTGGGTCTTTTAGCTGTTCACAAGATAACCGTGACAGCACTGCTCAGCATTTACATCACCACCTTCTGAGGTGGATCCTCATCACAGACATAAACGATATATTTGCATCTGAGAAGTACCCTTACTTAGTCAACACAGAACAGTTTTAAATGTTAGGAGACAGGCAATAAAAATGTCTTTCCCTGTGTGTTTAACTGTATTAATTAACTGTGTTTCTATATCACAAAGCCGCTATAGCCACACATATTGGAACGCCACTGTGCTTAGTGGAATAAAAATTCACTTCCCCAAAGGGCTGATAAGTAAGGCCTCTTGCAAACCAAGTTAGTCTAGAATAAAGTTAGAATTTAAAAGATGCAGTGAGAGTTTGCAGTTTTACAGTAAGAAATCTCCTTGAGTTTATGATCTTAGGAACCTGACTGTAAACAGAATGCAGTTACAAAATTATATGTTATAGGGTGTTGTAAGATAATTTTCAGTTAGTCATCAAAATTTCTCTTACAAAATTACTTTGTTCTAAACTCTTTGGCTTTAAAACCGATGTTAGTTATAGCAGTAATGTAATTTTCCTCCTACATTCAGATATGAGACTCTAAGCTGTGACATCCTATAAATACATCTGACAGAGATAAACTTCCAATATTTGGTTGTTACTTAATAAAAGAAAAATGAACAGAAAAAAAAAGTGAGATAATCTAGTTGACTTCCTAGTTTAAAAAAAATAAATAAGTCAGTGATTACCTCTGATAGATTTCCACATTTAGGCCATTTTGTAATAGAGTAGAAACAAAAATCTTTAAAATCTGACTTCAGCACTTTGCAAATTCCTGTTTATTGGATAGAAACTCAGGGTAAGATGAAATCACAGGCAGGGCAAACCCACTTGAAATTTCAGCTTCTAGTAATTCTGCCAACAATCAGTAACAGAACTCAAATTTTTATTAGGAAACATTTCAACTCAGTTCTTTGAAAGGATGGTACTTTCTGCTATTGGTTACTGGTTACCAAATTTTACTTCTTTTATTTTTTAATCAGAGCTTGAAAGCGATCCTACAAGAAGTTGTTGACAAATTATGGTTTTTTTTGTTTGTTTTTTAATCTAAAGTGGCTAGCAGAAGTGTACCCTCCTCACAGAATGAAAGCACATTACACTGATATGCTATAGA
This sequence comes from Anser anser, assembly GCF_964211835.1. Lineage (NCBI taxonomy): Eukaryota > Metazoa > Chordata > Aves > Anseriformes > Anatidae > Anser > Anser anser. The sequence goes on along the minus strand of NC_139724.1, from coordinate 38,765,847 downwards.
GAGCCGGAAGCCAAATGAAAATTTTCTCCCACAGTCTACGGAGTCTGATGATAATACTTTAATTACAAAACTGAAATTGAGGCTCTGTTGGCTCAACTGCTTCCGAGAGCTCACCACTGATTCTGGGTTCATTTCTCTTTTCAAGCAGAAGCCACAGAAATCAGAAGAAACTTCTGAGGCTGTTCAGCTTTGGCCCCGTGCCAAGTGCAGCTTGAGGCCATGAGCTCTGATTGTTTGGGGATTTAGATTTGGGTCCCACTCAAATCCCCAAATACCAAACAAACTGCAGAGAAAATAGAAAGCCTCCCACCATCACCGTACTCCATCTCAGCGATTCACTTGGAATGCTCATTCTGTGACTCCTTTTTAAAAAAAGCATGATAAACCTCAGAGCATCTAATTGACGGAAATTTCTCTCTGCATCTTTGCCTAACATGGCCACCCAAGATGCTGTGATATCACTAAATACTCAGCAGAAGAAAGCCACTGAACTCAAGCCAGAAACACGGTAATCTCTGAAGATACGTCTGTTTTCTCCGAATGCTCTAAATTAATGCTAATTTACAGACAAGAGAAGTGGAGAGAGGATTTGAAAACATGGAGAAATGGGACAAAAATTATAGTACGGTTTGCATACTACATGGCTTCAGTGAAGTCATGTGTGTGAAAAAGAACTGCTCTGATTGTGGGTCAGCCATGGAGAGAGGCAGATGCTGAGAAAAATTCGCATCTGGAAAACACTCCTCCGACCTTGTGGGGCCCAGGCTCATCCCTTCACTCCCAGAAGTTTGTCTCTTAGGATCTGTAAATCCATTCACCTGAAGTTGTTCTAGATTTTTTTTTCATATACCTATTTCCCCTCCCTACAACATGAATTTCCACAGAAATACCAATAGATTTTTCACAGTAACTTGCTTTCAGTTTCCTAATGTAGAAGAAAGGAAAGAATGGCTTTGTAGTAGATTCGCATATGCAAACAGGTTTAAGCATCGCAGAAATTAATGGTATTTGTTTATTAAAAACTGGACAAAGGCTTAGATAGGGAATTTTATCCCTTCAGAGTGTCTGCCACATGCCTTCATAGCTATTCAGGTAAATCAAAAAAGTGAAAGAGAGCTCTTTCAGAACTACCATCCAAGGCATTGCAGTAAATATCCCTAATGTGCAAAGAGTAGTGTTAAGACTGAATCTCTACAATATGCTGGACTGGTCTTCTGCTGTTACTCATCAGAAATTTGGAACAGATTTTTCTTTATGTTTGAGCTCTGCTTAGCATATGAAAATATGGCTGGTGACAGGGTACTAGCTGTGTCTTCCTGACTGCTATGGACAGTTGACACTCCTGACATAAAGGCTTAATCCAGCTACATACGCCTACCATAAAGTACGTTCAATAGTCGAAGACTATTGCCATTTCCAGCTCAAACTGATCCCTATTCTGAAACAGAGCTTAAAATAGCTTTTGCCTTACACTAATTGAGAAATGTTCTGCCTTCTCACTCTTCACAGTCTGAAACTCTGAACTGGATTGAATCTGATTTATCAGTAGCACACCATAACTGAGAACCAAGACAAACTTGTTTATAAATGATAAATAATTATTGAGCTTCACTACAGCTGTATTTACAGAAGCACATAAGCAGTTGAGTAAAAACAGTGAAAACTTCACTATTCTTTCTGATTTCCATTTTGTCTTTTAATGCCATGAAAAACCATCTTTTTCTGTCAAGGAGATATGTAACATTGCATATTGTTCCACTGAAAGGGTAGTCCCTCCGTCACTAAAGAACCAGTGGAAAGAAGTTGAGATGAAAAGAACAAAGGATGAATAAAAGACGTAGCTACTTTTTCAGGTGATGCTTACTTCTTTCCTAAATGTTTTTGAACTGAAGTTCACACACACCTGTTCCATCCTCCTTCCTAAGCCAACTCAAACAGCTCGTTTAGCATTGCGATGACACATGCATATGGATGGGGATCTCTCCTGAACTTGCTGAATACTTTAAAAGCCCAGGAGACTGCATTTTAAGTATTTAACCAGAGCACTTTTCTTCAATGTATATATCACTTTGCAAATTGCCAGTGCTACAGAATATTCATGGCAGCTCGTGTGGGACCAAAGGCAAACTAGATCTGACAGCAGCCGTATTGTCATCACACACGTTCTGAAATAACCTTTTGGTCAAAGCCTCAGAACTGCAACTGTGTAGGCTTTCATGTAACTAATCCATCATTTATTTTGTTGCCCAGCACTAAGGCCTGCAAACCATCCTTAAGTTTTCCTACAATGCAATTACTTGCTGACGTTGTGCCAAGTTCCAACTAATGGTTCTTCATGCATCATTAAACATATTCAGAGTGGAGATCCTACAACAGGTTTCAGACCAACTTGAACAGATTTCATTGTTTTTCATAAATGGCCTAATTCTCAGCTTGTGTCTCTTTCTCCTCATAAACATTTAAAATATATAGCTAATGTCAACTTCCCAGCAAGTATCACGTTAGCTGTACAGGCCTCTAAATGTGATAGCGATATCATTTTCTGCCTTTCTATAGTATTGTGTGGCTTGTTTTTCTACACTAGTTTCACTATATATGTAAATATATCATCATAGGTTTGTGTTTTTTTTCACATGAAGGAAAAAAACAGGCCATTACAATTTTGTATGAGCTGTCACTAAGGAATCAAAAAAATGTTCCAGCCTCGTCTAACATTTTTTCACCATTTTCTACTGCACATTGGAAGCATCTCCATAACAAGCCTACTTGTCTTTTCCATAAGATCCCTTTTGTAGGAATTCAGGCAAATAGAGGGGCTTAGAGAAGGCATGACAGTATACTTCAAGAGCTGTAAAGAAGCCTGAGCATAAATAGCAGGCTATAGCATGTTTTTCCTATGACAACCTAATGAAGCCTGTATTTCAAATTCATCTTCCTTGAAGACATAAATCCAGATTCCCTACACACAGGGGTGCATAAGAAGCTTAAACCTAGAGTGGACTAGCAAGCTGAATGAAAGAACATCTGCTCCAGTTCTAGCTCTAGCCTTCCTTCTGTGTGATGGTTTAGAGGAAGAACCTGGGACTGAGAGCCTAGACTGAGTATGCTTTCATTTCCAAAATCTGTTTATAAAGATCTTTTTGGTCCTTATTTCCCACTTGCCTCCTAGGCATTCAAGCTTGCTAAAAACCAAGAAACAAAGTCTAGGGGGCATTTCTGCAAGTGGCACAGGTTCGCTCTAGCTTGCTAATAAAAATTACCATTCATTTTTACTTCCTAGCTCAATGGAAGCTATCATACTGGCTGGGGGGGCAGGGGGGGAGAGCAAAGGAGTATAGTTCCAGTTTCCTTAATTGTATAAAACAAGAAGATTAACATCTTTACACCAGTATAACTGCATAAACACATAGGACTATTAAAAAAGGAAAACATTTCATTTTTAAACCTATGAAAGGATAATCAAAAAGTTACAAATCACATATAAAGAAAATGAAGGTAGAAATATCTGCTCGTAGGCTCTTTTCCATGGTTGAATTCTGCCTGGAACAAGTTCCCTCCTAATCTGAAATAGCCCTAGTTTATTAACTGCCAGGGCCCATTGCAAGGTGCCTATAGTGTGGTAGAAGATAGGTATTGCATCTGTGTGGGAGAAGAGTTTCAGTTTCTGGCAGAGGGATGATTTCTGCCTGCTACTGGGGTAAGCTGCTATTTAATTTCACGGTAAATTGTGTCAGAGTGACTGTTTTTCTTTGCAGTATAAATCCAAGCAAATTGCTAAACACAATATATATTTGGTTTAAAGAACCTATTCTCTACGTCCACCAACGGACAAAATTTTAACCAACTAAAACGAGTATAAACCACTAAAATCACTTTACCCTCTAGAGGCAGTAGCATATCAACAACTTACGTTAGGCATCAACCTCTCTTTCATAGTTAAATGTTCTAAATTTCACATGAACTCTCTTTTTTAATACACATCCGCACAGATCCCTGTCCAGTAGAACGGATATAACACCCATTTTAAAGATGAAAAACCTCTGACAAACAAGCCAAGTGCCAAATAAGCTCTGCCTAATAGGATTTACAAGAAGTCTTGCACGCCTCTTTGGAGGCTTCAAATACTGTGACAATCCAGCTTCTTACCGCTAAGTCACTCTTCTTGTTTTGTCCCGTATGCATTTCACTACTGCAAACAGGAGGTCTGAAGCTAAGCCTAACAGTTTCCAGACTGGAAGTACATTTTACACTTCAGAAACAAAGCAGTCAATAAAACAGATGAAACACCATAACAAGAACAAAGCATACTAAGACTTTAATTCTTGCATAATATGTTGGCAGGTTTTCTAGGTTGTTAATTCGGTTATTCACCCAAGAAGAGATGGCAGCAGACATTTATAATTATATACAGAGATGACAAGAAGCCTGGATACACAGGAAAGTCAAAGCTGTAAGAATACTTTATCTAGCTCATCCTACCACAGGTGAATATTGTATCTGCTGAGGAAGAGGAGGCTCATCATTCTCTAAGACCTTCCTCTTAGAATCACAGAATGGTTTGGGTTGGAAGGGACCTTAAAGACCACCTAGCTCCAACTCCCCTGCCATGGGCAGGGACATCTTGAACTAGAACAGGTTGCTCAAAGCTCCACCCAGCTTGGCTTTGAACTCTTCCAGGGATGAGGCATCCAGAGCTTCCTATGATATCTGTGCTACAAAAGCTGCTTAAAACTGCTTTTCACAATGCCATTTTTCTTATCTACTATAAATTTTCTCTTAAAAAAAAACAAAACAACAACAGAAAAAAACCTCTGCACATTTGTTTCCTGCTTCTTGGCCTAAATTTTCTAGTTTCTGACTGAAAGTATATTTCACTAAAAATGCTGGCATATAGAGTACTTAAGACATGCCATGTTTGATCAGAACAGCAGCCTGGACTAGGTTCTTCTAGTACTTTACTGTCCATCACTGTCCTTGGTCAAGTTTTAGAAATCATTTTGAAACATGGTAGCGAGAAGTACCTGTGTACTACAATTTTAAACAGTCACATAGTACTGCTGTGCTTTCCTCTGACTTCCACTGTTTGCTATTTTTTAGAGTGAGTTTGAGTTTTTGATCACAAGGTATTGTTTTATCTTCATTTTTTTCCTGCAAAATGCTCACTAAAGCACCTGACATTTCCTATGAAGGCTTCCTGACCTTAGGATTTTTTTTTTACTGAGTTTACAGCACTATAAGTAATTGGTGCTCTAAACCAAAGATGACAGTTGCATCTTCGCATCCCTCGTCCACTTTCACTGCATCCTCTTTCTTTCGTGCCATGGTGTGCAAATGCAAAGGGAGCAGTTCAGAACTTTTCATATTAATCAGGTCCTTGAACCCCCTCATAAGCACAGGAGGGGAAGGTTTGGAGGTGGAATCTTGTCCCCTCATTGACCAACTTGGTTGGTACACAGTGCTCTGAGACCCAGTCCAGTTCAAACTAAAATGCTTCAACACAGAATTGATGCTACTTTTTAGGCCATAAAAAACTTCAGTTGAAAGAATAAATTCAGTAAGGTTTGGGTTGAAAAGGAAATATTTAACTCATTAAAAATGAAACTTAACAGATACTTTCTAAGAGAAAACACGCTTATTCATCTCCATCAGAGCACAAAATATTCACAGGTACATCTAACTTGAATTACTGATGGCCCAAACATATGGTTTAGTTTGAATATTTTATTCAGCTCTCTCATGGGATTTAACTTTAAGTGAAATCTTAATTCTGTCTGAAAGGCCCTCAAGACTACTTCCCTAAAAACAAACCAAAATCAAAGAAAGCCTTGGCCTGAATCCAAGCAACCCGTTAGAATTTGGAATTCAAAAAGCAGTGTCACAAGAAATGATCTGAAGTCACAGGAAAGACAGAAATAGCACAAGAAAGCTTTTTCTCACACACTGTCTAGCATACTTCATTTGCGTGAGAAATCGTAAAGGAAACGGGAGACCTCAGATATTTTCCATGGATTAAAACAACATACGATACTGTTGAACAGTTTCTAGCGGGCTTTGTCTGTATTCAAGAAAATGAAATATAGGATCTTGTTGCTGTCCTCTTCAGTCAACATTGGAATAGACTTATCTGTTGTCAATCACTCCCCTAAGGTAGGCTGGGACAAATAAAAATAGTATATGAGCTTTCAGATCCATTAAGCTCTCATTCAGGATCTTTCCAGGTGTCTATTTTAGACAACCTTGCTTCATCTCACTCAAAAAGCTTTACCTGACTGTCACCCAGGAAAAGTTAACCATATGCTTAACTTGAAACACACAAGCTCTGGCCTCTCCTCACACAAGCAACCCCTTTCTGCAGCTCTGCTCCAGTGTGAGCAAGTCCTCAGAGAGCCCAGAGCTGCCCAAATGCGTGACTTGCCATTGAGTTTCAACATGCTGAGGAGCAGATTCAATTTTTGCCCTTTGCTCATCTTGAACAGTCATTTGTAAACCTATAATTAAGCCTGCGAAGGTCACAACTTTACACACTGACGAAAGCACACAAAAACTCAACACTGCAATTAAGTTTTTCTTCAAAATCTGATTCGTGAGCAAGCTACAGAGGTCTTTTTGATGTAGATTTTTGCTGCCACTTGGTAGTGGCCTACACTCAAGTCCTTTCTTACTTGTGTTGCCTAGCAGGGAAAAAATACATAGGTGCCTAATAATGAACTCAAAATAATATTAAAATCATCTGGACTTCATTTTTAGTTCTGCAAACACAGGTCCTTGGAGCATTCTAGTTTTGTCATTTATTTTGTATTTTTAAATCCTACTCTGAGTGTAAGGGGATTATGAGAACTGCTGGGGACAAGGGAATAATAATCCTTACCAGTATTTCCTTTGAAACTCAGACCTTGAGTTCCCTAACGGTAAATCTTTCCAGTGGATTAGTCACAGAGACTCACTGTGAGAACATCATATCTCTGCTGAAGTTAAAAGTCTCTTCTAAGCATTTAAAAACATTTACTTCATTTATAAAACAGCTATTTTTCAATTGATGTTGTTCTGCTTACTGATTGCTGAGAGAAGTTATAAAATTTTCATTTAAAGACATTCAAGGTTAAAAAAGCTTTTCTTTCATTAAGCATCTGCAGGAAAATGTCCTCTTCTACAGACTCAAATAGATACTGAACTGTTTCACTGTTTAAATTCCATTAGAGGACAACTTTAAAAAGGCCTTATTTGGGAGCTTTTATCCAAATCTTTAAAAATAAATATGAGATAAGGTAGAGGATTGTTCAAGTGATGTGAATCAGATAACTTCAAACACTTAGGGACAGTACTAACAGGCTAAAGAACAGCATTGTAAATCAGGTCCTAATTAGAGGCAGGCAATTATATTCACTTGGTATCCTGAAGATTGTCCTTAAAGGCAGCCTTTCTTTTAAGAACACATCACAGGTAGATCCTGCTTGCCATCAGAGTATGTTAGCTGTCACCATCATAAATTAATTATATTCACTCATTTAACCAAAATATAAATCTTTTATTTACTGAGTGATTACAGTCCAGTGCTGATATGAAGTAAAATATTCACTTGTGAAAAAGAAAACAAGTCCCTTTCTGATAGGATTGCACTTTCATTCACATGAAAGAATGTGCAGGAAACCAACAACACTTGAAAAGCAACTTTAGACCAGGACTGGTATTTGCCTTTTGACTTTTACAAACCAACTGTGTAGATCAAGGCTCTCCAAACTTAAAGCAGGAGAGAAAGGACTGAGATGTTGAACTACTTATGAAAGCATGACCAAGAGGAACTAAACAACCACTCGTCAAAGCAAGCATATCTGAAAAACGAAAAGGAGTACTCCCAAATATAGAAAATTTGGATACACCAATTACAGTATAAAGAAATTATAGGATTAATCCCAATAGTAACATTCAAGTTATCTTAATGATACAGCAAACTACATGCATAAAATACATTTTTCAGAAGCCATGTCAAACTAGCCTGACACTAAATTCTCAAAGCAGGTGAATAAGCTACTTTCACTGTGGAGACAGTCCATGAAAAACATATGATCAGAAAAGTTGAGATATCATTACTATGCATATACTATACTATCATCCTTCCTAGATCTTTATATTTTGTTCATTGTTTTAGTTTTAAAAATGCACCATGTTCTTCCATAATATCATCTTTGTTTATACCCATCACCAGTGAGACTGATAATTTTTGCAAAGTCTAGCTCTAAGTCTCCTGCTTGGTATCATTATTTTCAAATGAAATGACATTAATATGACACTTAAAAATCTTCTCAAATGCAGTCTTTACAAGTCCTGCTTTGAAACTTTCATGTGATTTTATCTTTGAGAAAAGATATCATGGTGGCAATTTAAGACTCAGAACACTAACTGTGCTTGAATTGCTTCCAATTCAAGTACAGTTGGCTGAGAATTGATTTTCCATTGTAATGCGGTGTTGGCATGCCTACACTGTATAGAGTAGGCTGCCTGCCAGCCTTACCACTGCCATGCAGGAGTAATAATATTATATAGTCTTACAAGTTAATTTCTTTGCAAACTACAATGGAAAAGTCAAACTTTTTGACTTGGAGCAATACTGTTATTTGATTGACAAACCTTTCAAGGAAAGCTAAATCATTACACGCTTCTGACTCTGAAATACAACTTCAGTTGACTCCATAGTGGAGAAACTACTACAGACATTTTTGTGCAGTCTGTTCTAGGTTCTCTACTATGATTTCTAAAGCAAGGATGGTGCATTTACGACCTGATTGTAAATCCCAGTCTAACACCTCTTGGTCTTCATTTTAAGATAAATATTGAAATTTTGTGCTTTACGCAAGTGACCATCATCATCTTCTCATACACAGGGTAGGTGTAGATTCAGAACAACAGTTTCAAAAGTATTTCAAGCAGGAATAAAGTAGGACTTCCACCTAAATACAAAGATTTATATTCCTCTGAACTATAACCAAACTAAGACTGTCTCTGTGCCATTAGAAGCATGCTGGAGGTACAGTGACCAGGATCAGAAAACACAATCACGCTAAAGACTTAGTTCCCTGGATTTATTTCAGCCCCTAACTTCTCTCTGATAAAGCTGCACTAGCACAAACAAGGTAGTGGGAAGAAACTGGAAGGAAAAAGTGAGCTGCTTTTGCTGGTGTACAAGCATAACGCACTCAGAACTACCACCTAAGGATGATTTTGATGCTTGTGCTACCCAGCAAGACTGGTTTTGTTTCATATTTCTCACTGTACCATCACCACTAACAAAACCCTTGGTAGTACAGGTAAAAATATTGGGTAATATATGTAAAGGAGCATTCTGGGGGGTAAGGAAGAGATCAAGTAACAGACGTCAGAAATTCTGGTGTACAGATGAGTTCCAGGTCTTTACAGAAACTCAGTGGATTTTCTGAATATCTAAACGTCAGGCACATTTTATTTCTTGATTCAAAACATTCCTTTCAACAGGGTATTGAAGAACAGATGTAGAAAGTGAAAAAGGAAAAAAGAGAGGGGGAGAAAGAAGAAAACTGGAGTCTGAATGTGTAACTCGGAAAACTCCCATTCAATCCCCATGTAGTCTCAGGAACGATACAGGATAATCCTGCATCTCTTCTGTACTTTTGAATTCAACTTTTCCTGACCACCTTGAGCTGTACCCTTGCTCAGCCTATAACCGTTCACTATGATAAACGTTGACATATCCAACAAAACAATTTCTCAGAAAGGACAGAGAAATTCTTCTGCCTAGCTTGCTTAAGGACTTGCAGACTTTTCCAGAGCATAACAGAACTCTATTCCAAAAAAAAAAAAAAGCTTTTTTTTTTAATTATTTTTTTTAATCACTTTCAGGACTCCACTCTATTTTTGCATGAGTAAGTTTGTAAAGTCATTCTATAAAGTGTAGGCAGGTACAATAAAAATGCCATTATTTCATAAAGCAGAGAAATTGAGATCCACTCTTCTATCACACTGAGCTCCTGATCATTTAAATAACCTTCCCACTATGCTGTACAATCAGAGTCTTCCTTGTGTTCTCTTTCTGATCACGTGTTCTTATGGTTTCCTGACGAAGATAAAAGACTAACTATACATTACTCTTCCTTGGAGTTATAGAGCTACCCTAGGGAGAAAGAAACTGAATTCATGTCCTGACTTCCTAGGTGAGTGCTCCAAAAAAAAATGAACTAGTGCATAAGGATAGAGCACCTTGGCAGATAGGTTTTAAAAGAACATAAATCATTCTTAGAGCTTTAAAAAATGCACCTATCTTCAAATAGCTTAAAGAAACAAACAGAATTTAAGGCACATGTATGTCAGTATTACTGAAGTATGTCCATTTGGAACCGGATCACTGATTTTGAGCAAATCCTGACTCAGGATTCATGTTACACTGGATTTCACCTTGAGGAGATGAACTTTCACTATATTGGCACACAGCTGCAGGGTGAAAGAAATCGAGATTTCCCTACAGAGGTCAAGGATAATACTCATACTGCCTGTCTCAGTACCTGAAAAGGACTTTGTGCCCACAATGACTTGTGAGTTGTAGATGGTGAGTAAATCCAAGCTGTCAGAACTTCACTCACTGTTGCAGTGTTTTGCATACACCTGCTAAGTCACCAGAGGCGCCAGTTTCGAGACGAGTATCGCATTCTCTTAGCCTTGAGTTATAGCAATGTGAATCATTTGTACAAAGAGTAGCTAAGAAGAGTCTGGCCAAAGGACATAGACATATACACAAACATACTTAACATTTATATATGTGCAACTAGAATTGGCCATAGGTCTAATTACTAATTAGACACAAAAAATATATTGTGGCCTCTTTTTGACTTCATCAGCACACTACCAAATATCCTCCATACAGCGCTAACATCATTTGAAGACGCTGCTGCAAAAAGATATTTAAGTACTATTTAAATGGAAGTTGTTAAATAAAAACAGCCTTGCCTGGATTGTGTTACATTTAAAAGACAAGAAAACAAATCAATGTTGCCAAATGGGAAAGGATAAGATCAATGGGTGGGAAGCACATTTTCAAGACATTAAAAATTTTAGAAGTAAAAACAAAAGTTTAAAAACTCAGAACAATTACCTGGCTGCCTCCTTTTAAATCAAAGTTCATGGCATTTATAGAATGCTAGACATAAGATAATACCTAGCATCTGAGTGCTTACCATTGCAGTTTTCTGATAATGTACCTCTAAAGGCCCAGGCCTTAAACAGAGCATTGCAATCATCAGCCATGATTTATGGAAGCAGTAATTCCCCCTTTGCCTATATTTCATGCTATTGAAGAGAAAGATTGGGCTGTCAGTAGAAATACTTTTTCTTCAGATAGAGTTAAAAGAACAGTAAAAACTATAGGTGACCCACATTTCAGCAAAGTTACTTTCTGCAGATTACAGCTACGTTAATACTGAATAAAAAAAAAGCCTGAGCCTTCATGAGTGTTATTCACAGCTCTTCCTCTTATTTTTCTGTGCAGACCACCAAAAAGCGTATGGAGCACATCACTGCTCTGGAACCAGGAGGCTCTGGAACCAGTAGGCAAAAAAAATGTACTAAAGCTCTAGAAAGGCATACAATTTTGTTGAAAATCAGACTGCAGTTCCTGGTGTACAGCCCTAGCTCCCATTAAACCACTGTGTCATGTCTTAATATGGGCAAGTACCCCAGGTAAGGTGCAAATGCTCGTGTCCAGAAATAGGTCTTTTCCTTTTAAAGAGACGTAAAGAGGTTTCAGGATACTCTTTCTTTTTTTTTGGTGTGTGGACATACACACAATTCTCTTGCCCCCTGCTCAGGTAGCTGTAACACTAAAAGCAATCGCAAAGCTTAGCAGAGCTTCAGAGAAAACAGATGTGGCAATGCTCACAGCAGTAACCCACTGCCTGGTTCCCAAATGCCAAATACACCTTTTCCATGCATCCCCCCCAGATCTGTGAAAAACCCTTCATACAACCACAAAACAAAAATAGGATTTCCCTCACCGAAGATATCTACCACTCTTTTTGAGAGTTCTTGTGCCACTTGGCTTGAGGCAGAAACATCCCATTTGAGCTTTCTTTATCCTCTTCATCCCACTTGTAGATCAGGGCCTGATTCTTACTGCAGACATTCACAGTAGTTATATTCATGCTCCCTTTCCTCCACGTCTTTCCCACAGGCCCAGCCAGCTACACAGCAACAAGAAAGAAATCCCTGGGAGGAACAAACAGTCCATCGCTCAGAGCCACATCCCAGTGACACCAGTGAACACCTTGTAGCTGGCTTTGCTGGGTGAAGAACGTACCCTGGCGGTGAGCTAAGAGGTGAAATGAATGCAGCTTTAAATAAATTCAAAATTATTTTGGTGTCTGTATGCAGATATATCTACCACTCCAGGCACACACATCAACCACCAGCAGAGTATGAAAGTATAAGAACATGCCGTATTTCTATGTGTGGAGAGGGTTATTTTACAACTTTTAACCTCGTAACAGATGTGGCAGATATAATTTTCCTCAGATCTTGTATAGCAATTATGCCATTTTACTGACCCATTTCTAACATAATATACTAACTTTTGAGGTTTTTCTAATGTCTAATGCACACCTACATTTATTTCACTTTTCAGTTCTGGCTTCTGATTTCATATCTGCAAATTATAGCTATCATTCTCAAAATAGCTTGGTCATCCTAGTGAACATTAGGTTAGCAAGACAGATGCTTCTCTGGTACTGATAACTTTTTTTTTCATTTATTTTGGAGCCTTTGTCATTCCGTGCCTTTATTGTTTTTTAGAAACATAGAAAGCAATGTTTAACAACTTCCAACTAATTTCTTAATCAGAGCAAGTTTCTTGCAAAGGCAAGCTGTAGGTTTGTGAATGGAAGTAGGGATAGCATTTGAGCAGACGTGGCCACTAGCATTACACCTACAGACACTTAAAATAAGGCCAAAATCATTTATATGCTCTTATATTACCATGTCTGTGAAATCATGCAAATATTGCAGGATCCGGATTCAAAATTTCTCAATACAAAAGAAAGAAAAAAAGGCAGCCTATTTGGACTGTATCGAGAGATTGTTCTTATTAGGTTTGTTGCTTTTGACAGAAAAACAAAGCTGTCACTTAAGTAATACCAGGGGGATAGAGTTGATATTACAGACATTGAGAGACCAAATATAACGTATAGTTAATTTAAAAATTCTTAACGTTCCTTGCTAGCCACAGTCTGAAAGAGCACTTCATTATTCCTTCTTAATTACTCAAAATCTGTATCACCCAGAGCACTTTAAATACAGAAAACGAATTCTGTGAAACTGTTTTTATGAATGATTTTTGACTCTCCTTTACCAGTAGAGAGAGGTGACCTACTCACAGTATGATGAAGCACACTTCCTGACAACTTGTGACCAAGTCCTATACAGCGTAAGCAGGACCTACCTAGAAACTACTGATGAAGAATTCACATACCATGAGTTACCAGATAGATGCATCACTTGCTTAAATGGCTGTTCTGCATTCCCAGTCTTTTAGATCTTATGGCAACATTAGGATTATAACTAGAAGCTAATCAGAGAACTTCTGCCAGATAGACTTAAGCAGCTTCACAGAGCCATTAAGAACCTGAGGCAGTACTTTGGAGCATGTAAGAAAAGGCTGTTTCTCTTTTAAAGGGTTTTTAATTGTGTTACTGTGATTTTAATTACTATTTAATGACTTAACATCATAATACAAGTTTCAGCCCACCAGCCACAAGCACCCTTCTCCCCTCCTTCCTCTTTGTTTTAGTAATTGGTGGTAGAAAGCATCCTAAAATGCTTACAAATCATGTGGCTAAAAATATAAAAACATTGTTTCAAAGCCTAATGAACAAGTCTCCTCTGTTTTCATTCATTCACCTACCCATTATACAACTCAACTTCCAAACCTGGGCTAGCTACCACAAAAGTGGAAAAGAAGGGGACAAAACGTGGCTTAACTTTCAGAAATCTCACAGCCAGACAAAAGACTGGTTATCAAAGATCTCTTTGCACAAAATATTCACTGAAAAATTCATTCTCTGCCTTCCCTTTTGCAGTTTCCCAGCCTTGTACACCTGTTTCCTATCACTTGTATTCTCCATCACCACCTACCTACCACATAAAAGGAATATTATAGTGCTTCACCTGCAGTCAGAGGGGAGCTTTCAACATATAGACATCCAGCTTTCTGTGGGTCACCAGTAAATAGGCTGGACCAGGATTTAACTTCCCACATGGTGCAAGGAGCTGACTGTTTTTGCACATCTCCTTCTGTAAGGAAATGTGCACATCTCTTAATGTTGATCTAAAGAGCCAATGGTACCTAACTCCTTGAATTTCCCACTCAGCAGGATCCAGTTTCTCCCTCTCATAGACTGAAGCTTTTGCCTTTTTAAGAACCAGCTTCTCCCAGATCTTGGATACTGCTGAACTTGGAAGTGACACTCCTTTCTCCTCCTCCTTCCTCCCAGCTGGAGTATATACTAGGAAAAACAGGGCCAACAGATAATAGCCTGCTGATAATAATGAAGGGCATTTTATAGGGAGAGAGAAAAACTACTATAAAAGCCATCTAAAATGAATGTTCTGGACAGCTGGTTAGTGTTTCTGCACCAAATACTTTCCTACACATTTCTGAGATGACAAATGCTCATTTCAGTTAAAAGTGCAGATTCAGTTTTCTGAGACACTGACAAATAATTTTGATAAAGATAGACTATTTCACAGCCTCTGCAGCAGCCTGTCAGTTTTACAGCACCATTTTATCTTATGAAGCTCAGAGTATTGCCACATTGTTTAGAAAATGTTAAATATACATCAATAAACCTGTGTTCTTTTGCTCAGATACTAGTTTTGTTCCCATACAACTCAGGTTTTCTAGTTTCAGATCATGAGTAGTACCCAGGACTGACCGACCCAAAATTCCAAATATATAAACAAAAATAAATTATTTAAAAATAACTAAAAGGGAGGTATTCCATGAAGAGGCAAGATATAGGTCCCCCTAATTCTATTTACTATTGACTTCAATAGATAAGAGTTTATTCACCTTTCAAACGTCTGATGTAGGGCAATAACAAGAGAACATAATAGATACAGGATGGAAAGGGTTGAATGAAAATGTAGAAACGAAAGCAACTCGTGCTTTTCTCAGTCTGTCAACTTTACCTTGAATATGCAAGTATATGAGGACTCTTCATATTCTTTTTACAGTTAATTCCCTTTACACTCAGTTACATTAATGCATAACCTAGTATAGAATCCATAAGGGTCTGTACTGAGACATTGATGTATCTGAAGTTCCCTGTTACTGTTTACTTAATGCACAATACTTCAAGAATACTGAGGGAAAGTTTTTAGTTAAACTCATCTAGACTCTCCCAAAACAAAGAACTAGGTGTTCAGTCTTCCAAAGAGGACATGTCTAAAAACCCATCAGAACGTCCACAGGTAAAAGTCAGGGCTGCCATTCTTTAAGCCATATGAAGGCAAGACAGACAAGAACCAAAGAAACATTTCTAAGTTCCTTTTAAAAATGTTTCCAGTGAGGAACGTTATAAATATTTTATTGGAGGAATAGATAGAAATTTCAATTGCTCCTTGAAGAGCTATTGTGACAAATTTAGAGATTAAATTCAGCCATTAAAGTATCAAATGGAGAGATTTTAGTCCTGCTTTTATTGGAAATCAAAATGCAATTTTAAACTGTAGAGCTCCTACTGATGCCTTTATAATAGAAGCATTTCAGAGCTGGACTCAAATGGTTTATTCCACTCAAACTGACACTGAAAAAAAAGAGATTTAGTCTTGGAATAAAATAATATTTATTTCCAGACAAAAAGATTCAATTTTATTAAAGATGCAGAAGAGGGCAGCTGTTGTCTTTGATTATATTTATAAAGTATGAATCACTTTTAGCACACAGAGGTAGCAAACCAGAATAAATTAATGCTCACCATGTGGGGACATATGCAGATGATAAGGATGATCACAGCTCCTCACTTCAATTATAATTTCAGCATGTTCCTGCTACAGATGTCTGCCAGGCTTAAAGATACAATTTCAGACTACCATAAAAAACTTTATATAGGAAAGAAGAAAAGAATCCAAGATAGAAATTCAAAGGTTTTGTACACAAAAAAGAAAGCAAGTATTCCATATCTGAATTCACACTATTTGCCAAGTGACGCTTGGGCTTTCTACTGACAGTGAAATTGCCGTGTCGTAAAATTCTTAATGCATACAACACGAGGAAGCATTTTGTCAAATATGGTAGCAAATAGCTATGGCAGTTTTGGGGTTACAGTACCCAGATGGAGCATCCCAAGACAACTGACACTATCATGCAGAAATGCATGATGGAGAAATGAGGACATTAAACTGAACTACACATTTGGTTTGAGGACAGAGAACAAACATCTTTGAAGTTACTGCAAATAGGAAAAAGCCACCTTTTCTCCAGTACTAGGAGATGTATACAGGTTGTTATAATACTCTAAAGATTACTTGTTAGATAGTATCCATAGTTATTTCAAATGGAACAATTATTTTTAAACTCTTGCTCTCCTGTGACAAAAAGTGTAAGTGTCAAACTGATATCATTTACAAATTTTGTCTATGATTTTGGATTAAGGATTGATATAAAGGAAGAGGAAAACTGCAAGTGCCTTACAGTGGATAGAAAGCGAAAAAATAGAATTTGCATGAATGAGAAAAGTCAGATATAAATACAGAATAAGTCTTTGTCTTTCTGAACATGTTCTGCTGGGTATAGACTTACATAATAGGAAAAATTTATATCTGCCTACTTTCCTTTTTACTGACTAGCTGAATGTTGATACTCCAGAGACCATCACAAGAAACTATGTAAGTCTATGAATTTCATTAAAAATTTGCAATACTGTGGTGAAGCTAAACACTGAACAGAGTTGTGATCTCTGAACAGAACTGTTGTTACATAAAAATTAAAGTAACTATGAATTAGTAAATCGATCCGTCAGGATGTAAACTGATTTGCAAGAATTGTACGTATCTTATCTAGTCCTGTCTGTCCATGAGAACAGATTTTTTTTTTTTGAGAAAATGTCTGGAAAGGATAAACTGACTTTGTGTGAATGTATCTGAATAACTAGCCCCCCTTGTAGCAGATTACATAGGAGTACTATATATGTGTGGGTGCATATATATCAATACATATACATAACAGCATGTATTTCCAATATACATGTAATGCTTTCATTTGATTTAGATAATCAGTTACCAATAAAGGATTAAGACTAATCACTAGGAATTACTTTTGCAGTAGTAGAATAACTATAGATATCATATAGATCCTGAATGCTTTCCGTGCATTATTAATGACTAAATAAACATACATCTGGTAACGTCAGTACCTTGCTCACACCCTCTGCTTCTCAGATCTCCAACGCAATTCAAACAAGGTAGTTTTGAATTAAACTATTTATCTTTTTTTTCCCTCCTCAAACTGTCATATCCTAAATGGTTCATTTGTTGTCATGTCTACAATTTATAAATTGCTAATAAGTTTTGCTTATTTTAATTTGACAGAAAATCACAAGATATATACTTAAAAAACATTAAGACTGGTGACTGCAGAAACATCACCAGTGACCTTAACAAAAAGTGAATTCACATCCAATAAAGCCTCTAGTTAAGATGACAAAGGAAAATTTTTCTGGAAGCTTATCGTCAGTTTTCCTCAGAGCAGAAAAGGCACACGTTGTAAAAGAAAGTATCTCAAAATTGTGTAGTTGAATAACTTTTGTTGTGATAGCACTGTCTGTCTGATTATTTTGGGGACGCAACAGCAGAGTGGAGAAGAGTAAGATGCAAGATGCAAGCCTTGCCTCAGATAGAACAGATGAGTATGTCATTAATTTATTCAATCACTCATAAATGCATTGCATAATTGAAGAGATGCTGTAATACATTCCCCTCTCCTCTTTTTGATAGGAGAGTCAAACACCATGCAGTTATACAGAGGTTACCTCCTCTCTGTTGTGCCTTACCTATTGCATTCTTCTCATTTATTTTATTTTTTTTTTTACCTTCCCCTGCCCAGAGTATTGTTACAAGTATATGCTCATCCTCTTCTTCCCTCTTAACCTTCTCTTTCCCCTCATTCTGCTAAACAGAAGACCCATTTCCTTCTCAAACCCCAGGTCACAGAGCTTGTAACCAGGTGGTAAGCACAGCACAGCCCCAACCACAATGTAACAGCTCAGGAAAGAAGTTTAAAATGGCCTTTGTCTCCCTCACTGGCTATAAGAAGTATACTCAAAATTCCTGCCAAATGCACACATCGAGCAGAACATCCAAGGGTTCACAAAGTTTACCTTATTTTGGATCAATTTATTATGCTTGTCAGACCCTGAGACTCTTCATCACTGGTTGTGAGAAGTTCTCTAGAGAGTACAGCCAGAACTGTCATTCAGAAAGCAAAAATTTCCTGCTTCCTGTTCATGTGAATTTATAATGACAGCTATCTGTAAGCTCTACCGACTGCAGGGTATAACCTGATCATTTCAGAGGAATGATCTCATTTTATCAGTGACTTCTGTTTCAATCTACCAAGGCATCATTTTTGCACACAGCTTTTGCGGAAGGTAGACTGATATTTCACATTAGAATTTCAGCTGCAGTCCCATTCTTGGGGACTATGAAATGATAAAAAGTACTCCTAATATTGTATTAAGACTATGCATATATAACTTCAGAATTTCTAAGGCAGTTACATTCTGTTATTGCATAGGTTAATTATGGAGAGAGGAAAAAAAACTATTATAAACTTGTATTAAAGTAGTCTGGCTTTCACATGTGGTTAAAACCACACTAATTAACAAAAATACTCCATGATAGCTCAGTTAACTAGAAGGAAATATAAGCTCAGTACCATTAAATGCCAAAGGCCAACTAAGGTGATATCCGTGTGAAAAATCCTGAGCGTCAAGGGATGCAGATCAAGTATTATCAATGGCAAGAATAAAGCTTGGAGCATCTGGTTCTGTTTCACTATTTTGTAGCAGCGAGATTTATCAAATACTTCACAATAGAGTTGTTCTTGGGCCAATTAAACCACAACCTTAAGGGACAAGTGTAAGATAACAGTGAAAAGACATTCTGATATACACCCTTATGATAAGAAATATGACGTGGCACTGGACGTGGACTAAGCATTTACACCAGCATAACAGAACACTAGATGAATTATGAGATTTAGAAACTAAGGGGATTGTCAAAATTTGCTAATCCCTTGCCAGGAGAATAGGTAGGACGTATATATATATGTGTGTATATATATATAAATATCTAGGAGAACATCTAGCTTATTTTGCCTAAAATATATTTATAGCCTTTATGTCAATGGGATTACAAAAATCACATTTAACAGATGTATATTGAAATATTTTGCTGAAGTAAGGTCTTTGGTACCCTAGGTTGACAGATTATTTAGAAGTTATTTAGGTACATGGTTGAAAACAAATTATTTTATCAGTAATCATAATATATTTGATTAGTATTTGATCATTTCAACTTATCCTTCCACATTATATATTTCTGTATTCATTTTTTAATAACCATAATTTTTCTTCTGATACAACCACGCCATTAGGAAATACATCTATAGATTTATTATTTAAATAAAATTAGGGCATTGCTCTTGTCCATTTGAGCTAATCAAAAAGATGATTTTAGCCTCTCTGTTTAATGAAGAAAAGTATATCGCAGAAACATGACCACTGGTGCAAAGCCAGAGAAAACACGGACTAATGATACCAACTTTCAGACGCTTTACACTAATTTCATTCCAGCAACACCACATGCCTCTGAATTTGGCAAGAAAAACACATTGAATCCAGAATATTCTTTAATTCAAGACCATGCCATAAAAACAACTGTCACAATGGAACATACTTAAAAGCATAAATTCATTGTGAAGTTGTAGAAGAATCTCAGCAGCTTTAACAAACTTTCCCAGCTATGAGTTATAGCCAAGATTTTAAATGTTCTAGTTTACATACTAACAAATTACATATATTGAGTTCATGCACAGCAAATGACAAGTAAACTTTTTTTCAGATAGGTATGTTGCAATCAAATCAGTGACTATGACAGCAACTATGTTTGAATTAACTCCTCCTAAACATGGCCTGAAACTGTATCATGCAGTTCAGTATGGCTGAGCTGACCAAAGCAATTTCATGAGATATTTATGTAACTCATACCAGGTATACCAGGTATAAAGGTTTGTTTTGTTTAAAAAAAAAAAACTTATTTGTTGATACGCCCTAGAAATCTAGGGCACAAAAGTTTCAGTTCTTGTCCTAATAAATGTCTGATTATCCCATGGAAACTAGGACAAGCTTAAAAGGATGAAAATGAAGCCCATGAAGCCCATTTCAGAATGTCCCCTGGTGGTTAAGGTACTCTCCCAGAAAAATTAGAAAGCTATTCCTTTAAACTAGAAAGCAAAAAGTAAGTGCTTTGTTGCCAACAGAAGGATGACACAGGGTAGAATTTTTTATATTAGGAATGGAATCCAAACCTTATTAATCTCCAAGTTTTGCTCTTTTGGGGTTTTATTTTAATTTTCGGTTGCTATGTAGGTTTTTCATGTAAAAAGAAAAAAAGAAAAAAGAAAATCTCCCCTATTCAAGACTATTCTCTAATCTTTACTCAGATTCAAAAATTGCATCTCTTTGGCCAAAACAATATGCTTCATACAGAACTATGCACTTCTGTCCTCCAGAAGAAATATGTACATTTCCCTAAATTAAACGTGATAAGGCACCACAATAGCTGGATTTTTACAACTCTTCTGAACTACACAAATCAGTAAACACAAAGAATATTTTTATATCTAGGTGTCAATTGGGTAATGGGGGGAAGAAAGGGAGAATTCAAGAAAAACTTCAAACATAATAATTGATACATTCCAAAGGACAAAAAAAAATCCTAAACTTCTTATCTGAGCATTTCATCCTTCCCTCTCAAAATCCTGAAGCTCAGGAAACAGCATAGTTCCTCACACTGTGTAAAATCATGTAGTGAAGATTAATGATTGTCATCTGTAATGCTGTAAGGGTGCCACCAAATTTCTAACACCACCCCTTCATGTTCTCTTGTATGGAAGCATCTAGAAAAGCTGGTCATTTCAAATATTTTGTGTGAGGCTGCCATAAGTATGGTTATGTTCCTGTACAAGCATTTTGTAATTAATATCACTGTACTGCCCACAGTTTTCATTCTAGATATTTCTTAGCAGTGACTTTTATTGTAACTGAGCAATTTGGAAAATAAGTTACCTTTTGCCACAACGTGGGAGGAGCATCTAAATGCTCTTTGTGTTATCTGTTGGCTGTGATTTGAAATGGCATCTCCCCTTTGTTCCACCACAGCAAACCTGTAGTTAGCCTTCACTCTTGCATTAGTCTTAGGCTAGCCCAGCTGCAATACACAAATACAGCAGCTTTTCCACTTACCAAAGCTCATTTAAACTAAAGATGAGTCACATCTAGTCACAAGTTCAATAGAGAACATGCATTTGACAGCAAAACCTACAAAGCTTTTAAGGGCTTTCCTCACCATTCTTCTGTATTCTTTGTCCTATTATCCACTATTTCATTCTTCTTTATTTTGTTGGTTATTTTCACATGAAGTTACAATAGTTCAGACCTGAGAGGTTGAATTTTACATAATTCTTGCAAATATGTTTTTGTTGTGTTTGATTGGAAGAGTAACAGAAGATTTCAAAGAGCTCAAACTCCCCAAGGGTTTACATACTTTAAAATCTCTATTGCAAAAAAAGTGTGAGGGGGACAACAGACCTTCCAATTAATATTACATTAGCAGCATTTTTTTCTTTTTTTTTTTTTTTTACAGACTACTATCAGGGTTGTGTGCTTAATGAACAGTTTGATTTAAAGCTTAAAATTATTAAGTGTTCCACCAGAGTCATAAATAATGCAGTTTATAATATTTCTATCGAGCATATAAAACTACATTTGTCTTCCATTAACAACACACTTTTTAAGTAGCCTGACCTCTTCAGATATATAAGAACATGCAATTAGTGCAATTTGTCACAGGTCCTTTACATTTTAATAAGATGTAATTAATTGCCTGTTTAGTCTAATTAACTTTGAAGCCCTGACAGTTCTTGCTCTCTGGTATAAAGCACAGCTTCTTATTTGAATTGCTAATATCAGACAGAGTGCCTCCATACAACAATAAATTCAAAGCTGTGTACCTTTGCACATTAAGAGACACGGGGCTAACCTACTAATATTTGCGTTAACTTTTTCCAAACCTATTTTTAGCAACCTGTGCCAATACATGGGAGTCCACATTTGTGAAAGAGCCAGAATAACTGTATAGTACTATTGGAATTCTACTGATGATCCCAGAATATAATAGCTCTATCTGAGCCATACTACTTGAGTATGTTTCATACATGATTTAACAAATGAATTACAGACTCAGGCCAGCAGAGATGCAAATCCTTTATGCCCTTCGAAGTTATCTTGCAGCTCATGAAGAGCATAGCAACATATTAAACAGATGACCCTGAAAGCCCTACACTTTACTGATCAAAGAAAGTTATCAGCTACATGGAACTAACATTGGACAGAGTTAAAAATAACATTGGACACAGTTAAAAGCTTTGGAACTCATACTTGTGGTTTTTGTTTTTAGTTTGGACTTTGGGTTTTGTTTTTTAGCTGTATGGGATAATGACAGTGTATCTTGATTTTAATGCAAATTTTTATTTAAAATACAGATTTATCTCCTGATTATTTTAAATACTTACAGGACTGAATTTACAGATGCTAAATAGAACTTAATTCAACTTAATAGCAAATAAAGGGGCAGGTTGACATACCTTCTCTTGAATAAAATCCTTCTCTGTAAATGACCCTTCTAAAGTTAGTGACCTTCTTCTAGAACTACAAAAATGGGAGAACATGAGAAAACGTACAGAAAAGTGCATGTGGAGAACACAAACTATTCAATGAAGTGTTGATGTATGTTCAAAAAGAGCATATATAATACATTCAGTGGAAGTTTTTGCAAGTTGAAATATTTTATTTTTTTTATTCTGAAAATAGGAATAATTTCACAGTCTGGGGGCTCTTTGCATGGCCCTCACAGAATGCCAAGTAAGGGGATATATAAATCTCACCTGCTATAACACAGACACTGACAGGGACAGAATGAGCACCAAAGCAAATATGAGGTAGAAATGATTTTTTATTACTTTAGGTATTTCTAGATGTCAGATAAAAATGAGAACATTGCTAAAAAATTTACAGAATGACAGCTGTGCCTTACGGATAACATTCTATGGTTTGATATATGAGGCAGAAAATGTGAAAAATATTGTGAAGTACCACCTTGACATGATGATGGAATGCCACAGGAAGTACGCTAACTCTGGAGGAATGTAATAGACCACCGTTAAATAAGAGGAGGAGGCTTACACAGTCCAACAACAAAAAAAGAAATATCAGTCTTTACATAAATGAAAGTTGCGAAAACTTTTTCCTTTTTATACAGCCACCCAAGTTCTGATGCTTTTGTTTGAGCAGGATTATGCCTCAGTTTCAATGGTTATAGAGGACTTTGCAAACGTACTATGCCTTTTACCAAACACCAAAGGATGCAGCCACTACAGCATTACAGAATTTATAGTACAGGCTATTACAACAGACTATGTATTTTTTAAAAGTACTCAAATATAGCACAGGAAGGCTCAATAGGCAATAGTTATGTGGCTAAAGCAATTTAAAATAACTGCTATAGCCTCATTTATCAAAGTCTGCTCCAAGCCAGACTATAAACAGTGAAAAGTTGAAAATGAATAAGAACCAAATCCACTCAACATCCTGCTAAATGTCCACTTAGCATCATGTATACATACCCTGTCACAGATGCATCTGTACATTTTGTACTTGAATATGAAGTATTCCCCCACGTGCTCGATCCTTGAAACAAGGATCACAATAATCGAACCCCATTTGGTACAATAGGGCAAGAATGTCTGGTGTCCACCCTGCAAATCAAGGCCACATGCATGCCCTAATCCCATTTTAACACCAGGCTTGGACTAGAGCTGCATCAGCAGTACTGCACCTCGTGTCTGTCTGGCTTCAGGAGTAAGCCAGGCCTGTGAGCAGAAAGGGTTGCTGCATGGTACAGGAGGATGCTCAGCCTGGCTGGTCAAAGTGCCAGGTCTGACAGGTAGGCGGCCCTGCCTCCTGGCTAAGATGCCACATTGAAGCCTGCACTCACCCTGAAACTGTCGTGTTTACAGAGCTTCTTCCACATGGTACAGCTACATTCACAGTCTCCAAAAGCATCCAAATTCCCTCAGAGCACCTCCACACGGACAGCCTTCCACCCATATCAGCTGGCAGCCCTTCACTGTATCCACCACTGAACTACCCAGGTACCTCCTCCATGCTCTTTTAACCCTCCACTGTATCAGTCATTATTTAACTGAAGCCAGTTTCATTTTTAAAAAGAAAAGTGGAAAGACAATGAAGCATTCAACTCTGCTCACCAGAGAATATGCATGAATTTGGGAAAATTTTCAATAAATGTATGATATTGCTATAGGCTGTATAAACATTACAGTTAAAAAGCAAAGTAATGGCTTCTGAACGTCACTCCAGGTTTGTTAGTTATACATGTCAGACACATACAAGGAAAAATGGATAGAAAGCCAACAATGATACAAGTGATGATGAGTTATAATTGTAGTACCAGTAAATAAAAAAAATAAATCAATGTTTTCATAGAAACTGTTTAGAAAGAAAATTGTTCAGGTCATCCTTTCTAGACCTTATCACATCTTCTCTTGTGTAATTGCACCAGTAAACATAGTGTCAAAGATCAGCCCCAGCTCTGTTTATCTCAGCATAGTAAGAAACAGTAGGGGGACAGGCATTCGTAAGGAAGCAAGCAGTGCTTCCTTTTGGAATTTTAAATCATTTCTTCTAGCAACACGAAATAAAGAACTTTACACAATTATTAATCACCATATGATCACTGCTCAACAACAATGCCACAGTTACTGTAGCATTCAAGTCAAATGTTAACAAAAAAGAACACAGCAGCCAAAGCGATGTATACCTAAAACAAAAAGAAAAGTTGAAGACATTTTGTATTTAGAAGGGAAGAACAGGCTTCAAAGCCTCTTTCCTTCCTAGGTCTTCAGGAAGACAAAAATCTACCTAATCTTACACTCTCAATGAACAGACATAAAATTTCATTAAAATATCTGCCAAAATTCATACTCTTATTTTGCGTTGCTAGGCGTCTCCTCCAAGTCTTATTTCTACTGACCATGTTCATCGTTCTGGGTGAAAAATTCATTTGAAACCTGGTCCCATAGTTGCTGTATGTGAAATCAGTTGGACTACAGGAACTGAAAAGATTAAAAATACCTTCCAAAATAAATGCTACCTAATGGTTACTTTTTCAAGGTTAGGACCCCATTTATCTAGGTTAGACAAGGAACTAATGGAAAAGGAAAGGGGAGGAACTGTTTATGAGATGGTGAACATGGAGATTTTTTTTGGTTGTTGGTGGTTTTTTTTTTTGATCCCCAAACCAAACAATCAGAATAAACAGCTATGATGACCATCTCCTTACCTTACAGTCTCTTATGAAACCAAGATAAGGCAATGACTTCAGAGCATACAAATAAAAAAATAAAGTGACCAATTAAAATTGGACATGCAGTTGGTCATTTACATTTCTTATTAGTCAAAGGCAATCCTGATAGTGAGGGATTTGGATAACTGGACAAGTGGGCAAAAAGATGGTGGCATAAATTTAGATAAGCTGCAAACATTTGGAGTACCAAAGGCCAACAAATCATTCAAAGTTGTAGAAATTAAGAAAAATAAACTCAGTAAGGATAATTATAATACACTGTACATAGATGAAAATATTGAAGATAGGTAAAAGGTATACTCTGCATAAGACTCCACCTACTCCATACGCTTCTTAGACCCAATAAACCTCAGCTGAAATATCATGACTGGCACTGAACACTTCAATATAAATAATAAAGAATAATTAGAAGTGTAGAGACTATAA
Organism: Anser anser; assembly: GCF_964211835.1. Lineage (NCBI taxonomy): Eukaryota > Metazoa > Chordata > Aves > Anseriformes > Anatidae > Anser > Anser anser. The sequence goes on along the minus strand of NC_139724.1, from coordinate 38,739,687 downwards.
AAGAGAATGAAGCACACAAAATCTGACACCAAGCAGGAAAATTAAAGGAATCAGTATACTAACTTCAGAAAATGTAAGGCACACATTTCCAAATATGTAAGATAATGTTCTAAACTGATAGTGATTGATCTCTACTAGGGTAGAAAAAAATTAATCATTGCATATTTGAGGAGCATGAAACAATCCTTATGATTAAAGAAAAAACTTATGTCTAAACTAGAGTTGTAAAGATATATAAGAGATGTTCTCAAAATTGGGTAGGTTCATCATTTGAAGTCCCTTTTAGCTCAACCTGTCAAAGAGTTCTAATAAAGAAAATTTTGTTAATAATATACAGTGGCATCTGAAAGCAAGTGAACTTCCAACAGTAGCGACACATTATGAAACTAAACATCTATTTAAGGTGAAATCATTTTTGTCTACTTATAAGAATAATCACAAAGTTCTTATATTAATCTATTTTAAATTAATGTCTGTCAGAGGGGAAAATCCACTGAAGAAGTTTAGCATTGTTGACAGTAGTTGACATGCAGGTATGATTGATGTCTACCTTTCCTTCAAGGATGAATGGGAAGCTGGCAAATGCCACATGTACATAATGCTTGGAATTTTAAGGAAAATTGCTTTTCAGACATCGTACTTGACATTTCCTCCTCATACTTCAAATTATTCCTTGGTACAAGTTGCATGTTTATATAATGTGCTTTGCTCTACAGTCTGGTTTGATCACATCTCCTTTAGGCTTTCTTCAGGCAGTTGAAGTTATAAATAGGCCAAAAGCACTGCCTGTAGTAGAGATGAAATAGAGATTAACTCTGTCAAAAAAAAAAGGAGAAAAGAAAAAAGCCAAGGAAAAGCTGAGACCTTTATATTGAGCCATTAGCAGAACACTGAACTTTTATTCTACTTACTCTAAACTGCCACCCAGGCTTCTACTGCTTGCCTCTATTAAGAGGCAGCAAAAATAATGAAGGATAACTTCAGCCCTTCTGATATGTTTTTTATGAAGTTAAACTAACAAAACCAGAGGAAGGAATTTTGGAGAGTTCATTGGCATACAGAAGGCCCTACTGCAGTGACCTAATAAGGTTCAGGAGGATATAGCCTGTGTGAGCTCAGGAGCACAGATCGATTTGTGGACATGAAAGATGCCAGTGGAGACTTTAGTTGGTGTCTCCTGTGACACAGCCGTGCTGCTGACTCTGGTTTGTCATGCACCATGCCTGTTCCTAAATAAGATAACCTGATCTACGCTTCAGGGCTTCCTTCTATTTCAGATTTTGTTTCATCGAAACAGGAAAAAACAGTTTATAAGTTTATGGGTCAGATATTCATTCCCAGAAGACATACACAAAGCCTAAGGGAACAAGTGAGCAATACTTGTTGTTGCAATTCAGGTCTGCAACCACAAATCCTAAGAGTCTGTGTTGTAGGGATGCTGTGAGATAAAGTCTAGCTATGGAGTAGAAAACTAGAAACTGCAGAGGTATCTAATGATCAAACAGATGATTGTTTGCTTAAACACTTAAGCATAGCACATTGATTTGCACTCTGCCATATTCAAGCATAACTAAAACAGATAAAATCCTGAGTAAAGAAGGCGGAACTCCAGACATCGATCCCCAGACACATATTGACAAGTGTGAGTTAAAATGTAAACATAAACAGAGCCATGAGTTTCACCTTAAGTAAAACCCTCAGGCATGCTGAGGAAATTTGAACCGTGAAGATTTGCCTACAGGCAAAACAGTTTACTGAAACTGTAGCATGCCAGTTAAAAAGATAGGGATGTAGGGGTAGCTGTAAAACATTCAGTTTAACAGCCTTGGCTCCGTCTTTCGCTTCTTCACAAAAATAAATACAGAAACATGAGGCAGCTATCTGGCTCTGTTAAGGTTAGCAGCTGTATGTCCTGCAGCCCTGGAGAGGGAAGTATCAAAAAATCTTGAAATGGATACAGGTTCTTCTGTTCAAAACCTAGGACCAGAAGCACATCCGTGCATCACGAGTTATCCATTTTAAGACCAAGATGCTTTGCACCAACTTGTTTTTACAGTAATGAAGTTTAGTATTAGAGGTGAGTGTTTCATTAGATATTCTGAACCTACAACTTACTCTGAATCATTTTGTTGAATCAAACGGCTGTATCACGTCCTCTAGGATTTTTTGAAATTATATTCACAGCACTGATCATGATGCAAGCTCTTTGATTTCCAGTCCAGGAGTCATGCCTTCGACTTAGATACAGTAACTTGACCTTAAGAATACAAAAGGAGAGGGAACCAAGTTGTTCACTCAATACTCTATCAACTATTAGAATTTCCACAAGTTGATTGATGCATTGAACTCCCGTTCATTTTGAGGGCAATTTTGCTTGTTAAGTGCTGGTAGGATTGCTCCCTATCCTAGATTCTGCATGCTAACTGTTAAATGCAGGAGGAAAAGTGTCACAGAGCACAGGGGTCTGAAGCTCTATCATGTCAGACACATTGATAAAATCCTGCTCAAACAAGTTGAAAAAAACTGCCCTAAGCTACAGTAATCATTAAAACTAAATCTAAGTTAACGTTGAGTGCTATTAACTTCCATTGCAGTGTTAGCAAAGAAACCCCCGATGGGAAGCTGACACAGTTTTAGCTATTATTACCATCTTGTTTCTCAGAACTAGATGAATGCTTTAAAGATTGAATCTCTTATCGTATACTTTCCATGTTTCATTACCATACTTTAGTCTTAGCACATGAGCATACCTACACAAATGCAAGCAGGTCTATGCAACTCTGTTCATCACTTCCGCTTATAATAAATCTTTCATTTTCATCTAGGAGTCTGTCAGAAATAGCTTACCAAAAGTAGTAAGCCATCTATTGGAGGTCCCAAAAGAAGCATCAGACAACAGCACAGCATACATGAGGCTCTCTACATCACCCACTTTGGACTTGGAAAAAAGGAAACAGCCATCTCACTTTTCAGAGCATTCAAACCACCAATAAACAAATGAAATAGCAAGAAGAGAATTGCTGCCAACTGGTATATAGTTTATAAAACAGTCATTCTTTTCTTTAAAAAATTAAACCAGGTCAAACAAACATCGTCTGAATTTGTTTAATAACCAAGCTCAAAATTCACTCTCAGCATTGACTCTCTCAGTGTCTGAGGACTATATTATGCATTATGTACACATCAGCTTCTATCAATAAACAGTAATGATTTCAGCAGCACGGTCATATGGAAGACTTTTGAGTTCTAATCCTTTTTAAAAAGGCAAAATAACATTTTTCTTTTACAGGAGCTATAGACAGGTGATATTTATTAATTCATCCACATATGAAATGTATGATTACCTTTTTTTTCCCCTCTGAAAGCAGAGCCATTTCAGAAATAAGATTACTATTAAAAATATTTACCTGCATTTTTCATGGAAGTTAAAATGGATTACAGAGAGATGGGTTTGGACTTATTTTGAATTACACATGTTGAATTTTTAATATATGGAAATCTCACTATTTGCTCTCTGTGGGAAAACTTGTCTGATCAGTTATCCAATAGCCATTTCCTTGCCCTGGAACAAAACCTGAGGCATTTATTCAGTTTTTATTTTTTCTTTATTTAGGCAGACTTGCTGGCTTCAGTGGGAGTTTAGCACTGCAAGATCTGGAAATAAAAATTGAATGAAGACATTAACATCTGTTCACCTGGAAGAAGTATCTGCATTTTTCTTGGCTTACTTTATACCCAGGGCTGAATAAAGCATGCAATAGCATGGTTACTCACAGAATATTGTCAATTTGATCATTTTGCACTATCCTGTGGAGAGATTAAGAATAGGGGAGATACCTGCTTTTCTGAACTCTACATTGAAATTCCATCTTCAAATAGTAGCAGTCAAGCAGAGCTTCAACTGCATAAAATGGGACTACACAAATGCTTCTGGCATACTCAAAAACTTCTTTGTTATACTGCAGAGACAGAATTCTGTAATAGAAACTATAAATTAATCTCTTTATGCAATGCTTAGTCTCCTACTAAAACCATGTCATGACAGTTTTGTGCTGAGTGCACTGCTTTTGCCCCTGTTTCTCCTGTCTTCCTGTAACTCTAAAAAAAAAATATCAGCTTTGGCTCTTTGTCTCTTGTACCACAGCTTTCATTGTTTTCAGTTCTCATGAGAACACTTTGGACTAGTGTTTTGAAGAGACATATGGTACAGGTGTTCTGTGAATCCTTTTAAACTAAATGTGTATTTACATCAGTTCCCTGTTATGTTAAGACAGTATGATGACTTCTTGTCCTTAATCTGTGTTCTTTAGGAAAAACCTTTAGCTTTAAATGGTCCATCCTACCAGTCTCTGCTCTGTATATTCCAGTTTCTTTCTTCTCATTGGAATGAGCTTTGTGATGCACTTCTCCAAAAACGACAAACACAACTTCATGACTTTAAACCTCCCAACAATCATTTGATGTTTTTTGTTTGCTTTAAGATACATCAGAGGATGTCAGTGTCACTTGAGATCTTTCATTGATATGTTTGTACCCTTGATTACCAGAAGCACCCAACTCTACACATGCAAGATGAGTACACAGTGAGTTGGAAAAGGTTTCCAGATCTCAGGAAGCTATCTGATGGATTTTGAAACAAATTCTGTACAAAACAAGGGTAATGTAGCTTGATGGCTTCCAGGTAGTAAAAGACCAATTTCTCCATATGAAAGTATGAGCTATGTCTGTAGCTGTTTTTGTTTCTTTAGTGGATGAGTTTATTTCCATTATATTAAAAGTGGTGAGCATCAATAAATATTAATATAAAACAGCCCAGCAACAGCCTTCTTTGCAACAAAGAACAACTTTTTCTCCTCACCCCCATTTTTCTTCCTTGTGCATGAGTGTCTTCTGCCATAAAAAAAATACCATAATTAAAAACTTACCAGCTAACTTAGTCAGCTTCTTTGTTAAGTATTTATATTTTATATCATTATTCTCCTCATATTCTGTCCAGAAAGCCATAGATGACCAATTACTCTTTTTCCTTGACCATTAATTCTAGATCAGGCCTCTTTGAGAAATTGCCAAGCCCTTGAAATTTCCAAGTTTGACAGCCTGAGCTTCCCATGTCAAACAGTTATGAGTACTCTTCCATGTCTCCATGGATTTTACAGCACCACTACTGTGCATTCTTAATCTGAAATCACTTTCTGCCTGAGGCTAGAACACAAAACCTGTCTTCCAAACAGATGCAGAACCTAGTAGTCATCTAACTTACATTAAATGCCATCTAAGTTGTACTATGTTTGTATGTCTCTAAGTCAGCCAATAGATAGCAAAAAAGTAGTATGCTCTATTTGATTTAGCCAGAAAATTGGACAATGTACAGGGTCAAAAACCAGCAGAATATCCCAGCTGCTAATAACTTAGGCTGCTAACAGACTCCATTCTTGTATGATAATAATCACCTAGTATAATGCCAGGACTATGAACTATCCAAACAAAAAAGATCTGTCACAGATCAAGGAGAATATTTTATGAATTTCAGAGCTGTAAGGAGGGAATAAAAATGAAGTAAGACTCTAATTAATTTGAATTAAATTAAATGGGAGGGCGTTTGTGAAAGTAGGGAAAGAATTATAGTACCACTGTGAAAGCAATGTGCAACAGTTCCTGCAAATATGCCTAGCTGTCTCTTCAAACTCCACAACTCCACTTTTTTTTTTTTTGGTCAGTATGATCAAATGCTTTGCCTGAAATATTACAAGACAGAGCCAAAAGATACAGCACTGGCTGGAAGAGACTACACTGAAGCTTACTTTATGATCATTCTTTAAGTTAGAGCACTGGTGTGTTTATTGTAGTTCATATTTCTTTTACAGGTAGCAAGAGCTGTTTTTAAGAGATCATAAACTGTATTTTCATTACCCAATTTTATAGACAGATTTGAGTTCTTCCTCACTGTATGTAGCCACTCCACATACGTAAGCAGGATCTGCTACGTACAATTGTAGAAAAATAGGTCTTAAAGGGAACTCAAAGGCATTGTGGTCCATCTCCATATGCCTTTTAGTGGATTAAATTGATTCTAATATAACCCCACTCATTTGTAAGACCTACCTAAAAGGCATCCAGGAAAAAGAGTGGTTGTTTGTTTTTGTTGTGTTTTTTTTGTTTATTTAAAAAAGTACCAAGTCCTTCTACCTAATCAAATCCTTAACTGATACTCAGGGCTGGCAGAGATTTTAGTGACTAAAATGACTTTAATGATTTCAGAGATTCAGTATTATAGCTAATATTTGATCCTAGCATAAAACTGCCACTGGGATGACAATGGGAGCCTTCATTAAAAGAGGAGTGGCCAGCAGGTCAAGGGAGGTGATTGTCTCCCTTTACCCTGTCCTTGTGAGGCCCCAGCTGGAATACTGCGTCCAGGTCTGGAGCCCCCAGCACAAGAAGGATGTTGATCTGTTAGAACAGGCCAAGAGGAGGGCCACGATGATGATCAAGAGGCTGGAGCACCTCTCCTACAAAGAAAGGCTGAGAGAGCCGGGGCTGTTAAGCCTAAACAAGAGAAGGCTCTGGGGTGACCTCATTGCAGCTGGTAAAAAAAGATGGAGAGCAACACTTTCCTCAGTCAGTGACAGGACAAGGGGGAATTGTTTTAAACTAAAAGAGGGGAGATTTAGATTAAAGGTTAAGAGGAAATGTTTCCCTCAGTGTGGTGAGGTGCTGGAACAGGTTGCCCAGAGACATTGTAGATGCCCCATCCCTGGAGGCAGGTTATATGAGGCCCTGGGAAACCTGATCTAGTGGGTGGCATCCCTGCCTATGGCACGGGGTTTGGAACTAGATGATCTTTAAGGTCCCTTCCAACCCAAGCCATTCTATGATTTTATGACACTCAAGAGGAGACCAACTTCTGTATCACTCTAGATCTATGAGGTATTATTAGAGCATTGTCAAGCTATTAGTTGGATAACAGCAAAAGTGGTATTTATACCACTTCTCAGTTCCTTGGATTTCTGTTGTAGCCAGATGAATTAGGAAGTTAAAGAGTAAACTGCTGCTGGAAACTGTATCTTTCTTCCATCACTTGCCCTTGTCTTTAAAAGAGGGGAGGGAAGAGAAGGGAATCATTTCCACTTGATCCATTTCTTCATATTCGATTTCTTTCACTTGCATAGCAGAGAAGCTGACTTGAAGTTAGAGTGAATTCAAGCACTCCCCTCTTCAGTGCTTACTGGCTTTAAAGAAACTGCCATCTCATGAGCTCTTCCTTGTGGCACTCTAGCTACGTGGTATAACAATGTTATACTACATACATACAGGCAATTGTGAAGTAGGGGTAGGAAGTTGCTGTGTGGAACTCCGTACAAAGGGATGTTGCCCACACTTTAAAATACATGAATCTTGTAGGAAACCTTTGAAAACTGCTCTTTCACAGTTATGAAAGCAACTATAGTACATCATCCTCCCAGGTTTAGGTATTCTGATGTGGTTAGAAATTGAAAAGTTCAGTATTAGTCCTATTTCACTTTTTTCAGTTCTCTACTTCTCAAGTTATGAAATCCAATTGCAACAACCCATGGAGTCACTCACATGTACCAGAAGGTCTGGTCACCCATCTTTCTTGTGATGTGTTTTTACATCTCCGTAACTTTGCTGAAGTCTGGAAGTGAGAATCCATGCAAAGACTGGACTCTAAAGGTTTATTAGCATTTCCTTCCAGCAAATCTCTGCCTTTTCGGTACTATATACAACAATGTGAAAAATACAAAGCCACATTGCATATGGATTTGACTCAGTATAGGAGGGTCATAACTAGTATATTGTAGAGGCTCCCTGGTGTTTCTCTCTCAAGGTATATACCCTGTTATTCAGAGGTATGTAAAAGAATTGCCTGTTTATTCTCAATGACTCCAGGAAATTTTAACTTTCCAGCACTCCATCAGGGTGATGCTGAATGAACTGCCTAGATTTCAAGAATATTCTAACAAGTATTCAAATATTTTTGTGTTCATTTACTTCAAGTTTTCCAAACTATTTAGCAAAATAATACCATATATAATATCATATATAAGAACCTAAGTAGTATTATTTTTAAAAAGAATGCATTTTATTGGCCTGATTTTTGCCAGAAAAGCAATTGTGATACATTACTATTCCTGGCACAGTTACAGGAACTGCAAATGGAAAAATATGCCATACAAAGTTATTTGCTTTCTGCATTAGGCAGACACATTTTCAGTGCCAAATGACTTTTGACATTTAATTTGAAACCCAAGATATCTTAAAGTTAACTATCCAGGAGTAATAATGATAGAGTACCAGAGCATTCTATTTCCAGGAATGGATTTTTTTGGTTGTTTTAAATAAGTGAAAATACATCTTATGACCAATACCTCATAATTCGAAATTGTATTTTCTTCAGTAAACTATTCAATCTGTTCAAGGACTGAGCTTGGGTTGAATCCCCTATGCATTCTCTTCCAACTTGGGCTCTTTGTTTTGTTTAACGTAGACCTAAAATATTAAGAAATTTAGATGTGTTCCAGTTACCTGAATATTCTTTTACCAACAGACAAAGTCTTCCAAGCAAAACTTTACACAAAATGTCTCAAACCAAAACCATTTGTGAGCTTGTGCACAATGTGTCTTGTTTCAGGAAAAACTCTAAAAAACATCATGCTCGAGTTATATTTCATGCCTTAGCCCACCATTATTCTAGGGGTATATGGGTCCAAAGTCTTTGATATTTAATACATTTCAAATAAAACAGCGCATAGATCAAGTTATTTAATTCATTTAAATACGATATCCTATGTCAGATATTGTATCCTGACCCAAACCCTACAATATTTGTGGCACCTTAAACAAACAAATAGCAAAGCATCAAATGAGTTGAAACAGGACCATAGATGAATTTAGACAGAATTTGCCAGTCAAGATTGTAAGACCCTTACTGATATGGTGAAGTACTTAAGAGCCGTTTTCAAAGCAAGGTAGAATAGCTCAATTGGAAGGGACCTACAAAGATCACCCAGTCCAACTGACTGACCACTTCAGAGCTAACCAAAAGTTAAAGCATGTTATTAGCAGCATTGTCTAAATATCTCGAGCACTGAGAGATGTGTGGCATCAGCCACCTCTCTAGAAAGCCTGTTCCAGTGTTTGACTATCCCCGCAGTAAAGAAGCATTTCCTAATGTCCAATCTGAACCTCTCCTGGCACAGCTCTGTGCCATTCCTATGCATCCTGTCATCAGTGACCAGGGAGCAGAGACCAGCACCTCCCCAGGCATTTCCCCTCCTTAGGAGTTGCAGAGAGCAGGGAGGTCACCTCTCAGACTCCTTTGCTCCAGACTGCAAAGGAGGACTCATGGGTCCCCAGCCTCTCCTCACAGACGATGTCCTCCAGCCCTTTTATCAGCTTTGTTGCCTTCCCCTGGATGCTTTTAAAGACCTTAATATCCTTTTTATAGGACAGAGACCAGAACTGCACACAATATTCAAAGTGAGGCCACACCAACACTAAACACAGCAGGAGAACCGCCTCTTTCTGGCTGGCTATGCTGTGATTAACGCACCCCAAAGTGTGGTTTGCCCTCTTGGCTGCCAGGGCACACTGCCAGCTCATGTGGAGCCTGCTGTCAACCAGCACCCAAAGATCCCTATCTGCTGAGCTGCTCTCCAGCCACTCACTACTCTGTCTGTACCAGTGTCCAGCATTACTCTGTTGCAGGTGCAGCACCCAGCTTCTTCCTTTGCTGAACTTCACGCCATCAATGATTGCCCAGTGCTCCAGTCATCTAGATGAGATCTAGATGTCATCTAGATGACTGGAGCAAAGCTTCTTATTCCTCTTGGGAGTCAACAGCAACTCCCAGGTCAGTATCAAACTTGCTGAGGATGCACTCCAGTACTGCATCCAGATCATTAAAACATTCAACTGGCCTTGGGGAACACAACTAGTGACCACCTGTCAGCCAATAATTGAGTGGCAGAAAAGAGTGCAAAATATTTGAAGGCAGCTGTAATACGCATATGTAGATATGACATTATGCATGCACACCACTGCAGCAGCTCTTAAAGAATTAATTCTACATAAATGTTGAAACTTCCTTAATGACATGTTAGACAACAAATTAGTGCCTCATGAGAGAAAAGCATCATTATTTGAGCTACATTAGTACTGAGCTGTGTGCACAGGAGGAAAAAGTTTCTTTGTCTAGGAGAAGCCAAATTAAGAAGCTGAGCACTTAGAATAAAGGAGAGATGCAAATTAACTATGTTTACATGCAAGGCCCTGCATCAGTAAGGGCAATATGTGCTGTTTTAAAAAGAAATTTTAATAACCATCTCCTTTGAATAATTCTTCTGTCAGTTTACTGAGCCCACAAAACAGAAGAGATGAAATTTGTGCTTTAGCAGCATAAGCACAATTAATTATAGGATGATATCTGTTTGCTATACGTCACAAATGAGCAGTTCTCTGATCACTTATAACACGTGGTTATTTTACATGAAATTTGTTCCTCGAACATATTACCCAGCTAGGAATTGCACTTTTATTTTAGCATCAATATAACAACTTAAAAAGGCTTACAAATAGCAACCTGGTCTCTCTCTTCTGTTAGCAACAACCCATTTCTAACCCAGTCCACATTGCTCTCTGTCAACAGTTATTGTTTCCATTAGCCATTGCTTTTACAGAGTGGTTTCAGTTTGCTTCCTGTTTTGCTCTTTGTAAATGAGAGAAGGCATATAGTGTAACTAACCAAACCACCAACACATAGGCAAAAGGAAACAAGCACATGAGTGTTTATGCTAATCTCTTTAGAGACCAGGATTATTTGGATTAAAAGCAGCAGCTAAACACAGGCTTTTCCTCACCCAGAGACAACTAATAATCTGATTAGAAATCCTAGAGCTTTAAAAAGAAAGCCAAAACAACTCTGCTAACAAAGAATGTTTCAACTACATAAAATCCTTTCCCATGTGGAAAACAAACAATTTTATCACTCTAGAACAAGATATAAAGTGTGAATAACAAATTAACACGTCAAATTAAGTCAATTCTTAAGTATACTTAATTTACCCAATAAAATTCCCTCCCCCCCCAATAAAGTTCTGCACAAAAAAAGAAAGATGATGAAAAAAGCATTAGCTAGACGTCAGAACTGCAGTAAAGTATTTGTAAAAGCTATTTTAAAAATATTATATCTGCGTGTCCAAGTCACAACTAAAAATCATGGGTATTAAACTGAAGTGTTTTCTTTTTATTGAGTAGCTAATTATGTTGAGAAGTCTCAAGTCTAACAGCCGTATAAACAGCTTCTAAAGTGGGCACATTGTCATTATATTCCCAATTCAAAGCCTACGAGTGTTGGTGGAAAGAGGTGGATCTGAATTTACCACAGATTTCAGCCTCCATGTCAGTCTAATTCAGGGACTGTATTTTTTTCCTGATTTTTTTTCTTCAGCTGCATACTTTACAGCCTTGCTACTGTCAGGAACTATAGCATTTGACTTGCCCATTTACTCCTGGACACAGCTCCCCAGTTGGAGGAGCACATCCACCCAGTGCTCTCCCCTGTACCGGTGAGCTGTTGGCCCATTTAACTTGAAACATGGTCCAAGTGGAGAATTTACAGCCCACCTGAATCAGCAGTGAATGTGGAAACAGGCAGAAAGTCACTAATCACGTATCTGATACCTGAAAGATTCTTTCCACTGGCATTTTTTTTTCTTATTTTAAAGTATAAAATTAAAACATCTAAGCAGAGAGTATTTGGGTGCATGCCAAATAAGTATTCTTCACTGAAAATATTTTTTAGTGAAAGAAACAGCTGAAACTGTATTTGCCTTTGAAAACCAGTTTGGAGGATCATTTATTACTACACCTATTTCCACCATTCCTGCCCTTAGTACAGTCACTACAGCAAGAGAGGTCTTTGAGTTTATTTCATGCCTTAGCCACCTACATGTTTTCTAAGTACAATTATCAGGACCTGACCCCAAAATTTACACTCAAAAAAAAGTATAATATGAAATTAGAAAGTCTGAGTCAAAGTATGTTTTCACTGATTATGACTTTATTGTAAAACTAGTCTTCCTTTCCACAGTGGAGTATTCCTAAATGATACTTAAGCACTTTTATTGTCATGCCCTTCCAAGGTTCCTTCCGAGGTTCCTTCCAAGGTTGAGTAAAACACATTTTAGACCATTGATCAAAATAGAGTCACACAAACAATTTTCTTGTATGTGAGAACTATAAATGGAAAGCAGTTGGGAGGTTTCTAGAGATTTGTGGCTTTCTCTGGGGTTTAACTAAACACATGCGCATGCATGTGTGTGCAAAAGAGCTAAAAGATGAGGATAACTCTTCAGTTGCCTCCTTTCATACTAAACAATTTCATTTCTAATCATAAAATTCAAAATTATGATCAAGCATAAAACAAACATAGCAAAACTTGGTTTAAACTAAAGAATGGGAACAGTTTTAGGCACAAATTTGAAGAGGGAAAAACTGAGTCAAATAACATGATTTATCTGACGTTGAATTCCATGTTGCACACAGAACTGAAACTCTGGCAAAACAGCTTTGTGTCTAACTCATTCAACTCTTCATACTTTCTTTGTGAAAAATCCCCTTAATACCAACTGCAACTTCAAAATTAATGTAAACACTAGGATGGCATCTGGGACACTTGTTTTCAGAATTTAATTATTCATTTCCATAGCTTCTTTCATTTCCAGTTATTCTTAGATGCTTTCTTACATTTGAAGTACCACATAATGGTATTAAACTGATGGAAGGCTCAGAAGCTGGCGTTTGCTTCCCACCCAATGTATTTTGTAACTGGTGCAGAACTACATAGCAAGATGTTTAAGCAGGACTTGGCAGGGGGGAACTGCTAGATAAGCTGATGAAGTGACTTCTTGTGGTGGTGGCAGGAAGGGACTGCTAAGTCACTTCTGTTCACATTACAGAGACTGTAGGGAGAGCAGACGTAGCTAATGGCATTTCCACCACTGAAATACAAGGCGTTTAGTAGTTATTTATTGCATTTATTAAATTGGTGAGAAATAGCAGTAGTGCTAGTAGAAGACATAAGAGTTAGAGACTTAAATTGAAATTTGTGAAAAAATACTAGCATATTCAAGCACTATATATATATATATGTATGTATGTATGTATCAGGGTTCCATTCAGCTTAATGGCTCTAAAGCCCAGAGCACTTAACTAGCTAGGCCAATATCCTATTCTGGCACCAGCCACTATCTGACAAGAAAATAAGCAAAAACTACCTAAGACACCCAACCAATCATGCAGAATTATGCCTTGAGTAGATATTTACAAAATAATCACTTCCCACACTGTGGAAGTTCCCACAGAGATGCAGTGAAAAGACAAGAGGCAACAGCTGCAAGATGCAAAGCAGAAAATTCCCACTGGACATGAAGAATTACTAACTATAGTAGTCCCAGGATGCCCAGAAGGGTGGGGAGACCCCATCCTTCAAAGTTCTTAAAGCTCAACTAGGCAGGGCTCTGAGAAACCTGATCTAATTCCCCAGTTGCCCTGCCTCAAAGCAGTAGTTTGGACTACGAAGTTCCTTCCAATCTAAATCTTCCTACAATTCTAGAAATTTTGGTGTTCATATAAAAATGCAAATAGCACCATGCAGCGCACTTATCAAGCAACTCAGAGGTAAGATTTTTTTTTTCTCCAGCTGATCTGACTTGATTTGCCCTGGAGGTCTTCACTTTATGGTATGAGGTTCACTTTTTGCTCAACCCTATGCTTGACCAGATCTGCTCCAGCAGAGCATTGTCGTTCAATTTCTCCTTTCCTGTGACCCACCTGTTCCTTACAGCAAACTAGATTTTGTTAGGGAGGGAAAGAAGAATTGCTGGAGAGAGAAGGGAAATGTAGCAGAGCTAGACAACTCCACAGCAGACAGGGTACAAGACTACTGTCACAACATATGGTTGTCACTTGTGTTTACGATCACAGTGGTATTGTGGCACACTGGTACTACCGCAGCATTAGCCCACCACAATATCTGAACATAGCATGGTGCAAAATTTGGAACTCTCTAATAACCTGTTATTTGTTACCTCACAGACATTGATGTAAAATCTTTGGTAACGTTCTCATATGTGCCTGGATCAATGACAAAAATATAAAGTACTCCTGGCCCCTAGGATATCATGGCAAAAATGGCATTTCTCATTGATCTCTCCCCATTAGCAACTATATTTTGATACCTGTCAGTAAGCCAGCGTCTCATCCATCTGCTGTGTAGCCTATTAATGCTATACAATGCAGTGTTTTTAAATTGAAATGTTATGTGGTACTGAATTAAATACCTCAGAGAAATCAAAGCATCTAATATTGACACAGCTGTCTTTATCAACCAGACCTCTAACTCTGCTGAAAACAAAAACAGCATATTTGTCTGAAAAGAGATTCCACATTGACAAGCCCAATTATATCTTTAGTTTCTAATTCTTTCTTAACAGAGTCACAGAATAGCCGTTTCATTACTCTACCTTGGGCTAGCATCTGGCTAATGGTTCCACTACAGTTCCACCAACTCAGACTGAGTACAGATAAATACCAGGGCAAGACCAGGTTCCTCAGTTCCTTACAGTCCTGTGTGATTTAGGCTTAATGCTCATAACATGCTTTGCCAAGCGTGCTTTTGTCCTCCCCTTGTGCCTTATAGCACATGGTTACAGCCATGTAAAAAAATCAAGTTGGATATGGAAGGAGAGGGGAGGAGGTCACCCACAGGACTAAACAAAAGCAATCATTTGCTTTTCTTCTTCTAAAGCCAAATCATGTAAACTGGGTAGAAGACCCAATTCAACCTAGGAACTAGTTTCAAAGCAATGGACTGGCTTTTGACTTCTCCTAGCAATTTGTCAGCTGGGCTGCAGTAACAGCTCCAGTACCGAACAGACATCCCTGTAATCTCCAAAAGGATCCTTTCACGCTCATGACATACACACTTTAGCTCCACTGCCAAAATCAGGGCTAGACCTGATGTGTGGGTCTGAGTACTGTTTTTTCCCCCTTTTGTTCCAAGAGAACTGAGGTGTTCTTTCCAACTTTTCTAAAAGAACGTGAAAATCTCAAAGTCCTGTACAAATGAAAATTACCAGTCTCCTGACAGTTCCTAGAATCATTTCCAGCTTCTCTCATTTAGTTCCCTGCTAATGTTTTAAAAACATTAAAGCTCTGCTCCCAGCTTGTAAGGTATTTTGAAATTCAAATCATTTGACTTTTGAAGTAGAATTGTTTCACAGCTGTCAGGAAGTACAGGGAAGCAGAGTTATTTTCCCCAAGTCACACAATGGCTCAATAGCTTATCAAGAATAAATATTTATTTTTAAGTCAGATCATGATCTTTTCACTCTTTCATACAGCTATAGACAGGTAAAAATTCATGTTTAATAGAAAGGATGCTTAACTTGAAGGACTAAGTAAAAATTGAGTAAGTGCTTCAAAATCTGATCAACAACATCAATGTTCATATAATGCAGCTTTATAAAGACAGTGGAGTGTTCATACTGAAAGATTTTATTAGAGTAAAAATATCCTGGTGCTTTCTTTGGATGCTTTACACACTTAAGAGAAAGAAAAGAATCTCAAGAAGAGGAAGTCAACATTTAAACATCTATGCAAAAAGGAAGAATTAGACTTCAGCCTTTGCTTTTCCTGAGGTACACTTCAGGGAAAAGCACAACAAATATGCATGTATTTATGCAAATATGCATAAAGCCTACACATCATTTTACACTGCAGCTTTCATTTAAAAATCTGGAAAAGACAAGCCAAGCATCTCTTCACCATTTGCTTTTCCTGCAACACATATGGGATTTGCTTTTAAAAGTTATTTCACTCTCAAGAAACTGCAGTGTCCTAATTTAACTGTGCCATTGGGAGCCACCAAAAAAACTAATTTTGTCAGCCAGCTTGGTAGCTTTACACCCTGCCTCTTAGTGGCAAGAAGTTCAGGTCTCCAATGGCTGCCTGTGACAGCTCTTGACACTCCAGCTCCAGGCACCTGTTTCTACATTTATCATGGAAAGAAACAAGGTCTGAGGTGAGAACTCTCCTAACACAAAAAGGATACTCTGTAGTTCGCAATGAATCTGCTTTATATAGCATTGGAACCACTTCGAGCAAGATAAAGTGGCATACAGTCAGGTGCAGATTTCCATCATACAAGCAAACATCAGTCAATTAGCCAAAGGAAATTTCCAACAGAGGAAGTCAGGTGGCACATGTCCGTATATCATGACACTGCTCCAATGTAGCCTTCAGGTTTTTCCCCAGTCAGAAGGATATGCACAAAACCATACTTCCCGTGATAGGTTCTGAAATGAGCCTTACCCACATCTCCTTTACTGCAGATGAAATGGGAACAAACACTGAGGACATCTGTTTAGGACACCTAGGCATGCTAAGCAGTAAATTTGAGGACAGTGGAAGACTTCAGTATAAACTTCACCTGCTTGAGTCAGACAGTGAGAGTAAAGCATTATAGAACTAGATTATGAATAACTTAAGTAGTCCTTTTATGTGAAGTACTTCTGTACAAGTTGAAGGTTTTAAGAACCTGGTTCAGTGTCTAACGTATATGGGTTCAGGCTCAAATTACTACATACTGCTGAAAGGGATTTTTCTTCAATCTTGCAAGATATTTCAACATTTATATTTTGTCTCCAAAAGAAACTGACCTTTCAAATTTCCTCTTCTTCCACTGATAAAGATCCAGCACAAAATTGCATGTGCTTCCCAACAGTCACTTCTGAACAGAAAAGACTGAAATGTACATGTCCAGAATTCCAGATTTAAGTCAAACACCAGACTTCTGGCTATTTTAAATGCCTACCCATTCCCTTAGGTTTTTCTTTAAGGGTGTTTTAATCCAAAATTCAATCTTTGAACTGAGTAACCTCTCTTCACAGAAGTTTAACTGAGCATCAACTGACACATGTTGGGAGAACAAAGGGTATAAAGTGGAGTTTTATCCATAAGTTCTGATGAGTACCTCCCACACAAATCAGTATCTTGCAACATCAATATGTTATAAATTAAATATGGGAGACACTAATCTGATATTCTATGTTTCAACAAATCCACTCTAGTTCTCAGACATGAGTTTATTTAATGATCCTGAATTTCAAACCATACACGGACTTGCCAGACGTTCCCTATGCCCCTTTCTCACTACTCAGAGACCAAATCATGAAACACGCAGGAACCATATAAAAATTGAAGTGTTGAAAAATTTTTCTTCTGAAACTTAAACAAAATCTCTCCAGTTCTATTTGTTCAATTAAGAAAAGCAATATTAATGAAAAATATTTCTCCTTACCCTCCAGGTAATGTGGAAACAACAACAAAAAATCTTTCAACCTGCCTTTACCCCTTAAGCATTCAGATTTTGGCAGAGTTATAGGCACATTTTAAGGCTAATTAAAACTGCTCGGTGTTTCCTGAAGGTACACTGAAGGTACCTTCCTGAAGGTTTCCTTTAAGAGTACTCCTCCGCAGTATCTTATCTTCTGAAACAAATAGCAGCCAGGATAACAGTTTTACTAGGGATAGAAAGAGCCACCAAAAATGAAGCAGTATATTTTAACTGAATTTAGATTACAAACCTAAGTTCATTCCTCATGACACAGACTGTTTTGTTGTGCTATGAACTAATTTAATTTTTCAGAACTTATACAGCAGAGACTAAACTTTCTTTTTATTTCACAAACAAATTAAATTACCTACTTTCTCTGCATACACTGACTTTCAATTTCATCTGAAAACCTTTTATTCTTTCATTAGAGAAAGGATAACACCTCAAATATCATATTTGTATATAATCTAGTTCATTTACTTTCTAGGTTATAAAGCTCTCACTTCTGAATATCTCACACATCAGCACACATCTTAAAAAAAGCTTTCTCAACCATTGAGCCCAGTCCCATGCCACAACTGTATAGTCCAAAAGCACAAAATCTACAAACTCTGCAATTTGTCTAATTTTATGAACTGATAGCATCCCTCACAGATTCCACAGCTGGAGCCATACGTTCACACATATCGGAGCATCGTATGGAGTTTGGGCTGTAAATCCAGCAAAAGATGGAACAGAACAAGAATATCATTTTCCACTACCCACTCATGGTTGGAGATTCAGCTCTCCATCTTTAGGACTGCACCAAGTTGCTCATGTTCTCCCAAGGCAGCAAAAGGCAAGGCAACCCAACTGCACTTGTAGTCAGACTCTACTAAAAGTACTATGCTAACATAGCAGGTCACAATAATCACTCCTTTACCAACTCATTCCCACCAATCCATTTATCTATAATCTCAGAGATGCCTTTAAAAACTCTCATGCATAAACAAATTCTATAAAAAGAAGTTATCATCCAAATGAAATTCACATCAGCTGTATGGTAGAATTCATGCGTTTCCAAGGACACATTAAATTACTGGAGAACTTTGTGTTTCCAAAGCCCAAACATTGTTTGAAAACTATTTTTTTTGCAAGTTGATTTGAACAGGAAAAAATGTAGTCTTAAAATTTTTCCGTGACAGTTAAATGGTTCTACTGTCCCTTGTCCCTGGCCTTAAATACTTCTTTCTTTCTTTCTGATTTTAGCCAATTAAGACCTTTTTACTTGCTTAAGTCTCATCTGGAAAAACAAGGCAAGTTCTGTTACAATTTATGAAGCTTTTAATACAATTCCAACCTTATGTCAAAAGAACTGATTTGATATTGTTGGAGTAAGTCTAATCTAATCACTCAGAGGTTATGACAAAGGAATTTTATTAAACTCCCTTTCTTCATGAATTTCATCATAATTTTGGACGGCATTCTTTCTAAACCTCCAATTCTTCCAAAAGCTCTAGAATCCAGCTTCTACATACAATTTCTTCAAACTAAAGTTTCTTCAAAATATTTTCATGATTGAAAATTGCATTTATTGTGCACCTCTACTGTTCTTTTTGCTATCATTCAAAATTACATTTCCAAGTCATATTTAGTCCATACTAAATGCTGAATAATTAACTTGCTCTGAGACCTCTTACTTGCCAGTGGAGTCATAGAATCTGGCTCTTAATTCACACATCTACAATGTCTGGATTACTTGATACACTTGTTTCTCCAAAGTATTTTTAACTTTGTATTCCAAATATATACCATGCCAAGTGCAATAAATAAGAATGGCAGTACAGTTTTCCTCCAAATGTCAGAATCACTACAGGAAAAATCAGACATTCATGCATTATGGTCAGAAAGTTTATTTTTAAGATCTAGGAAGAAAAAAACACAACATGACTGTTTTGCCTTTCTCTGAAGAGATCCAATTTCCCCTGAGTTCTTTGCTCATCAGTCCTACTGGTGATCTATCAAAGAATATCCTATAGTTCTCCAAAGCTTCCTATAGAGAGCCATACAAGGCTGCACTTATTTGGACAGCATCAGAAATCAGGGAGACCAAACCATGCTTCTCAAAGGCAGACCCTCCAGTAGACCCAAGAGATAAAACTAGCATTCAGGTCTGAAGTATTGGCTAAACTGCTACCACTAGCACTAGCTACCACTAATTAATCCAATCAAAAATACTTCATTCAGTTACTGGGTGACCTCTGAGATATTGTACACTAATTCAAATAAGCACTTAAAAAACTGAAGTTGTAGATGTAAAAAGAACATCAAACATTTCTAGGTAAAATTATTTACTTCATGCCTGAAATTCTGTTTTCTCTCCTTTTACATCATTTGTCATTGACTCTCCTTTTGGAATGACTCATCAGGTTTGTTTGCTTCAAATAGTGTCTAATTAGTTTATTGTTAGAGTAACATTGCTTCTACCCATGACACCAGTGCAATACAAGGTTAATGGAAGACCTAAGCATACCTCCCCCTCTTCAGTCATATTCTAGCTTCTGGGAGAAGGAAATTTGGCTATGCAGAAGACGGCTAGTCACTCCATCAGAACAACCACAAAAAGACAGACACAGACCTGTCACGTTTGATTAAAACACGTATATAAGTAGCACCACTCCAAAGCATAGCAAGAACACAGCACTGCATGATTTTTACAGAACTATTTTACAGAGCACAAATCTCTGCAGTTAATGCATTTGTTAACTCAAATTAGACATCAGTAGAGAAAAGAAGTCCATTCAGAGATACGTGCATTAGGTTATTATGAGATCTTGGCACCACCACAGTACTACTTCTTAAATTATACACCACAGTAAAGTTCCCCTTGGATATTTGGGCACATACAGGAACCTTGCAGATACCTTCCTACTCCAGTTGATCCCAATTTCATAACTTAGTTTGTGCTGGTCCTCTTAGACAGCTGTCTAATGACTTTGTTTATTAATTTAATTAAACATCGCAGGCAAAAAAAAAGATTCCTCTCAACTTTCTCTCCACCCCAACACAAAATTTCAAATGACTGGAAAAAACACATTTCTGATTACAGAACAAAATCATTACGCTCCTGTAGAATGCCTTTTACTTTTTTGCTAATCATGATTTTCATGTGTGAAAGCTAGATGCTCCAGAACTTCTACATCCATACCAAAGAAGAATTGAAAATTTCACAGCTGCTCATTCATTGACAGATTTCTGAGAGTATGATTGTTAAATACCAAATTGCAACCTTCCTTTAAAATTACACTGGAGCCAGACCATAGTAGTATTGTCACAGACAAGACCAGTAATATTTGTACTACCACCATACCACCAATACCACTTTTTTCTCCCTCCACAAAGCTTCTGCTGAAGTGTGAATAAGCTCAGATTGAAGCTGCCCTAGGACTTCTGCAAGGCAAGGTGCTCTACTCCAGCCTACCCTCTATGAGGAACAATGCAGACTAGTTTTAAACAGACAAGATCCAACACATTCAGCTTACTTGTTCTACTGAAGGTTATTTTTCCCCATTGTGAATAAATATTATATAAGATAGGTTAGAAAAAGCTGTGAAAATTAAGCAACATATGGCTCTTAGAGATACAGTATTTAAATTGCGGTGTAGACTGGATATTCTCTAGTGATAGCTAAAGGTTTTTTTCCCTTAAATCCTTAAAATAGAATCTAAGTCCTTTAAACTGGTAATGATTTTCAAATGCCCAACAAATTGCTTTTTTGATTAATGACTAATTTGAATACTCAGGGGTAAACTCCCCAAGCACTCTGTATTAAAAAAAAAAGTATTCTCTGTACAGTTCTTCTGTAATGATGTAGTTTAGAAATTTACCCCCTAGCATTCAGGGATATTCAGAACTTGACTCAGAATATACGTAGAAGCCCTAATGACTTTGTTACCAGTATCATTGCTTAGGAAAAGTATAAGGGGTTGTTCATTGGTTTACTTTTGATCTATCCAGGGGAAAAAAAAAGCACTGAATTTTCAACGTTTACTTTAAAATCATGGACTCCAAATAAGTACAATCAGAACAAAGTTATTAATTCTCCAGATACTTATTCATTACTATGGTCTTTAACAGAAAGACCAGAAAACATTACAGGATTGGTTAATAATTTTAATACAGAAACACCCCTGGGGAATCTTTTTAGTACATACTAATTTTCTTGGATTACAATAATAAAGTATCAGTCAAACAAAATGTCCCTGCATCAAACACATCTGCCCTGGACATTCATCACAGATGTGCTCTGCTGGGCACTTGGACTGCTGTTTTTGCCCCATGCACTGTTTTAATTCAGTTTTCATTCCAATTGTGGCCTCAGCTCTGAATTTCCAAGAGTGCTGCTGTGATACAGATCCTCCTTCCAACATCCTCGCAAAGCTGGGAGGCTGCAGCCCAGTTGCCTTTGCTGTCATCTCTGAAGATTCACCAGTGGTGAAAAACCACACCTTTCTCAGAATTCAAAATATCATATACCCACTTAGCAGTTCCCTTTAGGTCTTCCAATAATACCTGACAAAGCACTGTCAAACCACAAAACACCAAATAGGAAACATGCCTTCAAACGTTTAATCGGGACATGAACTCAGGTTCTGACCATTTACTCTGGCTTATTTGGAAACAAAACATTTTGGGAGCAAATCCATGTTGAAAAGGTTTCTCAAGCTCTACACCAGACAAATTTTACTAGTGTAAAACAAATTGTTCTTTTTCAGGTGTGACAAGTTATTGAGAAGTACCAACATTAAAAGGCAACACCATTCAAGCAACCTCTACCTTCCTTTGGGTGTCATTGAACGTCCTCCTGAAGTTTCCTCAGCTAATTAGTGACAGCAGCCAAGTGACTACAGAGAGGCAATTGAGTTGTCATTTTATGAAGTTTATGATCCTCATTCAAACCTACTTTATCCCCTTCCATCAATCACCGCAGTTTACTGAAATCCTTCAGTAGGTGATCTCCTGCTTACCTAACAGTACTCAGAAGAGCACAGTTTCTGTGCTTGGCTGGCTATCTATGCAAGGATGCCTATCCTGGAAATGTTTTAATACCTCTTACAGCTGAACCGTATCAGAAATCACTGGGCTATGATCATAATAAAGTTGTTTGTTACTGGAAAGAATGAGTTGTTGTTTTTCCAAACACATACTTAGGATCAGCAAAAACTACTGAAAAAGTTATTCCAAAAAAGCCCACAAAAACACAAAGACCTGCCCCCCCCCCCCCCAAAAAAAAAGAAAAAAAAACAAAACAAGAAAGATGAGAGGAACACTGATAACATGAACTTAGACTCCCTCTCCCAGTAGTAGGAGACAGTGATGGTAAATGAACGCAGATGTTTTTCTTAGTAGCACCAAGTAACAGCAAGTTATAACAATCAGAAACAAGGAGAACACAAGGCATGTTCTGGCTCCCAAGCTGCCTTTCTATACCTGCTGCTGCTGGATCGGAACCTCAATGCTATTCCTGGTCATTGACCAGAAACAGTCTAAATCTGTCTTAAAACAAAAGGCAATATTGCCATGAGATTTGAAGTTCTCCAATATATTGAGTGTCTGTGACTTGTAACAATATTGGCTGCACTAAATCATAAGCACAGATTTCTACTGCAATCTAGTTAAACTAGAAGTCCCTATTTTCACAATCATGTCTGCCAAATTGTAATGAAAATCAAAATTGTCAAGGAAAATTTACTATCAAAAACAAATTACTCAGGATAGAATAGGTTTCACAATCTATCAAGTTTACCATCAACATGCTGGTTAGCTTGGCAGTAAATAAGCTGTTCATCTTTAAGACCTATGTTTAAAATTCAAGTTCAGCATGAATTTATGCTGTTCACTTGCTAATTTTTCTACACCATACTCTTAACATAAAATGCTAGTTTACTATGAATATGGGCTATTTGATCTTTCTGTATATTCTCCATTCTGGTGCAACAGCAACCCATACATTATTTTGCCTTCCACTAAGTTCCCCATATACCAACATCTCATTCTGAGCTTAGTATTACAGCTCTTGTTGAGAACTACGTCCAATTAGCAGAAGCTTCTTAAACCCTAAACCAAAAGGTTTGATGGCTTATGTTTAATGGGAGGATATCTTGTTTATGCTTGTGTGCTTTGATCAGCTATAACAGTTGATCTCAAATCATTTTGGTGTTTTGAAAAGCTTACAGTTGCCACAAAATTACAAGTGATATCTGCTTAAGGTTCTCTTCTATTAAACTTAGACTACAGAGGACTGGACCCTAAATTCTAGGCAAAGTATGTGGCAAAATAGTCTAATTGTGGCTCCTACCATCACATACAGAATTGATCAATCACTGAATAGGCAAAGACTAATTGAATAGTAAAGTATCTTATTTATGATCTTGACTAGGTGGCTGCTTGCCGCCTTTGTTACATAGCTATTAGAAAAAAAGTCTTTCTAATGGTTGCACGCAAGTACCAACGGTTGATGGTTGGGTTGTACCTCCATGCTGAGAGATTTACTACAAAGGTGCAACAGATTTGAATGTCAGCTTAACTCTAATATCAATAGGATTTTTTTTAAGCAAATAAGATGTATTTCTACCTCTATGTAATGGATTATAGAGATGGCTTGAAATGCATTAACTATGAAAACATTAAATATATGAACTTTTAGATACCAGATGCTAATCCCTGAGGTCTCAAATCACAACCTCCTCAGTACATTAAGGAACAATCAATTTTATGTTCTTGAGGTTTGTGAACTGAGCCATAAACCTTTAAATCAGTGAACTGTAAACACCATATCTATGAAAATGAACACTCTGTACCATTTATAACACTGCAGTCAAACTTCCTGGCTTGTTTTTAATCCCCTCAGACAGAAGATGAGGGAGCCAAGGTTGAGAGAGCAAGCAGCAGAAGTGATTGTTTACTTTGTGAAAAGTTCCTCACAAAAATCAATGGGAGCTTGAGAAGTACCCTCTTTGAGCATTTTATGTTGTCATCTCAGGCCTTAGGATTTCTAGAAGTTCTGCAGACATCTCTTGATTTATGCTGTCATGATCTATGCCTAGGCTGTGGGAAAGCGATGCCTGTGCCATGAATCCCAGAGGTGTGGCTGAGATGATCCAGATCAAGTGAGCCGTCAGTTTACTGCAGTTCTTTTTCTACCACTGGAGTCTGGAGACAAAAGAACCACATTCCCATTGTATAACCTTAACACCTAGTCAGAAACCAGAAATCCATAGTAAATGATATCAGAAATAAAGGGTTTGGAAGGGACAATCCTCAAAGCATAATATGCTTGCTTAATCCATAAAAAAACGCCAGGAAACTGAATTGCAACAGGACCAATAGAAGAGAAATGTCTCTGCCCTGAACCCTGTCAAACTTGTTTATTACGAAAACGAGTCTGATTGTGATAGATCACCCTCACTTTCAGCCAATGTAGTTATTTTACTGAACCACCACCCATGAGTCAGAGTTCAACAGTTCACGTCTTTTTGGTCTTAGATTATGCTGCCCAGCTGTCAGAACTTCCCTAAGAATCATACACAAACACCAGTCATTAAATGAAGCCACAAGTGGATTTAAGATCAGTCATAGCTCTGAGCTCTAATACCTTGACTGCTCGGTCCTATGGAACTAAGATTCAGATGACTATCAGTGGGCTTTTATATGAACAAGGAGGGAAGATCTGGCCTTTAACATCATTCTGTCTTCTTAATTAACCTTTAGATAATTCAGACTCATCCCTTTGTTTCTGCAGTCAAGCACAGCAAACAAAAAGCAACTTTCACTATTAGGAAAATGTCACCGTTGCCTTTCAAGCGGAATAGAGTAGGTGCCAGAACTCTAATTTGATATTAACTGGTCGATTCATAGATCAGTTCAGAAGTTCATCTGGTATGCTTACTCCAACTTTGTTACCATTCACAAAGAGGTATTCTTTAACACACAGCCACATTATGATTAGTTCTTCATACCAAATAGTTATGATTTGATGTTCTTCTACAGGTATTTTTTTAGTCAAGTCTCCTCAGATTGACATTTGTTAAAAAAAGTTTATACTGAGAAGCATTAAAAGGAAAAAACAATGAAAAAATATGTATTTTTCATAGACTTTAAACAAAAAGTACTTAATTGAAATAGTTGTCAGCATATTCTTCTATCAGGAGGAACATTACCAAAGCAATTACTGATATAACCACCTGGAAAATGATTTCTGAAGTAGGTATGGCCAGTAACAACTTCTCAGTTTGCCTAATTCCATTTTTCACTTCTCTGACTTCATGTCAAACATCTCATCCAATAATAGCTCAGTTCAGTGGAAAGTTTCAAGTCAGCAAACAATGACTTTACCGAAGAGCCCATCTGCTTCAGATTAGGTACATAAACAAGCAGCCCACAGAATCAAAGCCAAAAGAGCCATACAGGTAAAGGTTCTCAAGCATGGATTAACTTGTCCACCTGGCCAGGGGTACATTTACCAGTTTATTTTATAAAGTTATGAGCTCATTTAATTAGAACTAAGCATACAGTTGAGTACATCTGTTTTAAAAATAACTTTTTTTTTTTTAAATCTGAAAGAACGTAGGTCTCCAGTAACATAGAGCAGACATTTAGAGAGAAATCCTACTTCCACAGACTTCCTATGGCCAAGACTGACTCCAAGGGGCACAAAATTTCATCTGAATTCTTGGATGTTAAATTGCTTTCCCAAGCTTGGACTAATTGATGCTGCTGCTTCTACTTCTCTCTGCTCATCTGCAAGACATTTCCTTTTACGTGTATTCACTTTTAGCATCTTGGAAATGCTCTTTACATGCACTTTTTCTCCCACGTGTGCTTTTTATTTCTCAGTGCTTTTACACTGCACCCGGTGACTCCATCTCTTTGTATTCATTGTTTACTTGATCAAGTTCCCAGAGTTACTTTATCTACGCTACAGTACCCAAGTGCAACTTTCTCATCTCCTGGTGTGCTCCATTCCTCCAACATCTAGGGTCTCGACTATTTGACACATTTATCTCATCAGGCCTCGATGACAAAAGAATGCTTTTACAGAAGGGGAGCTGAGATGCAGACCCCAAAGGCACATATGTAGCAGCTTGAAGACTTCTCACCTAACTGGAGTTGCTCATATAATCATTATTTAGCACAAGATCTGCATATTAAATTGAAACAAGTTAGCAAAGACTATTCATTACATATTAAAAAAAAAGTGTTTAAGTGAGATCACTCAGAGATGTCTACCAGCAGTGGGTAACATAGGACATCCAACTAGTAGTTTGGATTTGGGACCAAACCTGTGAAGAAACTATTGTCTTGATTTCAGTGGATGTCTAAACCACCTTGAAGACCTCACTAAAGGTAATGTTTATCTAGAGATGCAGACAGACATGAGCTCACTCTGCTTGCCATGCTCCAGCAGCTGCATGTGCACCTATTCCTCCAGAAGCCCTTCTTCACACCCTTCAGCAGATGGAAACAGCTACACAGCTGAGCCCTGTGAACTTGGAGCCCAGACAAGGCAAGTGCCAGTCTGCCTGCATGTGTGCTACGCACACTCCCACACATCTCCTAAACCAAGCACCAAGTCCTGGCCTAACTGTAGTCATTTCTTCTCCTTCTAATTTTGTACTATACATATTGTATGTTCACACCTAAGGACCAGAACAGTATGAACCGGAAAGGTAAGCCTCAGTGTTTTCCCCCCTCAGCCCTACCCTTGCCACGTGCACCAGCACTATTTTTGGCCCTTAAAAGAGAAAAATGCTTGGACACCCAAAGATCTGAAGTCTTTTGTCTCTAGTTGCCCCAAAATTGAGAAATTTATTCCAACGCATTTGCAGCACTGCATAGTACACAAGTATGGATGACACATAGAAAAGATGTCTCTCAGGAGACAGAGGAGAAAGTGATAATCTCCCTTTTTTTGTGTGGCATACATGATACAGGAGACATGTCTTTCCTACAGGCTTTTTCATTTCATTCTGATTTCTTTTACACTCATTTTAAAGACTGAGATCACTCCAAAGACCTGAGCTGAAAATTAGTAAAGTCCCATCTGGAGTTAAGTAATGTAAACAGTAATGTGGGAGAAAATATACAAAGAAAAAAAATGAGAATAACCTTCACACATGACAGAAATAACAGTCCCCATCATATTTCCTATTAAAGATGAAAGACTAAATATTCACCAGCATATTGGATTTTTTTTTCCCCCCTATTCCAACTTTCCCACTGGGAATTGTTAAACATCGCTCCCTCAGTATCAGATTGAAGAACCATTACTGCACATAAATCCATAGAGCTGTAATATTTTAACACATCTACTGGGCTCAGAAGAAGGAAAAGATGTAATGTGAATATATTATTAGAAAGGGAGTTAAGCAGCCTTACTGGAAAAAATGCATTGGTGACAGTAGCCTGAACCAAGCTCTTTTAGTACTAGCAGGGTTCGGTTTGAGATGAACCCTCAGACTCATTTTCCTTGCCTTACAGTCTGTCCTCACATCTGACTTCATTCCTCAGCAGACCTAGAAGTTTTGCTCCCTGCTCTAGGCTCCCTCCTCCCCACGGGCCAGGCTGACCTTCCACAGCAGACATCCATCTCCTCCCCAGCACACGCACCCCAGGAGCGCTCACATTCACCTACCCAGAGAGCAGCCGTCCTGCTGCTTCTCCACATGCTTTATTTTTTTTCCTAGGGCCTCGGATCCCCAGTGGAACAGCAGCAAGTCTTTCTGCTTTAAAGGATACCTTTAGAACAGGCATTCACACGGCGCTCAATTTCAAAGGCTGGCCGAACAGCAGAAAGAAATGCTTCAAGAAGGGGATGGAATGAGAAATTAGCATGTTCTATCTGGTTTAATAATAATGGAAGTTACATTTATAACCTTTCCCATTTAAAAAAAAAATAGGCTTTAAAATACACCCCTGCCATAAACGAATGCTAGCATAGAGAACAGATATAAAACATCAGCATTTGGAACGAGAGGAAATCAGCGGAGGTTTTATTGCTGAAAGGTCAACAACACTTACAAAGAGATTCAATCTCTAAAGCCCTGCAGAATTTCATTTAAAAAATAAAAAATAAAATACCATGGGAAAAAAAAAAAAAAAGAGCTCTGAAAACAGGAATCCGCAAGTAGCTTCTGACTTGGTGACCCCGTGTCGCAGCACCGTCGCACAGCGTGTGCTCACTGCCACCTGCAGACAGAGGAGGGCACACTCCCAGCACACGGGAAGCTCCGCCTGAGCCCAGGGTGTCACGACTACCAAATATCAGCCACTCAACAGCCTCTACGGCGAAGTGCACTAGCTCGGCTCTTGCACTAGAAGGCTGATAAGGCTTTCAGAAACACTACACGCGCTCAAGATCGCCTCTGACAAAAGCAGCAAGGAAAGCATAAGAGACTACAACAGTCTTGTACTTGACGTGCCTGCTGGCAACAGACAGCACAGAAGAAAAACAGATCCTCTTAAAATACGCTGAAGGTTTGGAAAAGGCACCTCTTATTCGCACATGTACATAACTGCATTGATAGTTGGTGAGAATTGACTGGTCGCAGCCTTTAGAACATCACAGGAAACAGAAACAGGAATTCTAAATGGAGGGAGCTGAAAAGAAAACCGTCAAAATGCGTTAACACTAACACATGATAGCACTGATTTTTTCCTACAATCACAGCTTTTCCTTTCCACAGGAACATTAAATGCAACTGCATATAACACTGCCAGCACACATGCAGAGTATTCCTACTGCCTTCCCCTCCAAGCAACTTATTCGATAGCATCAAGTTCCATGCAATTTAAAAAGTCTAAGAAATAAGGCCTATGATTAATTAAGTCCCAATTTTTATATATATTTATATATATACATATGCACACAGTCTTGTGGAAGAGTACAATTTATAGTTTTGCCTCTATACAAAGGTGAAAGCTTTGAAAAGCAAATAGGAAGCACAATTTCAAAGTCATTCCAACATTATGATTTTCTCTAGTTAGAAATAAAAAAGTGGGCTAAAGTTTCAGGCAGAAACTTTTCTAACATTTTTAATGAGCTTTTCAAACACGCTGCAGAGTGTGCCCCCCCCCCTTTTTTTTTTTTTTACTGTTGTGCTGAAATACTTCAAGGTTCCCCACCCCACACGACAAGCAGTGTTTACATTTTCATTAGGTTAAAATATGTCATTTTAATGAGTTTTTGCAAATATCAGAAATAAAAGCAATAGCACTGAATCAGAAGTATAGAGCTTTAAAACAGCATAGTTATTGTAAGGATCTTACTGCAAAAATTTTCATGAAGAGGGGTTTTCAGGAATATTATACACTGATTTTTTTTGCCCTTTACTAGTAATAACCTAACTCTATTTGAAGGAAATGCAATACTTGCATCATTTTTTTTTATATATATACAACAGGACTATTAGAAACAAGTTGAAGATCTATTTCCTTTGAAAAGTCAGATTTATTGAGAACACCTAAGACAACAGCCCTGTTCATTCATAGTCAGCTTCACACTACTGGAAACATGGGTAACCACAGAGTCTGCAGGGCTGGTGTGCTGCAGATAGACTGTAAATGCTAACACAGCTCCTCAGAAGCGCTTGACCTCCGCTACACTAGACAGAAGTGCTGTGGTTGTGTAGTAAAGGCATGAGAAAAACAATGGCCAGATCTGAGTCTACCACTGTTGCTCTTCCTAGATCATTCTTAGGTGCAAATGTCCAGACAAATTAGCCTAGCAAGGCTAAACACTGACCAACTCCATTTAATTAAATACTGGTAGCTATATTACTCACTTATGTGCACTTACTCAAATAGGTTAAATTAATTTTGTAGCATCTTCAAAACGATTTTAAAATAATTCTACTTCCATACTTTTGGTCCCAAATATGAGAAGAGCCCTTACCCCAAAAAGCTCTACCACAAGCACAGAATGGATGGGCATACATAACTGAATTAACAGGTACAATATGCACCACCCATGGTGCACCTGCAACCATTAAACTTATATTTCCCTTATGTGGACATTCCTAAGGGTGTGCAATCAGGAACAATCAGCATTGCAGAGTGCTTTGAGTCACCTGATTCTTGGACTACATAACAGCCACACGTGGAGACGTATACAGATAAATTCACGTTAGCCTGAGATTGTAAATTTATGCCCAAGACTCTGGGAAGTTTGAAGCTTTGTTGCAGAGAGCCCCTGCTCTATTCAGTTTAAGTTCACTCTCTAAATACTCATTCATCAGGTCCACCTCAGATTTCATCATGGTTCCTGTGAGTAAAGGCAAGGCACTGCTTAAACACGTGTGGACTCATCTAGGCAAAAATCACTCTGGTGTATTCCCTAGATAGAGCAGCATAACTAAATAATGACCAGGTCCAACCTGGATTCATATTTTCACCAGATACAGGTCCATCCTTTTGACAAGTTCCTGCTTACATGCAGGACAAAGATATACAAAGGTAAATCTCAAACAAGCAAAAACATAACCACGACAATTCCCCTGCAAGAAAAGGGATCAGTAGGTATGCTGAGACCAAGGGAGGAGAGAGCGTCCTTAGTCTAACTGTCCATGCCGAGGGTTTGGATGGAAGTGAAACATTTACATTTAGACAAACAGCAGTTTATCAGATTTTAGGAGACAGCAAAAGCCTGACTACAAAGTGTATACAGGCTTCCTTCAGTCTTTCACAAACTTGCGTGTTGAATACCTGTTATGTCAAAAGCTGAACTATAAGCTGTGACTCGTTCTTAATTTCTTTTCACGTGAAGAAATGCACTGAATCCCATGGGAACATAGCTGTTAAGACCTGGCCAAAAAGCATGCAGGCTGTGTAAGATACATTGGAGACAAACCTGAGATCAGTGAGTCCTTTAGCAAGCTTGCAAAACATACTTCCAACCAAAGAAAATTCCAGAAGGCATGAAGCAACTTTACTCAAGTGATCATAGCTTGCACAGCACTCAGTTTAACAGAGTATAAAAGAGATGGTCATAAGATAACATCATCCTGGGTAGAGGGGGCTGTATTCTGTGGAGGAAGGCTGGTAGCATCAGTCTTACACTCTTCAACTCAGTCTTCAACATGTAATAAAACTGTCAAGCTTTTTTGGATGCAGAGAATTCTGTTTCTCATGCCAGTCACTACAACTTATAAATAATTATGGGAGTATGGAGAAGCACTTAGAAATCACACACTATGCTGTACCTTGAACAAACTGCAGAGCATTTTTAAGTACGCACATACACATCAATTCTATCAGCCCCGTTAAATTTCAAAAACATTTTCTGTTTAAGAAAATTAAAAATATGGAATTCACTGATGAAAGCCTTAAAACTGAAGCACGCTAATTAACCTGGAGGTGGCTTCTTGCTAAACCGACTGTATTGCGCTCTTGGAATTTAAACCATCATCTCCCGATTACTGAACACAGCATTGTGCCATGAAGACTTAGGAACTCAGTCTAGCATCTCCAACACTGCACTGACAGCCCAGAAGATGCACACATGTTCTTTCCACACATAACTCAAAAATCAAACTGCAAAAAATCATGCTAGTAAACCTCTTGCCATGACCAAATTCCCCATCATGTGCATCACATCCAGCAAGAGACACACGCACTCGGGTTATAATATACAAGATGCTGTATTAATTCACGGAAAACATTGGAAAGGTGTTTGGTTGCTTCATCCCCCTGTTCTGTTTGTCCAGACAAGTTGAAGCACATCTTTTTTCTCCCACCTCTTAACACCAGCATTCTGGGACAGCACTGTATACTACCAGAGAGCCTTGCCACTTCTATAAGGTCATTTTTGCCACTGAACTTGTTGCTTTTTTCTCCAGTCTTTTAGAGACTGTTGAATCAAATTTATTTTGTCACATGAAATCTTATAGTCTTTCCTTGACCAAAAGAGTCAAAGAAAAGATTACATAGTATTTTTCTAAGGTTTAGGTTGGTTTTGTTTGTTCATTTTGTTTGTGTTTGTGTTTTATTTTTGTATGTTACTGTTGTTTTTTAGGGGGGAGGTGTTGGTTGGTTTTTGGTTTGGGTTTTTTTTTGGTCTTTTGAAAGTCAGGTAAGTACTGAGTGTTAGAGTATTGAAGTAAACCTCATGACCCAGCAAATATGCTGTGCACTGATATTTGAATGAGAAGACAACCCTGGCAAATCACCACTGATTATCAAGTGTTTTTGCAGTAGACAGTATGCTAAGTACTCCATATTTTATTTAAATTTATTTAAGAGATGAATCCACAATTCACAAATAAGGTATTTTTGTTTGTTCTAGCTTTGTAACCGTTTCCTTGAGAATTCCCATAGCTCCTAGTTCATATGCCTTCCCAAGGCTTCTAGCTGTAAGTTATTAAACAGACAATGCTTTCCCAGAAAAACATTTTTCTCACAGGTGCAAAATACAAAACACCAAGCTTTTCATTGCTAATCCAAGCTCTCGTTGCTTAGCCAGAACCTTAGATTAGCACCATCTGTGAAACCGCTTTATTTCTAAACTATCAATATGTAATAGGCTATAATAAATAGCCTGAAAACAACTGTTCAAAATGAACTCCATAATGGAAGGCAGCTCACAACTACAAGGTCATATACTGGTTTAAAGTAAAGGAGGAAGAAACTTTGGCAAGAAAGAAATTTGCTATTTCGT
This sequence comes from Anser anser, assembly GCF_964211835.1. Lineage (NCBI taxonomy): Eukaryota > Metazoa > Chordata > Aves > Anseriformes > Anatidae > Anser > Anser anser. The sequence goes on along the minus strand of NC_139724.1, from coordinate 38,706,580 downwards.
CAGTGAGAATAATCCCAATGACTTCAAAGTAAGAAACAAGGTTACGCACTAGAAGTCAAAGATCAATATCATTTCAAGTGCTTTTGTTGCTAAATGTCGTGTTGCCACTTTTTAAGTTTCCAACCCAACATTGAATTTTGAAGGACTTTGAATACAAATTATAATTATTTATAACACTGCATCTTGCTTTAATTGCTGATGAGCATATTTCACACTAAATGTACTGCAGTCATGTCAAGATGGTGAAGTCTTATGAAAAACTTATTAGAAATATTTGAGGACTCAGGTTATCATGTCATTCTCATAGAAGCCAAAGATTCTAAAGAAGCCACCTTCCCAAACTATCGGATTAGAATTGCCAGTATTTACTGAGAAATACAACGTTCTGAAATACCTGCTCTGAGGAATGCAGAGGAAATTCCTATGTTGATCCCTTCTCCGTAAATCTCAAGAAAAAAACCTTTGCAATGATTCTTTTCCCTGCCGACACAGAGTGGACAATTTTTCATTCTACCTTTCTATGTGCTCACCTAGAAAAAAGGTGAACTCGTCTTGAAAATACGCCTTACTCTGCAAAAGACAAGCTAGTGTTTTAGCACAGGCAATAAGAGCCTGTTCCACACTGTTAGGGACACAGTGTGAAAAAATCATTTTACTCAACATGGTCACTTTTTTTTTTTTTATGCCTGGATGAACCCCAGAAGCACAACAGCCCTCACAGATGTTATATCCTGCTTCCAATAAAAAAGAGAAGTTTAGGTTTATTAGACACAGGTACAGGCATTAGACACACAGGTACAGGTACACACTCCAAGGAGTACTGCTCTAAACTGTATTGCAGTTGTTACTTCCCTAGTATTATCCCCAGCTATCTGCATCCTGTGTAGCAACGCTACATTATTTCTTCCAGGCTAACTGCCCGCAGGATGAGCATTTAAAAACTCGTACCATTATGACCCTAAGGGAACTGAATACCTTTTTACATAGGGTTTTAGATGAGTGGGCAGCTTTTCCAAAATCAAGATTTTAGAAACTTCAGTTTGAGTATAGCAGATAAAGAAGTTATGTCTATTCTAGTTAGCTTTTAGTCACACATTGCAGTTGTTATATATAGTTGCAGGCTGCCTAACTTCTTACTCTCTAGGTTACTCCCCAACCCCTTGCCTGCCTGACTTGACGCTTTCTTCCTTATCAGATTACAGGAGCTCACGCCAGTTGTAGATGTACATCATGACAAATAGCTTTATGTGGCACCAAGGAATTTCAGTCACAAATTTGAAATCCCATGACCACACAGCTTTCATAAGAAAAACTGACACCAGAGCAGACTGCCTGTGGTCAGAATAGATGTGAACCTGACTCTACGCTGTAAGGAGAACAAGAACAGAAAGAACAGTAAGTGATGTGCAGATAGAAAGATGAGGGACTGAACTATAATGCCTTGATTTTTATAGCTACTAGAAAACATTTTTACTTACAGCTAATTTAAGACTTTTAAATGAGGAAGGAATCCCACAGTTTGCTATTCAATTTACCTGATTTTAGGGATGTGCATAGATGGTGAGCTATGTTATATGAACTGTATGCTCCGCCCTTTTAGAGCTGTTCTAGAATCCAGTTCTGGCCTTACTCAGGAACAGAGCCACAAAGCTTAATACTTGAAAAAAATAAATTTATAAATTCTTCTGTTATTCAGGAAGTAAAACCCAGTTCCACATGCAGTTTTTCTGCTGGAGATCCCAGTGAGTACAAGCAAGCTTTTTCAGGTCCTAGAGCATGGTGCAAGGAAATAGTAAAGCAGTGTACTGCAGGCTCTTGATTCACACGACATGCTTCTAGGTCTTAGATGTTGACTTTGCTCCCAGATTTAAAAAAAAAAAAGACTAGCAAAATGCCAGGATAGTTTTAATGGTATTCATCAATGAAGATGATCTGGGGTTGTTCTGCAACTGTTTCCTCTTGATCTTGTGCATTCTTAAAATACATCAGGAAGAGCATTTTTAATTCAAATTCTTAGAAGACATTGGGATAGAGGTGCGAAGGGAGACTCCCAAAAAACACTGAAAGACTTCCTTAGTGATCAGCAGATGCCTCCCACTAAGCCACTGCATCTAGAGTTGTATGCTCTTTTGAACACATTTATAGATGGCATTCCAGACACAGGTTGGGGTAGTAAAATACAGTTGTTTACTACTTTCCTACAAGGAAAGTTACAGAACATGAAGGCACAGATGCATAAATCAATGTTGGTAATATCACACCTAAAGATTATGACTTCCAGATGGAGTGAAAATGAGCAAGCATTTCTCTATTACCTAATATAGCACATCAGTAATCATTCATTAGTATTTATCACACTATTTCACACTTCATGAGTCCAAACAGAATCATACACGCTGACATGACTACTTTCAATTCCTGTATACAACCAAATCCTTATGACCCGACAAACATTTCCAATATAACATCTAGCAAATTCATAATATTTTTAGATTTGAAAAAATGCCTATGGTTTAACTGCTGTTACTCTTTTTCTGCATGAGGAATGTTTAGTATGTTAAATAGTTTGATGTGGAGTTCAGTTTTAGACGGAAACTACTAGATATATGTTCCTTACAGAGAAAAATGGGCTAATATAAGTTACTAATTGCAAGACTTCTCATGTCTTAAGTTTGCTCCTTTATTTGACGTAAAGTTTGAAAACGTAAGCTTTCTTAGACACCAACAGTTTGCTTAGAGGTTTCTGCCAAACACTAAGAAGATAAAAGCCATACTGTAGCTAGGTAGTGATCTAAAACAGTATACGTTAAAAAAACTGGTGATAAAGTCACTGTGCAAACTTCAATAACAGTGGAGTTTATGGTATTTCACCTACCCATTCAAGTGTATTGTGCCCATACTAATACATGGTTGCATGATTTCCAGCTAAGCCTAGAACTTCAGACTGCTGAACTTGCAGAGCAAGGTTTTGCCTTACTTATTAAAATAAGAGTAAAATATTTTGGCAACACTCTTAGGTAGTTAGAAATCACCTACTATAAGCACAAGCCCTCTGTATACTGTATCCTGCTAATTCCAGTGCTGTATGAAAGAAAGCAAGGATCAGGGTCAGATACACTACAGGAGTGAAATCAAATGATAAGCTACTGCGTAAAGTAACAGCCAGCATTATACAAGTTTTGTGAGACTAGCTCAAGAAACACTCTATCACTGGAACATATATAAGAAAAAATAGTAATGAACCATGCTTTAGCTAGACAGCTGTATACTTCCCCTTTGTCTGGATTTTCTTTTTGTCAGGTTGATTAATGGAATGTCTTCACATTTATCTGCTTTTGGATATCTTAAATCTCAACAAGTCCATTTCATGTTCTTGCCACCAACATTTCCAGTAGATTTCTTCTAGCATGTCAGAATGACAGATAAGTTCCTGCAGCCAACCTTGTAGAGAGCTCATTATTGTTTCAGACTTGTGTACTCACCCTGGAGGTCCTATGTACAAAGGCCTCAGGAGTTTTAGGTCATTTTAAAATCACTGTTGAGTAAAGGTGTCATTTCTCCGTTAGAAAAAGCTTGGGAGCAGAGGTCAAAACTAAGTTCTGTATTTTACAGTTTGATACCATCGGTCTATGTACTAAGTAATAACAGAAATAACTGCAATAAACTCTAAGTAACTCACAGTGCTTACTTGAGATCTATTTATTTATATGGTTGTCTGCTGTATATTAAAGTGATATAAAGTTATTTATGAGATAGTTTTATTATTTTTCATTCCAAATGTTTCAAGCTCTCACCAGCTGCACAGCAACATTATTGGTACACATTTATAATGCAATTGCAAAATGGTGCTGGTTTGAAGCTACTACATAGTAATTGCTTTCAACATTTAAAGAGAATTAATATTGAAAAAAGCACAACTGAAATCCCTTACATTAATTTCAGATAAGTTAATTCCTTCTCTCACCATGGATTTTTATCTGCAATAGTGAACTCAACCAGGCTGTAATGGAGCTGTATCAATAGTGGTGCTTTATTATGATTGTCATTATTTTCACTTTGAAAGAGTGAATGTGCGAGTGAGAATGAAGCAGCAGATTGATCAACCACATGGGAGAGATCATATCCTGCCTCTTCTCCACATTGTGCAGTTGTTTTCTTTTCCATGCAGCGTAAGGGACAACTGCCCATTCTGTCTTGCAAGATGTTTTTAACAGCAAGGAATAAAAATTTAACGTGATTGGCGTCAGAAATGTCTTTACTTGTCTCCCTTTTCCTTTCACTCCTAACAATGCCTTCCCATATTCTTAAAACTCAATTTTGGATTTGAGCCACAACTCTATACTGGAGGGGTACCGGGTGCCTTGGGGTGGCTTCAAAGGGAACTGTACTCATGGAAACACAAATGACTCAGCATGCTCTGGGGAATACAGACCAGGAATTTACTTGGAAACCTTGCCTGCTTAAGGAGAAGGAACAAGCATCTCTAGTAGCTTTGCTGCACCTGCATATTTAAAAAAAATAAAATAAATCAGGCATTGCATTCCAAAGCTTGTGAAAATGGCCTGCAACTTTTGGGAGTAGGAGGAATGGGGAACAAAGATATTTGTTTGTATTTGAATTGTAGGACATAAGAGCAGGCCCTACATATGACATTTCCCATACTCTTTGCTACTGTGGCTTTTTCTGAATATGAAAGCTTGCTTCTTCACACTAAGAACATAAGCTGTTTTTTCCAATCTATTTATCCAGTGACTGCTACAGGAAAAAAAAGACTTCAACTATGCAGGCCTTCCAATTAATCCAATCAAGGCAAGAGACCAAGATGGTGTCAAATAAGTAAATGCTAATGAAGTTGATATTAACTAATAAGACTCTTCAGGATAAAAGGCAAGGCTACCTTAACGAGCTGCACAGTCAGTAGCTCTGTGCATGTGTTTGGAAATTGCTGCATTTAAATCCTACCTACTACCTAAAATACATGTGATCCAATTTAAAAAAACTAATCACAAACAGAACCAAACAATGTCATTAATCCACAAGTAAGAACTTTGCCTGTATCCAAATATATAAATGTATTTTTATAAGTATTTCTCATTCTTGAGGGTCATCTTCTGAAGGGTCATCTGCTTTCTAAGCTGTAGCTACCAGTCAGATACCAAAGATTTGTGGAAATTCTCCTTCCCTCTAGCCAGACTTGGAAATACTCTCTAGAAGGCTTTTCCTGCTATTTAAGTAAGAGTCAGCTACAGGGCAGTTTCCTTAGAAATCATGATTTTCAGCACAAACCTGAGCTTCCATAGTGAAGAGTCCTTCTCTCTCCTGCTGAGATCAGCAAAGTTCCTCAAAGGATAATCTATTTCAAGCAATATGCTGTTCCCTGCCTAGTTTTCTGAACCGGTTTATGATCACTTGACCAATGCCTTTCAGCCCATGCAATTATAATTTCTGGTAAAAAGCTCAAAGCACACTTCATATACTTTAAAATATGAATGGATTCTTCTACATACAAAATGCTTTAGTTCAGTTTACCTGCTAAAGCTAGCTGACCGTATACATTAACATGATAAATTATTCTTTCTAATGAAATAGTCAGTTTTTCCATTAAAATCTACCTTTCATCAGTGTGGAAAAGCAAATCGAAATCTAATGATACTGATATCACCTGCTAGTCGAGTTTGGTTTTTTGTTTGTTTGTTTTGTTTATTTAATGCATCAAATATACCCTTTAAACTCAAACAAGAAAAATATGATAAACTTAGATTAGGAACATGAAAAGCTAGAACTATCAAATCAAATTCTATTAAATTTCAGATATTGATTTGTCCCATATCCAATCTGAGACTGCCTCTCCAGTGCCATTCTGGCACACGGGGTGTGCCTAGTTTTTGTTCATTGATCAGTATTAACATCAGTCTTTCATTGGTATAAAGAAACAGTTATCAGTTCATCATTTTCCAGTATTAAGTCATGAATGCAGCTTACAAGATCAAGGGACAAAAATAGCTGAATTCAAACCACTTCAAACTGCAGATCGCTTCAAAACTTGAATTTAATCTAAATTTAATATAATAATCTGGTTGCGCACTTTTCATCCTCGATCTCCAGAAAAATGAAAAATGTTATTTACAGAAGTTCAACATTCAGACAAAAATTCTTGCCATGATGGAGTCGGAAAATATTTAATAGCCTTCATTCTGAAATGCTATCACCTTCCAAAGTGACTCATCTAGTTGATAGGACACAGAACACTTGAACGAGACCATCTGTAGCATTATTTCAATACTCTGAGGAAAGCACGAAAAGCAATACGTTAGGCTAAGAGTATAAGTAATGGGGATTCTCTCTCTGCAGCTCAGTCAAAAGATGCTTCATGTAGGCTTCTTTATTTAAAAATAATAATAATTTAGAATTCTTAAAGAAGCCAGCTGTTGCTGGCTCTCTATGCTATCACTGTGCTTCAAAACCCTTTGTGTTTAGCAGTTAGAAGCTAACATACTTATTCCATTAATTTCAATGTCTGAACATTTCTCATAGAATAATTTTGCTGCATAATGCATGACTGTTCATTCTCTGGTAACATCAGCTGAAAAAAGAATGAGAAGGCTGGGGGGAAACCTAAAGCGAATGGGCAATTCCTTTGACATTTTTGGCATCAGGATCTGAATGCCTTGGAAAGTCTGAATAAAGTTTAAGAGTATCAGTGCTGCTTTCATAGGACTTAAGTTAACATGCTCCTGCCTAGGTCTCTGAACAGTCAGCGTTCCCAGCATTTTGTTTTACATTAGCCATGGCATCCTACTTTTTTCAAAGCCTGTGTCTATTTACTTCCAAGCTTTAGATCAGTCATGAAGAAGGATCTACAGCAAACCAGTATCCAAACCATGGATCAATCATCTGCCTAATGCTCCCTGCGGCCTTCCACTACGCTCCCTGTGGCCTTCCACTACGCTCCCTGCGGCCATCAATTCTATGATTCTATGATCATTTACTTCTTCAGAGAATTCAGTTTCTAAAGTGATAGTAAATCCAGGAAACAGCTTGCTAAATGCATATGTATTTTGTACTCAAAACAGAAGAAATTTTTATGGGTAAAATACTAATCCTACCCCCAGCCTTTTTCTTGTGGTTGCCTACTTTCCTGTCTGTTAAAGAAATGGCTTCCCTAGGGTGACATAAGGCTCCTAGCAGTCATATCCGCGAAAAGGTAGTCATTTGCAGAAGCTATTTTTTCATACTGTAGAGAAACTAGAGCCAGGGGCAATAGACTTGCAGCCATTCCCACATGTTTCTAGCTATAAGCAATCCAACTAATCAGAAACTCCAGCAGAATTTGTGGAACATTGCTCTTCATCCATAATCTATCCGAATAGCTTCTCAACCAAGTCCAACAGAACTGTCAGGTGTAGAAGAGCTCACATTTTAATATCATGCCATACATACCATAATAAAGAAATATGAAAGCTCATAAGCAGAATGAGAATGCACACTAAATTGCCCATTTATTATAACAAATTCATCCATCTAATTTTGCATGCTGAGAAGCCATCTAGAAGTCCTTTTTCTGTCTTATGCCCATATATTTCTGCACTGAAAGGTTTAATAGAACACACTTAAAATCCCTGAAACATTATAGACCGTGTTTCTGTTTGACCTTGCTATGAATAATACAAGATCTCCTGGCAGACATTATCCAGTAGGAAATATCCCTGGACTTTTGGGACATACGAGGTACAGAAAGCTGCAGATCTAGGCCTCTTGACAGGTCAGCCTGTTGAAAAAGAAGGTTACAGTGCCATGGAAACCTACTAAACATCCCAGTGCTAGTGTTAACTTGCAGAATGGATCACAGGCAGAGAGCTCAGAAATGTTGTGCTCTTGATTCCCAGTGTGAAGAGTTTCCCTCCTCAGTCTCATTACTCTCAAAAAGAAACAGTCCAATATTACAGTGCAATTACAGAATGCTTCTCTCATCTATAAATAGCAAATATCAACTGCCTATTTTAAAAGCAACTTCAGTGTCCCAGCTGCTAGATTTCTGTTGTTTTAATCCAGCGTGCTAAGTGGCTGACCCAAGAAATCAGCAACCATCATCAATAGGCCCTTCATTAACACTGGCATTCCCCGTATCTCTTGGCACAGACACAACAGCAGTGGCAGCATCAGGCTCCCATCTGCTTGGAATAGTCTCCCGAGTGCTGTCAGCTCATGACTTTCTGTACACCGAGGCAAGAGGTCGATAAAGTGAAGTAATCTTTGACCAGAATAAATTTGAGAAGACAGCAAAATACATCAAAACCATCCTTTCTGCCAGGTAACTTTGTAACAGCTAAATCTGTACTGCTTTTGGAAAACCTTTGCAAGACACTTCAAGGACCCAGATGTATAACTTCTCTTCCTATACAGGTAGTTGCCAGTCCCCATTACCCATAATCACAGCGTCAGGCCTTAAGAAAAGATTCAGTGGCAGATCAATTTGTCCATGGATCAAATTGGCCAGACTGCTTTGAGTAGCCTGCTCCACTTTACTCCATTAGCTTTAAAAAGATGTAGACACATGGTACATATTTGACTACCAGTAATAGCAGAAAACAGAATTAATGAAAAAAATAAATATTTGAATAGACACTGTATATAACTACATATACAGTTATACTGTATATAACTACTGTATATTACCTGTGTGGTAAACACAGGCAGTGTGAGAAAGAAACGAGTTAACTATTTAGAAGGACAGTGTGTGAAAAACCATTATTACATATAAACTGTTTAAAAGACTCCTCACAGCATACACTGAAAAATCTGTACTGTCTCATGCTTGTGTGCAGGGTTTGATGTTTGTTTTTTTTTTAAAAACAAAGATAGCAGAGAAATTCTGAAGAATTATTGAAGAATTTGGTGGTCGGAAGCTGTCTGGGGCAGAGTGACCACGAAATGGTAGAGTTCTCTATTCTTGGCGAGGCCAGGAAGGGGACCAGTAAAACTGCTGTCTTGGACTTCCGGAGGGCTGACTTTGAGCTGCTCAGGACGCTGGTTGGCCGAGTCCCTTGGGAGGCGGTTCTGAAGGGCAGAGGAGTCCAGGAAGGCTGGGCGCTCCTCAAGAAGGAAATCGTGATGGCACAGGAGCGGTCCGTCCCCACGTGCCCAAAGATGAGCCGGCGTGGAAGAAGACCGGCCTGGCTCAACAGAGAGTTGCGGCTGGAGCTTAGCAGAAAAAAGAGGGTTTATAATCTTTGGAAAAAAGGGCGGGCCACTGAGGAGGACTACAAGGATGTAGCGAGGCTGTGCAGGGAGAAAATTAGAAAGGCCAAAGCTCATCTGGAGCTCAACCTGGCTACTGCCGTTAAAGACAACAAAAAATCCTTTTACAAATACATCAACGCGAAACGGAGGACTAGGGAGAATCTCCATCCTTTACTGGATGCGAGGGGAAACCTAGTTACTAAGGATGAGGAAAAGGCTGAGGTGCTTAATGCCGCCTTTGCCTCAGTCTTTAGCGGCAATACCGGTTGTTCTCCGGACACCCAGTGCCCTGAGCTGGTGGAAGGGGATGGGGAGCTGGATGTGGCCTTCGCTATCCATGAGGAAATGGTTGGCGACCTGCTACGGAGCTTGGATGTGCGCAAGTCGATGGGGCCGGATGGGATCCACCCGAGGGTACTGAGAGAACTGGCGGAGGAGCTGGCCGAGCCGCTTTCCATCATTTATCGGCAGTCCTGGCTATCGGGGGAGGTCCCGGTTGACTGGCGGCTAGCCAATGTGACGCCTATCTATAAGAAGGGCCGCAGGGCAGACCCGGGGAACTATAGGCCTGTCAGTTTGACCTCAGTGCCGGGGAAGCTCATGGAGCAGATTATCTTGAGGGTCATCACGCAGCACTTGCAGGGCAAGCAGGCGATCAGGCCCAGTCAGCATGGGTTTATGAAAGGCAGGTCCTGCTTGACGAACCTGATCTCCTTCTATGACCAAGTGACGCGCTTGGTGGATGAGGGAAAGGCTGTGGACGTGGTCTACCTTGACCTCAGTAAGGCTTTTGACACCGTTCCCCACAACATTCTCCTCAAGAAACTGGCTGCTCGGGGCTTGGACTGGCGTACGCTTCGCTGGGTTAGAAACTGGCTGGATGGCCGGGCCCAGAGAGTTGTGGTGAATGGAGTCAAATCTGGCTGGAGGCCGGTCACTAGTGGAGTCCCCCAGGGCTCGGTACTGGGGCCGGTCCTCTTTAATATCTTTATTGATGATCTGGATGAGGGCGTCCAGTGCACCCTCAGTAAGTTTGCAGATGACACCAAGCTAAGTGCGTGTGTCGATCTGCTCGAGGGCAGGAAGGCTCTGCAGGAGGATCTGCATAGGCTGGAGCGATGGGCTGAGGTCAACTGCATGAAGTTCAACAAGGCCAAGTGCCGGGTCCTGCACCTGGGCTGCAACAACCCCAAGCAGAGCTACAGGCTGGGAGATGAGTGGCTGGAAAGCTGCCTGGCCGAGAAGGACCTGGGAGTATTGGTGGATAGTCGGCTGAATATGAGCCAGCAGTGTGCCCAGGTGGCCAAGAAGGCCAACGGCATCCTGGCCTGTATAAGAAGCAGTGTGGCCAGCAGGTCGAGGGAAGTGATTGTGCCCCTGTACTCGGCTCTGGTGAGGCCGCACCTCGAGTACTGTGTTCAGTTTTGGGCCCCTCGCTACAGGAAGGACATGGACGTGCTCGAGCGAGTCCAGAGAAGGGCGACCAAGCTGGTGAGGGGTCTGGAGAACAAGTCTTACGAGGAGCGGCTGAGGGAGCTGGGCTTGTTCAGCCTGGAGAAGAGGAGGCTCAGGGGCGACCTCATCGCTCTCTACAGTTACCTGAAAGGAGGCTGTAGAGAGGTGGGGGTTGGTCTATTCTCCCACGTGCCTGGTGACAGGACGAGGGGGAATGGGCTAAAGTTGCGACAGGGGAGTTTTAGGTTGGATGTTAGGAAGTACTTCTTTACCGAAAGGGTTATTAAGCATTGGAACGGGCTGCCCAGGGAGGTGGTGGAGTCACCATCCCTGGAGGTCTTTAAAAGACGTTTAGATGTAGAGCTTGGGGATATGGTTTAGTGGAGTACTTAGTGTTAGGTCGGAGGTTGGACTCGATGATCTTGAGGTCTCTTCCAACCTAGAAAAATCTGTGAATCTGTGAATCTGTGAACTTATTGGCTCATAGTCAGCACTCTAAAGTAGTTCACTGAAGTTCAAAATAATTGGTACAGTATGGTACTAGCTATCAATAGCTAGAGACCTGAAAGGCCTCTCCCTAGCAAGATTTAATCACCTATTTTTCTGTAATCAGTCTGTTTCTGAAGACAAACATGATTCCATGACTACATACAGTATTCCTCAACTATAATAAACTTTCCACTTTGATGCAGGTGATTGTCACAACGATGAAATGAAGCACTATAGCATAATGACTCCACTCTTGATAATTAAACATGAAAACGAACAGGCACCAGAACTGCCATAAGAAAGTCATGAACTGAGGTGACAGCAGGAATAAAATGACCACGTTGTATAAAAGGAAAATACCTAGAGTGCTCAAGAATGAAATAACATCCTACATCAAATATATGGTGCAACGGAGTTAGTATGGAAATTCTACAGCAAAAGCAGAACTCTTAGCCATGAACAAATCACATGCTCATCAGGTGCACAAAGGAAAGATCGTTAAAAATAAATTATTCATGAGAGAACACAACATTTAAAACATCAGGAGTCTACGGAGGAGAGAAATTAAAGGTACATACAAATCTACAGCGTATTCAAAGCAAATGGAAAAATCTCTTCAGAAATTGTTTTAAAAACATTCCCATAGAGATGAAGTCTGGAGCCAGACCATTTCATAAAGCAGTAACCTTTTGTAATAAAAAAACTTGCCATTATGTCAGTACTTCAATATTTCTCACTATTAACACTACCTACAATGGGCTATATATTTCTGATAATCTCCACAGTTCTGTGGATCACAATAGTTATGGTGATATTCATATTTTCCTATGTGTTTTGGACATTTTTCTTTGAAGATTTTTCCATTCCTTGAGTTGGAGCTTTTCCATTCCTACCATAAAGGAAGTTGTTCCTAAAGAATTATTCTCATAGCTGTGCTAGTACATTTTCTCTAGAAACAGTACTTCCATATGAGCAAAAGTGTTTAGTTCTGTATATTGAGAGGTCAAAATTGCTTTAAGTATTGAATACTGGACTCTATTTTGCCTGAATTATACCAAAATGGAAAGGCAATTTTTAAGTTCTATTCCACATAACAGTCAGTACCTCCACCCCCCTATCTCTGGTCTAGAATACTTCAGATGACTTAAAGCAATTATTTAACACTGAATTTCTCAGTTTCCCTTTTAAAACTGATTCAGTCTGTCATGTTTGTTACCAAATTGACTGTATTTACTGGAAAATAATGTGTTAGCTATTCTCCAAGGAGAGTTTGCTTTCCTTTAAAGATACTGGTACCCAGGATTAGAAACCTGTCATTTCCTCCTCTCAGTTTACTACTTGTATTTGTCACTACAAATCATGAATCATAGGAACACATTACAAGTCTGGAGTTGAGTGTCAGGAAAAGAGTATTAAGAGGATGACAGCAATTTTATTGCTGTTTTAAATACTAAAAAGAAAAAGGAAGAAAGGAAATCTAATTTTAGGTTACATGTCAGCTTACCAACCTGACATAGTGATACCTTTTGGTCAATAAAAAAAGCCAAATATTTGATCTGTAACTTCAAAGTCTACAAACAAGCAAGCACCCATACTTCCAGCAAGGACACGAAGGCAGCCTCCGTTACTGTGTTCCACCACCAGCAAGGTCAGCAAGACTCTAGCTTCAGGGATATTTCCTTTCCTGACACAAACTAAGAGAACCATAAGTTTCAACCACCACTTGAAGCAGATTAGGACTCTGCCGCTAACTTCTGAGGGGATACTGTTTAAGCTTTATCTCAGAAATTTGGTCATCAGCATGTTACCTACAAATCTTCCAGTAGTTTCAAGATAAATTTCAATAAGAAAGCATGTTTAGCCACTCAGATTCCTTTGTACTGCAAATACTCAAAACTGATGCAAGACTAACAACTAGGTGATACTTGAAATATGAACTTGCTTAATATGGTCACTTAAAACACCAATAAAGATGCATTTTAAATGCCATTATTTCACTATAGTTGTCAACCTATTACTGACACATTATGTGCACTGAAATATTCTTTAAAATTGATTATATTTATGCACTCAGTGAATTAATCAGTTCCTGGCTAATGATTTCAGGGCGTAAGGACTAAAACATTGGGATAACTGACCACTTATGTGGGCAATTAAACCATGGCTGCATATGCAGTCTCCCAGGTCACATCTGCCCAAGTCAGGATGCAGCCACATGCCTGAGCAAGACCTGGCACTCTCCCCAACCAGGGGACTTGACCCATACATTTACTACTGCATACAGTGCTCGGAGATCAATATTCGCCTCTCTCCAGCATGCTGCCTGTCCCTTGACCATGGAGCTATAAAAGGTTTTGAAATGATTGGCAGGGGACAGCACAGCTCAAGTTCAGAACACACTGCCGTATGAAAACATAGGACAGAAGACCAAACTTGGACTCAAGCTGAGCGCAGCATCCCAGTGAAGGAGAGCTTTAATCATTGGTTGAAGTAGTGACTTCCAACTCTATCTGGAAGTAGAAACATCTGCATTCCAGCGTTACAGAAAACCCTCTCTGCCGAGTGCATTCTCTCTCTAGAAATGACTCCTGACTAGAAACAGGAAAGGATATTAAGAAATAAGTCATTAGGAAAGTGAAAAAATAAAGCTACTGCAGTAGAACGCTTACCAAGATCTGAATTAACGGGGTGTGTGGGCACAGTATCTTGTCATAAAATCTCCCATATAGATGCAAATAAAACTAGCAATCAGGATATGCATTCTTTTGGATATACATGCATAAAAAAATCTTCATATTTCTGCTGGAATACATACACAAATAATGGGGGCAGGCTTTGAAAGAGCAGAAGTACTAGAGGGCCAGCTATAGGACTGCCTCGCCACAGCAATTCTACACCCACTGTTTCTGCAAGGTGAAAGAAACATACACAGAATGAGACAGCGACAGACATCGCACAGTAAATTTTCTCACCAACGTCACAGAATTGCCCCTTTTCCACAGGCATTCACTCAGAGCACAAATACATGTAGATGACAGACATGACCTATGCAATTCCCTCAATTCTGGTTTTATCCTAGCAAAGGAAGACAGGCATTGGTTTCCTTATGCAAGGCAGCGATGAGAGAATTGGACTGTCCTTTAAAAATAAAGGATAAAGCTGCTTTTTTCTTCCCACTGGGTTGGAATAGGTGACTCTTTGACTCAAGGCTTTTGAAGGCCTTTTTGACCAGCGGGCCTTTTTGAATCTTAATTTAAATGCTTTTGGAGGAAACAAAGGTTATTTTAGTAGACTTCTCTCTCTGCAGTCAAACAATGATAACCTTCAGAGGAATTCATTGAAAGATGTAGATACTCCAACAGGGGTGACAAAAATGGATAGGAATGGTGCTATTGTCTGATTTTTCAATTGCTAGCCATGGCTATTAACCTTTTGTATTTTGTATTCTTCATTTCTAAATATTTTCTGTTAGCAGAATTTCAGAAATTAAGTTCAAGTTTTCACAAGGCTGAGCAAAACACAAAGTTCAAATGCAGTAATTAAGGCACTGTTTTTGCAATATTTAAAAACAGCATGAGTAATTAGGCTTCTAGTTCTACCATGTCATTATCAAATATAAACACTGCAAATTCCTTAAGATTTCCAAAAGTGATGGGCATGAAACCTGATGTACTGTTAACAAAGTTTCCCAATTACCACATAGCTTTAAGATACAAATTGCATTAGCTATAGAAAACTAGATAATAATAAAAAGCCACTGTTCCTGTACATCTCAGTTCTCTCTGATATTCTAGAAACGTGTCAAGTGTATCAAGTGTAATTTCTGGTGCTATATTCACAGTAAAGATTTAGATAACAGATCTAGTTTAAATCAGCAATACATAGGCACTCATCTGCAGCCTCTCTATAAATCAAGCAATGAGACTCAGCCAGTTAGTTTTATAAATCTGAGCTAGAAACTTCAAACAGCAGATAAGCAATTCATTCTTGCACAGTACAAGTGAGAGGCATAAGATTTCTGTCTATACAAGCAGGTGTTTTTTTTTCTTTTTTTAAGCTAAATCATGAAAATTATTTTCAATCAAATGCAAGAAAACACTAGGTTTTTGGAAAGAGGGTGTTCCAAATAAAAAGACTTGAGTATTGTCCTACCGAGCACTGCAAAATCCTTCATGATCCATAATCTAGCTCTGAAATGGAATTAGAGCCCAAGATCCTATATGTTGAATGAGGAAAAATCATGGCCCATTCTGCACTTCAGCTGAGATTAACAGTTAATATTCCTCCAGCATAAAGCTCACATGACTGCAGCAGCTGAGAAAACATTTACACGAATCACCCTCATCTCAAAATTGAAGCACAATATCTTCAGCTCCAACAGCATGTTATAAAGATGATGCCTGTAGTATCTCCCTGTTATAGGGGACTTGAAACTAAATGGACCACTGCTCCACAAGAAAGACAAATACAAACATACAAACATTGAAAAGCACCAGGCCAGATTTCTAGCAGGAGAACATGGAGAGTCATTTCCAATTTTTCCCCCTTGGGATACAGAAAACAAACAGAAAATGACAGAAATGCATATGGATAAGGCATTTCTATTTGCATACTTGACAACATTTGCATCTAAAAACTTAAACTTAGATATTGTAGTGCTACCATATTTCAACTTTAAAGTTGCCAGTTTTAAATAGCAGGCGTAGACATCCTCGTGTGCTAATTAGCAAGTCACAGAAGCTTAGTTTATCATTTGTTAAGTATTTTTACTCATAACTCCAGTAATGCAGGATTGAGGCTTGCCAACATTAACTGTTTGGTAAAGATTAAAGTAGCAATTACATGGCATATGCTTGCACCTCAGTTTAACATCAGCCCTAAGTCTGCTCCCTTCCAAAATTTGCAGAGTAGAACAGATTGAGAGTTGTTAGAAACATGTTCATCGCCATGTTTAACTCATTTGGTTTATGAATGCAAAGTAACTTTTGTCTTGGCAACGTGAGCATTAAAATGAGTTAACAATAATAAGCTACAAGCTATCTGTATATAAATCAAAAAGAACAGCTTATCTGCAAGTATTATAGCTACATTTTCTTAAATCAGTTGAAGCATTATGAAAAAAGCACAGAGATGGATTTTGTGGGGTTTGGTGTGCTTTTTTTTCTTTTTTTTTTTTTAAGAAAGCTTCTTAAGTGCAGAAATCGAGAAACAAGCTATTTTTATGCCTTCTTAGACACGTGATGTGCCCTAACACCAAAAATCAAGCACTCCAAATGAGAAGACAATTAGATTAAGTCAGGACAGCTAGTCCAAAAATTACATGTTTAAAAAGATTAGGTAGTAGGTGCCTTCTCAACTTCTCTGCTGTACTTCTATTCAAAAGTATGCTAAGAGCTTGTTTGCATAGGTGCACTTTGCATTTCATTGCTTCTTATTTCGTTATACAGTGGGATCCTGCCTTGCCAGAAATGGCTTTTTATAGTTGAGTGGAGTTTTGTAATCCTCTAATTTAAAAGAAACATACAGAGAGCTCAGCTAGCTCTAGCACTAGCTCATGATTTATTTTACAAGCAGTTTCACACAGCTCTTTACTAAACAGACGTTCTTTGTGCTTTATTACAAGTTTGCTCCATTGAGTCATGCTCTCTGTGGGATGTTGCGTCTATATTTTATTTTACTCTTGCCATTAATTACCTTGTGGGCCTGTATCATGTCTCTCTCAGTCTCATTTATTATAACGGCGCCTGCTAGTGTTGCTCAAGTTAAGAGGCTGTCAGTATTTCCATTAGAAAACCCATCTCTCAGGGGCTTATAAGTCAGCTGTAAAACTTTACTCCTGGTTGATGGTTGGCATACACGGCCAGAGCCAAAGGGGTTCTTTCTTTTCGTAACATTAAATTGAACTGAAAAAATGAAATGTTTTAAAGTCACCGAATCAGACATGAGTTTTGAGACTTTGTTTTTGGAATTCAGAAACAGCTTAATTTCTTGAAGCCAAGTTTTGCAGGCTATTTGTTGATAATATAAGTCACTGCTTGTGAGTTTATTTTTATTTATTTTTTTAATGGATTCAAGCCAGTCTTCCACTTTCTTTTCTATCATTGAACTTCTACCCTCAACGCTTTGCATCCAACAACAGGCACAGGTTCTACTCTTCTGTAGCTGCTGCCATATGAAACTGTTTTCAAGAATCCCTTCACAAACCTTCCTTTCCACATGAGGCCACAAATAAAGTCTCTTATGATTTTATATCTACAGCCACTACATGTCCAGTTCCATTTATTAACTTTGTCTCCACTTGGAGTAGAACTGGAAGTAGAAGACCCATGAGACTTCCATATACCAATATCTGGTGTGTTTTCCCCCCTTTTTTTTCCCCAAGCTACGATTCAAAATGGGTGCCAAAAAAACTTTGTAAGGGCTTTGAGGCAAGCCCGTTTGGAAACCAGGGCCCTGAAAGTCCAGGCAGGCAAGGGAAATTCACAAGATTCAGAGACTCAATGTTCACCAGCACCCAGAAGTGGAGTGCTCAGCTAAGCCACAAACTTTGCACCATACCATGCAGATGTCTAGCAAGACCTGTCTGGACTCCACAACTTTACAGAAGTCAGGCCAACCCTACTGAACAACTCAGGAGTCCCTGAATGACACAATCCAACACAATCAGAGATTTTAATGTAAGCTTTCAATGAGAGGCACTATCCAAGAAAAAAAAAAAACACCTTGCAGACTAAGTTATATAAACAGGCTTTTGTGCAAGAAGCAGAAGGCTCACAATCTACAGATGTTTGAGCACAGTGATCCCTCCAAGGGACAGTATCTTCATGTAATAAGGGTAAGTATTCACAACTATATACTGTAGTAGTTATAGTAATAGAAAACAATTTGAAGTGGCTGCCCAGCTGTCAACTAAAAGTATGAACATTTTGCGTAGGTCACTTCTTCACAAATAGTCTGCTGAACATAAAGCACAACCGGTTTTCACATGCTGCACAAAATAACTTAGGAAAAATAATCCTAAGGTATTTAAATGCTGGCATGCTGATTTTAATAGGTTATAATCACTGCCTTACATTAGATAAAGTTTAAAGAATTCACACGCAGTGCTTACCATTGATTTGTGCTTCTATTGAAAAACTCTCAAGAGAAGTCAGAATTTGACCGAAGTTGCTAGTCTCAGATTTAGAGACCACAGCATTTTTCCACATACTTGAGCACTTAGACAAAGCACCAGGGAAGCCACCTCTATATTGTTGCTCATTTTTAAACCACTTAAACCAGCATCAATGAGTTTCATCATATCCTCAAGAATATTGTAACTGCACGAGGGTAATAAACTCCATGTCAGCGGCTCAACATCCCCTCACAAGAATGTTTCAAAATGTGTGGGCCGGGGAAGGTGATGAAACAACCTATTAAAGCAATCATAAAAAGAAAACAAGTTACAGAAAACTAAGTTTTGATTAATCTGTATTTTACACAGATTAACTGTGTAATGGTGGAGAATAAGCCAGCTATCAACCAGAGAATGGAGAATTCATTTAATGGTTGCATGAGCTACAGGTAGGATGGAAGTGAACACTGCTTTAGAAGAACAAGGAATAAGAAATGTGATTGTTAAGGACCTAGACACCACTATATCAGCTGAAAAAAATCCAGTTAAATAGTCACTACCCTTACAAATCATCAGTCCTTGCCATTAAGCTCCATCTATTTTAAATTAATTCCCTAGGATGCACGTTGGTTAAACTTCTTTGGGTAGATGCTAGCTTGCTAATTTCTGTGCTGTCGGTTAAGTGAAGTGAGTAGTATAACTTTTGGAGATTCATTATCCTCATCCTTATATTTTAAATGGTCAGGATATTCACCCACATCTTTGTTACCTAAAGACTGTGGCCAATTACTCAATTCTATTTTATACAATTAATAAACAAGACTATCTACATGTTATGTGGAATGGGAGACAAGGTACAGAAATAAGGACAATAAATCTGTAGAAAATAATCTATTTTATCCAGCTGAAAGAACAGACTCACGAGAGAGGAAAATATTGCTTGGAACAAGTGGCTTTTAAAGGCAAACCTAGAATCTTGTCTCAACACTCAATCACATTAAATTCAGAAGCTGATCTTGCAGGGTTAGAGCTAGCCTGACTAAATCCAGCCTTTGTGATACCTCCCCCCACACACACCCCATAAGTGTCCTTTCTAGGCGCCTTCAGAGCAGTATAGCTATTCACAGCCTCTCGTTCTGAGAAAAAATATAAAATTTTAACTAGAAAGAATAGTTATGTATATATTTTTGGGTGAGTTTATTGTTTATTTTGTATTCCAAGAATACCCAGACAACATTGTTTTATGAACAATTTAATTCCAGATGCGATCTTTCTCCAATGAAAGTGAGACATTTCAGGTTTGCTAAAAAGAAAATAAGCAAGTCTGTGACAGGAGAATATGTTCAGACTAGACTTTTCCAAATCAAGAAAAGGACTTCAAACTTGCTCATCCATTTCTTCACTGACTCTTCACAGTGATGAGAAACCTATAGAAACTTTTGACTGAAAGTGATAAGTGTTTTTGATGAGTTGTTCACTAGCAAACTCCAACATAAGACATTGGCAAAAGATCCCCAAGCTTTTCTACCAGCGGTGTAATACCTAGCCTAATTACATATAAAATTAGAATGCATCTCAACTATGAGTCCTCTGACTTCATGTGTCAGACCCCTGCATTTTCACAAATCTGTTTCATTTTTCAATAAGGATTTCAGTTCTTTGGTTGCTTAGATTAGCAATTCATCCTCTCTGTAACTGTTCAAACGCACCACTCAGAAAAATACATCTTTTTATAAAGAACAATATAGGGCAAGGGTTCAACCTTTGATCCCAATTCCTGTTTGATTTTCCATTTCTATTCCCAGCTCTTTCTTACTAGATTGAAGTCTTATTTTTCTCTTCCAAGTTTATGCTGGCATTAAAGATTCACTTCAGACAAGAAGAGGTAGCTCTTAAATAAGATCCACATTCATACCCAGACCACAGAAAGTTTACTGTCCATAAATCAAATTGATATTTCTCCATAACTCCTCCAAAGCTACTCTGCTCTTTTCTAATCCAAAGAGGAACTGTCAGTCACATTTATAGGTTAATTTTCAGTTTATTACTTTGTTGACTAAGAGTCTTCCTTGCTAGATCTGACCTATACTTACCATTGTAAAACAATTAGAAGTGATGCCTCAAAGTATTTACTGCTGTTGGTTTATTAAAATTAAGTTTGGCTCAGAAAAAGAAGCAACCTGCCTAGCCAAAGATAACAAAGCCTTCAGTGAGGAAAGGAGTCCTCCCTGGCAAGAGATAGCAATGGACTATATAGTCATGATTCTGCAACTTATGTTTATTGTTAAACAATAAAAATGTAAAAATTACTTATCAATATGGTTGCCTCTCCTCCCCTCTTATTAGATCCAGGAGGTAGACTGACATTCAGTGTAAAGTTTTGCTGTGACAATATTCAGGATTGTTTGCACAGGTCCCTACAAAGATAACAAGTCACAAACAGCATTGCCAGAGACACACCACGTTATCATCAATGTGCCTTTGTTTTCTGCACCTCATCACTCAAAACAGCTCCAAAAAAGGCAGTGACATACTATTCTTTCCAATACTGAAACTGGTGAGAAAATAAGTTTATGAAAAACTCATTCAACTTAAGTCTCCTACATAAACTGTGATAAAAATAAGTAGGAGCAAAAGTTGAGAAGGATCCCTGAATGCTTTCAAAAATAGTTTTGAATAGATGTTATGACATAACTTTGAAAAGCCTGGGACATTAGAAGATGGAGCCATGGTGCACTTCCAAACACTTGTGTATCACAAACAATTTAAAGAGTCTATTAAAGATAAGCATTAAACAGAAACCTGTTTGTTTAGTTTCATAAACTTTTTTTTTAAAGTGACAGCTTGAAGGGACAAAAAGCTCTTGAACCCACAGCAAGTTTCAAAAACTGCAATAAGAAAAGCCCATCTCTATCAAAGGAAAGATTGTTTGCCTGAAGCTATTTTTAAAAAATGAAGTTAGAGGATTTATAAAACACTACAAGTTGGTTAAATCTACCCAGGACACATTAGATGGAACTTCTGAGTTGCTTTTAACATGGTTAGCAATGATTACAGAGCAATTCTTTGCATTGCTTCATGATTTCACTGAGATACATCATTTGGAAATACAATTGCCACCTCTGAAAGACTGCTTAGCAGGGATGTTGACAAATAGACATCTAAGGCATTATGTGGCTATTGCTAATAGAAAAAGAGGGAGGTTTGCAGGGCTGAAAGCCAAACATGGTAGAAGAAAACCTGAACTACCATGCAAAATTGAAACTGATCAGTTCAGAGATAGTAGACTCAGATGCATAAAAAAATCTGAGTCCTTTTCTTTCCATCTAAAGGCAAACCCATAGCTTTGGACCCAAATGGTTTGGATCAGAGTTACTTCAATCTTAGAACTTTCATTTCACTTATATGTGGTCACATGTATGTGGTACAAGCAGACCTCTTAAGTAGTTTCTACTGCTTATACCAAACCCTATTGGCCCCGAAATACAGATGTACCCAACTGTTAATTCCACCAGCATACTATCCTTCAGGACAAAGTTAGGTTACTGGGAAAATAGTGTCTTAGGGATCTCTTCCACAGACAACATTCAAACATTTTCACTCATTTAATTCCTTTTGCCAGTACCAGAGAGCATGGGAAAACTGACTTGCAGTGGTAATATCTGCAGGGTTCAATCCCCTACACAAACTACTCTGAGAGTGCAGATTGAAATGGGGAGTATTCTACTGCTGAAATATGAGATTAAGGGACTGAAGAAGTTCTGCTATTAAAGATTTGCAGAAAGTGAGCTAACATGGTAGAATAGTTGAATCAGCTTCTCTAGAAATTGCCCACAAGCCTTACTCAGTGGGTACATTGCTCAAATTACATACATTTAAAACACTGAAATTTTTGTTCTGAATTTCGTAGTTATAAAACACCAGAAAGATGAATTCATTCTTTATTGTTCTCAAAACCAGTACGCCATAATAAATATGCAAATACTGAATAATGAATTAGAATTTAAACTGCAGACAAGCTGTTATATTTTAGGTAGTGTATTGATTGAATTCTCCATGCCTTTTTTTTAAGGCACCATTATCCTCCAGCAAAATGTTTGATTTATGATACAGATACAGTGGAAGTTCTAAGTTTTATCCCCAGATGTCTCATGAAAAAATAACAATAAAGCAAGCTTCTAACCAGGAATGACACCAAATGTCAGCATTCCCACAGTTTATACAAGAAAAGTGCTATCACATGGGTAGTGCTGTAGAGGCCCATGGTAAAACAAAGTGGATGGGTAATCCACCAGGGTGAAAAAGCCACTTAGAAATGCTATAATACCACCTTTTGGGGGGAACCTTATAGTCATTCACAAAGGCCATTTTTTCCAACCAAAATCAACTTGTCTTTTCCCCCTTTGATTTGACGTTGTCCACTAATGCACAGACTTCCTGATAAGCAATTTTAAGTCAACAATACATGTTCCATTACAACCTACATTTTTCAGCTAGACAAGATTAAGGCCCAAGTCTATACTTAAATCCTTTGTAAACTGCTATGATCTTTCTGCATATGGAGGGCCTTTGAGGTGAAGCAGTATGACTTGGGTTGTTAGAATTTACATAGTTAATTACCAGCTTGAACTTGCAGAACATTATAACAGAGCTGACAAACTATTATTTTGTAACTTATGGTTAATAGCATAATACTTCTAAAAAGTCAATTATTCACCAGCTAAGCAAACTGGCTTGGATACTCAAAAAATCTGGTTTATCTGGTCACAATGCACCAGTTCCAAGTAAGCAGAAGCTGTGCATGGGTAAGCAATTCTAGTAGACAGGATGCATGTAACTACTGCAAAACCCTCAGCGCATAAGTACATGATTCAGTCCATCTGCTATCCAAAGCACTTGGCTAGTAATCTTGGAGATGTCATAGCCTATACACAAGGAAAATGAGCTTCTCTTAACTTAGTATGGTGTTCTCATATTTATAGATTAACATGGAGAAACATGCAGTCACCTCCATAACTCCTCAGGGAACACCATGCAGTCTGTAGTGCAGTTGTGTTAATGTTCAGGAAGATGTTATTTAAACATTGAAGAGCAAATCTATTAGATTGTCTGCTAACTTCACAGCAGAGAAATATCTAAATGCTTTCTATAGAGAGAGAGCTTAACTGAAGATTTTATTTGTATGCAAGTATCCCAAAATTTTACCTTCTAATGAATCTGACTTTTTTTTCCAGATACTGACAAGGAAAGACATAATATAGAAAGCTGACAAAAAAATCATAATCTAGCAGTGTCACATGAGACTTACAAAGTAGAATGTTGCCAAATTTTTATTTTGAAGCAATCGAGACCAAAGTGTTATAGCAATGTCATAAAACTCTATATTGACATTTCCAGGAAAAGTGTCTCAATCTCCCCCCCCCCAAAGGTATTTTTTGTTAATCTTCTATTACAGTGGAAATAACACAATGTTAAAATTAATTTCCCACTCCAAAATTGCTTTTCCACAGGATTTGATTTTATGGATAACTTGGAATTCTGTGATTTTACATTAAAAGGAAAGCACATGTTGCATCCCTTGCTAAACAGCTCCATTTTGCACTCAACCCTTAATCTTACAGTTAAATTTAAACAATGCAGCTCAGTAACAACCAAAAAACTGGGAAAAAAGAGTCATACTAAATCGCTCAGGACAGTTGCTCCAGCGCAGATCTCTCCTGCCTGACAGGGTGGGGATCCCAGCACACTCCTCACCAGAGACTGATGACTCTCCAATTTGCAAATTCAGGGGAAGCCCTCTCAGCAGCTCCACAAAGCTCTTTGCTCTCCACCAGCACTTGAACTCTTCATTTTTAACCAGACCATTCCCATTCTTCTGACTGTACTGGACTTCTGAGAAGACTGTGAAGAGTGCTGCTCACCGCACTCCAACTTACACGGCCAGGCAGGAGAAGGACCTCAGCTGCTTGTGTGGAGGAGAAGACTTGTTTCTGGCCTTCAGCAGCTCATAGCATTGGTCAGCCCCAAACATCAAGCGACACTAAAAAGAGTGACATCATATGAAGGGTGATATTTGAAGGGCAAAAAAGCCACCCTGCTCTGAAGTCAAATCATCCAACACTTTCCTGTTGCCAGAGGACAAGTGTCCATCTTACTGTTTGACATTAGAAAACAAAAAAAACTAAAGCATTCTAATCTCAGAACAGCTGTGCAGTGTGAGTGAAAGGGAGGAGAGAACCACAAACCCATGGAGATTACTTCTCCCAGGCCACATTTCCACCACTCACACCAAAGATTTGAAGAGCAAGACTTTTAGGAAAAAGGAATGAAGTTCACCATTGCCATTTATCTTTTCCAGAGCCAAAACTTGACAGAACAGAGATCGAATAAGCCTCCCAAATCCAAGAAAAAACTATGGGCAAGCTTTTTGGACTGGATTAAGAGTCTGAACACATGGCTGTAGCAGAAAGCATCTGTGCCTCAGGCAGCCCAGCACACTCCAGGTGAACAAAGAGCAGAACAATTTATGCCTTCATACTTCAAGTGGTGCAAAACACATCCCCACTAATGCTACTTATTCTGGTCCTGGGGCTAGTGGCAGAGACTGCTGTTTCAGCTTTTTCTGACCTTTGGAGAAGCTTGTGCCACTTCGGGTTTCAAGGGTCATGCTTAACATATACAGAGGTTGATGTTGCACTCAACTACTGCAGCAATAGCTGCAGGTGTTAAGTAGCAGAGATTGGTCTACTATGACCAGATATTAGAAAACCTATATTTAATCTGAGTTTACAGAGCCCAAACACAGTTTCATCAGTAACTGAACTAAGTTACCCATTTCCCTTCCCACTTTAAGACAAGTTATCAGAAAAAAACCTGTTAAAAGTCATAAAAAAAATCAGATTCTTTTATCCAGCTTGGAGCTGAGGTGCTCTCCTACCAGAACAAATCAGAAGGGATTTTAACAGGTCCTTTGAAAAGAGTGGGTCAAACGTAAATCTCCACCTGCTTGCATTACTACTTTTTAAAAGTGAACTATAATTAGGTTTCACTTCATCATCACCAAAAAAAGAGGATGTCATTAAACTGCTTCTCTCAAGAAGCCTTAGAACTATTCACTAGTTAATCGACCATTTCTACTTTCTTTCCCAAAGAGAAAATGGTGGTCATAACACATTTCTCTTCTGTCCTTGGCTACTGTGGAGAATTATTCAGGGCTTAAAAATACAAGTCAATGAAATACCAATTGAATGGTTTTTTAATGTTGAAATGTCATTCAAGAAAGAGCTTGTTCCAGGCTTTTTCAGAATAGAGAGATAGTTTCTTTACACTGCCTCACAGTTAAATCTATGAGTGAGCAACTTGAGGGGGCAAAAATTAAGGAATAAGAACTGCCCACACAGCACAGGAGGATGAGCAATTTAATTGCTACTTGCAGACACAAGCGTCTATCTCCTCTACTAAATACCATCTTTTATTGTAGAGGTAGTGAGCCACATATATTCTTAAAGGACTTGTTTTGTGGTAGACAGATGCAGCTTTTAACTTTAAAGAGGAAGAAAGTAATAAATATTTCAAAATACCCACAGGTAGTTTGTGAATAGTAGTTAATGTCTGTTCAAACTACAGAGGATGCTTCAGAGGAAGAAGGCTGTAGGCAGTTTGCCCTTCACCACTTGCACAACTTTTACTCTAAACACAAGATGGCTTCACTTACCTTCCTGTAGTTACATCTGCCAGTATAATTCATGCCTAGAATACAGAAATGGTCCATCACCTCATTAAGTATTGTGTGTTGAAGCTTCTGTCGTGAGCTATTTGAAATACAATTTCTCCTATTTTGCATTAAGATTTAGATCTGCAAATCTGATGACATATTAAAGATATCTGTATTAATAATACACAGGAACACATCCAAACTAAGCCAAGCCAAAGTCTTTGACATATTCTAAATGGCATGCTCTTTCAAGTTTACCTTATACCCCCATCTAGCTTCCATGTGACTGCAATAATGCCAGTTAAACTTGGGTGAAACTGAGTGGGAGGGAGAGCATTGCATTAAGCAGTCTTCAGAATAAGTTGGTTTACTTCATTTATATTTCTTGTAGAGGTGAGAAATAGTTTATGTTTATAGGGCCTGAAAACTTAAGACAGAAATGGCTGATATTCTGATCTTATCTTGTGACTGGGAATTGATGCCTGAAGACTGACAGCCCACCAAGCATAAGCAAGCACCTAATACAATTTATGTCAATTGGATTTGGTCACTTAAATATTTTGGGAATCTGAGTTACAGCAATAAGGTTTTAACTTGTCCTTGCTCAGGAGAGCAAGCAAGAAATATTACATACTTTTCCTGAAATATCACCAAGTTCTGAGCGCTAAATGAATCTCTGAAATGGAAGAGAACAGACTCAGACAAGTTACAGTCAGGCAAGCTGGAATGCTTTCAGCAGCCCCTATAGTACAGTTGCACAAGGTAGTTTACAGTGCTGCCCTATAGTCCATGGACCTGTGTAACTAATGCTCAGGAGCCAAACTCAAGGCCAGGAAAGATACTGGGAAAATGGAGACTCTTAAAAGGACTATAACACCTCTGACTTCTGTAAACTTCACCCATAATGTAACCTACAATTCTGATGTGGTAAAGAAATTACCATCCAACCTGACCTTGAAGACTGGGCTTTCCTAATCTCTTACCTAACCATCCTGCTTTTGTAATAGTACACACAGCACAGAGAGGACCACTGATGTCAGAAGGCAGCGTGTTAAGAGCATACATGCAGATGGACAATGCAGATCTTACTGTTGTAGAATAGAAATAAACATTCCTTTCCAAAACTTTTCCTTCTAGTATATTGGCAGTTATAGAAAAAAGACCAAAGTGTTTGTCACCTGCTTTTCATCATTTTACTGTGAAATGATAACATGACATTTTTCTAAAATTTCAAGCTGTGTACAATAGCTTCATAGAATTGCATGAGAAAATCTCCCTGAGGCTTTCTTCAGAATATTATATTTCTTTTATTACAACTGTGTTCATCCTAATTTTCAGAGCTTTGACTGTGAGAAAAAAAGAAGGGGGGGGAGGGGGATGTGGGAGAAAAAGCAACTGAGTTCACTGCAGCCATAAAATACAGAAAATTTCACGTTGTTTTTAATCTAACAGCTTGCAGTGTAATTTTTGCTTCCACACTGACTACTCACCAAAATGAAAGTAAGTGATGTTGACACAAGATAACAAGCCATGGCACAAAGCATCTAACAAAGCAAACCCCAGGAAGGATACAATAATGATAGCTTATCTTAATTCTGAGGTACTGGAGTAATTTGTGGATGGATCCTTTCACCAAGCCACTCTGACTTTTCTACCTCACTTCCATTCTCTTCCCTTTGATCTCTCTCACTCTGAACAAAATGAGATGCAGACTAAAGGGCTCAGTCAGCAGCTGAGCATATTATAAGCTTTAGACCTTAGCTCTGAATGGAGGGCTGCAGAGCATCCCAGATCTACCAGGGATCCCGTAAAGCAGTATGTTA
This sequence comes from Anser anser, assembly GCF_964211835.1. NCBI lineage: Eukaryota > Metazoa > Chordata > Aves > Anseriformes > Anatidae > Anser > Anser anser. Next base: position 38,678,745 of record NC_139724.1, on the reverse strand, counting down.
GGCCAGGCCGTCTGCCCCCTCCAACCTTTCCACAGGAGTGATCAGCACTTACAGCACACCTCTATACACACTGTATGGGTTAGAGTACAAGGGCAAGGAAGGGTTCCTTTGCTGAATCCAAGCAATCAAGGCTAGCATCCTGGTGGGGGTCTGCTATAGACCGCCGAACCAGGATGAGGAGACGGATGAGGAGTTTTATAGGCAACTGACAGAAGTTGCAAAATCGTCGGCGCTTGTCCTCGTGGGGGACTTCAACTTCCCGGACATATCCTGGAAACACAACACGGCATAGAGAAAGCAGTCTAGGAGGTTTCTGGAGAGCGTGGGAGATAGCTTCCTGACGCAGCTGGTCAGTGAACCTACCAGGGGTGGTGCCCCGCTAGACCTTCTCTTCACAAACAGAGAAGGACTGGTGGGAGATGTGGTGGTCGGAAACTGTCTGGGGCAGAGTGACCACGAAATGGTAGAGTTCTCTATTCTTGGCGAGGCCAGGAAGGGGACCAGTAAAACTGCTGTCTTGGACTTCCGGAGGGCTGACTTTGAGCTGCTCAGGACGCTGGTTGGCCGAGTCCCTTGGGAGGCGGTTCTGAAGGGCAGAGGAGTCCAGGAAGGCTGGGCGCTCCTCAAGAAGGAAATCGTGATGGCACAGGAGCGGTCCGTCCCCACGTGCCCAAAGATGAGCCGGCGTGGAAGAAGACCGGCCTGGCTCAACAGAGAGTTGCGGCTGGAGCTTAGCAGAAAAAAGAGGGTTTATAATCTTTGGAAAAAAGGGCGGGCCACTGAGGAGGACTACAAGGATGTAGCGAGGCTGTGCAGGGAGAAAATTAGAAAGGCCAAAGCTCATCTGGAGCTCAATCTGGCTACTGCCGTTAAAGACAACAAAAAAATCCTTTTACAAATACATCAACGCGAAACGGAGGACTAGGGAGAATCTCCATCCTTTACTGGATGCGAGGGGAAACCTAGTTACTAAGGATGAGGAAAAGGCTGAGGTGCTTAATGCCGCCTTTGCCTCAGTCTTTAGCAGCAATACCGGTTGTTCTCCGGACACCCAGTGCCCTGAGCTGGTGGAAGGGGATGGGGAGCAGGATGTGGCCTTCGCTATCCATGAGGAAATGGTTGGCGACCTGCTACGGAGCTTGGATGTGCGCAAGTCGATGGGGCCGGATGGGATCCACCCAAGGGTACTGAGAGAACTGGCGGAGGAGCTGGCCGAGCCACTTTCCATCATTTATCGGCAGTCCTGGCTATCGGGGGAGGTCCCGGTTGACTGGCGGCTAGCCAATGTGACGCCCATCTATAAGAAGGGCCGGAGGGCAGACCCGGGGAACTATAGGCCTGTCAGTTTGACCTCAGTGCCGGGGAAGCTCATGGAGCAGATTATCTTGAGGGTCATCACGCAGCACTTGCAGGGCAAGCAGGCGATCAGGCCCAGTCAGCATGGGTTTATGAAAGGCAGGTCCTGCTTGACGAACCTGATCTCCTTCTATGACCAAGTGACGCGCTTGGTGGATGAGGGAAAGGCTGTGGACGTGGTCTACCTTGACCTCAGTAAGGCTTTTGACACCGTTCCCCACAACATTCTCCTCGAGAAACTGGCTGCTCGGGGCTTGGACTGGCGTACGCTTCGCTGGGTTAGAAACTGGCTGGATGGCCGGGCCCAGAGAGTTGTGGTGAATGGAGTCAAATCTGGTTGGAGGCCGGTCACTAGTGGAGTCCCCCAGGGCTCGGTACTGGGGCCGGTCCTCTTTAATATCTTTATTGATGATCTGGATGAGGGCGTCCAGTGCACCCTCAGTAAGTTTGCAGACGACACCAAGCTAAGTGCGTGTGTCGATCTGCTCGAGGGCAGGAAGGCTCTGCAGGAGGATCTGGATAGGCTGGAGCGATGGGCTGAGGTCAACTGCATGAAGTTCAACAAGGCCAAGTGCCGGGTCCTGCACCTGGGCTGCAACAACCCCAAGCAGAGCTACAGGCTGGGAGATGAGTGGCTGGAAAGCTGCCTGGCCAAGAAGGACCTGGGAGTATTGGTGGATAGTCGGCTGAATATGAGCCAGCAGTGTGCTCAGGTGGCCAAGAAGGCCAACGGCATCCTGGCCTGTATAAGAAGCAGTGTGGCCAGCAGGTCGAGGGAAGTGATTGTGCCCCTGTACTCGGCTCTGGTGAGGCCGCACCTCGAGTACTGTGTTCAGTTCTGGGCCCCTCGCTACAGGAAGGACATGGACGTGCTCGAGCGAGTCCAGAGAAGGGCGACCAAGCTTGTGAGGGGTCTGGAGAACAAGTCTTACGAGGAGCGGCTGAGGGAGCTGGGCTTGTTCAGCCTGGAGAAGAGGAGGCTCAGGGGCGACCTCATCGCTCTCTACAGTTACCTGAAAGGAGGCTGTAGAGAGGTGGGGGTTGGTCTATTCTCCCACGTGCCTAGTGACAGGACGAGGGGGAATGGGCGAAAGTTGCGACAGGGGAGTTTTAGGTTGGATGTTAGGAAGTACTTCTTTACCGAAAGGGTTATTAAGCATTGGAACGGGCTGCCCAGGGAGGTGGTGGAGTCACCATCCCTGGAGGTCTTTAAAAGACGTTTAGATGTAGAGCTTAGGGATATGGTTTAGTGGAGTACTTAGTGTTAGGTCGGAGGTTGGACTCGATGATCTTGAGGTCTCTTCCAACCTAGAGAAATCTGTGAATCTGTGAATCACTGGAGCTGTGGGCATTTACTCATTCTACTATTGATACCAATGACAACACCATAATGAGTTTGGTCTTCAAAATATAAATGTGGAAATGAGACAAGTCTTTCAAAGGGACCAACTTCAGCTCCTTCAAAGGCATCTAAATCCTAGTGAAGCCACTGAGGCAGGACACAATTTTGATGAACTGGACCCATGGCCTCTGACTTCAGATGAAAGCTTACGTCTTTACATGAGCTTTCAGCCATGCAGACACCATAAGGCTCAAAAAGCTACTATTCAGAGGAAAAAAATATTGACAAATTCAGAACTAGGATATTTTATTATTCTATTTCTCTCCTGATCCTAGAGGGGAGAAAATCCTAATAGGTTCTGAAATACTGCACTTCTAATAGCATCTGTTACCACAAAGCACTGGAAAAATGCATTTAGCATATGCTTCTTCATGAACACTGCAACTGCTTTTGCACCACACAGCAATACAAAGTTAAGAGGAGACCCTTGGTTGTGGAACGCTTGTCCCCAGATGTAAGCAGCCCAGCCTTCAGAGTTTTAGAGTTACATAATCCTCTAAAGCCAAAAGACTACCAATAATTATTTAAATCAATAATATTTTTGCCTACCATTGTGTACCCACCTGAGCAAAAAACTCCCTATGACTGAAACTTGTTCCGTAGTGTAAATCAGGAGCTTCCAAAGAACCTAGCAATATTTGTTCCTCTAACACTGCCTTTGGAAGTTACCTGTTCAACCATAGATCTAGAAGAGCCAAGATTATATAATAGCTTGTGAAATCTGACAGATCACAGAACAAACTTGGAGGGAAAGCTGCAATTTTTTCCTGACATGAAACAACTGAGGGCATTAAAGGACATTAGTGGTGTTCCTGAGGACTCCCACAAGGACAGAGAACCCACACAGAAACATTGGTTCTATCTCCTGACAGTTAGAGAAGTATATTATATAAAAGTTACAAGAATACAAACCTGATCAAAATCAAATCACCCCAACCCCCAAAAGCAAACCCAGCTCTAGTTACAGGCCTACAATAAAAATTAGCTGCACTCATATGCCAACAAAAGGGCTGAAAAACAGACTAAAACCAAGATGCGAGGTTTCCTCACCCCTGCACTGAGAGTTAGTCTAACACAATAATTAAATGATTTAGAGAATCACCAAGGCCAATTTGTACTACTCTCTCAGCAGATCAGAGAAATCGCACTCAAAGCAGCTTGCTAAGCATTAACATCTTATAAAAGGCATTTAACAATCTGTTCCTTATACAACTCTTTAGCAGCCAAATTGCACCTATAAAGTTATAGCAGATAACTTGCTCTGGAATCAAAGCAAACATGAGTTGCATGTTTTTATTACTTGGAAGGTGGTTAGCATATTATAGCTCAATAACCACATATATAGTTTTCTTTCACTGCATTTTATGAACAATCCAGCAAAGTCTTTTTATACTGCATTATGAAGTTATTTTTAAATCTGATGCATTAGATATCAGGAAACTGGCATGCACAGAGTAACGAGCCTTGTATTGTCCTGTACACCTAGCCCTCCTACAGGTTTTTGAATATCTATCCTCTAAACTTGCTTTTAAATTCCAGGAGTTTCTGATTGATGTGGGTATCTTTTGACCATAACTTAGTGTTTTCCCCACCACTCACTTTTCCAGTTCTACATTGAAAGGGCAGGATGGGTTTTATACCAATATCATCCACCAACTGAAAGCACAAGCCCTTCTACCCCAGCATGACAGCTGGCCTAGAGAAGGCAGCAATGACCAGAGAAGCAGGGCTTAGGGCATCTCTGCCATTCAGTCCATGGTCAAGCACTTCCAGTAAGGCTTCTATGAAACTTCTAGCCTCGGGCACAAAGATGTGATGTAGTTCTTGTTTAAAGTGAAATCTACCTGAAGGGAAAAAGATTCCAATGCTTCCCAGAACCAACAGTTCTTAAAGTCAATCCTTCATCGATGCATAAAACACTTCAGCAACTTGTGCCTTAAAATGTTCATTTACATGTGGGCAGCCCTGAACTGCACGTTTTCTTCCTTTGTTCTCCATTACTAACACAACCTATAACTGGCTCTTTTTCTTTCATAAAGGGTCACTGGTAGCAGTGTGGATAGACTTTTTGCTTCATGACTAATCAAAAATCTATTCTGCCCTGCTACAGACAAAGTGCATTAAGGATAAAAGTCTTTCATCCTATGTGTATTTTCAAGAAAGTTTTTGGTTAACTTCCTGCTGAGTCCTGTATTGCAGTGGGAAACAAATTTTGTGTTTACGTGCAGATATATTTGTGGTTGTGCGTGTCAGGGGCATGTGGATGGAGAAGAATCTCGTAGTAAGTTGCCATTTTAAAAGCAAAGTGACCTTTGCATTATTGAAGCTTGTTGTCATACTTGTTCATCCAGCATAAATTATGAACTGCCATTTTTGGAACATCGCATCACTGCTGGTCCCATACTAATTTGCAAGATAATCCCTGATGACCTTAAGACATCAGACATGTTCTCCTAAGGGGCTTTTTCCTTCCCCATCACTCAGTATGTGACAGCATATCCATTTCCACAAGTTAAGCAGAAAACAAATGGATGCATGGGTAGAAGCACAGGTACTATCTTTGTGGATGAATATAAAATATGCTATCTTTCTTGCATTTGTAACCAAGGTAGTCTTAGAGAGTAGGTAGGCATCAGCATCATCTTTTTTTCAGAATCAAAGCCCAAGCATTATATAAACCTGTGCAAGCAAGATACACTACATATTGTCCACTAAATCAAAGGGATACTCTAAAGCAAAAAAAAACATTTCTACCCTTAAGCTGCATCTGTAAAAGGCTTACTGAATTAAAGAACATTTAGGATCACAAAACAGCTATGTTCAGCCTGTTCTTCTAGTTAGGTTGTTATACAGCCCTCCTCAGCATAGGAATACCAAGCCTGGCAGGTGGTCCAGGAAGTCATTGCACACAAGTATGTAGCTGACTTTGTAAGCCAATTCTGTCTAGGTCAAGTTAGTTTCATGGGGCTGTTGAGGACAAAAGAACTTTTAATAAGTGTACTTGGAAGAAAAGATGGAATATGATGAAAAGTCCTTTTTTTCCTTTTGCTAAACTGCTTTTCCTCTGAAAGATAATTTGCAGTTTTTCAGTCTTGACTTCCCAATTTAGACACAACTGGTCTAATATTAATTCATCTTAATAAGCAGCACTCATCTTATTAGATGATTAGATGTCTGTTGAATTACAACAGGAAGAGTCATTGTACTATTCATCTTATTAACAAGAAAGATTAAAATGGGTACAGCAGAAGCCAGAATTTCACTGTTTCTCCCTTGGTTCTGTGACAACTCATTACAGAAACTCACATGGGTCTTTTTTCCCCCCTTTCTTTGTAAAGTGTTCAGGGGAACAGGATATGGAGGTATACAACTTTGACACTAAGCTGAGTTATTTCTGCACAACTTCAGACCTCTGAGTTTCACATCTATGTTGGGAATCATGAAAGCAGAAGGGTAAATATCATTAGATATCTGGTTAGGCCCGTATCAGTCAGATGCATACAATATATGAATTTCAAAGTAAGCATTATTATGTGATTAGCAATTTTATTGCTATAGAAGGTATGAATTGCAATCCAACTTTCTGTAGCTTAGGGTATGCAATGCCTTCTAAGCCCATTTACTGCACACGGTAGAAATCTAGCATTAGCTAGCTTTACAATTTCATCCAAGTTGATATTGTTACTGGTGAGGATGAAAAATAGAAGCAAAATGAAAGATGCAATGAACATTAAAATGTAGCTGGACCCTAAGAAGAAAGAGATATACAGAAAGTCTACAAATCTGTTTGACAAACATCACTGACATTTTCCCAAAATTAAAATTTTACATTCAAAATATTTTTTAGATTTGTGTAAACTAGAATTAACATTTGTCATCAGAACTTTAATGTTTATGACAAACTATTTGATTTACCAGCTGAACGTAGACACTAGGCTGCATGAGATAAGGATGTGCAAAAAAAGATTCAGATGCTTTGAAAGAAGTCAATGAAAAATGGAAGGAGACAACCACATTACACAAGAAAAAAAGTGTGTGTGGGGGGGAACCCATTCCTTCTCTCCCCTGGAAAAGAAAAAAGGCATTTGTCACGATGGCAGTCTGTGCACAAGAAGTGAACAGAAATCTTTCTTTCTCAGTAAGATTCTTCCCTTGGACTGGACACATGGGAAACATCTGCAGTCTGCTGGGACTCCCATTTCAGAATCCCTTTCCCCTACACTTCATATTTGAGGCAAGGAAGTCAAGGTTTAGTAAAAGACAGGAAAACAGAAAACACTGCTCACTCCCTGATCTGTCTATGCATCCCTGCTAATCACATCAGGGTGACTCATTTCTTCCTCTCACAGTAGCAAGCAGAGTTTTTAAAACATTATTTGACAGCACTGCTTTAAGCTCTACCACCTGTATGCAGTTTCATCACCTACAGGTCTGAGAAGCAGCATATATACAAAAATAGTCAGAGACTCGTTTTTCCTCTTGATTCAAAAAACAAAGATGTTGCTATGGAACATGTCACTGGCCTCTCGTTCTGCTGTTTGTACTACAATAATGGCTATCACATCCATATGAAAAAGCCCTAAAACAGGAGCTGAGAAAAACAGGACTTAAGTACAGCCACATACCTCAATACTGTCGTCACTCCCTGTCCCTAGGTAATGTCCTGATTCATGCAGATGCCAAGCACATACTCAAGAACATCCAGATTACAGCTTAACATTTAAATACTACAAAGGACCTTCAACTGGCATTTGAAAGTAATGCAGATGCCAGCCTACTGCTTTTAAGGTAAAATGACGTCATATAATTATAGGTAATTCATCATTGAAATTCATAGCTACTATTCTAACATCTCCCAAATATTACTAGTTTTGATCCACCAAAAGATCCCTATCTTGATTCCCTCCCCAGAGGTTTAAAAAAAGCAAAGGCCATATACAGATTAATTAACACTGTTGTCTGAAAGCCTCTACTAAGCTCAAGATAAGGTCCATTCAACAGACTGCAAGTACTTAAGTAAGCAACAGGTTCGTTTTAAATCAATACTCAGTTAAATATTTCCTGCAGTCTTAGTCATTAATTGTTCCACAGTGGAAAAACATCATTTTAACTGCTTGTAAGCTGGTAACAAAGACCTGTTCCCTTATTTTGTAATTGTTTCTCTTCCTGGGACTCACTTTTTCCTTGGTCTTGTCCAAACACATTTTAAAAAATTAAGGGATGATACAATAACATACATAAGGAGGTAAAAATTAGTCTTTTGACCATAAGAATGTATTAGGCCAGCTAACAGCAGGTAGAAAAGTGTCTGAGAAAGTGATAACTAAATAAAAAATGTTACAAAAGGTTTTTGTTCCTTGTCTGGGAAAGAACCTATTCTCCAAATTTAGGAAGAAAGTTTTCATAACCAGATTTTCAGAATGTTTAAGCTTTTTATATACAGTTCATTACTATACTTGTAACATTAACATCAAAATATTGCAAATAGAGTAATGAACATATACCATCAGCCAGAAAGTAAATGTTTTGTATCCAAGTCATCAATACCCAAATATGATCAGGAAAGAAATCACTTGCCATACTCCTACAACTCTCAGAGCAGGAAGAAGTTATTACACAGTACTGGACTTTCTACACATCTTATGAAAAGCATTAAAACATCTGCTCCGCCTAAAATGAAAGGACTCATTTTTCATTTAGAAACACCATGAACTACCTATGTCATAACATCACCTGTACAAACCTCTGCCATTACTTCATTTCTGCAGAAATCTCACATGGAGGCTTTAATTTCCTCTTCCCAGAGTGGTGAAACACTCTCCCCTTTATTGCTTTCTACATTCCAGCATGCTACCCACCCCCCAGAGACCCATGAGAGAAACTATTACATCAACTCCACTTTCAAATATTCCTCCAATAGCGCCCCTCATTTGTTGAGATTAGTTTGTTCTCACTTTGTGAAGCCCAAGTAGTCTTGTATGCAAGGACACCAGCCTCTGTATTTAATCCCTGTCATTCCTCTCTCCAAATCTAAGTTCATAGCATTCTGCAGCCATTATTTAGAATAACCTTTCCACAGCTCTTCTCTTAATTACATCAATAAAGAATTTGCATACTTTTAAAAATACACTATTGCTGTTTCTTCTCTCAGGTAGTCCATAAAACGTACAATTAAACTTTGATGATTCTTCATTACAAAGAAGAGTAACCACAATAACAGAGTGCAATGTTATTTAAATAGTTATTAAAAGTAGTGAAAAGTGACAAAACTATTCCATGCAACAAATTAAGGTCCCTAATCTGATGATCACAACTAAGACTTCAACAGAAAGGATGTGATTCATTCTCAGTCTCAAAGAAGAAAAATCTCAAAATATAGCTTATCCTATTTTATCACTTAATAAACTAGTCTTGTCACACTGCTGCAGACATAAGCTGAGGCACATGCAAAATTCTGCAGGAGTACACAAATCAAGCTTCAAGCACTCCTAATTAAGGCATCAGAAGACTTACTTGCAGCTGACATCCTTAAAAAATACTGAAATTCTGCACATCTACAAAATACTCCTGCATTAGTAACCACCAAGTAATTTGCATATAACCATTTGATGAGATATCATCGAGAGTGATCTCAGTGGGAGGAGCTAACAACTTTTCCAAGACCAACCTGACGTAGTTTACTATTCATGGTGTGGGTGCACTATTTTTAGCTGCTACTACCTCCTTCTGTCCTAACACACACCCCATCACCACAATCACATCCAAGTTAAGAGAAGGGAAATTAATTCTACAAATCTTACCTTTGGGCAGCTTTGAAAATACTTACAAAGAATAGAAACTCTATGGTGATGATTAAGCCATCAATGAATTGAAAGTTTGTTTTTAAATGATCATTATAAGAACATCATGTGGTACACCTTTTAAATAACAGTGACAAGCTGATAACGACAGATAAGAATAAGATCTAACAAAAAGCACCAACATTTTGTTTTAAAATTAAGAAGTTTTTTTTACAGGTGCTTTGCCCTTTGATTTTTAAGGCTATTTCACAATTAATGAGAAATAGTCATTTAAAAATTTTCACCTACAGGGTTGTAAAAGAAATATAGTAAATTTGGGAGGATACTTCTGTATAAGTCAAATGCAAAGGAGAAAGAATACCTCGTGTTTAAACAAAAAAGTGGTTTTAATAGAGCTCATTGTTGCTAAGTAAATGTGTTGTTTGTATAAAGTTTAAATGCATAGTCATTGTAACTAGACCTCTCAAACCAAAAAGCAGATACAACGTCAGCAACAAAAGTTTGCCATCAACAGTTCAAGCTCATCCTTGAGAAAGCAGACAGATGACATGACACATACACAGATCTCTTCAGGACAGATGCTTCTTTACTCTAGAAGACTATGGGCACTTTATTCCCCAGAAAAACTGGGTGTATACATGAAGAATAAGTGACCTCAAGGCTGTGAGGGAGAAGACTGGGAAGATAGTTACTCATAGCATTTCCTTGGTTTTGTAGGACTAGAACAGTATTTCAGGAGTAAGTCCTTTGCCTGTACCGCTTCGAACACTAAGGAGCAAAGAGCCCACAGCAAAGCAGTCACAGTATCTAAAAACGATGTCCTACTGAGCTGACAGTTAAAGTAGTATTTGACCTCAAAGCACTTTTTAATATTGTTATTAATATATCCAACATACTTGTTTGTCCTTACTTTTTTCCAATCAGTTTTCATTCTGCAGTTCCATCAGTACAGTACCCTCTAATTTTTTATCCTGCATTTGATAAGTTAACTGGAATGTAAAAAGTTAACAGAAATACCATTTGTCATGCCAGTTCTCATTCATCTGTTCATTTTCAGTCCCTTAATTTGTAAGCCTGAGGTAGAATTCATTCAAGCAAGAATTTACATCTTTTAATAACTGATTAAATAGAAAAGAGAAGAAATCCACACAGACCTAAGGTTAATTTTATTTAAAAAGTCAAGCTTCATATAGCCAACTAGTTATGCTTGGGGTTAAATTCTAGAGTCATTTAAATCCCCCCAGTACCTCCCTAAAAAAGAGTGGAAAGTCAAAAAACTTCATCAGTTAGGTGCTGCCACCTGCCAGTTCTAATCAGGAAGCCAGCAATAAAATTGTCAAGAAGGTAGTGCTTTCATGTCTCAAACAGAGAAGTATCTCTAGGATACTCAGGACACTCTTAATCTAGACTCATTCTTTTCCTTCATCTATTAGTAGCAGCCTTCATCATTTTTCTTGTGGAAACATTCACTGAACAACAATTGAAAGCAGCTGCCTACTGTCTGAATTATTCACAAAACATAGCGGTTAATAGGTTTGTTTGTTTTTTGGTTTTTTTTGCATATTTGGCAGATAGCACTGATATTTGTACTGATAGTAGGAGTCAAGCTAGTATACCCTTATTCTTTCATGATCAAGTAGTTCTCTCTTGGTTGCTTAAGATAAATCAAAACGTTTACAAAAATACTTCAGGTTCAAATGTCAGAAATGTGTAAATAAAATTTGTTTTCCTCACAGATCCTCAAAATCCATTAAAAAGGGTTATCAACAAAATTCTAGTATCAAAACCATGTTTATAAATAACATTCTAGGCTATGTGTTTAGACTATTGTTGAAATAAGTTTGAGATAGATACCTGGCTATCCTACTGAAGCGCTGAGAAGAATGATCCAGTCACTGTATTTCAATGAACTTAAAGGAACACTTCTGACAGTAAAGCAACACTCAGTCTAATTGCATAGAGGGAAAAGCTGAGCACTTCAGCAGCTTTTCGTTTGCTTTTGTTTTTACAAGAATACAAAATAACTTTAAAATCCTGAAATTAGAGAAAATGTTTTCTTTATTTCAGTCTAAACAGGCATCTTCATTTTTCACTGTCAAAACACATCTCTTCAGTGTGACTTGCCACAGAAGACTTCACATCAGTACTTTCCACATTTCTCTGATGCAGCACAGCCTCACAGGAGGAGTGGTTTGGAAGCCCTGCTCTTTGAAGTGAGCCAGGCTCTTTGCTTACACCACATCTCCCACAAAGCATTTTCTATTACACAAGCCTCCACGATGCAACAGTCTTGCTCCAAGGCCACAGCTAGCATTATGAAAAAACACTGCAATAAATGATACAGCTTGGATGAGGAGGACCTCATACTAGGTCTCTCTTAACATGCACCCTATTTGGGCACCAAAGAGTACAGTTTAACTCATCTTCCCCAGGAAGAAAAAAATCATTCCAATTAAAAAAATCCAATCAAGTTTATTTTTAATGTAAACATACCTTTGGCTGAAAAGATATCTGACAGTGTCACCTATACTTTTAGTTGCAGTAATCTGTCAGGATAAATGCATCTACAGTTTGGATACCATAGCCACATTTTAAAGACTCTCTTCTTATAAAAGTGTTATACAAGTGAAAACTTTTCATCACAAATAGTTTTACCTGTGTTAATACCAGGAGGAAAAAAAAAAACACTGACTAAAACTGTATGCCTCACACATGGCCCAAGTTTTGCCTAAAAGACAGAGATAACAATAAATACTGTAGAAGCCAAGGCAAAAGAAATTCTAGATTATCAGTCCTAGCCCCATTGGCTTTTTCTGGCCTTGCACAGCAAAAACGTTTCTCTTACTATAAAGCTTTTTGGATATCTGTTGGTGCTATATTAACTCCTACTAGTCTCCTAGATCCCTTATAACAACTTTAGCAGTGAGCTTTCACCATCTACTACCCCTTCCAACAACTTGACCACATGAAATTAAATATCTGTGCTTCCTGAGAAGCCAGATAATCATTTCAGTCTTCGTTACCTACCAACTGCTTGCAAAATACACCCCTTCCCACCTTCCACACAACTGATTCTACTTAGTAGTGAATCCTTAATGGGTGAACCCTAAATGGTTTGCCTTGCAGGACCAGTTCGCTACACACTAGGACAAGAGTCTCATGTCACCAATAGGGTGCACGTACTATCATCATTGCAGATGTACTGCAATGACTTTTATTGCCAACACCAAAGCATGAGTTCTCCCAAGAGATCCTTTAGCACAACACAACTGCCCAGCTCATTCAACTCCTGTCTACAGCAAGAAATTGCCAGTTCTGCTCTGCAACATAGATAAATTACTTCAGTTTGTGGCACATTTGTCTCATGGAAGTAACTGAAGTAAAGTGTTCCCTAACACTCTCCCTCTGATCAGGAGCCTGGTTTAATAGCATTTTACAGCTAGTTTTGATAGATAAAGAAATACAAGAATGAAGAAACAGATCTCAGTGGCAGGTGTCTAAAGAACACAGGAGTATATCTGTATTTTTTGCAATGCATTTTACTAAGTTAGAACAAAAGGACAACAAGCAGAGTTAGAACAGGTTCACCATCAATACCAAGAAGAACGGCACAGGAAATCTGGGCAGAAAGTGGAGTTCGAGGTTTAAAAATCATCGATGTTCACAAATACTGTAGGGATTTCTAACTAAATAGCTATTCGACCAATTATCGCTAACTTCAAAATGACCAATTATCACTTCAGCTTCAAAAGCCACAACATATTCATAGCACATGCATTTATACAACACATTATCATTGAGATAAACTTGCCAGGGAGAAATATCTCCGGCAGCTTTCAGGATAGTCCCACAATGGAGAGCAATCATACCATGTTAATACAGACTGTATCTATGAAGCACAACCAGAACAGTGCTCCAGATTTGATCTAAAGAAGCTAAGCAACTCATAGAGGTCAACATTATGGTCATCTCATTGACAGGACTTATGTTTCCCTCAGAGCAGAGGACGCTTCTTTATTCTGAATACCTCAAAGCCTACCACCATAATCAGCTTTAACTCTACACACTGTAGAAGAAGTTGACTAGATGAAACAAAGGTCATAATCACATCCCAACCTCAGACAAATTAATAGAGGTAGACAAATGCTAAGTTATACAACACCCTAAGGCAGTTGAAATCACTGAGAATACTCACTTTAAAAACCCACTCAAATTTGGTACAAATTTGAGCCCTAAGACATCACTAGTGACTATGTTTCTAAACTATAGTTGAACAAGACTTTTTGGCTGCACTTACTTTCTCTGCTGAACAGTGGCTAGCCTCAGATTGATATCTTCCCTGGTGACCATCCAGGAACTTGAGAACTTCTTCCCAAAAGCACTTCCTTAACAGAGTGAACATTACAACAAACATAATAAACAATTTAATGATTTCCCACTGTACCTCCTACTTACAATACTGGTGAAATCCATGCCATAATAGTACTCACCTTCTCTCACCATCATTATCTTGCCACATAGCCTGTAAAGGGGGGAAGCCACTGAAGTGCAGCATTACTTCTTTCTGGAACAGAAACAATACCTGAGCAAACAGGTGTCCTCTGAAGCTTTATAAGCTCCTCCTGTGGATTTAACCCCAGCCATGAACCATCAACCCAGTTTACTGATCATTTTACCTAGCCAATTCAAAAGCAGAGACTATTTACTCATTTAATTATTTAAAACTATACAGGTGCACTGTGTCAGTGGACTTAGTCCTTGCTTCAGTGAGGGATGGGAGAGAATAATTAGCCCCCAGCTGACCAGCAGAATCCATCAATTCTGCTGAAGACCACACAGGAATCACTTGTTCAGTTTGATTATGTCGGGAATATTACTGCTGACAGAAACCTTCTCATGAAATGTAAGAAAGAGAGACAGTAGAAAGAGAGAGAGAGAGAAATTACCAGGTGCCATCTGAACTTCTGGGGTCATCTGCATACCTACTTTCCAAATAGTGAAATTCAACCATCTTAAAACACAAACCCACTAATTCCAGTCCTCTATGTCACTGCTCATCCTCATACCTCCATCAAGTTCCGGTCAAAAAAACTTACAGGAACATGGAGTTTAGCCTGCAGCTTGTCCTGAGGGGACACACAGGGGAACTGACCTCCTAGACTGTCTTTCTTGTCATTACCCCTTAAAGCTCACAAGTTTCAGAACATATTAGCTCCCTCTGGAGTGACAGACAAGCTCTGCCAGGCTGTTGACACTTTGATGTTGCCTGCAAACACCCCAGGTTCTGGCTGTCAGTGGTTATTTGTTAGAGCTGTCAGTCATCCCACAGTTGTTTGGATGGTGTACTCTGTTTGGATGCTCTTCTAAGCAACCTTTCACCTGTACATTCACATTTACTCTTTAAGAAGAACAGTGGCATCTGCTCCTCACAAAAAGAAAGTGTGGAGTGGGTGATGCTGTAAATGCTCATCAATTTTTTTCTTCACTGATTGTTAAAACAAATTTTCTTGAAAGACAGTTTAAAGTTAACAGGAACAAGAATAACTCTTAAAATCATGGGGATAAAACCAGTTTGGAAATTCCACCTTTTCCTTCATTGCTTCAAAGTTCATTTATTTCACATTTACATAGAGAATCAAATTAGGGAAGTTATTTCTAATGGAAACATTTTACCTGTTCTTATACCTTCTGCTAACTAATGTAACTAAAATTGAGAAAAAAGATGAGGAAAAAAAGTATGGTTCCTCTCCTCATGCATGTACTCTGCATTTTTAAAATGTTTGTACTAAGTCCTTCAAGTTTTAGCTTTTTCACTACTGATGATTTTTTATATATTTGAATTTCAAGTTACATGTATAAGGACACGCTATGGCCACAACCTGTGAGGGTCACCAGACCCACAGATGTACAAATTTCACAACCATGGGTGTGTAAGAATCTATAATGCACAAGGACACAAAGACCTAGCTTCCATGATTTCCTTTGTTACAGATTACTACTAGCAAAACAAATATATATTTACAAGTACCACAACATTACCACTAGGAAAGCAACTATATATTAGAAGAGTAAAGCAAGCATATATCACAAGTTACTACAGAATTCTAACTAGTGAAGCAAGTACATATTTATGACCATTTACCTGTTTGCACACCCTTACATATATAACTTATTTGAGGTGTTACTAGTATGACACCCATTTTTTGCGTAGATGCATAAGTGGGCATAGGACTTCAGTTCTAGAACTCTTGTTTTCCTGCTGACTCCTGTTTTCCTTGGAGGTCAATTCATTACCACATCTCCTTTGTTCCGAGTCCATCAAGGTTTCTTTGTCCTGCCAGCTACACCTCATCACTGAGGTTTCACTGAGTTTATCAGGGATGTCTTGATGCTCCCAGCTAGTTAGACATCCTCCTCTGGCATTATGTTTATCAGGTTACCTTTGTGGCAGCTCTGACAGGACAGTTAAGGGTCATCAGTGAACTGTTGGTAAGTTACTGTCTTGTTCTTGATTTGTGAATGCAACAATTTCAAGGCTTCTTTTATTTTTGGACTGTTGATAAACTGTGTCGAGAATACATTGATTGTATTCTCTTTGTCTAATCTGGGAAAATCAATCTTTGTTTTGTAGACATGGTCAAGAGAGAAAACACCATTCTCTTTTCAAAATAATCTGTTTAGAGATAAGAAGCAACCTCAAAATCATTGCGGACACACACACACAGAAAACCTGCTGAGGATGTTATGATGTTCTTTCTTCTAGATGTCCTAGTTGCTCCATTTTGGATGGAAGCCACCTACTCACCAGGCCAGTGCTTAGGATCCCAGCAATATCCCTTGCATAGTCACACTTTCTTCTTTGAGCACTGAACCTTGTTTATCCACAAAAGTAAAAGAATAAATTATACATAAATAAATCTAGACTATACGGTGACAAAAAGCACTCAGTGTGGATTCATTAAAAGCAAATATGTACCAAAAAAAAAAAGAGAGAGAAAAAGGAAATTTTTCCTTGTGAAGAAGATGCAGACAGCAAATAATAGATGTATGTGGTGGGCTGGAAATAAATAAATTTGAGTGGAAGATAATGGGAAGGAATGTTTCCTACAGGTAGCCGGAGGAATCTTAGTGGCAATAAATAGTAGCAGATTTCCATTCTGTAACATCTATTAACAATCCCCCAGGAAGTTATGCATGATAAATTAACATTCCCATTTTCTAGAAAACTGAGAGGAATTGGTAAAACTCAGATCACCTCAATCCAGCGTCCTTTGTTACATAGTTCCTGTTTGAATTAAGATAAAAATAATAAAGTTTGGACTTCTGCTAAATGCATTAATACTTTCTTTATGTGAATAGGCCACATGAAAGGATAATGACTGAGAAAAGTAATGTATATAAAAGAGCCATAAAAAGAACCTAAAAGGATAGTGTTCTATGGCAAAAAGGAATTGATCAAAATGAAACAATACAACAAACAACAAAAAAATAAAAATAAAAACAAAAGCCAAGACTAAGTTGTAGCACTCTTCACAATGAAAAAGAGTTTCTCTAGCATAAAATGGGAAGCTGGCTCCTTTAACTGTATATTAGTTTGGGTAACTACATGCTGCTTCGCTGTATCTTCTAGAATCTCCATTCAACTTTTTGCATTGAAGCGTTGTCACGTTTTCTTCTAAAGATCACATTTCAACAGGGATGATAGTGTAGGTGTAATGTTTGCAAATCATTTGGGGTTTTTAAAGCTCGGTGGGGCTAGCTGATCATTTGTTCCTCTGCAGCATCCAGGTATACTTTCTTTGCTCAAGGAAATGTCCCCTCTATCACAATGACGGATAGTGGTAAAACAACAAGAACGTTATTCAACCTTATGAAGGACTGATATTAATGCTGGCAATTATATGTTAAAATCTGAAATGTGAAAGGCTTGGAAAATGTCCATTCTTCTTTGCTTTTTAAATAATTTTCTCGATAATCTTTCTAATATAGCTTGTGGCAAATTAATACAAATAACATAGCTTTAAGATTCTCATAGTTTTATAAAAGTCTATGCCATGTCAGGTCACCTGCAGGAAGAGGAAACATCTTTGGAATTGTCCTTTGTAAATGAGCCCTTACTGCTCAGTAACAGCAAAAAAATTGCTATCCCATATTTTGCAGAAAGACTAGATTCTGACGCTATGATTCCTGCCAAGAACTCCTTCCTGCACAAACATTTACTGACTTGAATGCAAATCCTTGAACCAGCAGGCAAACTTGAACTCTGGTGTGTAAAGAATCCCTACTTGAATCAATTACCATTCTTACATGTAAGCATAGGCATAAATTGGTTGTTGAAGTTTGCCTAAGATGATAGTCATGACTGAACAAATTCATTAGAATTTTATTTGGAAGAATCTAACCAGCCATAAAAATAAAATAAAATAAAAAATCTTAGTGTTTAGCTGTGTTTAAGATAAATAGTTTGCTTTGACAAAGTATCCATGTCTGGTTCTGACAAAATACCACAACATAACGTATCCCTGATCTTTTAAATGTACTTTGAAAATGTTATCATGATCCCAAATTTAAATTTGGAAAAAAATATGGTGATTTCCAAAGACTGTTCGTGTAAGTAACACTACCTGAGCAATGCCTTGTTCATAAGTAGTAAGTAATTATGCAAAATTCAGAAAAGTATATGAAAGGAGGCACATTCTTTGTCTTGAGGGCTATTGAACACACAAGCTAAGAATTGTATAATTTGGTATTAGCAGAATTTCCCTGTGCTCCAGATTTCCCTTACAAATTAAGCACCACTGATTTATAACTAAAATTTTCATGAAAAGTAGGATCAATCGCTTTCAGACAGGTGCAATGGAAAGGTGACAAGAAGGCAGTGTGTGAGCATGTCCTTTTGACTCATTTCAGGCTGAATGAGCAAGTCTGAGAACATCTGCAAGGTGTGAGGGTCTGCAGTTGTAACAAACAAAAAGAACAATGCAAAAACAGTGGTCAACATTTTTTATAAGTCCATGTTCTTCTGGTAGCAGGGCATTTTCTGAAGAAAATACTTGACTTTTTCCCCATGGTTACATGGTTAATACATCTAGTCTCTCTTAGTTCCATAAGCCCAAGTCTTCCTTCCTTGCTCAGCGTAGAGTAGCCTGTACCTCTGCCAAATGCTGTTACTGAGGGAGTGACAGAGAGATCACAGACTTAGAGACCACTTGCCGTGCCCCAAGGCACAGCACAACATGAGACAAGAGAATTTAAGCCACTGAATCTCTTATTAAGTCCAAAATATTGCAACTTTTAAAATTAAGCTACCCCATTCACTGGCCTTGAAACCTAACCAAGCGGTTTTATCTGGTCAGTGCTCCCTGGTTCTCGCTCCTTTAATGTGTGATGCTCCCCCAGCAAACAGCACATACCAAGGAGTCCTTAGTTTACACAATGCCTGTACTAACAAGCAATAGCAGAACCAAGGATGACAGCATATATACTCAGTTTCTGAGTCACACACTGTTTCCTTCTGAGTTTTGACCTTCAAGCTCCCCATTAAAACTGTTGCTTTTGGCAGACGCAAATGCTCTTGACCACAAAATAAGAAGGAGGAGGGAAAGGAGGCAGCAGTGATGAAATGGAAAAAATCAGGCATCTGCTCAGAGTTCAGACTGATTGAAGAATAACATTTCCAAGTAATTTTTCCCACCAGAAATCAGGGAGGGACAGGCCATGATAGCTTTTGAAACTGTGAGCTACAGGAATGGTGGGATTTGTGGTCACAAAATTAAAGAATAATAATAATAATAACAATAATAAAACAGCGGTACTCATCTTTCATCCAATGCTCTCTAAACTTTGCATAAAATGGAGAAGTGTTATCATTGTCTTGGGAATACTGAGGAGATGAAGTGATACCCTGAAACAAGTCTGCTAGACAACTCTCCTTCGTGCCTTCTCTTCCCATCCGTACCTTGCTGTGCACCCTCGGTTCCCACCGCAGCCACATGAGCTACGTTTCTCAGAGGAGAAAGCTGGGAAAGAGGAAGGGAGGGAGGGAGTAAAGACACAATTTTAAAAGATTGTTGGTTTTATACAGCAGTCGTTAGCCTGTTTTGCTAACCTCCTTTGACTGCTGCTGCTATGGTCTCACAGCAAGTTCTTCTCCCCCCGGGCCCTACAGCACACACCCACTGTTTGGGATGATGGCTGTGGGTGTATGTGTGTGTGTGCGCGCACATGTAGCTTCTCCTTTTGCACCATCGTGGCAAGGCACCACGGCAGAAATCTACTCTCTCATTTTTAAGTGTCATGGGGCAGGGCACAGCATCAGAAAAAAAAAAAAAAAAAAAAGAAAAAAAAGAAAAAAAAAGAGCTTCCAGCTAAGGAGGAGCTTTGGAAAGAACAGCTTTGGAAAGGAATGGGCCATGCATTTCTTTGAGTCTGGTACTGCCTGAAGTTAACAACTCACATAAGAAGAATAAACTGGTGCTGCTGTAATTGAATTTTTATGGAAATAAACAGGTGGCAGATTTACTATGGCTGCGGGGATAGCAGGGGGTGAAATGCTGCAGCCACATTAACCTGTTTAATTTAATAGTCTCTCTACTCCAAGAGAGAGCGAAAAAAAAATAGATACTGTGCAGTTAGTTCAGTCAGCTGGATGCCAAATGTAAATAACTACAATTACCCTACTATGCCCATGTGCTGGATGAGAAAGGGGCTTCGTGCCAACTCTCACTTAGTTGTCGTGTTTCTTAATTAAGCTCATGGAAGTTTAAAAAACAACAACAACAAAAGTTTTCATGAAAAAAACAAGACACAGAGGAGGAGCATGCATATGGCAGCAAGTGCAGGGTTTACCTCGGTCTGCTTTGCGGTATCTGCTAGTTAAGCCCCATACCACATCCTCCAGGTGTGACCCTACCCTTGGAGGGAAGATGTGACCGAGCGAGTAGCTTTGCCTCGTGCTTTTACCTACTGGGCTGTTGAAAACCAGTCAGCATTTAATAGCAGCCTTTAACACTCACAGGAACCCACATCAAATAAGCACAGGGATCCAAAACCGTTATGTATTCATAATCAAGGTAATTGTATGGGGAGGGCTGGAAATATTGGATTTAGCTTCTTTCCCCTTAACTGCCGATGCAAAACAAAACAGGCTGAGGCATTAGCAGCATTGTATTTGCATCCTGGCATGTTAGAGGTATACGAAAGAAATGCTGCTATAATATTCAAAGAGGGCTCCAGGGCAGCCCAATAAAATTACACATTAAGGGAATATGGAAGCTGTACTGTTAGGCAGTCGCCAGCCAAAATTGAGTTCCAGGGCTCTGCCCCTTGTGCATATGGATGATGATACAGTCTCTAAGTATATGATCAGTCTTTAATGGTGAAATATAATAACAACACGTTTCCTGGTGCACTGCTCTCAGTAAGCTTTTGTAAACTGCTACACCTGTAGATAAATAGCCATTAAAATAGTTTATACGTGGTACTCCTTTCAATTCAAGCCAAAAATGGTCTATTTCATCGAATGTACTTCTCCAGAAAACTGCTCTGCTCGAGGAAGGGAGTCAAATGTTAGTGCATACCGGCTTTAATAAAGCTACAGCAATTTATATGCATTGAAGATCTGGTCCAAGTGATCATGTAATTGAACACAGCACTGCAATTGCATCTCATTAGTTTGGTTGAGATAATGCTTTAATTTGGTCACTACCTGCTTTCTGAGCAGTATATCTGGGCTTTTAACATACTCTCACGGTTGGTCTTTATGTAATTTCCTAGCTCTCTTAAGAAGAGCGTAATAACAAGAAGATCCCATAATTTGAAATACTTCAGCAAGACATGACTGGAAAATGCACGCTGACCCATGTCTTACTCACTGTCCTCTGAGCAACACGTAAGCTGAACACACAAGCATCCTTCTTTATTCCCCACTATTCTTCAGTATGCTATTGCCTTTTCTCACTTATTCATGGACATAAAAAAATCCTGCCGTCCCCCTCTGAACATTGCACTGTTGCTACTCAACTTACTGGACATCTTCAAAACTGTCCTTGTTATACTGTTTTGGTATACCTGCCACTGTAAGCGACCTAAAAAAGTCAGGGGGACAGCAAAAACAGAGGGGAGTTTTTAAAGAAAAATGTCTTTTGAAACACAACAGGTAATACTTGGGTTGGGAAATTTAAGTCATTATTTTTTTTCTCTTGTTCTAAGTATTCTCTAAATCCCAAGAAGAAAAAGCAGGAGCCTGCCCTTCTGGCTCCATTTTTACACTGCACTTTGTGAAGGAATACTCATCGTGAATAGCTGTGGTGATAAAAGCATAAAACAGCTGCAGAACAAGAGCCAGGTTTACTGTCCCCAGTGACGGGTCTCACCAAACAGTAAACACCAGCTTCTGAGACTGAGGTTGCAAGCTGTAACTGCTAAAATAAAGCTTGTTCTTAGACATCATTAACGGGTCATAAAATGGGTCCTCCAACACATCATGAGCTGACTTAAATAACGCAATACACAATGAGTGAACTGAGGGCAGAATTACCCTGACAGAGGGTATAGTTATTCTCTCTCCACCCTGATTTCCCTCAGCAGCGTCCGGCCGCCCCCCCAGGGGGTGCTGGGGCCACGTCCCCGCGACAGCCGGCTGCCCGCCGCCAACCCCTGTCGCGACACAGCCGCAGGCGCCAGGCCGCCATTTTGCAGGCGCGCCCTGCGGCGCTGGCGGGGCTGTGCGGCCGTGCTGCTGCTACCACCTAGCGGCTGCCGGCGGGGGGAGACCGGCACACTGCACCTAACAAACCCGTAATTGGGCTTTGTAATTGGTGGGGAACGGGCTGCAGGTTAGCGGTCGGATGGTGTTTGAGTGTTCCCCCCAGACCGGAAGCGAGAATTGTTGGGAAATGTCCTCCTTGAGCAAAAGTCGAGTCAGGAGTCCTGAAGAGGTATCAGTACTCGGTCAGGTGCTGATAGCAAAGGATGGCCTGTGTCTTTGGACAGTGAGACACACGTCTGGAAACGAAAAACGCAGTACTTCTTCATATGGTAGCTGAAATAATAATGCTCTGAAACACTATCACTGCAAATGGAAACAACATAAGCTCTCTTTATTGACATCAAAACTGAAATCAAATACAAAAATACTAAGTGTTTCCTTTCCCCCCTGAAGTTCTCTTAAGTTTCAGGAGTGTTGCTGTTCTGGAAGAAATACCTTCAGGGTCCCCAGTCACCCACAACACTAGGATTTAACATGCAGGGAGAAGGCATTTTTATGGGCAAAATATGCAAAATATTGCTCTGATGGGGAACCTTCTTTCTCCAAAACCTGTGTCTAAACTGGCCACTACAAGCCATAAATGCAGGAAAATTATGTTGTTCCTCACAGTGGTATAGTATAATGAAAGTGTCAAAACCAGAAAAATATGATACAGGTATACAAGTACCCCGGGAATCTGAAGATATCATAAACCACTCATGCTTTTCTCTTTTTACTATCAGAACCCCATAATGCCTACACAGTGTTTTATCACCAGTTTTTCCTCAGTTGGTTCTTTATATGTAATGGATACAAATAACACTTACAAATAGTGGTGTAGTATCCAGTTATGTAGTACCAGTAACCTAAATACTCAGATTTTATTTTTTCTTTATTAGATCTGTTTATTTAATCCAGGTTACTCCTTGGCACACCTGCAGGAGAAGTTAATATTCATTTGAATGGATAACAAATTTTGCTAGCTATTAAAATAAATTTGGAAGTATTTGCCCCTGGCAGGATGACAAATACTCCAAGGAACCCATTTCTATGTAT
Organism: Anser anser; assembly: GCF_964211835.1. Taxonomy (NCBI): domain Eukaryota; kingdom Metazoa; phylum Chordata; class Aves; order Anseriformes; family Anatidae; genus Anser; species Anser anser. The sequence goes on along the minus strand of NC_139724.1, from coordinate 38,655,383 downwards.
TTGCAGCAATTTTACAGCTGTTCTGGTATGCATTCAAGAATGTAAGTGCAAAACCCATTGTAAAAATAAAGGCCAATGAAATTTTTGTGAATATATCTGCTTATCACATGCCCCAAATCTTTTTGCATCTTCTATGGTCTCTTTGTCTCCTCTTCATTTTATTTTGTTGTTTGTTTTATTTTATTTTTCTATTATTGTCATTCAAGCATCTCATATTTATTTCTCACAGCAGTATTTTCAGGACATAATTATGTATGCAAATTATGTTTAGATCTTTTGATAGTGATTCTTGCTTTGGATTGGGGTTTTTTTTTCTTATTTCCACAATTGCTTCCTCATGGTATTGTGCTTCAAAACATGCCACAATCTCACCCATAGAAATAGATCATCCTGTTTACATTTTGATGGGTGCAGGAGCTCCATAGAATATTCTTCATTCTTTCATTTCAACACTGCTAAAAAATAAATTTTAAAAATGTGTTTTGGTTTCCCAGAGTTTTATGCAAAATTTTCCTTCAACTCTAATCTGACTGGGTCAGATTATTCAATATCTTTGCATTTTACTGCTCCCAGCTATATCAGGGATCTGACCGCGATGAAATTCTATCTGAACCTGAGTTTAAACTGAATTCATATCACCTCCATCCAAGCTCTTTCTTAGTAATCCACATTTAAAGTCCAAATTTAGCAGTCCACATTTTAAATCAATTGAAACCCAACTCACATCAAACCTAACAGCAGTTCCTGGTCATCTAAAATGTTTGGGAAGCTCTGATAACAGTGAAACAAGCACAACCTCACTTACCTGTAAGCTGTAACATAACTGGAATAGCAGGCCAGGATAAGTCCCATGGCTCTGAAACTTATTTTACAATCAGAATCTGAAACATCACAATTGACATGCTGCTGCAACTTGCATGTTTCCATTAGTCTGTAAATACATCACACTGTTTTTTTATTGAACAAAACCAGGTGTGTGAACATAGACATGTGAACTCAAGGGGCCCAGAATCTCTGCTTATGAAAATCAGTTGACATCAGTGGAATTGGTTAATTTACGCTATTTAACCATCTGGCCCTCTGGCATTTTCTATCAAATACGCTAGAATAATAGCTGAATAGCTGAGCATAAACTAACAGATAGTGAATGCATGCATAACAGTTGTAAATGTTGTAATTGGAAAGTAAGAAACAGGTTTTCAGATGAGACTTAGCTCTCTGGCACTTGAGGTTCCTTGAAACCTGAAATTTAGATGCTAAAAATATTCAGCTTTAGTCTGACTGTTGGCACTGCACAGAACAAGTCTGGGCTGGACCACCCCACAAACTTACTCGGCATCGGTGCAGTGGTAAATCCCTCGCAGAACTCATAAGCAGGCATTACCCTCACCTGCACCACCTAGAGGCACACTGAATTCCCACTGGTGAAGTGGTCCACTTGCAAAAACAGATTCAATATTAAATCAATGAGGGACGTCAGCCCTGTGTTCTGGGAGAGTGTCTCCTTCTCACATTGTTTGGTAGGACTGAGGGAAACTAAACTCCCCTCAGGCCCTCAGAGCTACACTGCTAGCCTCTCCAATACTCATTCGCCTCTGTTGTTTGCTTGCTTGTATGAAGTGTGGAGATGCTGACCAGCCTCAGCATGCACCTCGTAGCCAGCTTTCACAGCTGCAAGCCCTGAACAGAGACCTTTCCCTCCCTCACTTCTGGACAAGGCATCTAAACTCTTTTCTGCTTTTCTGCTGGTCAGGCTAAACAGCTCCCTACTCAAGAATCTAGCTTTTAGGGGTCTCGGCCTTAGTCTGTACCTGTGGCAAGTCAGTGCAGGTGTCAGAAAGGCCATGTTGACACAGTGCTCGCTGATAACCAGGCAGAGCTTGTCCAGGGGGCCTGTTGATCTAACACAGCCATGCTCCTTCTGGTGCTCATGTCACCCATCAGCTCCCTGAGTGATGCCAGCTGCCTCTCCCTTTGCTTTGTCCCTGGGCTCGGAGGTTTGATAGCACAGCACTAATACCACCCACTAATCTCAGATCACCTAATCCGAGTTTTCTGTGGCTGGAACCAGCTTGTTTCCCTGTTCATGTGGCAGTATGAAAACTGATGGTTTTTGTGTGTGCGTCTTTTGTGATTCCGAATCCAGCCCTACAAACCTTCCTCATGCTCCTCTCACTCTGTAAAATCCGTTCCACATGTCTGCCGAAGCTGTTTGTCATTTGTTCCACAATGACACCAAAATAATGCAGTCATTGCCCAAATGCCAATTGCTGCCATGTTCCCAGTAGGAGAAAAAGGATCTTTGATCTGAGCTAGTTATTCATCCTGCCCCACACCTACTACTACTGTTAAAAAACATAGCACACTGGAGGGAGATTGTGCTATATTTCATGAATGCTCATTGCTGGCGCTAAGGGACGTACCCATCTGTTATTTGCTCTCAGCTTTGCTTACTGATAAAACAGGAAAGACAGCTTGCTGATGGGCTCTTTGATGCAAAAAGCTTCTCTCTTTCTTACAATTAATATCTTTAAATTATTATTTTTTTCAGTAGACAGCAGGCAGCCTACCTCAAACCAAAATGACTTCTACTAAAATAAAATTAAATATTCTGTACGTTTTTTTGTGTCATGTGACTTTGACTGACAGAAGTGGCTTGACTCTTTCAAATCACCGAATTGGACATTTTCCCAGCACAATCTAGCTCTGTGTTATCTGGGTTTCAAACATACGCTCCAGTGTGTGTTTCAGCTATGCTGCCATATAAAAACACACCAGGGAGGTAGTGTGTTCCAGCTCAGGGACCCAAGGGAGAATTAAAGGCAGAGGACAGGCAGGAGGATGCAGCTGCCTCTAGGATGGAGGCTATGACAGATACCAGGCTATGTCCTGTCAGAGATTCTCTCTGTTCATCTTTATGGCCCTCGAAGGTCCCAGCAACATCCCAATAGAAAAGACTGATTGCCTGTTTGCACAAGTGAGCGACCTCAGTTGTCCGACACGCTACACAGTCGCTCCTGTGGCTGCTCACCGGGACTGCTGGAAGTTGTCCTCCACTTGGGGCTCTCTCACGCAGAGGCTTGGGTCTTGCCACAACGCTCCTACCAGTTCATTTCTAGCCATCTTGCTGACCTTTCCCCTGCCAAGTTTCTGCCTGAAAGAGTGTAGATATGTACCATGCAGAGAGCAGACAGAAAGGCATAAAGTTCACATCTCACCCTTAGCTGTTGTGCTCCCACTCTGCAATCGCACAGGCACTGCAGAGAACTCAAACTTCTTCAAAAAGGCAGAATCTGAGAGAACTGGTCCCTCCTTTCTGTTACTCAGAGTAATTAATACATTGCCAACCACTGCTAATAAGTCCATCAGCTCAGATTTAGTTGGAAGTATTAAAGGTCCCCTAGAAAACTTGCAGTTTCACCACACAAACCAGTAACGTGACCATGATCCATCTAATGCTCAGCATTTGTGCCACCCTTTAAATGCTGCCAGTGGCCTGCCAGCCAGGCATGCGCCTGCTCTTTGTTCTGCGTGGAAACATTTGGCAGTGACAGTTCTGAGAAACTGAAGCAATTCAATGGAAAGGGACACCAGCGGCAGAGGATATACAGCTCCTTTTGATACATGGTTCAAAGCAGCATTTAAGGCTTTGTGCTGGAATGTTAATTTTCTGACATTATAGTGCCTTCCAGTGTTATACAATCAGGAAGCACATACAAGTGATCCCCTTTGATTCAGTCAACTAGTTCTGAGGTTTCCAAATTTAGGTGCACTCTCTAATGAAGCTCAGTAGTTAGCAGCGTGCTCTGTACACTTCTCAAGATATCTGAGAAAAACTCATTGTTCTGACAAGGTCATTTCAGCTGCTTGGACCAATTAAGCCTCTTAAAGAGAAAAAAAAATAGATTGTTAGCACGGAAAATTCAGCTGAAGATTCAACATACTTCAATGTGCCTGCACTTTCCGTAGGTCAGAATAAATCACCTTAAAACACCGTAACAAATCAGCTAACACAAACATCACCGCACAACCACTTTCATCTCGCTGAGGGTGGTCACTGCTGCAGCGTGCAGCTTCACCTGGTTTGTGCTTCAAAGGCGGCTGAAGATGGAAAGCAAATGTAGGCAAATGCCACGCCAAGCACAGCCACCCTCCTGCGTGCCTCTGGCTATAGGAACTGGTGTGCCTCAGACTTTCTGTACCGGGGGTCATCTGGGCACAGCTGGGCTTCGGGGAATGTACAGGTACATGCAAGCATGTGCAAAGTCAGGGGAATCTGACAGAGAAAAAATCCCACCTGTGTTCCTGCTTTGCCTGCAGCGATCATTGCCATCTCTTCTGGAAGAGTATCTGTCGTTGTTGCAGCTAAACATAATTACAATAGCTGTTTGCCTACGCTTTGGAAAAAAATCAGTAGTTTGCAATGGTGTGACCCCCCTCTGCCACAGACTGTCTTGGCTCCATTGTTTTCCTCCATACAGCATGTTAGCCACATGTTTGTTTTCTGGTTTTTTTGTTTGTTTGTTTTTGCTTTTGTTTTTCCTTTGGGGCAGAGTAAACAAAAAAAAAAGCAGATAAGAAAACATGCACCAGTCCCGAGGCCCTTAAGCTTGACTCAGGCAAACTCCGTGAGGTGTGCCTCTGTTCTGAAGGACCGGCCTCTGCCAGTGGAAAAATGTAGATGCAAAGTGGGCAGAAATCCACATACTGATGCATTATTTATGATAGATTAGCAAATGCATTTCATCTCTAGTCATCAAACGCATCCAATCCTTCAAATTTATTTATGTGTGTGTGTGTGTGTATGTGTATATGTGTTTACATATACACATGTATTTCTTGGCATAATTAGCCTGTTTTTTCTGTCGTCAAGGGCCTTCATGGTAGAAATGCTAGGGATTTCATGAATTGTCTGAACTTTTAATTCCTTCCTCTCAAGCAAGGTCTACAGATTATTTATCCATTCCTGAACACATTCTGTCGTATATTATTACATGACCTCCTTAGGGACTACATAATGCAGTTAGATCGCTTTCCGTCACCTTGTTTCTAGGCCTGGAGGTGTTATAATCTCCGAACCTCTCTCATACTTAACACATTCATTTAATTCCCCACAGTACACCTTTTGCCCTTCCCTGAACTCCTTACAGCATTTAAGTACCATCTTCAAACTTTTATTATGAGCATAGCCAAGAAAATAGTGCACACTGCACAGGAATTAGTCCAATATTTGGAGACGCTCTAGAGATGTTTTCTTTTCATTGAATTGTAGCTCTTCTCTTCCTGGTCTTGTGGCAGCTCAGGCTTTGAGAAAAGGTGCCTCAAAAGCAAGCCATTTCTAAAGAGAGCCACAGCTCGTTGCTTTCTCTGGTACACTTCAGTCATTTTCAGGGCTGTACTGAGTATCCTGGGTTATATGATTTCCTTTAGCTGGAGTGTGTCATCAGCATCTCGATTCTGTTCTGACTGTCACAGTCAGCATACAAACAGTGCAAGCAACGAATTTCAAAATAGATATGTTGGAAGCTAAAGGGCATTTTCTTAGTTTTCAAAGTGTTGTCACAAAGCGCTAAAACCTTGAATACCTATCATAAAGAATGAAATATCTGCTTAGAAAAGAAAGGTTATAATTTGTAACAGCAAGAATTTCTATTCTAAAAAATAAAAATAAAATAAAAAAATAAAACCAAAGGAAAAAAATATCAATCCTTCATCAAGCAATCCTCTTGAGAAATCAGCTATTTCCTTACAAGCAATACCACTTATGAGTGAAGCATTCTCCACTTTTCTTTCTCAAATGAATTCTGTGCTCAATAAAAACATGACCATATGATTACATTACGCTTCTCACAGTTCCTGGTGCCTGACTACATTTAGTCTCCTTCTAAACCCTGTCAAGTTTACATTTTCCTTATCATTAAATAGACTATTTTGTGCAGTTTGTTTCTCCTGCCCTCTAATGAGCAGCCTGGTAAAAGTTTCTGCTGTGCTGCCATTAGCAGCAGAGTGCAGGGAGGCCATGCCTTGCAAGGCCACACCAGAGAAGTGCCTTGATAAACTCCAGTGCTTGCCCGAGAGAGTTCTCAAGCAGAAATAGCCAGAAAATTTCCGGACAAATAGGTTGTCATTGAAAGGCGTTGTGTTCTTCAAACACAAACTAAGCAACGCTGATTTCAGGGTGAGGGACCCTAAGAAACATGCCTGGTTTCCAGCCAAGTGGAGCAACCCTCAGGAGCACATGGCCTGCCCTGGAAGCACACCTGCTGTTGATGCCAGCAATTATCGCAGGGTTCATAGCCTGGGAGCAGACCTCCCTTTGAAGGATGCTGCAGATGAGGGGCTCCATGGATTTCTCAAGGAGTTTTTCTTTCCATAGTTTTCTCGTCCATTGGTTCCACACACATACTTCTTTTTTTCCCCTAAAATTATGATAAAAATAGCCAAAACTCCAGGACTCCTGAATACCTCAGGAGTGTGAAAAGAAATCACTGATTCCCACTAGCTCTGTTGCCAATAGTGACTTTTTCAGAGCGCTCATTGAAACACAGGTCTACAAAATACAACACTCAGGGCAAGCACATGCTTTAAAATATAATTGCTTTGGTTGCCCTGCAGGTTCAGGAAAAACAGTGATTAGACACATACTGATAATGGTGCAGTGTTGCCCACTCTTCTGTTTCTGATATTTCTTTCTCTTTAGGTAGAATACAGTATATTTCACGTTCTTTTTTCACTGGAGTCATCAACAAGAGCGTATAGCCTCTTAGCACATGACGTAGGCTTCTTGAAGAGTTCACTGGGATTTAATGGCAGGTTTAATGATCTAGCTATAGCACGCTGCTCTGCTTAATCCAAGTCTCATTACAACTCGTCTGTGTGAAACGACATGAAGATCCAAAACAGATGAATCGGTGCTACATCTGCAAAATGAGCATAGCACTGAACTCTGGTCTGCTCACTAGTGTAGTGCAGTGCAACTGTAGAGATGACTTATGAGGCAATTCCTCTGTATTAATTTAGATGACATGCTCTCCCCCTCAAAAATAACTTAGGCACTCTTCTGCCCATGCCGTGAGTACATTTGGCTGAGTCAGCCTTTATCTAGCTCTTTATTTCAATGCCATAAATTTCAACAACTAGTGATAAAACACATACATTTTCTTGCTTAGAAGCACCAGAAGTTTAAGAACTACATTTCTCTAACACTGGAGCTGAGTTTGGTCATTCCAGTTGTGCCTGGGATTAGAAATAATTAATTGCTCCTGAGCAACACTTGTTCATAAAAATCACACAGTTCACTTTTTGTACATATAAACATATACATTTGCCAATAATAATAATCTTAAGCCAAAAACTCAAGATGAAAATATACCTTACAGATGGGGTTGGAGAAGTGTTGATAACCATATTTAATAATGAAACTATGTTCTCTTTCCATTTTTAAGATTCAAACTCACTTAAAATATTTCATCATCAGTAGCACCTGCTTCTTTTAGAAGATCACCTATACACGCCAAATCCCCAAATGAATATTTCATTTGAATGTTATTCTGCATCTGATAGGTGCCTGAGTTGCTATTGCTGCCATTTTAATCCCCTTATTTGCTGGCCACGTTTGCCTAGTGTGCGTGGTGCGATGCCACACAAGGGGAGAGATTTGCTTTCTCCTGGCATGCTGCAAATGCTGTGCAAGTTCACAGGCTCTTAGTGGTGTTAATTTCTGATGTCCTCAGTTCTCTGTCCCACTCATGCACTCAGCGTCAGCCTGCAAGCCAGATCTCACATCTAGACAGATTTTATGGCCCGTTGGATTGGCAAGGACAAAAAGATGGGAGTTTTAGCTCCCTGTTGCGTGGAGTAGAAAGTGATTCCCAAGCTCATCTGGGAGCTCAGCCTAACAAAACACTGTGCTGGTTTGGGGGACATAGGACATTGGTATGTATGTATATATACATATTTATGTCCTAGTCCCATTCTTTCTCTGCTTTTGTTTTTCCTCTGTCTTCTCTCACATGCCTCTTCCTGTGGTTCGTTATTATTTTTGCTTTTGACTCACTGCATGTCTTATGTTGATTATTGGCTAAATCAGGGTGATTTGTGACCTGTGAGGCTGGTGACAAGTGGAACAGGTGTTTTGTAGGCCCTTCTAACCTAGACGTCAATAGTACAGTTTTCTGTGATAGCGATCAGATGATTCCTACATTTCTAACATATTTGAGATAATGTTCAATGCAACCTGCCCCTTCTTTCCCTTTGTTCTTCCTCTTAAAATGTCATTTGTAGAGTTGTACTGCTAAGAGAGAAAAATATCTGAAAATATCTGATGCAAAGCTAAATTTATCTTTGCTCATGAACATCTACACTGCAGAAGAAAGGACCGTAGCACCTTGGAGGAAACACTGTTGCCCTGCTTAGATAAGCAGGCTGGAGCAACCAGTCTCTAGTCATCTCTTCCAGTCCAAATTTTTCTGTGATTCTGGTCTGCAAATGTAAAGTCCTACAGAGAAATGGAACATGTGAATCAACAGACAGAAGTATGAGGAAAAGGAGGAAAATAGGCCAATTTTAATCTTGCGCTGAAACCCTCTGCCATTTGAAGTGGTAAATTATTTCATAAGCTTAACTAGGAAAATGTCCAGTTCCTGAGGCCCATTTACAAATGCACTGACATTGAAAGGTGCCTTCCAGAAAAACATCCTTCCCTCTCTCACAACATCCACTCAGAGTTTTGATGACATTTCACAGAGGGACCGCCAGCCCTCAGAGAGCTGATTAACTCCACTCCCTGTTCACCAGGGGTAGGTTAAAAGCTGGAATGCAAGCATCCAACCCAGCAATACCAATTATAATAGTAAGATGACTAATGAGATGAGTAATGGTGGATATCATGGCTTAAAATTTCACCTTTCCCAGAGATGAAAGGTTGAGGGAGATAGTTACATTTATACTCTAATTTCTCCCATATAGGGATCAGATGGCTTTTAGAATTGATTCCATTGATTTTTCCCCCCACTTTTTTATTTGACATTCCAGCAAGCTAGCTCTTCTTTCACAGCAGCTGAGTGACTCATCTTTGCATAGTCCTACAACAGTTTTCTTTCCTTTTCCTAATCTGACCCCCCCCCTTTTTCTTTTCTTTTTTTTTTTTCCATAACCAAAAAGCCATTTTTGCAAAGTTTAAATGTAGCAGCAGAGTAAGACAGAAACATTAGTCTTTTTGGCTGTTATTAACATGGTTTGTCACTTATGCTAAACAGAAATTCTGGCCCCAGAAGAAAGGTTACACACAAGAGATAAATGGTGGCTCCCTGTACAGAATGCTAAAACATTGTGCCTTCTGCTGGGCCCTCACTCTGTACAATGTTGTGTGTTTAATTCCACACCCAGAAAAGCACTTGGGTGCATATGTTCCATTGGTGGCAGGAACAGTTGGCCAACTAGGGAAGGACTGCTCAGCTGGAGGCTGTATTTGCGGATTGCACATTTATCGGCAAATCTGAATAAATATTCCAAGAGGAACCTCCTGGATAGTACGCACATGGTGCAGAAACTGCTATAGTGCCAGGAAGGAAATACACAGAGGGGTAATGATAATCACTGTTATTAGGATTTATATCCACGGAAATGATGAGTAACTAGTAACAAGGCACTCCAGTGTTTTGATTTGGAAGATTTTCTGAGATTGGGAGTTTCACAGGATTTTGCATTCTAAAGGGCAATATTTCAAAAAGGAAGGTGGGCTTAAAGCTGTGTTTTAAAGAGCTCTAAACCTCAGGGTATTTCAGCAGCCCCAGCTCCTCCCAGGCTGTTTTTTAGGGAGTCATGAGGGTAGCACAGCAGACACCATACAAGAAGGCTCCTCCTGCACTCAGCAGCACGGCCTCACGCTCAGGCCTGATCCTGAGGGGGCTCGTCAGGCAGGGCAAGGGTGTTGGCACAGCAAGGGACCTCACACCCTGTTTCATACTCTTCTGTCTAGTGATGGCTACTTGGGCGAACAACTAGCTCCCAGAGAATTCAGCATCTGTGTTGGTGCCAAGATCTCCTAAAAAGGGGCTTCTGAGTGCTGTTTTTTAGGCTTTGCAGCAGAGAGCACATCAATAAACAAGTTTGTTTCATGAGGAAACTCTGGCCTGTGTATCCCCAGCTTACCTCTGATAAGAAGATGGCTTGTAAGATTAACATCTGTTGCCTCTTCAAAATAGGATGATAGTATTATTTCAGACTTATTGCAGAGTCAGGATATTTGCATTCATGGAAATTTTGAGATCTGACCACAGGGAGTACCTTGACCTCCTGAGTCACGAGCTTTTGGAAGTCATGTACTTTGGCTCAGATTCACAGTTCCTATCAGCCTTTTTTGCATCAGTTAAAAGTATCACAACTGCTTTTATGGCTCATACTTCAGGGGACAGTGCCTGCAGCATGCCAGTTGCCTTCACTAGCTGACTTGGAGTCTGAAGACTGCCTATATATCTCTTTTAATTTGGAAGTTGCTTTGTTGTTTCTGTTTTCATTGGTTGGTTGGCTTTTCAGTTTATTGCTCTAAGTTACTTTCTAGTTGAATAGGAGACATTCAATTTAATGATTTGAATTTATTAGCCTTCTGCTAATAGCTTCATCTGACTACTGAAAGCGAACAACTATGGTAAAGACAACGTAGTCTTATAGCTAAACTGCTTTTGAAAATTTAAGTTGAATTTGTGCTAATATAAACATATATAAATGTAACTAGTCTATGACATCTCTACAAATAAAAATGACTCAGCAGGATACTCCTTAAAGTCTTTCTCACACCTCTCTTTGCAATTATTCAATGACTTCAACTTTGTGCCCTTGAGACAAAAATTGCAGCAATGCCTAGCTGCCGTGGCAGTTCTAAAAAACTGTTTCAAATTCACCATGAGCATAGTTTCTGGCATGTACGTACCACATATGTGCCACCAAGATTTACTCCTTCACAGTGTTGGTGGCCATGAGAGGTGGCATGGTCCCAGTCCGTACTGTGCCAAAGGGAAGTGAGGAATATTTACCCTGAACGAGTGCAAGAGGTAACCCCTCCTGCAGACCAAGGTCTGTTCTCTACTCCACACATCCAGGAACCATTCCTCTGTCACTTGTGTAAGGTGGACCTAAAACTGCTGATGGATGCTTTGGAGAAAGGGGCTTCTCATGGCCCTTCCCTCCCTATTCTCCTCCACTGATGTGCACGGCCTAACATAACCAATACAAATTTACAGAGCAAGAAGAAAGCATCCACTTTCCTCACAGACATTATGTTATTCACAGCTAATATTTACCCATGGTTCAGACACCACCTGTCTTCTTCTGCAGCCACCCTCAGCTTTCCTTTGGAAGCACCAAACCTTTCACCTGCCCTGCCAGCTCTGACTTAGAGCTGAACTCAGAGAAGTCTCTGATACCCACTGGCTTCTCCATCACTACCACGACCACCACCCATACCTGTATTGGAGTCTGGCCACCGAAAACAGATTCAATTGCAGTATCAGGAACTATAGTCAATAGTGCAAATTCAAAGCAGCATACATGCAGCGCCACCAAGTAAATATGCAGGTGGGTGCATGAATGGGAGGGAGAGTGTGTATACACACTACCATTGCTAAATTACTTCTTTTTACTTTTTTTTTTCCCTCCATAACTTCAGTCTGAGACAAATGAAATCCACCCCCCTGCCACCAAAAAATAATCAAAGCCAAATTGATCTCTTAAGTGGATCAATAGAAACTTAACTGAAATGGATTGGGGAGTTTATCAGACCTGATGCAGTAAAACACTAATAAGATCACTTCCAATTCACACATATAGGACTAAATTTTCAGCACAAATTGATCTCATTGCCAAGGATGAATGGGAACCTTTAGTAATGGATTAGGGCTGTAAAGCATTCTTTCTCTATACAAACAGTAGATTTTCCTCTTATCCTTACTGATCGCCTGTTTTTGAAGCTGCCTTTCTTCCGTGCAAAACACAAGATTTCTCTCCCAAGTGCTTATTTGTCTCAGAAAGTGAACTATGGGGTCATCTGCTGCACTGCTTTGTACTGACTTGTACCCAAGAGAAAGCGTATAGAGCAAAGTCCTCTTGTAGCCACAAACATAAAGCTATTCCTCTCAGTGCCTTCCTGGCCCTTCTCTGCTGAAACAGCTACGTGAGGGCTGTGGGTGGAAGAGGGCAGCCTGAAGAGAGGGACTGGAGCATATCCCCAGCAGCTCTGCACTGCGAAAGACAGAAGACCAGAACTACAGTCTCCCATTGCTACAGCAGCCCACAGAACATTCAGCATCTTGGTTTTGAGGTTGTCTGTGAGAGAGACAAAAAGCCACCTTGTCTCTTGCTCCTTGACTGCGAAACCCACAAAAAGCAACTTGCTACAGCTACCTCCCATGGTCAACAAAGGATAACAGAGTTCTTCGGAGAGAGCAATGAGAAAACCCATTGTACTCAATGGCTGCGAGCAAAGATGCATCAAAAGGTACCACAAAAGGCAGCAGTGTCCAGCAGGGCTGGAGACATAAAGAAAACAAAGCTCCAGTGGGAGCAGAAGACAGGCACACAAAAAGCAGATTGCAGAGGAGCTTACACTGCTTCTAAGGGACAGCTTCTCTCCAGAGACCTTTGAGACTTGCATTGACTAAATGCTTCACTTTTAGATAGTTAGAGACAGGTGAAATGAATCCAGCTTTGAAGACTCCAACTCCACAGCTGTGATGTCAGCTCTTAATCTGATGGTTTTTTGTTTGGTTGGTTTGGTTTGGTTTGTTTCTGGAAGGTTGGTCTTGGGACTGGAATATAACACTTTTGCTGCAGGTTGATCAATTTAAAGGTGAAAAAATGAGGTGGAGGAGTAAGCACTCCCCATTTTTAATTATATAGGAGTAAATGAATGTATATACAAGTGAGGCAGACCTTGCACAGCCTTTCTCTGTCTAAAACAAAAAGAGAGAAAATAAAAGGAATTGACAAGATGAAACTCCTCGAGTGATAAGACATAAAAAGACATACTAAAGTGTGCAGACAAGGAAACACACCTGATTTTTGAATATGTGAAATTTTGGTAACAGTAAGGGATGCTCTCCGTACCAGTGATTTCTCACCACAGGACACAGAGTTTTACTGTAATCCAGGCTGAAGGCAGAGTACTGTGCAGGGGTACCAAGCAGCCTGATGCAGAGCTGGTCAGTAAGGAGTTTGGTATGCTCTGCATCTGGGTGATCTGGGCTCTTTTCAGTAGCACAAGGGGAAGACGGATGAATATTTATATCCTGAGACATCACGTTTAAAACAACTTACAGGAAAAAAAAAAAAAGATAACATTTTAGCACAGAATGATAGCAAGCCTTTCCTAGTGCTTTTATGTAAAGCTATATGTAACAGAATCATTTGTGCTTTTTATTTTGGAACCAACTAAGTATCATTAAGAAAATGGACTTCATAAAATAGTTGTTTTTAATTTATAGACGTCTTCTGCCATTACCTTGGCAGACCTTATCTTCCCTGTATAAGGATACCCTGGGGTGGTGTACAAGAAAGGACAGTACCTCCCAAGGGAAGCAGAACAATACTGACAATACCTGACGGAAAGACAACTGGAGACCGAACACAGGAACCTCAGCATTATTAATTACTGCAAATAAACATAGTGAAAATCAGGCAAAATTGAAGAAAAATAAGATTTCCTGGACCAGACTTTCTGAACATAAATTGTTGTCTGAAAGAAACATGTTAAATATGGCAGACTGTAATATATGGGAAAAACAGCTAAAATGGAGTTACAATCAATTTTTGAAATAACAGAAACATAAATAAAAGAACAGCAGTAAGATGATACCCATCAGACCTATATTTTGTTAATGAGGAGAAAAGGATTTCTGCAAAATAGGCTGTTAATGTAAAATCCATAACTGTGCCTAGACTTCAGATAGCTGTCTCTGGAATGATAGCCCCTGGTCTGCTCCTAGCATTACCATGAATACAAGAACATAAAGTGTATCCAGTGCACAGATAATAAAAAACAAAGTCTATCTCTCTCTCTCTTTCTCTCTTCAAGAAGAAAACCTTTTATTAATGGAAACTTTAATTGTGGGCTCTGCAGGCAAAAATTTCAAAGTGCATTGTGAACACTGCAAGAGTTATGTGCGACCTATGGCACTTTTCTGAAAGAAAAAATAAATTTACTGCTTAAAAAAAAAAAAGTCCACAACTAAATTAAGGCTCTGAAATTTCCTCTTAACTTAAACTTAAAATATTTCAAATTAAATACTCTTAATCAAAGCCAACTAAAATCTGTCATTGTTTTTAATATATTGTTCTTATTACTTCAAAAATGTAATTGTATCTGAAGTGCTTTGTGCATGCTCTTTCCATATTCATTTGAACTGCTATGTTTGTAATGGGTGTCCTACCAGAACAGAAACAATACTATATGACTGTCCTAATAAACCACAGTTGTTTTATAGATCTACTCCTTCAATCACAGGGAACTCAAAACAGTATTTCTTGAGTACATTCAAATATCATCTGACTCTCGGGGAACCACAATTTGTCGTAGATGCAATAGCCACTAAAAAAAGGAGATGCAACTTTCAAATGAATCATTAAGAATGTGTTGCCCATGAATTAGTGGCAAACCATGCCACGCACAGAAAGGGCCAGCTTATCTAGCAGCTATCTTTCTTCCTAGATATGTTCAAAAAGGCAGAGGGTGCGTTTTTAGAGGGACACGCATGTAAAACACTCATGGTGGACGATGTCCAAACTCATACATTTGCTGTCTGAACATAAATAGGGGGAGGATATGGAAGGTAAATTGAAGAACTCACACTTCTTATAGGAGTGATCATTTTGTATTTGTACAAATGAATGCTACAACAGCTTTGACCTCTTTTCAGCTCAATCTGAGTCCATGTCATTTGTCCCGGACATCTCTTACTTGCCCTCAGGTTTCATCCAAAAGCCATAGCCTTTCTCTGGAGAGGAGAGACAGGCAGAGACAGGGCTCTTTGTCAGACTTCTTTATGAGGGCTTCAAGCCTGCGGTTACCTCTTCAAGTCACCATGTCTCGAAAGTCATGTGGACAAAACTTTGCCTGTTCTTTCTTACAGGCAGTGACTGTCAGTGCATTGCCCTGCTCCTTAACGTAGCCTGTCTCCCTACTGCTAACTTTCTTCTTTTCTCCAGCCTCTTTAAATAAGCCAGCTTTTGCAACTGCCCTCAGGAAATGAGGATTTTATTTCTTTTTTGAGATGTG
Organism: Anser anser; assembly: GCF_964211835.1. Lineage (NCBI taxonomy): Eukaryota > Metazoa > Chordata > Aves > Anseriformes > Anatidae > Anser > Anser anser. The sequence goes on along the minus strand of NC_139724.1, from coordinate 38,640,115 downwards.
CTGGCCTCTCCAGGGAGTTGAATTAATTATCCCCAATGGAAAGAGGAGCACAGAAATGCGTGCAACACTGGCAGCATTGATATGTTTGGTTTTGGGGTCAGTCTTTTGTGGCTCATTATAAAAGACTTCACAGCTGGCAAGCATCCAGCAGCTTGCGTTTGTCACAAACACCACTTGCTGGGTGGCCGTCAAAAGCCTCCCACTTCTCACCAGACGTTGCTTCCACTAAATTCAGCAGCACCCCTGGGTGCAGCCAGAGCAGGGGGCAGCAGCGCCCTGCCCGAAAGCCCCACAAGACACACTTCCCACTCAGGCCCACAGCTTTCCCGTCTTGCTTGCTTTGAGCACCTATTTCCTCCCCCTCTCGCACACACACCTATCCATTTTTATTAGAGAGAAAAGGTTTTATATAAATCTGGAGGATTGGATGTTATTTTTAAAATGTCTGTGGTAGTGCATCCTTATCATCTGGCAAAAAGGGGAACTTAATGCAAAACTGTATTTCAGTCACTCTCCCAACGGTGCTGCTTCCCCTACAGAAATTGTTTTATTGAATCCGATTTTTTTGAAATGAATTCGGTATTCATGAAAGAGCTCAAACTGATTACTTGGGGAGTGATGGCCAGATTTCCACACAAAGCTCAGCCAGCACAACCTGTTTCAGAGCCATTGCAAGACCAACTTTTAAAGGGGTTCAGCTGGGGTGGCTGTTCTAATCCAGAGAGAAACATCTTGCCCATGTTCCCAGGCATCACAGACATTCCCAGGCTTGTTTTAAAAGCATCACTTGGGTGCATGCCTGTTGGGAGGCAGTGTAAATGCAGGCGGTGACCAATCATCTGGTCCAACAATGATTTGAACAGCTGATCCAACATCAAAAAGCTGATTTATGGCCCGACAGATTCAATCCTCTCATTCATCAGTTTACTAGGAAAGAAAGGAAATGGTCGTATGTTAAGAGCAATGCTGAAAAATATGGTATGGATGATGTATGAAATAGAAAACTTTTTCTGCTTTAGAGTACTGGAAAAGAATACCCAAAACTTCACACTAGTGGTTACCTTCTCAAAAGGACCTCAAAGTTTCAGCAGCATTTATATATATATAACCAAGAGCTATGTTCGCATGACCTGATGTGTACAGACTCTTTTATATGGGTAAACACAGGTGCAGATTTGCATCAATCAAAAATGATAATAATAATAATAATAACACTCTGTGCTATGTTTTTCTAAAGACTTCCCTTTATTATCTTTTCCATTTTCATTTCCATCTAGCTTTGTTCCAAGTTCAAAATAAAAAGCCTTCACTTCAGGCGTGATTGCAGTGTTTGGCAATTCAGGCACCAGTACAACACCTTACCCATGAAGATGTTGCAGTTAAGTATGCGTAAGGAAAAGAGGGTCCGTCTTGTTTTAGCTCAGAGGGATTCAGATTCAGATTCAGAGCTACTGCAGGCTTGTTACAGAGAGCTCGAAGGACCTCCTAATTATTATTCACTGCTTTATAGATCGTTGTTAAAAGTGTTAATTTCAATTATCTAAATGTTTTTTTGGCTTGTATGTCATTTGCAATAAAATTAGGAGGGCCAGATTTACTGGTGTACACCATGTGCTGTGTGCAGTTCCAGCCTCAGGTTTATGGCTGCTCTGTGTTGCTGGAGTGGTGCGCTGAGCTTGCTAATGATTCTGGCTTATTGCCTTTTCCCCACACATTCTGTAGCAATTTATTATTCCATGGTGGGTGGTTATGTGCTTTCTGCAATTTACTTCAGAAATAGTATTAAAGATGAAGTTGACATGCATTAAATAATACTTTATTGATTGTCTTAAACTTGCAACACAGGAATGCATCACTGCATAGCTTGCCCTAAACACATGCATGCTTATAACTGTATGTAAACGTATGTATGCTTATATGGTGAGGTGAGTGGCACACAAGCCCATGGGAAGGAGCCCCGCCGTGCCAGCGGGCACACGCACTGCTCCAAAGGAAGGCAGGAGTGAGTGCCAGCCCCACGATGCCTTCCCTCACCCTCTCTGCTCAGGGAGGCCTCGCCGTCTCCCAGCCTCTTTCAAGTACAGACCTTGGTGCAGACATCTATTGTCAAGAGCCACAGAGCAACAAATCAAACCCAAATCTGTAAGACTAGGTTGTTTCGGATACCCCATTTGACAAAGGCTTTATTTTTTTCCAAAGCAGGAATAAGGAGAGTGTTCTAGTGACCACCTAACCTTACAGTGATTTCATTTCTAAAAGCAGCAGCTCTCAGTGAGCACAGAGACAAGGCATTTTATTTCCCACATGTGTCTGTTTTAGATAAAGGCTTTACATTTCCATTTTGGGAAGGAATTTGAAAACAATTTCTGTTTAAAATATGGGTAGAAGAATAAAAATAGGTCAAGGTGGATTCAGCACAAGAGTTAATTATTAGCATGAGCTACAGCCTGAAGCATTTTAGAGTACACATACCAATGGATAAATACGATACTGGTACAGCACTGTATGTTATCTTCTCAGCTAGCACGCTTTTCATCATCCAGATGCCTTTGTATGATCTAAAGTCGAGCTGCATGAGACTTGCAGTTAAATGCAGTGCTGTCAGAAAGGTGTGATCAATCACCTCTGCCAAGTTGACAGCACAAGATCTGATTTATCCTGCCTCTTTCTGACGTTCATATTTATTATAAAATCAAAGGTAGCTAGAGTTTAGCATCAGTACAAAGTGCTGGAGTTTTGTTCAATAGCGAGCTGTTGCATGTGGAACAAGTGTCAAATCTCCTGGCATTTAATGATTCATTTTAAATATATCTGGCGCATGAATTAGCAAACAGAGCTGTGAAATACTAACAGCAGCCAAAAGTAATTTATGAATATTGAATTGCATAGTGCAGTATGTCAAGTAAAAATACAGCAAGAATTCCCTTGGAAGCTTCTTTGCCTGTTGCAGGTTTCTGGTAATCAGAACTGTGCTGAACAGGGGAAGGGGAAGGGGAAGGGGAAGGGGAAGGGGAAGGGGAAGGGGAAGGGGAAGGGGAAGGGGAAGGGGAAGGGGAAGGGGAAGGGGAAGGGGAAGGGGAAGGGGAAGGGGAAGGGGAAGGGGAAGGGGAAGGGGAAGGGGAAGGGGAAGGGGAAGGGGAAGGGGAAGGGGAAAAGAAGGACACATCCAGACTGCCGTGCATGCTTCTTATCCCCGTGTGACCACAGCTTGCAATAGTTTTAGGTTTTAAAAGCACTGTTACAGCCTGGAAAACTGGTTGGCTATGACATGCCAGTTTTCAGATGAGGAAAAATATGAGGCTTAAAAAAATTGAAAGTGGATGGGAAAGAATAGCACCCAGCTTAAAACTGAATACAGATGTCTCAAAAAACTGGCTTGCAGAGGAGATACCGAAAGGAAATACTTGCGGTGAAAAGTTATTTGTAACCTTCAGTCAGGGTGTATGCAGGAGAGAGCACTGGGGAAATGCAAAGAATCATCGTCTTCTTAGGAGTTCATAATTACACCTATAAATTTTCCTAATTTTCTCCCAGAAATTTTGCCAAGGATAGCAGCACACATACGGAGGCAGAGTCCAGAACACCTCAGGCTACGTGTATGGTTTCCTGGGCTGTGCCACAAGGTCTTTTGAAAGCACCCCTCTGCTTTAAACCTGAGGTCCTGCCCTGATACTTTTAAATGGCTTGACATACTGATACCGTGAAAGCTCAGGTTCTCGTGAAGACTTGGTCATTCATCTGCACAAGTCTGCCTACTATGCTATGCATATTCATTGATCAGTACCATTAGAAATCAGCTGGATATCATAATTAAGACAAGCCAGCATTGCTAGCAGCAAATTATATGTCTACTTTAGATCCAATTACACTGTAATGACTGAGTGGTGAAGAGATATTGGCAGCTAAAACTGCATCAAATAGCTTTCTTGAGACAGAGCCAATAGCGGGGGGTAAAATTAGAAAACTAGCCCGTACAATTTAAACCTCTCATAACAAATAGGCAGGGAAAAAAAATCAAGGTAACAATTTTATAAAATTTTGCAAGTACAAAAGGTGATTGCAAAAGTGAGTTATTTCCTAAGGCTCAGGAATCCAGCTTCCCTCTGTCAGAATGGGCCCTGGGCTCAGCAAGGCATCTGTCTGCAGGTGCAGTCACATATAAGCTTCCAAAGCACCACCCCTGGATGGTGAGTGGATGGTGAGGTGCACCCCAAAGCAGATGATGGGGTTTCCCTTTCAGAGGAGATCTGGGTGAATTCCTGGGAGCAGAAAAAGGCCAGGAGAAAAGCTTAGCAGTGGGAATGTTTTGTAGCTCACATTGTGGGAAAGAGAATGAGCCATGCAAGCATAAAACTCATCCTAGACACTGTTCTTTTATAACCATGTTGGATCATCACCAACGCTTTATTTGGAAAATATCAAAGCTTTGGTTTAGATCATAGCATTGTAGACATTGCTGTTACAAGGAATTTAAAGAGAATCCAAACTCTATCTTGATAAAGTCAAGCCTTTGTTGGGAAAGGTTTTTTATCCATTTGGGTCTTTGCACTTCAAGCAAAAATACATTTCAAAAGTTCCTTTGAATAGAAAAGAAAAAAGAAAGCAAATGTAAGCTGAATTGGTGTGTCAATTGTAGTCATGCTCCCCAGCAGTTACTTGGCAAAAGACAATAGCAGAAATCAAATTAAACATGGACTAACATGCAAGGAAAAAAATATAGGCTTCTGAACACCAGCAGGAAGTTCAATATCGGTTTGCCAAGACTTAGCAAATCACCAGGAGGGATTTCAGGCAAGAATACCTTCCTGGATTACTCCAGACTTACCACCAAGGGAACTAAATAACACAGTTGGGGGTGTCAGAGGGAGAAAAACGCAATATCAAGAACTGACATGTTCTGCAGACACAGCTCCTGTGTGGGCAGGGGGATATGCGAACCCTGCCCCCTCCACGTGGCAGCACCAGCCTTCCTGGGGACCGATCCTGCCAGGGGAAGGCCAGGCTGGGGGGAGACTGCAGCACCTCAAGCAGGAAACAAGCACTCTCTTAGGATGGTGGCCCTTGCTAGAGCGATGAGTTTTGCATAAAAGCAAACATCTTCCTCCTGAGCTCAAAATGCTGAGCTTGGTCATTCGCATCCTTCCCTTCTTGCACAGGATTTCAGCGTGGCAGGCTCTGCGGCAGGCTCTGCTGTACAAGCTGACTGTGCTCCGCTGGTCATTAAACACAATGCTTGGTATGTATTTCGGAAAAAATGAAATATCTGCTTCCATCTGAAGAAAGATCAACACCCATATTTCTAAGACCTGTATTCATCAAAATCTGTCTGGATCCTGGAATATGTCTGATGCTTGAACCAAAACTTCTGGAGTTACTAAATGTTACAGAAAGTCCTTTTTATCTCATTGCATCTTGTTGTGTCAACACAATTAGCTATCCTATCCTATCCAGTGGATAGGATAACTTTGTTTTTCTTTGGAATGTTTGAAGCATATTCTCAAACGAAGGCTGATTTTCCTCTGAAATCGAAAAGCAGAAGCATGTACATTCAGCCAAGCAGTTATATCTCTTCAAATACTAGAGTTAGTTCCAAAAACATTTCCATGAAATACTGAAATCTGAGCCAGCTATGTAGCTGAAGACAGATGAACTTTTATCAGGAAAAGCTGTTTAGTTTGATTTTAATTCAAATTAGAAAATCTGGAAAATGCAGTGTGTTCTAATCAAAAGAAACTTTTATTGCAACTTGAATCGAAAGAAATTAGTAATTCTTAGGGGGGAATTGTGATCCTCAGTATCAATTGTTTTGTTATGTTTTAATAATTGTATTGTGCTGGCTGCAGTAACATTGGGTTCATCTCACTCCAGCTCAGCTGTTTGATATATTAAGCATGCCTAAACCAGCCATCCCATCTCCTTCTTTAAGAAAAATAATGATAAGTGCAACTCCAGAGATCAGTTCATCTCACTGACCTAAAAGCCCTGTCTTAGCATGGGATGCATCGCATCCTGGGGCAGCTCAGTTCTCTCAGGCTTGTCTCTATCTAAGCCAGCTTGGCCCTTAATTTATTATGTCAATCAGATGCATATTTATATCAAAACAGATTAAATGCCTTTGTTACTCTTTGTTAATTATCATTAAAAAGCAACTATATACACAAATATATACACAAATGAGCATAAAAATAAGCAACAATTTCTGTATAAAATGAAATGCAAAAATGAAATAAAAAAAAATAAAAATGAAAAATGTACCAAAAACTCAAAAATGTGGCATAAAAGTTATGACAGTTGCTTCATTTTTAATGACCTTTCCAAAAGTATTTAGAGCTTTTCTCATAAAAATGTAACTTGAAATGTGTTATTGACATATATATATTTATATCTATATTTTTATAGAGAGACATATATATATCTACATATTGTGTACACACAATCCTAAGATGTTTGTTGAGTTTATAAAAAGAGGTTTCAATATTTTTTAAAAATATTGAATGTTTTCACACACACACAAAATGTGTATATATATACATATTGCAGTGTTTTCAACATGTATAGTTGCTGTCCTGTAGTAACAACAATGGACTAAATTAATCCATGCTGAAAGCGATTTTAAGAAGATCAGTGTAGCCCAAACTATATTTAAACTGCCTGGTCTTCTCAGTTAACTGCAACATTTTCTCGTTTCTGTTCTCATCACACTGTCCTAGCAGCTTCTATTGTAGCTAAAGGATGCAGTGCTCTCCACCAGGCCTAGCTGGGTCTCACCGCCTTCCAGCCCTGCACCAGTTATTAAAGTGCTGTGCTCAGGGCCTGAAGGACTGAAGGACTTGACAGCGGCCAGTCACGTCACAGACCGCAGCCTCTTCTGCCTTGTACCAACATTGCTGGAGTACAACCATGCAAAAAGGGCACAACACCTGCATAAAACTCTAGCGGGCGCTTCTGGAAGTATTTCATGCAGCATGCACAACTCACGGTGGAAAGAAGAGGGGAGCATCTGGCCCCTGTCCGCTAGCCCCTCAGAAGCCAAGGCAGCCCCCTGGGCCAGCAGGGGACGGCCACCATGTCTCTGAAGCACATGGCACCATAGGAAACGTGGTCCATGCTGTGCCCACACGGAGCTGGGAGAGGGCTTCAGAAGCCAGAACACGTCCCTCTGACATGGCCATGCCACGTGTCTGGATGCACAGCAGTCCAGCTCAGGGGGTATACAGATAGGTCAGCATCTCCTGAGGCTTCAGATGCTGACCTGTGTCACCCAGAGATGTTGTACTAAACCTCGTAGATATTTGCTGCTCTCAAAGTGTTCGTCTCTACTGTATTTGGTGAGATTTCTGCCTATAGTCCAGAAGACAAGTACGTTCACAGAAAAACAGCAGCATCCACCTGAAAACAAGGAAATCAATGGACTGATAGAGTCCAGTTGATTAAAAGACATGTGGTGCGCAAGAAAAGCAAACAAACAAACAAACATATTTAAGGATCATTAAAATCCTTCGCAGAAGCAGCCTCATTGGTATCATCACCTCAAGCCCTAATAAGAAAAAAATATATAAAATTTATCCATTATTCTAGAATAATTTCCTTTATGACAGTGAAGACAATACTTTGAAAAGCCTTAAAAAATAACTCAATGCCTTTAAAAAACATTTGTTAACTATTTTCACTCCTTTTGTGATGATGTGCATTGCTTCCAGGAGTAATAAAAGTCCTTAATACTGACTTTTATAACACAATGGAAATCTGATTTTGTATTTTGTATTGTGATTGTATGTGCTAAAGAAACTGAAACAAATTAGAATCCATGTGCGTTTTCAAAAAATTAGTTTTTTATTTTGCAGTTTTGTTTTGTTTTTTTCCCTAAAATATACAACTTCACAATCAATGAGTCATAGGATCTCCCTTGGGACAAATTAACCCCTTACATGAACACAAACTTAGTAAAATACAGTCAGACTTCAGAAACATTTCTAAACGTTAAAGCCCATGATGGCTAAAAAAGCAAAGAAAAAGAAAAGCAACATTCAGTTATACTGACAGAGCCCATTTATTTCTACACGTTAACACTGGCTATGTCTAAATTTTCAAGTAATATGGCACAATAGGAGTGAATAGGTGGAATCGACCAGGTGGTGCTGAAGACCTGCTGTTCAGAGCACCAGTGTTGAGGAGGTTTCACTCTGGTGAGATCCCACGCGTTCCACATTGGGTAGTGAGGAGCGCATTAGGCATGCTCCTGGAGGGCATCATGCCATTTGTTTCATCAGAGAGAAATGCAGTTTGTGTGCTGGAGATGCTCCACAATGACGCAGGCCAAAGCATGGGGAACTTGGATTGGCAGGAGATGGCCTCAGAAGCACGCTTCTGACCCATGTGTAAATACTAATTAAATACATGCACTGTCAACAGAAAAATCTAGCTCAAAACATTTGCCTAAGAGAAGTTTCAAATAACACTTTAAGTTACCATAAACAGAAAACATTTAAAGTAAAAATAGTTTGCAAAGTCTTAAATTACCACTCTTCCAAATAATCGATTATTCCCATTTCCCTGCTTCTAGGAAATTCCACCATAGGAATACAAGAAAGAAAACCATTTAAGAATTTTAAGATATTTTACTGTACATCCTTAAAATGGTAGATGTTCTGTAAATATACAACATATATACAACACACAGTCTCCCTTTACTGTAGTGGTCTGGCTATTAGTTGTGCTTTCCTCCCAGTTTAGGAAGTCTAATGCTGCTCAGTTTCATGTATGTTTTCATGAAACATATGACTTGCTAATAGCAAACAGCTCAAAAAGTAGTGCATTCAATATTTAAGCATTATATTCTTAACATAGTGATAACAAACCTTAGTCTTAAGGTTGAGTAGTCTTTGATTAACATAAAACTGAATTTCTAAGCGTTAAAAAAATTCCTTATCTAAAACTACTTTTAAAAAAGGGTAAAACTTCAGCTCATATTTGAGCCAACTCTCAGCTCAAACATCATTCTGCAGGTGAAATTTCAATTTAGTTTAATTTTATCAGTTTTGATAGCTTTTCTCTGTTTCAGCTGAGATAAAACCAGAAAGATGTCAGAGCACCTGTTCCTTGGTGCTTCAAAGCCCAGTTAATTGGAGTGTGCTTGAATAAAAAACCCACAGATTAGGTGTGTACCCTACTCAAATCAACAAATCTGTTGTAGCTTGCCTTATACCTTATTTGTAAAACAGTATTGCATTTATTCCTGTGTCTATACAAAATTCCCACTGATTATAAAACCAGTGACCATTATTCATCTGCTGCCCATAAACAATCATATAAAACTTTAAAATTGTGTATGCCTGACTGATAACTGCAGGTCCATATACTTCCAGATAGAAAATATTCATACAGCAATGGAGGTCACATTCAAATACCTGACCGATTTGAAGGTGATTACTCAGTTGCTGTATTTCCTGTACATATGTACACAAAGAAACATCGGTAAAAATAGTCATAATTTCCAGACTGGTAGAAACTTTAACACATATGAAATTACTGCCTCCAGGCTAAAATCTGTCAGTCTCACTGGTAGAAATACTAATCTTCAGAAGATGCTCTTTTATGCTATGTTATAACAACCCTGGAATGAAGTAACCTTGAACTTGCCACCACAAAGGCGGTAGAAACCACTGTATTTCTGCCTCAATGTGCTGGTGCTCCCAGCAAGACAAAAGTAAAATAGGGTCAGACAGAGTGACTGGAAGAACATTGTTAAGTGATACTCAGCAGCTTTATCTCAACCTTTCTGGGTGAGAGGTAGGTTCCTTGGGACAGCAAGTAGGATGCATTCTTCACAGTACACCTGACTGTTACTTAAACAATGCTTAAACTTGTTTTCAGTGGCAATGCAACAAAAACCTTAGTTTGAAGAACCTGTTTTGTTAAAATATGACACTAACAAAAGAAATAGGAAAGAGATGGGTTCCCTCATAGCATAAGTTCTTGCTCTCTACATATACACTGACCATATAAAAAAAAATTGCAACGTCATAAAATACAGTGCTGGTAACTGACTCGCTCAGTATCCATCTCAGCTGTGACTTGTTCCTCCAGTTTGCAGGACATTAGGAAGGGGAAGAAATCTCCCTACCCTCTTCCTCAGGTTGAAATGAAACACCAAGCCAAAAGCTGCATTTTCAGGTAGATTAAGATCATGATTTCTGGTCCTCCTCTGACGGGACGACTTCCAAGAGGATTTGCAATGTTTCAGTTACATTATCTGCAAAGATAAAAACATACACATGGGAGATTTTGGGGTGGCAGGAGAAGGGGAGAAGCAGCCAGGAAAATTATCTTAGCTGATACACAACCTGCTTCCACATACTGTTCACAAGTTATATATATCTGGTGCATGTATCATTTAAATGTCTGACTTAATTTTTTGTCTTTTTAACTGTTTTCTTTGCCTCTGATCCAAGGATATGTATATACAGTAATAGTGGAAGGGTATAAAAGTATAAACTTGTTCAATAAACGTATGCATGTATTTTAAAAACATCTTAAAGCACAGCTACTCTCCACAACTGCTTAGTTTTAACAAAGTCATAATGTTGAAATACAACTCTGAAAGGCTTCGAACAAGTCAATTCTGCTGTGCCAAGATCTGCCTAACCAAAAAAAAAAAAAAAAAGGAAAAAAAAGAAAAGAGAAAATGATTACAATGCTTCACAGGTCTAAGGCTGTCACACACAGGAAGCAACTTTATGCTCTTTGTCACTTTGGACATGTATTTCCACCTTGTGTTTTTGATGGTTTTCTTTTTAGAGAACCAATTCATAAATGGCACAGTTAATTTACATATTGAATAGTAAAAGAGCATTCTTTTACCTCTCCTTTTGCTTGTCACTTCTTTTTTTTTTTCTTCTAAGTAACCTATTTTCATAGAATCACAGAACGGTTTGGATTGGAAGGGACCTTAAAGCCCACCTAGTTCCAACCCTTGGCAGGGATGCTAATCACTGGACCAGGTTGCTCAGGGCCTCATCCAGCCTTACCTTGAACACCTCCAGGGATGGGGCATCCACAGCCTCTCTGGGCAACCTGTTCCAGCACCTCGCCACCCTCTGAGTGAAGAATTTCCTCCTAATATCTAATCTAAATATCCCCTATTTTGTTATAAAACCATTCTCCCTTTTCCTATCATTATCTGCCCAAGCAAAAAGTTGCTCTCCATCCATTTTATAAACCCCCTTTAAGTATTGAAAAGCTGCCATAAGGTCACCCCAGAGCCTTCTCTTCCTCAGGCTGAACATCCCCATCTCTCCCAGCCTTTCTTCATAGCAGGAATTATTGTAAGAGAAAGTTATGGTTTTCCTTGTCTAGCACTGTGTGTCAGCATCTACACTAGCACAGAGTGAGGAAGGTAAAACAGTGCAACTCTCAGAAGACATGAACCAGAACTACTTCCCTACTCTCCTGTCTAACAGCCTCTACCATCTCCTGCTCGTCTCTCTGGAGGTCACCAGTTCAGTGCAAAGCCAGGCTGCCCTTAGACTACAAACTGATGGGGTCAGAGAGGCTGAGAGTCAACAGGGACTGCATTTTCCTCCCATCTCCCTCCCCTGCCCGCAGCGGGGACTTCAGATCTGGGCTGAGCAGAGCTGGGGTGAAGGGCAGGAGGAAAGTCAGCAGCAGAAAGCCAGCAGGGGCTCGCCCGGCTGTCCCACCCCTCCCAGGTTTGAAGACGAGCAAAGGAATAAGAAGAAAAAGAGATTTTCTCTCAAGCTGAGCTATGGTGTAACAGTTCTTGGAAAAAGGGCACGGCAGCAAAGGGAGAGCCCAGGCATCTCAAGAGCCGGCTGCGATTTTAATATCCTGTCCAACTAACAGGGCCGAGCCCCCTGCAGCAAGACCTTGCCCTCGCCGCGGCAGGAGGCAGCTGCCACTCTCCCATCTCCACGCAGTAGTTCTGCTCTGCACTGCGATGAAACACGAGCAAAGCAAACAGAACAGCAATCAGACAAGTTTGGGGGGCTGGCTTGCTTGTTTGGCTGTTTTTTTCTGGTTGCGGTATACACAGGATAAGACAGTGTAAGGAGTACTTTTTTCCAAAAAAAACATTTCTATCTGTTGTCAGTCAGTACCTCTATATTGTGTGCTTTGAGGAGCACCTTCCCGTTTGTAATGAGTCAACTTAACATATCATGAGAGTAAAGACACCATTTGTTTCTACTTTCAACCCTAATTTTCCCTTTGAAGAGTAGAATTCACTGTAAATAAGGCCCAGGGGACAACCTTTACAAAAGAAAAAGCCTGATCCAGTAGCTCTATAAGCACCACATAAAGCTTGGGAAAGAAAGCAGTAATTTACTGCACACATATAAGACTGCACATAAAATCTGCGGCAGCATAATGCTGGGAAAACTTTCTGTGGATCGCAACATCACAAACTCAATAAAGAATAAAATTCAATTCCAAATTCTCCCAAATTCAATCCACTGTAAAGAAATAAAGATTTTTAAACCATGAATCTAAGGCTAGGTTTTCAACTGAGAAGTCCAAATGGAAGAGTCCTGGTGCTGGTGCTCCACCCTTTTACACACTCATCTGCCTTGAAGGGTTTGCTGGACTTGACTTTTTTCATTTTCACATTAGTTCTACAAAAAGCAAGCAAGCAGAGGTCAAATGAAGCCTGCACTAGCTGAAAATGATTTGTCCCAGCACATTTGGCACTACAGCAAAATTCCTTTGGAAAAGAACAAAATGTTATTCTCACTGCAAAATACCACCCAGACCCTATTAACCTCACAAACTGAGAAGTAATCTTTTGTTCAATATAGTAATTTGTTAAGGAGAATGGGCAAAGTAAATACCATTAAGGACAGTCAAAATGTGCTTATCCAAAGAACAAAGATGTTCAGCCTTGGAGAGGATTTCCTGGGGAGCTCTAATACTGCAACCAGCCCGAAATCCCCTTCATGAGTGTACTTATCTTCAGGTTGGGTCTTTGAGCCCACCACTCCTTCCAGCTGCTCAACATCCCGCTCCTCTGATCCTTACAAAACCTATCCTTCATACCCAGACAAGTCTTAGCAGGGCTGATCTGTACCCATGTGGTTTTGAACCGTTTCCAAATCGTGCTGGGGTAGCTGAACAAGTCAGGTGCACCCTGACAAGGCGACTCTGCAAATGGGCAGAGAGGGAACCGCGCCACGGGCAGCCTGGGCATAGCCTAGCCGGCAGGACGCTGCCTTCAGACTAACCTGCTCTGACCTCCTCCCCTGCGGCACTACAAAAAATGCTCTGCTGAAGTCTAAGTACTTTGGATCTATCGCATTTTCAATCTGTCTAGAAAAATTCTTCACAAAGAAAGTTACCCAGTCAGTCTGGCAAAAATCTACCTTTGGTAAATTACAATGCCATTTTTTCATGTTGTCTGTTCACACCATGTCTGGAATTACTCTTCCATGCCTAAACTCATCTAATGCATATTGTTTCAAGGCTGGAATAACAGGCTTGCAGCTGCCCCATGACTTTTCCTTCCCGTATCTCACAGAGGTACCTTAAGTGAATTCAGCCTCATTCAGTGCCTTTGAAAAATGCTCTCAGACTATACAGCGGAGCACCCTTAACTCTCCAGAAATAATGTCAGTTTAATAATGACCCATGCAGAATGTTTATTGCTCACTCTGAGGAAAAAATATATATATTTTTTTATTTATCAAGTAAATCTCCACTCCACCCCAAAACTGTCAACATCGCTTTTCTGTCATTACTGTTGTTATTTTGGGAATAATAATTGCAGAGCGAACAAGCTGTTTCACCCACCGACAGGCATCCGCTGCCTTCCCCCGTGAGCCAGCACTCTGTGTCTGTGCACATTACACAGGCACCAGGCCTTCTTTCCAGAAGGAGAATTTTGTGCTATCTGAAAAGCTAGATTTACCTTCGTTGTCACAGCTGGCAGAGTGAGCTTCACATATACCCAGTCTACCTTAAAGAGAACATTTTTCCTCTCACCTAAGTAATGTGGTTCAACACTGGCATCCTGTGGCCACAGACTCAAGTAACTGTATTCCAAAACCTCTGAGACACCGCAGAAAATGCTAAAAATCTCCTGGGTTTGATAAGGAGAATTTCCTAGACCCTAAATGTCAATTTGTCTGAGAAATTACAAACAGATAAATAACAACAATTTAATAGAATGTCTTTTTGACATGTCTCTTTTCATTTGCGCTGGAAATTTCTACCCATTCCCAGGATATTTCATGCAATTTACAACTTTATGGATATAAAAATAAATAGACTAGAATTTCCTAGCCTTAAACTAACATCTTTTTCTGTAAAAATGTTCTGCCCTATTGTCTACGGACTTCCCAGCATGAATTGACAGAGAAACTCACAGATCTTACAACAAGCAGGATATAAATACATATACCTTATATTTATATATATATATATAAACACATATAACAGGTTAGCGTATAATATATTCATAAATATTCAAATATTCTTTTATTGTGAGAATCTCATTTTAAATCATCCCCTAATACTGCAGCACAAAAGACAATACACATTTTCAATTCAGAACCTATACTATATAACAGCATATACACTTAGTGTATATATATATAATAAGCTATTTTTAGTTGAAAATTTTCAGGGGTTGAATTTTTGTTTTGCAGCAGAGATTTTCTTTCAGTTTTGTTTAACAGACTATTTGCTACTCCTCAAATATTTTGCCTCTGTTATTACATTCTTTAAAAATTACCTGCATTTTGGTAACCTCTTAGCATGTTGAGTAACAAAAAAAAGAAAAGAAGAATGGGGGTGCTACAATAAACTACAATGCTTTCTTTCTAATTGAAATGCTCCAAGTAACCCTACTCCAACACATCAGAACTTTCACAAATGCTTTTATAAACTTCGAGAAATGGCATAAAAATGATTCTCTGTGTATTCCAGGTGTGAAATACCACAGCCAAATCACTTGGAAGTTGTTTTTCACAAAGCACTGAAATGATTTCCACAGAGGTGCATCAGGTATGATATATTTTGCCATCGGTTTGTTGGAACTCATCACTAAGGACAGTACATCCCCATCAAACGTGACCAAGCCTGTCCCATTCTACATATTCCTCAGTGGTCTACACACATGTGGTACCGCCAGGGCCCATTCTGTCCATCCTAGTCTCTCATCACAATAGTGACATTTAAATTTCCAAACCAATTCTCTTAGGAGTGAAATACTTTCTTGAGTGTTACAGAGGGGAAGGAGATCAGTGATTTAAAAGGAATCAGACGGGGTGGGAGGGAAGAAGGGATCGAGGGGAGAGGCATCCAGGTATTTGAAGTCAAATCTCTTTAGCTGAAGAATAGGCTTGCTGTAAACATCTCTGTTTAGTTAGCTGACACTGATTTTAACTGGCAGACCAGCGCTATAGCATGCACCAGAAAGAAACTTGCGTTGTCATGCCCCGAGCAGAGCAGCCAAGGGGATCGATAAAAAGGATTTCACAACACTGGGAGCCCTGAGAAATTCCCGGAGTCAGGATGGAGGAGGGGAGCCCCACAGTGACTTACCTAGGAGCTTTCTGAACCACTTTGGCTTCTTGTCCCATACAATAAAGAGGTAGTAGGCAGGAACTCCAGTCAGGGTTATTGCAAATCCAATCCCTGTATTGACTGGGTCGGAGTAAAGTGACAGTGCAACCATGAAAAGGCAGGTGAAGGAAAACAATGCTGGAATAAATAGAGGCACCTGAAATACAACCACACAAAGAACCATTACTTTGCGTTGACCTTGCTGCTGAATGACAATGGCATTCAGTGTTCCATGAAATGCAAACTGGATACAACCCAGCAGTACAGGGTAGCCCTGGAGAAATACAGGTATCCAGAACAGGCACACAAAATGCCAGTGACTGCAGGAACCAAACTAAGCTGAGTACTGTGGAGTAAGCACCACAGAAGTCTTTTAATTACACACTAAAACACTACAGTGTTTTACATCCTTTAAAATGTAAGGGCTGTAAATATGTTACATTGCAAAAGTCCTTTCTCTAATCCTCCAGTAGATAAGTAAGCAGCACCAACTGCAGTAAAGATTTCCTCTTTGATAATTACCTATTAGAAAACATTTTGAAACACAACAAGGAGCTCAAGTCCCCTTTTAAAACTATTAAGAACGTATTGATTTTCTTCCTAAGGTAAAAATCAAAATCTGGCAGGAAGAGAGCAAATTAAACACCCATTTGACTGGTGATAAAGATATTTGATAGCATTATGCAACTGATAGCTACTGAAAAAGCACTTTCTGACAGTATGACTGATAGCATTATCAGTGTCGCTGTTGAAAGTACCAAAAAATAACAATATCAAATTAATTTTCTCAATTTTCAAGAATGCCACTGCAATCATTATGTTAGCACCTTTCTGAGGGAAATGCCTATATGTGTAGCTAGTGAGATGTTTGGTGTAATGGAGAACTGGAGAATTCCCTGGAGATTATTCTTTTCTTTTCATGCCTTGAAACACTACTGCTCCTGTTGTGCACTGTCAAAGCATTTTTTTTTAATCAAAGCAAAACGGGTTGTGCTGTTGACCTTATTTGCTGATATGCCTACAAGAATGCAACAGTGCACTGTCTTAGTTCTTCATAAAATAGGCTTCTTGGAAATACATCAAAAGGGCTAGAATCCTCCATTTTCTTTTCACGATAGACATTACCTTTCCGTACACACAATGGGACAACTTACTTTGTAAGATGCTACTTACAAGAAACAAGATCATTGGCAGAACCAAGGCTGAAGCAGCTATTGTTCAACATGCCAGACTACTATCATTTTCTTTCTGGTTTCACAGTAACTGTGTCTGCATCTCAACTGTGGGACCCATATATCACAATAGATCCACTACCAACTTATTTGTACATCACAATGGAATATTCTATATTGGATAGACAATGAAATAAATGTTTATATTATATGTTTATGCCTGTCTTGACTTCTGTCGGCAAAATTATTCAAGCTTTTATCAAAATAGAGATTAAATTGAGGACTAGCTGAAAGTCAGGTTGACACATACCCAATATTTGCGGTTTGAAGCTTGTGTGACTACACAGGACTAGATGTATTTTCACACAGCTTGGCAGAGTATAAAGACCTTAGCTTGACTCACACTGCCTCAACACGACAGACAGGTAAAACTGAGCAAACACCTTCCTTTCTGCACAGCAACCTCAGTTGCTTCCCCACAGCCACCAGGGAATTCGCAAGAATTGTCTTTCCAAAGACAACTCGGCCAGGGTGGCACTGGAGAACTTGTGGGAAAACACAAGGGGACTCTTCAATATAAAATACTATTTTCTATTAATTCTTGTTTTTCTCAAAAGAGGTTAGCTTTTTACATTAGAAAATGCTCCTTTGCTGTCTGACTACACTTGAGATACGAGGGAAAAGAATTCATGTAAAACAGCAGAGAGCGGAGGTTACCTTGAAAGGACGAGGCATATCAGGACGTTTATATCTGAGATAAATCAACCCAGCAACTACCAGTCCAATAAAAAGCCACCTGGCAAAACTGAGGAAATTCAGGAGGCTGTAGAGATCCCCGTTGAATAACATTATCATTGTGAGAGGGTGCTGCAAAAGAAATTCAGAGCGTAAGAGGCTTTTAATGGATTGATCTTGATTATTTTACAGCAGTGATGCCAAATCTTTCCATGGGGAAGAGCAACACAGCCTTAGCCAGAGACACGTGAGGGCCACAGACTTTGAGACTCCCATTCTCATGCAGTCAGATGTGTGATCAATATTTAACTGTCCCCTAAGACCACATTTGATCAATATGTATGTGTCTTGGCTGACCACATGTGATCAATACATATCTGTCCCCCATGACCCAGGCAAATGCACAGGCACAGAGCCCACTGCGTCACCAAAACACTTGTGCACCCTGCCTTGTTCTCATGGGACCTGCCCAGCACACTGCTGCTCTCTCATCATTGATGTAAATGACAAAAGCAGCTAAATTTTGGTTGCATCAAGTCATACGAAGGCAGTTTCATATCACCAGGATTCAAGGTGTCTTGTGGAAGAGGAAAAAATCTTATATTCCCACAGTCTGCAATGGGTGAACTCAGCAAAGAGGAGGTGGTAGGGGTTAGCTATACACCATGTGCCAGCTGGGTGCACCGCACCGACACCATCTCGTATCTGCAGCATGCCTGTTAGGCTTGCAGGGTGCAGACTCACTGCACATCAGAAATGCAAACATTTCTAAGCAGAGAAGCGTTTAGCTGTCACTCAGGAGGCTACTGAACAGCAAGAAGGAGAGACAACAGTAGAAGAAATGCATTTCCTCATTAAACAGGTGTCCTGAGATACAAGGTCTCTGTAAGGAACTCAAAATTTACGCATAGAGGGTGGCTTAGATGATTAGTATGGGCTACATGGACCTGCTTCAGTGTAATCTCTGGACAAAAACAGAATATTTGTAGCTTGGGACAACTATGCAGGGTAGTCCACACTTCCCATATGAGACACCCTATGCCTGCAATGACACAGCCTTGCATCTGGGGATGAAGGCACCCATCAACTTCCCTATAGTTCTATTGTTCAGAAAAACAGGAGGTCCTAGCAGTGCCAGCCTCTCCAGGTTTACAATGAGGCAACAGGTGAAATCACTAGCAGCTGCCCTATTATGATGGGCTAAATCCTTACATAAAGAAAACTAAGTTGTATGAGTTATCTGGAGTCACAGGCTCTTTTTCTTTCCTTTTTAAATTTTATTTATCTTTTTTAAGCAACGAAGGCTGTATGGATTTGAACCAGAAGGATCAATACTTCAAATATGGGTCTCTGGCTTCCAACCTCTAATGACTTAGAAAGAGCTTGGTTCTTTACACACAGATATTAAGCAAGCTTCTTCTCTGTAAAGGTCAAAGGAAATTTTACCACTGAATTACATTGAGCAAGAATTCTTCTATAGAGACTCAGCGCCCACAGGTTTTAAATCTCAGTTATAAGAATGATAACGCAAAAAAGAGCCATGGCCAGTGA
The DNA here is from genome assembly GCF_964211835.1 of Anser anser. NCBI lineage: Eukaryota > Metazoa > Chordata > Aves > Anseriformes > Anatidae > Anser > Anser anser. Next base: position 38,621,081 of record NC_139724.1, on the reverse strand, counting down.
AGGTCAAAAGGATAAAAGAAACAAAATAGGGTTACAACAAGACTGCCTGGTTTCTTGGAGTTGTTACACACACATCTGTCAAATATCAGGAAATATGTAATAAGCAAATTTCTCAATTCCTAATTTTTATTTATTTATTTTTGGCAAGCCTCAAACACCGAACATGCTCATTTTCTCAGTTTCTCCTCAAGATCTTTTTCCTTTTGAACAGTGTGTAGAGACCTTGGCAAGAGAAATAAAATCAGAAAATTCTAAAATGTGGACTACTGATGCAGAATATATCCCACTACTACTCTACTTGCACTGAGGAAAGAGAAAAATAAAAATCTCTGAATGAAAGCCATCTTCATATGAGAATATGACTTTTTTTTAAAAGGAAATCAATGCACCGGTGACCAGATGCAAGAGCAGAAGACATTTTTCAGAAAAAAAAAAATATATATATACATATTTAGTACATTTCATTTCACAGAAAAGTCAGTGCAATTTACCCAAAAGTTACAAATACTTCAGTCCAAAGAAATAAAATGCAAAGTAAATGTTAAAGTAAAGTGAATTCTATTAAAACTTTTCACAATAAATACGTTGTCTAATTTTCAAAACTTGGATGCTACAGTTGTATGGGCATGTATAAAATTCAACACTTCAGCTGGCACTTCACAAGTGAGCTCACAGGCATCTCTAGCAAAAAAAATTAAAGATTATTTAAATTCCAGTACAAGCAACTGATCTTATTAGTGTACATTCATATATGCACACACATCTTCTACTGTGGTTAGAAGTCTCCCCGATGCAGAGGTCTGTCCAGATACATTACAGTCATTGGTCCCAACAGAGGGGCTGAACACCCACAGTTATGAAGTCTGCAAGTTAAGTGGAAATCTACTGGCACTATGCAAACTGGTGTGAGGTCTGTATTTTGACATTTTGTCCTAACATTTTACTATACAAATTAGCCTGCAATGCAAAGACATGACCAACATTTAGCTCTGCCTCTACGTTAGGAGTGAGTAATAGGATTTTGACTATAATGCTGGTGCTTTTCCTCAGACAATTCACAGACTGTTGCCCAGGCACACGCTCTCTCATTTTTTAATCACCATTACACTGCACTGCTGAGGGTTCCCCTCCCATTATCCTAGTGCATAATTGTTTGCGTTTTTCACTGTAAGGTGGTATAATGAGCCTTTAGGGTGCTCCCAGATGCCAGCGTTTAGCTGCACTTCCAGTTAAATGAAGCCCTTTTTTGTTTGTTTGTTTGTATAAGTGGAATTTGTTTCTCTGAAAGGCAAACTAGCTCATCACTAGCAGGTTCTTAGAAATAAAGGGCAATAAGACATGAATTAGGTTGCAATGATAAGCAGTGAAGTGCTACCGACAAGATAGTGAGGAGGAGATGATAGAATAAGAACAACTCCCAAATCTCTTTCCTCTCTTTACTGTCCTCTGCCCTGCCCAAAGCCTACATATACATTAATAAATGAGACTCAAGCAGTGCCCAAATTCTGTTCGAATCCTCCAGAGCAAGCCTGTAATATGAATTCTTGTGCAGGAACATTTGTTTGTATGATTTACCAAAACAATGACAGCTGGCAGAGGAGTGTGCTTGCGGACATGAATCATGGAGAGAATTTCCGGAAGGTGACCCTCGCGGGATGCAACGAAGAACATCCTGGTGGGAAATAAATGTGGACAGACTTTAAATGTGCTCATTACTGTGACTAGGCAAAGCGGCTCATGAAAGTCACACAACAAAGCAGCACTTCTTAGGCTTGTTTGAGGTATTTTGAATGCAAAGTGTAGCAGGAGAAGCCCATATGCAGAAATCAAAGTCATCTCTGGATGTGTCCCCCCTCTTACCTTACACTATGATCAGTCTTTAGAAGTAGTTAATATTTTCCCTCCAATTTACCTCCTTCACATGAAACAAAGCAGCCATTAATTAAGTGCTACACTCAGAGGGATCCATTTCCAAACCGTTCAAAGGGTTTTTAACAAAGATACTAAACTCAATAGGAAGAAAGTGAAAAGAAAAAAATATCCCATACCTGATAAATATCAGTCATTTTTGATTTCCTGCTAAAGGAGTGAGTCCTTTTCTCCCTTTCCCTTGCTTCCTTACTTTCAATGTATATCCCATGCCTTTCACCCCCAGTAATACCAGCATATGCTCACCTGGAGACTGCAAAAATGCCACCATTCATAGATCCAAAGCAGGAGAGAGCAACAAACACTGGTACAGCTAAAGAAAAGTTTCCCATTAATCGTTCAGCAAAGGTCTGTTAGAGGAGAGAGAAACATACAGTGATTTTTCCCTCATAAAACATGAGAGCAATTTTACTTTAACAAATTTATTAATTAGTTTATTAGTTCATTCAATTTATTAATTAATTCATTAACAAATTTATTAATAAGTACTGTAACTTTTATTTATAGCCTTTTCTGCATCCCTCATTGAAACTTGTGCTGTGCATTTGTTACCTTTCCTTTTGTGGCACCAGGACTAGTGCCGATAAGGTCTCTCACTCTTACTTCTGACTGTATCTGGTAGGCCTCCAGTTGAGGCAAAGCTATTGAGGTGGAACTAGTCTTTTATTAATGTCATTTCAGATCATTATGCCTCCAAAAAGAAGACCCAGTCTGAACAGACCAAAATCTGATCTGCATACCTTATATTTTCTTCTGTAGCCTTCATTTTACTTAGCTGATGCCACCCAAGACTATATTCCATCCAGTCACACTTCATAGTTTGAGGGCACCACAAGAGATTGCAAATCTTCAGAAAATTGTGCGTAAGTGTTTTGCTCCTAAAACTCCCAAGAGCTACAGAATTGGTCATTTTTAAATGGCATGCCAATTGAAAAAGTCACAGGCAGTGTCACTACTGGAAAGTTAAATGGAAATTTTTTATTTCCTTGCTGCAAGTCAGTTATTGTATATATAAAAATCAGTGTCATTACAGCAATTCAGCAAGACCAATCACAACAGCATTTGCAATCCAGGTGGCCTTGTAACTCCTTCCCAAATAAACTCCAGTATTGACAGCACCCCCCTTCCTAAGCACCTGGGACACACATTGTACAGAGACAGCACTACTGTTTCCTGCTACAAAAAATAGCCTAGACCTCCCACTTTCACAAGTATCTGTATTTTCTGTTTCCCAGGAGCTCAGCCCCTGATTTAGAAACGAATTTTTCAAGTATGTACTTAGCTATAAAATTTAAGTCCTATGGACTTTGTTACATCAATTAAATAAATATGGTCTAACATTTCATTACAAATGCTATGGCCTTAAATACAATCCCATTCATCAAATCAATGGGATCAAAAATCAGACAAAGTTTACCTGGTTGCTAATTTGTTGTGTAAAAGAGGAGCCATACATGACTGGAAATGTCCCTCATCATCCCCACCCTCCCTCCCAATTTCTTTTTTTTCCTTCCTTCCCTTGGAAATAAAAATATATCAACAAACGTAATTGGGATACAGCAGGGATATATAGCTTTGAATTTCTCTTCTGTAACTTACCACTGCTACAGCTTTTGAAAGCAGCAATTCCCCAGCACTGATTGTAGTGAAATAAGCCACGTTTGTTAACACATAGCCAACTGTGACGATAATCATTGAAATGCATATTGCGAGGGGTATGTTTCTGAAATACACAAGGTAGATCATTATTTCACAATCTGGTTGCTACCCTCGAACGTGAAACAAATAACATAAGAAGCAGCCACTAATGATGGTGAGTGCATTTTTTGGTGAGCCCAAAATACCATAATTAGAAACTACCAGTAAAAATAACACATCTAAACAAAACCATATCAACAAAGTAAATTACCATGCTTATAACAAAGAAGTGAGAAACCTTTCTGAAGGAGAAATCCTTTGCGGATGCAAAGAGGTTGTGGCTCCCAGGCCTCCCATACAAGAAGCACGGCCAATTTGAGCTGCCTACTTTTATTTTCCTTTCAAGCTGAGCCCAATGGGGCTCAGAACCCAGATGTTTCAAGTGCTACTCAAGTCTCTTGATACCATTGCTCAGCTGAGGTGGTATCTGCACCTCAATATCTGAGGTGATATTCTACACCAAGAAGGGATTCAGGTCTGAAACCAGTATTTGGTCCTTTAACTCCAAGGCCACATGTTGCAGTTTGAAGGACACTATACCTGTGCTCCCTCAGAGCTGCTGCATCATTGTCAGATCCTTTCAGCTAGCTATATTAAGATTTTGAAGAGATGCTAAGGTTGCCACAACTGACAAACTCTGCTGTGAAGGTCACTCAATCAGGTGGGGGAAAGGAGAGAAAGAAGTGGGAATTCTGGTGTGCCAGCAGAGACTGCAAGCACAGAGCAAAAGGACTATTGTATTTGTCTCAAATGACAAGGTGTTTTGAAATCCAACACAAAAATCCATTATTTTCTCATTTTTTCTCAAAGAAACACAGCTGGGTCAGAATTTAATGATCCTCTTCACTTCTAGTCCTCATTTCTCAGGGGAATCCTTGACATTAGTATGCCTGTACAAAGCTGAAAAGAAGCTCTAAACTGAATAAATAAATAAAGCAGGGCAGCATCGCTTGTTGCACATCTTGCATGCCTTAGCAACTGTGGTGCCAACCACTGTAGTTAATCCAGGTACACAAGATCATGCTGTACTGCAGGATCAAATCTGGGTAGATGTGATATCGGTTCTACCTGAAGCCAATGGTCTCATGTGATGAAGGTGGAAGGAATCAGTTTGTAGGATGCCCTTGTTAATGACAGAGAAGGCAATGGCAAGGACCAGAGCAGACAGCCCAGAACACAAGTGCTGTATTGCTAGAAGAAACACGGCTACCAACTCAAGAAATGCTGCAGAACTGGGTGTTGATAACATAGCCATGCAAAAAGTTGTAGTTCAGCTGCCAGGTAATTCACAGACAGTTTGGCTAAGCTTTGAGCCTGACCTGGGTATGTTCCTCCCGGAACAGAAATTTTAATCGAATGCTTCAACCACCAAGCTGTTGAATAAATCAGCATTTACTCCAGCTTTAATAAATAAATAAATAAATAGATAAATAAATAAATAAATAAATAAATAAATAAATAAATAAAGTCTAGCCAAAAATATCGATTTTAGGCTATTTTCACCATACCATTTGAATGACTGAAATGACATTTTCTGTCAAACTTACAAACAAACTATATTTGTCCATTCTAACTGTTATCAAAACCTGGCTGCCGTACTCGCTTCTAACTTCAATCCCAGCCTTATTTCCTCTAAAATAAAAGAGCAATTCAAAACCAAGGGTGAAAAAACACACATTTCCACAAGTGAGCATTCTCATCACTGATGAGCACTAACCCCCACTTACAGTAATAGCAACAACAACCAGGAGAAAACAAAACAACAACGAAACAAGCCCAAACTCGTCAGCAGGCTGTATTCATTAAAAAAAAAAAAAAAAAAAAAGATCCTAACTCATGCCTGAAGCAGCAGCACGGGGGGGGGGGCGTCGTGACACGAGCGCTCCGGTTGCACCTCCTTTTGTCTCCCGGCGGGATCAGGCCTTCAGAGGGCTGCAGCACACTAGCACAGAGCCCGCCTGAGTGCTGCTTATTAGGCACTGCTTTCAGTGACAGATTTCAACAGAAATGAAAGGCCGGTTTGAGGATTTCGGGGGTGAGCAATGCAGCATGGTTCGCTTCTCACTGACGCTTCAGTTCAGATTTACACTTGGTCCTTGAATCATCTGAAGGCATGGAGAGACAGGTGCAAGCCTTATGTAAAACTTCTAAGTGAGAGCTTTAATCATGCTTTTCCTATCCACCCAATTTAAGAGGCAGTTCCCAACCTGCAGCAGGAAACCGCTATCAAAATGTCTTCTATGAACCACAGGCAGTGAGTGCACCGGGGTAGGAACTGTAATGCCATTAGCATTGAAGACAACCTCCTTTCCTTAGAGGATCACTGTATCGATTTTCTTGTATTTTATATATCCTCCTGGGCTTCTGTCCAAATCAGGAAAAAACATACCTGAGTTCTATTCTCTATCAAATTGCCTCAAAGTATGTAGATTTCACCTTTTCACTTGCGTGTCCTATGAATCAAATGCAACATATGGTGTTAGCATATTGATAAGTTGTGTTTCTGACACAATGTGAATTCACAACTACCACACAGCCAGCAAACACTTCTGGACTAGAGGGAGTGAGAAAATTCGAGAAAAAGGTAATTTTCACTTGAAGATTTTCATTCATTGAAGCTAAAGCTTTTGAAAGGAAACCTGACCATTTCAATATGACATTTCTTAGGGAAAAAAATCTTGGAGCCAAGACAGAATTCTTGCCCGACCAAGACAGACCTCAGGACGGCCAACAGCTTAAAAAACATAGCATTATGCTCACACATGGGAGACTGCCATATTTTTTTGCATAAAACTGACCCTGGACTTGATCCTGCATTGAACTGGTCACTGGTTACTGCAGGGCAGCATTTTCCTTTTGCATTTCATCTCAGAGTGAAATCTCAACTTATTTCCAAATCAAGAAAAATCATTCTCAGAGTATTTTTCTGAGTAGAAGTTCCGGTGCAGATGCTAGTGCCAAACCCACACAATGCCTAGGAACTGGCTTGTGCATTACCACTAAGATGATATTCAAGTAGGCTGCTCCTGTGGTACTTTAAAGAAAATCAGTATCAAAACGAAAGAATTCTGAGGAAAACTGAACCAAGAAAATACTGACAATATCATCAAAAGTCTTTATAAAATCAGACGAGATTTAGACAATGAAGTTAGCTTCTAAATGGTAATTAAAACTGAACTGAATCTCTACGCATTAAGATTTACCCACCCCTAGCTACTATTCTAAGCCAAATCTTCCCTTTCAGCCCTATATACAAAGCAATTGTAAGGAAGGATCAAGACAGCTTAAATGAAGGACACATCTGCATTGTGCTTCCCAGAACACAAGTCTCCAAGGCATCTACCATCACAGAGAAATGCAGCATTAGGAATACAGCCAGTCCCGCCTGTGACTGTATGGGGCTGAAATGCATTGCCATGTACTGCCAAGCTCTCCTCTATGGCTTGGAAGCAAATTTCCTCCTTCTAGAGTCTGTAAAGAGCCCCGGAGCAAGGGCACGGGGTTCAGTTAATCAGGATATCTACTGGGTTTTGGATTTGACCTCATGTGTTGTAGAATCATAGATCTTCTGATAATCTGCTGTGGCACTGCACCACCTCCCACACATATTTCTGAGAGAAACTAACAGAGAAGGCTGAGTACGAAGGAATGAAAAAAAGAAAAAAAAATAAGAAATCAAGAGTGAGAACCTGGGGATAAGAAGAACAACGTAAATAAATCAGTTGAGGAACATTCCCAGAAGTCTACAGCTCATATCCCAGCTTAATGACAAGTTTTATAATAACAAACAGTAAGTGCTAAGAGCTGTGACCACTGCAGACTGATCTTTCTATGAAACAACAAACACACAATCAAAATATGCCCTACAGATTCAGCTGAATTCACAAGTATAAAATACATTGTCACCACATCCTTTGTTGTTTAGAGGCCATGACAAAATCATTTCCTTGCATCCACTTTAAATCCAGATTTTACAAAAGCTTATTCCTGGAAAAAAGCTGCATCAATGAGACACAGTCAGAAAACATAAGAGCATCTAAACAAATCCAGTAATTGCTGGAAAAGTTAGGTGTGATAAACCACATCTTTACTGTGCTGTAGTAATTGTGAAAGAGAATTTGTGTTATATTGAAATAAAATAAAATAACAACAAATAAATAAAAAGAAGAAGAGAGGGAAAGTCCCAGTTCTTTCACGTGGCTTCCAGGAAAGGATTTGGTTTTCATGAGCACAAGCCTGTATATTCTATATTTCTTTAGTCAGAAATGTACCACCACAGGAGTTTCAAGTTCCTTCTGAAAGGTTCCCCTGTGCAATAATTTATTCACCATTTGCAATCTGTTAAGCAATTTTCCAAATGAACTGTTTCCAGATTTTGGCACTCCTAAAATCTAATCATCCATTGCAGAGTCCATAGGGCCAAAGCTTGGCGAAGAAATCGCAAGTGCAGATTTACCCAAATATCCTGATACTGGAAAAAAAATAGCCACACACAGTACAGAAAGCATCAAGAGAGCTAGTAATTTAAGATTCCCAGGACTCCCGTACAAGACCAGGAGATGTACAGGCTTGTTTTAATAAATGCTGTGTACACCAGAGCCCAGCCTACATCTCTACACATTCCCAGGTGGTCTTTCAGTGAACTATGGCAATCCTGAACCCTGGGCAGTAGAGCAGTATGATCTGACATAAACTTGCTTCCCTCCCATACACCATTTTCATGTGAAAAGCAACCTGTAAGACAGACCATTACACTGAAAGGATCAAATGGTTCTCACCATGTCACTGTGTGAAAAAACTGCAATCTCACCCATCAGAAATGGAGTTACAAGAAATGGAGTAAAAGGAAGATGAAAAACTTGAGCGGAGGCCACTTCCCAGGACAGAATCAAAGCCACGAATGTAGAGGCAAAAGGTATGGGGTCATCACAGCACATCTTGGGTCCGTATATTTGTAAATGCTAATACAGGTCTCGGCGATGACTTGTTTTAGCAACAAACTGCGATTACTTTTTTTATTGTAGCAAGCATTCTCCTCAGCAGATCCCCACTTCTCTCCCTTCACTGCCTCCCAATAAGGCCCAGCCTTATGTTCCAGACTGGAATTGCTGTTTGTGGGCTTGCGGTGCAGACACTATTAAATTACGCGAGTTCTCTTTATCTTCTTTTAATTGTGATTTTCCAGGGGAGAAATGAGAAAGGAAAGACTAGCTATTAAGCCGCGCTCTCATTTACGCCACTGCACGCACCATGGTTGCTACTGCTGGGGTGCAAGTTGAAGGGCTCCCTTCTCCATTTTGATGCGTTGGTTTGACATCAGCAGAGATACAACAGCACGACACCGGGATAATAGAGAGAAGAATCGGGCCTCAGTCTGCATTTAAAACCCTTCTCACTTTCTATCTCCTCGCAAGAGAAGAAAAGGGCTTCTGCTGTGTCTAATTACTTGCTGTCTTCCTGGAGCTTGACTTCACTGGTTTGGTTTATAATTGGTTACAGTTCATAAAAGGGGTCTTCTATGACCAACTGACTTTGAAGGGTCCAACTGTGATGTAAGTGTGCTGGGAAGGGCAGGAGATTTTATTAACTTCGCAAATGTTTTCAGTACCCTTTCCAGCAGGGTTTCCTGAAAAGTAAATTAGCATAAATACTCTCTTGGCTAAAACTTAAGACCTAGAAAGGTACCAATTGCACAGAGTAACACCATTCTCCATAACATCTTATTCTAGCCAAACCCTTCCAGCTGAAGTCCTCAGCAGAAATGGATCTGTCAACAGCCCTTGAGAGCTTAAGGGTAATTGCTACATTTGCAATGCAATTTTTTTTATTTTAATAGAAATTTGAACTTGGCTGCAGTCGCACCATGTACCAACTCGGGCTGGTTAGCCAAATCTCACCAGAGTGAAGGATTCATTTACACCATGGCTCAAGTCCTAACTTGTTAAGCCAATGTCTTTTACGAAACACCTTTCTTTGAAGAGCAGAATTGATTCATCTGAAACTTGGACTAGCAGCTAAAGAGACATCCGACATTAAAGCAGGATCCTAATTCATTTCGCATGGAATGGACAGGATTCCTAGTATTCCCAAAGAAAAACAGTGCAACTCAGCAGATATTAAAGACGACAGCTAAATCCACAAAGTACTTTTGAGATTACAACACTAAATATTAGACACAGTGTCTCTGCTGAGCGACGCACATTTCTTTTATAGCAATCACCAAGTACTCCTACCCAAGAAACGAACACAAGAGGAGGAAAACAGAGCTCCTGAAATGATACAAAATGCAAGGAAACAGAGTTCTAAATTTTTAAAAATGTATCTTTAAAAAAAGAAATGGATCGTAGACTTGAAACTTAAGATGTAAGTCATCCCCTGTGACTTCTCAGACAGTTCTTTGATAAACTATTTCCATATATCCATTGAGTGCCAGTATCTAGCATCTCCAGATTACCCCATTTGCAGCTTTACTGTACAAAGTTTATGATTGTTTCCAAGAGATGTATGAATAATCAGACCTATTTTTTATTTTGCACTGTAACTTGACCCTAAGTCACACATTTCTAGCAGACCTAAAGGTCCACAGGACCTAAATAGGCTTTACTTCCTTGTTCTAACAGTCAGGCTTGCTCACTCCTGCATGGAGCCAGGCTTGCTGCTGGGAACACAGACACGCTTATCCCTGCACAGCCTGGAAGAAGACTTCCCTGGAGAAAAGGTAGGTGTGATATAAGTTGAGTGCCTAAAAACTGGGCAGCAGCTGAACATGATCTCTAGTGAGGGAACTGCATTTAGCATTCCAGAGCATAAATGATTCTGAAAATCCTCATTTCGTGGATGGTGTCTGCCATCTCTAATCATAATATATGTTTGCTCACCTTTAGAGACAGCTTTATTAATCTAGGGTATCACAAGTGAGGTGTGGTTTAGCTTGGACCTGTAAAAAAAAGCAGTGTCTGCCACTCTCTTTCACAAAAGCTTGACTTTTAAAAAGCAGCATAGTCTAGACTCAGAGGATTCAAATACAAGTATATTGTCACTGCTGGTTTCTCAATCACAGCTTTGATAAATGACTTCCATGTTCCCTATCAAATGTCAGTGCTTTGACATGCTCTGTTTATTTCATTCGTGGGAAACTTTCCTGTACTCTAGGAAGTTAGTAACCTTTTCCACTTGAGACCCAAAAAACTCAGATTTTATTTTTATTGCCCAGCTCACATTCAACCAGGAGATGAAGGGAGCACCTCTGCTCTTTCACAAGCTCCGGCTTCTTATTTTCTTCTGAGGCCTATTTGCTGGAAGTGCTTACAGCACTGCCAATTGTGTAGGTTATGATGAGAAGCAATAGTAAATCACAGCGCTTGCTTGGAGGCAAGGAAGCTATAACCACAAACCTGACATGGGATTCTAAAAGGGATTCTAAAAATAAAACACCAGCCAGCATCACCACTTCCATCACATATGGAAATGAAGGGGAGTGGGGCCGAGGAGCATTTCAAGGCTCTTCCTCCAACCTGCCTTATCTAGCGCAGGATCTCACGTCTAACTTTCTCTTAACTGCTCCACACAGACACACACCTCGCTGCCAGGCCTAAAATAAATGTAATAAGAAGGGTGTGAAGAGATAATTGCATATTAAAAGCAGTTTTTATCTATTATAGGAGGCTCTCCTGGGAATTTGAAATTATTAAATCTCTGAGCACCTGATTTATGAACGGGGTCTACTTTCCCCGGGCAGAATCACTTTTAGAAGGAAAGGAGTCTCCTGAAGTTCCCTGCAGACCTACCAGCACGCAGAGCTGCAATCCTACACGAGTGCCTTCCCCTAAAGGACTGAGGCAGCAGCAGGCAGAGAGCTGGCAGTAGCTGGGGTGGGATTTAGCAGTGTGAACAAGGGCACCCAAGAGAGGGGAAATGAGCAGATCAGGCCTCATAGCTCAGAAACCTAAGCCAGCAGAGAGCAGCTGCCACACAACAACGATGGCAATGCCAGGAAAAGAGACGATGGTGGTTGCAAAAGGATTCCCACTAAAACACACTGCCTGCCCCACCACCCTTCCCATGCTCTGCAGGTACCCGGGCATTGGCAGGCAACAGGGCTGGGGTGGAAGAGGAGCGCTGCCTTGGTGTGTGTGTGTTCCTGCTGTCTATAGTGAGAACTTATGTTTCTGATTTATGGAACAGCAAATGGCGAAGTGACACTATGAGCAATGTAAGGGAGCAGACTGGTGCGGCTGATATCACTCTGGAAATGAACCACTGAGGTTCAGAGCTGGGAACAAGCAGCCCGAACGCAAAACACCTCGCCCGGCTCCTGCCGAGGGTGCAGGAGTGATGGCTGCCCCCTTGTCCCTGCCTCTGAACTTCTTATGAAGCACACCATTAGCATATTAATGACTCCTCGTGGTAACAACAGAAGACAAATGCTGAGGTGTGCAGAGGAACGGAGGCAGGAGTGCGTGTCTGCATGTGCGTGTGTATAAAAGGAGTAGGGTTTTTCAAACTTGTTAAATTCCGTGACATTTAATTTCGAGCAGGAAAATTTCCACAATGCCAACCATCATAAAGGAACAATTTGCTGCTGTACGTTACCATTGATATTTTGGCATGAATGGAAATTGCACCATTCCGTGATGAAAAGAGCAGCTACTTGCAATAAGGAACACCATGGAAACTGAAATATCATTTACCGAGGCAGGCTCTTCTTCTGAAGGAATTCAAAATGAGAAAAAGGGTAACTGCGGGTACCTGGCTGCATTAGCATTTTAAAAGCTATAAAAAGGTTTAAATGAAATTAAAGGGAGATGTCTTAACAATACTGCACTGCCAAGAAGGAAACCGTCCGGCAGAAAAACAGTTTTCGCTGCAGAAAGGAAGGAAACGAGGCTCCAGCTAAGGACAGCCCTGCAGACAGGCTACAGTTGTGGGGCAGGCCACATAGCACACTGAAATAACTCTGCAAGATGACTGACAAGAGAAATCCAGCAAATTCCAAACATGAGCTAAAATGTGCCTTTGCTGAATGCAGTAACCAGAGGGGCCTGAACAGACATCAAATGGGAATATCAGCTTTTTCTGGTTTATTACCTTTACTGCTTCTCACTAAAAAAAAAATCATAATACTTGAACTACAATCACATGCACAGGAGAAGAAAAGCATATGTGTACAAAATCACTGGTAAAGCTGGATTTTCATTTTCTTGGTCCAAGCTGAGAAATCTTAAATGTAAGCTTTAAAGGGCTTACATTTAAGGTATAAGGTACTGAAGGTACTTAAGGTGTAAAGTACACTTAAGATGCTGAAACTTTTTTGCAAATCAAGTTCCTTCAAGGTATTTCAAATCAGATACTGACATGAAGTAGCAAGAATTATTAATCTTTTCCAATGAGCTCAGACAGTGTGGTCAGTGAGGCTTCAGAATTATTATTTATTTTTTTTAAGAGAATCATCTTTGCAACTGCACACTCTCCAGCGTACCATCTGTCAATGATGCTCTACTCTTTCATGCTAAAATCGAAAAACAAACTGACAACGATGTTTTTACGGGACTTACTGCACTGTCTCTTAGTCTGACTCAGCATCAACCTACTAAAACCTGGGTAATGGTGCCCTCAAGAAGCCCCGTATGCTGGCACTCCACAGCATACTGTCCAGCACCAGTCCCCCAGACATTTGCACCTGACAATAAGCCTAGAGAAAACACCAGCAGAGTGGAAGAGGACAAATCCAGGTTTTAGTTTAGCAAAAGCGCTAGCAAGGCCTGTTCCAGCAACCAGTATAAGCACAGAACAGATCACAGAATTTGGGCTGCTGTTGGGGAAATTATTTTCTTAGAAGCATAGAAAACACACAACTCCTTATGCTTTGGGGCAGTTCCTCCAGGACAGCACCCTGACCCTAACAACAGTCAACACCATGCCCAGGTGCTGCCCACAGGTGTCCTGTGGTTGGGATCTACTTGTGTCTGTACCTAGGAAAAAGACTTTGCTCATGGCCTTCACAATCACCAAGTAAGAAAGCTAAAGTGATTCTTCGTATTTTTCACATCTACAGAAATACTTTGTGGTATTAGACCCACAAAAGAAGTTCATCCTGCAGTGAAGTTTTACCCAAATGGAATTTCATGGTCTTCTGTGCTCTTTGTAGATAAATTATTTACTTTTATCCGCTTTTACTTAGCAGCTGTTTTTTTTCCTGTAGTAAGTAGATGTGAAGAAACAGAAGTGCCTGTCCTTCCTTCATGATACGATGAGTTAGATTCTTTTTTTTTCTCTAAAATAACCCCAACACAAGTTAAACCTCTTGTCATACTGGAGTGCTCCTATTCTCTATCCATTCTCATGACCTATGGAGGGGATCTCTCCACTGCTGTTAGATCTTTTCAAATCATGACATCAAAACTACTCTCTAAGGGATACTTTGTTCCATCGTACTTCAAAAATTAAATACCAGTATTATGTACTCAACTTTTTTTTTGCAGTGAACAAAACATAAGGACAAGGTGAAGATGCAAATAACAGTACTTGCTCAACAACAAGTGCTACCAGTGAATGAGGACTGACATAATGGACCACAGCAGTGCAACTTGTAAAATGCAGATTATTCACTTCACAGCTCCTCTGGAGCCATTATAATCTTATATAAATCCTCTTAGTTTACAGTTCATGGATATAGGCTGTACTACAATTTAAATGATTGAAAACCCTTATGAAATGTTAGTTAACCATATTATTTTCTTAAATAAAATATCAGTGTCATTGTGTATTTAAAGTTCCAACATACACAAAGCCAAATATCAAAGTATAAGCTACGCTGTGAGCGAGCTGCTTCCAGAACATCAGCAAACCCATAAGCAGGTATGCAGAGGAATACGAGTCTGAGCGCTCACCGAGTAAGGAGAGTCCACAGCCTTCTCTGATGGAAATTCTGTGATCACACAGAATGGGAGATGTTCCGCTACAGGAAAGATGCACGAAGCCAAGTTGTCTTGTTTTGATATGACTATGACATAACTTAATACAGTCAGCAATTTAATGCTCATTAAAGATGAACAAATAAATAAGACAACCCCGTTGAATTTCTCAGCCAAAAAAAGACTGTGCAAAAGTTGAGTAAATTACTCTGCTACCTGACATAAGTGGAATATACATCATTTCTTGTGTATGATAATACCATTGCTATTGACGTCTTGACTATTTTCTGAAGTGTAAGTACTCTTGACAACATAGCACGTGATAATTACAGCTTATGCAGTTATAAAACTCAGTTCTGATGCACCTGGGTACAATAAAGAACATACTACCCTTGCCATTTTAGTGGTTCTTTCCTTTCTTTGTGTTTCATCCTGCAATTTGTATTTCATATAAGCAAAAAATGCTATTGCACTTTCTCTCAGTTGGTTGCCATCATCAGCCTACAGAAGTTTCAGATGGTGCTCTAGTAAAAGTTTGCTCTTAATGGCATACAGGATGTCACTATTAATTCTGACATAACATTGCACTCACATAACATTGGCTTAGTGCTCCACACTTGGTCTTTTTTGAGGCTCAACATCAAAGGGAAAGTGGACCAAAAGGGGCACAGAGCAATTCCTTCAATTCTGCAGCCAGGAAAGGCTGCACCAAGGTACACATCAGAACATTAAACTGAATTAAGCTAGCAGTTTCTGCTATATGTAACTACCCATGGGCAGCAGGTGTTGGCGTGCTTTTACAAATAACAGGAAAAATAGCTGTGAATCCTGGTCACAGGACCCCTTTTTTCTATATGCAGGATGTGACCTACATGGGTAGTACTAAAGAGCAAAAACTGTTCCACATCTATGCACTTTCATAAGGAATTTCATGGGTTTTGTTGGGTTTTATATTGATATTTCAGTGCTTTTTAAATTGGGAAGGGGAAAACCTGGGAGAGTTTTGCCTGCGCTTCAGAGCAGCATGACCATAAAGAGTAGTACCCACCCCATAAGCTTTCTTTCCAGTTTTGTAGGGTATTCTGGCAGCAACACAGGCTCATGGGCTGGCCACCCTGAGTACAAACCTCAGAGGGTTTGCACTGTGCCAGTGCCAAGGCTGAAGCTTGCAGCACCTCACCACACCCTTGTTTCTCAAAGAGTACATCCCCCCCGGGCCCAAGGCGATAAGCGGAGAAGCCATTGGAGAACTGCAGCAATTGTGCTCCATATCAAAAGTCAGACTCCGAAACATGTCAAGTGCACATACACTTTGTTACCTTATCCAGTTGGCAGCCCAAAGCATGACCTGATAGTGGTTATCGGCTGAGCACAATCAGGGCTTTCGTGCATTGCGTCAGTATACAAACATGCAGTACATTATAGCTGAATGACAGATTGCTTCCCAAACCAGTAATTCTTGCACAGCCAAAACATTTGTTGGTTTGGCCCCATGTGTTTGACGCTGACGGCTCACATCACCGTGCAGTAGCTGACGTTGTAAGTCTATAGACACAGGTTTATCTGATTCCTACTGGGACCATTTTTTCTCCCCCTCTGGTTAACTGATCTGGTGAGTTTACCCTCTTTCCTATCTGCCATCAATGCACTGCTCTCTCACCTTTTTGGGTGAATTCAGTCAGGCTGCTGGGACAAACCACTTGCTTATTAATCACAGAAAACTAACAAAAAAGGCTAACGAGAGCCCAGAACCATCGCTAGCTTAACCCTGAGAGACCCATGGTCCTGCCAGTAAAACACAGTGTATTTTACAGCTCTGGAGCTTTAAGAGTACATCAGTCTTGCAAGAGGCTTTTGTTCCTGCTCTGAGTACTGTGCGGAGCAGCACAGGGTTCCCCTACAGAGGATGCTGTCATCCTTCTGCACAAGTACTGCCGTGGGCCTGGGGCTGCACCTCATGCAGTGAAAGGGGTTAAAATAGGCTTGCGTGTATTTTGGGTGCTAAAGTGGTGAAAATGGAGAAAAATGCAGGGCAAGGGAAACTTAGAAGGTTACATTGTTTTGTTGTTACATTACATTTATCCTGCTGTTAAAGCAGATTTGCATTTTGCCAGCTACCCAGGGAGACTGTGAATAAACATTTGTTTTACTTCTCTAGCAGGGCTGATTCATAGTAACGCTGATTCACATAAACAAACAGAAAGGAAGAAGGAGAAAAACAAATACACCTTGCGCTCAGCAGGTTATCACATCGGCAAGCCAAGCGAGCCGGGAGGGCCCGAAACAAGCGACCTGCTCTGTAGCAATGTGACACCAGGCAACGCAAACCAAACACCGACCGCAGAGAAAAGCCGGGGCAGCCACCACCCAGGGCTGAAGCGAGCACGCACACACATCCCATCCGTACGCTTGGATCCACCAAAACTCTTGGAAATAAGAGTGAAACTCCTGGAGGCAGAGGTGCTGCAAGACTCTGCGCCAGCCAGCCAGCTCCTGCAAAGCTGTGCGGCCCTCGGCACCTGGAGACACCTCCACCAGGGGCAGGGAGAGGACAGGCAGCTCCTGCTGAGCTCCCGCAACTTTGGTTCCTCGAAAGAGGTGCCACGGGGTTGGCAGAGGATGAGAGTGCTGGCGGAGGGTTTGCCTCTTAAGCATCCGCTTCCATGTGGATGTTTGCCGTTGCTGTGTACACTCGAGGCAGTAACTTCACCTGTACCTGCTCACAACACCTTACACTCTCAGCATTAAATCGATAAGGAGAGTCACTTGCTAAATCGAAATGATGCAATATCCTCAACCCCTGCAGAAGAGCTTACCTCATACCACTTTGCTTCACTACGTGCAGATCAGAGCAGGTAATGCCCGTGCAGCTGCTGGCCCACTCATGCCATCAGCCAGCCAGCAGCAACCTTCCTTACCCAGCCGAAAGCTCTCCTTCAGCAGGAGCCTCTCCAATTGATGCCCAAGCACAACTACAAATAATCTTCAAAAACTTTTTAGTGCTTCCAGAATTCTGAGACATTTTGGTCATTTTCATTTCAAGTTGGGCTTTTATCTTAAACCACGGAGTCTGTGTAAACAGAAACAGCCATATCAAAGGAACCGCTTCTGAAGTGCTTCCTTAATGAAGATAGTGCCTTAGCACAGAGCTGATCACAAGGCAACCTGCTTTCATACCAGCCTTACCCTGCCTCCTCACAGCAGGCACAGAAAGAGAGCCACTACCTGCTCTGTGGCCTGGCCTGGATCAGTGCAGCATTATGGCCTTTACCTTTGCAATTTGTCTTTTCCCCTCTCTTTTCCCCTCCATCCTCATCTCTGACTTCTCAAGCAGCTGACTGCCTTTCTGATTTCATTGCTAAAACCATTTACAATATCTTTATTGCATTCTTAAAACACAAAAGGAATTAAAAACGGATACTATATCAGACAATTAGGAGAAAGAGAATAGCACCATTAATTTCAATACAAATATCCACAGCACAGCAGTACTGATCCCGGCATCTATTGCATTCATCTTTGTTCTTCTATTTTCCCATTCACCCTTCCTTGAGCATCCATGTCAGGTTTGTGCTGTAAGTTAGCCGTGACTGTTTGAAATAATAATTCATACCAGAAAAAAATAAAACAGAACAAGTAGACAGAAAAGACAACTACACTTTTCTTTATTATGCCCTCAAAGCTTGAGGTATCAAAGCTACGTTTCCTAGTCCTGAATATTTCCACAGCTGTCACCTCAACTTTTGTGCAAGCAGGAACATTTTATTTATGCCAGGAATATAACTGTTAGAAGAAGTAATTATGTAAGTGACCTTGCCTTTCTTCATTCAGTAGTGAATTATTAGTCTCCTCTACTGCAATTTTATGAGCCATCCTTATTGTCTTAATTAATGATCAAGGTATATCTCTGAAATCTTTACAGACACCACACATTACATCATTCTCTTTTCTAATTTACACATATTGACTGGCACATCAGTTTAAGCTCTGTCACGGGTGGCTCTAATAAAGTGGAAGCAGAGGAGAGAAAGACTGGAAGTCACCCGAACCAACTCAAATGTTAAATTGGTGTTTAGAAAGCAGCTGCCAACGACACAGGTACCAGGGCCTGAAACATCACCCAAAGATCATTTCTCCTTCCTATGGCACGGAATTGTCCCAAAGGACCCAGCACTGATACAAGCACCATAAAACATGGCATGGGGAACAAAACAGAGCTGCACAAGGGGAAAGCAAAAAGATATAACGATGTATGTTGAATGCATGTGACACACACACTCCTAGACATTACAGGTGGTGATAATGCCCACTAGGTCGGTCCCTAACCAAACGTGCAAGGGAAACGTGCACTCTCTGGAAAGCAGTGCCTGCATACAGCAGCTACATCCAGCTCTCTGCAGAGGTAAGAGGAATGGTGCCAGTGAAATCGGCAGCCTTTATGTTATCCCTGCTGCTGAAGCCTTTACTCTCTTTGATCCCTATTGCAGACGACAGGTGAATTCATGCAGTGAGTCATCCTCCCAGCCCCTCCACTGTCTGCATACATTGCTCTGGCGGATTCAAAGCGCCTCTCAGACACAGAGTAAGTGCATGTGTCAGAGGCAAGGCAGGGGATCCAGGCTGGCAGAGTGTCTTGCTGTGTACGTGGCTTGGATCGCTGCAGACTCAAGTTGCATGGCGCATCATGTTTTCCAGGTGTGCTCCCTGTTTCCTCCCCTTTAGGACACAGCACCACTAGTCAGGAAGGCAACACTGTACCCAGTTGTGGTGGGAGGAATTTGTGTTCAACAGCCTCAAACAGGGAAAATGAGAATCAAAGGACTGAATCCCTACCAGCAGTTATTAGGAGATATCACTTATTGTAGCTAGTGTGCTGAAACTCTCGAAAACTGCAGCGTCAAAGAAATGTCTGTGCTGCAAAAGTACAGGGTAACCCATGGTATCCAATCTAAAAATCTAGTTCAATGTAATTGAAGTTTAAAAAGAAAAGAAAAAAAAAAACACTTGGATTTTAATTTGGGTCACCAATTTCAACTCCATCTTGACTCTTTCCCTGTTTTAACTCAAATTACTAACACAGTTACAATCAGTTTCCCTTCTTCACTCTAGGTGGTTGGAAATATTTTGGGGATTCAGTGACTCTCACCAAATCCCATCACAGACAACCCCCAAGCATGGCTTACAAGCATGCTGAAGCCCTTGAAACATGTGCGTGTCTCAGTGCAGACTGCTTAATTGCATCCACCCTTGGCAGAAATAACAGATTGCGAAGGTTAGGGTATTTTAAGCGGGTCTGCCGGGGCTGGGATGGAGGGGAGAGAGGAGAAGCTGAAGCCAGAACTCAGCTGAACCTGCCACAGCAGCTGCTGCTCCAGCATGGACTTTTTCTTCAAGATCCTTTTACCTGCCGCTCCAAAATTTCCACTCACTGCCATGCAGGACTGCACAGCAACAAAAGCAATATGTCCTGAAGGAAGTCTAGCTGTTTTTATGAAAGTGCATTATTCCTTATTGATTTACTGGCATTCCCACTAGGAATTAGGAAGCAAAAAAAAAAAAAAAATCTTCCTCACTGTAATACCACTATGTCTAAGCTGAGACCACAGCTAGTCAAGGAGAATTTTCAATCCCCCACACATCTGCAATCAGTTTTGAATCCAAACTGACCCAAACCATCAGCAAAAATTATCTGAAGTCAGCGACAGATTAAGTAATAATTGCTCCTTCCTATTGGCAAGTTGCATTTATGAAGCATATCATGTCACAGCTAATGACTGCATTGCCTCCCACATAATATTTTGTCAAGCATTTCTCAGCTTGATGTTGTACCTGGGGCCTTCAAGCATTACAGGTCGGGAAACCCGGCAGGAGCTGGAGGCAAGGTGCCCACAGGCTTGTGCAGGTGCCAAGCTGAGTCGGAGACGCTGTACATCTGGGCCCCATGGCTGTGGGGCAGAGCCGAAGTGCAAACTTTTCCTCCTGACTGCCAAAAACAAAACAACATTCTTCCATACACCAAGGCTAAAGCAAGGGGTATACTGCCAAAGACATAAAAATGAGGGGATCTCAGGTGTTTTGCTCGAGGGCAGCAGGTTAGTCAAAGTTTCCAGGATTTCCAGAAGCAGCAGCCTGAAATCACCAAAGGTAATTCTGTTGCTTTCAAGATTACAAACTCTGAGAATGGCTGCTCCAGGAGATCAATGTATGTAGTATAGATATTTAAGAAATAGGAAGGAAAAAGAAAAAAAAAAAAAGAAAAAAAAATTATAGGTCAATTAAAGTCTCCAAAACTATGTATCTATTGGAAAAAAAATAAAAATAAAAAGATGACAAATAGGAGCAAAGTAACCCAGAACATTTGGATCCCACTACGAGAGAATTTCCAGTTTGCAGCAAAAGAAAGAAAATCCTTTAATGCAAAAAAGAATTTGAGTAGGGAAGTGCAAAAAAATGAATTCCCATACTGAGATTTCAGAAATCTGAACCCATCCAAAAACATGCATTCAAGACTGAAATACTTAGTTTCAGAAATGAATTATCAGTCATTTATAGGAGACTATAATGAATGAGTTGATGATGTGAGGCACGCAAGCAGTAAGCAGTTAATAAGCTTAGTGAAAGAGCAAAAGTAAAAACAAGTTCATTTTATCAAGAACAATTTCATGCTGGTGAACCAGCTCCCCTGAGCTGGTAATGATCGCTTTCTGCCTCCCAAAAACACACAAATACTACTGAATTACAGACTTAATTAAATTCTTTTTTATATACTTTGCAAATAGCAAAACCTATGCTTGCTTTTGTCTAAGTAGGATATTTGGTTTAGTAAATTAATTTGTTTTCTATACTCAGCAGATTCAGTTCCCTATTAAAGGGTTTTATAGGTCTGAAGATGTGATTGTGAATCTATCATTTTACCCCTGACACAGAGCACAATTAAACTCTGAAAAGCGATTTTAGATTCACCAATGTTTGGACACCTTGTCTTCTGAGGTGCTAAGCAGATAACTGATGGAATTCAGGTAGCTTGTTATGCTGTTAGATAAAGGAGAAATTATCAAGAGTAAGATTTCTATAAAATGTCACGTTGAAATAGCTGGGAGGTAGGAGGGAAGGGGGTTAAATAGAGTATTCTCATGCTACAGTGGAGACTAAGTATTCAAATAGAAAAATATCCCAACGCACAAATAATATATTGAAGAAAAAAGTGCAGATGCTCACTTAACTGACCTTTCACTTTAAGGTAATCTGATGAATTCACATGAGCAAATTAACTTTGCAAAATAGTTATAAGATTAGCATTTGTCTCTTTTGATTATCTCCAGATAAAATATCACAACGTAATCCTATAATTTCTGCACTGAATATTTGGCACTGTGGCCTGCCACGAACAAAACAACTTGGAGTCAAATGTATCTTCTGTGAGTAAGTGGAGCAGAATAACGCAAGAAAGATTTCAATCTCCGCGTACAGAAGCTATTCTGCTTATATCTAGGCAGGATACCTGAATCCAGTTTCAGACTGAAAAGGAAGGATCTGTACTTATACCCAGCTACTTTGTGGAAAGGCTTGTCCAAAGTCAATTTTGAAAAAAATAAAATTAAATAAAATAAAGACTGCAGTCCCATAGGTCCCATAGATAACCCCCGGGTGGTAATTACTTTCAGGTTTGTGTATATACCTACACACACTTTCTTGTTCCACTGATACCACACGAGCCTTTACAGGACTGTGACCTAGAGAAGTCACACCCAGGGTCTAATCCACTTGCTAAAGCCTTCGGTTTGGGCAGTAGACACCTACATTTTTAAATCCAAAGAAACTTTTCAGGTTCCCCATAGCCTGACTCACCCCCAGCTTTGGAACAACAAACATACTCCAAGAGTGCAGCCAGGACATGGTGCGTCCCACTCCATAAGGTGGACAGAGAAAAGAAGGGAAAGAAAGGAGGGAAACAGAAGGAGAAAAGACAAGGTAACCTAGTCTCCATTTTCTCAGCAAGTTTGTGCCTGAGACAGATCTCCTGAGTCCCAGTTCAATGCTTTTAACTACACCGTCTTTCTTTCCCAAATAAAAAGCAGTGCTGAGGTGGGTTTCAAATGATGGACAGGATAGCTGGAGGGAGATAAGTTTCTGACTTTATTCATTTTCTGGTTCCTAGGATTATGAATATCAATATTCCTCTTCAGAGAGGAGCTCGTCATTAAATTATAAAATAACAAAAATGAATAAAGAAGCAGAGAGGCAGAAACGGCTTGCATCCTCTCAATTAACATTTAAAATATTTTTTTGTGTGTGATTACTGGGTTCATCACACAAATACAGAATAACTAGTAGCGGTCTAGATTGTTAGAGAGCAACAAGTTTCTGATTGATTTTGGAAGGGGGTGCATCCTAATGTGAAGTGCCAAAAATCAAACAGCTACAAACAGCAAGGGAGCTGGAGGAGTTTTAGTCTCTCAGACACCATTCTCTTCCCGTTCACCTGCATCTCTGTGATGCTTAGGTACCCTGAAAAACCTTCTAGTACCACGCTGCTCTCACTCAGTCCTCCTAGATGCAAAGTGTGACTTTAAACTTTAATTAATACAAATGGGCAGTACACATTAGATTAATTAGACATGACACTCACATTATTTAAATCCAATATAAAAACAGATTATACTGAACATTTTGAAACCCTTGACTTTACAAAACGTCTAATGACATCAAGCTTTGGTGACTTGCTATACATCTACTGTTTCTTGTTCCTTAGAAAAGAAGGAATAAATGAAGTGAGAAGAACACTGGAAAAATCTAATAGACAAACTGACTAATCTCAGACCCCAAGGTCACAGCAAAGCAATTCATTTCTTGGCTTTTCAACAGCACAAGACATGATTTATCAATCTGAGACCAGGCTTATAAACACTATACATCTCAATAATATGTTCTTTGCACTGTGTAACTTTTTAAACAATGATAGATTGCCTGGGCTGGACCAAAGTTATTTTACAAACAGAAACAGAATTTTTGCAAATGTAATTGCCCAATAGGGGAAGAAAAATAATAATAATAATAATAAAAGATTATAAGATTATTCCAGAGAGTAGCTTTACTTAACTACAACTGCTAAGTAATCTAACTTGTTGCTGTAAAATATTTTCAGACTCCACGTCTTTTAAAAATCTCCTATTGATCATTCTATACAACTGAAATTGAAGACCACTAAAGTAAAAATACATCTTAAGTCCAACAGCAGTAACAAAAAATTACATTGCCAAACTAAAAATATGATCTGGGGTTCAAGAAGGACTGTGAATCAATACCTCTAGTTGCCCACTTGATCACAGACCTCCCTCAAGTCATTAAAGAGTTCAAGTCTCAGTTTCCTTTCTCTTAAACTGAAATAATATTTTCTCTCTTCCACTAAAAGCCTAATCTTTATAACATGAAGCCTTCAGGCTCATCAGCTGCTCACACTGAGGACGCAGATCATGAATTTTTTAAAGCAGGATTCTCTTTGGCCAGCACCTGACACAAGGTGGCCCTGACTTTGATGAGACTCTGAAGACACCGCTGTAATGTAAAAACACTCCTCTACTCTTTCCTCATCTGGAGCCTGTCAAAATTCCTGACAAACTAGAGCACCGATCCCAGAGCCTGCTCTTCCTGAGAAGGGAGGAGGGCAGTGTCGGCCAGGCACCAGCTGCGTTTAGGGCCTTGACTGAGAAAGCTGGGTCTGTTTTGTGGAAGTACAGAACGGATGCTTGAGAATACAGATGAACTCAAAGACTACGTGTAAGAAATAAGTCTGAACATCCAACATGCTTGATTTCCAGTCCTCTAATTTTACTGCTCCGGGCAACATGGCTCCTGTCAATTTTCAGATGACAAATTGTCTTTCAGAGAGCTGGCTGTTCCTTTGCTCACTCATTATTTGGATAAATAAAATACGGCCTCAGTCTGAGCAGGGCCGATCCTTATAATGTAAGAAAATCTAAAAGATCAAAGCCGCACGTGACGTGGCTGCATGGGGTTATTGCAGTGAAGCTCCATTTCAAGGATTATTCGGAGATTTCACTTCAAACAGCAATCACTATTGAGCCAGCACACGCATGCAAAGCATGATCTTAAAAAGTAAAAAAGAAATCTGTTATTACATTTCAACATTGTTCCATATATTCTTGATAATAAAATTATTCCAGGCTCCTTTTTTAAAAAAAAATTGCACGTCAAAGAAGCTGAACAGTGCAACCAGAGCTCCTCGTGAAACAACCACCACCTTCATGCTGCTTCAAGTCCTGCTAGTACTGCACGGGGAAAGCTCTTTAACAAGGAGGAATAAAGGAAATGAGTCCAGGCTTAAAAATTAGACATCAAAAGAGGGGTTTAACAGGAGACAGAAACAGCTGCTTTTACATCTTAGGATAGCTGGGGTTATATTAATGTCCTTTTTAATATACAAAAGCAGGAACCGTGCCATTTCCAAAGCGAGAATCGGTGCTACTTCCAAAAATCTGGCAAGAGAACAGTGGGATTCACTTTCACACTTTTTCTTTCCCTTTTCCATTTTCCCTTCTACAATTTAAAGGGTGCCTCCTCTCCACTTGGCTCATTTCCACTGTCTCTGTCAGCTCTCTGTCTAGGATTTCATATCACCCAGGTATCTCAGTGCCTCAGGCCCGTACTATTTATCCTATTTATAGACCTAATTCTGCAATCTATTGCGCCTAGGCAGACTGTTGCACCTACACAGCCTCCCACGGCCCTCGGGAGCCCTTTCTGCCCATACAAACAGCCTCTGCAGGAGCACAAGGGCAGCTTTCAGCTGGCTAAGGTCAAGAGCACCCACTTTCCCTGCCTCCCTCCTACCCCCCTGCCTTTGCAGAGGCACTTGCCACGCTCCAGCAAGCTTTCCTGGTGCTGCACGCACCTCAGCAAAAAAAAAAAAAAAAAAATCCCTGTCTGGAAAACTGCACCATCTACAAGATGACCTAGCAGATGTTTGCAGCTTCCAGTGCATTTTAGGGTATAATCGAGGGCTCTGCTCCCTCTCTTTTCCTTCACAGTACTACAACACTGGGGAGGGAGCCCAGGACTTAAAGGGTAAAAAGGAAAATTTCTGCATCCCCACTGATGTAAGGGTGCAGCTCTCTCCATAACGCTTTCAGCACATTTCTCTGCAGGTTTACAGAAGGCTGGCTAAGGCAGGGATGCTGCCGACTGCTCACCCAAGCACCAGCTGGCAGTTACTTAAAAAGCTGCCACACACCTGGAAAGAGGCAACTGTGACTGATTCTCTGACAAACATTTACCTTGGCATGCACAGCGCAGGAGGAACCACCACGTTCACCTCTGCCGCTGTAAGTAATTTGCATCCCTAACCATGGACAAATAATACAAATTGCACACCTGGAGCTGGTACAAACCCTACGTGGTTCAAGGCTGTGCTTTCTCTTCCTTTATAAAGCAGCTACAGAGCATCTCCACAGCACTGTACATGTTCTTTAACATAAGGCGTATTACAAGAATGAAAGACAGCATCTTAGCTCAAAAAAAATATATATAAAAATGCAGTTTCATTGTAATAAATGCCTATGACTCTGAATGCTGCTCAGCAGCACGGTCAGTGGCTCTCCTAATGCCTGTACTAAACTGTTTCTTGCCTGTACTAAACTGTTTCTTGTTTTGTTTTGCCACTCACAGGTGGGACAACTGGATGAAAATATCCCCACTGTTTTGAGTTCAGGAAGTCCAGAATCCCCATTTCCAGGGGTGCAGAGGTCTCCAGCAGCACAGCAGGTAACAAGCCACCTGCCCTGTTATCACCTGCCACTCATTAAAGAGCGCATAAAATCCCCATCTCTTGCATGGTTTGTTTGTACTGGCGCAGGGAGGTTGGGATCTTGGGCATCCTGCTGTGAACACCGTGCATCTTTACCATCCCGTGCAGCCCCAACATGAAGAGCAATGAAGGGAAGCTTTAACAGCTTGGCAACAGCATTGCACAAGTAGAAAGGAGCTGTTTTTAACAAAGCTATCCTGGAATACACAGACCAGAAGGACTAACCCAGCCCTAGGGCTTGTCCCCAGATCTCCCCGTTCCCACTATCCAGGAGGACAGTGAGGCCCTCCCAAGATGGGGTCACAAAAGAGCATCTTCATCCCTCACACCCCACAGAGAAAACCCCCAAATCCAACCCTCATTTTCCTTAGCTGTGATACAACTTGTTTCAATGGGTGCTTAGATTAAAATAAGGAAAAAAAAAAAAAAGGAAGGGGGAGAGGACAGGCCACAACATGATGTCTTTCTGTCCTAAGCAGCAGAGGGCAACATGTTCAAAAACATGCACTCATATAACTCAAACCACAAGCAAGAAAAAGTCAGCATAAACCAAACTAGCTGTAATGAAAATTACCAATAATTTCAGTTAATCATCATAAAGTTAAGAGGACTGGAGAGACACATAACCGTATGAAAAGTCCCAAAGGGTGGTAGGAATCTGTATGTTTAAAAACATCATGCAGTATTGATGGTAACCACATGAGAATTTATAAATTATTTTGCTTCTAGCAAATGCTTTTGATCACATCACTAAGACTGACTCCCAAGCCATCTCCGCAGAATTTCCTGAAGCAGAGTTGGACCAGAATCACTTAACTCATTTAATTTAGTTTCACATTAATTTTTAAGCCATTCTGCTGTAAAGTGATTTTGCAAAAGAAAAAAAAAAAAAAGTGGTTTTCTGTTTTTTGTTTTGTTTTGTTTTGAATGTCTGCCTCCCCTGACTTTTCAAAGCACACAGATTCTTGGTAGCTAAACCCAGATTTGCTATTTGATCCTCTAGCATCAGCCAGCTACTCTTCTCCAAGCTAAATGACTTGGGTTTGCTAAAGCTTCTAAAAAGGTGTTTGGTCTGAATGGAGGACTAACAATGAAGAATCCAATGTTTACAAAGGTATTTGTTCTAATGATTAGTCAACTGCCTTGTTAAATATTAATGCTGTATTTTCTACCTGCATTTGTCTGGTTTCAGCTTCCAGTCATAAATTCCTTGATATACAAATCCTTACCACATTGAAGAGCCCGTTAACACCCAAAACCCCTCAAAGACACTCAGACAATAGAAAGCTGTCAGCCTTTCTGCCATCTTCATGTTTATCATCTTTTTTTTCTTTCTATAATTATTTTTAGGTCTTTCAGAAAAATACTGAATAGCACCAGGCTTGGTTCAGACTCAGTAGAAAACACCTAAAGCCCTGCGGCACACTTCAAACTGATGGTTGTGTTGTGTTTTTTTTCTTTATACATCTCAGATGTATAGCTTTATATGACTGTACAGTGCTGGAGGTCTTTTTAAACAGAGTTATGTGGTACCCAGCCATGAGTCTCATTTAAGAAACATAAGTAAATGATATCTATCCAGGAATTTTTAGGTAAACAGTTAATTTCCTCAAAGAACAACATTTGATTTGACAAGACATAATTTCTTTAATTTTTAGAAAAGGTTAATATTGTTTTACTATTGGCCACTTCCACCAAAATATATCTATGAAAATAGATCTGCCAAATCAAACTGTCGGTAAGAGGAGAGCTTTTCTTTTCTTATTGTACAGACAGATGCTGTGAGAGTGCTTGTCTCTGGTTTGAAACAGACTCCCACCAATATTCCATGTTAGGCTTAATTGGATGGGATGCTGTGCTATGTGTATTCAGGCTCCCACAACTCTGAGACATCTAAAACAAGTAGAACTAAGCATTTGATTAATATTTAAACATAGCAAAACTGCCAAATATTGCAGCAGATAAGTTTCTTGGGCAAAATTTCCCTGACAGGATACCAGTAACTTCCACTGAAAGGAGCCACTGATAGTTACTTGTATCCTGAGGGGGAGAATCAGAGCCCTGGAGAGCTACTTAGTTTTCTGCTTTCTGTGCACATAAAAGCAGCATACATAACAAGGTCACAACAGGCCAAAAATAGCAAATCTTCAAGCAGCTGCAATTCAAATAGATTTCAGATCTGCTGGAAAGTAAGCAACTTGACCAGCATGCAGAATTTCTGAAGATCGCTACTTTTAGAGCATTTTAAATTTTACAACCATTTTTCAAAAGTCAAAATAAATAAATAAATAAATGGTACATACTTTTCAGGGTTTTCCACTTCTTCAGTAACAAAATTGAGGTAAAACCTAGAAAAGAGTTATAAAATATATTGTGAGGGCTTGGTAGACTTTGACCCTGTATTTATTTCCTGGAGAATCAAGAAGATGCTTTTAGTTAAGCAGTGCTGTCAGTTCCAACAGACTCTCTGCAGGCCCATTTTGGATTAAGACAGGGGTGAGATTTAACCCCCCTTCATCCCCACACTCAGGAAGAGAAGCCTGTTTTTCAATTCTTGGAAAAGACAGCAAAGAGGGAAAAAAGACCTGAGCTATGTAATGCCATTGCGGAATGAAATTACGTTTTTTCCCCTTGCATACTAGACCCATTATGCTTACCCTAACCCTAAACGCAGACACACACATTTTTCATCGTGAGCTTGTACAGGACACAGCCCTGCATGCAAAGTGACCATAAAGCCTCAGGGTGACCGAACCCGGTGTTCTGCACGTGCTAACACCAGGTTTGTGCACCACTGGATCACACAGGTGTGCCTGGCTCCGTTGGGCACAGATCCACATCCTGGCTAATTAAGCAGAGCCGCCATCCAGACAGTGCTTGTGCTGGCTTTCTACTTTTAGGCCAGATGCAGGAAGACAAATAATACCTGATGCAACGTCGTGTTACAGTGAGTAAACAGACAATAGCTGATCTGGTAGAAAGTCTGGAAGCATTTCTGCACCCCGAGTCTTGGAAGAGTTCTGGGTTAGAAGAATGAGTTAACGCTGGTTCACGGCTCTAAACAGCATGATTTTGTGACCCAGCATGAAAGTCCACAAAACTAGATTTACCATCGTATGCAACCACCTCAGCACTTGTTTCTAGACTCGCTAGAGTGCACAGCACAAAATAAGGGCTCAGGATAGTTCAGGGAGAGATGGCTTCTGCCTAGTAAGACGTCTAGCAACTTCTTTCTAGTCTTAGCTCTGCTACTAGACAAAAGTAACTTGGTGATCTTGCATCAGTGTTTTTATTAATGCAAAGACACGTTCCCTTGCGCTCCTGTCTCTATTTGTCCCTTTTCACCCAGTATTTTATATACCCAGGAGTTCACATTTGCCCTTGGCAGAATGAACCCACACATAAGTGATGCCACCTTTGTTTTCTAATTTAAAGCTGTATCATTAAAAGCTAATAGTGTAACAAGGCTATGCATAAAATTCTGCCTCTGTCCCGGGACACACCACCAGCACTTGCAACACTCCTTCACGGTCAGCTTATTGAACTGATTTAGCCCCATGAAAGTGATAGTGCGAGGCTATTGACACTCCACTTAATGGTCTGCTCTTCTGTGCTCTGAGGCAATCAATTGGAGCTGGTGACAAAGACAAATCAGCAGCTTAGGAGAACCACTAGCCCAACTAGATCTTTTCCTGCTAATTTATTTTATAAGTGGCAAATAAGGACCTTGAAATAAAAGTCAGAAGGCGTAAAGGAAAAGTAGAGATGATTTTTATTTCAGAGGGTTTAGAACATTAGGTGAAGAAGGGAAGGAAAAGGGAAAGAAACAACAGCAGAATAACAATCTTTTTGATGCAGCATTTTACAGTAAACTGCTTCGGCAGTGAATAATACTGAGGAGCTTTTAAAATTGCTATCGTAGAAAAGTGTACAGCTAGGGCAATATTTTAAAAGCGGGAAACCATGAGGTGTATGGGTGTGGGAGACAGAGACGGTTGTATGAGAGAGAGGGAAGAAGGTAGAGACTGTCCCTGTAATGAGTTCAATTTCTTTGAGGTTTCAAAATGCTAGGCTCTTTTCTTACATATCTATCACAGATAAAGGCTTCAAACTCTCTTGGGTTTCCCCCCCACCATTTAATATAAAAGTGCTGTTCAATGCCTCAGTGTGCATGTTTATAGTGCTCCTGCAACTGGGGAGTTACAGGCCAGCAGAGAACTCAAATACTCATCCCATTGTCCCTCCAAATTAAATAAATAAAACCCTTATCGCTTGGCCCCTGACTTTTGTGCAAGAGAAGGAATTTCACAGCCTGTGAGGCTATGGAAAGGAAAGGGAAGACCTGCAGACAAAGCTATCTCAAAAATAAGCCCACTCTGTGCATTGTAGGCTTTTTTTCTTTTTCATGCCACCGCTGCAAAGCACATTGGCACTGTGCAACACAGAGCCCTCACTAAGCATGAATAAATAGTAAGGCAGATTTGAAGCGTGTCAGCATCTTTCAGACTGGCCGCTGTGTACTTTGGTGGGGGAGAGGGAAAGAACTTAAAAGAAAGTTCTGAGCTGGATACTTGAAGGCAGATTCTCATGCCTTTGCTCACAGTGAATAGCTCTTAACTTCTATGGCAGCCAGTTGCACTTCTTGTTAAGTGAGGTCCAATTCTGTCAGAGCAAAAGGCATAAGAAACTAGTTTTTACCTTGTTTTGTGGTCTACACTGAAGTTATAGTTTACTTCACGTTCTCCAAATGCTGCTTTTACAAAGCAAAGGCTGAGGTCCACACAAGTGGGATGGAGATCCACAACTTTCTACTAGTTCAGAGATGTTTCTCATGTAAATTCTGTCTCAACAAAACCTAAAGCTTTATTATCCCTTTTAGACTTTTATTAAAATACCTAGTATGGATTTAAGAATATTTTTTCTTGTTACCTTTATTTCTAGTCTTAAGATTTTTTTTATATTTTTTTTTTAGTATTCAGTGAGCATTTACATATTGTACATGGTAGAAGAATAATCGTTTCTTCTTAGAGCGGCTCTCAGAATAGCGACTGAGCATATGGGACAGTGGCAAGATCTACTGTTACTACATGACGCAGTTTGGCAAAAGATGTAGAATGTGCAACTCAATTTGTCATATAAATAAATGTGTCTGTTAAATCATATCAGTGTTTGCTTTCAAGACAAATGCTTTTAGGTTTCAACAACTTACCAGCCTGAATAGGCGTACATTCCTGAATAGAAAGCAAGTGGTAATCCCATAACACTGGCATCATTCCCTGCAAAGGCATTTTTAAAGTGCCGTGTCTCTCCTGCAACATCAACAAAAACAGTATTGAAAAGCAAGCTCCTTGGTCACCTCCTACTTTAAAACAAATAAATATATCACACTACAGAACATTTAATCACCCAGCAGTCCACCAACTTCAAGTTCTGCTCTTGACCTTAATTTCTGACCCAACCCCTGCAGCCAAATTCTGCCAGTAATTGTGAAAGGCTTTTGTGGCATCCCTAGCTATGCCAAAGCAGAATTTGACCTATTAGGTTTTTTAAAATCACTCTGAGCTTGATGACACTCACTGAACTGTTGTCTCCAGCAGTGACTTACGTCAACATGAAAGAGCAGAATGAGGTCTGTAGTTTTTGCTATAAAATTTTCCCTTGTTTGTTAACATTTTCATCAGAAGGAACATTGCAAGCATTTCACTTACAAGCAACATTTCTAAAGTAAACAAACTCTGTATCTTAAACCTTTCTACCCCAGAAGTTCTTAGCCCTTAGTAACCCTCTACCACGTCATAGGCAGCAATGTAGCTTACATTATACCAAGTAAGAATTATGCTTCTATACATGCAGACGTTTGAGAGTAAACATTTTGAAAAAAATGCCAGGCAGACAGCAGGAAAGATGCAGGATAGGTGAGTGCCAAAGATCAATACCAAAGTGAGTGCACTAAGTGCCCCAAAACCCTATACACACCCCAAGTCCTAATATTCAGTAAAGATCTATTTGAATGTCCTTTGGTAGCAGAGGAAGGTACTGACGGAACCAGTTGTCTCTCTGCTGGTGTAAACACACTCCTGCTAAGGAACACAAGGCATTCATCTTTCCTAGCGTATGCATAGCCACAGCTGAACAACACAATGAAGAGCTTCCGTGCAGAAACCAAGGCTGATTAATAATACAGTTCCCCAAATATTGCAACAGAAATTACTGAGGAGGAATTTCCTGAGAACTTTAAGTCCACATTACAAGTTTTAATTGTGTGCCTTTGTCACAGCCCTGGAGCTGTGGTATTTCATCATTTGCAAGGTGCTCTACAGTTCTTAAGACCTCCCCACAAAATTCCAGACTTCCTGAGAAGCAATGACTCTCTGAAGAAAAGCAGTAGGAAGGAGAATGCACTGAGAATTTAATTAGCAATGGGTCAAATCCTCTACTCTTCACTCAGTTTTTACTAAGCTCTCAGTCAGAATTCCCACTGAAGCGGAGGCTTTTGGTAGACAGGAAGAGCCGTGGCCAGAGGAAGGTGCCAGTGGGGAATCAGGGACACTCTTTGATCTACCTAAGAGTGGTAAAGCCCATCCAAACCTTGGTCTGGCCTGCTTCAAAGGCCTAGGGGAAAAGGGACAGAGTGGAACAAGGAGAAAGCTTTCACATGAAACGAAGTGAGGGAAGAGGCATGGCAACAGCCAGAAAGAAAGTGAAAAGCATGAAAACAGAAATAGTGAATCAGCAGAGTGCTGCACAGGGAAAGTTTTATTTCAGAGCCTACTGCTAGCCACAGAGAGTTGCCTGTCCCTGAGAAACTGTGAGCTCACTGCTCTGAGCACTGAGCCGGGTGCTGCGCTGTTGACTCAGACGGAGGCTTTGTGAAGCACAATAGGAGAGCGTCCCCAGGGACAGGGCCAGCAGCAATAGTTTTTGCGAGATAAAATCTGCCACCCATTCATTAAAAAGTGTTCCCCTTTCTGACCCTCTGCGCTGAATAGCTCCTCATGCTTCCTGTCATTATTGCCTAGCATTATTGTAAGGAGAGAGTTGGGGCTTGTCCCCGTCTCACCCTCTCTGCCGCCAGGGGCTCTGATAGAAGAGCCTTCCTCTGCAGGTGGCTGAGTGTGTGCCAGTAAAGCTGCTCTGCCACCATGGCTTTACCCAAATGACAGCCAGAAAAAGGCCTGCACAGCCATCTCCAGGCTGGGAGACACCAAAGGCCTATGTTCGTGTTCCTTGCTTAGGCAGCAACATTGACAAAGCCTGTAGAGTGAATCTGGTCTTCCAAGCAATGCTGCTTGCCTTTCTTACTCTTGGTTAGTCCCAGGCTGTTGCCTTTAGCTGCACACTTTAGTTTCTCGCTTGGAAGAAGTAAAACACATGTGAAACGTGAGGATCTAGTAGAGCTGCGGGCAGGAAGCCTGTGAAAACAACAGCTAGCTAACTACGGGTTGTCTTCCAGTACAGCATCTTTAACTTATGCATTTCTCTATGATAACGAATACCTATTCAACCACCCCTACCGACTGACTGGAGATTAGCATTCACAATTAGAACAGCATTCACACATTCCCCAAATCTGAGACCCTACCACCACCACACCCAGTACTGGACAGGACCAGGCACCAGTGCAATTAAAAGAGGCATGTTCTGCTTGGATGAGGCCAGTGCTTTGGCGGGGGACATGCTCATCTGTCATTAAAGCTCATCCTGAGCCTTTCACAAGGTTCATGCAAAATGCAATTTACAGAGAAGAGCGATCCTATCACTTGCTTGAAAGCCAAGTCTGATTTGAATAGTCTCATTGGCATGCAGAAGGAAATACCAGTTCATCCCAGTGTAGTTCCACTTCTAATCAATTACATGACAGTGCAGAGCTTCAGTTGAACAAGCAGAGACTAATTAAGAGATTTTGCTGCTATAAGCATTATTTGGTGGAGGCTAGTGCAGGGAGACTGGGGAGCGTAAAGATAAAAGCACTTTAAAAGCATTTACTTTTCATTTCATACCTTTAATTAGCTGGATAACTCCAGGGACTATAATTATCAGAATCGCTACAAGCTTGCAAAAGGTAAGGAAAATCTGAATGCGGGCACTCCAGCTGACACTTGTGCTATTCAGGACCATCACTAGTGCTGCAAGGGGAAAAAAAGAAAAGTCAGAAAGAAATATTCATGCCACTGAAATCGCCACAAAACTCTTTGCCCACTGAGAGGCTGCACAGACAATAGATTCAGGTACACTGAAGGAAATACACCCTGATAACCCTCTCCCTCTGCTACCCTCCCACCTCTCACGTTTCCCTTCCAGGCTCCCCTGGAAATGCTTGAGCTGAGCCCCTCTTTCTGACCCATCCATCTCCTCATTCTCCACCTGGCTCCTTCTGCACCAAATTAAAGCTTCATTTACCCAGGTTCGTTAGCTGTTGGTAAACGATGGGCTGACAGAAGCCTGCCTTGGATGAAAAAAATTAATTGCACAACCCTTGTCACTCCATACTTCTGTATCGATGTCAGTTTGATTAGAGATTTGCATTCCAGAAAAGCGTAACAATTACTGATGACATTACTCTTCCTCTCACTCATCTAGACTGGGCATGAACTCGTCACTCACTGCCTTATTGACACCTGCTCCTCTTTTTCACCGTTTCCCCTCCTTTACAGCCATGCCACTGGAGATACAAGAGGGCCAGAGTGCAAGAAATGTTCCTGCCCATGGTGGGAATTGGCAAAGAAGACAAAGCCCAGGTCTGTGCTTTGCCAACACAACCAGCCTGGGTGAGAAGTGCTTTCATGCCCTGTCCTGGGTCGGGGAGGGCATCTCCTGGCCTTTGCTAGGAACTGACTGACAGGAGAACAGGAGGCCTTATATGGGTGCCAGTCATTCCAGCTTATGTAAACTATTACCCTGGTAAAAAAAGAATCAATAAAGTAGTCTGCCAAAAAAAAAAAAAAAAAAAAAGGAAAAAATATTTACCAAGTGAATGGAAAATGTGAGTCATTTCACTAGATAAAAATTCCCTTTCCCCCACTGCTGCAGGGAAAGGTGAACGTGGTACTACAAGCCTGCTCATTGATCTGCTCTCTCCTTCCACGGCACAGAACTAACAAACGAGCTCCTCACCAGAGCCCTTCCTTCCCTCCAGCTCTCCCAAGAGCGCTGCTTCATCTGCATCGGCAGCCACACGGCGAATCACGGGATGCATGAAGTCCCACCAGAGCCTAGGAGCTAGTTTGCATTAGCTGGCATTGCAAGCCTGGCACGGTACAACCTTTCTGGCTACAAAAACAGCTGCTTTATCCCAGGCCCTTTTTATCGGCTCTGAAATGACAAGGCCAAAGACTGTATTATAAAAAAAAATCTTCTCAGTTTTAACCAGAAGCAGTTTTGTTTTAATGGAAAAGTGAGAAAGCGACAAGCAATCTGCATTCCAATATAATTTTAGATATTTTATATTTTAAAAAATCCAGAAAAAAAAAAAACGTAATTATTGTCTGGAATTATTATTTGGGAAAGAGAAGGCCCCCCACTCAAATGAACTTTTTACCAAAGTCAACCACTATTGTTGACCAAATTCAATAGAAACTCACAACATCACTTAATTTCAGGGTTTCACAAAAAAAAAAAAGAGAGATTTTAAAGGTCACAGTATTTTTTTCTGAGTCACAAAAAATCTCCTGAACTTCTGCAAAGTATCACATCAGATCTAAATACTTTTTTTATTATTTTTTATTTTTTTTGCTTTATTACTTCCTTGTATACATACACTTGGCAGGAAACATAAAATTCCAGGGGCCTGATTCATTACTCTATTGTCACAATATTACCCTGACGTAACTTCACTTATTTAGACGTTCAAAGTTCCCTTTAAGTCACTGCTGACTGAGATAACCCCATCTTTCCTAGGGTTTGATCACCTGAAAAAAAAGGTAGATAAGCTAAACAGCTATCATCTAAGCAAAATATATTTAAAACAGTTATTTCACCAAGAGTGTTTAAGCTATTAAGAAAATCCAGTGCCATAAACAAGCACTGAATTTCTTCAAGTGTCTTGGAAAGTTCAGTATATTGTACTTTTCTATTTCATAAGACAAGCCTGGGCAGGGGCTAGGCTATGAGAAAATGTCAAAGAAGAGTTTCATGGGTAGGAAAACATCTGCAATTTGACATCCAGCTTATCCAGTGTTCAAGCTCACTGCAGCAGTTTGCTACCCTGACCCAGGTCAGAATAGGCAATGTGAGCATCCTCCTCCTCCTCAAGGTTTACTCATGCATCTGTTTCACCTTCCCGATACACAAGTGAGAGTGTCATCTGATGGCAAACTAGTGCAAACACTAATTTTGATCCACTCATGACCTTCCTTGCTGGTCAGCCACACACAAATCACAAGCCACAACTTTGTGGGAGAGCCACATTGGCTTGAAGGAAAAAAAATCCAGGGCGATGTTTTCATGAAGACAACCTGCGCGTGAGCAGGCTGCTAAACTTTCTCCAACCCTGACTGTGAGTACAAGCCAGCAAAATGGTTCAGCTGAGGCTTTCTAATTGAACAGAGAAAGCAAAATGGACACAGCAAGGACCTTCATTTGATCAGGAAGATGAAGGAAAGCTACACCTGCAGCCAGACCAGTGCATGGTGCCATTAGCTTTAAGTCTTCTGTAAGAGCAAGTCCCTTGCACAGCTGGGCGGCTGCACAAATGAAGATGGAAATTATATCTCAGGTCTTTGCTCGTCATCCAACAGCACTCTTCTATGAATACGATCTTATGGAGATACTTCAAGATTGTAGAGGCTCTGATACAGGATCATAGCAAAAATCCGAAGGAAGCAGCAACTCCCCAGACAAAAGAACAGCAAAAGTAGGACTCAGCTCTAAACTGGCCAGCTGAAAGTCAGACATCTAATCTGCCTGCATCCTCAGTGAAAAGGCATTGTCCTCCAGGGGATGATTAATAACATCTCTTTTGGATGCCTAGCTAAGAGGAGATGAGTTGCCTCCAGGATGGGTCTCTTCCCCTTTTTCACCACTAACTTTACAGGGAGCGTGGGCAACTAGACAAACTAAATATCTAACTAAAAGTGAGATGAATCCTAATCTAGGGGAGTGTGGAGGGAGAACAAAATAAGGTTTGTGAACAATTGAACACAATGGTAACACTGATCATGTTGCTTTTCACGATCCTTTCCCTTCACTTAGACGCAGCTATAAATGGATAACAAAATCTAACGGGAGCAGCAGCAGCAAGCATTACATCCTGGCCTACTTTTCAGGAACATATGTGCCATTGCCTCTGCGGGAAACCACGGGAGCTGCCTTCCCCTGGCTTGTCAGGCTTTTAGGTTCAAGGCATTTACACAAAGCCAAAAGTATCCTCAATTTGTGGATTTTAATGCATCAATTAAAAGGAAGTCACAGGAGGCACAAAAGCACCCATCAGAGCAGCTTTTGCTATTTCTACAGCCAAGAGACGTCTTCATTTACGCTGCTTGCCTGAAAACTGTCAGCAGGAGAGAGCAGTGTCCATAACAGCTGCCATGACAGGAGAAAAAGGCAACTCCAGGCTCACATACACATCAAATTTACGCCAGCAAAACTTTCCAGAGTGTTTGCCAGCAAACCCTGATAGATCTGTACGGTCGGCCTTGGTTTTCAAGCATGATATGGCCCCTGTCTAACAGTCACTATTTGGGTATTTGGTGGTTTTTTTTGGTTGGTTGGTTTTTAGCAGACCTCCAAAAACAACAAAATTGAGAAAATTATCCATTATTGTGGCATAAAATGCCCAAATTATGAGTAAATTTAAAAACTTTATAAATGTGCGAGTTGGTAACCTCACAGTTTAATAGATGGTTTTTGTGTTTTTTTGTTTTGTTTTGTTTTTTCTTCTGTTTGTTTGAATCCTGTTTATTTGCTGATACAGAGAACAAGTGAAAAGATTAGAACTGGCTCAGTTAAGGCTGCATGTCTATTCAGGTTATAGATCAATAGTTCAGTTCAATACATTAACACACTATAATTTATCCCTCACTGTTATGAATATACTTAAGCGTAAGATTAGGAGAAGAGTTAACAGATACAATTAAAGCAATATATGAATATAGATTTTTTTGCACTGCCTATCTCCATGCTTTGCAAAGGTCCTCTTCATTGGAAGAAGCGATAAATATGGAGAAGTCTATCAGCTTTCATTTAAAAAGAAAAATAAATTTCCAAATGTTTCTCCTAAAAAAAAAAAAGTCTTCACCATCAGAACAAAGATGGCCTGAATCCTTCTGCTTTGTGTTCTGGGGCTGTTGTGTGCAAGGAGGCAAATCTCCAGCTCAAGCAAAGTTGGGCATTTAGAAGGCCTCCTCTCCTGTATGCATTTTCTTCTATACTTCCTCCCTATGCCAGGGCACGTACAGGTTCTCTCTTCTCTACCTGGCCACTTACTTTCATAAAAATGTCATAATTAAATATGTTTGAGATGTCTGTTCTTCTCTTAGTTTCAGTTAAATTGAGTGAGTTCAAAAAAATTTTATGGCAGACTGACAGGTAGACTGAGATGTGCGTATCCCATATTTGCCTAGGTTTTTCCCCCTGTAGAGATTCATTCGAAAAACACGGAGTGAATTAAAGTGATCTCTAAGTTTGAAAATAGGCAGCCTGTGCCGCTCAGAGGCTTAGG
The DNA here is from genome assembly GCF_964211835.1 of Anser anser. Classification (NCBI taxonomy): domain Eukaryota; kingdom Metazoa; phylum Chordata; class Aves; order Anseriformes; family Anatidae; genus Anser; species Anser anser. Next base: position 38,582,056 of record NC_139724.1, on the reverse strand, counting down.
AACCTGAGGAATGAGAAGAGAAGCTCCACATGGGCATCCTTTTCTCTTCTGAGCCACTGAAATGTTCAGACTCTTTGTTTCAAAAAATAAAATAAAATAAAAGTTACCATTAAGAAAGCACCATACCCTGGAACAGAAAATTTGTGTCTACAGCTCAGGACAGGTATGATTTCAGGGGAAATTTTGTACCCAGCGGATGTTTTGCTCCTAAAAATAACAAACCAAGATGGAGATATTTTTAAAGGAGAAGAAATATTAGGTTTAAATTGTAGAAAAGGATATTTAGGTGAAAAATGATTGAGAAAAAACTGTCTTGTTACAAGGACAGAAAAAAAATGGGCTACAGAGCTGGGTGAAGATGTAGAAACTCCTCCTCTGGAGCTCTGAAGACCATTTTATACAAACATCTGTCAGAAATTGTTTAGGTACGCTGACTGTGTTTGAGAGCAGGGGATCACCTAGAGATTTTTCAAAATCTCTTCCTGACTTTTCTAGTATGATCAGAAACGACAAGGTAAAACTACAAAATAAAGTTTCACTCAAGAACAGAGTTTAACGGTGCTTCTTACTACCTTTCTCCCCACGCGATAAAGACAGATATGTAGAAAGTGCTCTGTCATCAGACGTGGGTGGTAGAAGTGACCAAGAGTGGATAAGATGACAAAAAGCACATCAGTTCACTTTCTGATTAACGTAATACAATTTTCAGTGGAAGCAAACGCTACCTTTGGCACCATTAAATTGGATTATAAGATCTTCAGGGCTCCGATGTGTCTGTGAGGCTCAACAACATCTTAATCTTGCCTATCGCTCTGCCTACATGCACAGTACAAAACATTCATAACAATTACCGCTCCAACAGCTAATTGTTACAGTACGAGATTAACAGCCGTACATCCTCAGGTACCTGAGCTTAAGTGTAGCATGTGATCAAAACCCACCAAAAATGAAACTCCGCTGCAGAGCACGCTGCAAAGAATTACACTAAAGCCCCAGCCTGACATGTCCCTGTTTCTCTCAGCACCATCCCATTCACAATTACAAACTTTCTCCAAGAAACTCTCGCTTCAGTGAAACGACAGCTCATCCTACCTGCTCTGCACAGACCCTTGGTCACCATAGGAACAGTCTGCTGTGAGCTCCTATCTCCCTTTAGGGTGTAATTATTTCTGCATATCTCCGCACCCCCCCTGCAACGCTACTTCTTTGTTTAATTACTTTGTGTAGCCCTGGCTTATCACACAGATTTTCAATTAAATTAAAAGCAATAAAAATCTATTTTAAATTGTTCGCTTATTGTGCTTGAATCGCACGCACTTAACAAAACACTTTTAATGGAGTCCTCACTTAACATTCCTTCTGTCACAGTGACCTTGAAGTTGCTGAACATCTGTTTCACCCTTATCTCTTACTGAAATATTTTAGACAGATGTAGCCATAAAAAGTCATTGACCTCAAAATTCAAGCCCTTAATTCAATTATTCCTATGAAACCTATAGTTTGTGCATAATTAAGTCAGAAAGAAATGCGGTCACATACTGCTTTTTTTAACACTCCTGCCAGAAGAGCGCTCTTACCAAGAGAGCTCTTACACAAAGCCTCAGTAACCCGTGGACTGCAAATTTCAATGTCAATTGAACTCTCTACCCCAAAGAAAGAAAAAGTAATCCAAACCTATTACTGTGCAAAATTAAAGTGGTCTCCTGTGTGCCTTTGATCACTTTGCAAGTCTTAATTCCTTTTTCCAGTCCTTTTGTTTCTGCTATGTGCACTGGCCAAACTGAAAGGAACAATCTGTTACTAATTACTCAGGTCTGCTCCACAGTCTCCTCCCAGCACAGCTGAGTGAGTGTGTGTGTGTGCGTGTGTGAGGAGCATCATCCCTGGTAATTGCACAAAGATGGAAACAAGCCTCCAGTGCCCCATGGAGCAGAGCCTCATTCACACGCCAGTCCAAGCAGACTGAAAAGTTCCTGGTCTAGGGGTAGCCTCCTTCCCCCCATCAGCTCCAAACAATACCTTTACACTCATTACTTAGCAAAAGGAGAGCCAGCTGCTGGTAACCAGCATGCATTTTCACCAAACTGTACACCCTGCTCCCAAAGTCCTTCGGGTTCCTGCCTCCCGAACTACAATGCCTCAGTAAGTTTTATCACTATGCAGGACAGGGAGGGACTAGGAAAAATGATCTCATGTTGCCTGTGCTCCAGTCAAGGGAACTACATTTCTTCGTGGCATCATACTTGGCAAGTACTTGCCTCCTAAAACAGAGGTAAAGCGAAGCACTTAAAATCAAGTAATCATTCTTTCACATATCTGGCACCAGCTCACCATCTCTTAGGGACTAAAATTGCTTCCACAAAAATAACGAGAGTTTTGCCATTAATTTCAGTGGCAACAGAATCAGGGTTAGCAATAGATTTTCTCTACCATTAATAAAGTCTGCTATTTTTTTTACTATTATATATGTTCACAAATACACAAATTGAGGCAAAAAGTCATGCTGATGCCCTTGGCATGGGATGCACAATCATTCTGTAGTGATTCACACTGAACGACTACCTGTTCAGTGTGTGATTACTATTTTTTTTTTTAATTTACATAATCTTTACTATTCCTGAAAACTAGAGTTGGATACTTACTGATGCCAACAGCTGTAATAAGTTTGATTGCAAGTTCTGGGATTTCACACTGCATAAAGAAAGGCTCCAAAATATACCGTCCAAATGCCAACGATATCACTGCTGTGGCAGCAGGGCTAGGGTGAAAAGTAAGAACAAAACAAAAAATCACAAAATTAATCTGCAGTAGTATGTAAACAATACCCATTTTGAGATTATACTGTAAATTTATTATTACAGAACTGCAAAGTGTACCTAACTTTGGTGCCTGTTAGCAGCTATGCCACCAGGTACCATGATTTCTGAGCATAACAGACAACTATAAACAGTTTGGCTTTGCTCAGTGATGATGATCTTGCCAGCATCACTTCTTCCCAGGTTCACTCTTAAAACTTTCTTGCTGTGAAGAAAGGAAATGTATCAATACAAATTTTCCTTGCCATGCTTGAAGTGAACGTGGCCACAATTAAATTGCATGGGCAAAACCCTGAGTGAAAGTTGTTGGGGACTGAATTTTTAGTGTCAAGGTACATCCTACCCCTCACAGACAAGCAATTAATCTCAGTGAAGCTGAGAATTCCGCTTTACTGAAATAAGCATCCAAAAGTTACCCAAGCCTACTAATAAATATGGGACAATGTAAAAAAAAATTAATGAAAATGCTATATCCTAAAATGCAAACAATTTTAATAATGTTTGCTACTTTTATTGAGTAACAACTTTCCAACACTGTGAGAACAAAAATCCTCAAAGTACAGAAAGTCCCTTCCATGAAACAGAGGGAATGCAAGGAAAAGCAGGCATGCAGTTGTTGCATCTACAAATTTGAAATAATATTCACACAGCCTTTCTCTTTGAGACAAGCTAAATGTTTGCCAGGAGCCTTAGCACTGGCACGTATTACCAGTACTTTGCCCTGTGCCTCAGATCAGACACTGTCTGCACATTACAGTCTCAGCGGTCTGTTCCCACATGCCTGGGGAGGACACTTTTCCCCTCCTCAGGACAGCTGGTGGTAACTGTGCCTGTCACACTTACACACAGCAAGGAAAAAAAAGGTATTTGATTCTGCCTCAAATTGTTTTTGAGTTAAACAAGAGTCCACTCAAATTTGTTATGAGGAATCCAGAGCATTTAATAAAACAATGCCTTAAGTGCAGAATATACATCTCCCAGATGAATTTTAACAAAAATATAGTTGCTATAGAGCAGTGTAAAAACTCTGCAGAGAAGTTATTATTCTTCATCAAATGCTAGAGGAATTTTCCACAAGAGAGCTTTGCCTTTGAAACAAAAAGCACTTTCTTAGCACCATGACTCAACCAAAAGGTCACACATTGTGTTGGACCAAACTGCAGGGGAGCACAGACCAAAAGCATCTTCCTAAGAAAGTTTCTGCAGAGACAAGTGAGGATTGCTGCTTGTGTACACCCCATGCACAAGAACCACCCCTCTCACTGGCCAACAACCGGCTTCACAGCTGCTGCCTTTGCTACAGGCTGAACGTCCCCTGCATGAGTTTTACCCATCCATTTACTGTCTATACCTCGGTGGAATATTTCTGATTTACATAAGCAGATCACCAGGCTTCCAGAATTTGAATGCTGCAGACTGCCAAAAGCAGCTTGAACTGGGCTGGATCAGATAAGGGATCAGATCTTTGGAGCTTTCCCAGATCTTTTTCCTCAGTCTCTACTTCTTCCCCTAGAACTTGGATTTTTCCCTCTCATTTTAAGAAAAGCCTTAATAAAGTGGCAGTCACTGCTAGCTCCACAACATTTGTTTTTAAAAACAGAGCTCCTTTATACCTTTAATAAATATCTAGTTAGTTATACCTTTAATAAATATCTAGGCCTCCTGTGTTCCCACATTTGAGGGGAGATGGTGGTGACGGTGTCCCTGGCCAGCTGAGGCAGACGTTGAAGGGATGGAGCATATTCCTTTTTACTGCAGTCAGAAAGAAAGATTGGCAGGCTCCTAAGATCTGTACATTCATGAATGTACAGAAAGCTAATTAGCAGCTTTCATTTAAGGGCAAGGAAAAAATAAATAAATAACAGATAGAGAGAAAAAAAAGCCACTGGGAGAAGGGCCGGCCTACCGCCGGCAGCACATACCAGAGGTGAGTAAGTCACCTCTTTGGCGGTGCGCTCTTACCTAACCTGGGTTTAGCAACCACCATATACAAGCACTACAGACAATGTGTTCACACAGCCATCTTCACTTGCTGGAAAACTTTTTTTTGTTTTGTTTTTAAGGTATGTAGTACACCCACAACCTGACTCCTGGGGAGAAAAGGAGTTCCTACGTGTACTGGATGAGGAACAGCGTAGCGTAAGGCACTTCTGAACACCGGGGGATGCTAGCACAGTATAGTCAGTACACGGGCAGAGTTTAAGTGTGTCCTGCACTGTAAAAGAGGGGCTGTAAAGATATATGAGGAGAGGAAATGTTTGTTTTGGTTGTGGCTGCTTCAGAAGCCTGTGGGTGTGATAATTCTGTGTCTTTTAGAGGAAAAAAAGGCTTAACCGAGAAGCGTGTGTGCAGCTTCACCCAGTGAAAACACCGTAGGTGCATACGAAGTCCCAAATTCTTTGATAGCAGAAGCCAATTAGTTTATGATGCCAGAGTCAGATAGAAGACTCTACACAGAGTTTCGGCAGCGCTGCTCTGATCATCACAAGTTATAACAAGTATGTCTCCCTTGCTGCCTCTCAGATTTGATGATTAAAGAATCCACTGATGTTCTTTCCCATGTGCAGGATGATTATTTACTGGGTGTGGGGCAGATCACAATGACTAAGAATGTTTTTATGACACTCCTGAGACACTGTCATATGTACAAAGTTTTTTAAACATTTCATGAGGAGAGGAATTTCTGAAGTCTCGTTTCTTGTGGGTACTTATGCCTAAGCTAATAGTGTCCCCCCTGCCCAGTAGGGTGCAGATTAACAAGGGGATTTCTAGCATTACTCTCTTTTGTTGATCCTCTGTTGTGCAAGGATATAGCTATGTTCACACCACTGTTTCCTTCAGTGAAAACCATAGGTCTGCTTCCTCTATCTGGTTTTCCCTTTGGCAAGAAGATAATATGATTAAGGCATCTGCTCCTTCACGACATTTGGTGGAAATTTTGCAGTTTGTGCAAGGGTTACCGATGAGTGAGGAGGATGTGAGGGACCATCTGACGTACACAATTATTTCCTCTGAAAACAAGATAAGGATTTATGGATTCATAATGACTCAGCACTCTTAGTGCTTTTAAACTCAACAGGCTATGCTAGAACTTGTCAATATTATGTAAACATAGCTGTGATTTGAGATGAGGCTTGTGCTTTTGTGATTCATTTGCTGGTTTCAGAAGAGAGAGGAAAGGAGTGCTAACTAGCCTAAGGCAGGCATGGATCACTCCTGAATTTATTTTACATAAGTGAATTGCCCTTTTCTACATGTAACAAGCTCTCCAGCCTCAGCAATACTATAAAAAATTAAATTTGAAAAGGGACATATTTTAGTTTGATAAAAAGATCCATTTAAATTATGAAAATTTATTTGCTATGGTTTCATAATTCTGCATCTTCATATTGTAATATCTTACACAAAGTCGAGGGCTACATCAACCACACCACATCAGTACTTTGGACATTTGAGATATGTAAGGACTTCCTGTTGCTTTATTTGCCCAGCTAGTGCTTTTCATATTAACTTCTCTAACACACCATGAAAACAAAATAGAGGGACTTGAACTGACATCTAGAGAATACATGGTGCCCCAAAATCTGAAATGTACTGGGCAATAACTTTGCCTTGCATTATTCCTGTATGTATAGACAACAGCAACCACTCCAAAAGCCACTGTCAAGAGTGACAAAATGCAGAGGTGACTTCTCTTCCACTGTATTTCAAGTAGGCACAGGTATTAACATTAATGGGTACAGTAAGCTTAGCAAAATTAAACAAGTAGCTGAATTTGTGTGACAGGCTGTTTTCACAGAATCTTCTTTTTGATACATACACTTTTTTTTTTTAATGTTTCAATGCCAACAAGCAAAATAGCATTGTTAAATTCTCTGAAGCAGCTGCACTAAAAAACTTAGCTCATACGTCAAGATATATTTGATTTCTTTTGCACATCATGTATTGGAGAGTTTTCTTCATGACTGAAAAGTGTATTGCCATCAGAAAAGAAACAGAGAAAAGCCGTGATACACTTACCGAATAATGAGTAATTCCACCCAGACTCTCACAAAAGCAGGTAATGGGCCAAAGGCCTCCAGGATATAGGTGTAGTGACCGCCAGATTTCTTAATGCACGTTCCCAGTTCAGCATAGCAGAGGGCACCTGTAAGAGTTAAGCTAAGGCATCACGAGATATCCAGAAATACCTTTCCAAACACTTGTAAGGTAAACAATGGAGCTGCTGCAGTATCCCAACTTCTGATACATTTTAATCCTTTTTCTTTCAAGCAATTTTATAAGTTTCGAGTCATTCAGCTAGACCCGCAGTTACCCAAGCTGTACGTGTATGCAGTTACATTTACATGAAAGCCACTGAACAAACTATTTGCTAGCAAGGTGCTTCATTACTCATCCGTGCCTTGGGAAGAGGGATGACAAACTGCTGTGTCATGCCAGCCACCCCGGCTGGCCCACCTAAGCGAAAGCCCTCTGACACACGTGCTTGTTATCAAACTACGATCAGCTCCTTGCAGCCTCAGAAATCCCTGCCTCGCCCCTGAAGGAAAGGCTGAAGACTGCATTCCCTCTCCTCAGCCATGGGGAAAGCAATCGACGGACTGACATTTGGAAGCAGGAATTGCAGGTGGAGGATTTTCCTCAGTAGTACCCCCAACACCTTACATACAGAACTCTGGGAACGGCTTGGCCCTGGCTTTCCAACACCAGTGCAGCACTGTGTGTGCAACCAACACAATGGAAGCTCTGCTCATTTCTGCATTGCCTTAAATACAGACAACTTCATGTTCTCATAGCAGGGGGCTCACTTCAACACGCGGTGCCTTTGCAACGACTAAAATAAAACCAAAATCATCATCATGCTGCCGCAGTGGGGAACCAGGTTCATGCAGAAGTGGTTCGGGCCCCCTTGGGTGAGCATTAGAGGCATTCATAGCGAGCAGCAGTTCCCAGGGAGGTCCCCAAGGCTGCCTCCAGCACAACACATTGCCTCAGCCACTACGGAGCAGGAAACAGCATGCTGCAACTATGAGGACCTGCAAGAAGATTTCTTTGCCCATGCACCGTCTGCTACTGTTGTTTAATGAGCCATCACCCAGCCTCAGAGCCAATGGATTCTCAGCTCCACAGGTCGACCTCATTGGCAGAGAAAAGGTTCACCACCTCAGTTCAATGTAGGCAGCCCTTTTGGTAGACTCTGAGAAGCCACGGGAAAACCAAAACAAAGTTGGCAAGCACTGAATCACACAGAGCTATGATCAGCAACATGTATGAAGTCTGCTCGCCGCCTGCTTTTATGCTACCAGACTTTAAGATGAAAATTACAGTTGTCAAAACCACCTAACGCGCACCAAGCCCACTGGAGCTGTAAGACGTTATGACACATTCCATCCTCCTTCTTTCACTTTGTTTGAGGCTTTGCAAAAACAAGACAACTTTTATCTGATCATCTTCAGCTTACCTGGAAATGTACTCAAAGAAACTCTTATAGCCACACTTTAAAAAAAAAAAAAAAAAAAACACCTATTGATGACTTTTCTCTTTCCAACCTCTTCTGGAGTAGCTCAGGATGAAATCAAACTGTGCTTTGATACATGTTACACAGCTTCAGCAAGACCTTAGGTGATCTTTGTATGAGATTTTATTATAATTAGGTCATGCAGGAAATTAAAAACACCCATGATATAAAAATTATGAAAAAATAACTGTAACAGGTCAGAGAGAAGAGGTAATATCTTTTCTGGGCCAAATTAGACACATCTTCACATCCTGCGATCTGGAAAATGCCCAGGAAAATCCATCTGATTTTTTTTTCCACAGACTTGACTTCACAGCCAGAAAATTACTACTATTAAAGTTAAAGCTAAACACACGATGCTTAAGCAAATTCTAGTTTGACTGAATCTAAAGACCAAGGTCTCAGGACAGGGTTGAAAATTGCATTTGAGGTCTTTCTTTATAGGGGAACTTTGCTTACTGGCAGGACTTCCATGCTAGCACAACAGATTACATTGCACGTTGTACCAAAGCATTTAACATTTGACCAAAACAGTTCCTAAATTTCTCGCATTGTCTGTTTGGCTTGGGAGGACTTATAGAGTCAACGCTGCCTTTAAGCTCAGAGCCAAGTTACACAGGGTGGCATTCGCATGTTCCACCTATTAAGCAGACACATGTTAGTCCGTGTTTGCCCTCTTTACCTCTTGCCAGAAAACAAGTCATCTCTGTTTTAAATAAAGCCAATATTCATGTTAGTTCTTCAGCTTCTTTGAGATTAACTCATTAAGTAGGTCAATGGACCCTCTGTCCCACAGAAGCCAGGGTGGGGTTTTCCACTCTGAATGGGGGCTTTGTGTACAGAACAAATAAACCGGCATTCTTCAGAATTTAATACTGTTAAAAAAGAAACACAGCAAAATTAGTAAAAACTGTCACGATCGGCAGGCCAGCAACAAAATTCGCATTACAGATTTGTTTCCATCGTGCTCTTTTTTGCGACCCAACCTTTCCAAGCCACATCGTGAGTGGGGAATAAAGGGAAAAACAGGAACATAAGACCGGGGAGAGGAGTTATTAGTGTTATTACTTTGCTCCCTTTCACGCCAACACAGATTATGTCCAGTGGGTGTTATTCCTCCCAGACCTTGACCGAGCCTCCAGGGAACTGAGTCAACCTGTCTGAACATTTCGCCGGTGCTCGCAGTGACCAGCGTGCCCTGCTGCCGGGGGCCTTACAAGCAAATGGTGAACTACTTCTCACAGCCAGAAGGAAAACATTATACGTATTGCACTTTTTACGGCATAAAGCAGACATTCGCTTTTCCTTTAGGGGTCTATGAGAAACGATTTGCGCTTACAGCCTGTGCTGACACGGCACCAGGGGACAGGAATTGCACAGCGCTGCGCCCTCCACACAACCTATCACACAGCAAAAGCCTTCCGCAGCCCTATTGGTCCTCCAGCTCCACACTGTGCCTAGATATCCAATGGCAAAATCAGACAAAAAATAGAAATAATCCACTAGCTGCCCCTCTGGACCAATTAGAAACTTTTGAGAGACTTACCAAAGAGTGAGAGGATGCCACACACTGTCCAGACAGTCAAGGACATGCCCACGCTGCCTGTGTTCTTCAGGATCCCTTTGGGCGAGATGAAGATGCCGGCTCCAATAATAGTGCCAATGATGATGGAGATCCCCCTCAACAGCGTGACTTTCTTCTTCAGCACAACCTTTTGCTCCTGGACTGGCTGCCCACTGTCCAGAGAGGGCAACCTGCCATTAGGCTGCCCCTGCAAGTAGCTCCCATTAGACGCTGTCGGCACAGCAGCTTTCCTGACCATGCTCCCGTGCCACCGGCACGCCAACGGCAGGCACAGCCAAAAAGTTTGCAGCAGCAACTCAAGGCTTTTTCCTTCCTCTGTAGCCAACTACTTAAGCCTCTTCCTCTGCCTGCTCTTATCTGCCAAGCTGCTCCTACGCGCAGGTAGGGAGCTCCTGAAGCGTGTTTTACCCTTCCGTGCTGCCTGCACAGTGCTCAGCAACACCTGTGCTTTCCCCCAGCTCGCTGGTGCTGCCCTATCATTGGAAACCAGCTCAGCTTCCGCGTGGACTTGTATTTAAGCTCTTGTCATACCAAGTTACTCCAGCTGAATGATGATGCAAATTCTCCAGGTTTGCATCAGCCATTTGAGAAACCTCTGGCATTACTCAGCACTTTTTTTTTTTTTTTAAACGGTAGGGGCATGTTGCACAACCGATCTGAGTGTGGTGGGAAGAACAAAGCCCTCGCGAGGAAACTGAGCCAGTCGAGCTCAGCACATCACCGCCGACACCCCGAGACACACTCCCCAATTTTTAAAGCAACTCGTGCTCAGAAATAAAAGCCTGCCAAAACACAAAGCTTGTCAGAGTGTGAGGGGGAAAGGGAATCAAACGGGATACGTCATCTCTGGGTCTAATCCAATTTCTTTCTCTTTCAAGCCCTCGCAGTGAAAGTTCAGTTTGCGGGGCTGAACTTCTCGCCCTGCCGCCGCCGGTCAGCCTCCCCCGGCTCAGCATCGCCTACCTGCAAACCTCCGCAGGCACTGCCTGCACCTACCTAAAGCCTACATGCAAACCCTCCTGAGCCCGTGTCGCCTAGCAACACACCCAAATCAAACTCATGAAAAATCTAGGTTATTTCCCCCGTACAGTAATTTCCACCCAGGCAGTGTTTATGGGACGTTGGTAAGCAGCTCGGCAATGCCACTTCCCCTTAAGAAAAAACCATCGAGGTTTGCAGCGCTCTCTGCTTTAGGATCTGTCAGGAGGAGGACAGCACTAGAGCTGCTCCGAAATCAGAAAGTGCCTTTCGTGTTCCCACCGAGCTTCTCTGAGCAGACGAGCAGGCTGTCAGATGCACACAAGCTTCTGTTTCACTACCTGATGACTCAAACCCGAGGAATTAAACTGTTAAAAAGAAGAACATTCTCATAAAGCAGAGCAAAAATCAATAGCCTTCAAGCACTTGTAACCTAATCAAGAGACAGCCTGTGCCAAAGGGGAAAAATCCTGCCCAGCATAACTTTTGCAGCTGCTCGTGGCTTCAGATTAGATCAGTGCAAAGAGAAATGATCCCTGCAGTTCCTGCTTAATTAGGACCTAGGACTGGGGGGGGGAAAGATAGCAGTAAAACATTTTATCATTTGCAAAGCAGGCACTGAGCTCAAAGCACAACTGTGCTTTCAAACTTGTTTGGCAAACAGGAGATACTGGAGTATTAAAACATTGCAGCTTTAAAACTCCAGCGTTTTTAAAGCCTCATATTTTCAGTTATAACTCACCTGTGACAATTTGCACTGAGATGATCTTTAAGGTCCCTTCCAACCCAAACCATTCTATGACACAAGGCATGCCAAAGCTTATCGAGTTTAAATGCACGCAAGTATAAACAGAAGGGATTTTAGCTTTTGACTACATGCTGGTACTGCTTGCCTATTTTCTGAACACATCCTACCCTTTCCTCCACCTGCTCCTGTGAACAGCAGCTGATCCCTGACCCTCCATATAGCTTGCACTCCTGTTCCCAGCACACCTCGTGCCTGCCCCTTGCATACACACCACTGGCAATGGCAGGCAGGACCTCTTCTTTGGACCCCACACAGTCCAAACCAAGCCAATTTTCACAGCAGCCCTAACACACGAAGCAAAGTAGCTGTTATGCTACCAGAATTGTTTTCCGTTTGTGTACATTTGTTGGGCTGTCCCCCAGGAAGATTATAAATGCCTGAAGTAAGTAACTAGATTAAACCAGGAAAAAGCATTAACCACAAAACTGGGCTGGGCTGATGACCTTCATTTTAATTTTCAAAGGCTGTTTAATGATGAGACACATGACATCTTGAAGCATCTAATAGCTTAAGGTAGTCATTCTTAACTAATGCTTACCCATTATTTCAACAGGAAGATGGCTCTGAGATCAAACCCAAAGTTCAATCAGCTCCCAGATGATCCCGAAGCAGCTCCCAGCAATCCAGCTGTCTGCATCAGCTATTCAGTAGAAATGCTGGGCAGTATAATGGTTTTCTAATTTTATTTGATCACTGGCCAGAAGAATGCAAAAATGTTCTGAATCCACATTTGCCCTTTGGACATCGCTATTAACACCCCCACACACACAGGGAAAAGTGTGCTTGCTGCTTCTGTCATGTGGGGATAGCAGGCATACAAAGCTTAAGACTGTGCAAAATTCCCATACTGAAATTTCTAAGGTGTGAATTAAGGAGGGACAGAAACAGAGAACGCTTTTTCCTAAATATTGGCAGCTTGCTACTGATCACGCTATGCACAGCTTTCCCGGTGGATGCTGTTGCATACACTGCTTCCCAATGCTGTCCATTAATGACAAACATACATTTAAAAACGAGGACCACTTTTTCTCCTCTGCATTCAAAGCCTGCTTCAAACTATCAGGACAGAGAATACTTATTTGGTGCCAAGGGATGATTTGCAGTTTCCTGGAAATTTCATAGGAATCTTCTGCCAGCCAAGCCCAGCCCCAGTGCTGGACAGGGCCCGTCACTGCCTGCTACCCCACGTTACCCCACAGACTCCAAATATCTTCTCATCATCTGTAGCCCACCAGCCGCTTTCATTTGGGTTATTCATAACAGAGCAAGGGCTGTGGCATCACTATGCAACCACAACACTAAAGTCAGTGTCTTTTTCACAGAGCTCTTCTGAAAGCACGGGGCTTAACCTGCCCAACATTCAGAAAGGCCCTGTTCTGCCATAAAAATCTGCTCTGGAAACAGAACAAAAAGATAAAAGATGCAATTTTCTTTAGACTGATGAAATTATTGAAAGTAATGTTTCTAAAGACGATTCTCTGAAACTAAACTTTCAACCCCTAATGGCAGCTGTCATTGTGCAGAGCCTTTTATTGTTTTTCCTCATTGTTATTTTGTTTTTGTTTTCCCCCAATCCATAGACATTTTCTCCTGAGCAAACATTTTAAAGCATAACCTAGATCATCACTGTGAAATGGTTTCCTTTTGAATCACACCATCAGCCCTGGACTACCCCATCCCTTGCCTGTTTCAGACAGAATCCCTTATCAGGTGGGCAGGCAGGCAGGCAGGGCTCCCGCACCCAAAATCTCCCAAGAGCTACAGTGCTACCCAAAGGGGAGAGGCCCCACAGCACTGCCTGACAGCTGCCACCAGGACCAGCAGTGTTGCTGGCACCACGCCTGTTGGCTGTGATAACCCCTCTGACAGCTGCCCTGCAGTACTCTAGCAGATAAAGTACTTAAGCATCAAGCGGAAAGTAAAGGTACTGCAGCGGTTCATAGGCTGAAAACACTCGATACTGCGGCACTGAAGTTTTTCACACTAGTAGAGCTTGTGCCAAATACCTGGACACAGCTACACCTTGATTCTGAAGAAGGTATAATGTGGATATTTCCCCTGGGAAATGCTACCACACACACACACACACAGAGCATTCCCCTGTATGGGAATGCTACAACACACACACAACAAAGTAAAAGACCTAAAATTCAAGTCTGGACTTGAGTTTCCACTTCTCAAGCCCACAAAACCTCCTTCAATTGAAGGTGTAGCAAGCATATCTTGATAATCCTTCCAGACATTTGTATATCTGCTCATCGCATCAAGCAAATCAAGAGTCGCAAGCCAAGCCTCCAGGCCACACATTGCCACAGTGACTGGAGACACGGGAATCAAAAAGGAAGTACAGCAAGACCGAAGAAGCAAGGAAAGCCCCGAAGTCTTCTGTGTGGGTGGTGCAGCTTGAAAACATTGCTTAGAAAACTGAGCTGAGACTTCTGCATAATCCTGACTGTTTCCAGCCTTGAAAAGCAGCCCTGTAGGAAGGTGGTAGTACGGTTTCAAATGTCAAAGGAGGGCAAAATACCTCCAAGTGTTTGTTTTTTTTTTTTCATGTAGATAATCTAGCATTGAAAAGTTTGGACTGGGGATTTTCTGTTCCTTTTGTAATGTTAAGAAATATTTTAACTAGCGTTGGGGAAAAAAAAAGCAATCTGTAAGAAATTTAAAAGCTAACGTGTCATTGGGAATTAAGTGAGAAAAGCATCATCATGAAGTACAGAAGTGTCAGTAGATCAGGACAGGTTTTTATGTTGTAATGAAAACCTGGAACTGCAAGAAGATGAAAACAATCTGGTATTGTCTCTACTACAGTCCAAAATTTTAGTTAAAAAAAAATGGGATTTCAGAGAATGCAGGGGAGGTGTTATTTTGTAGTCAGAGACTCGCAAACTCAATTATTTTGCATTCCAATTTGTGCTGAATACAAAGAAGATACTTCGAAGAAAAACAAAACCAAAAAAAAAAAAAAGAGAGAGAGAGAGAGAAGGAATGAAATATATCCCCAGTTCAGAGAATTTAAAAATAATAATAATAAAAAAAAATACTAGAAGAAATCCAAAAGCAATTCAAATGTTATTTCTTGTATTTTCAGTAAAAGGCTTCCAACAAAATGCCTACGCAGTCAGCAAATAAAAGTCTGGTTTCAAGAAGACTGCAGACAACGATAGCAGTTTAGAAAGGAAATACTTCTGAAAGATTCCCTGTCTCCAATTTGCTGATAGCTGCCTATCAATTTTCAGCTAGCGAAGAAAAAAAGGGATTTCAGAAATCCTTCCTATTTTTCTCACCGCTAGAGCTTTATTTCAAACAGCAACCATGATGATTTCAGCCAAACTGTTTGACATTTTAATGATTTTTTTTTTAATGGGCAAGAATCATCATTCCCTGGTGCCAAGCAAAAAAGCTCCAAATGAGAGAAAGCCGATTCTTACTGAAGCCCTGCATGCATGGAAACATGATTGTGTTTCATACCATCTCATTTTTCATATATGGGATCTATGCAATTATAAACTAAACAACTTTTCTTTGTTTGAATCAGCAGAATGAGACAATTTTCAGAGTCACTGTGTTATTTTTCCTTGTCTTTTGGATGCACACGCTGAGATGCCCCCATGACTTCCAAGAATCAAGACCTTGGGGGTAAATTTCTGTCAAAACTGCATGTGTCAGATACCTGTCACAACAGCAAGATTCTTGTTGGCTTCAGGAAGCGGAGAATTTCCTTGTCTCAGCCTAGGCAGAGCTTATGAACAAAATTAATTGGTGTTTCTGAAAAGTTAGGATATCTAAAAAATCGAGACAGTCAATTAGCACCGAGAAGGTTTTCTTTGCTACTTCATTTCTCCTTTTGCTTGATAAGAGCTTTTCACAGTAGGTAAAAAGCTTATAATGTGAAAAAATCATGTAAGAGCTGCTTAGATTATCACATTTAGACTTGGCAATTTAACTACTCCCCATTTGCTTTTATTGTATTTTTCATACAATTTATCCCATATTGTGTACACAAGAAATAGGATGCTGGGGCATTTACCTTACTCCTCTGTTTGGCCAGGCCCTGTACTTTATGTGAATTATGTCCTTCCATGATGAGTCAAATCTTCCTAAAAAATCATTTAAAAGAGTTACTGATACCTATCCCAGTTCACAGGTGTGGCAGAGAGATTCAGCCACTGAATCCTGTCACTAAAATAATCTATACAAAATCTTGGAAAGGGGGCTTCAAGAACTCGAGCAAAATTTTAATTTACTGGCCACTCCACAGGGAAATCTTTCAGATCACTTGTCTTAATCTGAACTCCAATTCCTTATTCTCACCCCAAGAGAAGGCCACCCTTCTTTTATGTCAAGTTTAATGAGCTCATTCCCCTCCTGTTGCATGGAACTTAGACTATACAGAGAGCATAGATTCAAAGTTATTTGATTTTTCTGAAATAGAAAACTACACTCTTAGCCAAGCACCCAAGAATAATTGTAATGGGATTTTTAGTTCACTTCTCATTTCTCTCTCAATTGTCAGATGCAGCAATGTAGTTGCATCCATGGATTTCTCTTTTGGTTCCTTTAATATAGCTTTTTGTCTGGAGACCAACCAAGTCCTGGCCACAGCTTCTAGCAGGTCACGAACACAATAAGGTCAGGCTCCAGTCAATAAACTACCAGGTAGTTATGGCTTCTTTAACATCAACAGCAACGGCACAACATGTGCTTTCAGAGAGATGGACAAAATCTTCTCAGTCAAGGCTTGAAGCAGTGACAGTTTACCACAAGCTGGGATTAAACAGCAGAAAAGCAAAAGCACTACTCTATGCGGGTGTGCAGAGATGTTTCACTGATGATTGGTGGTCAATCATTCCCACTGGCATCGTAATTTAGCATGGAAATGTGCCCTATGGATCCTAGGAGGAATCATTTTATTGGCATCTAAATGCACATACTACGTCTTCTTGAAGTATTAAAAACTCCATCAGAAAGAGCACTCATTTGGAGCACTGCCACGGCAGTTCAGCGGTTTGTACTGGTGCTGCTCCATATATTATTCCTGCATTTTAATAGATCAGAACATCTTAGTGATGAGATCAGGCTCTGTTTCTTCTTTGAAAGTGAAGTTCCTCTTTTCCACATTCATAGTGCACTCTTCAGAGATACGGTCTATCTAAGCGTAGTCGTTTCTTCATGTTTTGTGATATTTAGTTATAAGATTATGAAGCCAATGTAAAGCAAACATAGGCAGTGTGTGGGTATGATGGGGGTATCTCCATGCTGTCCACATTAGATTTCAAAATTATGTGCAAGTCAGCTGCACCATCAGAAATCTCTTCACTGTCATTCTTCTGTCCAGACCCCAGCACCACATTTGCAGGGAAGCACAAGGTAGCCAGAGCCTTAAAAGCCATGTCTCCAGGAAAACAAAAAGCAGTGCCATGGATTTCTAAGTACATTTCAAATTCATTCTTCATATATAAGCTTACAAACAACTGGCAGATAAATCCCCTCTGCTTATAACGCATCACTTCTAGCTTTTTGCCATCCCTCCCAAACTTAATCTAGGCCAAAGACGAAGAGCTCTTCTACCAAATGCCTCCGCTTTTATCATAGGCTCTTTTACAACTAAACATATACTAATTTCAGTGTTTTTAATATCTTGTTTTCACATCAAGGAGGAGAGTTTAGAGGACTCTATAGAGTATACTTAGAGGACTCTATAAGAGTACACTTTGAGGACTCCTGCCTTAAAATAAAGTGATATAATCAGTATTGCTCTTGCTTTTCCAGAGGGTCCTGACTCTTCACCATAGGGAGGGTGGCAGAGGGGAACGCTATGAGATAACAGACTCAGGCTCCTCTCTCACACACACGCCACTAAGACTTGGAGCCAATACTTAGAGTAGAAATGCATCTAGCCAGCTGTCCGTAAAGCAAATGCAAATGTGTCCCACAGCATAACCTGTCACACACTGAAGCTGACCTCTCCTGAGACATCTCTGTTACAGGGTAGTTTATCAGCTTTGTGGGTCAACACACAAATAATAACTGTACTTCAGTAAAAAACAGTACATGAAATTAACTACGGTCGTTTTCAAGTAGCACAATACATCCCTGTAAAACGTACTCCTTCCATGTATACAGGGCTAGAAATGGTTACTGAAAGATGCTGTACTATAAACCATATGAACACTTACTGGAGAACAGCTCAAAGTATCACAGAAATTTAAGCTGGTGGACACCTGGCTTTCTCCTTTGTCAATTTCTATTCAGGTTACACAATGTAGGATTTATATATGTATATAGATATATATATATTATTCTTAATTTTTAAAGCTTCAGAATAAATGTCTATTTGGACAGGAAAATTGTCTAAGCAAAGAGATCATGATAATAATTTAAGGATATTATAAAAATTAATAATTAACTAACTTCAGTTTATTACAACCTTTCAGAGAAGCTGGGAAAGTACCATACCCCAGTTTGGTTTTCTGAAAACCACACAGATGTAAGGCACTTCCTCAGGCACCAAAGTAACATGCTTGGTACTCCAGAGATATTGTTACTTGTCCTTTACTTTCATTTTCCTTTTTTTTATTCTCACCTTTTCTCCCACTTAAAGTAAACTCTTCAAATTCTGAGCTAAAGTAGAAGCCTTTTTGAATTTCCTCTTATTTTTCTTTATCTTTCCATACCCCTTTCCAGGGCAATGAATGCCCAAGTCTTGTGAGTCTCAATGAATAATGTCTCATTCATTCTTTGACCCCAGACCCCATCAATATTCCAGATAGTTTAGGTAAGCCCCTACCTAGCAGGCAGTTTATCCTAGAGTTGTTTATTGTCCTGCCTGCCCTTTATGCTATGTCAGTATTACACATTTGAGGACTTGACCAGCCAGCTCTGATCCAGCCTTGTGTGTCCACACTAGGGCACAATCAAGCAGAAACCTCAGTGAAGAAACAGACATTGCCTTTTAGCATCAGTGTCACTTTTTAACCTTGTCTGAGGGCTGCCACATCTGTTTCCCTCCAGGGCAGAGCCAACCACACCAGCTTAAACCACAGAGGGCAAATGTTCTCCCTCTCCACCCAGGGGCCCTGGTTTCTGAGGCAGACTAGCTAGCAGGCTGAATAAATAGTGAATTAGGACCGAGGACCAGGGCTCAGACCTCGGTCACATATGCAATGTAGACACTTGTAGTGTCTACATCATAAACTATCAACCTCCTTTGCTGTTTCATCTTCTCTGTGATTCCTCCATAGGCACCATCCCTCACTGACTGATAAAAGAAAGACAGCTTAGGTATTTCAATACACTTCACTATCTATTCTCAAACAACTTAAATTCTCAGGTCATTTTTGGCTTTGCTTTTTACCTCAGCTGGCTGCAGCAGAGATATGCTAGATCTTCCAACTCAAGAGTAGAAAGACAGTATTGTCTGTTTTTCCCTAGAACCAGCAATATCATCAGAATGGGAACCACTCTATTACAGGTAATTTGGGAGTGATTCCATTGATTCTCCAACTCCTACCTGTGTGCCTCAGGGGAAAAAAAAAAAATTAAACCTCCTGGGATATTTAGAGGAATTAATATACGGTGACTGGCACTACAGCTACAAAGCTGGGCCAGGACTGTGAGCATCCAGTTACAGCAGCTGGCTGGCAAGGGTCATGCACCAGGATGGCAGATGAGAACTGTGCCCCCTGCTCAGTTCTCAGGTCCTTTCTCAAATGGGAAAGGCTTCACTGCTCCTTTATCATTAAGGAAAAACAGAAGAGGCGCTGATAGTCAAAACACCAACAAGCACCAACAAATCGAGTAGCCAGAACAGAGAGGGTTTTTGATGGGCTGTCATCTTTGCTAAGCTGTACCGAATGGAGGATATCTCCATGAAGCACAGTGTAAAGGACTGAAGAATTTTATGTCATAGGATGTATTTGGCTTTACATTTCTAATATTACTTCCCAAGACAAAATCTACTCTGAACACACTGGGTGACAAAATCGGAATCCAACCTCCTGACAATTACTCTGTCAGAGAGCTGGAAATGAGAAACAATGCTCTAAGCCACCAGCCATCTTACTAACTCTTCCTTCATCTTCCCATGAGTGTTACAAAGTCCAGTTTTCCTGGATGTGTTCCCTGTCCCCTGGTCTTCTGCATGGCATACATGCAACTATGTATTTGGGAACCAATGCACCAACACACTGGAACCACAGTGACAGGCAAGTCTCTCCAAGACTTGGTAAAGCTTTTTACAAACCCTGTTTCAGTTTTAACTGTTGGGCTTGTCTTACCCCAGCCTAATCTATCCATATATAGAAAATCCATCTCTATAAAGTTCAGGATCTCCTAATAAGTGAATCCATCTTTTTCAATCTGAAAATGAACGAATCTTCCCACTGCGAAGAGTGCAATGTATCGCCCATTCACTTGGTGCATTTTCTGTTGATTTACACAAACAATACAAATGCAATTTTCAATCACTTAGTCTAAAGACCAAAGCAAAAACTCCTAGCCTTACATATACTAGGGGCAGAACTTTTTTCCTTTAAATCCTACCTTGAGCTGAGCATAATAAACTCAAATGACGTGAAACCACAATATGTCTTGTCAGAAAGCAAGCTGCAACTCCTCGGGGTAAAACACCCACACATTTGTATTTCCTCTCACATGGCCTTGCATATGTTTCCTCTTTTCCACCTCTGACGATTAGTAACTGACTTGGGAGAGCAGAGAGTGGAGAGGAAGATGGGGGCAAAAGCCAGGAATTGTGCAAACCTCTGAGTTGAAAAAAAATGTTTTCTTCCTTCTTTTGCCCGCTAAGTTTGCATTAGTTTTCTTGCATTCCACAGCTGTAGCTATCACCAGCATTGTTTATAAGAGAAAATTGTCAGAGTATGCAAAAGTAATTCCAAAGCTAAAAAGCAGGAACGCTTCAGCCTCTACACTCTGGATTTTCGTGTCTGTTGGCAGTTTCCGTAATTGAAGCAACAGATTCAAAACTCAGCACCACAAAATATATAACGAGGTATAGCAGTACAAAAGTTTACTGGGTTAAAAGGAAACCTGTAACAATTTTGTTCAGCAAACAAAGACTGAAAGTAAAAATAACACTTTGGGAACAAAAGTAAATATGCATTAGTTTGTTTTTTCCTTGGAAATAAATGTCCATGTGCTTAGCTATCACCAGAAGAGTGAATTTTTCAGCACACAAGAGAGGATGCAAGGGTGGATGAAGGTACTTCTGGCTCCTTCCTCTGATGCTCTCTGTATTTTATCAGAGCCTAGGGATTATATGGCTTGGTCCCTGTTCAGATATGAAAAGCCATACCCGAAGCATTGCCATAAGGACTGCAAGACAGAAATAGGAACTGAAAGGGCAGGCAGGCTTCAACACAACCCCAGCATCATCGCTGCAGAAGTAAACGAAAAACCTCTATTTGAGTGATTGCCTTGTAGTGTAGTCTATCAACTCCGGGTCCAGAATCCACCCCCTGCATAAATATAAATTGGCCAGATTGTGTGGAAAGTACCCAGGCTAAACATTTTCAATCGCCTCTTTGAGAAAATTGAATTGTACCCATTGGCAATATCTATCACGGTGAGAAAGGGACGCTTCTTTCCTCCAGACAAGACAGATATGCAGTTTAAACTTCTCTGTTACCAAAATGTCCTTCCTACGTACCTGTCAGGCAAACTAGTGGCTTTGCACGATAACCTGATAACATGAAGTTCTGCACAGCCTCCCTGGTATTTGAAATAAAGCTGCTGCCTACAAGTATGCTGAGTAGATAGCCAGGTTTTGTTTGGCTTCCTCTGCATGCCATTTCTGCTGCCATACTCCTCTACTGGTTTGAAATTACAGAAATTTATTTGCTCCCAAGGCTCTTCAGTATATTGGTTTT
Source organism: Anser anser (assembly GCF_964211835.1). Classification (NCBI taxonomy): domain Eukaryota; kingdom Metazoa; phylum Chordata; class Aves; order Anseriformes; family Anatidae; genus Anser; species Anser anser. The sequence goes on along the minus strand of NC_139724.1, from coordinate 38,560,458 downwards.
GGTTATTTTTCTGTTCGTCAGAAAGATAGTCCCATCCTCTAGAGTCTGACACCATCCTGAAGAGCAAAACATTTAAAACAGATTACAAGCAGCATGCATTCAAATAAATTACATGTTGAAATGCGTCAGTTAAATTATAATGCTCAATTAGACAGCTAATTATGTTGAAAATGCAGTTGTGTGCATAAATTGATGGCCACTCCCCCAGCCTGCCTGGCTGCTTCCATTCATACATTGTCCCTATGTAAGTTTTATCTTTCAAATATCACCTGATGGAAGGTTTATTTAAGTGCAGTCACATGCTGCTTTACTGGTATTTCATTTTTTTTTAATAATATCAAGTACTATTCAGCATTCCCACTGAGTTGTACTACCTGCCATCAGAATTTTAGTGCTGGTAGGATTTGTGGACTTGGTTCCGAGACTTGTCAGGGTCACATTCCCAAAGGGCTTTCCCTCCTTTCATGAAGTCTCACTTTTAATTACCCTCACTGCATCATTTTACAAGAATAAGATCAATTTCTTTTTATTTCACATGCACATATGAATTTTACAATGACCTTCTGAATTAACAAAGAAGCTGTGCATGAAACTATAACTGACACATTTATGTTTATAAAACAGTATTAAAATTTGCATTGCACTCATTAATACTAGACAGGACCTGGAAACCAAGTAGGAAGAAGACTGTCGGAATCAATTAATCAAAATTTGATTTAAGGATAATACTTTGAATGACAAAATGGATCCACATACATATTTATGACATATCATCCCACAATCATCGTGCAAGAGAGATCTTTCCAGATATATTGTCCCTGTTTCACCCTCCATTCAATTTCTGTAGGTTTGCCATGTACACTAGCATACAAACTGGCTGAAGCGTTTATACACAACAAAGTCCAAGCGGTCATAATGGATGAGATATAAGAAGAGCTAAACGACTTGTCTGGTGTTTCCAGACTGTGACATTATCTCATGCCATACAATATGAAAGGGACATCAGTAAAGTTCATCAGTATCACCATGTTTGAAATTTAGGCAAAAATAAGCACGATACCTCCAAGGAGAGAAAAATAACCTCTAGTACAGCTCAGCATACTACTGGTAGCATTTCAAACAGTCAGCTGTCTTTTTCAGTTCTTATGCTTAGATGATACAAAAAAATTAAAGGTGAGAATAATAAAAAAAAAAAAAAAAGAAAGAAAGGAAAAGAAAGAAAAAAAAAAAAAAACAAAAACAAGCCTGACCATTTTCTTTTCTTTCTTTTCTAACTGTTTGGTCTTTCTTCTGAATTGTCAAAGGTACAGTTTTATTTTAAGGTGTAAAACAATGTGATAGAGTTTCTCCACACTGTCAGGCCATATACGCCAGAATTATTTGTTAAATTGTTCCCAGTCAGACTGTATTTCATGATAATCCATGTAAGAGACCTGCCAGTAGAGAAAAAAAAAAAGTAGCCCCATATCTGTAGGTCTGAGTACATAAGGTAGTAAAATCCAGCTTCTCGAGACATCAGAATCAATCTGGATAAGTGCTGCGAATGACGACGTGTGAACCGTGACTTTGACAACACAACAGACAGAGTGATCTATTGTACTATGTTTTTTTTATTTATAACCTCTGTGGTCATTCAGGAAGGAAAGCATTCATAATTACGCTCTGCATGTCCTTTCAGGACTTGTAGTAGTTCTTCTGAAATATCTTGACAACTGAAATCCAGGGAATTCCAGGGTATGTTTTTTATGGCACGTTACAAAATATCAAGTTGCACTCTGAAAATAAAAATGCTGTTTAATCCTTTTTTCAAAAATTGTGTTAAAATCCACACATCAATTTCTGACACATCATTCTGAATCACTAGTCATGGCACAACAGACTACTTGAAATACATAGACACAGGGTTAGTATTAATCATTTGGTCCTAGGTCTCTGAGCAGGGCCAGCCTGCCAAGCCAGAGAGTGACACTGAGAGGGGATACAAACTGCTTAAAGATTTTTAAAGGTTCTTATGACTGTCACTAAGCTCAGTGCTCCTCAACAGATTGAAAAATGTGAGAGGCTTTCCAGTTGAAGTCACGTGTGTATTAAAGAGGATTAACATGAAAAGCCAACTAGCAAACGTCAATATCTTTTTTTCCCCATTTTTTTAATCCTCCTTTCTTTCTATCTTGCAATAAAACATTTTTTGCCTCCTATTCTATAAATTTTCCCCTTTTGGAACAATGCGTAAAGGAAGCTGGAAGTCATTTAATAGATACATCTAGCACAACAAAATTCTGCGCTACAGACTCTGCAGATGAGGACTGTGCAGTAAATCTCACTCGAAGCAGAGAGTATTAAATCACAGAACTGCTGGAACAACTCAGGGTCACAACCATTCATTTACACAACTCAGTTGTTGTATGCTTATCTCTGCATTCTCTCCAGTCCCCACTGCGTATATCAACAAAACCTGTTCAGTCAGAAAAACACCTTTGGGTTAGCTTCCAAAGCCACTTCAGACAGAAATAAAATAGAAGCGTTTTGGATGAATCAAGCTAAGCTGCAGTCTTCACGGAGTGACACGTCTGCAGAAGCAGAGGGAGGTCACACAGCCTTGTCCCATCAGCTGGGCAGCTTTCGCCCTCACCTACACCTTCGTGGCATCATTGACATCGTGGCTTGGGCCAGTTCTGTAGACACTGCTCAAACACTGTACAGTGGGAAAAAGTGGGTCCAGCAATCTGGGGTTAATATTGAGCCAATATTATTTATCTTTCTCCTCTAGGAACATTGCCTTTCACAAGGAAGACGCCATCTCTGGTTACTTCATTACCTGTTGCTTACCAGCTTAAGGCCAGCCCCTCACCATCAGCACAGCACTTCTTCAACTCTTGGCAAATTGGGCTCCCCAAGGAACACCATCCACCTGCAGGATGTTAGAGTGAAATTTTCTAGGTTGCATTTTTCAACAACTTTAAGGAAATAGATGATAAAAAGGAAAAACAAATCCCATTCCTACAAATTTCTAACATAGGATTATTTTTTTCCCATTAAGGTTGCTGAATATAGTTCAGAAGAGCAATTTGACATCTGCATGCATTTAAACTATGAACATCTCAACATCTCCCTTTAAAATTCCTTGGGAAGTAGTGGCCAGATTTAAATGCCAGAGATGAGGAAGATAAATTTCTGAATGGGACCCCTGAGAGACAGATTATAGTACACTGTAGCTATTACATTAAGTTTTCTCCAGGTGGAAAAAAAAAAAAAGCCAAAGGTAAAAGAGACCCCTGGGTCTCTTACACTGTTCATTCAGGTCAGAAGCTTTTATAATGCTTAAATATTTTTAATCTGATTCCTCCAGAAAAACCTCAAACAAAAAGTATTTACCTCTCTTAGTAAAACCCTCCCAAAGCTGGCTGAGCCCACGTGAGCTACAGACGTGAAGTGAAATGTTGGTATAGGAGAGACTGATCATAAACACTGGCCTAATGCTTCAGGGCAATCCCTTCTTCTCATGCCCTTCTGTGAGCAAAATAAACTTGACATGGGCCAGCTCTGCTCAGAAACAGCCCCAAAAATGGGTTAATTTAGATAAAACAAGCAGGATGTTATCCCACTGTAGTTATTTCATTTCTTATAATTCATATACTCTTCATTCAATTACCTTACACAAGATAATCTATGTATCAGGGCTTAATGAGGACAAAATACCCATCAAGGGATATCTGTTTGCTGCATTTAAGGCATTAACCACCTGAATGCTATTCAGTTCTCTCAGACATCTTTAGCTCCTGCTTATTCAGGAAGAGGTTTTTAGGCATAAAAAGCACAACTTCAGCAGATTATTGGCTTTGTGAACTTTTAAAAATATATATTCCATAGCAAATTAAAAAAATACATTCAGACAGATTTCATAGATCACAATCATGTTAAGCAGAGAGTATGGCAGATCCTCATTTTGAAGCAAATAGCGTTTGCACACTGATATTAGTAACTCCATCGTTAGTCCCAGCACATAGGTTACACGTGAAAAACAGAGAAACAAAATTAAGAGGAAGAAAAATTGAGCTTAATGGTCTTTTTTTTTTTTTTTCTTTTTTGAAGGGGGGTGCAGAGAAGGAGGTCCGTGAGCAGCTTCTTGCATCCAGTTGTTGAAAAAACTGCATATTGGCTGCACAACAACCTCTGTCACGAACCATCAAGAAAATGCTGAACCCTATACTACAAACCACCTTCACTGCAAAAGTAACTACCAGCTGGCAGTAGTAATCAGGAACATAGTAAATTTATTTATCATACTACACAAGCAGCATGAAAGAAAAAAGGGAAGCAATCTTGCACATTTACTTTCTGCACAGCAGTGCAGAAAGAATTGCAGGGCCGAGTCTACGTGAGTTAACTACACTTATTCCAGAATCTCAGCAAATGAACTAACCACTGACCGACCTCAGCCCATAGCCGCAGAGACACTGACAGTACTGATCATTTCATTTTTGCATGGCTATCAAGCGATTTGTTTTGCTTTAAATGGAAAGCGGCCCACCCTCCTTCATCTTTTGGGTTCAGTATACCCATTATTAATAGGAAATTTGCTCCCGTTGCCTCTTTCATACCTTTCATCATAATCTTGTGCTTTTGGCATCACTGTGAAAATCATTATAGATCAGTGAATTATAAACAACAAATTGGGCTTTTTACTTATGTCAGGTTTTCTAATGTAAATTCTGGTAATTTTCACCAAACTTCCTCCCATGTAACGAACAAGAGGGAATTTTTCACGCAGCTTTTAAAATAAGGAAAACATTGCATAGCCTCCAAATGACTCTGGACAACAGGAGGGTCCTGGCACTTCTGTTTTCACCGCACACCTGCACTCACACTTCTCCTTTCTTGTATTCACCGCTAACCTCACAGGCCTCACTGCATACCCAGTGACTCCTATGCTTAACTTCAATCTGGTAGTCATAGTTCATAAGCTGTAAACCCTTCAAGGCATGGATTAAGCCTTAAATTTAAACGTGTAAGCCAACCCACACAACAGAAGTGCCTCAGACTGTTTGAACAGGGGCATGCACAGGCATCTTCCCACCCTGGGTACTCATGCTGCTGTGGCTGCTCTGGTTCCACTGCCTGAACCACTTCGCCTCATAGCAGGCACCTCTCCACACTGAAGGATAAACACAGCGACAGTCAGACAGTTCTTGAAACCCAGCTGGACCCGTCACTGTGGAAAATAAAGCCACACAGTACAACGTGCTTCCTCTTCCAGCTTTACCGATGGACCAGAACCAAAGACTTCCTCACGATACGGGAAGCTGAGCAAGAACATCACTGCTTCAGTAAACTTGTTGCATTCAGTTCCGCGAAGACAGGTGACTGCTGAAGCCCCTGTCGCTTCCCAGATATTGTTAGATGTGCAAAACTGCCTCTATTTAGACTGCTGTGATTCCTACACTTACTGCAGGACACCGTCTATACAAGGTTCACCATCACAGCTACATCAGTTGGCACAGGAGGGCAAAATAAATCACTTTGTCAACCCAAACAAAGATAGCAAAATTCTCGGTGTAGAAACAGATTCATTAATATCTGAGTACTTTGCAGGCTTAGCTTATGTCATTTGTCATTTTTTGTGCTATGCAAATACTCCGCACCTCTGCTAGGCAGCTTCTCCACCTTCCCCATGTTAACATCGTGACACGTGCTAGTGTATGTTACCATAGCTGTTCTAATGCTGGCAAGGTCAACATGAGTGCTCAGCATCTCCAACATTTTTTTTTCCATTTGTATTTTCTCTATGAGGAGTAGAAACTCTGCCTCGAGAAGGTGGATTCATTACAATATTTCTCTTTTCTTCTTTCAGGAACGGGTCATCAGAGACAGGCAGAGGTTAGCCTGGGCTCATAAAAAGACACAGAACATGCAGAGCATGCTGCAAGAACTGCCTTGTATTCACCCCTTGCCCCGTGCTAAGTTAATATGAAAACTATGCATGATTAATTTTTAAAAAATTGGAAAAGATGATGCCTAAGGCATCTCTAATCAACTTGCTTGGCGAGGTACCTACAATTCTGCTGTGGTCCTGCACAGCAAATAAGCTACATAGAATTTTAATACAGCAATTACCGCCTGCCACTTCAAGATAATGATTACCTACGAACCCATTTAAGATGTGTGTGTATGTGCATCAGCAAGAGGGATAAATTACAGGCTCCTTCATACAAGGAGGTGGCAGATTGAGGTTTTTATCAGGTGAACTACCCCCTAACACTCACACAGGGTAAAAGAAGCCATCCAGGTGAAGTGAATTTACAGCAGACTGTATCTGCTACCATGACCCTTTGCAGTGCTCCAGGGTCAGATAACGGCAGCGTAATAAAAACAAGAAGCAGGACTGCCCATCCAACCCACAGCACCCAGCATTAAAATAAAGCCAGGAGTCTGCCAAATATAGCAGCATAGACACATTTTGGGACAGAGAAAGTGTTGATAAATGAGGAACTAGTGCTAGGAAAAGTGGAAAAGAGGGTTGTGAGAACACTCCTGTTACAGGGAAAAGAGGAACTTTCAACTTTCAAAAAAAAAAAAAACCTGCATCATTTCCCACTCCTGTGTTTGTCTTTCTGACCTGTCCCTGAGCTCCTCTGCTTTTCAGACACATCCATATAATCCTTCTGGGCCATAAAAGAATCTCACAACAAAAGGTGGTGTAGTTCTCTGCTTATCTAACATTACACAGCCCAGCTTTAAACCAAGTGCAGCCAGATGCAGAGTCAGAGGTCACCGGTTATTTTTAAGCTCCATCTCTCTACAAAAAGCTTTTCCCATGGATGTTAACTATCAGTTGAAGTAATTGTGTGTATCCTAGTGCATGTCAAGATATTATTATGCTAGATCCAATCTACAGCAAGCTTCTCTCTAACAACACAAAAGTAACGCTATGTATTGTGATGACATACTGATGGACAAACTTTGCAGAATCTTGTTTAAGTCAGAAAAATGCAAGAAGCTGCACTTGGAGAGAAATGAAAAAAAAAAAAGAGGAAAAAAAAAACAGCATGGCTATACAATTTGCTCATACCTGAGACTAGCAGACCCTGGAAACATAAAAGGAATCACAGAAGCAGCAAGTTATTGCTATATGTCCCCACCTCAGTCAAGCAAGTCTGCTCCTATGCTGAAAACTCACTATATAAATGAGTGTGGGAGGTGGACATTTTGTAAGCATAATATGATATATGCCTACATTCCTCACTCTCCCCTGACAGCTGCCTCATACTTGGGTCTTCTTTCTGGAAATTGCATATCATTGCATGTCAGGCATGTCAGGTCAAAAAGATTTGAGATCTGACTTTGCTGTTAGCTCTTTGTCCATCACGCATTCAAACATACTTAAAATCAAAATGAAGATGTCACTGAGTTATTCATCATCTTTATCTGTATTAAACAATACTGTTCTTTTTTCTTCCTGTTTTAATTCCACTTCAGATTCTTTTCTTTTTCATAGAAATGTCTTCACTAATTTAGAGGATAGCGCAAGGAAAGCACAGTTAATTATCAGGGTCACAATCTCAGCTCTTGATCTTTCAGTACTTACAATTGTCTCCCCAAGCCCAGCAGTGTGCCAAAGAAGAGGAAAATTACATCTGAATAGAATGCAAGCAAAGATGATCAGCATAGGCTGCAACGGAGGTTGAAACACCCAGCAATTGTAAAACTGTAACAACTACAGTAAGGAAAGATATGGAAGTATCCATCATGTAAGGGAATCTAACCACATACGAATGAACAAAGCAAAATGCTAAGCTGTGCAATCACCTCGCTGCTATGGTGGGGGATGCCAACGCTAGGACTTTTGCTGAAAAGCAAACTGCTAAAGCACAACCTTTGCAATGAGTGCATGACAATAAATACTTCTCATCCTGTGCCTAATGGGTAGCTTTTGAAAATGAAACGTCTAACACACTTTGCATTTTTTTTATCATCATTTCTACTACACCAGGCAGTGATTTTTTCTATTTGTAGGGGCATCGGGCAATACTGGCACCAGTGCTTCTAGCTGTAGGAAAACAGAAGACTGTAAAGCCATCTGTATTCTGCTTTAATGTAATATTGAAATTAGCTTTAGATAGGTGACACCAGCAGCAGCTTCATCACAGCCAAAAAATTATAGTGTTTGCTTTCTTTTACAATACATTTCACAGTTTATATAACATACTAATAACCTTATGCAGTGTGTGAATATCTTTGGCATACTGGCCAAAATAGATCTCGTCTCCCTTTAACCCACCAGTAAGTTTCTAAAATGATGTTATAGTTCAATTACATTATTCTTCTGGAAATATAACAGGAGATGAGTGTGGGTATTAAGTCATTATTCAAGCTTACAGTTGCACCTCAGTTGTAGTGTTTTTTTCAGCAGTGATGCAAGGGGAAAATGTTGTCACTTTTAAAATCTAATAGGGAAAGATAGAAAAAATCCAAATATTCCCAAATACACGAAACCTGAGGAGGCTATACCAGTCTGAAGTTTCATTAACAGGCTTATAATAGAAGATAAGACTAAATGTAGCTTTATGCCAGTAAAAATTACTGCGTAAACATAACAAAATCCCTGTGGAGAATAAGAGAAATATGCTGTTCCTAAAACAAAGGTCTCTCACTGTTCTAAATGAATGTGCTAGTCTCATACCTACAGGAAAAAAAAAAAGAAAAAAAGAAAAAAAAAGCAACCTCCATGTATATTCATTGAAGGGTTGATTTAACAAGTGAATCCCCTAGAGCTTACATGGTGCCCAGAGACAGTAATTTGGGCCCAGCAAGGCTTCTCTTCTCACAGTAAAAATGAAAGCCTGTTGAAGATGAACAAGTGTGCAGGCCTTCTTTCATTTTGCAAGGTCACAAACATGCTGATTAGAGCACAGGAGCAATTTTTGAAGAAATACTGCCCACACACCTGAGGGATGTGGTGAGTCATAAGAAAACCTTCCTGCATTCCCACAACTTGTGTAGAGTTGCCAACAGGCAGGTTTTGTTGTTGTTGTTGTTCTGGTTTTTGTTTTTTACCATAAAAATAGGATAAAGGATGGTGTCTTATTAAGAGAGAAAACTGAAACTCTCTATTATCTACATGACTGGCCCAAACCCAATAAATGCTTCAGCACTTCCCCGTCCCAAAGCCACCACCGATTATAATTCCAAAAAGCATGCCACAGGAATTACATAAAATAGATGGTCTTTCAAGGTAGCTATAAGGTAGTCCAGTCATGATCAATAAGGATCTGGTAGCAACTTTATAAAATCACCTGTGTCAGTGACAGTGCCCTAATTAAATTTCTACTCAGGTAATTGCAGTTCAATGACCGGCAGCTCCTGCGGGCCCCCAGCTTCCCACCCTTTCTGGCTTCTCCATTTCCTCTACAAAACCAGTCAATGTAGTTGTGCACTCTTAAGAGACTATTGCATTTCAGGGGTGGTCAAAGTTAACTTTGTGTAGCTCAGTCTTTCCATATGCTGTGGAGACTCAGTAAGTTAAAATTAGCACACAAATATGATATTTTCTCTCAGAAGACACTGTAAACACTTGAAGAAATTATTTTATTATCTTCAGGCTGTCCTAGGGAGAACTTTTCTCTTTCTAAATACAAAACTTTTCAATAAGAAAAGTAAAACTCCCAACAAGATAACTGACATCAAATTTTACTGTATGCTTTTTCTTAATATTGCCTATCTTATTTTAAATACAGTCTTTCTTAGGTTCCAGGAAGAGGAGTTCACTAGTTCCTAGCACGTGGGCTTCACAGATTGTTCATATCCAAGCACCTCAACATGTGTTACTCCAGAAAGGTACACAAAGTGAAAAGGTTCAATTGTAGCATCTAAATTCCAGATTCACTTGTTATTCTGCAGCAGTTTTCTTTAAACTGCTGCTTTCTTTACCGTGTGTTTGTTTTGGTCTACACAAGAGGCAAGTCCTCTCCTCCATTAGTTGTTCTGAAATAAATCCGTGAAAACCTGTGTGGACATCACACCTCCTGACCTGAAATCAGAGTTAGGCCCACTGTCAGGATTTATTAACCTGGAGGTAAAATTTATGACAGCACTTATATATGACACATTTTAATTAAAATGCAAACTGCTAGGATGGATTTATTTTCTTCTTTTATATTTTTGTGGCCAGGCTGTTGCAGTAATTGAGGACTCATTATTATGATCATCATAATTATTTTTCTTTGTTTAATGTTCAAACGAAGTTTTGTTTCCATCTTCCATTTCATTTTACAGATTTTGATCTTAGTAGCAGCCTGGAGAGCCTTGTTTAATTCTCCTACATGTTTGGACCAAAGAAGAGAACTAATTAAAAGGAAAAACTGGTAAGTACAAAGAAGGTCCTAGAAAAAAAAATAAAATGAGAAGTATAACAACAATTGCCAATAAATGCACACCTAATCACCAGCAACCAGAATTACTGAGGTATTATTCCAAGTAGTTATTCTCCTATCTGAGAAATTCCGCCTTTCCCTACTAGGTCTGGAAGCAAGTTTCTAGCCAGATTTTCTTGAGGCCATCACACATGCAAATTCCCTGCCTGATGACTTTAGGACACGTTGTGCCTTACACAAGTCCTAATGATTAGGGTTTGTCCAAAACCCAGAATTATTTATGTCACAGATTTCCCTTTTTCTCCACTTTCACTGAAAAATTTCATCTGGCTTTACAGAGTTGTTCAAGACTAAATCCTGATCACTTCAGACACCGTTGGAAATCAAGTGATGTGTTACAAGCTCACACCTCCCATTCACTTCTGTATATTCATCATGCCCTAAGGGGAAAATTAATGTTGCAATCTACGGAAGCAATGTGTTTACTGTTTTTATTTCAATATAAAATAATTTGAAAATAGGCATAAATGTACATAGATATTTTATCTGAAAATAAAATGGAATGATTTGCATTGACTACATGATGTCATAAGTGTGTTGATGACGCACTTAAACTGCTAACCCTCTATGACAGACTAGTTCTCGGTCTGTAGTTAACTACTGCGTAGGTACTAAGGTAACTTACAACCTCTTTTCTATACCATAGCTTTTACATTTTTATCAGCTGTAGCAGTATCATTTTACAAGCAGCTTTGACATACCATGGAACCAAAGAGGTGCTTGTTTGGATAATTTCTGGAAAACTTATTGAGATTCTTTCCTATATATTCATTGACCCTCACCTAAAGAAAAAACAGAATAATTTAGAGAGCAGATAGCTCCTCTTTCTGAACTAAAAACCAATACAACATGAAAATATTCCATTTATTATAGAAATTATGAGTTCTGAGTATAAATTATGCAACAGTTAACACACGTCAATCCAGCTATCCTTACAGCGGTGGTGGCCAAAATGTTATCCCCAGATTGGTCCTGGCTGAGCATTAAAAACAAGTGCTAGTAGACAAAGTACTATTCTGACAGTAAGGGAAGAGGAAAGCAGAATGTGTCATATGATGGATTTCAACAAAGCAGAAGACTAGGAGGTCACTGTTCAGCTCTCAGCACTTTGAGACTGATCCACATGCCCAAACACGGATGTCAACGATTTGCAGTGCTTTCAGATGTCTTCCTGCCTCAGCTGATGTTGCAGATGGGCATGGGCATCCCACAGCTCTGCAAATCCTACCAAGGCTATATAAGCAATCTAAAATCTTTTAGGTGTCTAAGTTAAGTACCCAAATCATTTCTCTTTTATCTGTCTTTCACGGTCTGAGAACTATGAGCTTGTAAAAACATCCCACATAGCAGCACTACTCCTGTTACTGCCACTGCTCCGTCTATCAGAATCTGTTGGCCCTGGGACGCTCAGTATTTTATTTTAGAAAAAGGTCACACATCCCCCTCTCACACTTGCATAATACCATGTACTAAAAAGGCATGCAGCATTTAAACGGATATAAGTCAGACCATCCTTGAGATCAAGTATATTTAACACTCAAATTTACATGTCAAATGGACAAGTCTGGAACAGGCCACGTTGCGAGGTGCTTCAGAACAGGGTATAATATAAAGAATCAAACTGCAGCTCCCATGTCTGTGTCCCAGCTGCATCCCAGCTCCACCAACAGGAACTCCAGCACCCAGGGGAGCCAGAAGCTGTGGCACGTTTCCCCGGGCATCTTGAACGGGGACCCGCAAGTCCAGGACATGCCACGGAGTTCCTCCGCAAGCTTCCTAGATGCCACTGCCTATAAGATTCAAGTTGCATTTCCTCTCTAAAATTAACACCGATCCCCACATACAGAAGTAGTAAGAAGAAACAAAGATTAGAATTTAGAAAACTAACAGAATTACACTCCTCAACTATTGGGGTTTCAGGAGACTGGCAGAAATTACCAGCACAGACACTTTTTGAATTACAAAAAGCAACAGGGAGACAGACTTGTTAAGCTTTCAAAATTGCTTTCATTCCATTTACACCAAAGAAATCACACAGTGCTCAACACTTCTAATTTTCAATCACAGCTAGCCAACCTTGATCCCATGGTCTCTTATTAATTTTTCCTTCTCACAGACACAAGGAGCTATATTAGTTCACCATTTTAATGTGCTTTCATCCTGCGTAATTTAAATTCCAATGGCTGAACTGAGAACTTCTATTACAGGCATCTCTTAAATTGGATGAAGGGCCTCAGACAGCTTCTGTTAACAGAGAACAGTCAATCGTTTATTACCGATATGCTCATGGTGTGTACCTGAGGCACTGCTGCTGTTTTACATATAACAGGCAATTCTGCATTCTCAACATTGTCCAGAGCCAAAAGGTCAACACACAGGAGCTGCATTATAATGTAAATAACATCATACAGATGTAAACGTTATTGCACAGACACGTCCTGTAGTGGAGTACCCCCCTGACTTTTCCTTAGGTGGTGCCCTTTACGATCAGTTCCACACCTACTTTCAAGGAAAGTGAAGGAGAAGAGGTACTGAATATTCCAGTTACAGAATAAGGGTACATCCACAAAGAGATATTGCAGTGATTCATATCCTGTCATCATACAGGTATAGACAGTAACACATATGAAAATCAGGACTTCAATATCAGGTTTTGTTCCAAGTTATCTTCACCAAATTTTCCAGGAAAGCCACTGCAAAGGCTTGTCACACCTTGGTGGTCTACTGCTTATAGGACTGTGGCTGTGGTCCAGGTTTACCATATGGATAGCACAAAATCATTTCCAATTAAAAAGCAGTATTATTATACTTTACAGGGTAATAAACTGAGAAAAGCCAAGATTTTCTAGCAAGCCTAGACTTGAGCTAGGCGAATATTCATATTCACAGCTTTCTGTTCCCCAAGCTGCTACTCATCTTGGGTTTAATACCTTTCTGAATTTCCCCAAAATATATATTTAAATGCCAAGTTCTAGGTTCAGATGACTAAGCTTTAACAGGTCACATAAATTAGGCCTCATATCAACCGTAGACTGTGCCATAGTCTCTGTTAACATCTGAGAAAAAAAGCATTTTTAGGGTCAGGACCATCTGATATATCTACCTTCAGAATGAGATCCACCACGTCCCAGACATTCATCCTGCTTCCAGCGACTGTAAACAGAGTCTAGCTGTTTCCTCAGATGGAGGCACACCAAAGGTCTACATTTGAGCAAATGAACCCTAGCCTAAGAGGCAAAGAGCAAATTCTCCCTGTCCAGTGGAGAGTTGGGTGAAGAGCCCTGAGCTGGTGGCAACCAAGCCGGTCTGAGACAGCAGCTGAGAGCCACACAGCCAAGTTATTCTGGCACCCAGAAGCAGCCGAGTGCTGCAGTCAATACAGAAAGTTCTGCTTTCCGGACAGCTCTGGTTGCAAAGCCTGCTTTCTAGGGGCGAACTCAGCACCATCAGTGTAGGAATGGTCCTCTATATCAGGAAATAGGATCTTCTACATATATATTGAATATAAACAATCAAGTACTATTCAGCTTCAATGAGGCACTGATACACTATTTATGATGACTACTTGCTGTCACAAAGCTTTGTAGCATGATTAAAGGTTATTTTATATTTACAGATATAGAAAAATATATTAATAAAATACTAAAAATGCAAATAAAAAAAATCCCCTTGTATTGTAGAGTTTGACTTTTTAAAACCTCATGGAAAGCCTGTATTTCAGTACACTGGGTACTTAAGGGTAAATAACAGTTTCATTTTTTCCAATGCTTTAAATCCTTGAAAGCTTGTTAACTTCCCACCTATGGATCATGATAACTCCCTTCCAAGACAGACCTGCAGTTCTAGGCATTACTTTAAGAAAATACAATTTAGTTTACAAGACTCCACATTTAAAGTCTTCTGGAAGTAAATTAAAAAATGAACAAACAAACAAAAAATTTCCTGCAATAAAACTCCCTATAAACAAATACTGGAGAACAGCAAATTACTTCATAGCATTAGACAATTAAATGAAGTCTTTCAAATGAGAAAAGATTACTTTAGCTACTGAGAAAGAGATAGTTGTTACACTTGGATGTGCTTTAAAAGGGAAAGGTTTCGTTAAGTGGTGCCTTCAACGGAAAATGGTTTGCTGATCCATCGCCAGCACATAGCAGCTTCGTCTCTGTCAGCTTCAGGTGCTGCTGGGGATGGGCACAACAGTTGCCAGAAAGGACTTACTTGAGGATCATCATTGGAACAGCGTGCATCTTCGTTTGAGAACAAAAGTACTTGAGTTTTGAAGCTGAAGTTATTAATAAATGGTGAACAAAAGGTCAAGCCTCTGTATTTATTTCCTCTGTTTAGAATGTGTCCATTTACTGAGGAATATGTTTTGGATGCGACATCATGTAAAATCTAGATGGCATTTATTTTAGGAAGGTCTCCAAAACAATTCTTGCAAGTTAAAATCTCTTTGGAAGTTATTTAATGCCCTAGCACTTATGTTGAGACTTTACTCAGAAATTTTAGTTCAGAAACTGTTGAGCTAGAGAACCCTGTCAGCAGTTTCCAGAGCAAGTCTGATCGTTCTGTAGGCAGCACTACATTTATAACAGCTGTCAGTCCTATAAATTTAGCCTTGGGCATTAGAAGTCAGACTTAAAAGTCATGCATTTTGTTCCCAGCACAACAAAAACAAAACGACAGTGTGTACCCGTTGTCTCCCTAGGAAGGACAAAATCATACTGCCACCTCACAGCATCAAGGTCCCAGTCACTGACATCTCAAGTTGGAATCCTAATGCTTCACACTTTGGAAGTCCATTAGGATTAACTAGTCGTATTTGTAAGGACTACATTTCAGATAGCAATAAGTGATATGAATGAGAATAATAGGATGCAAGTGGGAACAGGAAAACACACATTAGTCTTCATGCCCACAGCCCTTGTGCTCAAAGGGGTCTGGGTTAACTTCGTGTTCCTTTTGCTGAGTTTCTTCTGCTTTCCAAGAGAAGCTCAAAGGGTAACCATGGCTGCAGACTTGCACGCTCTTCTGGAAGTTTGAACCCGTAAGATTTCAAATACCTTAACAAAGTGCTACATCTACCCTGGAAAGCAATCCTGACCTGGCAGAAGCAGCAACTTAACAGTTTTATAGATCTCTTACACTTATAATTACTAGAACTATAGAAAACTAACACATGCCCTACAACACAAGTTCCCCGACATGTCAGTGCTTAGCAAAACACTTTGGGCTAGGATCATTATAAACTGTTCAAATAAAGACACAGTCCCGCAGCAGCTTTATCTCCGCTCCTTTAGAATTAATCAGCCCATTAGTCATTTGTTTTGCTGACTGTTCAGCCCTGGCCTTCTCAGGACAGAGTAATTCAATTTTGCGTGGGTTGCTATGACTATCACAGGGAAAAGAAGTGGAAGAATGCCTTCTATAGAAATAAATAAATACGTTTAAAACCTGAGATTTTTGAGGTGAAGACACATCACTATTTCCAGCTTGGTGTTTTCTTTCTAACATTAACAATGCATGATAGAATTGTTTCCCTAAAAATAAAGAACAAATCACATGTGCCAACATTTCTACACTCTTCTCCATTTCTTTGAAACGGGGATGATCAGCCTGGGATGTAGTTCAAAATGTGCAACATGCAGACTATATTTTATAACCAGATCCATTCAAACCAGGAACAACCTTTTTTTAGAAAAAGATATTAACTATTGAGCTCGTTTGGCTGCTGCTATCTTGACTTCCTGAATTTACCCTTGAAGATTTATGTACACAAAAGTTAGCTGAATAGCAAGAAAATCTATCGGAATCCATCGGGTGACTATTGGAATTTTTCATAGTTATGATAGGAAACACACCACAGCAAGCCAAGCACTAAGCACTTCACGGATTTTCTTTTTCCCTAGGGAATGCCTTGCTCTGGAAATCAAAAAGGATTTTCATTTTCTTTTATTTAAAAAGAACGATGAATTCTGCTGTTTGGATCACTGATGACATACTACTGCATCTGATCATTTCCAAGCTACCAAAAAAGGGTTAGCTTAGTTTGAAGGGTGATCAGAGTTTTGACACGCTTCTCCTTTTACCCATCCTACCGTAATAAGGCTGCCACCTGAATGACATATTTTTGAGCTGGGCATCATATCTGCATGCAGAGAAAGCTCTCAGTCACTGAGTGACAGCAGCTATTGCAGCCACTCGTCCTTAAAGAAAACATATTTTCTGTTAACACCTGCAAGTGCTTTGCTAAAAGGAATTTCCAAAATCTGGATTATAATGGCTTCAACATGCTTTATTGATCTATTTTATTTCTTTACTGGAGTGTGGCTAGAAGCAAGATGATCTGTTTTATATAATGTTCTGACCTTCCCCTAAGCTTGGCAAAATCTCAGGCATAGCTGAAAGAATGGATGTCAACTAAAAAATAGATTTGGAAAGAGCTTTTGAAAAATCATTCTCCAGTTAAAGGTCACTGAACACTAGTTAAATTATATAAGGAGACTGGGAATTAAGATTATGCACCTTTGGCTGTTTTCCTGCTTCACAGAATGTGAGAACAATTAATAATGCAAAGAGCTTACAGTATTTAATGATGCAGAGCACTTAGCAGAAATACCCATGCTATTTCCAAGACACCACAACAAAGATTGAACCATCTAAAGGAGGCTGGCTTTTCTGCCTGCACTGGGTATCATCTTGTTCCTTCATGATTTCTGAAAGCTCTACCCTACTCTCAACTTCTTTCCTGAAGAAGAAAATACCAGTACAATCCAGAATTCCTCCTGCTTAGTTAACCTCCAGTAGAAAGACTCCAAAGGTTTACATTTTGTCCTCAATTACACCCAAAATTCCAATTTACTTAAAAAAATAAATAAATAAAATAAAATAAAACGCCCAGGGTAGAATAGAAGATTAATAACGAAGATTAATAACCAGGTAAAAGATTTGAAAAAAGGGCCAGTTTTTGCGCTAGAGGAAAGCTACCAGAGGGGTCTGTGTTACATCCTATTGGGCATCCCCAGCATCTGCATGGATACAAGTCAGGGTTGATGAACAGCAGTGTGACTGCCCAGAGCATCCTATCTGGGTCCCAATTTGTGTACTGGATTGCTAGAGAAAGAAGAGAGACGGGACCCACAGAGGTTAATCTTTTTTTTTTTAAAAAACATTTCTCTGAGGATTGCATTCAAAATAACTGATCTCAACAAGAAAAATGATGGAGGAGAAGAATAGCAAAGCTTCAAAGTTAATAATGAAACCACTTGGTTGATGACTTCACTTGCACTCTCTCAGTAGCAGCTCTTACAGTAAAAGCTGAAAAATGCAAAGCTAAGCACATAAAAGCAGGAGCAGGGCAAGACTGGCTAAAAGGCAGAGAGTCAGAAATGCCAGGCACTTCAGGACTTGTGCCTGGCAACACCTCCCCTCTTGCCCGCTCTTCTGAGGCAGGTCATAGCTGTGGATTTTAATCCCTCGTTACAGCGCAATTAGACACGCTGGGACGCGCTGCGTACCAAGGGCTTTGCGGAACAGTCCCGGGGAGCCTGCCGGTGTCTGGTGCCAGTCTGTCCATGGAAAGCAATGAAATGGGTAAGAGCACACCTAACACCACACCTGCATAACGCAACACGAGCACCCACTTCAAAGAGATCGAAACAGATTAAGTATCTGATGACCTTTATTCACATCTTGCCTTTTGTACTTATAAAAAGATAAAATAAAATAAAATAAAATAAAATAAAATAATAAAATAAAATAAAATAAAATAAAATAAAATAAAATAAAATAAAATAAAATAAAATTTGGCCCAAACCCATGCCAACTCCCACATGAAACCAAAGTTTTCCCAAGCTATACACATTTACTTGATCAAATCTTTCTTACTCACTCTAGATGCAGAGTGATCCGGTAAAGCCAGGATAATGAAATAATCTAGATCATTGTTTTAATTGACTGGAAAAAAATCTCTCATCCATTTAGGAGATCTGCACAAGGAAGAACAGACAGTGAGGGGATGGAAACATAGAAGAGGAATGCTTTGTCTTGGAAAAATTGCAACTTTATTTTGGGGTTGTGAAAATATTTTTCCTAACTATCGTGCAAGTGTGCTTAGTGCATATCTAATCTGAATCTACAGATTCATGTCAGACATGCACTTCTTCTACAGATGCATGTTTTCTTTGTCAAGTCAATCTTGGCTCATCACAGCAAAATAAAAATGAGTTGATTGATACAACAAGCTTAGTACTTTACTATTTTAATGTATATATCTAATTCGACATCTTAGATACTCCTCTAACTGTAAAAGAATAGGACATGAGCTGGCTGTAGGAAAAGCATGGGGGTTTTGGCAGAAGAAAATTTTTGAGTATAAGGATGTGTTTCACCATGACTATTGCCGGTTTTGCATGTTTTGGGCACCTGCATTTTTATTTTCCCAGTGCTCAGAGTGAATTGAGAGGGACTCCACTCCAGCTCTAACACTTCGGCAGGGACCGAGCACCAGCAGCACTACTCCTGTGGTCCTCACTAATATGTGAAAATAAGATGCAATGTCTGGGAAACAACTAAAAGAGATGAAGCTAGACAAGGAGAAAAATTTCTGTTTCTGATAAAACTTCTCATAAAGTGTTTTTGTCCCATTCACCCATACATCCTCTTCTTTCTCATGCTCTCCCCCTTCTTCATCTCACCTGAACAATCACTGCCAGAGCATCCTACACTGTGGTCCCTTCTTTCAGCACCACATCCAATGCCACTAGTTTCTTCAACATCAAAGACAAGAACAAATGCCTGACTTTTCTTTTTAATGGATTTTATGCCAGGAAGAAAGGCAGTGCTATTTCGCAATGCTATTGTGGTCATCATAAGCAGAAACAGAACAGGCTTCAGCTACGTCCATATCTCCAGCTCCCCTCTCCAAGGCCAGGGTGCATACCCACTCCCATTTCCACATCTGCATGCAGCTCAGGCAAGCACAATCTTTCACTCTTGAGATCTAGCTTCTGTACAAGGGACACCTGGATCCACCATAGCCAACTCCAGCACGTAGTCATGGCTGTGATGGACTATGCCACCAGAAAAATTTCATCAGGTGAATCAACTCCTTCCATCTTACTCAAGTTTGGGAGGTTGGCAGGGAAATACAAGCATAATGGGCAAGCTTTATTAACATCTGCCTTACTAATAAAGACTTTGGCTGTGACTGAGATTTCTCAGAGGCTGGCAAGACTTTTTAGGCAATCGGTGGTCTTCAGTCTGTGGTTTGCAAGACATCAAGAAATAGACCATAAATGACAGTTATCAACTTTAATAAAACCACACACACACTCCTATAGGCAAAAGCAAGTCACCAAACTAAGCAGAAGAAAATACAGATTATGCCCAAATGTCTAGTTAACCATTTTGACTACATATTCCAGGACTGTCCATGGATTTTTGTTTATGAACGGTGGTCCTTAGATTGAAAAGAACCGGGATACACTGATTCAGAGCACACCAGTCTAACTCTGTGGTATTTGAACAGCTAACTGCTATCTGCAGCCAAAAGAGCTTTGTATTTAACATCTGAATGAGGAAAAGAACTCCTAAAACGCGTTGGAAAAGCATACTGCAACAGAAGCAGAGCAAATGATGGAGCTTTGTAAAAGTGCAGGTATTAACAAATCCGCTAAGGTGGAGAATATGTAAGAGAAACTGAAAAAGCATGAGGAAAAGGCAACAGCTTGTGTTTCACACCACAGTTCCCAATCCCATTGAGAACAGTGAGCAGCAGCCCTCAGCCTGGGACAGATATTTTATTCAAGGGTAACCTGTGACCGCAGGGCTCCTGCGGACATGCAGCAGTGAAGAGAAGAGCAGAGCTGAAGCTGCCGCCGCCCCCAGATCCCAGCCCTCCTCCCCACCTGCCTTCCAAACACTGCTGCCCCAAGGCATGGATGTCTGATCCACTTACCAACCAGCTCTCAACCCACCCCACTTGTCAGCCGAGTGTTTTAAGGCAAACTGGTGTCAAAGTTGGCTTCCCATCGGAAGGGTGGAGCAGACGGCAAGGGGCAGAAAAGGCATCAGCCGTCGGGGAAGGAATTCACAGGGGCCGGGGGAGTTAAGCTCTACACAGCTGCTGCTGAGTCTTTGCTTTCAGCTCAAACTCGGCCCTAAACCTGTGTCCTTTTATGCTAGAATTCAGTGTTTCGGTGGGTTTCTCATCAGAAATGACAGAATGCCTACTGGTCTGTATCTACTGACCAGCAGAAGCCTGATAAGCGTCTTCTAGAAGTGCCAGGTTTTTGTATAATGTTTCTACTATAACAACTTAACCTGTGAAACATTACATTACAAAATAACTACACATAACATTGGGATTTCTTTTCAATTTGCATTTGTATGTATGTACCCATGAGCTCTTCTTCAGACGCATAAGAGCCTGGGCAAATTTTTCATGGTAAAACGCTTTGGAAGAAAAAGGAAATGAAACTCAGGGAAAAGCACCACACTCCTTTGCTCAGCCTATACTGACCACATCCCCCTGCCCTTAAGCACACAGTCTTCATTCAGAGGCCTTCCTCTCTAACCCTTGCCCCTGGTGCTGCATTTCCAACTAGCTCCCTTCAGAAGTGAGCCTGAACAGTTACAGACTGAGGATGTTGACAGAAAAGTAGTCAGTAGTACGATGTAATAAATTGCAAGTCAGGGTGCCCGATATTTAAGTCTAATTGACAAATTAAGGACACAAAGACAAAATCCACAGGAATCCCAACCTTGATGATTCTGTGTAAAACCTTCCCCATGTGTCTATTTTTGTTTTTAAATGTATAAGGTTCAGGCACATGGATCTAGCAGCGTTCATATAAGTACCTAATAGATCTTTTCATCAATCTTCTGGTCTTCATCACCCACTGCCCAGAAGAAAAATGGGCTCATGGTAGCTATAAACCATGACCCACTTCTGCCTCAGTGCTGAGCTACAGCGTGCTGGTGCACAGAATTGCTTCCTGCTCCAGGTGTAGGAGTTCACCTACTGAAAAACTACAGTTTTGTAGGTATCCCAGGCACTGCACCCCTGATGAGCTCTAAAAGGAATATTCTGAAGGCGACAATTTGTCATTAGTACATATGTGAACCTGGACTAAAGAAGTAAACCTAGAAAAGACAGTCATCACAAAAAAAAAAAAAAAGACAGTAAACTTTCTTACAGGGAAAAAAAATAAAAACAATAAGGTTTTGGAAGTATATGGAACTTAGACATAGCTTGCAAAAACCTGAGCACACTGAACTCTGAAATTCTTCTCCTTAAAGAGTTCCTGGTCTGTTTGCCTGAGGACACAATACTAAGGACAGTATTATTTATTACATACAATAAAAACACAACTTTAGGTCCTTTTAAAAAGTTACTGATATTGATCTTGGGTTCTTTATACAGGACAATATCTGTTACTTTCCTAAACATTTACTGGATTGCAGCTAAATTTATTTTTTCATATAAAATGAAAGTGTGTCTGGCACAATTTACTTTTTTATTTTATTTTTTTTATAATGGTGTATTAAATCAGTCCAGAGACATTGACAACAGAGTGGTAAATATTTAAGATTACATCTTCTTTCCTACAACATTATTCTTTTCCCTCTCTATCAGATCTACTGTCAAATAACTCAGTTCCCCCTTTTATTCTCACTCTTCAAATGCTCTCAACATCTCAGCTACACTAAGATCATCAGATTTCATTGGAAAGACGAGCAGACATCAAAAGTCAAAAGAGCACTTCAGGCACTATCCAAAGTTACTGTAGTCAACAGAAAACATTGTCTTCCATTCGACTGGCTCAACATTAAGCTCCAAATATTTATTGTCATTTCTAATGATCATATGCCACAGCCTCCAATAATATTCATTACAGTGAAGTGTTTATTGAGAAATGGCAGCAGTAAATGAGATGAGACATAGTCAGATAGAAAACTCAAATATCCATAACCCTTCTCCTATGTAGGGATTGCTAGAAGACCAAAATGAGTATTTCTTTCACTTTCTCCATCTAAGAAAGATTCACGAAGGACTTCAAACAAAGCTCAGGGAAACATTCGGAAAGAAACATTGTCCAGCAGAGCTGGGATAATCATGCAATTATTATTCTGATCTGGAATTCCCAGCAGGTTAACAGCTACCTTGCAAGAAACACTGCTGAACATCAGGCAATCGTTACACACTTCCTTTGAAAAAAAAGGCAAATTTTAACCATTCAGGTATGCTTAGCTAGCAGCCATTCACAAACATTTCTCCAGAGAAAACTTTTGTGTTTGCAATTCTCTGATCACGTGTTGGGCCAAGCAGGAGGTTGTGTTGGTTGGTTGGTTATGGGCTTCTCCTGCTGCTGTTTTCCTTCTCCTGTACCACAGACTTGCCTTATTTGAAATTCTGATACAAATCACAGCACTAGGGCAAAGCTCAACATTTCAGGGATCTGCCTTTAGCCATAATTATAGGCTCACCTTTGTGCTCTGCACTTTCAAGGGTGGCAGCTGCTATAAATTACCACAGGTGGGGAGAAAAAAAGAAAAACAGCAGCATTCTTGAAGAGGCACCAAACAAGCTACAAGTCTGTCCATTGACATTTTCCTCCTGGATAACTCAGGCCAGGAGGTCAAAACAATGGCTGACTAACAAGACAGCATGCAGGGAAAAGGTTACCATTAATAATGCAACAGAAGAGCGCTATGTGGACCAGTAATGGCAGGAAAAACATACCAAAATGACCAGTAGGACACGGGGGTCATGAAAGAAATGACTAGATGCTAGTCAGAGAAGTGATTTTCTAAAAAGGATGTAATGCTGTTAGCTAAATATCCTTCCAAGTGTTCAGTAACTTCTTCCCCTGATGTATTTCCTTCAGAAGTAGCAAGTACAGATCTACTGATGTTCTTACTTTATTAGTAACATAAGCCAATGCTTGGATTATTTTGCTAGATGACTTTCCTACACAACCTCTGACTTGTACACTCAGACAACTGAAGAAAAAGGAAAAGACAGATGGAAGTGTACCTTGTGAATGATGCCATTCAGGCCACTCTGGAGAGAAGCATTCTCTTCCCACCACAACAACAGCACAAAGAGCGATGGATCAGCCATCTGATGCCACCCGTCACATACAGTCATCCCTAACAGTTTCACTAGTCTATGCACTAATTCAACCTTTGATCTGACAGATAGATATTGATATTACCAAAAAGATTCATAAAGGATTTCTGAAGTAAGCTATTATCAACTAATCAAATCACCTTCAGAGGTAGGTGAGACTTCATGTCCCAGATCTACAGAGAACTGTGTCCTGTACAATACTTGTACAATTTCAGTAGCATTCTCACAAGCAACATTGGCATGGAATAACCTTGTACCTTGCTTGGATACAGCCTTCAAGCTTAGGTTTCCTTTCCATGAATGCTGGAACCTAGGTAATGGAAACCCAAAAGCTCCACAAACCAGCCATGCAGGCATAGTGGTGCTGACACAAGGCATTCTGATAAAATAAATGTATTCTACAGCTCTACAGACATCATTGCATTTCAAATCCAGTGTGTGGCACAGACTTGGAAGCTTACAGTCTGAATAGTGCAGATTGCCAATTTCCAAAACTAATTGCATTAGTAGCGTTCTGACAAGGAAAATGCCTTCTTACAAGAAGTGTAATTTTAAGGTTCCAAGAAGGTATAATGCCAGGTGTTAGTGAACTGCAAACATAATTCATTTTCTTAAAGCTAACTGTCCTCTAATTCTTCTCTTACACTACCATAAACCAGGAATAACTTCAGTGAATTCCTGTGAGTTACAGCAGACAAAGGTTTGTGTATGTAGAAAAAGAAACATACAATCTGTTATATAAACTAAAAGCAGGGAAAAGAGTTTAAGTAAGAGTTTTATAAACAAAAGCCCATCATATCTATAATTGATGACCAGGAAATGAGTCTGTTCTGCATAATAAAGAAAAAATGGCCCATCTTACAACCCCTCATATGAATAACAAACATGAGGTACAAGCCACTGACTGACATGAAGGATTTACAAGGTAAAGTGACCATGGTATTCCTTTCCAGCAGCAGCTTTGGAAGTGGTTTTGCAGTTTAGTTGTATGGAGACAATTCTGGAGAAAAATGTGCATGCGTGGGAGTATATAATTGTAGGGAGAAGACAGAGACAGGGTGCAGGTAAACTGCCTGTTCAGTAATCTTTTTGCTAAATAATCCCTTCTCCCACCAATGTCAAAATGGAAAATGTATTCAGAGTGTCCTTGTACTCTCTTTTGCTTGTATATACCTACAAAAAATAGCCTTCAGTCAGAACCTTCAAGTACAACACATTAAAAATTATTTCAGAACTGGTTTTGGTGAGGTAGGTAGGAAAAGAAGCCTCAACATGGTATTCTTCACATGTGGGCGATAACAAAAGATTCAACTTCCTAATATTCTTTCTAATTCTGATCCCAGTTTTGTGATTTTAGATCATCTTCATTGCAGGCTACTGAAGTAAAGACTTAATGGGACTATGACTGGGACTTCCTAAAAACAACTACATACTACCTTTTTCATCAAGAACAAGCACAAATGCTGCTTTAGGTCAGAAGCCTATAACTGGATATAACTGCTGATGTCTGGAAGACCAAACCGAGTTTCTTTATTGTAAAATGTCTGAGGTATAAGCACAAAAGCTGAAGAGAGGAACTCAATAGATCTTTTTTTAAAATATGCCTATTAGAAGCAACTAAATTTATTTTAAAGATATTACCACCTCATAAATGGTAACGAATTAGCATGAATATGACAGCATGTGTGAATCAGTAGTTCGTGTTGCTGCTCCATCTACAACATCACCCAGTCGATATGGAGTATGGGCTGTCCTGCATTATGTATTTCTTCTTTCTTCTCTGCAATGTCAAACTTTTTCTTCAGAAGCAGAGGGACTATACTACAGAGACAAAAACAGATTTACACTCATATCCCAAGTGATTCACTTCCAGAACAATTAAGCCTCATCTTGGGACTCTCTGAATCTCTAATGCTCTATACACCTCATTACAAACAGCCCTAAAACTTCTGTATGTTGAGGCACAAAATCAAAAATGATCTGGACTAAGTGTTCTCAATCACTGACAGTCCTCTGCACTCCCTGCTTTGAGAGTGCAATGTCTGAGGAGAAAAGATAAAGAGCTGGTTCACAGAGCCAGCTGAGGAGCTAAACAACACTAATCCAGCATCCCTCAAGGAAAAAGAATAACTTTGCATAAAGCCACGCCACCTTCTAATCACGTGATATCTAATCTCTGTATCAGAGACATACTAGAGAGCTGAGAAGATATGAGGGTGCCAAGACAAGTTTCGATAGAGAGTGTGAGCTTCTACTAACTTGGGCTTAGAAATGCAAAGCAATGAGGAAGCCAGGTATGTGCAGGTAAAAGATGGGGTTTTCCTATGACTTAAAACCTAGTGAGAGGCACACAGAGAGACTGAGGCAACAAAGCATCCAAATCACTGAAAACATGACAACGTGCAGATTTTGAACTGGCACATTTTTTTCATCATTTATTTAATGAAACAGTGAATTCAAGGTGGAGTTAAAGCACAGTGTGTCTCAAGAGCTCTGTTACACTGTCAGATTTTATTCAGACCACCTGAATTATAAGACTGACAGAAATCAAAGTTTATCTGAGGATATACAAGGAAATGACACTGTGTCAATCTGTGTTGCAATTCTAATGGGACTTTCCTCAGTCAGGCTGATACCCTTAAAATCATGAAAAAGAGATAGACAGAATGAGCAACTGAATGAATACCAAAGCACCTACCTTTAAAGCACCTAACCCAAACAAACAGCGTGACAGGGTACGGAGGAAGCCTGCACTCCTTCATGACCACACTTGTGTAAGCCAGTTTGAGCAGCTGTGCTGTGCCGGGTATCAGGGAGCACGGGGGTGAATGGAAAAAGGGGCTGGTTCTCATGACAGCAACCCTCAGGGCTCTTCAAGAAGGGGAATGGCAGGCCAGGGTCAAGCCTCAGCTGCCTTCTTGACCCACATCTCTAGAAGGATTAAGTTTCCAACCAGGCCGAAGTAACCAGCCCCTCCACCAGCTACTCCAAACCTTCTGGCAGTGCCCTGAAAGCCTGTATTGCCAATGGTGCTGCACACACTGTCAGCCTGCTTCTCTGCCACTGAAGTGAAAACGCATTTCCCCTCCTCTGGCCACCAGAAACCAAACTGAAATAAAACCCTTGCAAGATAAGGAATATGAGGAGGGTGACAGAAGTGATGAAGAGGATGAGTTCAAAGGAAACAAATGTTCATTACAGTAGGATTTATCATCTCGTTTTTGCCAAAAAGGAAAAGATACTGCTCATTTTGCAAACATCCATGGCACAGACCAAAAAAAAAGAAAAAATAAAAAAAAAGACGATGGAAGAGGAGGAAGAGATATGACAGAAGGACAGAGATTCCTGGCAAGTAAAAAATGTTTGTTTTTCCTTGGAACTGTCTCCTTTCTCTCCTTATATGTGCCAAAGGCTTGACATTTCTCCACTTTTACCTTGTGATCAAGAGTAGGCCCCAAGGTGGCAGCCCCAGGACCCAGGACGGATCCACCTTGGGCCACACATGGTGTTTCTGCAAGAGACAGAGCTGTCCCATCAGAGACAAACAAGAACTGAAGAAATCCTACCTCCTACCCCTTTCAGTTCACTCACACACTTCTGCAGGATGTTTAAAAACTGACGTAACAGATCTGAAGGATCAGAAGAGCCTGCAGTCATGGCCAGCGCTGCTGTACACAGCAACCAGCACTAAGTCAGCCAAGACTCCTGCAGACCTCACCTACCCTACTTCAGGAAGAATTTTCTTTGAAAGGGAAATGAAATAACTTCACATAAGCGACTGATCAAAGAGGCACACCAAGTTATTGTTCATATGACACCTTCTTTTGTTAAGTTGACCTCCAAATGAAACTCGAGCCCACAGGTTGCTTATCAGAACACCTAGCACACTGCTGAATGTCACATTATTGAGAGCCTAAATGCATCTGTTTAATATCTGAAAGATTATCTTGCTTTATAGCACACGGACAATCAGAGGATCAGAGTAATTGTTTCACAAGCACAGGCGCTTTTTGTTCCTGTAATCCACTAACCAGGAAGGGAAGCCAACCTGCATAACCACCGGAGCAGATTAAATTGTTAGCTGTCACACAAGATAAAGGAGAGAAGTCGTTTCTGCGCCTCCAGTTTCACAGGCAGAATTCAGTTCCAGAATACATACAGTGTTGCCAATACCTGGCATTACAAATTCATTAGTCAGCTTTCATTCCTCCTGCAACAATCCCCCTACTCAAAAGTCTTTTAAAAATCTCTTTCTCATGATGTATCCCTTTGTCTTCTGGTGTCTGGACACTGAGGAGGAATTAAGCTCCTATTTTCTGGCCTTTCCCTGCAGAACAGATGAGCCAAGAGATTTAAAACACACCCCATTTTTGTAATAAAAAATGAGTGTCTCCCCTTAAGAAGTCATGGCTTTCAGAAAACTGCAGAGGTCCCTAAGAAAATGTAGGTACTCATCAACAACCCATATCCTTCTGTGAGATGGTGGAGAGGAACCAGTCATGGTGCTGATCCTGACACAAGAGTATCATTATGAATGATATATCATTATGTGTAAACGAAACTTTAAATCAGCTTAGAGTTTTGGAATGTTTCTACATGAATCCATGATAAAACTAAAACACAAGACATTGATTTGCATGTACGACAGAAAAAAAATGGAGAACTGTAGAAAATTATATATTAAAAAGTCTGACATAAGACAGTGAGAACCAGCCACAACAAAATTTTATACCAAGCCATACTTCAATTCAAGCATAACTTATTGGGCTTGTTCTAGACACAAACAGTAAATATCTGTGGCCTGAAATATCAATTTTCTAAGTACAGAAACACTAATCAACGGTTATCCATCTAGATCAGCTCAGGAAGGTCCAGCAATAAGACAGTACTTCAGCAGTCTTCTCATTTAGCTTTTCTGAGGAGAAATAAATAAACAAATTGGTGCTTCGCAAATTAACAGATGAGGAAGTTTTGATTACCCTGAATTGAAACTAAAAGTATATAGCATGCTTGTTCATCTCCACTCACTAGAAAATTTCAGTCCGCTGTACTCTCAACTCAGTCCTCTGTTTTGTGGCCATAGATCATATGTGCAGGGTCCCTTGAACTATAAAAATCCTCTAATCAGCCTGTACTTTACAGGTGAGAAAACTCAGAATGACCCAGAGAACCCGGCCCACAACCTCATAGAAAACAAGTTCTAAAATGAACACGTACGCCTAAGCAATTTTTTAGGCATTAAAGAGTTTGCACATGTGCAGACAAGCAGCATTTCATCGAGAAACAGTGCAAGCCAAAGTAACTGTATTTGAAAATTTTTATTTCAAATTAAATTGTAGGCGAAACTGTAAGTTTCTCTATGTATTTAGATGATCTAATTTCCTCCAAAATCAGTGTTGTAAGATCACTCCCCCTCTACTCTGTTTTCCCATATTAGCAAAAGAAAGCAGTTCATTAAATACACACAGACAACACCCAGGAAAAACTTCAGTTACTATACTGAATGTGACATCCCTCTGGCAAAGGGGGCAATCTGAACCACATCCTCCTGGACTGCCATTAGAGTCAATGGAAAGAAACGAGGCACAAGTCAGGAGGAACTGAAAATGGAACAGGGGAATTACATCCCAAAAATTTGTCTTTCTCTACTTTGACTACACGGGGAGCTTAGGGTGACTACCTATGATTCAGACAACAACTCCAGAGGCATTTCAAGTTGGATGAGATGAATCCCAGCACAAGCAGTTTCCTAAAAGCACTCGTATTTTATCAATGGAACTTCTTAAAGAGGAACCTCGTCTGGTGGGGAGGACAGCTAGGTTGACATCTGATGGTAAACCTTGCCAGAACATGTTCGTGGAATCCAGTGTTTCACCAATACACTCACAAATATATACAAAGAGAGTATAAAACAACAACAACAAAGAAAAAAAAAGAAAAAAAGAAAAGAAAAGAAATCGGAATAGCCAGAGGGAACAGTCTTGTTCCTAGAAAGCTCCTAGCCTTGTCAGCCACCATTTGACTTAAAAGATCACTCAGGTTTTTCTCCATAGCTGCCATATTATATTTATGCTGTGTTCAGGTTTTGGAGGGACAGGCTTTGTTACTAATCAAGTTTATTTTTTCCACTCTCCAGCTAAGCTGTCTTTCCTCTATAGATATATGTTTATTATTTATCTCTATTATACAACACAAAGTCATTTCAAACATGTCATTTAAATTCCATGCCCATATTTTAAATGAAGGATAGGCGTCTCATATATCAGTTTTAATGGGATCTATACTACACTGTGTTTATAGAATAATCTCATATAAATAAAAATCCAAGCAGCAATCTAGAAGGTATCTTAAATGCCCTCTCTAAAAAGTGTACTTCAAACTCAAAAAAGTACATAGTCCACAAATTGTGAGTAGCTAATAAACTGCAAACATTTGTCTTTGTGGGATGGAAATTCTGAACTAAAATGAGAGTACAGTGATTCTCCTGTTGGAAGGAGAATCCTTATTCTCCTAGATTGTTTCTTTTTTCTTTTTCCAGGGAAAACAAAAAAAATGTAATTATATAACACTCAAGAACTGCATATTACTCTAAGCTATTCTGAATTCATGTTTCTGAGAGAATACAGAAAACTTCAAACTTCATGTTTATTTTTAATCGCCACTACTGATTCTATTCCCTAATAATTTAACATGAACAAATGGAGAGCAAAGGCAAGCTTTTAATATTGGGAGAGAAAAGACTAAAAATTAACAAAATGTAAGCATTGTGAATGAACACTAAAAAAGGAAGAATAAACTTCTCTTTTACTTCAAAAGTTTTTCTGCTTTTTTCCTTTAAAAAGCCAGGGGGAAAGAAAAATACCTTGAAAACTTCTTGTTCTAACTACAGTTAGTTATTTTTAAAAGGCATCCAAAATCACAGTGTAGTATTTAGGAAACTGCATTTTAGGCAATTTGCTGGAGATTTTTCAGACATAAAATTAACTCTCCCCCCTCAAAAAAAATATATTAACAACAGAATGCATTGTACTGATTTGCCTAGAATGAAAAGTTAGTTGTTAGTTCCAGCCCAGCCTTTGTTGTGATCTCATTATAAACTACTGAAAGAAAACCACATATCCTCTTTTCCTGCTGAATGTGCTTTTTCCTGTCTTAGGACATCCATCTCCTGTTGCTGCTACTGCTGTTGTTTACTGAAATGTTTTCTAAACACGATATGTGTTACCATGCCCAGGTCTGACAGCAGTTTGATGAGTAGGGTAGGTATTCCCTGTAGCTTTCCTTTTTCGTTATGAAAGATCTGTAACTAGATTTGTTCCCAAACTATGAATGAGGTGATCTAGAAAGCCAAGAAGTTTGTAGGTTTGAGGTGGCCCTAAGTCATTCCCTAAAAGAAAATCTTTATTTTAAAAAGCTACTCTTGGGACCATCCAGCTTCCCATTCTCATCTCATGAAATTCCCATTTCAATCTCATGCACCAGGCAGTATCCCCTCACTGCAACACATCAAGGCATACTCCCATTTCAGGGTGACGTATAAATCCAATCTTAGCACATTAAATCCTCGAGCTACTTCTTCACCAGGACTTGACTCTATTTTCAGTCATTCGAAAAGCATTTTTCCTAATGAAGACACAGCCCTCTGGGAAATCAGGCCCAAATTTGCCCATCACAGCTGTCATTCACTGAGGTACTCAGCATATACCGTCACCTAAGACAGGTCCAGGTCATGAAGGAGAAGTACAGAGAACAGTCTATGAGTGCCAATTAGTGTTCACATTCAAGCTGACTCAGCTTCAGTGGTGAGACACAGCCTAAGTTTTTTGTGTACCAGCAATTTTCTATTTTCTTGTGCCTATCTCTAGCTATTACCATGCTTCACTATTAAGACTTTCCTCCCCACCCTCCCACCCCCCTGCTTAATTCCAAATATAGCTATTGCTTCCTTAGGCTCCTGCTTTTTCTTACTTGTTCATCTACTTTTTGTATTACAGGCTAACGATCTGTCAACTAATATTAAAATATTTGCTCTCCTAATTGCCTATTTTCAAATAATAGACTGTGGAATAAGGTGGCTACCTTAGCACTTTCCCTGTGTATTTCAAAAGAAGAAAGAATTGATACATTAGAAATGAAATACTCAACCCCCAAGAGAAGCCTAGTTCTATTTATTACTCACAAGACACATCATCCACAAAATTAAAATATTTTACAATATTTCCATAGTATTTATATTTTTTATCACCTTTCAGTATTGGTTGCTTTCACTGCGAAGCCTATGAGGTTTTCTCAATTTCAGATCAAACACTCAAAGCATGCTGAAAATTTAATATCAACAAAATGCTGTACTTGAAAACAAAGAGGAAAAGAAGTGGTTGAATGCAGTGGTATTTTTTTATCTAGTAAAAATTATTCCTGCATGCCAATGGAAAAAAAAATAATATAAAAACAGCCGTCCAGGTTACCAGTTTAAGATCGATCCCCCTATATGTCATAGGAGCTACCCAGATAAATATACTCAAGACTTCAAACTTCCAAGAACTTGAGGAGCCGCTGTTGATGAGGTTCTCTCTTTTTAACAGGGAAAATACAGTAGCAGAGTTGTCAATAGGATGTACACATACAGGAAACAACATCCCCTACTTGTCTCCTCCAAATCCCATAATTATTTTTCTTGGATGGGTTTTTGTTCATATTTTCTTCAACTCTTCCTGGACTTTACAATGAATCAACTACACCAGTGGAGCAGTGTGGTTACCCTAAACCCATGAATAGGCTGAAGGTGTAAAAAGACATGGAAAAATACTGACTAAAGGCCTGCTGGCAACTCAATAGAGACATCTGAGTAAGCCAAATAAAGCTCCTCTCTTTCAGACCTTTCAGATTCACAAAATAAATTTTCACCAACACTTCACCAAGATTTTCATCCTCATTTCATGAACATGCTGCAGCTGGACAAAAAAAAAAAAAAAAAAAAAAAACACCACTCTTTGGAGAACAGAAAAATGAGACCTTGCGGCATCACAAGACACAAGACTATGAGAAAATGGTATCATGTCAGTTACTAAGACCATTCACAATGGTCTTAGTCACAAGTATTCCTTTCTTTCTGCTCAACCTTTGAACGCATATACTTTAATAAGTAAACTATTCCACTGAGAGAAAAATCAAGGTTGCGTGACACTGGGTTAAACCTAGTAACGCAAAATTTTTATGATTTCCTCAAGGAGATAATCCACCTTTGTAATACCTTTACACAGATTATTAGTACAGAGTAATAGGCCTACCAAAATTATCTTCTTGGTACAAAATAAAACTCACTTTAAAGGCTAATATGACAGATTAATGCAGAATATTGCTTAGCTGCTTAGCTTCCAAATGTTTGTTTTAATTATTATACTCTTAAAAAAAAAAAAAAACAAACAACTCAAAGATTCAGAGGATCCTTCAAGTTCTTAGTGATCTGTGACATTAAACACAGGAAGCCTATGAAGATATCAGCTATACCTCATATTCTATTCTCAAGATAAGAAGAAAAATAAAATAGGAAATAGACCTTAAGCTTACATTGATCTTTAACCTAAAATCCATGATGATTAAAAAAAAAAAAATCCAAAAATAACTTTCACACAAATCGAAGAGATAACTTTAAGATAACTTAAATTTTCCTTGTGAATTATAGTTACTAACTGCATCTGTCAACAATTAACACTAACTGAAATTAACTTCTCAAAAATGTAATCCCAACATATTTCATCTCTAAACTAATGATATAATCAAGAGATGATGAAGAAACACTTATTTAGAACAGACATTTTGTCCTTGAGTCCACAGGTATGAAAGGTGACCACCACTAGAGATGGCACAAGTGGCCAAAGGTAGACAGTACAGGTGCAATATTACAGTGGGATGTGTAGCAGAGTCTCATTGCTATGAAATCTAATGCCATCTGCAAAGAAATGAAATACCTTTGTTGCTATTTCCAAAACATCTGACTTTCACGAGGTTGGGTTTGTTTGTTTTACACGAGAACATTGATATCTGACAGTAGTTGCTAACAGCACTGTCAGCCTCTTTGCTGAAAGACTGGGAGGGCAAGTCATGCAGATATCCACACCCCCTTTAGTTATATGCTTGCACTGACAGTAAAAAGCATTTCCTAATCAAAGACAACCTGTGGTGGTACTTCATGACTTCAGTCTTTGAGTCACGGACTTGTGCCTCGTCCGCAGAACCCAATGGGCATTAAACCATTGGTGAAAAATAAGCACATATTGTTGGGTAATGCCTTGCTCACATGCTCACAATTCACATTGTCTAAGTGACTAACAATAAAACCCAAGACCCTAACATTAACATTTTAAACCATTACTTACTAAACTGAAAAACAACACCTCCCACTGCTGAAAACTCCAAGTTTGCCAGAGGCACAAGGAGGTCACAAAAGCAGAGGTTCCAGTAGGAAACTAAATGCTCTGCCCATCTCTGCCAGCTCCTGAGTTTTGTTTCTTTTCACAGATTTTTCCCACACACATGAGTCCTAGTCTATATTCTACACAATTTTTGGAGGTCGACCTTTTAGAGCACGTTTCCTTTTAAGCAGGAAATAGTTTGAAATCATAAGTCCTTCAAAAGAGAGGCAGGTGTTGCCCAAAAGAAAAAGATTAAAATTATTTAAAATTTGAATTCCAGTCCAGCCTCAGTGACCGGAGTTAAATATTAAGTGGCTCCAATATGAATTTGGGTTTTTGTGCCATCCATAAAATGAGATGTCCATTCTGTTCATGTACGTCACTTTCAAAAACTATATTATATTATATATATTATATATATGTATTATTTTTTTTCTTCTCAATATGGGAACAGGGGAGAACATTCCCACTTGGTTTGCTATCACTGACTACAGTTAACAGTGATACCTTCAGGAACTTCGACCAGCTCTGAAAGTTTTGGCTACTTCCACGCCTCCCTGTTGCAGAAGAGAGCATCCCTACCACCAGGCAGGGTCAGGATCCTGCTGAGCAGAGCAGCCTTGCTCTTGCAGAGAGCAGCAGGCAGAGTGATGAATAACACTGAAAAGCAGTGTGCCACTGCGCCCTGCCATTGCAGTCTTGCAGCAGGTTTTCAAGTCACTTCTTCCTATCCCTGTGAGACAAAGCCAGATGTAATACTGCTTTTGCTGCCATAGAGAATAATAAAAGAGATGCCCTTAGTCTTTAATTTAAGGTTTACGACACAGAAAATTTTAATGGGAGTTAAATTAACTATTGACATTTATCACAATAATTTGCTCTGTAGCCTCTGACCCACAAGACAATAGCAGGATAATAAAGGCTTTGGGACTTGACTGAGCTGACAGAAGCCGCCATCAGTTAGCCCATCTAATGCAAGACTTCTTGATTTACAGACAAAGAAAATCCACTGATGACTGTTTTATCTTTGAGATATGTTCACACAGGCAATCACTTCAACTCTCATACCCATTCCCTCCATAAGTACATGCAAAATTAGGTACTGAAAAGTTGTTTTAGAGGATGAAAGCTAAATTGCTACTGAACATCACGGAATACAAAACAAGCAGCCAATGTGACATCCTTGCAAGAAGAATGCTTAAAAACTTAAAAGATGATTTGCAGATATAAGGTTAGCTTAAAAAAACATTTAATATATGAAGCAATTACCTTTTAAACAAACTTTAAGCAAAGCAATATTGAGGAGCTCTGAGACAGTAAGAGACATTCTTTTTGCTTTCATAGTTTATTCAGTATACATAGTAAAAACTTGAGCAATACTGCAGCTTTTCTTTTGAAATAATATTTAATGCTAGCTATTAATAACACACGGCAGGCAGCAAGGTCTATATTCATCCAATACACTTTCATTGGATTTCAAATCATGGGCAGGGAATTGTAAATGCATTTTTTTTTTATCAATAAAACAACAAGCACATCACAGCTAAACCCTACATTCTGGATTTTTCTAAAACGTTGGTACCAACACAATCAAGCTTGTGTACCCCAGGAGCAATAGTACGCTAATAAATATTCTCATCTTACCATACAACACCTGCAGGAAGCCCCACCTGTTGGTGTGACTCTGCCCAGGACTTTATACCCAGATCCTTGCCCAAAAGTGCTCTGTCAAAGCCTGGCCTGACAGAGGCCACTAGTGCAACCTGGCTTGGACGTTACAGGCTAGAAGAATTCTTGCATGTCAAGCCAAGTGTTAGCTGACTGTTTCATGAGAACACATTCCTGAACGGAGGCAAAAGAGATGGGTTTTAGCACGATATCCTGTGTTTAGGCACTGGGCAGTAGGCAGTATTTATTTAAATATACTTTTGCTAATTGTATAATTATGTGGAGAAGGTGGAATGATGAAGCCAATCACATAGGCCTCAATTAGACAAAATTCTATTGAATTTAAGAGTTTTGCCTCTTTAAGAACTCAAGGCTCCGATATGCCTTCCTGCACCCAGCAGTTGATCATTATTTTTCCCTTGAAGCCTGATTAATTGCTTATATACTGTAACTTTTCTCCTGGCTTGTGTAACTGAACTCCTTTTCATGTGTCTCGTCATTTTTATTATCTAACTGAGCTATTGGCAACTGCATCATCCTGCCTCAGCAATTTCTATATATTAAATAAATGTTGCATGAAAATGTGTTTCTCTGTATCTGTTTTAAACTTGTTGTCTTTTAATTTCAATGTCCCTTTGCTCTTTTGTTATGAGAAAAAGCTAGCATTTGATTGAGCTTCTCCATAACAGTTCATATTTTATACACGTCTAACATCTCTTACTGTCTCCTCCTTCCTTAAACAGGTCAGGCAAGCCTTATAAATATCTCTTTGCTTGGTAGCCCCTCTGCTTGTAATAATTTCCATTGCCCTCTGAATCTCTTCTATTTCTGCCATGCATGTCCTTCGCTGTGATGCATCTAGAGCTGAATGTAACACTCAAGGTTAGGAGAAAGATGTACCTCTGTTTAGATAACACCAATTAAATATTTCCTGTGTAATTTTGTGTCACGGTCTAACACATCCCATCACTTCACTTTCTCTTACTGCTGCTGCAAACCCTGTCCCCACCTCTACTGAACTGACCCTAAGCGCCTCATAACCCCATGTCACACTTCCATTAGTCAACGTATTTTAGTGAATTCAGTCTGGAGATGAAAGCCGAACAACAAAACCCTGCAGCTCACACTGTCTTCTGCAGCTTATGTTCTACCACCCCACATACAGAGAGCCCGTGGCTCTGACTACAGAGCCTGAGCATCACTATAAAAAGGCCAGCAATTACCAAACCCTGGATGCACTGCAAACCAAGACCCTGCCCTCGCAAACACTTAGGCAGGCGCACGTTCACGTGAATTAAGTCACACCTCTGCCCAGAAGCCTGCTAGGGTGAGGGTCATACTTATTTCTGTCTCCCAATTTTTAACTACCTATTTCCGTGCTCTGTATTTGGCATCTGGTCTATTTGCAACATTTCCTAAGGTGCTGGTTATTTCTATTATGCAGGTGCCCATTTCCCTTGGTGTATAGGTTACTTTCCCCCAACTCCTCTCTCAACTAACAAGGCAAAAATGTTACCTACAATTACAGCTTCTCAGTCATAAATTATTAATCACTCTCAAGAACCTGTTTGCTTTAGAGGGAAGTAAAAAGGATTGTTTATCTAATAAAAGAAGAGCCTATGATCGTGTCAGTAGTCTTCAACACCAATTTAAAAAAAATCCAATAATCTTGCAGTATTGGAGAATGCAGAAGTATTTATAGTTTTATCTGAGAATGTTTACTTTTAGATTAGGAGACTGTTTTCTCAAGGTGCTTGAATTTTTTATCTGTTTTTGATTTGTATCTCATTTTCCACAGCGTGGTAGATTAATGTAGATATATATATATATATGTGTATATATATAGTATGCCGTGTTTAACTCCTTTGCTGCCCCGTGCTAAACATATGCCAATACAGTATTTACACTGAGTACACCACTGCCCTTAAACCTGCTCCACAGTTTCAGGCATAGCCTAAAAGGACCAGTTGAGGCCCATGTCACATTGACCTCTCTCTACCAGCAAGCCCAGTGCTAAAACTGAGGATGAAAATGGTGCCTGCTGTTCCCCTGACCTGCCTGCTGGACTAGAGCTTGTCTCATCTGATCCACACAGACTGCAAGTTCACCCAAACTCGCTGGTTCTCATGGTGCCAGAAGACTTCCTAAGCAATATTATAATAAGACTGTTACATACACATACATAATTTGACATTTAAAAACTTTTTGTTTTAGTCCTCTCTCCAGGAGGAGATGTGCAAGGAGATTGCTCCAGCACTTTTGCTCATCAATACCTCAAAAGCAGCTAATCCACTATATTTCAGACAGACAATTGTACACCTCAGAGATCCCGCAGCTGGAGATGATCAGATGTTCAGCATCTGACAACCATCATTTACAAAAGCAGGAACTTAGCTATGGAGCAATCTGCCAAAAGATATCATACTTGGCTCTATTGTACTCCATTCTCAGAGAGTGAAATCCACACACCGGTTTTGAGGTAACCTTCCCTAGAAGTAACATAAGAAGAAGCTGAATATAACAAGAAAAAAAGAAAAAAGGAAGTGCACATCATTGACCATTTTCCATTTCCTCTCATGGCCCTTTCTCACATCTACTTTTGTAAGACATTTGAAATGCTTCAGTAAGAAATTCTTTTGAAATATCACAGACCAGATTAGATACATAACATGATGAAAAATGAAAGGCAGATACCTAAACAGAAGAAAATGCAATTAGATACAGGTGCCCAGCAGCTGTCTGAGGAGGAAGGGGATAGTTAATGGAGCGGCAGACAGCAAGGCAACATCCAAACTCTGTCAGGATGAGATACGGATGGTTTACTGTGTCAAACAGACCTGTTTCTTCTCTCCTACTCCCTCATTTGCTCAGGTTTCAGGGACAGGAAATCAAGGTGCTGGCATTAGGAATGAGCAGTGGCACTCGCTGGCCAGGTCTGCAACCTGCGTGGTCAGAAAAGACACAGATTTCGGAGTGCACTGTGGATACACCATTTACTTTTTCTTTCTTTCCCTCCCCTAGACTACTTACAGTTTTGTTTTAGCCTAACCTACTTACAAGTTATAGTTAGGACTGTGTCCAGGTCTCTGCCTCTTAAGGCTACAAATCTCCAGGAGCAAAAGCATTAACTACCACACTAGAAGCAGCTCCATGTACCAGGACCAGAGTAAGAAACATCATGCAGGTGTGCATAGGGCCACTTTCTTTACAGATATAAAGATCCCACATTAAAAAGCAGTAGTTTTTGTCTTATTCAGAAATAAATAAATACATAAATAAAAATAAGGAACTGGTGGAACTCTTGATGATTAATTTGTTTGGTTTTGTTTATTAGTTTTGTTTGTTTGTTTGCTTGTTTGTAACCAGAAATATTCCAATACCTGTTTTGGAAAAAAAAATCCTCACTTTAGAAAAAAAAAATTGCTTTAAAATACAAGATAAACTTTTTGAAAGCATAGAAAATAGTTTTACTTTTGGAAAAAGGAAGTAAGTGTGTTAGTCAGGAGAAAACACAAGTCTTTTTGTTGGTTCTCTACTTGCTGACTGTTGCTGTTTGTCTTTCATAAATATTCACCAATCCACTTAAGTCGTCTTCATATCTCTAAATGGAATTCTGAGGTTTGTGTATGGGGAAAACAGATTTGGGTACTACTGAGAATAGAAGGATCCTATCAGAGCTGCTGCCTATGGTAGCTGTCATCCTCATTTGTATTTTTGCAGAAGAAAAATACATTGTGGAAATAAGCAAACAGTTGCCATCTAGAAACAAATGTGTTGAAGTGATGAAACCTAGATTTCTGGGGCACGTTCACTCTGTATTGCTTTTACAGCATCTGAGGAAATGCCGAGCAAGGTGGTGCACTGAATGACACACCAAGAGCTAGGTGTATACACCAAGGCACAGGGGGGTCTTTAAAATCATGTGAGCACAGTGAAATAGCGTTGATGAGCTGAACCAATTAGTTCTGGTTGAGCACGAGGTACATATGCCTACAGTGTTTCAAGGGAAGTCTGCCTACTGCAGCACTGTATGATGTATTCACATCCCATAAAAGAAAGAGGCTGTGCTCATGGGAGAAGCTGCCCTAGTATAATCTACCAGGCAGTTTTAGTTCAACCATTGCCATTATGGGAGTTTCATCACTGCTTTTAGTGGGAGCCACTTTAGGCCAACACTAGTAGTTTTGATCAACCCACCCTAAAGAGAAATATTTTTTTTACTCCTAAAAAATGTTTATTCCTAAATATTTGTCTTTAGGGTGGGTTGATCCTAAAAGAATAAGCAAATAAAAATAAAAAAATAAAAGGACTGCTCCAACTCAGCCACCCTGTAGGCAGCCACAATCAGG
The DNA here is from genome assembly GCF_964211835.1 of Anser anser. Classification (NCBI taxonomy): domain Eukaryota; kingdom Metazoa; phylum Chordata; class Aves; order Anseriformes; family Anatidae; genus Anser; species Anser anser. Next base: position 38,520,461 of record NC_139724.1, on the reverse strand, counting down.
CAGGACATTTATTTGCACAAACAATTGCAATTGTTTGAAGATGACATTTCATGTTGGTTGTTAGGAGACAATCTTCTCTATATAGCAGGCACTGGGAAATACCCTCTAATTCGTTTTACTCACCATCAAGAAAAGAAAGTTCATAGCCTGTCCCTGCCCTGGCTGCCATATAAGAGATGCTAGGAAGGAGGACTAGACGCTATGAGATACACAGATGGAAAGAAAGCAAAAGAAAGAGACACCTCTGGAGACTAGAAGAGACAGACTCCACTAAACTTCCTTTGATCCTTGAATGCCACAGAAATGTACACCCCAGAGAGATAAGATGATAACATATTTCTTAATACAACATCATGAGGAGGTAGCCTGATTTGCTGAATGAAACAGTGGGGATGGAGAGTCTTAGGTCCTCTACCTCTAGAAACCCAAATCAGTCACTCTATTTTATAGCCCAAACAGAATACAATTAGACAGTAACAGTGCAGTAATCACTCCTGCACCGACACCCACATAACAAAACAAATAAATCTATATTATTCATTAGGACTAACAGAAATGAAGAGTAACTTACAACCTCATTGCAAGAAAACACTCATACAGTCAATGTGTCCCTGCTTTGCAATCAATAACTGCTCTGCTTTGTTTTTTCTGAACCAGCAGGAGACCATTATTTTGTGACAATGTTCTTCCATTACATCATAACTTTAGAAACTGTAGAAACATCCCATTGGTGGGATTTTACCAGTAAATATTGATTTCAGATGGAAAAAATAAAAACCCCATAGCTGCCATCTAACTGGAGCAGAAGCATACTTCTTGAAAGGGGCCTTATTTTAATGACAAGCGTGACAAAGGAAAAAAAAAATCTTTTGTAGAGTTAAAGCATGTTTGCTGCTAAACAGTCACTTTGTATAATTAGGATTTGCAAAGTGGCAAAACACAATCCAATTAAATGAGTGAGGTTCATGTGATTAACATCAGACTGGCAGTATTGCTCTCCTAGTTCATCAGAGGCATTACTAATTAGGACATCGCTAAGCAGAGACATCTGACCTTGCATCAGCCAGTTCAGATTATGGTTTACCCTTCTGAACCCTGAAATAGCCTCACTGTTTGCTTCTTTCCTTACTGGTGAGCACTTTCCTATGAGAGTCTGCTTCTTTTGAAAGTTGTTCCACCAATCATCAGCCATCGTCAAATAATTAGTGCTTCTCTGATCACTAACTGAAGAACAAAAAACTCAGAATGGAAAAACCAGCTTTCGACTGACATATTTTTCTGTTCATTCTTGGAACTTACTACAATATTAAAATCAGTACAAGATGACTAGAAAGGTGGCCAGGAGGCAATCCTAAGCTTCAAGTAGCAAAAAATAGAAATTATCTTTGCTCACCAAATAGTAACCACAAGTGGAAATGGTGTCACAAACGTTGCTCAACAGCAGCTCAGTCGTCAGAACAGAAGGGCTGATGGAGGGAGGACAGGAGCTGTGACTCCAGTCTTGGCAGCACCCCGACCTGTGACAAAAGGACAAACCAGAGTCACCAATTGCTTTGCTTCACCTGCTGCTGGCTGCTTCTTTCCATGCACTGCTGTGGCTCTGACTGCAGCACTTGTTATCAGGGGTCAATTGTTTCTTCTAGAGTAGAAAAACAGAAAGGAGACTTTCCAGATACTGTCTTCTGCATTATACTTTTGCAGTTAAGTGCCCTTAAAATGTCTGCCAACAGAATTAAAGAGTTTAGAAAGTATATAACTTTGTGATGATGATGAAGCAGTAACTGATAACCATAATATAGAAGCACTAACTATCAAGAGAAAATACTGTAAAGTTAAATTTTCTCTAGAACAATGCAGCACATCACCTGGTAGCTATCATAAACAGAGTTAGTTTATCAAGTAATTTATTTATAGTACTTATAACTTAGAGAGCACAAAGAACTCCTATTTGAATCAGTTTTTCCATTTGACATTAGAATTCTTCTCCGAATATTTCCTAGCTAAGACTGCTACACTATAGAGATACAAATACTCTTGAATACAAATTAACTGTAGGTCTTTGAGGATAAACCCCAGCAGCCCAACACCAGTTACAACCAAAATGTACCTACGATATCAAAAAGATGGTAATAAATGTATTAGAGACAGGGAGACAAACAATGAATTAAGCAAATTAGTGGGAAAATGAAACCTCTAAATACAAAAGAAAACTAATTATGGGATTAGAAAGGATTAAGTGACACAGCCTGTAATGACAGAGAACTTTGCTCAATAATCCTCGAGATCCCTCTTTGTCCTCTGTTTCCAATCTTTCTAGGGAAGATTCTAGCAAACATTTCACTTCTGCATACACCCCTCAGCAGTCTGTTCCGTTCTTCAGCTAACCAAACTGCTCCACAGCCAATGCAGACCATTTTCTGAAGCATGAGCAGTGTACCATTTTCTCCACTCCATTCCTTCCTCTGTTGTGCCATACACCATTTCCTCTCCTCCTTTATGTCACTTTAACCATTAGAAATGTAAATGTCAAAGATGTTAAACCTTGCATGGACCTTGTGGCTTCGTTCTTGACTAATTTGATGCCAGTGAGTTCATCTACACTTGATTCTGAGACCAAGGCATATTTTCAGAGACTATGACTGTGCTGCAGAATGTTGTTGTAGCACTGAAGACTGTCAGAAAACCTCCGTGTAAAACTCCACAGGAAAAGTATATATATATATTATATATATTATATATATATATATATATATATCATTCTTTCCGCTTTCCAGTAATATAAAAAAGAAGCACCATTAAGGTTAATTTCCAGTTCAAGTTAACACCTGGATGTAGAATTCAAGCGCAACTTGTCATACTTTGTTCACATTTCAGTGATAACGAGACTACTTACAATAAAATGCTTCACTTACACTATCAATTTCCCTAATAAATAAGTCAAAATAAATTGCTCTGCTTTTCAGAAGCTTGACTAAACTAATAAGCGCTTTCAAAAAGTATAATCTCCAGTGGGGGAAATGGTTTCTTAAATTGTCTCCACATACAAATGTATATCTGCAAAGTAAATCTTGGGAAGACATTGAAGAGAAAATTAATTTCAGGCTCGAGCACAAAGAGATAGATGTAGATGATAGCCTATACAAAAACACTTACTAAATGTTTTTGGAGTGGATTGATCTTTTTGACTGGAGGGGTGTTTGCCTTTTTTTTTTTTTTTTTTTTTTTTTTTTTTTAAGTATTTGTTCAACACTGTGTGTAGTAGTTCATGGTTAGATTGTTCTGAATGCTGACAGACAGCCTTGTTTGGGTGAGTGAAATGGTCCCAGAAGCTTTCCTTTTTGTGGACACCCATGAACAGGGTGTCCTGTGCACAGGGATAGCAGGGTGACCCTGCCCTATTGCTTGCAAGTTGTTTAAAGGCTAACAGCACTTACTGTGTGACTAGCACACCGTGGCTATTTCTGTTGCCACCAAAGAGCAGAATTAAGGCTCTCTGGATCCGTTTACAGTGTGGTTTAACTTCAGATTTTTTTTGAGTTATAATTTATGATATCATCTTCTATCATTTAATTTGTCTCTCTCTGATTTATAACAGACTGCATTTGGGATAATTAGAAGTAGACATACAACTTTGCTCTAAATCAGAGTTACAGTTAGTGGCTAAGCCAATCTAACAGTTTTTGCACTGGTATTTCAAGGATGCTGATCTAAACCCTACTGATGCACACCATCTGTAAGGGGCTTCAGGTCAGGCTTACAGCTGTGTCATGGTTTCAATAACTGCACCAGAGACAACTCAGGAAAGAAAGGATTCGAAGACTGCCAGATTCTCGTTTGACTGAGGTAACTGCTCACAAAAACGCATGCCAGCTACTGATCTGGTGGGCCTTCATAAAAGAGCAGGTGGAAATCATCTGTAGGAAAAAAAGGGAATCACTTCTTGAGCTACCTTCCAAGAGCCATCCTTACAGCAAGCTGCAGCAGGATGACAGACTGCTGCTGCGATCTGAGTCCGCTAGACGTTAGACAACCGCTTCTCAGACTATCAGGCCAAATCATCCCTTAACTGGGATCCAGATAAATCAGTCCTTCCCGTAGCGTCTTTGTGGTGCTCCTGTTTCTGCTCTTCTGAGCACAGAGGCAACTCCTAGCCTTCTGCTTCTTCCCTGTGTTCACATTATCTGTGATTTTCTACTCCATATGACATTGTTCTAACGTTTTCTCTCCTTTCTGTAATAAGCAGGATTTTGAAAGTTTGGTGGAAACAGTCTAGTCTCTGTCCCTTGCTCTCTCTCTGCCCTCTGTGACAATTGCCACAACTAGCTGCCTCTCACCTCTCCCCATCCCCAGCAGACCCACAGCCAGCTCAGGTAGATGGAGAGTGGTGGGTGGCCAGGTACCTGGCACAGCCAGGGAACACCAGTCGGTACTGCAGCTTCCAACACGAGTCTGTGAAACCCTGCCTTGAGCCACCTGAGGCAGGAAACTTAACGAGCTGAAGGAATGAACAATGCGTAGGGATTGGACTTTACCCTGTCTTTGTTCACACTTCACCATGAGGTGAAAAGGAGAGGTCATCAACTTCACTGCCAATGAAGTTGCAATGAGGAGTTTACTCAAATCTCAACCCAGGGCTCTTTTACTTCTCTCTCTTCCCCTCCACGCCTCTCAAATGAGCCTTTCCAGAGCTACTTTCTGCTCAGCTCTGCAGTGCTGCTCCACGCACACAACAGCAGCCTGCTGATGACCCTCTCGTCCTCACAGTGGATACCTCAGCCTAACAAGCCTGACAGCTTTCTGGCTCTTTCTGAGAAAGCTATAGCTTAGCTCCCTTCTTTGACAGGAACTGCAGGAAAAAAAAATAAATAAATGGACCAAATCTCCCATAAAATCTGCTTGAACAGAGTTCTAGAGGTCAGAAAAAGAGGACAGGGCTGGGGAAAAAAAATAGTAATCCTAGTCACACACGACTTCCTACCAAGGGTGACACTGCTAAATGAGGATTTGCATCTGAGAAGAAAGAGTTCGATCAAGTTGCATGAAATACAGTCCCTGGTGCAGATGTCACTGATCTTTCACCTGAATGTTAACTTCATGGAAAAATATTCTTTTGACACCACATCTTTGGATAACTAAGAAAATCTCCTCTTTTCTTGTTGTCTTTTCACTTGAAACTTTCTACCCATGAATCCAGTTCATACCTATAGATTTTGTGGGCAATTAACATATGTGCCCTTATCGCTTTGTCAGAAAACAGCCATTTAATGATTCTCTATAACTTAAGTGGTTTGTATGGATGATAAGAAATGTTTTATTGTATTCCTCAAATTCAGAGTACCTAGCCAAAAATCCTACCTTAATAAAAATCAGATCACTGAAAACATTGTAAGAGAAGACGATGGCCTAGAATAAATGTTAACCGTAATTTTATGTAGTGACACTGCATTTCTTCATATGCTCTACTGCATGCACATAAATTTAATCTATGCTACTTGACACTACATGCACATGATACAATTATCTTCGTATAAGATCAGAGAGACCTGGACAGGCTTGAGAGGTGGGCCTGTGAGCTCCTCATGAAGTTCAACAAGGCCAAGTGCAAGGTGCTGCACGTGGGCCGAGGCAATCCCAAGCACAAACACATGCTGGGCAGAGAATGGACTGAGAGCAGCCCTGAGGAGAAGGATCTAAGCATGGTGGTTGAAGAAGCTCAACGTGAGACAGCAATGTGCGCTTGCAACCCAGAAAGCCAACCGTATCCTAGACTGCAACAAAAACAGTGTGGTCAGCAGAGTGAGGGAGATGATTGTGCCCCTCTGCTCTGCCCTTGTGAGACCCCATCTGGAGCCCCACGCTCAGCTCTGGGGCCCCCAGCACAAGAAGGACACAGACCTGTTGGAGCAGGTCCAGAGAAGGGCTATGAAGATGATCAGAAGGCTGGAGCACCTCTCCTATGAAATCAGGCTGAGGGAGTTGGGGTTGTTCAGCCTGGAGAGGAGAAGGCTCCAGGGGGACCTTATAGCAGCCTTCCAGTACCTTAAGTGGGCCTACAAGAAAGCTGGTGAGGGACTTTTTACCAGGGCTTGTAGTGTCAGGACAAGGAATAATGGATTTAAACTGAAAGAGAGCAGATTTTGATTATATATAAGGAAGTAATTATTTACTCTGAGGGTGGTGAGGCCCTGGCACAGGCTGCCCAGAGGAGCTGTGGATGCCCCATCCCTGGAGGTGTTCAAGGCCAGGCTGGATGGGGCTTTGGGCAACTTGGTCTGGTGGGAGGTGTCCCTGCCCATGGCGAGAGGGGTGGAATTAGATGGTCTTTAAGGTCCCTACCAACCCAAACCATTCCATGATTCTATGACATTTGTTTTAACATTTACTCAATGAAAATTATATGTAAGTATATTGATTTTATAATGAGCATTTAGTAGAAGGAATCTTCAAGCTCAACATTTTGTGTTAAAAAGTCTTCCCCGGAGAAATATCATTGTGTACAGTGTTTATGGCATCAATTCATATCATGCAAATGTCACATTCTTCTCTTTTTAGCCCAAATGTGTACACAGTCTTTACCTTTTTATAGAGTTTGAAGTTTCAAAAAGCCTAAAATAGTAGCAACAAAAAGGATTTAAAAATGTCAAGCCTACTCCTGCCTTCCTTTCTTTGATAATTTTAAAAACAATTCTGATGCAATCTTGAAAAAGTCAAGACTCACCTAAAATATTTTTTGTAATGTAGCCCAGGACAAAGCGCATTCATGTTTTCAGCTTTATTATATGTACTGCACACAGTATTCATAATTAGTTTAAAATGTGTTTGGCTTATACTGATCTTTCTCCAAGAAACTACAGCTAGTTTTTTCTTTCACTCAACAATGGCAAATAGTAATTATGCAGGAGGTTAGAAATGATGATCGTAATGGTCCCTTCTGGCCTTAAACTATGTCTCAGCTATGAATAAAACATTTATATCTTTGATTATAGTTTGAAAAGACTAGTCTTTAATATGCAATAAAAGAATCTGCTTCATAATTTAAGCTGAAAACCAAAAACAGTCTTCTCCCACTGCCTATCCAATACTTTCTTGAATCCTTCACACATGCACACACAAAAAAAAAGACAAGAAGAAATGCAGGAGGGCACCTTATCAAGGTCCTAGAGCATGTTCTCACAATTTCTCCATCTTGCTAAGATTATCCGTTGGCTTCCAGATCTTCTGCCCTCAGAGAAACCCTGTAAAGAACAAGTACAGCAGAAGCTTTCACAGGGGAAAAAAAAAATCCACTCCAAGTTATACTCTCAGTTTTGCAAAGTGAGATAATTAGCTTTCCCAAGTGGACATGACATCTCGTCTGGGTCATGGTATTCCATTAAGGAAAAAAAATACATTTTTATTTAAAACACATGCATTAGATCTAGTTTAATATATATTCTTCCAGTTCTCTGCTCCTCCAAAGAAGGGGCTAATTATAGTATATAGAAAATCTAACATGCTCTTACAGTACACATCAACAAAAACTAAGTCCTAAACTATAAAGAAGACAGAAGTACTTGAAATGGGACTTTATAAACTGTTACACCAAAACTGCAGTTGTCACAATCAGAAGTTATCTGACAGCTATCTGGGTAAGCGTAAAGTTCCACCACTGTTCCAAATTCACTCTCTGCACATTGCCCTAACATCCACATCCCAGCACGTGCTCCCTGGCACTAAATGCCAAGGCTCCTTTGTAGTAGGGGACTCTGACCCTGCATTTGTACCTCATAGAAGAATGTCTTCCTAGGTCCTGGCTGGGGACCCTGCTTTGCAAATAAAAGCAGGATACATGTATGCATGTAAAACTTGCTGATGGTAAGCTCTCTGCATTTAAATAAACAAAAAAGTGCATCTTGCGCTTGATTCTTCCACTGGCAGAATACTGCAACATAAGAGGGTGTAATGTAATGGATTAGTGAACCGAATCTCTGCAATGTGCCAGAGGTAGATCGCATCTGTTATTAATAGCAGCAGTCTGGCTTTTACAATGCCTTTCATAAAGAAGAAACCTAAATACTAGTCAGTTTAAACCCGATAACAGCAACTATGTCAAATATGCTGGACTTGCTCTGCGCACAGTTGAAGTGTTAGAATGCAAAGGCTTTAGCAGCGCAAGGCGACCTTACGCAGCCTGAGAATACCGTACCCAACAGGGAGACTGTACACAGCACTGTCCAAGGCATCAGAACAAATCATTCTTTCGCCTCTAAATTATTTTTCTGCGACAGCAGTGTTAGACTTAATCAGAGAGGCTTTGCTTACAACACACTTGAAAAGGCAAGAACAGCTAATGCAGTGACCCAAAGTAAATGCTAGCTCCATCATCATGAGTTGATGTTAGCCCCCCTATTAGCATTAAAACCTTTGTAATAAGTAAGTTTACTCTCCATACAAAGTGCATCTCTCCATGCAAAAGATTCAGGATGTGCTCAAGTGGAAGAATGGGGAAGATTCTCATCCAGAATACATTTAACATGAATGATCAATTTTACAGTGTGCATGCTACAGATCCCTGTTGTATGCTGGTGAGCGAGAACAAAACGTCAACACAGGTCAGCAGGAAACGAAGAATATTAGGCTCTACTGCTAGAACTTCTACAACCAGCACAACCTGGTACGGAGGCCATGCTCTCACGAGTCTGTTGAGTTTATTGCTTAAACAGCTTCCCCAAGTCTGATGCTCACAGGGCTCTTTCTAATTTCTTGTCATCAAGCATCACAGCTAGGCTTTGTGCCACTAAGTTTTACCCCCATCATCTCCACATCTTTAGTAACTATAACTCCTAACCCACACTGGTTGGGTGAGGCAGTATTGCCACTGCTCCCTTGGCTGTGTATTAGAATAGCCAACGCTATCATGTTTGGGTAGGCTCTGATGTGCTTGATCTGCCTCACAGATCAAACACCTTCAAGGAGACAGGTCTTAGACACAAGTTGTTAAAAAAGTGATGGGAATGGAGTGCTTCCAGACATATGCACAAACAGATTGCGGCCACCTGGGATATCTTAGTGCGGCCATAAATTGAGGAACCTACAGGGATTTAGCCCTGACAGGCAGGAGCTGTGTGCAAGCTTTTCAGGCTCACAGTTCTGGATATACCTGGCCTGTAGTTCAGACCATCTTAGCAACCCCCCCTCTGTCCCCTGTCTCTATAAACACCTGCCCAAACTATGCAAAGTGTTCAAATGTATTTTTCATACTATTTCTGACTCCTAACTTATCCCTCTAGCACCCAGAGCACAGAGCTTATTTAAACCAGAAGAAAAGTAATGCAGAGAAAAGCTCAAAAGCAGCCATGTACGCTAGAGGATTAGCTGGGGGAGCTCAAGACAATGTGAATTACCATTGTGAAATTCTCCCTAATTCCACTGATGGCTGGAGCATCTTCAGCCATCACATCAGCATTGCGATACTAGCCTTGTAAAGACTGAGCTCAGCCACTTAAAAAATACCATAGGTTTCCTGAGTGCATCTATCACTTATGTTAAATCATTTGGGATACAATACTAATCCCCAGAAAATAATAAACTGAGCTGTCCTGTCAAATTGTTATTTAGGCAGCCAGCAGTGCTGTGCCATAAGATCTTAACGGGATTTGAAAGTGTCCTCTCAGCAGGCTGCCATAAACGTTTTGCTTCACTTTGAGAAAGCTGACTGGTAGAGTTTATACTGGAGAAGTCGCACCAGCCCATTCAAGGACACTTCTGTGGACTGGATGCCGGATAGGAATATAAGCTATCATTAAAGAAAAATAGATTAATAATAATAATACACTTTGCCTTTTTCTGTCATGTTTCTGAAATGTCCATTTAGTACTTTCAATAATTCTTTTGATCACTGACCCAAACCATATGCTAAAAAGTGGTAGTTAAAAAGTACTGCAAAGGAACAGATGCCTTGGAAATAATCGACAAATATCATTCAAAACAAAACACTTTTTTCCATACAAACAATGGGATGTAACCTGAAGAGAAATGCTACAGTCAGCCTGATGTATCTGTTTGCTAAGTCTCAAAGAATAGCATCAACATTCCAGCCCAGAAGATAAAATGAAAATGGCATCACCCAGTTCCGCAAAAAAAGATCAAACTGGGGGAGGGGGAGGATAACAGAAAAGATTAATAGTCATCTTCAGCTCTCCAAATGCTTCTAAGAACAAGCACTAGAAAGGAAAACATTTCATTGCTTAATTGCTGGGTAACTTAGAAGACAGTCACAAGATTTGTTTTTTCCTAATTAACAACAAGAAAAACAGAGGTTCTTGTAAGGCAACATTAGCATCTTGTCATATATGACAAAACAAAACGTGTTTGCTCCCAGAAATTAGGAAACTTGAAAATGATTACAATGAGAATAGGAGAGAAATACTGTCATGCACTGAAGCTTCACTGCAAAAGTTTTTGACAGGAACAACAGGCATTTTTTCCTGTGATTTTTCACTAGCCTAATGTTCACAACTTGACACTGAGCATGCTCCAGCCTCGAAGTGTGCAGGATTTTTTTGGAAAAATGCTGGGTTGTGTCCCTCAGCAACCCAGCACTGACTTGTGGGGTCTGCACTTGCACAACACAACCGTCACCTCCCTGAACTTCTTTGGGTTGGCTTCTAGAGTAGGACCTACATGACTGGGGGGTAAGAGGAAATCATCAGCCACACATGAGCTGGTCAGTGGGGTTGCCAAAGTGACAGAATGACCAACGCCATCTTCAACATACAATTCTGAGAATACTAAAATTATAGAGAAATCATATTGTATTTGCATTAGGTACTGGAATAATTGCTACTGGGCTGGTATGCATAGTCCCAGTAACATCGGTCTGTGGAGCAGGTTCACAGATTAAAAAGTTAGCAATTTTATCATCTCACAGTAGAAGCCCAAATTTTCATGCTTTATCAATATTAAAAATTTCAGATTTTTCCACTTTACATGAACTTAATTCTGTTACTCCAAGAGGGAATTGGCAGTTTTCTTTAGAAAAAGAGCTCAACTTATAAGATAGAAAACAACTTGGTTTTGTTCAAAGTTTTAGTAATGACACATGAATTGTACACAAAACACTACTGAGAGGAACCACACCAAGAGACCTAACTTTGCTTCCAGGCCACTGACCTTATGTGATGCTGCAAACACGAGTATTTAACTTTTAAGCATCCTATGAACAAATTTACTATTGTTAATGGAGTTCTAAACATACAGAATTTGGAGGCTGGAAGGGACCTTTAAAGATCATTTAGTCATTCCTCACCCCCATGGGCAGGGACATCTCTCATTAGATAAGTTGCTGAAAGCCCCATCCATATCACTCCTCATACATTTTATTCAGCACGCATTCACTGCTGACAGACTGGTTTGTGGTTTGTTTTGATTTTTAGCATGAAAAAACATTCTGAAGAAACAGAACACATTAGAGGGACAATCACTTTGCTTAATAAAATGTCCTCACATTTAGTAATATTCCACATTGCATTGCTTACTTCCTTCAGTTTACTGCTCCAATTAAATACCCACTAAATTTTCAGCATCATATTCCATTTATTTTGAGGAAGATAAAGAAACACTGGGGCTTCCAGCAAGTTCATAAATTTGAGAACACCTAGGACCATGACTTTTCAAACAACTTGCCCTCTTGAAGCTTGCTCTCCAAAGTTAAAATAGACCATACAACCTATTACAATACTAAGAAAGTGGGGAATAAACTGAACAGAGTAACTGCCAGCTAGAGTATTTGGGAATTAAATAATACGAAAGTGTTTGTTTCTGAATTCCTTTCAAGTTAATTCTGTACAGCAGAAAGAATTCAAAACAGAATCCATTTGTTAAACATTCTGCTGATATCTAAAAAGTTTGTAAATCTTTATAAATCTGCAAGTTAAAAAAAAATGTGTAGTTTATTTGTAATGCTGGCGGAGTTCCAGGTACTATTAATCAGGCAATCCATCACACTTGGAAGAAAAAAGAAAATAGAAATAACCACCAGAATAAATCATGTCCAGGTTTGTGCATTTCTTAAAAGAAGATATAACGAGGGTTTGTATGCACAAGTATAATCTGATCTGTTTTTCCTACAGTAGTGTAACATTTGTAAAAATACCATTTAAGTGATATTTGCTATGCAATACCTAATAAATCTGTTCCTTCCCCTACATTTCAGCCTCTGCATAGGACCCAGTGTCTTCCAAGTCTTTCCATAAAATAAAAGATTTTTTGTAGACAACATTCATAGAAAAAAAATTAGACTAGCCACTTGGGTTGCTGTAAATGGAATTGGCAGTAAACAAATATTCTGCTCCTCCAGGTCACCACCAATGCGTATTCTGCCAGGCAGATCCCACACAATGAGTGCCCAGCCTTTTCTTTGTAAAATTTGTGCTGCTGCCCTGCTCCCAAGATAATCTACAGAAAACAGCTGTATCAAGTAACGTGGCTGACAGCACCCACTGCACAAAATACTAATGGAAAAGACATTGAGACACATCACTGGATAGCAGAAATTTCTGAAGATGTTCCCAGTGGGCTGAAAAAATGCTAGATGTGGATACAGTGCCAAATACTGTCAAACAGCTGTGTCGGATGCTGCTGTCAAGCTGGTATGAAGGTGCTGTTGAGAGCTATCCTGGAGTAGCATCCAACCCCTAACACGCAGGGGCTGGTTAAGCCTCACAGCATTCCATTTCTTAGCAGTTTTTTTCTGTTTTTTTGTTTGTTTGTTTGTTTGGGGGGGGGGGGGGGGGGGGGGAGGGCAGCTTACATGTGCAGCTCCAAAATGCACTAAAAGATCAAAAAAGGAATTTTTTTAAATTTTAAAAAAATCTGTCATCAAAGGAGTTAATCTGACCTTTGAAGACTTCCCCTCATGTGGTATTCTCTGAAGAGCTTCAGGATGTGATTACGGTGAGATCCATCTCCTTTAGCCTTCCTGTTCCCTTCCTGTTCCTTCCAAACCAGGACCATGACTGAATCACCATGCGGTCTGTAAAGCCCTCATGATTGCATACATTTACTGCACAACCATGTGAGCTTCCAGGTGTATTTGTATGGATTTCAGGCAGAACCCAGAATTATTACACCACAATAAAGCGAACAGTTACTTGTGAAGCAAAAACAATTTGGCAAGAGGCAGAAGAGTGAGGATGGTGAGCATTTCCTCCCACCATACCCACATTATACATTAAGACTGCATCTGTCTCTGTGATGTATATGAAAATGTGTCATCTCCTCCCAACTGGTTTTGCCACATGATTTTACTGTACCTGGTCTGAAAACAGAAGTTTTTTTATTATATCCTGCACTATATATACTCAGCCCTATGTCCTTTAAAATCTGGACAAACACAGTGATTTCTAATAAATGGACGACATATTAAGTACTTGCTGTGGTTTTGCTTAACCTAGATTTTTCTTTAGTTTCTACAGGGAAAATAAAAAGCTACAGCAGGTATCTTGATTGTGATGGAATAAATAACCATTGTTCTCAAGATGATAGAAATATTTCATGAATTTTTGGAGACAAAAAATATCCTAGGAAAAGACAGCTAAATTCTAAGGGAAGGCACTTGAAAGGAAAGTGAGAGCATGCCAATAACCATAGATGTTAGCTTTAATAATCACGCCTATTCATTGTGTGGGGTGACTGTGTTTGTGTGCATGTGTTCACAATTCTTCATAAAATATAACAGTGCTAATAATCATGAAAACTTTATGTTTATGCCCTTTTTTAGGGCACACTTTTTTCCATCATTACCTCTGCATGCCAGTGGGGCAAGTTTCCAACATTGTTCCCCTTCCCTATGCTGTAATTATAATGGATCTCAAACGTTTCTGATTTTTAAGGCCAGTGGATGACTCAAACCCATCTCGACTTTTACTTTTCTCCTGTTGAATCACGGTTTTGGGAGCACACAGCACTTTCTTATGGTCTTCCAGCAATAAAATGATGAAAGTAAGCAACAAATAAAGGACAAGCTCTTTCTTGAAAGCGATACAAAGCACACGGAATGGGAAGCACAATTCCAAGAGCCAGCAAAGCTCTTAAGTGACTGATCTCAAGGTTGTGTTTGGCCCTGCACCTCGGAAAGCTACCCAGGAAACAATGAGCAGATTACCTTAATATATAATTAAGTCATGCCGTCATTGCCCCGGTGTTCTGTAAAGCAGTAATCCAATTTGCTTGTGACAAACTACCTCTTCTTCGGCCTCATACCTCAGCCACTGAGCAGTCAATTATTCTATCAGAAAACAAATGGGCAATGATGCTGTTGTTGTTATAATTCCTAGAACAAAAACAGTTAAACTTGTTAAGTGAAAACAACTAATTACCCCTCAGCTCACCTTAAAATGGTAGCAGGTAAGGAGATGAATAAGTCACTTCAGTCAAGAAGCTTGTAAATGGATGGTTGTCCTAGTGACGTATGACTTGAAACAGTCCTGGGTAAATTACACAAAATGACACAATTGTCACTTTTTGAAGCTTTCTTAACCTTTCTTCCTATAGAAACCGGGCGACTCAGAAGATAATACTCCTACACCAGATTTTCTCCAGCCCTAGGAGCACCTCATTTAGCTCCAGGCCTGAGCAAAACCGCAGAGGTGGTGCTTGAGACTGTGGCTGCATTGCTGCAACTTTGCCCTTCTAGATAAAATACAACAGGATTCTTACACAACTTACAACAGGGTCACAACAACAAGATTTTAATTGAAACAGAGGGAAAAGGCAAACCTCCTTCAAGACACCACCCTCTGATCTTTGACCGCTATTTTCTTCCTAAGGTTCTCCTTTTATAAGGAGGACACACATATTTCCCGTACATACACAGGATGTCATTTCTTTACTATTTTCTACACGTCCATCTGATCATCTGGTGGTACTGACATTCACAATGTAGGAAATACAAAACAATGCACAAATTAGCAACACTGATGACACAAACACAGCAACAATCCTGCCTTGCTGTCCCATACTGTGTGATACACGTAAATTCTGTGCATCCTGAGAGAAGGGGGGATTTCATTTGGGTGGTCTCCTACAAGAGCTAAGTAAAGGGATGGTAGTTCAGTGTGCCTGTGTGGTCCAGCTGCCAATACAGAATTAAATCTTTCCAAGGTTCCTTCTCAGCCTCTACTTGTGAGACTGGGTTAACTGGGGAGTGAGAGGTGAGCCAGGGTACAGAGAAATTCTCAGTCTCACCCCAAATAAAACAGCAAATATCAGTGCTTAAGCTTTTGAGTCTCACTTCTTGATAACAAAAAGTGATATGGTCCTCTATTCCTTATCTTATGCATGGAGAACAATTTCCATGGTAGGTTCCCCCAAGAATTACGTGAGGACAAGAGTCAACACAACCAAAACATACAATGCCCTCTGCTGAAGCATCAAGATCCAGTTTGCCTCCACCATTGGCAACGTGGGCTTTGAAGAACTCCTCTCCCCCGCTCTATTCCCTCCTGCTTGTACCATTCCCGAGGGTGCCTAGGCCTTCACCTCTGTTGTACCATCCCTCACAGCTCTTTCTTGGACCACATGGTAAACTGAAAATACAGTCTCAGCATTTTCAGTATCGTTATCTTGGGTCTTGTCCAGTTTTCTGGTCTGGATCTCTACAGGTGGTCTTACACAAAATGCGTGTACGATCGATGACAGGGCAGGACCAAGGGGCCCCAAATGGGGAGTGGGGGGAAGGAGAGTAAAAAATGCAGCAGAAAAAAAAAGGTATATAAATGCCCCCGTTATTATGGCCCTTTCAAGAAGCTGGGCATTACATAATGGTTTTTCAGCACAACACTGATCTCATAAGAACTAAGAAAATCTCAGTGAAATCTAAGCAAATATTTAGCACAATTCTCAACTTCTAAACATTTACAGAGTTCTAACTTTGGAGTCTTAATGGTTGGCAGTATTCCTCAGAATAAAATTTGGGATCTTCAGAAAAGTGCCTAAGAGGCTAGGCAGCAGAATCTCCACACAGAGACGTAGTTATCAGCCTTCAGAGGGGTATTTATTCCAGAATTTATTCAGCGGATAATTATTTAGGTGAGAAAACCCTACCACGATGAGACAAAGTGGCTTTTGAAGATATTTTCTCCCAGGTTTTTAGCCTGGACATTCTGTATTTGTTGTAAAGTTTGAATGCAAAGCAGTAACATGCGAAAACAGAAACAAACCAAGACTCTGTATGTAAAATCAGATCTACTTTGTGGAGCAATATAAACAACATGCTACCTTTACATTCTTGTTGCAGGCAGAGATCTAAAATAGCAAAAGCCATCATGTGTCTTACAAAATAGGAAATATTTCTGTGAAGTACAGAAGATGAAAAAAGAGCACATCAGAATAGTAAGAGTATTTGAAAAAAAATATCTTGTTGATAGCTGGAAATAAAACAAGAAATGCTGTATGCACTGCATGAATGTACTTGGCAAAGCATATCAAGCTCCTAAGCTGAGCCCTTTGTTTGATGATATTTAACAAATGATTCATTGTTATGATTGATAAAGGTCACAGCATACCCATCTCTAACATTGCAGCCCTCACTTAGTCTGTGAAGCTCTGTCCGTACAACACACTTTTACTACCAGAGATTTAAGTGCAGACACTCAGCGCAAGCCAGCAAAACTCCATTTTTTTTTATATATATCAGCAATATCATCTCCTTAAAAACCACAACCCCCTAGCTAACAGATAACCATCACCAAAATACCGCTGCAGTCACAATGGCTTCTCCGTACTGTGTAGCAGACGAACTGTGCATTATGCTCTACAGGCTTGCTTTCCCAGCCACGAGAGAAACTAGCGTGGCTGGATATGACTGGAGTGGGCCAAGAGTTTTTTGCAGTCCGCTTGCTCAATTTTTTTTTTCCTCAAGGAAACCAGGGCACAGGGAAGGCTAACTGGGACATGGTCAAGGCATGTGTCAGATGCAGGTGTTTGGAAACAATACTTTGGCCCCACACTTCAGATGTCACCTCTTCTATTTGTGTTTGAGGCCAGCTGTGCTCCAGACCTAATCCCATAGTACACACACTTCCACAGCATCGTGATTTCAAACTCTGCTGCCTGGCTCTTCCGAGCTGGGAGCGAGGTGAGAGAGAGATGGTGCCGGGCTCTTCCTGGATCCCAGTCAGAAAGGCCTGGCAACAAAGGGCTTAATAAAATAGCCATTTTAATGGCTATTAGAATGAGAAGAGGAATAGATAAAGCGAGCAAATCTTATGCTGGAAATCCCCTGTTAAGTGTGGCATCAGCCAGATCCAGAAGGATTTTCCCATGACACCCTTTCCAGATCGCATCTGTGGAGACAGGTTCCTCCCATTCCAGTCATCCAAGCAACAAGAGGATTTCCTGGCAAGAAAACAGCTCCGCTCCTCTCTTGTACTGCCGAACAGACAGGCTGCTCTCATGGGAAGGGCTGCAAGCCATGGGCTTTGATAGGGATAACCAGAGGCTTCTAAGAAGCCAAGAAGACAGTCTCTGAAGCTGGCCCACCACAAGATAAGGTCATGAGGAGCCAGCCCAGCACTTTTCCCTTTCATACTCAGGGGGCAGTCACCCACGCTCTGCCCGTTGCTGCTGATAGCTCCTGTGAACTGGGTGACACATGCTTCCAAGTGCACCGCAAGAAAGAGGAAGGAGGTGCCAAGGATGATGTTGACCCATGTGAGTGTGCCTGGAGCCTGTGCTACCACACAGGTCATAAGGAACAGTCAGGAGGAGAGCTGACTTCAGAGATGCTTGTTTTTCTTCACTTTGATGCCCCCTCTTTATTTGAAAATGACAATTTTCAAATTCAAGTCTCAAGCTGCAGCATATAAAACCAACGTATTGCACAGTGACTATTCATCACAGCAAATATTAAAATATGGTTAAAAACCAGCATGCTTTGACTCTTAACAAAAGTCTGATGAAAACTTGCACCTCTGCAGGATTACATTAATAACAGCTGAAAACTGAATCCCATCCCTGTGTCTGCTTGTGGGCGTAAGTGCTGCATCCACACTTTCTACTTAAGAAGAGAAGAGTAAAATTCAAATCACCCAGTCGCTTAAAAGCTGCTGGCTCCTACATTTCTCCCTTTGAAGCTGCCATTCTGAAGGGGCGTCAAAGGACGTGACTCTTTGTTGTTGTTGTGGCAGATCTAACAAATCCTGTACTTCTGAAAGGATCTAACAGCCTCGTAAGAGGCCGTAATGTATGCAAAAGGGCTGGATGGGATCAGCACATTAGCCCATCTCGCTGCAACACCTGCAGGTGAGGTAGGATGGACCGGCAGAGGGGCTGCAGACCTCTGGCAATTTCCCACTTTGATGGTCTTAAGACTGGGGTGGTCTTAAGCATGGTTGCAGGATGAAAGAGACTGTAGATATTTACATATTCTTCAGGAGACACAAGTTTGGCACAGACTGTACCAAAGGACTTGAAACAGCATTTCAGACACATTTAGGGAAGCTTCAGAGATATGGGGCTGGTTTCTTTCTCTTCTCAAGCAGAAGCCAGTTTTGGCTCCAGTTCACAGTACCTCCACAGGGACTGGAATATCAATATTCAAGGAAAGGCCAGAACCTGAATTGTTTGTTGTTGCTCTCTTTTGTCAACCAAAAGCAAACAAAAAAGCAACAATGATTTTCCACCAGTGTCTCGAGAGCTTTTATGAGCTCAGAGTTAGAAATCACACTTAGGAGCATCACTTTTTTGCCAGACAGAATTGTCAATTAGGGTTAGTCATGTCTGAGAATATATCAGTGACAACACACACCAAAATACAGCTTTTAAAAAAAAAAAAATCCCAGATTTTTCAAAATAAAACAATGCAGTAAAAAGTTGACTACATACTTCTGTGCTAGACTCACTCTAACTCTGTAAGACTCATAGCTATACTGTCTCATGGCAGGACTCTAAAAAGACGTCTCTTAATCTAAATACATCTATATGTCTGATCATGACCTGCTTGTTAACGTAAGGTGAATCATCATGTTTATAGTGATTTTAATGAGTCACTTCTGAACATGCAAGTGAAAAGCCAGTTAAGTATCTTAACAAGTTTTCTCTGAGGATTTGACACTGACCCCTGGCTTTTGCAATCCATGAAATACACCTGGAAGTAAGAGTCTGGTGATCCATGCTGCACCCAGCCTGCCAAAGTCATCAACCCCACTTTTAATGAGAGTCACACTGATTGCCTTTGCGGGGGCAAAACAAACAGGGATTTTAAAAAATGCAGAGAAAGGACAGAGGGCTACAGGCTCAGACTTGAGGTGGAATCCAAACTCGTGCCCTGACAATATTAAGCATTACCTCCCCAGGGCTGAGTAAAGCCACAAAGAACAATCAACCTGACATCAGATATTAAAAACACCTCTAAAAGGCACCTTGCTTGAAAATATATTTATAGCCCCAGCACATGGAAAATGTTTCCCTTCAATATATGTGAGAATAGAGCTGATGTCCATTAAGTTCTGCCTGAACAAAACCACACAAAACCAGCCCCATACTAAGAGATCTATTTCTTCTGAAACACAGTAGATCTTAATTTCTTTAAATTTATTCCATACATGGCTTTTGCATTACTGGAAAGTACTGGGTGCTGTCCTGTTGTCTAAGTATGGAGAGATGCTGGAGGTTGTTGTGCAATGAAATAAAGCTCAGCCAGCAAATGACAGTAGTCCCATTGCGCTCACATGGGAGCCACATCAATATAAGTAAGCTGAGGACTTCATCAGGAGAGCCTGCACTCCATTAAACACCACACGGAGGTCTGCCACTTCTCTGAAGCCAAAGATAGAAACAAACTTGAAAATACAGAATTCTTCACATATGAGAGACAGTCAAGATGGAAAAAACATGCTAAATTCTGAGTTAGAAAAACACTCCTGTTAGAATTGCTGTTATAGACATATTAAACAAGAAAGCTAGTTTTCCTCCAAACACTTCTTTTCTGCCCACCATATTTCAAATGTCCAACAAATTCCTTCTTATTTCAATCAGGTTCAGATCACCCTAAATCCATACAGCACCCTGCAACTCACTGCTGCTTCTCTGACTTCATTCTCTGCCCCCAGACAAAAAGAAAGGAGGAAGTAGGCGAGAGAGGAGATAACAAGACTTCAAGTTCTCCCTTTGAACTGTAATGCTGAGTTTAGGGCTCCCTGTGCTGTGGGAATTACCTCCAAGGGGATGTCCAAGAAGTAACCACAGTCTGGGAGTCCCAGAAAAACAAGTCCCCAGAGCTACTGGGAAGCCATGGGGCCAAAAACTGCAAGTCACACCAAGACTTTCCTGCAAATGGCAACACAACTTCAAAATAAAGCTCAGGGGATCTCCCAGCTTCTTCAAGGGAGGGAAAATACCAGCTACTGCTAGAATATGTTCCACTTCAGTATCATCTAGCCTGGTTATTTCCACACATAACAATACTTTGCTTTGATTCTTGTCATGCTGATGGGTGATGAGGTTTTTCCTACCTGGAGATACTCTCACTGGGGCACTCTTCAGTGTTTCAACCTAAGCTGCCACACAGGCCAGTAACAAATGGGACAGAGGTGGCGATAAAGCAGCACATCTAGGAGAGGGCAATATTTCTACAGCAGGAAATAAAAAGGTCCCTGATGGAAGGAATTGTATCTACAAGGAAGTAGATTTTGTTTCTGATAACCTGTGCTCTTACTTCTTCCATCCACTTCTGTATTTGTGGGGAAAACTCTTGCACCCTTGGCTTTGGCATGCTTACACTCCAACTCCCTTCACCTGCCCTCTTTTCACTTCAAGCCACCATCTCCCCTCCACGAGTTACCCCCAACCCCAGGAGGACACAGCAATCAAGGTCTGACAGTGCCACTGGAGGCAGTGGCCAGGAAACAGCGTACATGCTAATTGTGTATGTCTTTGCTGGCCCCACTACCCGCCTTCCCACTGTTTTGAAGGTGACAGGCTTCTCTGAGAGCATGATTATAACTGCTAGAAAGTACAGCTACTTTCCCACATGAGGAAGACTGCTTGGAAGCCAAACGATCAATTACTAAAGAAACTGCTTTGGAGGTGTGTCTCCACACCAGGCAAATGGTCAATGCAAGCAGGGGTGGAAATCTGTGCGTTTAATGTGCTAGATGAAAGCTGTATTAGTTGGACTGCCCCACCAAAAAGAAAAGAAAAATCACATATCATTTACACCTGAAGGAATGAAAGATAAAGAATGCACTTTGAAGAGCCTGATGCTAAAAGAGAAAAAAGAAAAAATGGGATGCTGGTAACTCAGCTAAGAGAGGATCCTCAAACAGAGTACATCAAGGGAGTAGAACCTGAAGCATACTCTATATTTGTGTCAAGTAAACAAATTTTCTGGCTTGATGTAGCGAGGCTGTGATATTACTGCACCTTCTGCATTCTGGTATCTTCTCTTCAGTGGGTGACAAATAGACTGGACTTGACAGAGAGTGTTAAAAGCGTGACCGTCTGTAACCAACGCTGCTGAACAGCTTGCTCTCTGACTCACAACACAGCATGGTCACTTTTCCTTAAAGGTAGATTACAGGAGAAAGTGAAGTAACATAACTTTTTGGTCATTTTAATTTCAAAGATGTGTAGGATACAATGGGGTGGCTGAAGTAACTAATACACATTTTACAGAGTTTTATTTGCATCAGAAGCACTTCAATCCTTGTCTTTTCAACTTTTCTTTGCTTTTCTGGCTGTTTTTTCTCTGCCAGTACAGGCAACATTGAATGCCAAAGCTCTTGCACGGTCTGAAGTTAGAGACCTTGTATGAACACATCTCAAATACGTTTTCATGGGCATTTCTTTTATCATTGCCTTAAAATCAGGTTATACTTCCCCTTTTCCACCTTTCAATCAGTTATTTTATCTGATTTTCCTTCTGAGTTAGAGCAGAATTACAGGCCACGCGCAAACACGATGCTGGGAGAAAGCAGGAGGCTGTTTAGATGTGGCGTGCCAGCCTGAAGTCTCTGAGGAATTAATCCAGGCCCAACAAAACCCAATTCAGAATCCAATGTTTCTGAAGCTGTAGGACGTTGAAGGCCTATCTTTAATGCTGAAATACCCGTATTATGCCATGCCAGAGGTGTTAACAAGAGAAAATGCTGTTATGGATCTGGATTCTTCACACTGACAAGATCCCAGCACAACTCTCCCTCAGCATCCAGGAGCAGCATGCAGAGGGTTTCACCTCAGCCCACTATCTCCTTGCGCCCTCACCTCCTCTATGGTCAATATGGTTTGCTGGTTCAAAGGTTGGGATGTTCCTTAAAACACCCCTTCAGTAAGTGCTATATGCCCATCATCAGTTCTACATTTTGGGTACGTTTGCAAAAGGATGAATCCCCCATTCTCTCGCCCAGGGCCTCTCCCCCAGAGGATTTGGGAATGCTCCCAGCCAAGATGTCCCACTAGTGAGAAGACATGTGGGGAGGCCTTCAGGACCCAAGGGAATCATTTAAACACCTTGGTGAGGTACAGGCCAATTTACAAGTAGGCCAAGGGCTGAGCCCCAGCCACAGTGCAGGGCTATGTGCGTGCTGTGTCCCTAGCGAGGCCCCCTTCAGCTCAAGGGGCCCCAGCCTGCCAGCAGTCAGACACCCCTGCCACTCCAGAAGTGTCCCAGCCCAACATCCGAGATGCCCTGCGAGGCCCCTGCCAGCCAGACTTTGTGATATTCCCCAGCTTGGGCCTTCCCTTCCCTGCAGGGAGCTCGCTTCTGGCCCGGCACCCTCAGGCAGACAGCTGGGTCAGCTCCTGCTGCATTCAAGGGCATCAAGGCTGGTACCCTTCACAATTTAATTCACAATTTAAGCTATTTTTTCCACCTACAACAGCACCTGAGCGCAATACACAAATATATGCTGGCTTATAGACCAATATAATCATCAAGAGCAGCTTTCATTGGTTCCAACATTGTTTTAAGCACTGCAAGCATCATTTCTGTCTTCCCTTTCCAGACACTGCCAGCAGTCTGGAGCTACTGTGCATTCAGCAATTAAGATAAGATGATCACTCTTTTGGAAACAGAAAAGGAGTAATGTGGGTTCCTGCTATGAAACCACAAAATCACCCTGTCATTCTCCGAATAATCACACACCATAGTGGACGCAATACTGGCCTTTGATTTTGCAGACTCAAGAAGTAGCCAAAGATACTCAACATCAATTTTCAGAAATCGTCACTTTTTCCTGTCAGTTGTGAATGTGAGGTACCTCAACAGGGCCGCAGAAGTTTCAGTGGAGGCAGGATGTAGATAAATTAACTGTACAACCTGATGTACTAAAGCAAGTCATAAGACTAAAACTTGAATTGGGGAAGTGGTGATAAACAAAGAACCCTCCACTCCCTCTTAGGCACATCCGCACAGATTCGTGACTAAATTTCAGATGTGCTAATCATGACTAATTTCAGAAGAGGCAAAGGAGGCTGCGACATGGCAACAAAAGTCATAGGACAGGCTCCACACCCCCCAGTCTCTCATTAGCCAGCCCCTTCTTCAACCCAACACACTGCAGCTTCACCCAGCATTGCCTATTGATAGACCTCAATACCACATCAGCTTGTTATGATGGACACATGCAAATCATGGACAGAAGCAGATAAAGTAAATTGAAACACTGCAGAAGAATATCATGTACAGTGCCTACCATACAGTATTGGAAAGAGCTACCAACCAAAACTACTGTGACACAATATTTCATGCACCTAGAATGCAATTATCCAAACTGGACTTTATTCAAACATAAAGTATAAAGTAAATAAAGATAATAAACTTACTATTTAGAAAAGTATCAAGGAACTCTAGTGACAGTACATGATTAGAAGTACAGGTTACATCTCACACTACAGTAGCTCAGAGGTCTTTGCATCAAGAACACTGCCAGCACACTGATGAAAGTGGTTTTTAGTCACAAGCCTCAACAACTTTTCACTGACATGCATTGTAATGCTTGCCCAGAGAAGCCAAGTTGTTTTAATACTTGAAGTACCAGCACCATGTTGTAGGATTAAGAATTTGCATCTGTGTAACAAGTCTATTACAAGAGGAAAACAATTTAAGTACAAATTCTAAAGCATCATCTTGACATAACCTATGCTAGCATCGCTGCACAAAACCCCATCCTGAGGACAATGCATTGCCTTTGCTCCAAAAAAACGTGCAGGTCAGGGCCGATGCAAAGTTTCGAGCAAGTTGTCCTGCTGACTCCAAGTTTAAAACTGTGCCCAAACCAAAGTGCTTTGGTAGTTTAGGGCATAAAAAAATCAGCTTCACTAGTCCTCAGAGTAGCCTCTGTACTTTGTTTGCTTTGTGATCTATTTTGCCACTATGGATGGATGCAAGATTCCTCATGTTACCTTCCAATTTATGCATTACAGAAACTACTATCTACATTGTATTATATATTCCAGAGGTATTAAATGAAGGCAGGAGTGTTTCTGTAGTTGTAAGGAATTAGTGAGAAGATATTTGAAATCCTATAAGCATCCTGCTGTGGAGAACTGCAAAGCCAGGCATGCACCAGCCCAGCAGCAACCCTCCCACTCTCCCACCCCAGCAACACTTGGGGAAAGAGATAACTGCTGATAGCCTGGGCCTGTTCTGCCTTCCCAGTCAGCTGTGCAAACTGTGCAGAAATCCTACTAAGAACGATGTTTTAATCTTGTTCCAATACTCTTTCTCCCAACCCCATGCAGGCAGGCAAGCCAGCCCATCTCCTGCATGCCTTTGCTAAGCCTCACAAGTCTTTTGTTGTGCTTCCGACTGTGTTGCCTGCAGCCCAGTGTTTTTCCTTTGAAGACTTGCATCAGAATCCCTCTCTCTATGGTTTTAGTGCTTCAGTGAAGGGTTTTCTTTGTCTTAAGTGTTTTTACAAATTCAAAAGTATGTTTGTGAAGAGCATCTTCCCTGCCTGCAAACCAGCATACCATGATGTGACACTCCATCCACAAGCTCTGGTGTTACTGAAGGAGGGAAAAGGTCTTCACAAGTTCTCAGAATATTTTTCTCACCTCTCTTCTTTGTTCTAAAATCTGTTTACTGAAAAAAACTTTCAGTTTTACAGTGTCAGTTATTTAGTGATACATTACCAAAAATCAAAATAATGCCTTGCATAAAATGCAGATATTTACATTAAGCAACATAGGAATTTGCAACAATTAATCTGTACCTGGAAGCATAGCAGAATAACAACCAAATTTGTACTTTAAATGTTCAGTCTGTACCTTACTGTACCAGTCTTTCGGCAGCTGGTCTTGACAGAAATGTCTTTGCATCACCCTGTGACCCAAAGCCACCCAAAACATGATGGAAACAAAGCAGCTCAATAAAAAGTTCTGAATACATCTCTCCCTCTCATGCCCTGTTTTTAAACACCATTAGGAGAAAAGGTATATGTGCAAAATGGGGTCAGGTGCCCTCACAGCTCAGAAAAGTGAGGCTGAACATCATCGAGGTCAGCGAGCACAAGAGCCAGTTTTGGTGGCATAGTCTAGGTGACGAAGTACACCTCACCTCACCGAAGCACAGCCAGGACAGAGATGGCTCTCTCGTCAATATGTTCCAGCATTTTTTGTCAACAGGATAAAGAAAAATGCCACAGAGCTACCCGAACTGCATGAGGCTTGTCTATGTGTTGGACTTTCCCTCAGAGTAACAAGCGGGTTTTTTGCCAAAGTAGTTAATCCGTAAATACCTACTTTACACTAAGCCTCTCGACCAGACCAAGAGCAAAGACAACACCCAGCTGTAAATACCACGGGAGAAACGTGCATCAACACAGTGCTCCTGGCGCTCTGTGGGACACCCAGCAGCCAGGAGAAAGGTGACCCTGCCCTGTAAGACCCCACACTCAGAACTCAGTTATAAATTGTCTGTGAATGCACTAGGCCTCCTTCACACCACCAGCGCTGCCCTGCATGGAGCTTCTGGCTGTTACAGCAGAGCAGAGGAAGGTGGAGGAGAAACGTTAGCAATCTGGGCTTAATGCAGACCCTACTTCTGCTGCAGTTACGGTAGGTGAAGCAGCTCACAGCAAATGTCTGAACTGATTTGGGATTAATATTTAAAGGCCTTTGAGAATTACGTTTCTGCTAAAGCCTCTTTTAGAATATGAAATATACTTTTATTTAAAAGTCATTTAGGAAAATGACTGGGATTTATGGATGCACAAATTTGTACAAGGCCTTGGAGGGCAGCCTCACCAAATTTGTACTGATCATTATCCCTCTCTATCAACATGCAGCAGGTGCTTTGGACTGCTCGCACAATGTTTCCTGCTCAGCAAAAGACATCTTTGTTAAGGAAGTCTTTTCCTGAGCCTAAGACAGTTGGAATACCAGCTAATAAAGTCACTGGGAGAAGTGGGACAGAAACGCAAAGGGAAACACTGACAAGGGAGCATTTTAGAACGTAGTAAACGAAAAAAAATGGGGAAAAGGTTGCAGAAGCTGACATTTTGAGCATGCATTGGAGGAGGCTGCTACATGGAGAAAGTTGTGCTGACTCCATCTGTTCACATTTGTCCAAGAGGATAACAACCAGTCAGTGCCAGTAGCAAGAGTGTGCATTAGCTGTAAGCACCCCCTAACAGCCAGCGTGGGCACAGTCACGCTTGCTCACTTACAGTCCCTACAGGGCTGTTGGCAGCTTCAGCACAAAGGCCTGAGGTTCCAGGACATTGCTCGGGCCGCCAGCCACAACACAGCTCCAGGCAATCAGGCACATTTCCCACCCATGTTACTGTTTTTCCAGGCTATCTTCATGTTGTTCCAGATATGAAGGTCAGTGCCGAGCTTCATGCCAAGCCCCTGTCCAACTCTGCAGAGCAGTGCCAGAGGTGTCACTTTGGTCTTTGATCTACCAGTCCCACCTGCTGCCTTGCCGCAGCCCTGCGGGCTATCTCGTTGGGGCCCAGCACTAGCAAGGTTAGCTCCTTGCTCCTCGCCTCTGTCACCTGTCCTTACAGGGTGAGCTGGGGCATCGTCTTCACAGAATTAAATACAAACCAGAAGTACAGCAACCATTTCCTAGTCAAAAATCCAAATACTCTTCAGGTATCATGAAGCCAGTCGTTTAATGAAAGCAGGGTGTAGGCTATGAGGTGAAGACTCCACAAAAAGGCAAGTTGCAGAGAAGTTTTTTAGTGTGAGACACAAGGCAAGCATCATGTCAGCTCCACACTCTTCTGTTCCTCTTGGCCAACTTCCCAGACAACTGCCACAGGCCAAGAACTTCAAACCAGAAAATTCTTTCCTGAACAAGTGAAAACCAGAAAGTCCCTATAAGCTGACATTTTGCACACAACAAGAATGCAGATGCAGGCCACGGAAGGTTTGGGCAAATCCAGAAAGGTATTTCTGACTTCTACCCAAGCAGGTAGAAGCCCTAGCCACGTGCAGTTCAAGGCCTCTAGCAGACGTGGGCAATCCCATGGTGCTGGCACATCACAGATGTCTCACTGCTCGTCACAGGAGACGTGAGGAGGGGAGTTACAAAGCAGAAGGCTGGTCCCCTTCCTGAAAGTCACACCAGCCCATCACTGGACCATCAAATTGCTTCAGTACAAAGGGACATAGCAGTAAGCACAGCTATGTTGTAAGCTCGTTTGAGGCAAAGTTATACCCACTTCAAAGGGAAGCCAAATTTCTGAGTATACTCCTGACCGTATGCCTCAGCTAGGGGCTGTGTTCTGCAGGCCTGGGCTTCTCCACTTCAAAGCAATGCAGTTAAAGAAGGTACTCGCATAAACAAGCCCATGTTTTTTGATACACAGTCAAGAGGAAGATGAAGAAGCAAACTAACACCCCGAACTCTGTTGCTCTGAGTCACCTGGGAGACAACAGCAAGGACCTTCAGTGCAGAACATTTAACTGAGCAACATCTAGCATATGTAACATAGGAGGGTGGTTTTCCCCATGTTTGGCACATAAATCTATATACTGTCACACCAATAAAGCATGAGAAAGCATGGTTTCAGAATAAGAAGTCTGATTGTCCCAGAGACTTTCCATCCTCTCTTCCCGTGGCCTTCCAAGCTTCATTTAAACCATATGTTTTACTACAGCTCTGAGTGCTCAACACTCTGGAAAATTGCACCAATAAATTAGGAGATTGTTTATGTCAGCTTGTACAGAAATCCTTCCTGCCAGCTACAGGAACAAGCGAGTAACGCTTTCATTTGCTGCACTGCTGCTAACCATTTCTCTAATGCATCGCTGCCTGGAGTTTGTGGACAGCTCAGACTTTGGTGGGACTGGAACTTTGCTCAACAGGTATTTACAAAACGATTTGGAAAACGCTTCAACTAACTGCAGTTCCTCTGTTTAAGCTCAGGAAGAGCTGCAAGCCCCAAGTCTGCCAACAGACCTCTATTAATATTTGGAGAATTAGCTGTTTTATTAGAGAAAAAGGCCAGGCAGTTAGAAAGAGATTTTGTGAGCTCAGACTAAAAATAGTAGTGAGCATTTATTCATCTGTAAGTCTGTTTATCTTGGATAGTTTTTCATTGATTTTACTGGGGCTCTTCCAGGTCTATAAGCTTGAAAAGCTTTTAACAAATAAAGGTTCTTCTTTGACAGATGGGCTGTTTCCAAGCTTTCAAAGCAAGAAGCTCCCTTTAACCTTTGTGGCAAGCCCATCAATAAAAGCAATGATCAAAGAGGGCAAAATTCTGCCCTTAGTAGTACAGATCTGTATAATCACATATCCCCAAAGAACACAGGCTCCCTTCCCTTAGCACACATGCCGTAATCAAATAAACAGAAAGCAGCACCCAGACTCACATGCCACGTGCACACTTAACTGTGTCCCAGCCTTTTAGGTAAGCAGCACCAGCCTGGGTTACTGTAGGCACAGAGGTGATTCGGAAGATAGTAAATCATGCAAAAGTAGGTAGCATGTCACTGGAACTGCATCTCCTTTAGCATTAGACCTAATACGTGATTGGAGATGGCATTCCTAAAGATCTGTTCCAAAGCATTAATATAATTTCTGCTATAAAACACTAAGCTTGAAGGATTCATACGTGAAATGCAAACTCTTCTGACATAAAAGGCAGCAAGAAGCATAAATCAGATAGCAACTGAAAAGGCAGGGGAGAAGGGAGAGAGTGCTGCTGTCCTGAGCAGAAATTTAGCATACTTGGACTTTCACCAGCAGAATGGGAGCACAGGGCACCGACGGCTCCCAGCTATCAAAGTTCCCATGGGACTTTCTGACGCCTTGACTAAGACTTCTAAGACCAAGACTGCTTAGTCAAATGAGTGATTATACTTTCCTGCCTTCAACTTCCCTTACAGCATCAACTATAGAAGTTATCTTCTTCCTTTTGCATCGCATGAATTTTTGCTAGCAGCTGCCAAGCTCCCCAGCACTGGTCAGTAATAATCTGTGAGTGGATTCAGTTCTTATATAGAGTATGCACGACCGTCAACGTCCTAACCAGATCCTTTGCAGTACAGGGTATGTCTTAAATGTCCTATGCACCATAAACTGATAAAGTAGCTTAACAGTGAGCTTAATGCCAAGGCTAAACCACCTTCAAAGCTTAAGAGGCTACCTCCACTTGCAATTTAAAGCAGCTTAGTGTGTCTAATCAGAAAATCTATGTCCCACAAAAGAGATACTGTCATCCCTGTTAAACAAAGAATTATTCATTGAGTGTCAATGGAAATAAACTGCGTGTTTGAAGAAAATCCATTTAAACACACTTCTCAATTACCCATTTCCAAAACTAATTGGAGTGTACTGTATTACACCATAGTACTGTATTACTGTAGTGCGAGGATGTTGCTGATCAACATCTGTCCACATGGAATCCTAACCTATTTCACATGAAAATTTCAAGTCCAGAGTTTTGAAGTAGTTATACAGTAATATAAGCACTGTTTTCTCTGAAAGAAAATTTTTTCAGAGAGCACCAAACCCCTTATTTTTGAAGATCAGTGTTCAATACCCAGCCCAGTGAAGTCAATGAAAAATACTTCATTCCCTCCAGGGAGTGAAGGATTTCACATTTCTAGCTTTTAACTTTGTAACAAGAAAAACAACTGAAAACAGACAAACAGGCTGGCTCTGAAAAAGAAATAAAATAAAAGTAATTACCCAGTAGTGTTTGCTTAAACTTAATTTGTAAAAAAAAATTCTAAAATTTTATTTTCGCAATGTTCTATGATCTCTTATAGTTGCCTTCTTCACCAAGTATCAAATACATCAAACGCATCTCCACATTGATGGCCTGTTATATAAGCAAGCACATCTTGTGCTAGCTCTGAATTACGTTCAAACTATGACTACTTGGTTAACGCTACTAAAATGAAAAGCACATAAAAACAACCATTAGATTAGACATAATATTTGTTTCTCCTCACAGAGCAAGAGAAAATGTACATAAGCAGTCATGAACTTCCACTTCACTTGTATTCTCAGTTTTTCCTTAAAATCTCATATGCTATCACAGCCTTTTTGTGGCCAAGCTAGTCTTAATGCATCAATTTTAGCATTTGAGTCCAGATCAGAAGTGCCCTTTCAAAACAAATCTCCCCAACATCCTCATTTTCAGCAGACTTCAGATGTTGAAGATGAAGTGACAGTGACTATTACTTCTCCCCACTCCCCTACGTTTTTTTTCTCCCTTCAGGGAAATCTCCCAGAAACATATTTCTTGCTGTTTGCATTGTGACTGCTTAGCGTATCAGATCCACTTGGCATTTGGAACCTGCATGCTGTGAACGGTCACTCATCACTAGTTCAAAGGGGTTTAAAATGCCATTTGGGATAATTAATTACAGGCAATAGAGATGCTATAATAATACCTATGAAAACATTTCATATCCAAAGACCCTACCTGCTGAGGCTGTTCAAGTACAGAACGTGGCTGCCATTCAGTCTTTGGTGTATTTAAACACATCATAACGATCATAAGCACACAGAGCTAATCTCATTTTTTTAAATAATAAAATGGAAAAAAAAAAATCTTGCTGTAGGCTTAGTTCTACTGAACTACATAAAGACAGCGTATATCTTTTATAGGTACAGGATTTAATACACCGCATTTTTATTGCTCAAAGTTTCAGAAATACCTTTGTTTATTCACTGCCTACTCCTCTCTACCAGATTGAATTAGGTCCACTAAAACTGTCACAGAGTTTTCTGGCAAATTATAACAGGCATTTTCATTAATATATGTATATATACCTTTTCGTATGTATGCAGGTTTAGAAATGTGACTATGCTCAGCCCCCAAGGAAAGCATAATGCAAAAGCTCAACATAACCTCAAATAAAGATCGGTGAGCTTTGATAGGCTCTGTTGCTGATTTCTGTTTGTTTTAAATGCTATCATGAAGCAAGAGTGGAATACGTTTGTCACAGTGGAAAATGGAAAAACACAGTTTATCTTTGTTTTTTGCAAATTGTTCATCTTAACATAGCTGTACTCAAAACATAACCTTTACTACAGCTTCAGCAGTAGCATATAAGCACTATTGGTATCTGTGAATAGCAAGCAATAGGAAAAGCAAGTGCGACTAAGTTATCAGCTGATACAGGTTTACAACCAGATTAAGAAACCAGCTCCTGTTTTGATATGACTGGTCAAACATTCACTTCAAACAGAAAAAAAATCCTTAAAAAAAATGACTGACCAAGTTGGAGCCTCAGTACACACATTTTCAAACCCCTTTCAGATCTGTATTCTATCCTCAGAAACATTCTAATTTAACACAACATCTGACCAAAACCAATGACATTTAGAGCTTATTCCTAACAAAATTTAAAATGGAAATAGAGGGACAGACTACCCACTTCAGCCATTCCATCCAGTTTTGCATGTTATGCTGTAAACACCCACGCACGTCAGCGCCCACAGAGCAGCTGCTTGCTCTGTACCAAAGGCCTGACTCTGCAAAGCCATGATGCAGGTGCTTGGAGGACCCCACGGGGCTACTGGAAATTTGCTGCTTCGCCATATTTCAGCAGATCTCATCCAGAGGTTGAAGGGCTCCATCCCGCCTTGATTCCAGATTGATCAACCCAAGCAAAGTCAAAATTTAGTTAAAGCAAAAGCAACGTGTACCTTTTTCTTTATGGTTGGTTCTCCTTCAGATCACTGAGAATTCAGAGTCTGGGACCTGGCCAACCTCACTCGAGAACCCTTCCCCATACCAAAATGCTTATACTACAGTTTCTTCTTGTCTTTTAAGGTCACAGGTTGCAAACAGACATAAGCAAAGGTGCACATACTCCCATATGTAAATGTTTCCTGAACATCTTGTCTTCCAGTGTGAAACCTGATTGTTTCAATTACTGCAAGCACTGCCATAAGACAATTTCTGTAAACATGTTCAATACCTCAGCATTATTTATCTAAAGTACTGAAAATAGCAATACAGGCTCTCACCTGTAAGATCCAGGACAATGAAAAGGAGAATCTTGCTCCTAAAAAATCAACTCTAGGCTGATGGCTATCAAGAATAACCACAACCAAAAGGAAAAAAAAAAAAAAAACACCTGGACATCATCTTCACCCAGAAAATGGAGTGCTCTCAGCTGGGCTAGCTCTAGGTGGTGATGACTCAGTTTTACCTGAAGGTAACAGATGAGATCAAACCTTCTGATTCTTGGCATGTAGTAGGATGGGCCTGGCAGCCCCATACAGCAGCAGATCCTTCAGCCCACTGCATGGCGGCCTCCCAGAATCCTCATCCCCAAGCCTGTCTTTGGGAAGGCCTTATCCAGCCTGGTCTACCTTCTCCTTCGCTTTTCTTGCACAGATTCAGCATCACAAATGTCTCAAGAACAGCTAAGCTCATTTTTCTTTTCATTACAGGCACCACTATAAACTTGTAAAGCTAGCACTAAAAAAAAAAAATACCTTTTGGGGTCTTTATACAGAGATAGCAGTGTAAGTCTTAAGCCGAGCAAGCTTCAGCGTACATTTCAAAACACACCATTCTCTTTGAGAAGGACTGGTTAGTGTGAAAAGGGGAGGAATAAGAGCTGAAAGCAGCGCGCAAGCAATTAAAGGCATTGTTTGGAAGAGGAAGGAATGAATGCAGGGGGGCACACTTCACTCAGCAAGTCTCAGCTGATTCCAGAGAGTGTGGCAGAGAGGTGCTGCCTTGATTTGTTAAGTGCTATAACCAATATCCCCCAAGTGTTATGGGAGACTTATAAGTGTGCTCTAACTCAGGTCTAGCTGCAATACCACCCTTGAAAACTGGTATGTGGACAAAGTTCAAATGATCGCTCTCTTCAGAATTTAACTTTTTTCTTTTTTTTTTTTTATTTTGCCAAAGGAGATAGCAAAAGTGTACCTAGGCAGATAATAGCAAGAAAGTGGGAAAAAAGTCACCCTACAGAAAGCTCTGAATGAATCCTGAGGCTTTCCTGCCATTTTTGCTTTGTCTTTCAGTTCAGAAATATTTTCGCGCTGTCCGCTTCTTCTGTTTTATGATTTCTCTGATCCCAAAACTGAGATAAAGATATCCTGGGAAAGGGAATGGAGTTTGCCACTCACGGTTGCCCCATATTACAGTGTAAAGCTCCCTCAGTAGTTTCAATTTAATTATTTGTGATTCATGGCCCAAAACATAAATCCCCACCCAATCCTTTTTTCTATGGAGGATTAAACCTTTAATGGGATGATTTCACTGATCTGGTACACCTCTCCACCAACCAAGTGAAGACAATTCCATTCCAAAGTAGGTTTTTAAACATAGGTTTAACATAGGTTTGGACAGTTCATGTTAAAAAGGTCTTTCTTTCAGGAACCCCACAATTTCTTTCTTTCTTATTTTGTGTAGATACAAACTAGCTTAAGGAAAAAGCTCATCCAAGACTATATTAAATTGGACAAAGAAAACATGGCATTGTAATAAAAATATGACTGGAAACCCAGAGACATAAATTATATACATCATTTCTCATCTGACTGGACAAGTTGTGTTAAATTCTGAGTTCCAAGTGAAAATATTTCCTTGTACCAGTGCTATATGCATTGCTCATCAATGCTTATAGTCCTCTGAGATTCCAAAATAAAAGACATCACACTAGCTACAAAGGTCACCTACTCATATGTTTTTCTGTTTTACTTTGCTGGCTTAACTGGTGATAAATGTTCATTGATTGTTCTGTATGAGATAAGCATTAAAGCTCTTGTACAGCTGTGAGATGTGTTCTACTTCTCACTTCCAGACCTCGCACCTTTAATTTCTAAGTGAGTTTACTTTTCCCTTATGTAACACACCAGGTATTTTCTGAAACGCACTCTGGATCAGTTCTGACTTGTTTCTCTTATTTCTTAATAAGAAATAAGAATCTCCCCTCTTATTTCTCAAGTGGACTAAATGCATCCATTTTCTTGATTTTGTAACACACTGAGCTCGGATGCAATCAAAGGAATACAACAGGCTAGTGGAAGAACTATGTACATAGCCTATATCTCCTAATGATTAATGATAAAATGCACATAACAGAGATACTGGGATCCAGGTTATCAAAAAGATTTTTCTACAAAAAGGAACAAAACAAGAGCTGCTCAAAAAAGAACATTTTCCCCTGGTTTTAAAATGTTGCTCTGAGAGTTGACAAAAACTCCCAAAGGAAGTAGTCAGTAATTCCACAGAGAAGGCACTTAAAAGATTTGAGTAACAAAACAACTGAAAAGTTTTAACAGGTCTCTAAGGCTGAACAATTCGTTCCCACCAGGAGATTTCTCTGTGGAAGTCCATCTTATATTACATGTGATGAAACACCCACAGAGCAAGTAATAAGTGTCTCTGAAATCAATCAAACGCAATTATTTTACTGCAGCTATTTTTTATTGTA
Organism: Anser anser; assembly: GCF_964211835.1. Lineage (NCBI taxonomy): Eukaryota > Metazoa > Chordata > Aves > Anseriformes > Anatidae > Anser > Anser anser. The sequence goes on along the minus strand of NC_139724.1, from coordinate 38,485,610 downwards.
GTTTCTACAGATTACAATATTTTATTAGTGACTATAGACTTGTTTTATACAACAATTTTGCCTCACAAAGACTTGGCCTTCTATTCTATTGTTATTTTGTGTTTTGCACTTTTACCGCGTTGCAGAATTGCAGGAGCAAGGCCCTGGAGGAAGCCATATGGTTAATCCATTTTTGCTTTCTGTATCACAGAAGATGTGTCACTAAATTCTTCTCTCTAATCTCAGCTAATCTTTTCCAGTTATTTTAATTTTAGATTTATACAGAAGAGTAGAAAGGAGAAAAGCACTTTGTTGCAAAAGGCACCGGGAAAACAATCTCTTACTGCAGCACTAACACAATGCCCATTCTTACAAAAAAAGACCTGAGGTCCACCAGGTCTGATGTGTGAGAAGCTCCCGTGTGGGGGACAGATCATGCATACAGAATGAGTAAAACAAATGATGACAACTGAGTATTTCCCCATCAGGTTTGCTCCCATTCCCTTTATTCCTCCTAAACAAAGGAAGCAAGTGTTCTCACAAAGCTTATGGATTGTGAGGAAATAGCTGATTTTCTTCATTGTACATCACTATCACCTCCAGGGACACAACTGAAATTCGTTTTCGTTCCATACATGCTTACCCTTAGGCAACACCTGTTTCTCAACTTCATCAATTTTCATGTCATTTCATAAATGGCAAAGGAACACAAAAGGAAAGAAGGTAAAACTTCTAAGGAGGTCTAACTCACTTGTTAACAAACTTGTGAAAATTGGCAATAACACATCCACCAGCTGCCTCACAGAAGACCTTTCCCAAAAGCTAAGTAACAAGCTAAGCAAAAAAACTTCGGGCTTCTCCACGCCTCTCCTCACACCTGGTTACACAGCCATTAGCCCATGCTCCATTAGTTTCTCTAGCTGATGAAGAGAACCTGAGCTGCTGCTGAGAGCCCCAGGCCCTGGCCTGGGTCTGCAGCACCCTGTATTTGATTCAGCACCTGCCTGCCCAGCTATAAATCAAGAACACCCCCAGTGTAACAGAAGAAAGGAAAATCAGATCCAGGTACTTCTGAAGAGGTCTGAAAGAGCTTTTCTTGAAGTCTCTTCTGCATAAAGCTGTTTACAGCTGGAGGTCACCTGCTGCAGACTAATTGCAGCTCTATTTCACGAGCATTAACTACTTACCAATCACTGTGCAGCAGCACCAATGAACTATAAATATTTTGGGTTGCCCTTTTAATCGCTTCTCATCACTCATCATTAGTTGCTGGCTTCACCGCAAATTTCATCATCTATCCAGGGTGATAATCACGCGCTTCTGTGCTAATGGTAAAAGATACCAAAACGGTGACAATGTTTTCTCAAACTAGGAACAAAGAATCATAACTACCTCCGTTTTTTTCCTGAAAAACTCTTTCACTCAATCCACCACAGTTTTTCTTGCATGTTCCCTTATACTATATCTAATACTCAGAGCAACTTTCTTCAGCTTTATTCAGCTGATGGCAGAGAAAACTACAAACATTGGAAAATACCTCGGCACATATCTTAAACCAGAAAACCTTCAGGCCTAACAAAAACATGCAACAATTTTTCATCATAGTACCTCTTTTATCCTTCTATCACTCCTACATAATGTTTTAAGGGGGGAAAACAGAAATGTCTTTCATATCCCTAAATGAAAATCTTTTGAAGAGCTGTATCCTCTTAGCAATATTCCATGGCCATTTTTTAAAAAACAGCCACACGGAAAGGCTGCAAACATTTAATCCAAAATGTTACATTTCTACACTTAAAGATAGACAAAGAAAGAAAGTTCTCTTGCTTTTGAAGTTATGCTACTCAGAGGAGATGAGTGCATTTATATGCCAGGTTTCTGGGCATTCACTAGGAGTTCTTCACAGAGATAGCATAAGCAAAGGTGAGAAGATACAATGGCGATCTAACAGTGCCAGTGAGCAAAACCTCTTCGGTCCAAGGTCAATGAAAATCTAGCATCACTGGGGACAGCCCAGTAATCATGTATTAACAGAAATTAACAGTCCATCAAAAGAGAGGCAATACTCTCTGGGGTTTATTGATCATAACTACACATCGACAGTCAGATCAGGTACCCGTCAAGCCCGGCACAGTTAGCTGACTGCCTAGCCATCCACTGTCAAACCTAACTTTTCCCTGAGTAATTTTTGTGCCAGAAAGGGGTGAAACCAACCTGAAACACCACAGAAAGTCTGTTCCAGGTTCCCAGCTCAGAGGATGAAAAAATTACTTTCTGTAATTAAGGCCACAGCCTCAAATAAGGTGAATAATACTTTTTTCTATCCCCTGATCTGTTCTTTCTTAGCGTACCAGCTGGTTCTGTTTTGCCCAGGAAAAAAAAAAAAGTTACTTTTTCTTTTACAGTGAATTCTAATTTAAGTCTGAGAAATGAACTTTAATATATAGACTGGGAAGCAGATAAAGATAATTGCCACTTTAGTTGCGTGTGATTAGAACAACTCAAATCGCTTACAGCTAATTCATTCTCCCAACTTCCACTCTGTTTCGCTAATCTTCTCAGAGTGTGCCATCCCATGCATAGAAAAGACCTTCATGGGGTCCTAGATGCTAAGCTAAAATCAGAATGTAATAACAAATATTTAAATACAACATCTTAAATTTATAATCCCTCTACCTTTATGTCAATTATGTCCCTACAGATGGTTTCTTCACAGCCTTCTAAACTTGTGTAATCCTTTTCCTCATACATAAATCCTTCCACTCTGTTTGTCATGTAGATGCTCTAGGACACATGCTCTACAATTTTAGTACATCTTTCTTCAAAATAGAGTGAACTAAGTTGGGCAATAAATGTCAGATGAAGACAAAATGAGTTCTGTGAAGTGACAGCATAACACTCTTAGACTTACAGCCCACTTTATGCAAGCCAACATCTTATTAAACTTTATTACTGCTGCTCACTGGTCAAGGAATTTAAATAACGTGTGTATTAATACACCTCGATCAATTTCTTCTTAAGCATGTATGAACATATTTGAAATTCTGTGAATTCAAGCCACAGACCATCCATCACATTCTCCTTTTAAGAGCTGGATGCATCATAATACAACCGTAACAGGACTGTAAAAAGCAGCAACAAAAGATGAACATTTGTGTGGATACAGAATTATTTCAACCCATAACAATAGGAACACAGTTAACTACCAATTGATTCCCCTCTGCTAAGTATAATTGTTCCCCCTCCTTACCAGTTCGCTTCAGTGAAAATGCTGCTTATGTTATGCTTTTGAACACGTTTTTGGAAGGGTAAGGAAAGGACAACTTTGGGAAATTACAAGATTTTTGTTCTGCATGACAGAATTATGACAGAGTGTGAATTTGCATAAAGTCCACTTTCCTTCAGAGGAATTTAATTTCTCTGCAGAGGTTTATACTCCTTAGGAATTCAGAGACTGGATTTGCTTGGCTTTGTGCAACACTCACCATCTGGCTTCCTGTGTCACTTCCATAGAAAAGTTTACTTTCCTGTCAATTCTGTGTATTTGAGATGGTTTTAATCTTCCTTCTGAGATCTTAGAAATGGCTCCACAGAGTCTGGCACGTAGCAGCATTTAGAGAACTTTGCTGAGTGAAAATTAGTCATTTATTGTGCTGTGTGCCAGCTGTACTTTTGCCTGTTGTGTCTGTTTTCCTAACTGCAGAGAGACCATTGAATAAAAGAACACAAGCATGAAAAACCCCTCTGTTCTTCACACACTGTGGACTGTGAGTGGGCTTGGAGACCCACCAGGATCTCATAGTTGCTTGCTTTCTACTATCTATTGAAAGGATAAGGTAAATCTTCAATACACAAAGTTGCTAAGGTGTCATTTATATTTTTGCCAGCATATCTACAAACACACACACACCGAAAAGAAAGGTAAAATTTTTAAAATGTCAGCCTCCATATGATAGCAACTACACATGCAGCTTGTAGTCCGTTCCACAGTAACGGGGAGGAAATACTTCTCCCCCATCTGACTGTTCGTTTATTCCACACTCAAATCCAGGCTGTTTCCAGCCCTGCTGAGCCACTTTCTATTCCCCTTTCCTCAGTTTTCCTTGCACACCCTCTCTATTACTAAGCTTATTCTTTACATTCTCTCTAAGCCCACTTGCAATGGGAACAACTTTTCTTACTTCACTCCGTGAATAAATCAAGAAAAGAAGAGAAAAGGGAAAAAAAAAAAAAAAGTGAAATGTGAAACAACAGGGGAGATGGTTAGAAATATGTCTATCTACAGACAAAGAGGTAGAGGCCAAGCTAGCAGCAAAGTTGCCAGGATGCTGAATGGAGCATCACTACTGGTAGGGGTAGGAAGGTGCAGCGCTGTGGGAGAGGATGAGGATCCACATCTGTGTGCTGTGTTTGGCAGACGCATTTCAGGTTCCCTCCACTGCCCTGAAAATTTTCCTCTCTCTTCCACTGACAAAAGAAAAACATCTCATGAAAAAGCAGAAAACCTGTGAAACGGTGCCCCTAAGCCCTGTTCCTAGAGCACGTGGCCACGTACCTCAGGAGGAGCGGCATGTTTGCTCACACAGAGCTCCGCAGGCTCTCCGTGGGCAGCCAACCCCCAGGTGAGAGTGGCAGCAGGAGACAGCTCTGCAAAGAGTCATGCATCTGACAGAAATCTCTAAGCATGTTGTTTAACTGACCTGGGGAAGTAGACAGCCTGCCTAAAGCTCCTGACCCCAAGTTACTCAAGGCTGCTGGCTGTATGTGCCTCTACAAGCACTTGTATATGAAACTCTCCCCTTGTGTGGGCTGAAATAAAAGATCGGCAAAGCCCCGCTGGAATGGCGGCCTCTGACTCACACCGAGCAAACACGGAGGTGGATTTGGGTGCAGCAGGTTACTGCCGTACCTGAGGCCTGAAGCTGCACTTGTTTATTTGTTTACTGATGGGCCTTAAGCTGGAGTTTGTGCTCATTGCCATGCAAATGGAAGCTGCTGGGGCGGCGTGAATCAGCTCGGCGGCTCTTCCTCCTACAGGTCTGCGCGTCATGCTGCTTACCACCCCCACCCCTGTCCTCACTGGCAGACATTGTTTTCTCCATAAACACAGAGACGCATGCTAGATGTAATGAAAATAAAGGGCATTTGACATCCGCGGTCTAACACCAGGCAGCCTGGAACACCGACACAGGGCTAGGCTGAGCCACGCGAGGTCATAACGCTCAGCCAAGCGCTCGCATTACATGCAGGACAGCAAAGTAAGTAAGTTGTAAGTACGTTGACATCAAGTAAGATGTTGAGGAAGCAAGGAGGAGCAAGTTGAGAGTCTGTGGGTGAGAATTAAGGGGCAGGCTGGCTTAGGGGATACTGTTGTGGGTGTCTATTACAGGCCACCAGATCAGGATGAGGAAGTTGACGAGGCCTTCTATAGGCAGCTGATTGTAGCCTCACAAACACAGGCCCTGATTATTGTGAGGGATTTTAACTACCCTGACATTTGCTGGAAGGCCTACTCAGCCAGCCAGGAGGTTCCTTCAGTGTATTGATGATAACTTCCTGATGCAAATGGTGGACGTGCCAACTAGGAGAGGGGCGCTGCTGGATCCTGTCCTCCCTAACCAGGAGGGGCTGGTTGAGGTGGTGGAGGCTGAGGGCAGCCTTGGTTGCAGCGACCATGAGATGGTGGAGTTTAGGATCTCATGTGGCAGGAACAGAGTACCGAGCAGAATTGCAGCCCTGGACTTCAGTAGCTATTTTCACAAGGTTAACTCACCCTACAGGATGTCAAAATAATCATCAGAAATGCATAGGAATATGAACATCCATAACAAAATCTAGTGCATACCCCAAACTGGGACCATTTCCACCACTGAGTGACAAATATAACCAGTTGATCACAGGTTATTGGGAGGCCAGTCAAAATGCAGGTGGCATATATTTAGGATACTTTTCACACAAGTTTCACAGACTTGGAAAATAAAATGCCTTTTCTGCATGTTCAGTACATAGAAGGAATTTCCTTGCTCATTTATATGAGTACCAAACAAGCATCTGTATCCCCTGAACCAATTAGTATATACACATACATGTTTAAATAAAAAATACAGTAAAGGAGAAGTCATGCAGACAGTTTAAAATCCTCCTATCCTGCCATCTGACTCACTCAGAGTGTCCTATGGATAGCTGCTCATAAACCACATTCTTTATCCATCTACCAAAAGCTACTGGTGTCTGGACAAGAACACAGTATTTGTTCATGCGGGTCTTCACTCCTAAAAGGAATTTCTATCTAATTTCTATCTAATTCAGCTTCATGATTCCGATTCCACAGAAGTCTTCTGGTGTCCCTCGTGTTCACTTTCACAAACATACCTAATACAGTTTTCACACCCTTCTCCACCTTGCTCCTAAGGAGGAAGGGAAATCAAAGCACTTAAATCCTTCTCTCACAGTGATAGCACCTTGCACTGTTCTGGCAGCTGCCCAACCATGAAGTATTTGTGTTAAATAGCATACATGAAGTAAGCACCCTACGGTAAGATCTGCCATTTTCACCAGCAGATGAAGAGCTCCTGCAGCTAACATTTCTGGCTTTGTTTCCTGCTCATAAGTTTTCCAATGTTCCTACCTGCATTTTGTCAACTCCCCTGCTACATGAAAGAGATTGTACAAGATGTGACTGATTTTCATCATGGAAGAGAAGCCTGAGTCACCTTTCTGCTCCAACCGCGCTGCCTGGGGTTTTGCAGATTGTAGAACCAGCAAGCTGTCTTCTTCAGGTCCACTGTCTGTCTAGCCCTTTCTAAAGTCTAAGTTTTAACTTTACATTTATTCTACAAATAGATTCACATGCTAGACTGTATGTTATTTATGTTCAAGAGTAACTACCTCATTCTTCCAAATTTAAAACAGCTCTTAGAGAGCTCAGGTAGCAGTTTGCTGCAAGGAGGGATAACTGAACTTCACCTTCACCCTAAACATAACACTATTTCATGAAATCTCCTTTCAAACACACCAACTTTAAACAATACGTTCATATAGGCAGGAATATATATGCATACACATCTCAAGTCTTATATTTGTGTGTGACATACATGATATACATACGCAGTGCTTAATCCACCTCTGGACCTGTTTTTCTGAAGCTCCTTTGTGTGGGGTCTTCTAGCTCTGCATTCAAATATCAAAAAAGGGGCAAGGTTTCAGAAGCTCCCTTTGCAATGGCTGTTAGCTGTGGCAGGTGAGCAACCATCAGGGACTGTAAATTGTCAGTAGAAGCAGGCAGGTGCACAGCGCTTTTGAAAAATCATGTATTTAAATAGGGGCTAGGGCAGTATTCACAGCACCTAATTTTAGGTACTTAACTTCTGTTTCCAAGTTTGGCAGCTTTCTTCTTTTCTTTTGTTACCACCAAATAGAAATAGCTCCTAAATAAGGAGGTTTAGACATTAGAAATATATAAAATTATATAGTGTGAACAACCCTCCTTCTTTTCTTCTTCCAGCTCTCCCCTCCTCCCAGAAAGTACAATGTAAGTTCTTATTAAAACCAGTGTCAGATGGATATATTTCATATACAGACACACAATTGCTGTACGTATACACACACACAGAAGGAAGGGAGCTGTCTGTAATTTGCCATTGCTTTGTTTAGTCTTGGGCACCAAAGCAATGGATAAAACAGAATTACCTTGGCACCCCAGGTACCATTGATCAGAGAAATGTGAAAGTATATCCCTGCTGGGTTGTGCGATTTCTGCATTTTGATGTCTCTTCAGCCTGTTCTCCTGAGCAAGTGGAGCAAGGAGAATACAAATGTCAACAAGTTACTGCATTTTACTTGTTCCCTTTTTTACTTAATCCCTTTTTAGTTTTGTGAGTTTCAAGTAATTGCAAGAAGATGGTGGTACTTTTGTGGCGCAAAAGTCAAAAAATGTTTTGTTTGGATTCCACTGGGAAGGCCTACGCTTCTCTGTCTATCGAGGTCCTTGTTTAACTTCCCGTCTTTACACAGGATCTGACGGCATCTGGGACACACAGAGGGATACTTCATATTTAAATTCTGGGGAGAGACAGCATCATCCTAATATCAGATATCACAGCTTTTTGGTACAATCCAGTTGCAGCTTCCTTTTCTTAACATGATATTAAGCCTTACACACAAATTAGCAAAATTATTTGATGGATATTTTTTACCTTTTTTCCCCAAAGTAATTCCTTCTTTCTTCTTTCTCCTCATGGAAAAATTGTACAGGAAATAAATAAATTCTATTGGTCTTTCTGTAGAATTTAACTGAAATTTGTATTCTTCCTACAAAAATCTGTAAAATTTCTTTCAGTTGAAACAGTGTATGCTGTTGTTTCCTTCATGTGTTTTTTAGACCTAGGTCCATGGAATGACAGTATGCTTCCGTACAAATGATATTTTTTCTTTATTAAGCTTCACATAAATCTGGCTCAGAAACAGATTTCCATGAATTTATTCTTGGGTTTAGTCATTATTTATCTTAATAGTTATGAAAAGATACCTGTCCTCTATTTGACCACAAAAGGCAGACGATAAAACAATTCAAGTGCTGTATCCCTGAGCTGAAGATAAAATGCTCAAGGAGACACTTCTATTGCTGTTTCCAACTTTTCCCTCTGCCAGAGGACCCAACAGCATTGAACCATCCTTGGGAAGGATTAAGCCAACCTGGACTGCGGTGAGCTCAGACAACTATTTCACATATCAAAGATATTTTGATTTTGATCAGCAGCTTAAATGACATCTTGGGAAATGACAATCTGTTGACCAACTACTAAAATCAGAGAAAAAAAATGGAAAAAAAAATAAAAATAAAAATCCTATGCTGTCTAAATTAATCCTTCCTATTTTTCTAAAAAGAACAAACCTTCTGGAGACAAAAACTGTCCTTTCCCAGTTCAGCCAGTTCCTTCACAGCTAATGCCAGCTGGGGACCTGACATTCAAAGAAGTGAGGAAAAAAATATCCTCACATCACCAGATATGAGGGATTTCCAGCTGAAACAACAATTTCTTCATAGATTACAGATCTTGGAAGAATAATAATGTGAATTGTATTTGTACAGCAGTTGTCTCTGAACACCTTACCACACATTCCAGCAAAAGAGTAAGCAAAAAATAGCTATCCAAGTATGATTTAAAATCTTGGACCAATCTGGGTTCCCAGAGTTTGACAAATAAGTCCATGAACAGAGAACATAAATACTAAAGCCTGGGCACTCCAAATCAGTCCTTATTCCTTGGAGCTGTGCAATAAAGACAGACCTTTAATGCCTTTAACAATATGCAATGACATTTGAAATTGAGTATCACCTTTCTATCCATTCGCTTATTACGCAGGAGGTTCTTATGGCAATAGTGCTACCTTCGCAAATGCCTAGAAAGCTCCCACATTGCTGAGAGATTAACCTTCATCAATACAGGCTTTAGGGACAGGAAATCTAGTTTTATGTATGCTTTCCTTTCTATTCTAATTAAGGGGAACGGAGAGAGAGAGAGGCGTTACTGGTTCCCAGAGGGCTCTGGGGTTTAGCCCCTACCTATCTGTAGCTCAGAGCCCTCCTACCTGCCTGCTGGTTTTCTGAGCACAGGAGACTGAGCAGAGAAGCCAAGAGACAGGAGAATTTAACAGCAAATACTTCTTTACTTGAACCTTTGTATTTTAAACAATGCCTGATGTTCAATATCCACACACATGGTTATTCTAGAAGCAGAGCAATTAGCTTTGATCTTTGCATACAGCCACATGGGGAAAACCATAAAAAAGGGAACTACATCTTTTTTCCTGTTTTCATATCCATGAAACATAATGCAATGATACGAGTGATGTTTTAGTCTATTAATAAAAAACACATGAAAAGCCTAAGGAAAAATTACTTTACATGGTACTATTTCACTTTAAAAAAACAAAAAACCCTGATAAATGCTAATGTTAAATACTGTCATAAGACCTACTTGAGGATTTAACCTCAAATGTTTGATAATATTTATGTTTGTACTTAAAAAAATAAGAAAAAGCAACACCATACCATTGCAGCATTCTCCGCGATAAAGGATTTGTTCCAGAACTAGTACAGAAACAGAAATGCTTGATGGAACTGAGCTGAACTCCTGTATGCAGTATCTATCGCCCTGTTCATACAAGTAAATTCTCGTTATATTACAGACTTTGCCACAGAATAAATGTAAGCATTCCTTGTAAGTATGTGTGTTTCACAGGTGAGAAAATAGTGTAACAAATTCACCAGAAGATACTATTTACATAAAGTCTTTCACATGCAAAGTCTTCTTAATTCTTGCATTACTCTTATTTCTAAGGTCTACAGGATTTTACCTTCAATGAATGGATTTTCCAAGCCAGCTGTGGTCACATCACAAAGTTGTTCTGAGAAAACTATTAAAATCTGCTGCTGCTGCGTGGTTGTTAATAAAGGCAAGTTATCTTTACTTACTGTATGCAAGCAATGCCATGCAGACAGCAGGATCTGCCATGCCACCTACCCATCTACCTATTCCAGGATGAAGACACAGGATTCAGCTGCGGAGGTCCATCCTGCCAGGGAAATGCTTCCCTTGATATCTGTGGCTGAGTGAAAGGAATGGCCACCCATACTGGGAGGTTATCTACTCGTTTCTCAGCAACGCAGGCTATAGCCGCACAGGCTATAGCTCAAGTGCAGCTGAAATCTGTGGCCAACTCCATTTTAAAAAGAAAAGCCAAGTCATGCGACCTCAGACTTTTGTGCTAGCAACCCCATTTCTGGATGCAGGTTCCACTTTTGTTGGATTTGCAGTTCCAAGCTGCTGGATTTGCTGCAGCTTCTCAACTCTAACAATGCATTTGAGGGTCACAGCCTCGGATCTGCACTAAACTAGGTAATGAAGGAACTTGACTTCTCACACGTCAACTCCTCTATGGGGAAAAAATAAAAACACACTAGTTTCTACATCATTTCTTCATTTTATGCAAATTATCATCAGTTACTTCATCACTCGTTCAAAGAGACACCATTTTACTGGAATTGGGCTGCCATATGCAGCATAAAGGCATCTTTAGCGCATAAAGGACAAAGAAAATCCCCTCTGCAGATCTGCTATCAGCACCTCTAAAACAAACTAGCAGATGGAAAGTGTAGCAGTCTCTCCTTTGCTGAGCCAGTCACTGCTGCGCTATTGGAAGTCCTCTAATCAGATTTGTTCATATTCTTTCCAGGACTGCTGAGTCTTGTCAGCAAAAAAATGTCCAGAAAATGCTAACATTCAGCATTTTACAGTCAATTTGGTGTTTTCATTTGAACTACCTTTTGCAACCCATGTACCTTCCACCAGAATGGTGGGGGGGGGCTAGGGGGCGGGGAGAACAAAAGAAAAAAACATACTGACTAACCTTGAAAATAAATTCGTTAAGTTTTAAAAACACCTAAGAACTCCTGAGGTTGGGAAGCAGCAAAAAAGCTCGTACATATAGTCTGACCTTACATATGCTTTGAGACAGACGTCTGCTTTGTAAGTTAAGGACTAACAACAACAGAAAAGGCTGGATGCTGGCAAAGCTGTGCAAGAGTTAAGGGCCTTGCACAGTTGGGCCAGGCAGGTTCCTCACAGCCATCATATGAAAGCCTCAGCCACCAGGCCACACAGGCTACTCTAATTTCAGTAAGAGAATAAAGGGGAGAAATAAACATACAAGTGAAAGAGGTTGTTAAAATTAACCAGGGCGTTTTGAACCAAACACGTCACGTGAAGCAAAACAAAAGAGATGAAGCTCTACAGGTCTCTCTCTCCATCCTGTGTTTTTTATGAATCACGTCATCAACTTTTTAAGGTAACAATCACTGAACACAAAATACTGTAAGAAGGAATGTGTAGTAGCTAGGTAGTATTGATTGGGTACTTGACAGGAAATACAGAAATGCATGCACCAGGACCTATATTTATGAAAAGGTTCGTTACATACTCATTTAGTAGAATTATAAATGCCAATGTCCTAATAATCCACCCAGCTTACTTTTATCCAAGAAGCAGTTGTCTAACCTCTGTCATTCTATTTTTCAGATAGCTACAGAAATAAAAACCTCCACCTCTCCATTTTATTTTTCTGTTTAATACTGGAAAGAAAGACAAGATTTATTTTTTTTTTGCTAGTGCATAATATGAGAAAACCATGAATATTTCTTCATTTTCCATTTATTATTTATCCTTACATTCTTCCCAGGGATGTCCTTCTTCTCCTGACACAATATGCTACTGATGCTGCATGCAGTGCATAACATCTGAAAGATACTGCAGGGTTTAAAAATATTCTTATCAATATATGTTTTTTTGGCATCAGCCTCTAATCCTTGTAATTTTTACTACCTCTGGAATAACAACTTTTCCAGGTGAAGAGATGCATTATTATCTAAATCACAGTAATGTCAAACAAAAGTATATGCCACTAGTGCCATGAGGAAGATTAAAAAAATTAGTAAAAGATTGTATATTATTTGAACCAGAAAAAGCCTTGCAATAAATAAAAGACAGGTTTCATTTACAAAAACAAGTTTTTGGTTAAAAAAAAGAAAAAACTTTCAGAATCTCTCGTATACGACGGTATAAATACACAGAGCCTGTGGATTCCTTTCTCTTACTGCCTGCTATTTCCTGGACTGTTTACACCGTGTGTGCTTCAACTGCTGCCTACGTTTGGATGAAATACACAGCAAGAATTCCCATATCGTTCTCTTTTCCCTCTTGCCACCTGTCACAGGCTTCCTCCTACACACAAAGTACCATTAGTATCCAAGTATGCTTGCTAATTTCCTGTCAGGCAGCTCCAGGGATTTACTTGAGAGTTAGAAGGAGGAGGAGGAGGAGTAAAGAGCTGCTTGTTTTCCAAGCTGCTTTTCATCCAGGCTATTTTCCCCATAGGAAATTATGCCTACTGGACTATCTAATTGGACCCTCTCTCCAAATGTAATGTGGTAAAATATAAAATATTACAATTTAATACAGTAATAGTAACTAGCAGCAAGTGAAATTAGCTGCTGCCCATTTGGCATCGACTCTCTGCCTGCCCTGCGATCAGCTCACCACAGAGGAAGACTTGAGGCTGCTTTGATGGTGTTGCTGTCCGGCCAGATGTGGTCCACCAGCTCTCGTATCATTTAGAAAGGGTTGGAACTAAAACCCAGGGCCTGTTCCCCATTGAAAGCAGGGAAAAAATCATTTAAAATAATAATAGAACAAAGAAACAAAAAAACAAAGGTCGTGCAAGACAGGTTAAACAAAACCCTATGAAGCCAAAGCCTTTAAAATTGGTGGTGTTGAGGGGGACAACGTTACAAACTGACCAGAGCCCTGCACAGTATCAGCTGCCAAAGGCCAAGAACAGGAAGGCTTCAGTCACTTGCCACTCCAAGGAGGTCTACTGAAACTGAACAAGACAAATCATACAGGGAAATGAACCTAGATTCCTTACAAAGCATAAAGTAACTTAATCTGTTTTAAAAGTCACATGGAAAAGCTCCCCATCCATTCCCAGAGTAGGAATCAGTGGTTTTGATTGATTTATTCATTTTCCATATATCATTTTTAAAAGTGCTGTGAAACCACAGCCAAGGTGATGCCACTGGTTAACTATGTCTATGCAGAACTTAGGAGATAAAATGATTCCAACATCAATCTCTTTTTCCAGTTTCTTGCTGAAAAACACAGCAATAAATTGCAGACAGTTCACTGCAAGGCTAAGATGTAATGTTGTAAAAACTTCTATAAAGCTTCAGTACCAAATTTAACTCCAGTGATAGGCTGTATCACAGGGTCCTATTGCTGTGGCAGGAGATGGCTTTGGTAAATGGTAGCAGCAAATCAATTAAAAGTTGCGGTAAATAGCACAATCCCTTAAAAGCCTCCACTGTACCAACATGGTAATGCTCAATGTTCTATTTGGAAATAGGATGCGAACACCCCGCGAGTGCATTTTCAAGGTTTGCTTAAGGATAAAACATAACTGTGTGGTAACTATAGCCGAGGAGGTTTAAGGAAGCTTCACGGAGGCTTTGTCGTAAGAATGTTTACAGCACTGCTGTGACATTACAACTCTCTGCTCTTCCGTGTACAAGTCCTCACGCTAATAAGAACCCATTCTTTGGCACACGATGAAATACCAACTGCCCATCTGGAAGCCCGTGCCCGCTGTGAAGGGGAGGCATTGCGTGTTCGGTGGAAGCGCCAGAGCCCCTGAGGCAGCAGACAGGAGCTGGGGAGCACGAGCAGGAGAAGCAGAGGTGGGGCAAGGGCCAGATCCTGGCTCTAGGGCAGCACCGCCGTGCCGCAGGCCACTGCCCCCAAGAGCCAGTGCTGCCCTGGGTTGCGGCTGGCAGTCCCAGCACAGAGCCACTGTGCTGTGGTTCACACAGAACCTGAAAGATGCAGGACACAATTTCTGTACTTTAATCTTAGGCGAAAATCGGGGGTGAAATGTTAACACCGTTAATCTGAGATTAGCATATACGTATATGATGTTTTCCAAGTAAAGGCAAGAGTATAATTATGTGTGATATTTGCAGTTTGGATGTTAGAGAGCTACCACCTTATTAACGAAGACAATTTATAAACCTTTGGAAACAAAGAAAACCAAAGAAAAACAAAGTGATCTCAGCATTTTCAGAGACAGGTCTTTGAGCTGCAGACGGTTACACAGAGCTCAGTATCGACAAACCCCACACTAAGCCCCTGTGAACACTCCTAAAAACAAACAAACAAACTTTACAGCCTGCACCAACAGAGGACTCCTGCTCCCAGCTAATGTAAGCCCGCTATTTGCTCCAGAGTCTCCTACAAACGAGCACAACTGAAAAGATGAAAAGAACTCCGGATAACGTTTCATCATCTTTCATCTAGATGTGGAAAATTATGGCCAGCTAATATTCATGAAATGAATCGTGTTCCCCCTCAGTACAGGGCCTCCTCTATAAATAAAGAATAAACAATATCTGATCCTGGCAAGAACGCGTGCCCCACACCGTACCCCGTACAGCGCCCCCTGGTCTTTCAGTTCTGCAGACAGAAGGCGTGTTCTCCTGCATGCTGGAAATAGCCCACGTGCAGGACCAAGTGCAAATACATTAAAGGCTCTGGCAGCCCATCTGCAGATCTCTCCTTTACTGAACATCACAACAAAACAATAAAACACATTTCCCTCTTTATCATGAGCATCAGCCCCGCTGGAATTTAATGCACTCATCCCTTTATGCATTACAAAGTTTACTCCCAGCTTCAGTGGAACAGATGGGGACAATACAGAATTAAACAGAGGGAGAAAACACAGAGATGACCACAGGCTAACAAGACATATGCAAGCATGCACACGTATATATTTTATAACCTCAGTACATCCCACACTGCCAATTACTCATTTAAGGATTTGGCAGCAAAACCACCAGTTACAATGACCACTTTTTTATTGCGTTCATTTTTAAGTTTAATATATCTTTTTCACAGAAGTGTGAGCAATTTAAAGACCCAAAATTCCATCACGCTGCAACGGAAACCATTTTTGTGTGCATCTATGCAACCCCAAGAGCAGTACAACCCCAAGAGCAATTGGAGCCTTTGTGTACAGCTACAGTAGATCTAAATATATACTCACACCCTTTCTGGCAATTTTTCTGTGACAGAAATTTAGGTCATAGGCTTACCCGTTTTAGATTAACAGCTTCTGTCCAGCTCCTTACAGAGCTACCAAGGATCCAAGGGCACCGCGTTGAAGACTGTGTCATTTTAAAATGATTTTAGCGTAAAGACTAAAACATTAAAATTGAGAGCTCCTGCTTGTGCTTCTAAAAGTGGCCATCGCACATAACACTTATATATTAAAAATACACTCTGGCACTAACAAGCAGAGAATTAGGAATAGCAAAATTGGTACACAAGTAAGACTGGGGAGGGAAGTAAGCCATTAATGTGGGGTTTGGGTGTTTTGATGGTTTTGGTTTGCTTAAAACAGCAAGGCAAGAAATAATACTGATACATTTGTTAAGATTGGGTTTTTGTGGTTTTTTTTTGTTTTTTTGTTTTTTTTTTTTCTGAACAGAACTCTGTTACGTGTACATGTACAATGGTGGGACATACGGTAGCAAGGACATCATCTTTCTCCTCCTAGGGAAATATACCTGTTAGATACAGACACATGCACCCAACTCACATGCAATTATGTCTGCCACTGCCCTGCTACTTGTAGGCTTGCCTGATGCAACCCCAAGAATTGTGGCTATCGTGTCCTTCCCTGCTGCTCAGACTAGCGTTCGGCAGCATCTCATCAGCAGTGAACTCACACCACCACCAAAAGCTCTCTCCTCCCCGTGACAAGGCTGCCCTGAAGGATCCCAAAGCACGTGCAGGACTCCCCCAAGGTCTCCACATTAATTCTCACCTGAAGGGCACCAAAGGACTCAAACCACGGGGAGAAGAGAAGGGCACCTGCATGAACAGCTCTCTTGTGAACCCCTAAAGCTATGGAAAATGCCAGAATATTTTATAGCTAACGAAATTACATCTTTTCATTTTTTTTCTCCCTAATGTAAAGGCATTCCACAAACAGAAGAGAGAGCAAACAGCATAAAGCTGAACACATTCTGCTTTGAACTTCATGGGCATTTCTTGTAGAAACAGCCACCCTACACAATCCAAAACCTTATAAAATCTTAATTGGGCAAAAATTAATTAAATGCATCAACTAAGCACATGAATAGTCATGTGTTCTGTACACAAACTAGAATAAGCATATACAAATTATGTTAACTCTATATACTCTAGATGTTCACAAAATTTCTATATGTAATTATCAAATTTGTCATGCTAAATGTGATATAAATTCCATTTTATCTAAAATGCATCACAAAAGCCATGTTTCTGCACCACAGTATAAAATTATACAGGTTACATTTTGCTTTCCTTGCATTTCATTCTGGAAATAATTTGAGATTCTACAGTAAAATGATGTAATGCAACAAGTTTTTACCTCTTAAAAGTGTCACACAGTTAGAGAGATCAGAGCTCTAGAGGCAAACTTTTCAAACGCATTTACAATTATTAGCTTATCACTTTTTAGGACCTCCAAATTCATACCTGTCACAAATACACTTTGAAACAATAGCAATATCCTCCCCTTTCCTTTTCAAATGCTAAAGTGATGCTTTATAAAACCTTTTTGTTCTGCTCAAAAAGAAATCAAAGTAAATAAGGAGAAATGTGTAGGTCTTGCACTGCACTGGTAGCAGGACTGAACTTGTTAATTTGATGAATTGTCAAAGTTAGGCTATAAAGTGCAGAAAGTGTCTGTGGCGTACATAAGAGGAGTTCTGGAGTTTACAACTTCCCACTACCACTTACTTTGAAAATTCACAGTCAGCAGTAACTTCCACGCCAGAAAGCTAAAACTCACATTATTGTTTTTCATAGTCAAAGGAGGCGATAATGCGACTGCTCTTAAACAAGGCTACTTCTCTTTCCATTCACAATTCCTACAGAAGCCAAGACAAATTATGTTTTCCATACTATCCTATAAAGGCACAATCCCAACCCGCTCTTGTAGCCATACAAATCCAAACAAGTGTTTTATTTAAACATATGCCTCTTCTCATGATCAGGATCCTACACATAGGAAACTTGACATTCATTTTGGTATACTCACATTTTTACAGCTGCTATAGATGGGCAGTTACTTTGAGCTAATATGTCATGTTGAGTAGTCTACACTTTTAGGCTCATTTACCTAAATAAATGCAGAATGTGGCATGGTCCACACCAGTCACAAGTTTGCTCCCAAAATGTCCAGGAATGTCAAATCCTGCCAGAATCCTTTTTTCCTTACCCTGCAGTGGACAGTTTTCTAAACAATTCTAATTGATTCCCATCTGCATCGAGCACAAGTATTTGACTACTTCTCTATAGACAGATAGCTGGCAATAAAAATGAAGCCCGTTTCTCCTTTCCCTCCTGTATTTTCTTTAATCACCGCCATGACCCATCTAGCTTCATCCTGATCTTCTTATAAAGAACACCTTTGAGAGCAGCTCCCAGAATCTACCCGCACATTTTGGGGTAACCAAAGGGGGCCTGCTTTTATTTCTATTCTGCCAGTGTGTAGTGCAGCAGTCCTTACTACCTGTTGCTTCTATCAGCAATCCTCAAAAACCACAAACACCAACTTTTCTGCGTTTAAACGCAACTTATGTACCTCATCTCGCTGGTAATCTGTAAACAGACAAAATTGCAGGTTAGCTGGCTACATGAATTTCCCCATTACCATCTTCCCTGTGAATCAAACTGAGATTCAGAGATTAAGCATTACAAAACCCAGGTCCTGTAAGGACACCTGGGTGTGCCTATCATACCCAGCCGCACGGCACAGCCATGAGGCACCTATACAGCACCAGGAGTCTGTCAGCTACGCCATGTGTACGTCCCTGGCTCCCCCCAAGAAAGATTAAAACTGGGGTTCAGGGCTTCTCCTGAGCTCAAAAGAGTGCCCTGGCATGTGCTGTCAAAGGTAACAAGTGGTGAGCACCTGAAAATAGAAGAAAAGTGGGAAGGATAAGTGTGTCTTTAGAAAAAAATTAAGGTCATGGAACTTAAATATTTTTTCCAACAAGCAACAATTTGCGCACTGGCAATACAATGGTGCAGGTATTGAGCCACATTAAGAATGGGCCTTCAGGGCACCTCTTCTCTGCCTGTCTTCTGATGGAAATCAATGTGATATATACACAGTGCACAAGTTGAATTGCATCCTCCATTTTGTGAGGCAGCAAATACCTTCTTCATCGATTTCATCTCATCTTTGCTTTTTCATTTGTTAGAAAACAAGGGCAGTTGCATGTTCCAGCCCCTGAGAACATTATGCTGCCACAAAGATACAAGAATCAGGTATAAGCAGCTTGAATCCCTAGACATCTGGAGCCTTCTTTCTGCTCAAGTAAAGACAAGTGAAATAAGATTGAGCTGCATTGCCTGCTGCATGGCACATGCAGTGATGCGAGATTATCACTTCAGAGCCCTATTTTTGTCAGCTTTAGCTGAACTCTAGTGTTATTTGCTTATACATCGTGTTCTATGTACAGTGCTTGAGAATGAGTGCGTGAGAATGATTTAATGCGCAAGCATTATTAATAGTATCTGGAGGCAGTTCTTTTTGCCTTAAAGAGTAATAAATGGGTGCTGGACTCGTTGGGGGAATTCTGATCTCAATCCAGCAAAGCATCTTAAGAGGTTGAGGCTTCTCATATGCTTAAAGCTGAGCATATGCGAAAATATTTTGCCAGGCTGCAGCTTTTAATAGCTCCACATACGCTTATAATTAACACTCTGTGATTATTTTTCATTATTGGATTTTTGTGAAAACTGCAGGAGACCTGACAGACCTGTCATCATCTGCAGTCACTCAACAAAAAAAATGAGGCAAGCCCATATTAGTGACATTTAAGTCCATTTGAGTCTGGTAACAGCAGAAATCCGAGCTGTAAAGGAGACAATTTTACAGTGCCTGCTCAATGAAACAACACATAGTCGTGGTGGTGATCAGAATAGCTAACTACAGCAAGAGAGTCACCTTGCTAAATAGCTGGATGCTACCCAGTACTAAAATTGCCAGGGCTTTCACTTATTTACTTAGCTGGCGATCACTGATGGGATTTGTCCTTTGACGTTTTATGCAAGTTTGACTTGAAGTTGTATGTATAGGTGCCCTGAAATGGAAGCCCACGAAGGACAAATGGTATGTGCCTCCTGCTTCCCTGGGAGAGGGGGAGATGCCTGGGGAAACCCGACCAACTCCCTCCATCTGAAACTAATTTTTACCTTTCTCTCTCTTCTTTCACAATGGTTATATACACACACTCTGCAGCTGGAAATGGGACTGCAACACCCATAGGAGTTCATCTCCTCCACTCAATCTAGCCAGCAGAGGTGACAGAGGAAGCAAAGGACTTCTGCACAACTTTATAAAGGAAGAATGTGCCCAGGCTTCCCAATGTTTCCCCAGAAGCATACAAGTTGCTGGCATGCAGGTCACCCCATCTTTGCTGCAGCTATTAGAGGTACTGATCATGGCAAAACAAGCCACACCCCACAAGTCAGCCACCTTCTGAACTAAGGTCTCGGACGAAAGACTGCTGCAAAAAGAGACTCCCCCTTTGCACAGCCCCATGGTTACGTTCCACTGTTAGACATGGGGAGGAGCTGGGATAGTGCTGTGGCACAGGGAGCACACATGGGGAGACCGAGTTTACCACCTTCACTGCAAACAAGAGCCATGAAAACACATGCACGCCTTTTGTTTTACAGTGCAAGCTGGGAACATCCATCTGTATATTAACCCTCTTCTCTTACATCCTGCCTACCATGCCACACTAGCTTTCAGTGCATGCATATTGTTTAAAAATAAGCAATTCCATCCAAAGCAGTTCTTATTACCAAAATTATTCAAGTTCTGTTAAGCTACATTCCTCTCTCTCATTCGTACAGAAAGAGGGATCAGCACAGATGGAAAACTGGTGCGAGCACATGGTAGGGTACAGATAAGAAGGAAAAAGAAGGCTTTCGAGGGAAAAGAGCTCTCTACCCCCATCTCTTGATCAATATTGGGAGAGACGTAACAAAGGCATGCAGCAAAAGTTTTGCTACCTGCTTCCATTACCAGCTCTCTGACGAGGACAAAAAAAGTTTAATTTCTAGTTAAATACGGGGTAACTGAATCTTGTCCTAATTGAATATCTAAAGGTCCACACAACTTACTGTTCTGTGAGCCACCACGTAACAACCCAGAGGGCAGGATGGTGGAACTGAAATCACATCAAAACCAGAGGGGAAAGGGGGGCCGATGGCCAGGAAGGAGGCTCTGGGTCTGCTGGAGACTTCTGTATGGGTTGATTTCCTACCACGGTGTGATCACAGAATTAATTAGATATTGTTTTCCTATAGTTCAGGAGCAGGAATGGAAAGAAGCCTTATTCCATACGCCAAGGGAAGAGTTTCTAGAAGCTAGTACTTTTAATGCCATCAACATCCTGGGATCGGATTGCACAAATGTACGTTCCCCTCAGAATTACCACATCATTGAGACCAAATTATATGATTTCATTACCTGTATATCAACCTGAGTGAAGACAGGTGTAAATCCCGGTTTCCATCGTTGGGTTTACCTGTAGTGCAGCATTCCCGACTCGGGAATCCTGATCCTCTCTAAACACCGCAGACAGAAGGTGCCAGCTCCAACAGCAAAACCTGCCCAAAGAAAATATTGCCCTAGCCTAATGTTTTGATTCCAGGCCATTACAAGTGACAAATTACAGTCAGAAACAAGATTTTGGAAAACAATGTGTGTGTATACTTTTAACCTTACAAGTCTGAGCAGAAACGAGTGTTTTACTGGCCAAAATAGACAGGGACTGTCTGAATATAATAAAAGGTGCATCTCATCTTATGCCTCACTCCCCGAATCTCACTTAATAACAAAGATAAGTACTGAGGTGTGATATACCCAAGTTAAAAATAGAGTACTGATAGAGTACTGCAATCTATAGGACTTTGTTCTCAAAAGCACAAAAAAAAAAAAAAAAAAGCTTTTCAGTTCATGAAGCCAAGACAGAAGAAAAAAACAGTAACAGCATGGGATGCTGGTCATCTTTCAGTGGAGAAGTTTATTTTCAAATGCTCTAATATACGTAGACATTCAGGAATCCAGGGAAGGAGTCCAAATAAACACATCCTGACTGAAAAACTAAACCAAAAACTTTGGATGCACAGGGAAAATATATTGAACTGATAGAGAAACACTCAAATTATGTGGTCATGCATAAACCCCTCCAAGGCTCTGTTTCATCTTTTGATTGTTGTAGGCCTTTTAGCAGGGCTCCATCTCACATTAATACCAAATCTAGGCACTTTGTTGTTTTAAGAACGGCTTCTTGGTGCCAACCAGCTAGAGATGTCCAGCTCTCTAAGGAAAAAGACATCTTAATCGTCAGTCAACTCTGATCTCCGTCTTATTGACATGCAGAAAAAGAAACCCTCGCTTTTAATAATAGGTCTTCCTTTCATGCAAAGATAGCGGAGGCTTTCAAAAGATAAATAATTCATGGTCTTCCAAGCTCTGAGAATAAATTTGTTCCTTTCCTGTTTTGCTTTCCTTCAGGATATGACATCTTAGGCAAGCAGGGGGAAGGAGACTGCTCTTTGCTTCTAAGGATATAAACACACTCAATGTTTCATTCCCCACTGCTACAAAACTATAAGATCAATAGACAAGCGCTGAAAAGCTTTTCCCACCAGGCAGAGACTGTGCCATCTAAATAGTCTCTCAAAAGATATAATCTCACAAGCAGCAGCAACAAAGGAGCATCCGACGCACGGCTAGGGAGCATGCTCGGGATAATCTCACATGGGGGACAGCTCCACAATAAGGCATCAAGTTAATTAAGCTTGATCATATCAGTGACTGGTGACCTGTAGCTCTGTCTCCATTATTTTAAGTTTTATCTAAACTCTAAGGGGACACGGGAAAGTTGTTTTACTTACTGTTGTGACATATTCTGTAAACAAGAAAAAGAAATGTAGACCAGGTTGAATAAAAATGCAACATACTCCGTCTGGCAAGCCAGGCTGTGTTTCAGTAGGCCTAGCACGGCAAAAAAAAAAAAAAAAGCCTGGATAGAGCAATGTCCAGTTTTCACCAGAGGCTGACAACACCAGCAAGCTAAGCATTGGTGCTCAAAACTCAGCGGGGCTGATCCTGTGCACAGGAGTCACTCCGTTCTCAGCCCAATTGCATTTGCAAAGGGCCCAAAATTCAGCTTGGACACGATTCTAATGTCTCCTGTTTGTAGCATGGCAGGAATCGCCTTGCTTTGGGTTTATTCATGAATCACACAACGTGGATGCATGAAGATAAAAGCTGCCATCTGGCCAGGCCAGGCCAGCTGGAAGTCCAGGAAAGCGTTTCTCCCAAGGAAGGAGGTGATCCTGGGGGATGGTGAATGAGCAAGAACACCAGAGCAAATATCCCTATCCGGCCTGCAGGACTATTCCCTAACACACCCTTAGTCAGTCTTTGGTCACAGTTCACATTTATAAAGAACACAGGTCTCCATACTTGCTTTTAAGAGCTCCCAAAGCATTATGCAGACAGGTTATTGCCAGCAGCCACAGAATAGCAAATGTAAACACAGTTCTGCATATGACAGAGTAATATTTTCTAATGATAATTTTAAGCAACTTATCCCTCTTCAGGAGACTGAAAGCACATTAATATGAATGATTTGCTGACCGAAAAGGGAGTAGTGTCATTTGAAACTTATAGCTGCCGAATGCAAAGTAATGTTGGGGAGGATGGGGAATGAGATGACTGTGTAAGTGATAAGTCATTAATTTGCACCTCAGTGCTGAGGATGAATTATTTCCTGCAATACTGACAAAAGAAGCCATGAAAAAAATCTCTGCCAGACATTTTTATAATGACTGTTATTGTCAGCACTTCTAATCCAGTTAAGAGTCTACTCAAGTGATGAAGGAAGTGAAAGATAAGGCTTCCACAAACACGGGCCACCCTATGAACCAGTTTGCTGATTCAGAAACAACTGTATCAAACAGTGTGTGCTGGTATCCACAAAACCACAGCTTTAAAAACACAGCGTTATGGAAGAGGAAAAAGCAAAGAAAATCCAGTGACTGATTGCAAATACTTTGCGTGACACCTACAATCATGTTTCTGAAAAGCAGTGAGGTTTGAGGACGGAACAGAGGGGAGAGCACTTGAGTGCCGAAATGACACCCACAGCTGCTGTACCTGCAAGCTCTGGGAGCGGAGGTTTGGATACATTATTGAAATGGTACTGAAAATGCATTCAGTACTCCTCTTCACAGGAATTTCAGTTCCAAAGCAAGGGAGTTTTGCCAGCTTTGAGGATTTATCTTCACCACGGTGTGCATGCTCACATGGTGGAAGCAGAGTTGTGTGTCTTCTCCTGCTACTCCCTGTTCACTCCTTGTCCGTTTGTTGGTTTTGCTCCCGCCAGCACAGCAAAGGTGAGGGGAGAACCCAGCAATGCCAAATTAAGCTCTTTTGCTCAGCACACAGTACACGTTATTGATCAGGTACTACGGTAGGTATTCAGCAGCAGTCCCACCAGCTGTGGTCCCGTTGAGCACGGTGCAGCTAGGCAAAATCTTATTTCTGCCAACTCCGCACTGCTAGGACTGCAATACAACTACTACCCCCACCAACTACATTGAAATTAGTTCAGGTAATCCTATCCCTACAATACCCATTAAAATCTAAGTGCATCCCCTGCCTCAAAGGTGCTGGGTTTATAATGCCCAGCACCTCACCAATATAGTCAAACAGCCTCAAAAATCGTTTTCCTTCAGCAATTTAAATGTATGTGTGTTTTTATATACACACACACATATATATACGTAGTACTGCCTTCTTAACCAGTACAATATAAATATAATAAAGCAGACGCTCTGCTGTGTGCACCCATCAGCACAGTTTTTCAGCCAAATCTTCGTTCCACGTTTTTTGCCAACGTATCTGTGTCTGTCAGGAACGTGATCCGGAACCAGAAGACGAGCGTCAGGAAAAGCTGGCAGGGAGGACACAAGCTGTAGCAAAACTCTACTCAGGCCACCCAAGTTTATTCACTTAGAGAGTAGAAATAAGACAGGCTGACAGAAGTACAGCTTTACCATAGCCTTGCCATGTATCAGATGTGCCATTATAAGCTGAACACTGTTATAGATCTGACCCGAGCAGAGAAGCGGAGCAATTCATGAGAAATTAATTTCACTAGATGACTAGAAGGGCCTTTCGCTTCCCAAAGAGAGCACACTTTGTCAGGTCACGGGGGCTCAGCTAATTAGAGCTGCTTCCTTCTCTTCCAGGACTGAACGTATGAAGCAAAACTGGTTACAAGGAAAAAGTTTTCAGAGAAGAAAAGGTATCAATTTCATACTCTCAACACTATTTTCTGTCCCCCATCCAAATGTCTCTCTAAAAAAAACGAGGGGGGGTGGGGGTGGGGAGAGTTGTAACCTTGGTAATAAAGTCTGCAGAGGCCAGTACTAGATACTCTGCAACTGCTGATTCACTGTCTGTGCAAAGGGCCCTTAGCAGCTCCTTGTTTTTTGGGATTTCCAGCAGCTCAGCCAGCAGCCCAGACAAATGACCACTGTCATTTGGGCAGCGGGTGCGACGCATCCTGAGCTTGCACCATGCACACCACAGGCTCTGGCTACGCGGACACTAGCAGACCTGCAGTTCCTACAGACCTGCAGTTACAGCTTCAGCTTCTTCCCAAGTACAACCCATGCACAGCGCAGTCGGCCTACTGATGCCATGACTTCATTGCATGTAATCACATTTTTGCCCAGGATTTCTCAAAAGAAATTAAGGAAACTTCCTGCTGTACAGCCCCTTGAATCTCCCTAATTCTCTCTCGAGTTTGGATCACCCCAGTTCAACGCGCACTCTTAACACATGGCCGTGCTTGCACCATCCCCTAAAGGATGCTTTTCCTGGGTTCAATCCTTGTGTCAAGGGGTGCCTTCATTTCCCAAAGGAGGAAAGTCTTTCCGCAGTTCTCTGTCTGCTGAGAACTTTGTTAATGCAGTTTTACACAAGCAGGACAGAGTGTTTTCTATCAAAGTAAGGCCAAAACATGCACAGTATATCACATTCTGTAGTCTTGGTTTCAAAATCAATAATGCCATGGCCCTTGCATTTTTCTCCAGCGTTTTCCAATGTTTAACAGTTTTGTTCCTACATTACCGACTGATGACTATTTCTCCAATTTGACACTGTACTTCCTTTCCAGATCTCATCATTTCTCTCCTAAACTGCTTTTGCCCCAGCCTGCAGCACGTCATTGTCAGAAAAAACTGGCTATAAGAGCCCCGTGTAGCCAGTCTCCAGCACTGTATCTGCTCCCCTCAGATCCTTCCTGGTGCAAAAATCCTTTCAAGTTATTGTCTGAAGAAGTCTTTTTGTGTTAACTGTTCATTCGACAGAACTTGTTTTAGGGTTTTACTCTCAGAAGGCACTCAGGGTTGAGAAACAAGTGGCTGTGGAAGAGCAGGTCCACCTCTCTCTGCTGTCATATCATGGAACAAGTCAGCCCCTATTTCAGCTTCATTGCTTAATCATCCTGTTGTCTTTGATTAATATAATTGGGTTGCACTCTTTCTTCATACACTTACATTTATTCAGTTGAAAATGACAATGTAGAGCACGCTTAAAGACAACAGGTTTTGCTACTCAGGATTAAGCAAGCTAACAACAACAACAACAGGAGTTTCTCTGCCAGGAGTTATAGGACTCCAGAGGGTATTTACACACTGCACTGTTTCTGGCTGCAACTCCGGGCCGTATCCAGAGCCAGCTGAAGCCTGCCTTGTGCCTCCTGCCAGCAGACCCTAGGCAGTCTTTCACTGATAATTTAACTGTTTCCAAGATCAAGCCAGACCTGGAAAGTAATTGATTCCTTGTGTGCTAGAATAATTAAAATAATCGAGGGCTTTCTGAACAGCCTTGAGGGACTTGGAGCCCTTTCCCTGAAACTACATTAAAAATAGTTCTGAAAATATTTAGAAAAAAAAAAAAAGTCCAGAGCATTTCTCACAAACGATCTATAAGAGCCAGTTATTGTTTGCCTTAGATCTAATCAGTTAGTCCATAAATAGTGAGAGTTTAGACTAACTTTAATAGAATTATAGTGAATTATTTCTTCTTTATTCTCAGATTTATTGCTCTTCTACTGTAAATCATCTGCTCTCATGCTTCATAAAAAACTTACAGGAAGAGAAGAGCAAAACTAAAACCTTTATAAGCAGCTTAACTAGTTCTTATAGAGATCTTCTAGGGTTTGAATTCAGTTGGCTTGCAGGGTGCACAGGCTGATCTTTGAAAATAAACATGTTTCAGAATCTTTCTTCAAGTTCAGACCAATCCTTCAACTTCAGTAAGATTTTGCATGTATGAGAAACTCAAACTTGGTTCTCCCATGTGTGTGCTTTATAAGCATCTGCAATTAAAGAGGGAGGGAAGCAGCTTTACACGACTACCTTTGAAACATGCCATTACAGCATTTAAGGGAGAACAGAGAGAATCCATGCCCTCAGGCAGAAAATACAAGCAAAACAAGGGTTATTTAACGGCTGTGGGTTTATTTCAGTTTCCTTCTAAAACAGGAATTTTGTACTGCGGTTCCTGTGTGGACAGCAGCACCTGGTCATCAGATGTTACTGCAGGCTCTAGGCTGGTTTCCAAAATACACCTCAGCTGGGTAAAAAGTGTAAACCTGATTTATAGGCTGTAAATGCAGCTAGAAAATGAGCAGCTTGGTTTTGATGATGTTCCTAACGGCGGAAGGTAAGAAGAGCCACTGGCTAACCCCTGACGCACTTGCAAAAGATGCTATAATGACTTGTTGTGCAACCCACAGAAGGCCCAAGGACATTTCAAGAGGGTGCAGTTTGTCCCAGAAAGAACACGGCAGCACACGGGGAAGATGAAGGGGGCCAGTACAGCTTCGGCACTGCCGCACGCAGCAATTCACCTCATTCCCAACGAGCATGGAAACAGTAAAGGTATGTCCTGCTTACACGAAATCCTTCAGCCCTGTTAAACTCCTTTCCTTTCTATGGGAAAGAGGGAAGGGCTGCACCCTGCCCTGCAAAGGGACGTGCACAAGGCCACGTCACCCTTAGCAGTGCTTGAGGCTGCAGAATGCCCTACTTTGGATTCTGGGCCCACCTCATCGACTTCAAGCTGAACATTTAATGAGCACAAGAATTAAAACTACAAGTTGCATTAGTCAAAATCCAGCCCAATTCCTACACAGCCATCGTTGCTCCCCCAGCACCGCCGTACAGCCCCCAGGTTGTTAGAGCCCCAGAGAATCCCCATTCTTGCTAGCATGAGGCTTTTAAACCCATAGCTCTCATATACTTAAGGCCAATTTTATTATTTCCACAGCTGAAGGCTAAGACATCAAAGGGGGGCTCAAAGATTAAGCTTCCATTGGAGTTTACACGGAAGGAGCAGGATTGTGAAGAATGCTCTTAGTCCAAGTTTCTTCACAAATTGAGAAGCCGGTAATTTTACAAGAAAATAAAGATTTTTTTTAAAGATAGTTTTTAACATTTCAATACAAAAATGATTTCAACAGAAGCATTTTCAGAAGGGTAGGGAAGCAAAATGAACCAAACAAGGAGAAGCAGTAAGTAACAACTACAAAAAAGAAAGCAGATGATTAAAAAAAAAAATTCTATTAATAGTTGCACTAACACTTGTAGCAGCTGGCTTCAAAACCTTCAGGTTCAAGATAGCCTTGAACCTGAAGAAAATTGCACAACTTCACATTTGGAGCAGTCCCATTCCACACAAAGGAAAAGACCAGCTGAAAATGAGAGATACTGATCTATTTACATGGATTTATGCAGCAGTTCAAAGGACCCTGGGATGGCACTGATGAAGATGCCCTGAGGATCGATGCATACTCAGAATAAATTTAGAATGTCAACAGTAAATATAAACATATATTTACTTAGGGACACGATTTAGTGTGTGGTATTGGTGGTAGGGGGAAGGTTGGACCAGATGACCTTGGAGGTCTTTTCCAACCTTAATGATTCTGTGATTCTGTATAGGATCCTCACGCTACTTTGTGTAGTGGTGAAATCCAGTCTTTCAAGATGGAAAGTTGTGGTGACATCTAAGCAAACTTCCTGAAATCTCTAGAGATTCCTGGGTCCATTACAGGCACAAACAGTTAATTGCTAGTCGTATAAATGCCTTTTTTCTTATGTTTCATGACAGATTTAGTAAACTGAATAAGCATTTCAAGGCATAGCAAAGTATTTACATTTTGTTTATTTTTCTGTTAAAAAAGTAGCCATCCACTACAACGGGGATTTTGTGTACTACACAGCACAAGCCATGCTGGATAAGAAAGCACAGCTTTACAGTTAATTATTAGCATATGAGTTGCTTCTTAAAATGGAAAACACAGAAAAGCTTACATTAGCTGAAGCTGGACTTGCTAACCCCAAATCTTTCAATTGATGTACAATGCAGCATAATTGTGACAGCATGCACTTGGCCAGCATACAGATTTCTAAACAAGCTGTTAATATATTTATCGAGATTACATTATGATTGATTATTAATTCATTTCCTATGTGACTGAATCAATATTCAAAGTCTAAACTTAAAGCCCCCTGTTAATTATGCAGGAAGATGAATGATCTTATAGGTTAGCTTTGTCAAAACCAGTTGCACCATCTGTCAGAGATTAATTAGGAAAAAATTTATAAGCACAAATGAATTTGTCACATTTACTGAAGAAAAATGACTTAGCTGATGAGAATTATTTTCTAATGAATATAAATAATAAATACAACTGTAACCTCTTGAACTAGACATGAAACTTCGTTTCAAAATAAGGAAAGAGACAGAAGTATGAATTCAGAGCTCTGATAGATTTTCATGGATGCCACATAAGGAAAACTGTACTAAAGCAGATTCTTTTATCTTTATATATGACAGCGCAACCTGTCATATATATTCTTATTTAAGCCTACAATTCTTTCAGGTCCTTCTTACTTCTTAGTAATTACTCAGATAACTTCAAATCCACCATTAAGTGATTGGTCAATGGGTATTTGTGTGCTTGCAGAAATAAAATAATAATTAGCTTTAAAAAAAAAAAAAATCAGAGGAACCCTTCAGAAAAATACAAAGTACTGGACATAAAATTTTGCCTGGACTCTTTATAAAAAAAAAAAAAAAAAAAAGCAGGTACCATTCAGAAACCAAGGACAGACATTTGCATTGAAGTAAATGTTAAGATGATAATGTTGTTCTTTCTAAAACAGGATTGGAAATTGTGTTTTATCTTTTTAATGTAGTTATTAATTATTACTTACTATTCATATTGCATTAGCCCCTAGCAGATTTGTCTGCTAACTCTTACACAGAACTGTTTAGATCATTTCACTGATAAAGGTTTTTGTAACAATCACAAGAAGAATCTTAAATTATATTCTCAGTTTAATACGAATTCATCTTCTGACTTTCAATTTTCTGCTGGCTTAATCTTAGGGCTTTACTTTTACAGGACAATGCATTCTGAAATCTCGCATTCAATACCGCTCTGAAGACCTGACAAAAATACAGTATTACCACCCTCTTTGTATTCCATTTTCTTCCAGAAATGCAGTTCAAGTTGTGTTGTGTTTAATGCCTGCTAGGGCAACTGCTTGGGAGGTACATCAGCACCAACTGCTCCAGGTGCTTCGAGGAGCTGAACAAGTAGGTAATAAACATGACTAGGTGCAGATATTGCAGAACATGTTCAGATAAGGCCATCACAAGCAATTCTCTCTGCAGACCTGCACATCAAACATGGATGGATTCCCCAAACCCAGGCAGCCTGAAGGAACATCGTGGGTTATTCCAGGAGCACTAAGCGATGCCATTTCTTTAAAAATATTACTTGGGGGGGAGTGAAGGGAGGGGGGAAATATAGCTGCCTTTTCCACATTATTTGCTTTGTGTTCTTACTTTTCTTTGTTGCATCTCCTGAACAGCAGTACTGACACACCACAGATAGTTATGCTTAATGACAGTGCTCTGCCTTCCCACACTATCCTCTTTAATTAGCACTGATGGTGGTGGTCAGCAGTCATAAGATAAGCAGTATCAACAGAAAAAATAAGACTTAATATTGCTACTAATTGAAAATGTTTCACAGTTACCGTGGAATAACATTCACAAAAAAAGCTCAAGGTTCAACAAGATTCAACAGGATTTTTTTTAATTCCCACCTATGGGCTCAGCTGAACAATTCACCTCCACTGGTTCTTGTACGTTGTGTAGCAAATCCAGGCTGCAGCAACAACAGGTCTCCGACAGAAATTTCCAAGCAGCTGGAGGCTGGCCATAAGAAAAGGCAAAAACAAGGACGGCTCTGTACAACACAGTGGGATGGTCTGAAAACGCCAGAGCCGGAGGTAGCTCAAGTGGGAAGAATAGAAATAAATGAACGTAAGAAGGAAGGCAAGAGGAACACAAGACTCTTTTGTAGGAAGGGAAAGGAAAGGAGTTTGTTTTGGTCATGTAATAATGAATTTTTTATGCACTCTGAGGCAAATGTTAACGGTGAAACCTGTAACAAGCAACCCATGCCAGCTAAGGCAGCACAAAAGCATAGATGTGATCCTTTCTTGTAGTCCTCAGAAGAAGCACAATGCTCTCAGCCTCAGTGCCCATTTATATCAGTACTAATAATAAGGTATAAATTGTCATCCTGGTGGTACCACTGCCAGTGCTTGGGTTAATGAAAGCCCTAACCAACTGGAGGACCATAGCTGATGTTAATGACAACACGTTCGCTCTGTTGTGCAATGAGGTGATGTTTGCTACATCTGGGCTTGGACTGCAGGTACACCGTGCACTAGCAAGCATGAGAACAGATGGGCGAGAAGAGAGAAAGAAGGTGTTTGTGGCTGCCTAAATTTTACACTGGCTCTGTCCTCAGCACAGTTCAGAGCAACATTTATTTTATGCAGCAATTTGCTCTGCTACCATTTTAGTTATAATCAAACAAGACCATTAGTTCTGCTTCTCAGAGGAGGAAAAAACCCAACGAAGTCAGGCTCACGATACATCTGTATCCACCATTCCTTGCCCCTCTGTCTTCTTCCATGTCCATACACCAGCTCCCTCCTGACACCTTCACCAGGGGAAGATAAGAAATTTACAGACAATTTGCACCATCAAATAAAGCCTTATTTCCCAAGGAAACCTGCCTAAAAACACTTATATATAACATGTCTTAGATTCACATACCAACCTGGACATTGGTTGCTGCTTCTCAACAAAATTAAGGCTAGACTATAGAAAGAGAACCCGAGCACGTGTATATCCTGTACATTTTGATCAGTATGAGTGATACTAAATGAAGGACAAATCCAAAGAGAAGGACAGCAAGATCAACAGAATAAATCTAGTGGGCAGAGTACAGAGTTTATCCTATTTTCTGCAGTCAAAGTAGACATGAAAATCTTCAGAAAAAAAAAAAAAGTCATACCAGACAGTACATAAGAGTAAATAAGAGTACATAAGAGTACACAGAAATCTGTTGGGTGTCTCAAACCACAACTCAAGATCTGGTTTAAATGGTTCATCAAAAATCACTTCAAAGAGCAGCACAGACTTGTCCAAATCTTCACAGTAGGACAGTAAGAAGGTCAGTAACTCTTGTACTTTGCTTTTAAGCAGTGATCAGTCTGGTCCTTTCAGTCAGTAAGTAGTAAAGTTTACTATACACCTAATTAAAAGGTATAACAACCTTGAAACATCTTGATAACTCACTCAAAAAAAAAAAGCCACCTGTTTTTTGTAGCAAACAAAACAAGCTTAATTCAAGAATCAACTCAAATCATTTACACAGTCCTGGTTTTTTCCTACCCTACCTAAAAAGTTTTATTTCAAACTTACAAATACTTTAGCTAGTATATATTTCATGTATAATTTAGGGTCCCATGTATACAGAGGCTTAACTTTATATCAGTGAAGGTGGTAGTTTAAGAGAACTATTTATTAGAAGAAAGCCAAGCACAGCCATAAAAAAAAGTTTGGTGTGTCATGATTTACCTCGTACTTTATGCTGCTCTGGAATACATTAAAAGGCTTTGGTCCTTAAGGCTAATCCTTAAGGAAACAATTCTGCCTTTAACCATCTAACTACTCTGTGTGCCTATTTACAGCAAGAGTCCAGGGCCCTTTCTCTGCCCAGTGAGATCACCTTAGACACATAGCACGGAACCGGAATAGCACCACTGTAGACTTGAACGTTGATATTTTCTTATTAAGAATTCACTTTTCCTCTGCCACAGTCAACAGACATCTTTTTGCTACCATCAGTAATCCATCACAAAAATCCAGGACACATGTTTGCTCTCAAAGCACTTACCGATACCCACTTGTCCAGGTTCATCCCCACGAGCTCCAGGATTCTTCTTACAAGAGCTCCAACTGCAATGCTCCCTTTGTAAAGTAAAGCCTGTCACAGGCTGCAGACATATTCAGTAGGGTCAGAGGAAGGTGCTACCAAATACATTACTACTAGGTGGAATTCCACCTTCTTCCTGGCAGGTACTTAAGTGTGTTCAGAGTTACTCCAGTACTATCATATGAAATACCAGTGATCCAACCAACAACAGAGGAGCTCTCTCCAGACATTTCTCTCAATAAAAACTAGCAAAATAAACATGCTGTATCATAAGAACCAATGAAACAAAATACAAAAATGTATTTAAAAAATAACTCATATTTACTTTGAAGTCCATGTTATGACCGCAACTCATTCAAAAATGTCTTAGAAAAAGTTATGACATATTGGTGAAAAAAGTTATGATATATTGGTGAAAATTAACTATAGTTACCACCATTCCAGTTGGTGCCTCTTTTGAAATAAAAGGTAGACCCGCATTACCAACTGGTAATGAGGCCAGAAGCAAGATACAATCTGCAGCAGTCTTATGTTTGTAAGACCGCATACAGGGGGATGGATGCAATGAACTTTACAAGTCCCTTCCAACCCAAACCATTCTACAATATCTACATTATATCTTTATCAGCAGTAAAATTTGCCCTGTCTGCCAGGCTTGTGCAAGCCCTGCATATGCAGAGGACTAATTGCTGAGGGATCTGGCAACCAAACAGGGAGCTCCAGATTGTGCCCTGGCCAGAAAGCTCTGACTTATGAACCAGTGGTGTGCTCAAGTATATGCCACAATGCAAATCCAAACCAAAAGGAACACTAAGTTGGTAAAGTGAAACCTACATAAACGAAATAAAAATAATCCTGGCAAAATCTTGGACAAAATAGGCAGGATTTCCATCTGCTTTTAAAACCAGATTGTAGAATAACCTAACCCAAAACTTAGCCAAAACAGAAGTCAGAATAAAATTCTGTGAAGCCACAGACTTCCTGTTGCATGCTAGTCCCCAGGGAGACACAGTAAACATACTAAATGCAAGAGATCGACAGCCAAGTTTGTCAAAGAAGTCCTTCAAAGAAAAAAACAAAACAGTGATTCAACTTTACTGGGATTCAGAGGTATGACTTCAAGAAAGGTAGGTTTTTTGAATCTGAACCGAGGGCGTTTATCTTTCTCACAAATACTATATACATGTCCATCCCTCTTTTTCTTTCTGTTCTGCTATTTCTAATTTGACGGAGAAAATTAAGCAGTAATTTCAGCCAGGTTCTGCTGTTCTATTGAAATCTATTTTCATCAGATTATCACTTCCAGCAGTGATAGAAATATTAATGATTATTTTAAAGGGAATGTTGCACTTAAATATTTCAAAACTATTGTTTTGTTTGTGTCAATGAGAAGGAAACATATTGACTGGAAGCTGCAGCCAATGCTGCCTTTTATAAATCTCCTGTCAGGCAAAGAATGGCTCTCCATAGATTCCAATATGATGTAGAGCTCTAAAGCAAACACTCCTATTGCCAAGAGGCTCAAAGGGAACTGCCATTGCAATATCGTGGCCTGAATAGTGGGATTTGAGTTTATCTTTCCTACCACAGAAGCAAAGTAAAAAGAGGAGATAGCTCAGAATACTTCATGTAGAAAGTTGATTGATTTACCGAAATGTCAAAACCTTTCGATAAGCAAAATCGCTACGCTGAAGTTTACAGGCAGTTTCATTAGATGACAGGATAGTAGAGACAATGCATTTGAAGCTGCTCTCACCAGCACTTGGACTCTTACTTCAGTGCAGCATTGCACACACATATGCTCGTTGTGTGGGAATATACAAATTATATAGCATTGTGGCTGCAGCGTCTATGAAGTCTACAAGTATGCCGTTAGCTGCCTGGTGCAAAAAGAATATAAGGAAGGACCACTGCAATGCTAGAAAATGCAAATTTAAAATCAGATACATTAGCATGATCTAACTGTTCCTAACTGCACAGTAGGAGAAACAAAGATATAAATCAGCAACAAATGATAATTTAGCTAATTTAATCCCCTATAAGATTCTATAAGAACGGTTTGGGTTGGAAGGAACCTTAAAGATCACCCAGTTCCAACCCCCTGCCATGGGCAGGGACACCTCCCAGGTCGCCCAAAGCCCCATCCAGCCTGGCCTTGAACACCTCCAGGGATGGGGCACCCACAGCTTCTCTGGGCAACCTGCTCCAGTGTCTCAAATGGAGACATACTTCACAAATTTCTTCAAATATCCTGGCTCACAGTTTAAGCCACGCAACTATTCAGAAATTTGCAGGAGGTGGCTGGTTCCCCCAGTGTTTGGGACAAATTTTGCATACAAGTTATTGGGGCATCAAGTCTTTCAAGAACTAGCAGGAACAGATGAGAGGAAGTGCTGCACTATGCCCAAGAACAGCCTTGCTGCTTACAGAAGGGTGTTTTTGTAAGGTTTATGCAACTGTGGAGACTGCAGTCATTCGGTTTTCTGCCATCATTCATGAGATATAATACTGCCAAAGCACCCTGGCCACGTATATTCCAAGAGATACAGCACTGCATGACACAGGGAAAAAAATGCTCATCTCGCACGGTTTAAATCAAATCAGGATTGAAGTAGTTTATTGACTTATTAATGACACATAATTAACCAGAAAACAGTGAACTATACATGTTCAGGATCAACATCAGCAACAAGGGAAAAACCCCAGCACCGGCCTATTTCCAAGTGTTAATGAGCTCACACACACGTTTCTAGCCACCTTTCTACAGCTAAACCCCAACAAGTCCCCAGCACCCATATGCTCCCCAACTCATAGCCCCCCAGGGATACCCAGCCTCGCCTCAGCTCACCTGAGCTGGGACTCAGGTGTTTGACTGGTGTTTGACCCCAGGCTGGCGATGCCAAAGGAGCAGATGACCACCAGCTGGATGAAGCAGGGACTGGGGAATGGCTGAGAAGCTGCTGAGCCAAGCACCCTCCGGATGATTTCAGGTTTTCCTCACAGACACTGGGTACGTTCATGTGCCCCATCCTAACAGCTGCTTCTGTCCAGGCCGTTATGCTGAGCCACGAGAGCACCCTATGCTACTTCCTCTGGATTTCACAGGTCGAAGAGTGCAAGTTTTTATGGTTTGAACTTCAATTCAACAAAAAAGGTCTTTTTTTTCCATGGATTTTAAACCAGCATGAGCAGCTGGACCAGGGGACCCTGCCTGTCTGCCCAGGCAGGTCCTTCACGGCAGGCTTCCCAGGTGCCCCACAACACATGGGCTCTGGTTGGGAGCAGAGGACACCCCCCAGCCCCTCTCCACCAGTCTGAAAAGGCCAAGCTCACACAGCTGCACTGCCAGGGTACAGCAGTGTGGCACTTCCCTAGCCAGGCATCCATTTCGGTCAAGTGCGAGACCCTTCTTGGTTAGCCATTGCAACCGTGTTGACAGGTAGGGCTGAAATTGGTTATGGGGCTCGACAATGACAAATGTTCACATGCATACACCTGGTATGACAGCAAAAGTTTGTTTCCTGAGCAAACCAGTTAAGCGCTAGAAGAAATAGAGCATCTAGAGATCACAAAGGCTCGGTCAGGAAGCAAGAAGGTGCTGCAGTAACCCTACAGCAAGAGTTACCCTCAGATAGCCTCCTCACAGACTAGGCACAGAGAGCCATCACCCACAGACCCACCAGAGAGACACGGCACAGTGCTAATGCTTGGAGCTGAGCTCTGATAGAAGGGGTAACACTGGCACCTTCTAAAAGATACCTGCACACCTTTTTGGAAAGCAAACAGGAAACAGGATTTGAAAAACCTTGCCATCACTTCCAAGCAGGAACTACTGGACAGTAAGTCTGCAGTTCATCGCAAAGATTTCCCCATGCTGTTGTTCTTACTCATGGAAGCACCTGCAAAACTACAGCAAATATACACATCCCATTCACACAATAAATATTATGAAAAATCCCACAATCTAGTAAGTAAATTTTGAAGGAGTTTATTCACAATGAACTAAAGGATTTGACAAATGAAATTCTGTCCGTAGCTCTCCAGAAGCAATTGTTTTGATTACAAACTAAAGTAACTTGGTCACTTTCTATTTTCCAAGTTCCTCTCCTATGCAAATCTTCAAAATCCATTTTTTAAACACATCTTACCACTCTGGTGATAATGCTTCTATTTCTGTGCCCAAACCCCACAGGCAGCAAAGAAATAATAATTAAAATATATACTTGTCTGAATTTTTAATTAATGACATGCTCTGTTTGTTCCCTTTGTTTTATTGACAGATACTTCAGACACATTCATTAAAGGGTTCAACGAATTTTGTAACAGATACATTATACACATCAGCCATTCCCTGGGGACATACCTCCTACCAGTCCTGCAGCGTTCTGGTATCTGGTTTATATGCCACCAACCATCTTGTTTGCTGTTGGGTGGGCTGACACAGAGGACTGATGTCCAATTTAAGTTGCAGAAAGTCAGAATTCCCCAGGAACTAAAGTGTTTCCTTCCAGAAAATCTCTATGCCATCTGAGCTCAAAGTATAACGTAGGAAAACAGGCCCAGAAATCAAACAAGGCTTGAGCTTTAAAGAAGCATCACATTTTAAAAAGGGCATGCCACTCAAGTAATAAGCTAGTTTCTGCTTCAGGTTTTCAGAAGAATATCTGCTCAGCTGCTGGACACATTCTGAAGAAGATTAAAATAAACCTTCATCCTCTGCTACAGGCTCTGGTTACCAATTTCTGATTTATTATCCATTTATTTGGAGCAGAGGAATTGCCTCTAGTCCTCTTATTCTCATCCCAGCTGCCTACCCTCTCTGTGTATGTGGATGGCAGAAATGGCTCCATGTTCTTTCAGACGGGGCAATCTTTTTAACCTTGATGGGTTTAAGTGACAGGAGGGAAGCACTACTGCGGCAGAAAACAGTTTCTTTCTTGCCTTTATTGCCTCCTAGACCTGTAAATCTAGCAAGGTCTAACCCCATTTCCCCACCTTCTGATTCACAAAACCCTCATATTTAGTTTCAGATCGTACTTTGACCTGGCAAAAAGACGTACACAGTACTACAAAAACAAAAATTCTGTTTTCAAGTAAGTTTCATTTGCGTGGACACCACTCCATACCCCACTGTAACCCATGCTTTTGTTATTCACATTGGAGCAAATAATTGTAAAATATTTCACTCCAGGATTTTTGGAAGTAGAAAGTAAATGTAATAAAATATAGGATTCTCTCTGAAAGTCTTCAGCTGCAAAACATATTGCAACATTTTCTGTAGCTTCATGGTCTCAGAGTTACAGGGAAGAAGCTCTCTGACAGTTGGCATTGGCAGTGGAAACAAACAGGAAGGTTCCTCCCTTGGGAAAGGAGGGGAACTTGTTCTGTACGTTTGTTATCTTTCTCTGGAGATGCATCTGTTAGTCAAAAGGTATTTAAATTTGGGTGGAGAGTACTGAAAAGTCCTCACGCTGTGTAGCAAGGAGAACAGAACTGTACCTAATCTCCCTGAGGGGAGACACCTTCCTGAGGAACGGTGCACATGAGGATACATGGAAAGCTGGCTGCCTATTTGAGACAGGAATTTCTGGTAGCCCCAGTTATCCGTCAAGTTCCCTCTCCCCACATCCCCGTTGTAACAGCAAGAAGGAAACAGTGAAGCTGCTTCTGGACATGGATGGGTGGTGGTCAAGTTCAGGGTTCCTACTGAAGCTGCAGAAGATACCAGTGGAGCTAGGGTTACCCATGCGAGGATCACCCTTTTCTACTGTTCAGGCACTTGAAAGGAAGGAGCTGGAACAGCAGGGCCATAGGGCCGCAGCATCACAGACTTCATTCTTGGGTAGCAAGATAGTAACACAGAGGCCATCTTGACATTGGAGACACCAACACAACACAACCGAGCACTGAAGCATCCTTCACAGTGTGCAAGTAACCCTTAGCATCCGGAGGTGGACTTGCCAGATGCACCTGGGATTTCACTGTCAACTGGTAATAAGCAGCAAGTGAAGCTAATCAGGAAGGTGGGGAAGTGCTATGCCAAAAGGCACAAAGCAGCCTTTTCTGCATGGGATAACACAAGCATCGTGCTGTGACTAAATTAATGATCTGTATCCATTCGAAGGCCAGGAGTGAATTTGCATCTGCCCAGAAAATGCCACGTCAGCATACCCAAAGTGCAAGCAGGCCACCAGGCATCAGATCCACACCAACCCTAGCGTCACAGGGAGAGTGAGAAGGTGAGACTTACTGCTGCCAACGCAGCACTGCTTCATTGCTGTTAACTGTGTGCCTTTCCCTCCACAAGAACATTTTTGTTTGCCTTCCCACAGCACCAGTACTCGTGAGAATAGAATATTTGCTTAGAGTTTCGGAGGATTAACTGCATGAACAAGGTCTCCAGGCAGACGCTAGCCAGCATGCTTTGAGAGGAGCCCTGGAGGTATCTGAACCTTGCTATTGTTTCC
The DNA here is from genome assembly GCF_964211835.1 of Anser anser. NCBI lineage: Eukaryota > Metazoa > Chordata > Aves > Anseriformes > Anatidae > Anser > Anser anser. Next base: position 38,446,085 of record NC_139724.1, on the reverse strand, counting down.
AACGCCATCTGAAGGGAATTTCACCGGTACGACAGGTCACTTATTGCCCCAGCAACCAGAACACATATTAAGAATAATATTACTCCTTCGTCTTGGGTGTGCGCTTTGTGTTTTCACTTGTGTCCACTGTATAGGGATAATTTTAGATACTAGCTGCCAATAGCTGGTCAATATCTCACTTGAAGGAATGCTGTATTCATTTGGAAAATAATTCTGCCTTGCGTGCTGGTCCAACATCCTGAGACAACTTGCAACATGTTGAAGCAATATGCTCAAGTCCTGTAATGAAGTATATTTTTTGAATCCTCAGGTCACTGACTATCAATAAACATTGCCATTTAGCTAAAGATACCATTTCTCTGGAAGGTAGACACAGTGCGATCAATAACATCACTGCAGCAATCATATCCCTTGTGCTGATGAAATCAGGAAGTATATTTTGAAGGTAAGTTGGAAGTAGAAAACCAATTATTAAAGAGAGAAGCTAAATTTTGTCTTGTTGATTGACACAACCTTCTACCATCAACATTCAGTGCAAGCCCGATGAATGAACAACGCTATGCAAGTCAAGATGCAACAAACATTACTGATACAGCATCACAGAAATCGGATTCCTTCATTCTCCTCTTGTTCCTGACTCTCAAGCTGGCGGCAAATCTCTAGATCACTTCTATGTTATGAAGGCAGCTGCAGAACCAATAAAACCTTGCATACAGCACTGCTGATATTTCATGAGATGGTGGGGAATGGCATCCGAAGTTCAATTCTGGGTCATAAAAGTAGTCAGGAAGGGGAAAAACATCGAGTTAGGTTTGATCATCTGGGAGGCACAACCCAAGAACGACATGCAGGCATACAGCTACTCGGGACAAAAAAATTAAATAAAAATCAGCTCTTGTCACCAGAGAGAAGCAAGGTGTGCCCTAACAGGGGTGTGGGCACACAAAGGGTTTCAAACCATCTCCTCCATACGTCCCTCAGCCTGACACAACAGCTACTGCACTGGCACGCTCTTCCCTTGCTCTTTAGGCACTGCCCAGCACTGTCACCCCAGCGGGTTCCCCTGCCAGGCCAAATCAGTGCTGGTAACCCACAGCCCAGCATTGCCCATGGTAGAGTTGCATGTTAAAAACAGGGCTTGCAACCAGTCACTTCTTCACCACCAGTTAATTACCAGTTGGTACATAAGCCAACGTTTTGAAACACAGCTTGCGAAGTTGCACAAGCTATTACCAGAAATGCTTTTCAATGAGCAGGAAGAGGTGATTTTATGACCAACTAGCAACTGTGCCGCACAGTTTTGAAGACTTCATAATGCTGCTGTGTGTCATTAATGGACCTGAAAGCAAGAGTTGCAGGGCACCATCATCAAACACAACACCAAGCAAAAGGAGCTGGAGCACGAGGACTAGACAAAGCAGCAGGACAGCCCACAGACAAACAAATAGGCAGGGTCATTAGGAAAACAAGAGCAAGCTCAGCTCACCAGGCAATCAGCTGAAGCAGAACAACATCACCTGCAATGGACTACACATCTACAAATGTGCACTCTATTAAACATCTGCCTGGCACATACTCTGTAGGCCAACCGTAGTCAACAGGAAGCTTTCTGTGACTTCAGCACAATCTCCCCTTAACTCTCGCTGAGTTTAAAAGAATACTTTTTGTCCTTTTAATGCAACCATGTAATAGACTCGAAGTGGAAGGAAGGAGGTCTTATTTAAGGCTTGAGTGAAACCATGAGTGAACTAGTTGTCTGAGGAGGAAGGCATCTACCAAAGAAGAGGAAAGACATTGAAACAGAAGAATCACACATCATTTTTATATATCTTTTATGAAACAAACCTTGATCCCATTTCAAAGCTTCTAGACTCTTCTGGAATTTGAGTGAATAAACAATTACACCAACTGCCAAAGCCTTCAATAAATCACTGCACTCCATCAATCGTAACAAGTACAGTCCATCAGTTAAAACTGACATGAGACACACAGAAGGCGTAAAGATAAACCATCACTCCAAGAAATAAATTTTAATCCCTATTCCAATTCAAACAGGGAGCAGGAAGGTTAGGTACAAGAAGTCACATAAATTAAACTCAGGAGGGTGGGGAAGGGAACAAAATCACTACATTCCTGGCCTCGAAAGCCAAAGGCAGCACTATGATTAAATAATTAAACTGTCTCACCTTGTGCAGTCAAGCTAAATTTCAACAGGAGTAATTAATCTTCATGTGGTCTTTTATACCCTGCCCTATCTGTACTTTCAACCAAAGTAAAACACTTCCTCATATTGCCTGTTTCTTTCCGAAAGGTATAAATATATGAGGAAAGAATAACTTTTCATTTAAATTAAATCAATGCCACTTACAAGGTTGCTATTCAAACATAAAGGCTTGTCCTTGAGTAAGTTTTCACACACGCTCGTAGAGCGTATTGCTGGATAAGCACTAGTTTGCTCTTCCTGAGAAAGTACTGAAACTTTTAAAAGATTTCTGGAATTTCTCTGGAATTTTTATCCACAAACAAACAAAGAAGGAGGCACAAAGCAGGAGACAATAACAGTCCAGGCCTTAAGGCCCCACCTACTATGTGGAATACCAGATCCAAGCCTCCTTACTGAATTGGTAAACCACGGACTTACACCTTGGTCTCAGCCAAGATGATTCTTTCTTTCTTGTATGTTATTTCCAGACTAATTAACTTATCACACTCTAAGATATTTAAAAAAAAAAAAAAAGGCAGCTTTGGCTAGACTAGATCTAGCCAACTAGATTTTCTAGACTTAAAGGCTTTGGGGAGGAAGAGGAGCATTGTTGTGGGTTTTTTTGTTTGTTTTTGTTTGTTGTTTTGTTTTTGTTTTTTTGTTTTGTTTTGTTTGGGTTTTTTTGGGGGGGGAGTGGTACAAAACCTGCTCCTCCAGCTTCCTGGCTGAGTCTGGTTAAGCTGCGTGAGTTGATGCTCCATAACCACAGCATGCTGGACAATATACAGGCAGACAGCTGCAAATCCCAAGAGCTCATTCCACTGCTATTCCCTCAGCAACAGCAAAGACTCTCAAGTATTAGACAAACAAGACTAATGTGACATGGCCTGAGCCAAAGCAGAGGTTCAGAGTCACATACTAAGGGAATGTTATCACATGGGAATAGCACTGCATTTAACGCCAGCTACAATATCAAGGCAAGCTTTATCTAGGCAAGCTTTACACAAAAGTGGTTTTGAGCATCAGTGTTTGGACCTGACATTGGATTAGGAACACTTCAGGCACCTCTTTGTGAGGTGCCATAGCTTCATGTCACATAAGCCCACTTACAGAAAGTCCGGGAACACATTTCGGACCAGAGATGCTATTAACAAAAGTGAATAAAGAACTCGGAAGAAAATGTTGCACACACATTGCATCAGCCAGCCTGCCGGAATGCAGTGCAGACCACTGAGAGCTACCAAGCCCTCATCTATCTAACCTGGCATTGAGGCTGCCTGTTTGCTTTGCCTGGCTGAAGATAGGACTCAGATTTGGATGAGATAAGGTCGACTATGAGTGGCAGCAACTGAAAAGATGGGGGAAAGAAACAGAAGGAAAGAAAAGAATGGCTTTAAAACTCCTCCCTGTAGCCTTGAACTGTTGCTTATACAGCTCTTACCAGGCACAGCTTGACTTTCAGGGTTCTTAGGCTGCTGTAAGAGGCAACTTGCAGGCAAAGCATGCCTCCAATTTAATCTTTTAGCAGTTGTTTTAAATGAATACTCCAGGTAGCTGTTTAGAAACAGGAAAGGTGAAAAGGAGACGACGGATAAGCAAGGAATAACAGGACAATAAGAAATAACATGAGAACAGTGGAAAAACAGCAATTTTCCCTTCCGGGAGGTGATTAATTATCCATCGTAACATATCCTGGAATATCTCAATGCTTTAGTACCAAACCTTATACACTGTGACAGGGAATCCACAATGTATTAAAAACAAACACAAAACGTTTTTTCCCCTCCATCTTGACCAGCGTTCTGGGCTGGTGTTTCTTTTTCTATTTCCTTGGGTTTTTCCTCTCTCGTTCTTTTTGTCCCTATACCCCTGCCCCCAACACACACTTTTTTTTTTTTTAATTTTATTTTACTCACTTTTTCATTTTTTCCATTAACGAGGGAGTAAAGAGCAAGCATCCTCTCATTCAAAGTGCAATGCTGCCCTCCAGAGCTGTCAGGAAGAAAATTACTTCAGGAAACATGAAAGCATCTCAGAGTAAACTGCAGTCGTTCAAATGAGATTGCTGGAGCTAGTCTCATATTTATTCTCTGGATTGAAAGCCAGTCTGCACAGACACGTTATCTGGCTTAGCCTGGTTTACTGACAATCATTTTGCCAGCTCATCCAAATATACGATCTGTGCGCAGATTACAAAGCAAACAAGGAACTTTTCTCCTGTGTAGTAGAATCATGGAAAAAATCCAAATAATAAATTAAGTCATCGCTTCTTAAAGTCACTCAAAATAAGGAATGATCATAAACTTTTCAAATCGTGACTGGAAGGCTCATTTGAAAGAAATTTACTGAGAAGAAAAGCTCCAGAAAAATCCTGGGTCTGACAGGAATTCAGGTATCAAAAAAAAGTATTTGATTTTAGATCATTCTTCAGTCTTAGTCCTGGGAATAGATGTTCCTACACACACTCCCAAAAATGATGGTTCTGGTGCTGTATCAAATCATATCAGGCATCTGTTTTCTACAAGGGATAAAATTTCGGCTGTAACTAGAGAATAAAATTACTCCAGTGATTTATAATAAAAAAAAAATGCACAACTGGAACAATATTGTTAAAGTTCTGCCTGGAAGAGCTGCCTTGTTTATCATCTGCAAAACCATAATGTACAACCTGCAAGGAGCTTTCATTTTCTGTAACACCAGGTTCCAAGTCAGCAATTTTCACTAACTTAAAAGATGCATCACCACAAAGAGCAGCCCTCCCTCTTCTATTCATTAATATCACTTCCTAACAGCTTCCAGGAGGTAAAAAGCAACAGCAACAACAAATAACATGATTTCCAAACTGTTTTCTCTCACCTCTGAAGTCTGGTGAAGAAAGTCTAGAGAGGGCCTTAAGCATTAATATACAAATGTGGGTCCCAAGCCCTCCCGTCGCACTGCAGAAAAGTTGGAGCATGGCCGTACACAGTTATCACGTCTTAGAAGGCTACATCCAAACTCGTTGTTGGGATTTATCTGGACTCTACCAAAGCTCAGGACCCTTCCAGTCTGGGGAGACGAGAGGAGAGCAAGGGGGAAGACTGTTTCAGGGCTACCACCTGGTGGGGGGAAGCACTAGCAATTTCACACAGCCAGTTCACATTTGTTTTTCATTCTGATTGAACAGAGCAAAAGCCACCTTCCTCCTGACAGCACCAACCCCAGAGCTCGTGACGTAGCTCTCTCACCAGCTTGCAGATGCTCTCATCTCCTTCGCAACCAAGCTGCAATGGGTCAGACCCTTACCAGTGTGGATCAGCTCACTTTAACAGATACAGCCTGGTTATGGCAGGTGGGACTACAGCCCCATTTATTTTTACCAAAGAAAGCAGCAATCCTGGGCAAACGCAGCTCCCTACTGTTTTGAGCAAAGTATGTCTAGATGATTGTTGTCATTCCCAGCAAGTGTTCAACCCTTGCAAATACTCATCATTTCGTGTGCAGGGATCAGAAGAGCAGGCAGGAAGCCCTCCAGGTGGAGACATCCTGACACACACATGCTGCATCAAGGCAGAGAGATCCCAAGAGGTGATCTGAGCTACCCTGGAACAGACACCCTGGAGACCAGATTTACACGTTGAGCTCAACAGAGGCAGTTTATGATTCACGCACTTATTCCTGGATTTCAGTGCCAAGCAGAGCGAGTGAGAAGCCTGGGAAGGGCCCCAGCCCACCAGGCACAGACAAGGAGGAGACCTCCTGCGAGCAGTCCTCTCCCAGCTGCTGTACTACTTGGTGACCCATGATTAATTCTGCTGCACTTTGCAGCTCCATCTTCCCATCTTCACAATCAGGAAAAAAAAATGCTTGTTAATACCTACACAACCTCCACAGTGCACTGAAAAGATCTCTGAAAGAAAGCTATTAAACAAGCAGACCTGGAAGACAAACAGCAAGAACAGCAGGATGTGTCTTGATTGTTGATTATCCATTGAAGAACAAAGAACAAAGTTTCTGCTAAATTTTAATTCAGATACCGGTTTGCTGAGCTCAGAGGGTTTTGTACACCATAATTTAACTCCCTTACGCCTTTTGGTCGCTTACCCCTCACATCAGAGGCTAGGCGTTTTATCCTGTGTACCTGCAATTAGGTACAACCACTTAGGATCTAGGAGTACATGCAATCAACATTCATAGAAATATTTTAATTAGTGTTATAGGAATGTATTTTATCTATAGCTTGAGGCAATGGGACAAGGCTGATAGCTCTCTGAAAATCTTTTTATGACTGCAATACTAAAGTTTGGACACTGCCATGTTTACTCCCATCATACTTTTTTTTCCATTTCGACTTAATTTAGATTTTCTGCTCAGTTTGTGCAATTTCTAAATCTCTCTCGCCCCATTTCAGGCATTTCTGTTAGCTATGAAACCTTAAAACGAAATGTTGTATGGCTAAATTTGCTCACTGTAAAACCACAAATCATGCACATACACCAAGGGTATCATACGTAGTGTAGAGGGACTAGAATTCAATTAAAGTACTTGCCATATTCCAACCTACAATCCACTGAGAACAACAGTTGGAGTTGAAAAATAGATGACAGCTTTTTTAATTATTATTGTCTGTTTTAAAGACCAATTTTCCAGATTGTCTCCAGATGGTGGAATTTTAAAGCCAATTTACCTATTCCCTTCACTGAGGGTTTTGCAGTGGTTTTCTTCAGAAAGCTCTAATATTAGTAAAATTATAAACTGCTTCCAGTAGGAATAATCCGATGAAAAGAAAAGCTTGTTTATCTAAATTGGTATTATGTTAGATAATCAGGGTCCAATCTTGTAACCCCTTCTGCAGTAATGGCTTCTGAAGTGTTTCTAGCAGTGCCTGGGCCTTATCCAGTTTTCCTTTCCTTCTACGAGACACATCCAGTTTTCTGGGAACACGTGGCATTGTATGTTCTGGTCCTCAGCTGATGCTTGATGGGTTCCCAGAATATAAAGTGCACATAGGTGAAAAGCTGGGGATCTATAGCAAGAAAAACTAAATCATCATACAGTGGCTGAATAGCGAGATGTTTATAGGAACGGAGTAGCCTCTTCCACAGCAGCACAACATAGGTGACCCTTAGCAACCAGCTCTTTAAAACCCCAAATGGCTCAAGCTCTGGAGTCAACAGTTGCATCACGGTTTTCTGGAAAATCCTGGAAAGTTCAAAAGCATACAGACCCTGATGCCATGTGTGACTAGGAGGACAGAGGGATACTCCTTCAGAGGGTACTGAAAGGGAGCGAGCAGGTCAAACTACAGGTCTGCATGAGAAAGCGGAGGGGATCAGAAGATCTGGGGATCTAAAGCGGCTGGAAGGGGTGGCTGGAGGTCCCCAGTCCCCGAAACCTCCCAGTCAAGGTACCAACCACCTCGAAGGCAGGTTGGTAGTTAGGCAGTGGCAGACTGCACTGAGATCCCCTCAGGGCTCCTCGGCTTTGGGCTGAGCACGGCCTGGTCCCTCAGCCCCAGAGCAGCAGCAGGGCCACACGGGGAGCACGTAAAGCCATGTAAAGCAGCCAGAAAAAAGGCTGGGAGCAGGAGAGAGCGTGCCCACAGCTCTGCACTGACAGTTCGTGTTTATCCAGAGTTACGATGGGCACCTACTACAGCCAGAGGGGCAACAGCAGACAACTGGCACCTCCAGGACTAACGGTAAGCATACCTGAAGGAGCACCACAGAGAAATTACAGGGAACTAACCAGCGCGAGGACAATTAGACACCCTCCCAGTGACTCAAAGTGAGGGAATGCAGTGGGAGGTAATGAAGTCGAGTTAACAATTTTCTCCTTCCTTCCGAAAGCTTTGGAAAACTCACCGCGGCTCGGGCAGGTGACAGTATGCCTTTCTAATGCCTGACAAACAGGATGAGAAAGTTGACATAAAAGAGAAGAGGTGGCAGCCTGAAATGATGTGGGATCAGCGTGTGTTATAAAGCATAAAGCTTTGTAGCGCCAGGGTTTCAAGATTCAGCATTCCTAGCGTCCATAAATTACAGCAACGCAGTCAGAAGCCAAGCAGGGCTGTGAGCAACGAAACAATGCACGGCCCCAACAGGGGCAGCGTGACACGTGGCAGCCAAGGGAATCCTTTTTGCCCGGGCATTTCCTACAGAAGAAACAAAACAAAACCAAAAGCCTTGACTCAGAAATGCATGGCCTCATCTTTTCCCTGATAAGATCCTGCCTATACATAAAAATATATAAACACAGCCTGTTAGGCAGAAACTAAGTATTTTTGAGAATTTTGTTCTGCAGCCTGTTTAGAAGCCTTCTTAAAGGATGTCTAAGGAAATTTTTGGTTGCAACACTGATTTATTTATTTTTTTCCTACCAGGAGAGATGCTTAAGCTGAAGCAGGTCTATAAGGATCAGAGCTAGGAAGAAAATGGGGCTGGGTGAAAGAGAGAAAAATGAATAGGAGGCAATACTGCAAACAAATCATCCATCTTTTTGGCTCTGCTCTGCCAGCAGCAATAATGCAATGCAAAAGCCTTATGTCCCATACAACCTGCCAAGTACAAAATCAGCACAGCACATCCTCTCTGTCACCGAGATGCAGGAAGAGATAAATTTCTTGAATCTCTCTGAACAATAAGTAGATGATGTAGTGTTAATCCCATTAGGAATAAGAGAAAGAAATCATTCACAACCATCCCTCATGAGTTGCCAAAGCCAAATGGGGGGGGCGTTTTATTACTTTAGTCTTAAAAAATAAATAAAAAAAATGCAGTCTTCATGAACATGATAGACAAAAAATAGTGTCTTATACTGAAGGCCCGTTGATCATTATTAACCCGAGGCCAGCCCAAATCTGCTGGCATTGGAAGAAAAATGGTTTAGCAGACCCTTGTCATGGCTTGAGCCAAGTGCACGACACCAGGGTTTTAGACAAACAGCACAGGTTGTCTCTGTGGAAGAGGAGAAATGCTAACTCTGAGGCAGAAAGCCAGTGCAGAGGGGTGAGGGGGTTATAGCAACAGAAACTAGATGAGATAAAAAACATCCTGCACTACATGAGAGCTTGTCCATCGCTGCAGAATATAGAAGACAATACTCCATACCACATTTGGGGGTTATAACTGTTTAAATCTCTCGTCTAAAGTGGTATCCCTAAATTGCATCTCCCCATCTCCTGATACTCACTGCAGCCAGCTCAGCTGCCCTGTGCTGAACTCCTCCATGTTTTCACCTTCTCCCCCTTCAAAGGCTGTTATCACACACTCAGCTGCCTGGGGCCCAGAGCCATGCCAGGAACCTGTGCTCACCCTCATCCCTCCAGGCTCCTCGTGGCGGCATTTCGGCAGGGACAGTGTCGGCCCCCTCAGTTGAAACATCACTGCCCTGGCACAGCACAGCCTGCAGGGCTCGGCGGAAACACACACACAGAGGGCACCTAAGCAGGTCCCTCCGAGCAAGTGCAAGCTGGGTAAAATTCAGGTTAGTGGCACGTATTTAGAACGGCACTCAAGATATATTTTTTTTCTTTTTCTGATTAAAAGAGAAAAGAGGCCTTTTTTTTTTGAAATATTTTCTCTCATCTTAAAGAGAAAAAAAAAAAAAAAGCTCAAGACCAAGGGAAGACACAGTAAAGAAAATTTTATTTTTCCCCTGTCATCCTCCAAGGGAAGGCCATTAGGAGTATCAACTAGCAAGTGTTATTTCACTATGGGCAGGAGTTCCTTACAGCAGTAGGGTGATTATCTGCCTCAATTCCATAAAAGCCCCCTCTGTTGTAGAGCAATGCCAGTGACCAAAGCAATCAGCTCCATGAAAGCTCGCCGTGATCTGCAGCACAGAGTCTGAAGCACCTGGTAGTACCAGCAGAATCAGTACAAGTGTGATAAATAGCCAGCATGCCAGAAGGGGCTCATACCTGTACCTGCCCTAACCCACCCATGCTCCCGTGGCTCTGCGTGCTCGGTGCACATCCCGTCCAGTGGGCAGGCACACGGGGACTACATGCAGCACACAGCCCCAGCTAAAGCCTAATAACACAGAGAAATGGGCCACGACTCTATGAGCAATGCTTACAGACAAAACCCAAGTCTGCAGGTGAGGCCTGTGATACAGGTGTCCACATGAAGAAGCAGGCTGGGTTACGTGGTACCTGAACTATACATAACATTAGTCCCCTTTTCCCCTCTTTCCACCCATTTTCCCTTATTCTAAGGGTTTAAGCAAGGATCAGGGTTTGGGTTTTTATCAGCAACTTCAGCTCTTTTAGACAGAGCCACATACAACATACTTTTTCCTTTTGTTTTCTTTTATTTTTTTCCCTCTTGTCTTGAAGGCTTGAGCCAAAGCCAGTCGAAGTCAATTGAAAGACAACTGATGACTTCAATAGGCTTTGGCTCCAGCCCTAAATGCACACCACATGCTAGGCATGATGACTGGTTCTATATCTGTCTCTAGGAAGCACTTAAAAATTGAAATGAGGAAAGGGAAGAAGAGAGCAAGTCTGTGTATATCACACACTGTATGTTCAATTGGCTTCAATAAATTTCAGAAGCAGCGCACATGCTGGGAGTTGTTTTCAATCAATAAATAACACAGAGGTTGAATTGTTCACCTGCCACCTCATTACTGCCCCCCAGCAGAGGTGGAATTATCTTTTAGCCTCAAGGTTACTTGCAAACTAAAAGTTACATTTACAGAAACATCTATTTGCCAGCCTTTTATTTTTTTCCTTTATTTCCATTATAGGCAGCAGCAGTATTTGACACCCACAAGGACCCTTCTCAGCAAGACATTATATATCACTCCATGGAAATACATAAATGACAAATTATCCCTGATGGCATTGTGTCTCTGCTGACCTGATCAAGGTTTAAAGGCAGCTGGCAATTAAATGCCATGGCTACAGACCTGTTAAAGGCTTAGGCAGAGCCGTATTTATATTAAGCAAAGGGAATTGTACCTAATGGTATTTTGTTGATGTATTTCTCAAATGAATTTGTGTTGTATTCACTCTTTCACTTCTCTTAGTGAATTCTCTCTCATGTATTATTGCTTTACAAGCTGAATTCTGACTTGCGCTGGCAATTGTATGTCTAAACCAAGAATGCTGCTTCCCCTCAACTCCCATCAAGTATTTTGGTAAGGACTGAGAAAGTAGAAAGATGCCACTTGCCTCAAATCTACAATAGCTGCAGATCAGTTAGCCTCCATTACCTTCCCCAGGGAGCATGCATTCAGCCTAACCACTACCGAGAAGTCCAAGAGAAAGGACTTAGAGCAGATCATCTAACCCTTGACTCCTGGAGAAACCGTAGGCAATGCACTTGGGCAGACACGATGATGAGACTGCTGCCGCCCTTGTGGGTGATCCCGCTGGGATGGAAGAGGAACGTGTGGCATGCTGGCATCTCTCCGAGGTTCAGCGCTCCAGTGTGGCCCCAGGGCAGGGGTACAGGTACCTCCTGAGGGAGGCTGCTGACCAAAGATGACTAGGCATGAGAGCAACTCCTGGCTCCTCAAGCCTCCTGGCTGAGCAGGAGTGGGAAGGGAGAGCTGCCACACTCAGAGGAAGCGGCTGATAACCAGAAAGGAGGATTGCAGGGGCAGCAGCCAGAGGAAGAATGGCAAGTCAGTGTTTTAAGAGTTGGGAGTGAATCTGAAGCTACATTAGCTCTGTTGTTTGGTCTGCCACGCATGCACGTGTTCCTGGCATAAGCCAAGAGGTTTTTGGTCTAACTTTTATCAGAGTTAAACAGTTTGTGTTCTAGTCCCCGTATTTTGACGTTTCAAGAAATTAAAGGTCAGTGCTCAAATAATACATGCCACAAAACTTCCCTCTCCTTACCTTCCACAAAAGCCCTCCTACCTTACTACAATTTTTTCAGCTAAAATTAAGTAACTCTGAGAGCAATTAGGCCTACAGAAATAATAAAACTTCCTTTTTTTTTTTTTTTTAAACATAGCCAGGCTTAAGCTGGTAATACCCATGTCAAAGTTAGGAGGCATTACAATTCAGATCCAGAAGGAAACATCCTGATGAAGCTATAAATCTCTGTTAATTAATAATTCTCTCATCATTAATAAGTCTTGGCCATTTAATTAATAACCTTATGATTTGCAATAAACCCAATATCAAAGATAACTTTAACCTTCCATCCACTTAGAAGAAAGCCCCTTCCACTTCAGATGAAGATGACACAATCACATCCTCAGCTCTTAGCATTCCTAGACTTTTCCCTCAACACTTACTAGAGATACAAATAATGGAATTTTCAAATGCGTTCAGTGCAGGAAAAACCTCTGCTCCTATCCCAGTCAACAGGAATTTTCCAACTGATTTCAAAGGAAGCAGAATGAAGCAAAATTTATGTACTTTTTAAAGTTCTATGCGCGTGGAGTTTTCTTGGCTTGGGGTTGTTATTTTGTTTGTTTTGTGGTGGTTTGTTTTTTTTTTTTAAGTCCAAATAATAATTGGAGTTATAACGTATAACAAATTTAAAAGGAGAACATAATTTATGTTACAATTCATTAATATACTTCATAGGGATCTCAGAGGCTACAGCCTGCTGTTTTATGATCAGTATTCCTACCATGCTTATCAATTAAATTCAATGATAAACTTTGCAAGCCAGACAGTTTTTCATATTATGTCAGAAAAGAAAAGCTATTCCATTTTGTATGATAAAAGTATCGTTATTAATCATGTTTATTGAACTACTTTCTCCAACCAGCTATCATTGAACTACTTTCTCCAACCAGCTATCACACAAGCTAGGTCCTCTACGTGCACTGGACTAAAGCCATCTCTCCCTTGTACAAGACAGTCCCCATCTCCACACTACTTTTGCTAAAAACTGTCAAGATCCCGGCATGGCACGGCAATCTTAGTTGAGTCAATTGCTCTTTTCGTACTAGCAGAGATCTGAAGTGTGCCTAGCGTTAAGTAAGCCATGGATCTGACAGCCCACTGACTCAAAGAAAGATAAGACCATGCAAAATCTTTAGTAGTCAGAGAAAACCCAGCAGAGAAAACTAGTGACCTGCCGAGGCATCCTTCTCTTACAGATGCAACATCACAAGGTAGCAAAGGATTTGTTGGAGAAATAATTGAGACATCCAGAGGTACCTGGTCAGGACAAGGAAAGCAACCAGAGGACCAAAGTCTTTTAGGAAGGAAATGGAACTGAGGAACAAAAAGGTTTACAGTTGGCAAGGAAGAAAATCAGGGACCAAGGCACCTTAAGAGACTGAGAATGGGATTGAAATAAATCAGGATAAGTAGTAGAAAGACACAGATCTGGGCAGACTGTGAACATTTAAGGAAAAGTTGGTAAGTAGATCAAGGAGAATTTTCTGAGTAGTGCACAGAGAATCTAAAAGAAAATGAAAATTCAAACAGCAAAATCACCTATGCCTTTTCAAAATGTCACTATTTAATTCTAGAAGGGTTATTTTGACCCAAAGGCTTTTTAAGCTTTTCAGTCATTAGTAAGGTCAGACAAAGTTTTGGAAATGAAGGGTATATGATTACATCTATAGATTACCCTAGAAAGGGCACTACAAACAGTAGGTGGATTAAGAATTTTGCATGAAAGCTGTGCACCTTGTTTCCTTTATATCTCCCTTCTGCAAGGAGGACACAGTTATTTACACCTTTTAGGTCCAGTCCAAAGCAGACTGAATGCCTCCAGGAATATCCTTTTATATAGCACCAGGAGACAACTGAGTTCAGTTCCAACATCTTTAGAAAGAGACAGGACGTGCATAAACTGTGGTCATCAACAAGCAGGTAAGTGAATAAAAGAAACAGTACAGTTGAAGACTGAAACACTTTGCAGACAGGCCCCAGTCACTTAAAACCTTTTAGTCTTACTCTCCTGACACATACTGTGTTAGTTAAAAGCAGACACTTCTAAGGATTGCTCAGAAAGATTAGCTTTGTTTGTAGCATGAGACAGAGGGGAAAAGTTTGCATAGGACTGAATCTTTGTCAACTAAAAACAGTATTCAAAAGATGGAACTGGGTGGCTTTCATGTGAATTAAGCAGAAAAACTCTAAGAGCTTTGGGAAGAAAGGCTCATGATGTGAAAGCAAATCTCACACAACAGATATGAATGTAACCAAGCAAGTTATTTGACAGTTGACCCTCCTTTTTGTTTACAAAGTGTTATGTATTTTTATATATAGTTTATATATATATATAAAAACACAGATGTGTGTATGAAATCCATGCTACTGCCTCAAAAGCTAACATATAAAAGAGAGACTGTAGGCAGAAAAATCACAAGAGCACCATCTCCACTACTTACAATTATCACACAGGAGAGATCCTTTCTTGTTGCTGTTTAGCAAGGACATTCAATTCACACATTTTCCATCTTAATTGGTCAGCAGTAAAAAGCAAATGGCTCTACTATACTTTACTACTAGCTCTCTAGTGTCAAAAAGTCTCTTAACCGAGCCTAAAGATATTTCTCTCACAAACCTTATTCTCCCTCACAAACCTTATTCACAAACCTGTTCTTCCCACGTAAGATAGGTGGGTGGCAATCAAGTCTCTTCCAAGGAAGAATATTCTATGTTATTAACTGCTTTTCCATTAGAGGAAGGCATGTCAAAGTCATGCACTCTCTTTCTAAACCAATAGTGTGTATGTGCAAAGTACACATCTCTTATACTGTCCATTAGCTTGGAGTATTTCACTTACAGTTATAATAGTCTATTTTTCCTTCTTCCATGGGTAATGGTGCATGGAATGAATGTCTGAATCTTGAAATGGCACTGTAGACTACTAATCTTTAAAAAAGTTTCCAGCAGCAGGAGAGGCACAGGAGAGCAATTGTTTGCAAGTGTCTTCCTGATGGGGGAGAAGCCATCAGCTCAGTTTCACTGTAAGTCAAAAGACTTCAGTTACAGCTTTAAAGGGAAAAGAAAGGGGAAAAAAAAAAAAAAAAGAAAGAAAAGAAACCAGACTTCAAGGCAAAATGTGAAGCACACTTATCAGAGAAACCCTTCTAGAAACATATGATTTTGCTTACTATACAGCTGCCTAAGATTCCTGGTGCAGGACTTAGTGTCCTAGATAGTCCATTACAGTCCTACACTTACACTTGCCCTGTATTCAATCTGCTACTGAACTGTTCTCTCAGCCTCTCAGTTTTGCTGAAACTGTTTCTGTAGAGTAGCAAAGACTTCAAATGATTACTGGGAGCTGCCTTTCAGTTTCAGTATGCTCTGTTATAAACTGGATAAAGTACTAGACAAAGCCTGTGAATTAGCTACACCTGCATGTATCACCAGCTTAGAGCATCCTGCCATTGTTTGACTTTTACCTTGATAGTACCTGAGATGTATTGCACTTAAATTATTTCTAGACACCTTGTTAGATTAATCTTGGAGTCTTTGATGCAATATGAAAGTCCTGAATGGCCTCCTGTCAAAGTGACATGCCTCATACTGAAAAGTATTGCAAATGAAGATATTTAGAATTCAAGACTACTGTCAAGAGCATGAACGCTGGGCAATAAGAATACAATGCTAGAAAAGCAAATTGAGATGCAAGTACTTCTCTAAAACATTTTTTTTTCTGTTCTTATTACTGAATAGGGTTTTAGGAAAAATTAACACCACCTGAAAAGTGAAGCTTTATTTCCACAGAGCATACATAATATCAACACACAGAAGTCGTGCTTCACCTCTGTCTTTCCAGGAGACTTCAGTTCTGAATACCTAGAATTGGGACAGCGATACAAACTTCATGCCCATTCAGCCCATTGCCAGTGCCCCCCACTGGGTAAATGCTCTTTCGACCCTAACAGTAGCAGCTATTGCCTGTAGTCCAGGCACTTATCTGCTCAGAAATAAGCTGCAAAGCTGGTGCCTGGGAAAGCCTCTAAGGAGCAGTCCTTTAACAACTCCTCCTCCCAGCTAGTTCCCTAGAATTAAAAATATGGACAGTTGACCATTCAGTGACCAGGATGCAAAGAAAAAATAAATCTGAAGCAGGGACCAGCAACGCCGTGAGCAAGTTCTCCCAAGACTGCAGAAGTGTCCAGTGATCACCACCCCTCTCCTGAAGGCCTTGCTCACACAAACACAGCCTCGTGCCCAGCAGCAGGCAGCAGCGAACATGGTCCCAAGCCTGTTGAGCACAGGGCCCTTAGCACACCGCTTCCTGCCACGACCCAGGGAGCCCACGTTTAGGAGACTTCTTCTCAGAAAAAGTGATCAGGCATTGGAACGGGTTGCCCAAGGAGGTGGTGGCGGCATCACCGTCCCTGGGGGTGTTCAAGGAAAGGTTGGACGTGGTGCTTAGGGACATTGCTTAGTGGGATGATATTGGTAGTAGGGGGATGGTTGGACCAGATGAACTTGAAGGTCTCTTCCAATCTTTATGATTCTATGATTCACTGTGCTGGTGGAGCACAGAACTGACCGGCTCTGGCAGCCACAACACAAGGTGAGGAGCAGTGTTTGGAAAGTACACTTGACAGATAGAGCAAATACCCCCATGTGTGATACTAGTGACTTAATGCACCATTGTTCTTTCAGCTAAAGTCAGGGCTCCGTGCAATTAGCTAAATGAACAATGCGCAGTACTGAAACCACGGGGACCAGACAGCGCAATTACTAAATTGTTTGCAATAGCAGGACAATTGCAGAGATGGAAACAGAAGACAGACCAGTAAACTCAAGTAGTTGCTAACCATCATACAGTACTTGTACAGGACAGGGCAAGAAAAGAGCATTTAATGTTTTGTTGACATACAATGTCCTAAAGGACAACTTTACAAAATGGATTTTGTGCACACAGGTGATAATCAAGTGTGATAACACATAGCCATGGTACAAGCGAAGATCAGTTAATTCCACCTACTTGTTAGGTTTACAGTATGAAATACAATGTTGTGTCAAGAAAAATACAGGCAATACCTCAATTCCCCCTGGCAGATGCTCTAATACACAAGCTGCTGCCCTGAGAAATGCAGTGATAAAAGGCTGCGCCCTTTTGAAAATAAAATTGTCACACGCACACCTAAAGGCATTTTGTCAGAAATAACATGAAAGAAGAGAATGATATACTGCCTCTTACATCACTGGTGATAATTATTCTGCAAGCCTGCCCCCCTAGATGTCAGTAAAGGGCATCTGGAGCCTTCCATCCTTGAAAGAGGGCCATAACATAATAACCAGGCAGCCAAGGAATGGGCTCAGCTCCACACCGCCCAAAACCCCACGTAACCCAAGGCACAGCTCCCAGCACGCAGTTACCTGTGACTGCTCGCCTGAGGGTAACAAGCCTGTCCAACATCAGTCCGATTTCAACCTCTGCAAATAACAAATGGGTCTGTGAAATACAGCCTGCTGCTGGATAACTCAGGAACAGGAAAACAAGGCATTATGAAACTTCTGATTGAGCCATAATTTTTTCCTCCTCTTTGACATGTCTACAGCAGGCAGAGCGCGTTAAAAACCATGAAGATGCAAGAAGGAGCAATAAAAAGCAAATCACTTCATAAGGTTTTTCTAGTAAGGCGATCTGAACAAATCTCGATGGTAAGATTCTTCCTCAGAAAGCTACAAAGTCCCGCTTTCTGTAGGAAACTACCCTTTTAGGGAAGGTGTGGCAAAGCCATCTGCAGCTTTATTGCAAGGGTTTTTAGCGTGGCGGAGCAGGGAAGCAGTGCTGATCCCAGAAACAGGCTGTTCAGCCAGAAAGTGGCGTGTGCCAGATTCCACAGAATCTTAGCCCACGTGCGTTGAAATCACAGGCGCCACTTGCAATTTTATGGGTGAGTATTCTTCCTATTTATTGGGCTGGACCAAGTTCAGCTCCTACAGGAGGAATGTGACAGATTTCATCTGTCTGACAGCCAAGCCTAATTGTATTTTCTGTACGAAATGACCAAAGACAAAAGTGCACATGTCTAGGTACTTCGGTGATGTGCCATATGGAGGTTTAGATAAAGGTTTTGTCAGTTGTTAGAGCTCCCCACAATAACTGGACATGGCCTGCATCCCGAGCAACCGGAGCGGTGAGGGCAGATCTGAAAGGCTCTTCTGGAATAGAGAATTAAGGTATCGCAGTGTTTTTGCATGAAAACGTGAGATCTCATGCATTTCACTTTTCAGTAGAATGCACATTTATCCTTGTTTCTTATCAGAAGCCTACGTGTGCATCTACATCTGAAACTGCACGCAGGATTTGATTTAAAATATGTAAACATAGGGATAATAAATTCCAACATGCAGAAACAGCCTTCTCATCACTTGGACCACTGAGTGCAGCGGAAAGAGAAGTTAAAATTGATCAGACCTCAGCACTGCTGGTAGACATCAGTCACCAAACAATAAATATTTAACTGGTGAATTTCAGCTAAAATAAACATAATCCCATCCAGTCCAACCAGATGGAAAGCAGCAACCAAGTCAGCACAATACAAAAAACAAACAAACTTTAAATACCTTTTCTTGCATGAGATATACTCTTTTACATAACACAAACAAAGCAAAGGGGAATATGCCCAAGAAGATAATCTCCAAACACTAGCACAACATTATACCTTCAGTGACTATAACCTTTTCAGTCCTCACCACCCACACCACCCTAGTATTCTTCTTTGTTTCTTAACTCTTCTCGCTTTGTAACCTGGTTTTCTTCCCTTTTCTCTTGGCCCCTCCCCAAAAAGCCATCATCATCTTTATCAATTTAACCTCTTCAGATTAGAATAATTAAGCTTGCTTTCCTCAAAACTTCATCCTTCCCTCCAAAAAAAATTGCTTTGGCACAACTTAGGAAAGTAATTTTTTATACCCATCATAATCTGGAAGTGCCGCATTACTGAACTCATCCTATGTTGCAAGTAGCCCTCCTGTGGCCAGCTGCATAGCGTCTGTAAAACTCCTACTAACGCGTCATTTCTAATTAGCACAGGGCAATTAAAGAAGTCTTTGGGCCTCAAATGTAAGTTCTGTTTAGTAAAAGAGCTATTAAGAGGAGGACATAAACTTTCAGTATTGATGCTGTTAGAAGAACAAACTAAGGCTTTCAGTACATCATCCCCATTACAGTCATTGTTAAAAGAATGGTCTAATTTGTATAATATAATATTAGCCATGGAGTCCTTGTAATGAAAACAAGTAACCAATTTTATTGCCCAATATATTTTGTGAATAGTTACGTGTTCTAATGCAATGGCCTCTTTAATTTTCTCTGTGTTTGTTGATCCCTTTCATTGCAATGGTGAAGCTGCAAATAGATGTCGAGAGAGGCAGCAATGAAAGATTCCTGAAGAGTCGAGAAGCAAAGACCATAATTCAAAGAAAGCACGGAGCCTTAAAGCACTCCAGCCCAGTTAGTGGGACCAGATCGTAATGGAAACAGAAAACGACACTGCTTCAGCCTGTCATTATAAACTTGCCAGCAAAGCCCTATTCCAGCATTTATTACTGATGCCGTAGAAGGTATATTAGCATTAGAAGTGCCTCCATTCACATTAGATTCACGTCCCTCCAGCCAGCCTCCCCCAGTCTGTCCCAACAAGACTTAAAAATGTTCTTACATTTGTGAAAATGAATAGCAGATATCCAAGGGGTATTTACCTGGTGAGGCAGGAAGTATTGCTCAATACAAAATGATTGCTCTTGGAGTCCACACAATCAGATTTCTACTAACATTCAAGACATTATTGTGATGTGCTTTTTAGATACTTTGATTACTTTGACCTTCTTGCTGAAACAGAAGCAAAAAAAAAAAAATGTAGCTGGCATAAGTATCTGAAAGCTTCTCTGATTTTTCCAGCTAATAAAAACCCAAATCTCTTTCTACAAGCCTTTCTTCACTTCAGACAATTGCAGCTGCAAGAGCACTGTGTGTACTTGATTATAAAAGGCATTACACAGACTTAGAAGGCATCCAGTAGTAATTCATTGACCTTATAATTACAATATCCAGGAATACCAAGGGTGGTTTTGGTTACAGTATAACTGAAGATGTGGATTCAGCCCTATCTGATATGCCTATACACACACTCCAAAATACTTAAATAAAAACAATACATACATACTGGACTCTGTACTTCTAAGTCCAGGTAACTGCCAGGCAAGCTCTAGGACAACCTGACATTGCTAACTGTTACTTACAAATTACTGAGCACACCAACAAATGACCATTCTCTGATGTAACCTGCAAACAGCAGCAATGATTCTTCTGGAAGAGCTTACTGGCAACAATTTGTTTGTTTTTTCCTCCAGTTGTTGCATTTTGCAAAATCTCCTGCAAAAAGTTTCCACTCTGATTTTCAAAAATAAATTTAAGAAGTCCCTAAGGACATCCTTGGCAAACACTGCCTTGATGAGGAAGGAAGACAGGGGAAAAGGGAAGCACAATACTGATGTCGGAAGGAGGAAGAGCAATAGCAGAGCAAGTGATTCCAATAAATCTCATCCAACCTCTTCCAAGTTGTCAGAGGGAAGTGAAACCTCCCCCTGCTGCCTTCCAAAAGGTCATCGAGATTAGAACTGCAGCAAGACTCCCAAAAGCAGCCACACAGGGCCCAGGGATGCAAGGGGAGAGGGCTGCTACATTGGATAGGCAATTCTAAATGAAGATAAAGTCTATGTTTTCAGAAGCTAATAACTTGTTTCAAATATAGCAGTCATATGTGCAGTGAAGGAGCTGAGTTTCTGCGTAAGTATTCACAATTAAGTAATTCCAAAAATATATAATAGCAGCACTTGTTTTTACACCATGAGCCCAGATGCTCTGTCACAATGAAATCAGACTCGTTATTTATTACTCAGCAGAGACAGTCCGTGAACCCTCCATCATTTCAGCGGCCAGCTGAAAGACCAGCTCTGTCAAGTCAAAGGCATCTTAAAAAGGAGGCACCTCAGGCCCATTGTTTAGGCAGGAATCTACTCACCACTTGGGCATCCAGGGAATGATGCACCCTGCCTGAAGCTGACCCCAAAATACCCTGCCAGTGACAGGTTCTACTTCTTATCTTTGCTTCTCAGCAGCAGACCAAGTTCTTCTGCATTTTTACAAATATCCATAAATTTTTCAGTTCACGAACAAAAGCACTCTGCTTCCATTTGGTTTCCGTTCCTCTTTGTCTGGCATTTGGATGGCAGAAAAAGGAGACATATCTCTATCAGCAGCATACACTGTGTTTTCCAGAAACTGTGCACAAATCCTGAGGGACAGCAATAAAAACGGTCTGTGAGTACCTTGGATGAGTTTTCAAAGTAAATGCAGGATTTTTAGCCACACGATTCCCATCTATCTTAACTGCTTCATTGCTGCTTCACAGAACAGGCACACCATGACAAATACATCCTCAGAGCTGGCCAACATACACATCGCCACATGCCATCAATTTTTCAATCACGGATGCTCCAGTGCCCTGCCACAGCACAGACACCGGTGTGGAGAACAAACAACGTGGTTATTATAAGCACTACCTAAAGCTCTGTGCTACACATCGCCTCCCCCTACCAGCCTTCCTCATGCTGAGTGGTATTTTGCCTCAATAATAGTCCAGCTGATTTCTGCAAAACTATTACTCCACATGAGTGAGAACAGCAGCTTCGTAACTTTTCACAAACACCATCAGGTTGGAAATAGCTGAAAAGCACTCCGGCATACTTGAGCAATGAAAATACACCGCTCCTTCCTGAAAGTTTTGTTAAAGTTCTTATTGAACAGGAACTAGGGAAAAAAATCAATTCGCTTCTAAGATATGAGATACTGATGTGTCTCATCTCAAAGAAACGGCCAAACTCAGCAATGAAAAGGCACAATATGGCAAGGAAATGTGCAGGAAAATACCTGCTCACACAAGGTACCAACCTCACCTCGGCAGAACAGTTTTACAACACCTCTTGCAGCAAGACCTACACCGTGATCACCTAAAGCTCAGGTGGGGAAGAGTTGCCCTTCTGGAGCACAGTCAGCCACCTCTCCTCCCAGAGTCAGCAGGAAGGTGCAAACACGCCGCTGTGCGCACAGGACAGATCATCAGTGACCACAGACTGCACGGAGCTCTCCTCGGTGGCTCTGCAACGCCCTGGCAGCCTGCTGGAAAGCAGACAGGACGTGGGGGACGTGGAGTCTGCTTGATGCTAGCACACCCGGCTTGCAAATGGATGCAGCAGGAGGGGACCCCAAATGCTAGGAGAGGACTTCCTCAAAGATTTTGCACATCTCTGGTGGGACACCAACAAGCTCCCCACACAGTTAACAGTTTAAAATGCACGCTGATTTTCCTCAGAAGCTCGCTCTCAATTTACAAAAATACAATTCCAAAACAACACCACCGCAAAATTACATTTAACATCCGTAACACCGTGACAGAGTTGTGCTCAACAGAGGCTTTCTTTTTTTCCCAACCAAACTCACCAAGGAATTAGCTGTTCATTTTTTCCCTCGCAGCAGCCTTTAACTTGAGCGCTCACATCAAAGCTTTCACCTTTGCAGTGAAAGATGTGGGGATTCTCCTCAGAGCTCTTTCACAACAGACTTTAAATCAGGCAGAAAGGTCAACCCAGACCAATGCAAAGCTTTACCATTCGCAAGTCTATGCACACTAAATTATTAGCAATTTTCTGACAAGTAGATATTGTGCTTTTGGGAAGGATAATGAACCAGGTTAACTGCATGGCAACTTTTAAGGATCTAATTTATTTTCAATTAGTAAGGATTTTAAAATCATGGCCTTTTTAAAAACCACTAGAAATTGGTTTGGTTTGAACCTGCTTTAATACTTCATCCAACAACCAAAAATTAATCTGATTTCATTTGTCAGAGATAACAGCCTCAGACTAGTCTCTAGGGGACAACAGCCCCTAGATGAAGCAGTCCAAGCACTTTCCAACAGCCTTCTTGGTTGTCTCAGCAAAGGCCATAAGATGTAAAGAGATCAAATTAGCTTGTTGACCAGATTAGATGTATAAACACACTGGGGTTGCAAATGATTAAGTCAAGGTGTATCTAAGTACCTCAATTACAGTCAGTTTAGGACTTTTCTTTCATAGTACATTTCATTTAAACAATTCCAACAGGTTCTGGAAGTGAATTTCAGTTATGAATACAGTGATGATTTCTTTAAGGGAGGAAAAAATCCTATGTGACCTTTGGAAACATAAATAATTGGGAATATACGCATTCTGGTTAATTAAGAATATTCTTCACCTTATGCTTGTGACGTTTCCCGTTGACTTCAAGCACTGAAGGACAAAAAAGCCTCTCAGCAGAAGCGCTAACAGCAGTATCCCTTCCCCAATCTGTTCTCCTCCATTTTCCCAGTCTCTGGCTGACACGTGCATTAAGCCCTTGCACACCAGACAGAACCTAGACACCCGTCTTACTGGGGCCAAGGTGTTCTCAAGATCAGCCCACAAAACTATCTTCACTGCCCCCAGTCAAAATTGTATTTGCCTTCTTCAAAGCCAACATTTATTCTTTCCATTCAGTCCAGCATGGATAATTCCCTCCAGCAAAGGAAAATTGCTTTCATCACTGTTGGCCAGTCCTGCTACAAGAATGCAATATTTTTAAAGGGCTTTTTCTCAGGAGAAAACGCCATAAGCTATATTTATCTCTAACTAATCCATTTCTAGCTCTTACTCTAAGATTAAGGAATTAGAGGCTGCTACAGCTGCTGTCCTTATCACATTAATTACTGTAAATTGGCTGTCATTTCAAAAAAGAAAATCCACTTCCAGGGAGTGCCTAGTTCCATGCTTCGAATACCAGGCAAAGAGCGGATTGAATATATCGCTAATGCAACACTCAACAAATAAAGCACACAAAGGCGATTGGTCTCAATACCGCTATTCTTAGTCCATACGCTGGGTGCAGAGCCGTAGATCTAACCATGCATACTGTTTAGGCTTGATTTCTGTCTGGCACAAACTACTTCCAGCAGTTGAAAAACAGACACACTTCTTATGATGTGTGTAAAGAGGCCTAACGTGCCAAAACTGAACCAAAACTGCAAGATCTTGCTATAGAATTTAGGTATGGAATTATGCCTTAAGCAGTGCCTTGGTAACCTCCTTCTAAGCATGATTGCTCTTCAGAAATGTAGCAAAATTAAAATGCATAAGCAATGCTAATAGTTATCATAATGTTGTGATAGCAATTCTGCAACTCAAGGTGCTGCATTTTTGCCCTAGTAACACGACTGCCAATAGTGCTCATCTTAGAATCCTACTGAGGAAGCACTTCAACATGAAGAGTTCAATATATATAAAATTACTAAGAAATATGATTTTACTTAATTCAAAAGTGATTCGGGGCTACTTCAAGCTATTAAGTCCTCTCTGTAACAAGCTGCTATAAAGCTGGCCACCTCCTCTGATGACAACACACACAGCACGGTGCCACAAGAGGTTGGTTTAACAGCATTAGGAGTGCTAGAGAACCCACAAACCCTTTCTTCCTAGTCGCACAGGATGTGTACGCGTATGTTCCTCTCTGATGCATGAGCAGTACAATAGTTTCTCAGCATGATCAGAAATCCAGGCATGAAAGAGAATCTATGTATTTTGATACTTACATGTTGCCAGCGAAGCAGCAAACATCATTAATATTAAAGGAATGCCTTAATTCCTACTTTCGTATATGTTAAAATAAACGTGAAAAATCTTGGTTTTGCTTTTTTTTTATTCACTCCTCTGCAGACAATTCTGAAAATAGATTCTTAATTGCTGATGTAGAAACCAAATTATGATAACAACTGAATACAGTATTTTGTAAGCAATGTACTTTGTAGAGCCCGACATTAAAACCTTCCAAGACCTCTTCATAGGAGGTCATAGGGGATTTTTTTGGAGCTACTATCAGGGAACTTGAGAAACAAACAGATTCAACTTTTAACTTTTATTTATTTATTTTTAAATCAAACCAGATGCTGCTTCAGAGTTTCAAGCCTTTGAGATTCAGGTTGAAGTAGTAACACTGGAAAAATTTAGACTTCAGGAGCTGATTTTTTCAAAAATCACTTTAGCACAATAGCTAAAATGAGTCTCTTACGTGATCATTAATATCTGTCAATATGACTATTTCCAATTTAAGAAAAAAATGTAGACATTCTTCTTAGAAGAAAGGTGATGAAAAAGTAGTAAGTATTCACCGTATTCATCAAAGAGATTCAAGTCAACCAAACAAAGCTACGTACCAGCCCTGATTTGTGTTTGATGTCTGCCTAGCAGCTTGGTGCCTCGCTGGCCATATGACTGACACCCAAAATACCATTCCACTATGGAATTACCAAATAAAGACAATTCGTTCAGACAGATACCACTCGTGCACTGGGTGACTCTTCAGGGCTTTGACACCATTATCTTTCATTTCTCCTCCACGCTACTCCCCCTCCCAGTAGCCCCGGTACAGATTAATTACACAGCCTGCCACTGGCATTGCCAAAGCCAAGATGTGAATACAAAGAGAATTTCCTAACAAGAACTAGCGCCAGCTCTGATGCTGGAGAGAAACACAGTCCTCCTCCCTGTGACCTTCTGCCTTCCGCAGCCTAGAATGGAAAAGTCAGACGGTGACTGTCCTCAGACTAAACCAAAGACACTTTGGCTGTTGAAGCAATTGTCAGCTCTCATTTCAAAACTAAATTTCAAGACAGATGGATTCAGCTCTCAAGGGAGTCATCGTTCTATTGAAACTGTATTTACTTTTGGAGACGCCGTAAATTGGCTGAGCAAAACCTTAACTGCATTAAGTTTTTAAGACTCTTTCAAGAAACTATTTCGTGGAATAGCTACAAAACCCAGAGTTAGGCCTACATATCACCTCCCGAACAGAAATCTACTCTGACATGTTTTATTGAACATAACCCAATAATAAATCCAGACTCCCCAAACCGTACCCTGGCTGCCTTGCTGTGTCAGTGCAGGATTCCCACTGCACTATCAGATTAAGATCTGAAATGACAGGTTCAATTGCCTAAATTATGTGGTGACTGCTTGTGGAGACTAGGATATTGCTGGTGGTTGTTTTGTTTTGCTTTGTTTTGTTTGTTTTTTAAACTACTATTTAACCTACTCTTTCCAGCAAATTTCATGAGAGATCCTACACAGCTGCTAGCTAGAAGGAAGCCACTGTTGTATAAACCTGTTTATGGCTTAAACAGTTTAAATATAGCATCCCATTCTCCAGAGTATGGAAATTCGTTATCATACCCATAGATTATGTGGCAGCAGCAGCCTTGAGTAGTGTTCTTCAGTGACCCTTATTTATTCTAAGCCTAGGGAGCTTCTCAGGTACCAACCAACAGAGCAAAAAAACCCTCTCTCTTGATGTCAATCATTCCTGGCCCATGTGCACTCTCTCACTCATGCATCTTAACTCTAAAGTGATTGGTCTTTTCCCTCTGGAGTCAGACTGAATGATACAGCAGCCTTCTCAGTTGTGATATTAACATTTCAAGTCAAGCCTCAATCCACTTCTCCGTCTGAGAGACAAGATACGAGACCTTAGGCCTGCAAGCACTCCAGGGAAGTTTATTTTGATTCTAAAAATCTCTCGCCTTTTAGAGACTGGAAGTCTTTCAGTAACCAAAATGCCTCAAGTTTAAACTCCTTCCCTAGAACACAGAAGCAAGCCATTGAGATTTGTAATGAATACTGCTTTTCTGGTTCTGACAGAATGCTGAAGCCCTGCTAGTTTTTGGAAGCACCCTAGCAAGCACGTGCGGTGGCCCTCCAACAGGGTGATTTCCAGAGCAGTTTTATGGAGTCCCACTAGGGCTGGAGTTTGACCTACGGAAGGAAACCTTTCTTACCATGTTTCGTGCAGGGAGAGAGACCTTTCCAGAGGGGAAGGGTAAGATCAAACAGCTCTTGTTTCTCTAACTCTCATGCAGGCACCTGGAAGTCTGGATAAACATCCCATTACACACCAGAGAACCACACATAAGTGAAAAATAAAGTGATACAGCTCTGGCAGAAAACAGCTTTACCCAGGTTTAAACTCTGTCTGACACCTAAGTTAAAACATATTAGAACAGCTTCTGGCTTCGTTGTAGTCGATGGAAAAGCTCCCATAAACGTGAAAAGACACAGGATCAAATTAATGTTATTCACTCCAACTGTTGATGTCTACAGAGGCAAAGAGAAACTGTTCTATAAAACAAAGGGATACATTTCACATTATTCTGTAAAACACAACCACAGCTGTAGATGCTGAATAAATGAGACCTACCTTCAAATATAATCCATACTCTTGTTTATTTATATCTTAATGAAAAATTCTCTTTTTGAGCTAAAATGGTCCACACTTGCTCTCAGCTGTAAGGTGATTATTTTTTTTTTTTCTGGAATGCTTTGACATGCAGATATCAAAGCAATGTGAATAATAGAAGTAGACAGACAAAGAAAAAATCATCTTTAAAATACAAGTGTATGAGGATATTTTACGAGTGAAGTGAATCTGCTTATGCCGTATAAAGGAACTGAAAGATAGCATTGACTAATATCTTATTTCCCAGATCCCTAAGCTATTGTATCTCATCCTGAGATTAGCCCAGAGCAAATAGATACACATTTTAAAAATGCAATTTTTCCTCAGCATAAGCAACGCTTGATGAAAAAAATTAACTATAAAATTGCAAAGTCTAAAAGCTATAAAACGCAAAGCGGGAAAAGGATTGGACTCTAAATGACTGACTTGTAACCGCGGTGCCTGGTTTGTGCCATCAGAAGGGCTATCCTCCCCTTTACATCCTAAGCCTATCCCAAATTTCAATAGCATC
Organism: Anser anser; assembly: GCF_964211835.1. Lineage (NCBI taxonomy): Eukaryota > Metazoa > Chordata > Aves > Anseriformes > Anatidae > Anser > Anser anser. The sequence continues at coordinate 38,418,127 of NC_139724.1, read as the reverse complement.
CAACGTGTCGCCATCCTGTTCTGCCAAAACAACCCAAAGGCTTTAGAGCTGTGACACAGCATCTCCAGGTCACGCAACACAGAAACAATAACCACTTTCAACGTGGCTTCTGTGCCAGGACCCCCTCCCTGACTGCTGGCAGCACTGGGCACCACTGGATCATCCAGATCCCAATCCTGGGAGGAAGCAGGGGTCACTCAAACCAGCATGTGGTGCCGTGGCCCTGAGGCATCCCACCCTGAGCCGTCTCCAGAAACTCCCCTTCTCACAGCCTCTTTGGGACTCTGTGGTAGGAACCAGGTGGCATTTGCTCATGTGAGTGCTTTGGTACCTGGGCACCGGGCAGGGAAAGTCAGGTACGCTGCTTTCTACATCCAGGGCTTAAAGATCAGAAAAAGGCATTATTAATACCCTGTGCACACACCACACCATGGCACTTAAAGAGCTGTGCAGACCTGGTTTGATTACTTCAACAAAATAGCCCTCTTATAAGACCTTACAATAGCTTTCTCCCTTCTTCTTTCACTTTGAAAGCAAGAATAAAATTACTTCAATTTCTCAGAGTTACAGTTCCGTCAGCCCAGCAGGCCATACATGAAGAGTTTCACAATGCTGCCCACAACTCGGTATTTGAAAACATGGCGAATTACATTATAATTGGGGTCTGGTACACGCATTTCTTTGTCAGGTTCTTGGACTGCACCGCCATCTGTGCAGACGTACCGGAAAGAACAAGAGCCAAAAGCAAAACAACAGCAGAAGTGTCCGTTCCCCCTCCAGAAGGGGGCTGAAGCTCTCCTGTTCTGGTCAAGACATCTCTTTCATGCAGAACTTAAAATACACCTCACCTTCAAGGAGAGGATAAAAAAGGTTGAAACAATTAGCTGACTAAGGCAAAACAGAACTTCCCTCCACCCCCACTAACGCAAACTATTTCCAGTTTTCTGGAAAGAAAAAAAAAATGAAAGGGAGAAAACAAAGTAGACACTTAAATTAGAAATTATTTAAATTGAATTTCATATGAAAAATGCTCAGAAGCTGGCCTGTTTAAGACAAACCTCAAGTTTTCTGCATGGCTGGAATCACATTAGCAGAGAAATGATAGCCTCATGTATTTGCTAATCTATTACCGTCAAGTTAGAAATAGAATATTGCATTAGCATGCAAAAGGCTGAGAGCCAGCGCTACAAGGGAAACTGGTATTTCTGTAGTAAGCACTGCAGAATGGCAGTGCAGATTTGTATAAATAACGAGTCAGAGGGAAAAAAGTGAGCCTGCACTGTTCTGAGGCTTATGTGCCTTGATTATAATATTGATATTACATTCATTTTAATGTGTCAACTGCTCCGAATAACCTATCAAAGGCCAATGTTTTACGTTGTTGTGATGGGAGCCTCTCTTTCATTTCCTTATAAAAAAAAAATAGAAGAATTAAAGCTCAGATGTCCTGAAATCTTTCACCCACTGATGACTGCCACATTCAAATTAAATTTGAAGGGTTTACTGCAGCTCTCAGTCTTAGCTGTATAATTTACAAAGCCTACTCAAAGTCACTCCAATCTAATTTGTGGTTCAGCAATGATCATCCTTTGCTGACTGCGCCTACCTGAAGTTCTTCTTTTGAAGATGAGAGAAAAATAAAATAAAATAAACTTTTGACACCAGCATCTTTCCTCTGGGCAAAGCTTCAAGAGACATAACCAGTGTAGCCTGGCATGCCATGTGCAGCCTGATGCAAGTTTTGTTCCTACCTATTCTCATCGTCTTTAAAAGAAATGAGCCAAGTTGAAACCCGTGTTCCAGTCGCTGAAAAGCCGGGAGAGTCCTTGTCTGGACTATAAAATTCATCTCTCCGGTCTTGACTGATCTTTGCTTCTTCTTGAAGAACTTTTCTTCGTTCTCAGAGGATATCAGCAGAGATGCTGACCACTGCATCATACATACTACTTCTGTTCAGGCCTTATACTTCCCTGCTTCTCTAGTAAATTTGTATTTCCCAGTTGCAGCAATAGCAGAGTCCCTATAAATATTCACAGTTACTGGCTTTTCTGCCTTTTGAGGTTAAAACTCTGCTGCCCTGGGCAAAGGGCATGCCCGTATCTTTTTTAACAAAGGAGAAAAAACAAATTGCTAATGATTTTGATAAAAAGAATGTTCAAACTATGACAACACTTACACAGAAAAGAACTGCTCTAAGGAAAAGGATCTCGAAGTTCTCTGAGGTACGCAGGGCATTAGACAAAGCGTTCTCCAAACCAGCTGGGATACACCTTGCCCACACCCTCAATATTTACACTTACAACAACCAGAAACTGAGTCAGAGCCGATGAGTTTTCTGCAGGCAGGGACTTAATGCATGGTCTTCACGGGGCACTCACGTGAAGGACATGCAAAACCAACAAGGGAACTGAGGAAGGGGGTTACAGTTTTGCCAGATGTGCGAAAATCTTGTGTTAGTACAAACACACAATCTTTCCTGAATCTTCACTCACATCAACCAACAGGCTTTTCTGACAGTTTTGCCCAAGAGGCCACATGCTGTCCCAGAACAGGCCCTTGAAGATGGCTGTGCAGAAGTCACCAGGGCACATTACCACGCAGCATTTCAACCACATCTATTGTGTTCCTGTAAAGCACGGGTTTAAGGTAACTGAAACTACTGATTATTTTAATGCCAAGTCTGGCAAGTCATTTTGGCTGAAAATATGTCTTACGTTTAAAGCTTTTCAATTTGATACCATCTAACTGTTTGGAAACATTTCATTTAAAAATGCACTGAAGTGTAAATTCTTAAAAGCAAAAACATCTCTGAAATGAAGGAGTTTGCAAAGATAATACTTGATCCAAAAACATCTTTCCCCCTTTGGCTTTTCATTTTCTTCAACAAAAAGTCAATTTTTCACTAGTCCACCTGGGAATCTGAGCGAGAGTTAGGAAAGATGAGAAAGGGGGGATAGGGACAAGCCCTCAGACCCCAAGGCATCCAGACTGCTTGGTCCCATGTCATTGATGGCAGTGTGCAAAACACCAAATAAAGAGCCAGCCAGTACTGCAGCACCTCAGGCAAAAGAAACTGCAGAGTACAGTTGGGTCCCAAGGCACAGGACCCAAATAAACAGCCTGCTGAGCATCTGTCGAAGCAGAAAACCTGCTTCGCTGTCAGGTTCCCGTAACTCCATATCCTATTGCTTCCAGGTTAAATCTCTCCTACTTGCACATAAACAGGAGAGATCCTCAACGTGCCACCTAATTATATACTCAGATATTACTAAATATTGGGTCTAACGTGTAACTGCCTGAGATGCAAGAAAACTGGTGGTTCTCTGCTCAAAAGCCACTTAGCCAGCTGTCAGAAGGCAGTACAGCAGTACCTCATGTAGGCATATTTCAGTGTCTTGAAGGCAAAATCTGGACAGATTCAGGCAAAAGCATCTCTTTTTTTATTATCTGCAACCTGAAACACTTTCAAATTACATAGTTTGAGGGCTTAGACAAATTGTTACATTTTCCCATACTTGAATACATGACAGGAGATTATATTGCTTATAACAGAGACATGAAAGGGAAAACCAGTATACATAACTTCAGTAATCACTCCTTCCTTAACTTCTGCATTTCAGCTGAAAATCTGATATCCATTCAGCCTTGCCCAAAGGGGGACAGATATTAGTGTAGCCAAAAGCAGGGATTTAAATAAATCTAGTTCTATTTGCCTCCTCATGCAGATGTGTTTGCACTGGAAAAGAATTGTTCACAAAAGGCAATTTTCTAGTACAGCTTTGCTGAAATAATTTGTAAAAAAAACTTTCCCATGCAAATAGACAAGCTGTGAGAATCTGTTCAGTAAGATGTTTTTATACCGCATATCACTATTGCAGTGGAGGCAGAAAGGAAATGTAAGAGAATAATATCAGACACTTTAGACCCCATTTCTCCAATCCATTTCAATTTCTTCTCTCTCAAGACTTCTCAAAAACTACAGTAAAGGGGTTATTTATCCGTTCTCTCTGCAACTTTGCAAGAGTTAAGTTTGAATTGCCATCTCCATGTGGACACTGCTGGCTATTAAGATGTGCATACCCTACAGGGGTGTAATTAAGGAAGCATTAAGATGTTTTCACCAAAGGACAGTTCATTTGTTTGCAGCTGCACTTTTTTTTTTTCCAGCAGGTTAACTACTTGGCAGCCCTTGCATGTCCTAGAGTCAATCTCTGTCTAAAGGATGGAGGTGAGTGGGCAGGACCAGGCAGTTCATCTTCTCCATCTCTCATTTATTACCACATCACTCAGCAGTCTTGCTGACCTTCCTCACCTTGGAAACAGGGACCACACGCTGCTGGGGCCAGTGCAACAAGACAAACAAATTCCCTTTGAAAATAAAATAGAATAAAAATCTACCTAATAAGTGACAGAAATATTAATGGCACACGGATATTTAATAGTCCAAATATTTTAAAAGCAAGCTGTTATTTCATTTACTCCCGTTCCCTTCCCACCCCACCCCCCATACACACACACAACGGTTAAGACACGTTGCACAAGTGCTGGTAATTGTGCACCCACAGTTACAAGCAAAATTATCACGCTTTCATCTCCAGACCGAAACAGCAACCACTTCAGGGCTTGTGAATGGAAAATATCCTGCTCTGCCCTTACATCAGGGCTGTCACAGTTTGAAAGCCCCAGCAGGACCGTCCGTAGCCTCCAACAGCAGCGTCTGCACAGGTATCATGGGCCGCATCATTTATGCGCCTCTGCCATGTTCCTGAAGCAGCAACAGGAAGTCATTAAGAGGTGGGATAACGAAGGATAGCTTCCCAGGTGTTGAATAGGAACTGACCAGGAAGACAAGATCCCTTGATCCACAGACAGAACAGCAATGCAAGATGCACAAACCCTCCTCCCCCCTGCTATGGCCACCTGTGTCCCGCTGCAGCCCACCCCAGGCCTGCAGGGGCTGGCAGGCCCCATTAGGTCCACGGCCCTCACCCCTCAGCAGGGCACGAGGGCCACACATCCTCTCCTCAGCCAGCCCCACGCAGGGTGAGAAGAGCTCACAAGACTCAGCAGAGGAGCAGAAGAAGAGGAAAACCATCAGGAGGCCCAAGGCTCAGTGTCTCTGGGGACAGGAATGAGTACAGGACTGCAAAGACTAGCGACACCATTAGCTTTGTCTGCTGCAGAAGCTGCTAAGGGGACTCATGCCCCATGTAGACCCAGAGGCAGACCGCCGGTACGATCATGGGCACTGGCTATGCCTGCCACGCTCAGCTGGCCGCTGCTGAAACCCAAGGTGACATTCCAGTCAGCATCCATAAAGCCAGCTTCCAGCACCAGCAGCCTCATAAACTGAAGTGGAGGAGGCTGAAAAATGTCAAATCGGACGTGAGCGAGACCAACAACTGCTCATCTCCGACACCGTAATTCCCCAAGTCTTCTCATTGAGGTTTTGGGACACGATATAAAAGCAGCCTTTTTTTCTCTGCTATGTTTCCTCCCCATGCACCCAAAGTCTTCCTCTTTTTTTTTTTTTTTTTTATTTTTCCTTTTTTATTTTTACCCAGCAATGATGAACTAATTCCATTCCTTTCAGGAAAGCAAGCGTCCCTTCCTGGGCTCTTCCGCACAGCCCAAACCTTGTGCAGAGCAATCTCTTGGAAACAGCTGCACAGCAGCTACAGGAGAGCATGAAAGATTAATTAGGTACATGATGGAGCTCTATATACAATTTGGTATTTAAAGTGCTTCTGCATTAAGAATCAGATAAATCCTGAGCAGGAGAATGAACTTCTCGAGCAAGTTTAAATGTGCTTAGATCTGTGATTGATAGACATGAGTGACTGCTTCATACTCTAGGGTGACCCTATTCACGCTCTCTCCTCTGACAACAATGCCAGAATAAATTGCCCTGACTGACAAAGACATAATAAAAAACATTATTCTGGAAACCCACTCACTTAACCCATACCTACATGACTGTGGTCTATTTAAAATACCAACCAATTCAGTGATTAATTTTGGTGACTTACTCATTTTTATTTAGGGAAGCAATGGTTGTGGTGCATAATGATAAATCCATTTTGATTTTAAGGTGTCTATCACCTGAAAAATGACATTCAGAAACACTTAAAAATTAACCCTTCTATTCATGGTCATTCAGCAACTCCCAAGAAGTACTGTCAGGAACATGTTTTGGATGAGCAGATTTTGGTAGGAGCAAACGTCTGGGTAGATTAAAGAGGGTAACAGCAGGAGGAGATCTTAAAAAACGACAGCCCTGCAGCCACTATGAAGTATCCAGGAGCCAAATTCACTATTACTACTTTATCATTTTTGTTACCTTTAATTCAATCGACTCTGGTGCCCACATGCAAATAGCATAACCCCAAAACAATCTTACATATATAAGAAAAGTCAGAACAACTGAGTTGAAACAAATTGAAGGAGGCAGATAGGAAGAGAAGGGATTACAGATACAAAACATGAGCTGTTCTTTTCAATCAAGAACTGGTATCACGAGTGAAACCAGCTTCTTCCTGTTTCTGACCTTAGCAAGTATAAAATTTATCTTAGTGTAACCTTGCTAGCAATTTGGTTGGGGTTTCAGAAAATCAGGAGAGACAGGCTAGCATGTCCTAAGCTGTGCTGGCTTCATAGAGTATCAAAACACTTCAAAACTTTTTGTTACTGCCTCAGATAAGTGGCTATGACCCGGCCAGCGTTCAGTGAGGAAGAAACTGTACTGACCAGGGAGTCTATTTACAGACTCACTGTTATTACCTTAATAGCACTTCAAAGGAATTGGGCAATCTAAATTTAATATGTACTGAGGATTGCTGTTAGCACAGTTAACTGAGATAGCAAAGATAACTCTTTGCTACCGTTAGGGAAGAAAGCCAAAGAGAAGGAGAAATGCAGCGCTCCAAGGAACTTTTTCTAAAAGTGGCATATCCTGCCTGGTGTGCAGAAACGAGCAACTGCGATTCAGTGAGGGTGAGCTCCTGCAGGAAGCCTAAGCTAGCAAAGGGGCACGGGAGGGAGGAAGGGGAGAGGCAGGCTGGGCAGCACGCACTGCTGCTCCGCAAGGTGCCGTTGTTGGTCACCTCTCCTGCCCACCTGGCACAGCTCAGTGCTAGGTAGGAGAGATGCCATGCCATCTGGCTCCAGAATGACAGCTTTTCAGCTTGTGTAAGTGTATATTATATGTATACACACACACACACCTGAATTATTAGATATCAGAGCTCACATCTGATCTATTCTCATCCAGAACAATCCCCAGATGTATTGCTTATGCAGCCTCACTGGCTCTGAACTGCAGAAGAAATAGGAGGGGCAGGGAGGGAGTATTTTCCCCACAGTCCAGAACATCCAACAAGAAATAAGAAAAAAAGTGTTTTTCCCCACAGACCCGTATATCCACATTACAACACTATGCTATAGCACAGTCTGAAAGAGCTGAAGAAATTCTCTCTTTCTGCTGAACTATCTCTAGATACCAGGCAGACATTATGAATAGGTATTTACAGAGTTTTCAGCCTATTCTATTGGACCGCCAGGGACCAGCCTTATATAACCATCAATAGATGATGAAAAGCCAGAAGTCACCTCCACCACTTGTTATGTGTTTTCTTTACTTCAAAGCCTCATGTACTGCTTGCTCCAGCAGTGTGAAAGCTTTAAATTAAGGTGTGCTAGTATGGAGTAAGTTTCACCGTACTTTCCTTAGATTGGCATTCTAGGAGAGATCTCTGTTTGGGTCTAATCTTATGGCTCTGGCTCCTAGCAAACTTAATTCATTTCAAGTATTAACTGCGCTTTAATCTCTTAGAGAGTGCACACACTCGAGCTACCAGCTAACTAAATCACTTTCAACAAGAACCTAGTTACATAGGTACATGTTCAGCGCACAAGGCAAATTGTACATGTCAGCACACAAGACCCGCCTTCATTATTTACTCCCCTGTTCAGTTCATTCCTCAGTAATCCCTGCTCCCCCCTAGCAAAATCAGGAACTGTGAGCAGCATGTGTGACTCAGGGCAGAACCAGCCTCGCAGGGACTGATCCTAGGAGGTGCTGAGCTGCTGTTCCCACTTGGGGCTCAGACCTACCTGAGACCTCTCCAGCTGCACAGCGGTGGGCAAAGCGGGCTTCTGGCCTGGGGGCAGCACCAGACCCGGGCTCCATCCTTAGGTACTGAGCTCCCCGCACTCCTGGCAAACAGCAGATGTCCCGAGAAACAAGTCGCCTCTACAGTTCTCCTTTACACACATAGAAATTGTTTCCATCTGATTTCCGGCTGCGCTACGAACAGTTCAAAGTAACTCAGCATATATGGAGATCATAAAGCTCAAAGCAGACCACGTACAGATTGTTTGCCAAATATCACACCTTATGGACTGGCCACATTAGCACAGCAAGGAAGGAGAGAAGAGTGCTGGTGAGTCATGAATAATACATGCTGCAGACCGAGTCTGTAATCGCACTTAAACTATTTGTTTTCCCTGTTACCAATGGAAATAAGCAACATAAAATTGTAGGGTTTAGTAAGTGCATATTTTGTTTCACACGGAGGAATATGAAGTCCTTGGTACAGGAAGAGCATTCACTAGGCTTGCATTTTCTAGGTGCTGCAACCTGAGGCACAGAAAGTTAGCAGTTACTGGCTGTGCTACTGAATTACACTAACAGGTGAATAGCTCACAACTAGCTAGACATTTCTACGTATTGCAGGCAACCAGCATGCAGGATAAGCAAAGAAAACAGAATTTCAGTATCAGTACAGCCCTTGCTTCCTTTGAAGACTCTTGCCATGTGACAATAAGTGGCCTTACGGTGCTCCTCATTCTCTTTTCTGATCCCTGGACCTGAGCATCCATCTTCATCTACAGGGGGCAAGCCTAGGAACTGGGGTAACCAGTCGTTCCTCTGTAACATCTCAGAGGAAGTAGAGACACAAAATGCCACATTTAGGAACAAAATGAACAATGCTGGCAAAACAAGATCTGCCTCCATTGTGCATCCCTTGAATTGGATAGACGGTCACTTCAGGAGAAAAAACAGGAGAGTCAAAGATTGTCATCTCTCACACCCCAACAGCACCTATGGAGGAGGTGCCAAACATGTCACGAGAGAGACAGGATTTCAGGAAGCAAACGCTGTGCCCTTGTCATGAGAAACCAGAACAGGAGCCTTCATCCTGCTGATTTATAGCTACTTCTGTAGCATTACAGCCCTGCCACGTGCATCTGCCCCGATGGCTCGTTACCCGCTCCCCAGCACCCTCAGGGCAGCCAGCACCTCTCCCTGTGGATGGGGATGCCCTGTGCTCCGAGAGCCGTAGCACAGAGCCTGGACACATGTCCCTGGACACGCTCACTCGGGGACTGCCGGCCATCAGTGGCCCACAGGCACCCCAATCTTCTGAGGTTTGGGCCGTAAAGCCACAGCAAGCTCTCCGGGATTTTAAGGCTTGCAATGTGGCCCGAGCATGCAGGGCTTTAACCAGCACAACAAAAAAGCCCCGCTTGGGAGGGCGGACCTCCTGCACAACGCTGTATGAGTTCTGCTCTGAAGGACTCTGAAGGGCTGAGGAAAGCGGGGAAATGCCATGCCTCTAAGGGAAAAGGGTCACCATAATTATTTCCTTAAGAAAAAGCATTTTCTCTGCTTTTCAAAAAAAAAAAAAGGTACACACGAGCTGGAGGCAGTCACCCAGCATGGAAAATGAGTTCAAATCCTAGAAAGTTATTAAATGGAACAGAAAATAGTCTTATAATGGGAAATGCCAGACAACCCTAGTAAAAAGTAAAGCTTCCAGTCCCACCTGTAATTGCCACCGCTGCACTCTTAATAGGTTATCCACAATTATACACAGATGGTGAGAGATGGCACAATCTTCACTGATGTTTGCAATTATATATTCTGGTTAACAAAATGCTCAGGCAAATTACGGGCACTCCTGGAGATTTCTCCTTTCGCTCTTAAAGACCACCTTGCATCAGAAGATAAGAATTAGCAGCCGTAACAAACAGTGTAAAGAGAAACTCTTATAGCAGATGACAATTTCTATTTTAATCTTTTATCTTATCTATTTTCCTAGTGTATTCTGAAAGATGCTGTTTATTTTATAAGGTGTATATAATATAATACTCTTTTACTGCAAGTGACAAATAAATCAACAAAGAACACTGTTTTGGAAAAAAACAAACGAAAAACAAAATTATCTTATGCACAATCAGGGCATGATGAGAGATTATTTTCAGATGTAAGTTTGGTACAAATAGAATTTTATTTCTGAAAAACAAATTTGATAAGACACTTTAGAAAAGCCCTTTTGGGCTTTTAGAAGAGATTGCATTGTGCTCAGAATACTTCAAGGGGGGTGTTTGAGTTGAAATCCATATTTCACCAGAGTTGATGTTCAAGTATTAAGCTGAAAAGTGTCTCGACTTTTCACAGGAAAACCTTATTTAAATCCCAATAAAAGTTTGCACAAAAAAAAAGTTTGTAATTGTTCTAAACTGTTCCTTCTTCTAATATCAAAGAAGGAAATTCATATATAAAATGATTTGTTGAAGTTCTTTATTACTTCTAAATTGTTTTTTTTTCTGTTTAAGCACAAAAACTTTCATTTCCTCCTTAGACATTGAAAGGTGGTTTAATTTCTTGAAGACCATTTTGCAAATATTTTTCATCTAAAGAAAGGATTACATATAGCAGTTTCTTGATATCAAAACTAGATAAATGCTTGTAATCACCAGCACGACTGCATTGTAAGTAGCAACTAATACAAGAAGCCATTTAAGGTTAAAGCTATGAAACTTTGGAACAGCCACAACATAGAAGGCATGAGGTACCTGTTCAAAGCATTGTGAAAAAGCTGACATTTAACTACTATTAACGCTTTCTAAACTCATGTTTATACTATTTACACTTAATTTCTATTTAAAACTTTCTGTAAGAGTATGGAACATTTGAGATAGGTGCTCTCTTAAACCCCGTTGAAACTTTACAAAGCAAAACAGTAGAAAGGCATTAAATTCTCATGTTAGCAATGTTCTGATAGCACCCTGTCATACGATGAAGTCCCTGTAATTACAGTGAACTTTGTTGCACACCTACTCACAGATCAACTACTCATGAGAAGAGACAGCTAACAAGGCAAACACACAAAGACACTCGAGGAAGGAAAGATCAGAGGAGCACATTCTGAATACTGTTAAAGCTCAACGAGGGTGTGGCTGCCTTCTTTGTTAAATGTCTAGAAGGAAAACAATATAGAACTTCTATAGATTGAGGAAGACAGTAGACTCTTCGTACAGCCTTCTTCATCTTTTCCCCACTTTTTCTGGTCTTGTGTGAGAAGCCCACTCATCACCTCCCTCAAAGAGAGGGCAAAAAGCCGTAAACCCAAGCTGAGAAGCAGCAGCTACTGAATTCAGCACCACCAGTAAAATGAAGTTAACTTGAGCAGAGGCAAGTCACTATACTCATTCTGAAAAGAAAAAAAAAAAGGTATGTAATCACAGATTAAAGCACTACATTTACAGTTAAAAATAAATCTTTGAATTTGTCTGTTTATCACACGGGTTTATTCTCATTTCCAGGAAAATGTAGTTTATGCTCTTTAGCAGAAGCTGTTAAGATCCTTAGAATTAGTTCATTTATTAGTCTTAACGCTGCTGTTAGGATGGAATAACTTCTGCGGACTAAGCAATTGAGCCTCTCTTAGGTTTCATACAACTCAGATCGGTCCCTCACATTGTGCTAACTCCAGTACATACACGACAGGATGCCTTTAATCTCACAATTGTTTTGTTCGCTTAGAAATAGCTTAGTTAAGTAGGATAAGAGAACGATGTTCACAATCAGTCCCAGGCATATTTCAGCCCTTTTGGTTACAAATTTATACCAAAACACTGTCACCTTTTAAATCCATGTACTAACTGCTAGTGGGTTTGGTTTTATTGTTTTTGTTTTTATTGTAATGCTTTTTTTTTTTCCTCTCCTCAGAACACAGCAAGACACCCAGGCAACTGGTATCTTATTCCTCAAGAGATTATAGAAACAAAATTTGGCTCGAATGTTGTTTCTACAGAAAATATTTATTTTTTTTTAATAGAGCATTCAATAGATTGTAAATACCTCTTTGCAATCTTCATACCTCACAACCCAAACATTACTGCAATAATTACTGCATCATCTAAAGAGCAGGAGAATCGAGTCTGAAGAGCAGTCACGAACATCACGTAAAACGGGAGACGTGCCACCAGAGTTAATAACGTGGCTGAGAGCAAAGCAGCCATAGGGTTGCGATCCCTGGTGTATGACTTGCACAAAGAAAAAGGGCTATCAGGCTCTTAGCCTGACAGCATCTGCTAAACCAAAAGTCCCAGTCAGAGCCATGATAGCAGCAAATCTGGATATGTTGAAGTTATTTATTTTTTTTCCCCCCAAGTTACAACAATCAGAAAACCAGACACCTCCTCTCAGACCATGAATTGTATAGTCACATATTGAGACTTTAATTCTCGTTGATGACTAATACCAATCTGTTCATAGTAGCTAACAACCTCCTCCTAACAAAAACTTTTCCATATCTATGGGGAAATAGTTGGTTTTATCTAGCTTAATGTTTCATTACACACCCTCTGGAACTTTTCTAATCCAAAATGTAATGCCTTCTAGGCAACCCCAAGCACGCACGTACTAAATAGCCCTGTCAACCCCAAACAGCGGTCAGTCTGAGTTATAAGGAAAAACATTGCACTGAAATGTAAAGGCTCAGGCTGGAGGGCTGCAGCAGGGTAATCAAGAGGGTAAGTGCGCAAAGGTGAGGGGAATGCTCTGGCTAATTAGCGAGTGAGAGACCTGAATAGGCAGAAAGAAATAAAGGAGCCCATTTGCCACCCACCTGGGAGACATGCAGACATCTGCACCAGTAATCAGCACAATACCAGCCATCTTCGTACCAAATTTCTTCAGATTACTATGCAGAATGAGGGAGCGAAGCAGATTCAGACCCAAGCCTCAAAAATGGGTTTCTGTGGAAATTACATTTGGTATGCTATGTCAGCAGTGGCTAACCAGAAACACTCACTCACCACAGGTCAATTTTTACCTGTACAAACGTAGAGTAATTCGGTTTTACTACAGAAGGTAGATGAAAACATTAAAAGTAGGAGAGATCAACACTATTTATCCAAACGTGGGTCAATTTTCTTTCCTTAGTATGTAATAAAGCTAAGAAGCCTCACCTTCCTCGTGTTTTCACTTGGGGATTTTCACACCTTAGATATTACAGCTTTAAAAAAAATAAAAATCCTCTTTTTAGCAATGAAGAAGGCTCTTCGCAACTACTTTACAGGGATTTATATAGGACAGCACAAGGTGAAGAAAATAAGAGTTGTAGAAAACGTGCTGTCTGCATTGTGACCTAATTCTCTGAACTCCTGATTTTGAAGGGACTACACCACCGCTTAAACTCTCAGAGGCACAGATATCAAACTTCAGAAAACAAACCTCATCAAACATTAAACGCTTCAGACTGCATGAGATTAGGAATTGGGATTTTGGTATAAATCCTTCCTATGTTCAGGATCACTAATGCCACTAGAGGGTTTGCTCTTAGAATTAACAAAGGTAAAATTACTAGGCAAATACATTGCAGCAAAAGCATTTCTTAATTACTATTACTTAGGAAGAGCAGGTTCTGAAGAGCCGTGTTCTTTCTTGCTTGCCAGCTCAAAGGAACAGATTGGTTTGAGAAGTAGGAAAAATCAGCTGACACTATTCTTCTCACACACCTCGGCAATGCCAAGACATTTTGTACCTACACAAAAATATATTTATTTTTTTTTAAATCAAGAGTGCAGCTAACCCAGCCATCAAGATCAAAACATGGCAAAGGAAGAACGAAGTCCATATAGGAAGAAGCAAAGCATGACAGCTCCCCCTGAACACCTGCTGAACTGAAAAAACTTCTCTCCGAGCTGATGGGCACTAGGGCAGGTGGAAAATGGGACATGGCAAAGCCATACATAGTAACAAAAGGTTTTTTTCTCTTTCCAGATTTTGTTTTAAATGTCGATTCCACCTCCGCCTGGCCAGGAACCTCTCTGGTGAAGTACCTGTTACTAACCTGGGTTTCAAACTAAGGGGTTGGGCTCCATCTCATTTGTGCTTTATTTACACCCCTTTCCTGTAGCCTGTTCTTCCAAGGTGGGAACTCCTTATTGTTGGCTTCACAGGGGTAACCTCCTTGAAGAGGGTCATTTCTTTCCCAGAAGTCAAACTGAATGAAAGCAGAGCAATGACTACTCTAGAGTCAAGTGAGGAGACTCCTCTCCAAGGACAAACACATTTCCTTTTATTTACTACACTTCCTCCTATGGCCTGTCCTGCAGCAGCAAATCAGCATATTCAGGTCAGTACTTGGCAGTGACCCCATGAAAGACAATGGCTAACTTTGGTGAAAGTGTACTCTGAACAAAGAAAGTAATTCAGATAGAGAAAGGTGAAGATATCATCCAAAACCCACTGAAGTTGCCTGAGCCCTCCAGGCCTCATTTGGGCTCCAGCTCTAACTCACTGCAGGGAAACACGAGCACCTCCATCCTCAGGAATTATTTGAAGTTACGTGACAGCGAGCCCTCCAAGGCAAGCAGCTTACGGCCACCCCAACACGCTTGCTGGGGGACCAACACGGAGCCAGACGGGGAAGGGGAGCCCCAAAGGGTTTCATAAGCACAGAAATCTCTGACAGCTGAGGAATAAAGTTGAACCAACACTATTCCGGAGCATCTTCTTTTATTTCTGGCAGCTTCAGCCGTCACATAAGATTTCAAATGACGCTGCTCATGCTATGTGATACAGGGTTGCGAGCGTGACCTTGAGCATGCAGTATTTCTTCCACACACTGTTGACTGCATCAAACAAGCCACCCAGCACTCCTCCTCCCCCAGCTCAGCCACTGCCAGAGCATTCAGACCTGCTCAGGATACTAACAGATCTCCCACCGCAGCGAAAGGTGAATCCTATTTGGGTGTATGACAGAAAAGCACTTATAAATTGCTGAATGTTAGCTTTAAACCCAAACTGTAGTCTGGAGAAATAAAAATAATAAATCTTAAAAAAAAATCTTCTTACCAAATACAAATGACTCTTTCTAGTGATTATAAATATAACCGGTGAATCGTGAAGACCATAAATACTTCCCACAGTTCTGGGACTAGCAAAATAAACCACAAGAGCAAAATTCCTGTGGGTTATGATGTCAATGTTACCATGAAATGTATTAATGGCCCAGCTCACTGTGTTCCCATATTTATGTTTATGTAATAGATGGATCCAACCACAAGTTTTAATAGAAAAACATAGAAATATAACTTGGAAATCGAGGTTTATCTCCTGGCACTTATAAATGCATACTTCTCTTTCCACATTATCCAGAAAGAATTGGCAGTACACCAATATGAGGCATATTGACACGTCTTGCTGATAGCACATGAAAGCCCTTAATAGTTAGAGCTAAAGTACTTGAGCAACAGGATCCCTAGGCCAACGTGACTGCAACTGCCATTTATTTTTCTTCTCTGTCCTAAATTTCCCTCTGAATTGTTAGTTTGCTGCACCAGAACAGCACCTTCTTACCCTGCTTTGGCTCTTTTCAAGAGCCCGTAGTTCCCCAGACTGTTTTGCCCGTTTTCCTTTTCGTGGTGATGGCTGTTGGAGTGCTTGATCTTCTAGGCCGCCGAGTCCAGTTTTATTTCTATTATGTTTGCAGCATCCCAGATCTGCCAGCTATAGGCACTTTAAAAACACATTATCAGGAAACAGGATAGCAGCACTGACTTTACTTAGGCATTAATTTAGGCAGAGTCCCTATTCATAATTCAGTAAGAGTATTAGGGGACAAAAAATAAAAATCTGCGGGTTGGTTCTTAGCAGTGAAGGCTATCACCTTGAACTCATGGAACATACTAAGGCTGCTGCCTTGAATTATGTTTAGTTTCAGCCTTTTCCTATCTCCTCTTCTGCTGAATGTGCTCCCACCTCTTCCATGAGGACAATTTTATTTTTAAGATAATTTCTATATTTACAGCTCTCTCCTCTCTTCCTTCCCCATTCCCTCTGCAAGCAATTCTTTCCTTTCTCTTTCCAAAAGGTTTACAAGAAATGAACCAGGACAGCCAGATGCTGCTTTCAGATGCTGCATAGAGGGTCCAAAACCATGGCTGGCAGCAGAGTAAAGAGTTAGTACAAATCCTGCTGCAGACTGATGTTATTTTTGTGTTTACCGCTCAGCCACAGATACTCAAGCCACCATCTTTCATTATTTAGCTGCCACTGACACACATTTGAGAGTCCAGCCTATTCCCTCTACTGGACTACCCTATAAATACAGCTTAAATGAAACCGCCTTCTGTGCCTGTGGTGAAAACAAATGTGAGGGAGGAGGATCAATCCATACCATAACATTGAAAACAAAGAGTACTGAAAGGCAACGTGGAAATGGTTTGACACAGTGGCCTGGATAGCCCATACCCATAAGGTTTTGCTGCCACACAACCACTGACAAAGCATGCTAGTTGGCACAGAGCTTGTACTACATGGGGGGGGGGGGGGGGGGGGGGGGGTGTTGTTGACAGTAGAGCTTCACCATGCCCTAAAGGTCATTTTTGTCCATCAGAGATCCCTTGTGCAGTGGTGTAGCAGCTGGTACAGAAGTCAGAAATGTTTTTTTGCAGATCCCTCCTCAGCACTGCCTGGCAAAATCACTTTGTCACAGGGCCCAATTGTCCCCTGGAATAGCGCCAGGGCACCACTAACAATGGGTACTGCAAGGGTTTAGCACCATGCTCTCTAACCCTTTCCTCAGCTGGCTTTAAAACCACAATAGCTGGAAGACTATTCTCTCACTACACAATAGCACCTACAGGAAGCACAACACCGCCAAGGCTACAAGAGGGGAGATTTCTTTTAAAGACCACAAAGAGTCACCACCTACAAGAGCTGCCTCCTTCAGCTAAAGCTGCTTGTATCAGACATATCACAAGGAATAGCCTGTTTCAGCCACAAACAGAAAAAAATAATTATAGCAGAAATACCATACTTGCAATTATCCTTTAGGAGCTACGATTGTTTCTTCAACTTCAATAGGTAAAAATTACGGATGCCAGAAAACTTAAATAATTCTATTACCTCTTTGATGAAGCCAAACATGCCTTGACATCTATTTCAGCTGTTACCATTCATTACTGTTTTGCAGATCTTTAGTATACTGTTTATCAAAAGGAATTGCTTCAAATTATTTATGTTTTAGGAGCTGCTCTATCATAATTATTTTTGCACAGTTGAACCCCAGTAAACTTCTGTCCAGCTTTCTTGTTTCCCTTTCATTACCATAGCTGATCTTACATACTAATTAAAAACAGGCTATGCTAATTAGATCGCACTGTTTTCTTAATGAGATAAAAAGTCTTTTTTTTTCCCCCCAAGTTGGTTGCTCATTACTCACTTCATAAGAGAGACTGCAAAGTTGCATGACCTTCAACACCATCAGGTCTGCCTTCTGCAGCAGAAGAAAAAGCCTGTCTTTTCCCCCTTCCACTCCATGTACTATAAATATCAAATCCAGTTCCATAACAAGTTGCTGGTAACTGACAACTTGCTTTTTCTGTTTTGTGCTTCTATTTCTGCACAAGCACAGCTCCAGGCTCTACTGCAATAAAGAAGAGCAAAGATTCTGTTTTCCTCCCTCTGTTTTGTAACCTCAAAGCAGTTCATCCCTGATTTGCAATTCTGTCCTCACCTTTCCTCTTGGTTTATAATTTCATCTAAGCGTAGTTGATCTCAGCATTAGAGAGGAAATAAGGATAACAAAATGGAGGACAGGCTCTTTACATAGGAGAATTTCCAAATACTAGCAAAACAATTGAAATTTTGATTTTCTTGGTTACATAACATGAAGAACAAGTATGTTACCTAATCCAAAACATCTACTTGTTTTCAAATTCTGTAAGGCTAACACACTTATCAGCTGTGGGACTCCCATGCCCTTACAAAATTGCCTCGTACTGCATACTGAAGATGTTGCTTCCATGTTTTCCACGGAGTTGCATGATTGGGATAACTGCTTTCCATGGAGCAACCTTAGTTCTCAGGCAACATGATATGGCCAGAACCAGACTCATCTTCAAGTCACAGGCCAAAGTCTACATGCACATCCAGATTTCTCCCTGTTACACTGTTGTGGTTTTTTTGTTTGTTTTTAAACAGACAAATTCTAACATCTGATTCTACTATATTTATTTTGACTTGATTTGTGTAGCTTGACACATTTTGTTAACATCTCCAGGGTCAACCATGTCGAATAAAATGAAATACATGCATTTCTTATGTAGCAGTGAACCCAATTATTCATACCAAAAAGACACATTCATGTGGCAAATCGAAGTGAGGGATTACAAGATTTTTATAGTATCATAACTGCAAATTAGGCCTTTTTTTTTTTTACTGTATAGCAGCTGGTCCAGCTGTTCATTTAACAGTGACATGATCACATAAGCCACTAACTAGGAATCTGTGTCCTTCACTACAAGACACAATGTAGTTCTCCAATGTTCTTTTTCAATCTACTCACAGTTCTTTTTTTCTATCAGACCCTAATGTGCCTCCAAATTTCTCTAATGTTCCTTTTGACCTTTACAAAGCGATTCTCACTGAGGCTTCCACTGTGCCACAGAAAATTCCTGAAATTTTTGTGCCAGTAATAAGTACAGCTGTAAACAAAAGGTGGTCCTAAATTACAACATTGGGTCTGAATACCCCCCACTTTTAGAACCAAATTCAATTGTCTGAATTTTGCAAGTGGTTCTTCAGTTGAGCAAATTCCCATTCTACATGTTGTTAAATCTTCTTAAGTACTCACCATCTGACTGCTGAAGCTGATGTACAATCAGAGTTCGTGAAATTAAAAAAAAAAAAGTTACCTCTGGAAAGCAGGTCAGGTTCTAGAGGAGGTCTGGTCAGCAACACACTTCTCTGCACCGAAGCATCCTTCCACCATCCAGGAAAGGGAGATGATTTGTCTCTGGAGGTTGCATTCCTAAAACACATGTGAAGGAGAAGTTGCAGGCAGCTGGGACATACATAATATCATAACACTTTTCACAGCAATTTAGCCTCCTCAGCCTCTTTGGCTCCAATTTTCTTTGTGCCACTTCACTGAAGTGGATCATTATTAACCCCTTGGCCTAAGCACCTAGTTCATCTTGCAAGACTTGTCAGGTCATTTCCTAGCCTGCAAAGGGTAACTGTATGCATTCAGGTACTCTTTGGTGAAATCTCCTTTGTCTGCAAAGATCATCCGCACTGTCTGGCACTGAGGATGTCAAAGACAAAGCTCTGAGGTGAATGAGACCAAGACGTGTAGACACAGCTGGTGGGCTATCTCCTCCCCACCCTGCCCTGAATTCGCAGCACCTCCCAGAGGAAATCCCTGATCTAGGATATATTATGGTCAGGTTTAAAACTCCCTGCTGTCAGCAAGTGCAGGGGTACCCCACTCTATATTGAGTTGGCTGGATCAACTTCCATCTGCAGGTCAAACCTTCCCCCCGGC
This sequence comes from Anser anser, assembly GCF_964211835.1. Lineage (NCBI taxonomy): Eukaryota > Metazoa > Chordata > Aves > Anseriformes > Anatidae > Anser > Anser anser. The sequence goes on along the minus strand of NC_139724.1, from coordinate 38,398,499 downwards.
CTACCAGCTCTCAGCTGGCCTGGCTCACCCCAAGGTGCAGTCACTGCAGGAGATACGGGGGACACAAAAGCCAAAGCCACCAGGGGACAGGACTACTTCACACATGCTCTCAATAGCCGGCCTTTCCAACTCTATCACCCCCCTCCACCTTTGTTTCACCTCCTTCATCAACCTCCTTCCTCAGCATCCGAGGGGCCCCTCGCCACCAGGCCTGTTACCACGGGAGGGCTCGCTGCTCCCTCCAGCTCTCGCTGTGCAAAGGGATACTGAATTGCACCCTCCTTTCTCCTGGAAACAGAGTTCAGGACTCCCATCACCTTCAGCAAAACCTACTGCTGCCTGTCAGTCACTGACTGGCTCCATGGCAGCCATTAACTCCTCTCCAAATAGCTTTATTATTTTATTCATGCAGTGGTGCTGCTGTGAAGCAGCTGATGTATTTCATCCTGGAGGAGCTAGTTTTTCAGTGGCGTACAGCTTGTAAAAATCACTTTGTGAAGCACTGTGTTTTTCTCCTGGGTGAAAAGTGCTGTACGAATAAAGATCATTGCCATCTTATGAAATTCTCAGTGTGGCAAATGTTTTGCTATGGGTTGTCCTTTAGGAACTGTTTGGGCAGCCAACACCGAGTGTAACCCAAGCTACCGAAGCTGGGGAAGGTCTTGCACTACCTCTGCTTGTTTCATTCTGTCATCTAAAGCTGCATTCAAGCGGTATCATTTCCAGGATTTACTAAGCTTTTGCTGCCTCAAGAGAGCTTAGGACTGAGAAGAAAACTTAGCAACTTAAAAGAAAATATCCACTGCATTATGTAAAGCTATTCTTAGCACATACACATAATTTCTAAGAAGCATAAGTCACGGTAAGTGTTTTACGGTATTTAATAATAAAAAATGGTAATCCAAAAGGAAGTTTCTGCTCTGCCAGTCCAAAGTAGTTAAGTGTAACATAAAATTTTAGTGCAGACAGTCTTCCTTTCATGAACTCCTCCTTCCTTGTGTGCTGCATGTACAGATAGCTACCTATCCCGCCTGTCAGAAGAGACTGAGAGGTGAGCAGTCACCAGGCTCAGCAGACAGCTCACCTGTTGTCACTCTGGAAACCTAAAGCTTTTGGCATGATTTCATATGTAAGGGCTATCAGTACTAGCCTCTCACTGCTGACAAATGCCTTCCCTTCGTCCCCTTGGATATTTTTTATCTTTAGGGCAAACTCATTTGCTGTCACAAAGTTCACATAGCCAGTGGCAAATTGCACCGTGTGCCTGGTCTGCAGAAGGCAAGGCGTCATACTTAGCAAGCCAATTACATGAAATGAATGGGGCTCGGGTGCCGAGACCAGAACTGAAGATAGAGAGGCCACCTGATAAAACAAACCATTAGGATGAACCGTATTTTAAACGCCCCCACCTCCCCACACACACCTTTTTAACTTCTCCCTGCGATTGCAATTTTTTATTTGGAAGCTGGGAGAAGACCAGGTTGCGGCCCTGGGCTGCCACAGTAGTTGTATATTATGGGGAGTATGCTTAGGGTGACAGTTATAAACACAGTCTCCAGAAAAACACTTCATTTACAAAACAGATTTGACAGCTCGGTTTGTTTGCAATGCAGAGCACTCCTCACAAACCCCCACATGGTCCTGTGAGCCTTGATTACTTTTTTGATGCCAGCTCTTCCATAGAGACCTCTGAAATGGAATTGATGAATGAGGTCCTGTCAGGCTCCATTCCCTGGGTGGCCTTGAATCCATCCAGTTATCTGTTACACTGCCAGCCCTGACAGTGATGAACACAATGCAGGCAGCTGACAACACCCCTATTCATTACAAAAAGGGAAAAAAGGGAAAAAAAGAGAAAGATGGAAAGTCATATGTTTGCCACCCTTCAATGCTTCACTCATCTGCACTACCTTTAGAGGACCTGCTTGGGGAGGAGATGATGAAGTCTGTTTATACAATTACGTGGAACAGGAGATCCAACATCCCTAAGCTCCAGTAAAGCTGAGCATCAAACTGCCCAGATGCTGGCATTTCTTTTCCTTTTATTTTTTTTTTTAATTAAGTTGTCTGTGGCTCACATTTATTGCAGAGACATGTTCTGATGTGTCTGTCACAGGCACAATGGCCACAGAGCAGCCCGATGACACTTCTCTTTTTGTGCGTCATGGGCACAGTGTCTCTGCTAACCAAAGTCCTCACAAAAGGATGAAAGCTGGGAAGAACTGCTAGTCTGGTTTGCTGCAATTATGGCAGATTACAGAGCAGCTTTATTTTCTCCATAATCCTAGCTGAGCAGCAAAGTTTCTTGCATGAGAATTGCTTCTCTGTGTGCTCTCTTCCGTTTCACCTTCAGCAGGTTGCCTGAACCAGCCAGTGCCTGCTTGTTGACTTGTGTCATCAGGACTGACCCATACGAGCTCACCAACAAGTTTCTTCCTTTACAGAGACTGGCAGAGTGATGTATATTGAGAGCCATCACGCTCTTCTAAAGTTACAGACCAAAGAAGAGAAAAAACAAAACATTCAGACCTACAACGCACAGCTTGTCATCTTTCACCCAGACAGACATTGCCTAGCCTCACTCTTTCCTTGCAGACTCCTGGAATTAACAGTCAGTCACACATGCCTGAGTTTATACCTTAAAACAAAAACCACACTACTTGTATTCCGGAGACACAGAAATCTCATCTGTAAGGCAGACTGAAAAAACAGTCTAAACCACCATGACAGAAAACTAAGGTTTTTTGCTTTTAAACCCAAAGTCTTTTTCCATGGCATGTCTCAGTTTTCCACCAATAAAACAGAGAAGACCCAAAACACACAAGCACCCCCCTCCATACACTACTTCAATGTTTCATTTAAATGAAGAACCACCTGGCTATTTCCTGCCCTTATTCCTCATTACAACTCAGATTTTCCAAGCTGTCTCACATACCATACCACAGAAGGCTCATATTACACTGAAAAAGGACACATTGCAAAACAATTCCCAAACAAAGATCATTTCAAACATATGTTTCAGAATTTGATTTTGCTCAGAAGTCACAATTCTCATAGGAAGTTTAAATGAAATGATTTTGTTTATTTCGACTTTCCCAGAAGAGAGAACTCTCATAACGAGTGTTGGATTTATCCAACTGATACTAACCATTTAAAAAGGCATTCACTTTTCATCAGCTGTTTAAGCTTTGTCTGTAGTCACTGGAAGAGGCTGTTCCAAAAGCGCATTGCATCTTAGAAACCTCTTTTTAGATGGACCAAGCCCTTCAGGTGCTTCTCCCTCTTCATTTACTACTGAGGGAGTGACAACACCTGGCTTAGCCTAGACACCTAACTTTGGTTAATAGTAAGATGTCAGAGTAACAGACTGCAGAGACCTTTCCTTTGTTTTCTCTTTTCTATGCTAAAAGAAATGATGCTTTATCTCAGAAAACGATAGCTCCATCATTCACAAAACACATTACGATTCTTGAAAATTCTATTTAAAAACAGAACATTTCTTACACAGAAAGCAACCACTCTGCTTCTCTTATTGTTTTAAGACAGGCCTTCAGGCAAGCGGAGTGGAAGAAATACAAAACAAGAAGTACAGTTGACAAGGCAGTACTGCAGAAGCAATGTAAAAAGACCCAGTGACAAGATAATCTGCACAGGTTGTAATATCTTTAATTATTTTGCCTATTAATATGCTAACATATACTTTTGCCCTCATGATCTCACAAAAAGCAAACTAACCCACAGAAAGCACAGCCTGTAAATTAGTGGTTACTCGTGTACATCTTAATACCCCCCTCTGCTAAGCTTCCGTAACCCATTTTGTAAAACCCGGTGACAATGGTAAAACCTAATCTAATACAAAAGTGAAATATTATTCAAATAGACGCTTATGAAAGAAGGAAAAAAAAAGTGGAAGGCCCCTGATGAATGGCTGCATCTTGGCAGCCCTCTCTTTCATAAATCCTGGGGACTTGCAAGTTCAACCCTACCTGCTGACTCAGCTGTTGCAACACCCCGTAAGGAAGGGCAGCTTTCCTTTCCAGTAGGCAACTCCCAGGCTTTACAAGCCTGCAGCAGATATGTCCTACAAATTGCATGATCTACTCTGCCCTCAGCAAGGATGCCATTTTCTGCACAGGTTTAAAATCCTCTTTCATCATTTAAAACGGGAGCACCACAGACAAGGAAGAAAGCAGAAATCCGTAAGATCTGTGCTGCCACAGACACACTACAGAGGATGTTCACCACTGGATTAACCTCTGGTAGACACTGCTCCACTGGGCACACTGAGTAAACCCTTTTTACGGCAGTAGTAAATCTGATGCTCAGGAGCATAAACCAAAAAGAAAGCCAAACTCTTATCTCAGGTTGGAAGATGCAGGAGAAGTGGCTTTGCCTGCTGATGAGATACTGTACAAGGTCCACAGTACAGTTCAGAGAGCCAAATTAATCCCAAGCAAATCCGTTCTCTCAGCCTTACAAATACAATCAATCAATTTTCATCTATACTAGCAGAATGTGTTCCTGGAGAAAAAGAACATGGTAAAAAGAGTTGTCTTAAAACAAATAAATCATTAACTACTGAAGCCAGCATACTGCAAGCAGTTACTGAACTTGCCCAGCCAGCGAAAAGCAATAAGCAAACAGCTTAAATGCAGAAAAACAAGGGAAATAGCAGACTAATGTAGTCTGCTTTAATGCCAGAACCATAAATACATGCTAGATGCCAGTGATCTCAAAAATCCTATCCAGTTCTGACCTCGGACATCCTGAAAAACAGGTATGGTTCTTTAGAAGCCTCCCTATGGAGCCAAACACACACACACCTCAAAAGCTCTTCTGCCCAAATCTTAAACAAAAACATACCATTTAGCAGATGGTGATGGTTGTACAGATGGGGAGAGAGAGCTGCAACTGCATCAGGAGACACGAAAGCCCACGCCTCACAGGCTGGTGGCACAGAATCACAAGGGGAAGATGTAGAAGTCTTTACCCTGACCATAAGCTTGCCCACCTTTCCCCATAAAGCCACCTGAGCAGGTGTGGTGGAAGACCTGGTCCTGCACTACAACCTGGTACCACCAGATAAACACAGAAAACAGGACTGGACAGGGCCCCCTCCCCAGTGCTTTGGGGCCCCCCCAAGCACTCCCTTCCCCAGGGCACTGGGAACTGCTCCTGTAGCTCTCCTGATAGTGTTAATCAGTAATAGGCATTTACTGATCTCCCACAGTTTATCACCCAAAATAATCTGCAAAGCGTGGCAAGGAAATGTATTTATTTTCTGTTCCAATATAAGCACAGCATATGGCACTGCCATTCAAGAGTTCCCAGAAATGCCTGCAGTTATCTTTTTCAGCTTATTTTTGAGCAAGAAATCACATGTGTCTAATTGCTTGTGCCTGGGATTGGGCAAATAAAAATATACACTACCTTTAATCCTAAATGATCTTTTCATATGACAGCCTAGAGCGCTGCATTCAGCTAAAGCTACTAAAATGTAACATGGCATAGTGCGCGTGTATTAAAATAAACTGACCTTTTTTGTGGTTAACTAAAATGAATGCAGAATTAAGGCTTTTGTATCTGTCCTTCCTATTCATCCTAAATGCAGGAAATGCACACTGCCAACGCCTTGAGGCGGACAAGAAGGCACACAAAACAAACCTCAGTGCCTTTTCTCCTATCTTCCACCTGAGCTGAGTAAACCTGCAGCAAGCTCACTGCTTTCACACTGCCGGGGTGTCTGTGAGTCCCAGAGTCATAGTGCTGCAAGGGAACACCGAGGCGCTGGCTGCAGGCTCCTGCCCCAAGGACGATTCCACTACACCTATGTTATTCCCTACAAATATTTCTCAAACCTCATCCAGGAAGCCTCCAGCAAGGCCGAGTCCACAATGTTATTTCCCAGTGTTTTGACCATCATTATCTTCGAGAAGTTTTTCCTAATGTTTTATCCAGACTTCCTCCATTGCAGTTTATGCCCATTTTTTCCTGCTCATTTTGATGCCAGATCCAGTGTAAGCTTAAGCTCTCTTACAATGAAACAGTGGCAAACTAAACCTTTTTACCTAGGTATTTTTATACCGCCAACCACCACAACAGGATCTACGTCATCTGAACAACTACTCGGACAAGTAGAACTAAAGAAGCTAAATAAACAATTTCCAGGAAAAATGAGGTAGCCTGAACTTTTAAAGAGCTATAAAGCCTGGCAATTTCTTCATAGATAAATTACTGTGGGCTCTATAGGAAGCTTTTGTGCAACGCCAATCTGCAGAGAGCTGCCTCTTGTAAACTTGCGGCTAACTCAATCCCCAGCACAACTCCTGTATTTACACTAGAGATGAGTTTTACTCTAGAGGTTAAGGATGGATGACTGGATCCTTTGGCATCTGAAAAATCATTTTTTTCCCCCCCACTTCCAATCTGGTTGTTGAACTTTTCTGCCTTTTGCTGCAAATAGCCACTGAAGTCTGACTGATCTAGACCCGTTTCCCTTGCCTTTCTATCCACTGGTAACAAAAACTTCTTCATTTGCAAGTTCTCTGCAAAGCGTCGAGCTGATGGACAAGAATGAACTGCCAGCATCACTACTGGGGCAAAAGAAACCATCAGTCCTGCCAGGACTCTTTTATTTGAGTTAATCAAAAGCATGGGAACATCTTAAACACCAAGAGCAACTCAGAAGCTTCCAGAGTTTCCCAAAAATGATTCTGATCAATGGACCAGATTAATCAAAGAACGGAGAAAGGTTCACAGCTTGCAGCTCAATTACAAGGGTGATTCACTTCTAAGCGCACAAGGCCTTAAAATGGAAATAATCCAAGCAAAGGAAAGGAGCAAATCAAAGCTCTGGGAAGAGCCCTACCAACGCAGGAACAGGGTAAAGACAGGAGTTATTTTTACTCGCTTCTACCTCTCACCCCATAAAAACTGAATACAACTCACAGGGAAGGTGTTTAAGCGAACACCTGGGATTGCAGCACCTCCTGAAGGATAAGGCCCCCCAAATTACTGCCTCATACCAGCCACCCCACTGCCCCTGATGCAGGCAGAGGCATCCCCATGCTCTCACACGGTGCCTCCGAGCCCCTGGAAGGGGCAGCCGGGCTGTATGGAGCTTCTTATGCTTCTTTGCCTTTTGAAAGGTTGCACCAGGGTTTGAGGGCCTGTTCCACCCGTCAGGCAGCAATCTGCCTCTGCTGCTGGGCTCACCGGGCTTTCAGAGTTGAAGCACTCTAAAAAACTTCCCAGGAAAGGTAAGGTTTGGCAGCTGAAAGGAAGCTCTAAGCTGGCGTCCTGCTTTTCTTTTCTGTGCCCCGGAGCTCTTCTGTAGGAGGCTGCATGCACCCCAGTTTGTCTTCAGACCCGCTTCTCTGCTGCCTCTGATCACCACTTATGCACATAGAGGTCTCTCGTAAGCTAACTAGTGGGGTCCTGCTGAGGAAAATCTTTTACTTTAAAAAAAAGGGAGGGGGATAGGGGTGGACCAGAGTCAGAACAAAGCCCTTGTTTAACTTGAAGCCCCAAACGCCTTTCTTTTCTTGTACTGTATGTGCTATTGTTAAGTTTTATCAGAGGAACAGATATTTCAGGAATAACTTCAGAGTTACCACCACAATGATTGATGACCGGTCAAAAGAAACATCCAGAAAGCAATAAGCTGTAAAAAGGGGAATGCACTCCGCCTGGCTCAGGATTGCCTAGCTGCGCCTTTCAAATTTCTTTCATCACATCTGTGCCTGTAAGCTCTGCAGGGTGAGAACAGGCAAGGACTTTGTGAAATATTTGGAGGAGCCGATAGGTAATCCGTATTGCCATCGGTAGCAACCTGAGGATAAAAGATTTAAAGAAATGGAAACACAAGGACTTGGGGGGGAGGGGGGAAAAAAAGAGCAAGAACAGTGAGATTTATGTAAACCCATTGGGAGTGCACTGGAAAGCTCTGATGAAAGACTGAGATTGCTTTGAAAGAGAGTGTATTGAAGAAAAAAGCAAGGGTTGTATACTGGGAGGGAGGTTAGCTGGGTCACTTATCAGTCTGTCCTGATTTTCCCCCTTCTTTCCCTGAAATTGCGCACATGCCATATGAATCTCCCATACCCCAAAGCCTGCTCTTAAGTGAAACATCACACAAAAGGGTGAAATTGTGTGGAATTTGATTAACTTATGGTGCTGCTAGTGCCAAAGCCAAAGGCAGTTTATGTATGAGAGGTTGGGGAGAAAGACCACAGCACAAAATAGACTTAGATTATATGGGGGACACGTCCAAAACCATGCATAGCTAAAAAGCCTATACATCAGCAAGATGTTGGCTTTTACAGGGTCAGCACTCAACTCAATGCCAGCTAAGTAATTGCATGCTACCTACCTATATACACCTTCCATACTTTCAATAGTGCTTTGGTGGTTTTTTTTCTCCAGACTTTGTCCGTCCCTACGCATAGTAGGAACCTTTTCTATTCTGAACCAGACGATAGAAAAGTGAGTTATAGCTATAAACGCCTGCCAGTGAGTACAGCTGGCTGGCTGCTACGTGTCATGGCTCCCCATTACAGCCAGGGGACAGCTATAACCCAAACCAAGTGACTTGCATCCTTTGGAAGAGAGGACATTATGGAAATGCAAACCCTCAGTGCTAGCTTTGGTAAGCTAGTCTATTTTGATAACACCAGAAAAAACTAATAAGATTTCCACTAACACAAGCAATTATGGCTTTAAAAACAGGGGCCAAATTTTTAAAGTAGTTCCTAAGTACAGGAAAGCAAAGAGGCATGCACCATCCGGTACGAAAGCAATAACAGAGCCTCAGTACTGTAAGCCAGATGTCTGAATTTAGTTATTTAAATTACACATTCCCCCCCAAACTTTAGCTTTTGTCTTTTTGGTGCACTTTTCATGCAAAAGCACAAAACTTAGTATTTGTTATATCTTCTTACTGCAGATCAAGCATGCTGCTCATGAGAGGCAGGTACAATTCTTTGCCGTGGTTGTCTTCCATTTTTGCCAGTAATTATCACAGGTTTGTGCTGAAAGACACGTTAACCTCTGGCACTGGCTTTCAGCAATTTTGAGGCTTTTTCCCCCTCACACACACCTCCTTGAGAACAGCAAGCAAGCACCTCCAATCAAACAACGTAGCTTCCAGAAAAGCTTCACCGCACTGTCAAAGCTTAAAGCTGCCTGACACTTGAAGGCAATTTGATCCATTCGCAGCACTCCTGGTTGTTACTAAGCTCATTTAGAGGGAATCAGTTAAGTTCCCATCCTGCCTATTCCACCCAACCCCTCATTAGTTTTGCAAAGATTAAGTTCAACCTGAGCATACTGCAAAAGAATATAAGGCTGCAATCACTTCCTTCCATGATAAGCATGGAAGCCTGTTTCTACAGACAGGTGGAGATGGGCACAGACCTCTGCAGATCCCACTGAGACATCAGTAGTCCTTCAGCCAAACATGACCACTCCAACCAAAACGCAAGTACAGCGACTGATCCTTATGACAAAGCAGGCAGAAGCAGTTTCCATGAGGATAGCTGCAGCAATATAGAGTAGTAAAAGCTAAATCCAGGTGAGGTTTAAATAGTTGTGTTGATAGAGTAGAAAGTGCAAATCCACCTGCATGCAACTCGGCTTGAGATAATTTTTCCCCTGTAAAAATCAAGGACTGCTTGTCATCTCATTATTTGGTCTGTATGCGTGTGATGTTACTTTTAAAAAGAAAAACCCTTCCTCACCAAGACTGGAAGGAAAGTGCTGATAAGGAGTTTGGTTCAGCTTCTATTTATTTGGAGTTATCTCTCTAGTGACAAATCAGCACACCTTCCCCTGTTGTTTGCTATCGGTGTCTCCATCAGCCGATGTCTAACAGCTATGGTCCCAACTTACCAGCTGACTATACGGCACAACAGGAAATCTCAGAAGGTTCTCACTCACTGCCAGACTTCTCATTAAATACAGGGAATTCACATTTTCTTCTGATTTACGGCACTATTAAAAATGATATGAGAAACTTTCTCTTCTTCACAATTTGCCTGATACACCTACAACAGTGTCAAACGTGATGCAACACCACCTTAAAGGCAGTGCCAACCGTGAGCGTAATCCTAGGTCTGCTAAATTCAGAGCACCCCATTTTTGTTCACAAATCTTAGTTATTGAAACAACCCACGTTTTTCACAAAGACGTGTTTCTGCCTAATTCACCAGGAGGAGGCAAGGCTGATTAGCATCGGGATGAAACAGACTGGCTTGAAATGCCAACTGCCCTTTGGTGGGGGACTCTGAGGACTTGAAGCACGGTTTGGAGATAAGAGGAAGAACAGCTTAAAAGGACACTGAAAACCCAGAACGGAATGTGATCAAAACCAAACTTTGCTTAGAAATTCCTCCTGATCCTCAAAAATCTCTCAGCCATCCAAAACATGAGCTCACAATGCCAACTGATCTGTTTGACGCTCACCGATCCCTGGGTTTTCTAAAAGTCACAGGTCTATCAAGCTAAACAACACAGTAAATTGCATTCACATCATGCATTTACGCTCCTCTAGTCTGAGCTGTCTATTGTAAATATAATAAATTTGTACTGACAGTACATTTCAGAAAATGCACACAAAACCCAAGTCACTGGGATTTGAGGTTGCCCCTTAAGCAGGGCTGGAGAAAATTTGTCCTGTGCAAACACAGGTCCAAGCATGGCAGTTGATTCTCAGCATTAATGTGCAAACCTTTACAATCCCTACAGCTGTGCTCAGATCCACATCAGCTCTAGTTTCAAGTCCTTTTTTCAGCTCGTTCCTGCCTTCTTCTCTCAGACCATGAACACGGAGCAGAAGCCAAACCTCTTTGCTGGACGCAGGATGTGGAGGCTTTTCTGCCCAACCACACAGTCCTTCCACCCCATCCCAATCGCCCAAAGACATTAACAAACAACAGAAAGGGCAAATCAGTCTGAGAGCTGGTTTTAAAACCAAATAGCTTGGAAATTACTTCAGTCTTAAATCCAAGTTTGAAGGTCACCTTTATATTACCTTTAATGCTTGCAAGATAAAAAGGGAAAGGTTTCAGAGGTGCTGAGCGCCTACAACTGTCCGTGGTCTGTAACATGTAACGTTTGTGCTCTGAGACTAGAGACGAGCTACTGGAGGTAAGTGAAGCAGGAGAATAAATGCATTAGCAACACATCTACCTTCAAGAAGGCATTGTTCCTTACATTTCCAGCTTACATTAATACATCTCTCTTGCTCAGTTCACGTAGCTCTTTCACAGAGAGATATCATTAACTTTTCAAGAGATACAAAATAGAAGGGCATGCCTTTGAACTTGGATCAGTTCAGAGATAAGGCATTATCTGGTAATAATCCAGGTTTTTCTGAAACTCGAGGGAGCCAACAACTGCTATTACAATGCAGCTGCTTAGCAGAGAATACCGGGCAACACTTACACCTTAACAAAGCATTACATCCATTTTCCTTATTCTGTATGATTCTCCACCGAGTCACATGATCCATTAAAAAAAAAAATGTAGCTTTTACTTACAGACAACTTGTTTACACCAGCTGATATCACTAAAATAATACCTACTAAGGAAAGCACAGATAAAATAGCAAAGGCATCTTACAAGAGCTCCTACAGCACAATTCCAAGTCACGCCCTGAATTTGGGCTACCGGCTGCTGCTGGTGAAGCCAGCAACAAGTGGCTCAGGTGGCTACAGGTCCCTGCTTTCGGATAGGAACCACTAACATGCCTTCACCCTGAGAGCTGGATGCATCACCCAAGCTCAGGGAGGCAACGACTGAAGAGGCGCTGCCAAATTTAGGTCAGCTGGATGTGGTCCTTAAGGCCGCTGTTACATTCACTGCAGAGAATAAGCCACTGGAAGAAAAAAAAAAAAGCTCTTGGTGTATCTCACAGCAGGCAGATAGCCTTCAGCTGTGGGAGGCATTAACATTTAGCCATTTGAAGGCAATGGAGCTGTGACAATTTACAGAGCTCTGCCCACAGGCCTGGGGGCTCTTGCAGGGTTATGTCCCAGACTTTATTTATTTTTTTATTTTTAAGTCCATTACTGCATAGTAATGAAGAACAAGAGCAAATGAATTGTATCAATATAACAGCACTAAAGTGATAACACATGGAAAAGTGCTGATTTGAACTACATAGCAGCACATATAGCAAATGAATTTGTGTACTTTAATCAGCATGGTCAAGAAATACTGAAATGCGAAACAGATGAAGTTATAAAGCCACTTTAGCAGCTGCAGTTCCTCAGAGTTTTCTCAATTATGAAATTTCCAGATATCTGCTTCAACTGTATTTTAAGAAAAAGAAGGTAAATAGATAGTCTGTATTTTCAGGAGTAAAAGAGATTGAGCTTGCAGCTTGATTTGTACCAGAGTTGGCCTACAAGGTTCTTCAGTAATTTCATTGATCAGGAATAAACACATTAAGGTTAACAAGCGTTATGCTTGCTAATCCCAATCTAAACGAAGAGTCAACAGGACAAATCCACTTATTCTCAGAAGGATTTAGTTGTAAATATGTACATTACTGCTAAAACAAATTAGATGTCAGCTCAAATACCTGCAGGATCTATTTTCTTTACTAGTCAGTCTACAAGAAGAATTCAGAAGAGACATAAATTTGTAGTCACTTTGTCAAAAATCCTATTTTCTGTTTCACAGGCTACTGATAAAATCCTCTAACTTGCTCATTCATAAAAAATAAAATAAAATCTTAGAACAGACTCAGTTTATGCTACCCATCCTTTTTCTGAAATGTGAATTCAAACTGGTACAAGTTTGTGCTCTGCTATCAAAACACATCCCCTTAGGCTCCCAGCAATCTGAGGACAGAGCACCCTGTTATAGGGAATAAAATTAACACACCTCAAAAAAACCGCTCACCTTTCCCCGGAAAGTTACCAGTCTCAGCTAAGAGGCAACAATGGGTAACACGCATATTCCCAACATGATTAAATACTAGGAATCGTGTTGAGAGAAATCTCCAAATTTTATTTTATTTTTAATCCTGCTGGTAATCTCTACAGTGGTTTAGATTTACCTGTTGTATTTCCTCTCTGCAATGAACTAGGAGTACACAAGGCCAGGTACTGCTTCTCAGGAGTAAATAGCTGCTAATCTTGACCAGATCATTTGTGGTTGTGATCACACCTGGAAGCCATTACACAGAGTGGGCTCTGTTCAACCATTTGATTTTTCTTGCAGAAAGTGTCTTTTTTAAAAAACAAAAACAAAAAAAACTTGTCGTGTATAAAGCTTTGCAAAATACTAAAACTGGTGGTTAAAAAGGAGTAAACTGCCTTGCCAATGCAGAATTGTAATTTACCTTGACCAGCTTCTACATCTGAAACTAAAACATAGTTCCATTATTCAAAGAATTCTTTTTTTTTTTTTTTCTGGAAAAATAGGAAAGTATGAATCTTATAGCCGTCTAAATGTCATTCTCACTTCTTTCCAGGATGCACTTACTTTGGACTAAAAGATTGGGATTCATCTGATCAGATTTCAACATCTGTATCTGACTTGGTTGTCCAGGCTCCTTTCAAAATCAATGAAACTTAAGCAGGCATGTCTCTATGGCACAATTAAAATCATACCAAAGCAGGCATCTAAAGAAAGTTAAGTAAAGAGCACCTATTTTTCTTGGACAGGCAAACTAACGCAAATGTAGACAACTGCCTCATACATGTATAAAGCCAATAAAATTAAATTCCACTCAGATAAGATCTGTGGTGTACAAAGCATTGCTCATGAAGTGTAATAAAAAACCCACAGTGTGGAACAGCTGTTTTATGCTGCTTAGCCATAATATTTATTCAGGCCTATTCTAAATAGAAACAGGAGTCACCGCTGTGTGCATTAAATCATCTGCTCTCCCTAGTCTGGGTAACTTGAAGCTCTTCTAATATTTTAAAAGAGGGGAGATACCTTGATGAATAACCCATGGGGAAGACAACAGGCCTACTGTGTCCTAACAGCTGATCTCACGAACTTTGCTTAAGAAAAACTGTGTAGTCAATGTGCTGTCTTACAGGTATGCTCTGGCATTAGGGTGACTTACTTCTGAGTCTCGGTATGCTCAGAATATTTCTCAGGCTTCCAAGAGTAAATCCAGAGGAAATCATTTTGGTGTGAGGATGTGAATTTATCAGTTCAGTGAGGTTAACGCTGGCCAGCAGTTGCACAATATTTCCAAAGGGAACACCATAGAATAGGAATCACAGGTGGGCTGCTCTATCCGCTGCTCAGAAATGCTTTCTTCAGTTTGACACTCCTTTTGTACCTATATAGAGACATGTATTTTATACTCCTTTACATATTAATTTTATTTGGAAGGTAGGGAGACAAAATAATGTAAGGTACGTGCCAAAGATTATACAGCTGCAACGTAAAAGCTTGCTGTTTGCAGACTCTAGTCAGACCAATCCCAAATAAAGAACAACAAGAGAGGTGTAAGAAGAATACGTGGTAAGAATTTTGGGGAAAACATCATTTAGGAGAAAAAGATGCTGCACAGTTAGTATGGGCTTTGAGGAGAAACCGTAGAACCAAGTAATGGTAATGCTGCATTCATTCATAGGCAGCATGTTTTGTTTCGTATTAACATCATGCTGCCAGAATACCTTAGAGATATAAAAGAATAAAATTGGTGAGTTTCCTGCATTGTAATTTGTGCTTTTTGACAAAATAATCTTTGATAATATTTTACATCGATTCTGCTTGTTCCTTCCACTCTTAACAGTTATGAGCTTGCTTGGCACGTGGCTCTTTTTGCACTTCCTTGTGACAAGAAGCATAAATACAGAGGCAGCAAAACTGCAATAATCATCTTCACACCTTGCCAACAAAAAGAGCTGGGTTTTTGACTGATGTTCAAAAGGCTGTGCTAACATGCACCTCAGAATTGAGTCCCAAACATATCTGTATTGCTTCCATAATGTTTTATCTATATATCAATGTCATGTTCCCGTGATGGGGAAAAGGTTTGCTTCTTCCCCTGTTCTCTGTGGCTGGCTGAGACAGGCAGGAACCCTCCACGTTGCGCTGTGAGGACAGGGGTCACTTGCATTACTTACAGTGTCTGTAGTTTACACTTTTCAATTAGGAGGTAATCAGCACGTCATTATGACTGAAAATTGTTCGCATGACCTTTGGACCGATTTTCATCTGGTGAATCCCCAGGGGCAGCTTGACTGAAGGAATGACAGGAGAATGAGCTGAGCGAGACTCATGATAAATAAGAACAATTATCACACTTATTATCTGATAAATAATGTATCGTGATTCGCCATTAATCCATCACAAAACACCTACTTCAGGAAAAAGCCTTCAGCCTGACTTCCTTTTGTGTATCCCCACTTAGTGTCAGGTATTTGTGTTAAAGCAACATAAAAGAAGTGTTTACTCAGAAGCAGAGAGCCGCCTCTGCATCCTTGATTATTTCAATCAGGGAGGATGAATTATGGCCCTCGTAGAAGCAACAAATTGATTCTTCTGACTCACCGCTGCATGTTTAAGTACCAGAAGCCCATCACAGGAATAGGCAGTAAACACTCTGATCCTCTAGGTCAGAAAAGATTTCAAACCACTTCACACGTTACAAAGATTATTATTCTTTGTTTTCATGCGTAAATGCACCGAGATAAGTGCAGGAGATAAGGCAGGCAGGGACAGAATTTCTCCTAAATAGGGTAGGTGTAGAAGTGCAGACTTCTGACTCACGAGCAGGGCAGCCTCCGCTGGGAGTTCTCCAGTGACTCCCATCTCCGGCCTGCTTGCTGCTCCCCATCTCACAGGTCTCACCCCTGCCTCAGAGACAGAGCAGGACGTTACGCCGCACACAAGCATGTATTAAGGAAACCAGCACTGATTTCCATAGGGTGCATTCGCTGCTGCCCCACCGTCCGTCACGTTGTAATTGCTGCAGAGATGGGCGGCACTGGGGTATAAAAGGTGATCTCTTCCTAATTTTATTCTGCCTTCATTTGTGAACAAAACCCTTTGCTATCTAGCATCCTAGCTGGACGCCTACATAAAATGTTCAGATTTTGGAGCGAAGTGTCACCATGCATATTAGACACCCAAGCTTAATTGGATTTGCCTGACTAAAGACACAGAAGAAATCAGTACCGAAACAAGCATACAGACCGTGCACTCTTCCCAACCCTGCCACAGTCACCTGGCATGCAGAGGTCCCTTTGCTTGCGTAGTCAGTGCCTGGAGAACAAGCCCAAAGCAAGAACCCACCAGCTAAAGAATTCAGTTCTCTAGCAAAAAATAATACTGCTTGAACAGGAGCTTACCAATGGGTACTTAGCAAATGCTGAATCCATTCAATAAATTCTTAATGTAGGAAGGAAAAACAAAACATTATTTTGCTACATGCTTTCATTGTAGAAATTCCAGCAAGTGGAAATACATGCTAGTCACTGATACTCAGTAAACAACCTGGACTTCTTGAAAATTCACTACCTTTGTCCCAGGATATTTCATTTATTGATTCAGTGCCATTTTTAAAGTGTGTTTTATGTTGTCGTTGTTGTTTTTCCCTTTTATTTTTAGGGAAATGTATTTTTCCTTTTATTTTAAAGGGAAATATTTTTCCCTTTCAAATTATTTCTGCTCTTATATCCTTCAGCCCTGGTCCCCATTATGGTTCTATATTTGAAAGTTCATTTTTAACAGCTGTGCATGTTTGTTTAGACATTTTAGAAGTCTTGTAGAAAGCTGTTCCTATTTTTTTCAGTATTTTCTTCATGCATTTCATAGTATTCCTTTTTCCATCTTCACATATCCTCTTGTGTGCATCTGATCCTCCTTAAACTGTGCTTTACCTTCACACAATAAAAAATAAATAAAAACTTAAGTAAATCCCTAAGTAGCCAAACTATTGGGGAAAAAATAAAAGACTAGTTTTCGCATAATATCACTAGCTGTGAGAATTTTTTTTTCGTTCCAAAACACAGAACTATTTGGCTGTTTCAACTCCTGTATTTTCAAGTCTAACTCAGAACTCAGCAATATTTGTTTAAAGGGATATTTGAACATAAGCCTTCAGGTACCATGCACTTTCAGATAGCTCACACAAAATCAGAGGTAGAAAGGGATTAAAGAGAGAAGGGAAATACTGAGGAAAAGGCAGCAGGCTGCCAGAGAAAGGACCAGAAAAAAGGAGGCTACCAGCAGAGAAAGAGTCTTAAGGGAAATTTCACCTTAAATTTTACTCCGGCATTACCTAGACACAGAAAATGTCCTCACAGCAGTTAACCTGCAAAGTGAGGCTTTCTGATTAATTAGGGATTCCTACCACCACCCCAAGCCTCGTTTTTATTTCTAAAAATCCAGTGGTTCAAAAAATACCAAATGCTATGGTGACAGCTGTACCTTCTCAGTAGTGCCAGTCTTTAAGGTTTCACAGCCAAACATACATAATGTTAAGGACAACAATTATTATTTTTTTTTTGGACCTTTTACTCCTTTGAGCTCCCAGCTTCTTAGAAATCAATATTTTTGGAGCATTAGCTTGCTATTAAACATTTTTCACCAATAAGCCAGCTCAGCTGGAGTTTTTATTTAATGAGCTGTATTAATCATCAATCACCAGGTTTCCTAAAGCTCTGTTTTACTGAAAGAATGACATCTTTATAGAATATTCTTGCCACATTTTCCATGCAACTACCTACGCCAAATGGGCAAACAGATTTTGTGAGAATGAGATAAACCTAGCAGTAAGTCCAAGATGGCCACGTAAAGGTAAGCACTTTTCCCCTCCAAGTGCCTGCTTTCATGTCCATATTCATGCTTCTGTGTTCAGCACTCCTGAAGTTTCAGATTATGGATTTCCCTGGGGTCACTCACGTATGATATTTCTTTCTTTTAAATTTGAGCAAAGTTTATCCAGCCACTCAAGGAAAACAACAGTAAGAAGAATAACAGAAATGTATAATCAGTGCTAGAGGCTGGAAATAGAAATCTGGCAATCACTGGACATCGCTGTGTACAAACCTGACTCTGGTTGTCCTGTTCAGCAAATTCCTTAAAACACGTGCAACTTTATGGATATTCTTATTAGTGTATTCAGCCTCCTTTTTCATCAGCTGTTCCCATTTTTTACAGATGAGACCTTCCTCTTTGCAGGGAGGGCTCCGGAGAAGAGCCAAGGAGCACATTGCACAGTGGAGGGTGTTTAACTATCCAACCATGACCAAGGCATGAGCATACAACCCTGTGGTGACAAATGCAAACAGGCTGCTATGCCTAAGACTGTTGGGAGAATTCGCTCTTCTAAAATTTTCTGGGATCTTTCCCACAGTAAAATAGAAATCAAACGTAGGGTTGGACTGAGAACAATAGGTCATCTTTCAGCAGAAAGAAACAGGTAGAGGTGAGGTAATTTTATCCATGTATTGACCAATGGGGGAAGACGATCAGGAATTTGAAGGCAGACGGCCCTGCCAAAGCAAATGAGCAGGCCCTGGCTGAGAGAGGCATTTCTCCTGTTGCTCCTTGCTTGTAGTGCCATTATTCTCGCATTAAAATCCAGCAGGGGAAAATACTGAAGCAGAATGAAACAGACGTAGCTAAGAGGCAAAAAGGAGGAATAAAAAAAAAGGTTTACTAGGAAAACATGGTCTAGTAGAGCACTAAAATCTGAGCAGCTCTTAGGCAGGGCACCCTGCATCTCCGGGGAAGCGCTGTGCATCGCGAGTCCTGCCGTCATTAATGGGGTTCAGCTGTAGTTGGGCTCATAGGATCTGACAGCGCACAGCAGCTCGCAGGAAGTTTTCAGCACCCGAATAGTCACGCTGGGAAGTAAAGTAACAGAGAGCTTGAAACAGCTAGCATTTTCGGTCTGCCTTACATGCCCATGCACACAAATAAGAAACGCAACAACACAGCGAATTAAATGCTAGAGATTATTTGCATAAAACAAAGAAGTGATCAGACAAATGGTACGAAGAAAAAAAAAAGATTGGAGTGTATAAAATCAGGATGCAGGTGCTAGAAGGATCCCACAGTTTTTAAAGAGCTAGTACAAGAAATTGCTAGCGGCAATGACTTCCTAAAATCTTTGAGAACGGGCCAAGTCTCAGAAGGCTGCAGTGAAGGAAACAAACCGCCAGTCTTTAGGAAGGAAAACTCAATAACCTAAAAGACCAGAAATTAGAAACTCACATTCTAGCTATCAACAGATGAGCAACTGCAAAATCTTTGAAGTATGTTGGGGAAAAACAGAGCTAACACTGAACAGCAAAATGTAGGAAATGTCAGGCAGGGAGCAGTAACACGAACCAAGATGTTTAGCAATGCACGCTACCACCCTGGAACCTGCTGGAAGAATCTGATCTGTAACATCTAGTGGGAGGTGAAATTTTCTCCTGCGCTAAGGATCCAAGTTTCAGAAGTAACAGTCCTTGTTTTTCACATTAGCGCAAAATAACAATGCGGGGACCAGTGAGATCATATTGTATTTGATTTTTTTCCTATATGCCACAGTAAAAGAAATTAGACAGTGTAGTACCTCAAGTCCAAACACCTACCATGGTTATGTACAGTCAAAATCCAGTCCAGTTCTGGTGCTCCTTTACTGCTTTACTAAAATGTATCTCCTCTGCCCAAAACCATTCCCTTGCTGTCACATTTACGTCACTTGCATTGCTAAAAGTACTATCATTCATTTAGATAGAAAATATTTATTACCGAGAGCAAAAATTTCTGCCCTCAATCTCCTTGTCTTTCTGCTTATACTCAAGTGATTGAACATAATTAGATTATTTAATGATTTCGATTTTGAGTTACTTTTGGACATGCCACTACACTTCCATTTTCATCCCCTTCAGAATTAATGATGCCGGACAGCTGGCAATGCACCGAGCTGCTGAGCCAGCAGAGGGAGCAAAGAAGGATGGGTCATTCTCTCAAACACTCTACTGTTAATTTGAAGTTTATTTTCAATTAAAATTGGAGGGAGAAAGGGGGGGAAAAAATGGAAATTTGCATTTAAAAAAAAAAATCTAAAAACTATAGATTAGAGGACTGCATTTTATCCTCTCTTATAATGGAAGGAGAATGAAAACGAGCTAAAAATGCAATCAATTTCAGTAAGACCAGGACTTTGCCTTACCTACTCAGAAGCTAATCACAAAGGAGGAAGATTAATAAGGGTAGTGGCAATTTCAGTGACCCCAGACAAGTAAATACAATCCTGTGAGCTCCCCCTGTGACCCTGCTGGGGAGGGGATGCCTTCAGCATCTCTCTGCTTCAGTCTGAACTTGTAAAATTAGAGAGACATAAAATCTGGTTGCTCTGTAATAGTTGTACTGGGGAAAATGTGTTCTGATTGTCATGGGCTCAAACATTGCCATCTGGGGAACTGCAGGCAGTCCTTAGCTCAGATGGAGTTGCCCTTCAGACTGCAACCACTGAGGAAACCAAACAGGATTTGGTCACCCTTTCCAAAGGGGATACAATTTAGGGGAGCAGAAAGGGCTGTCCTGGCACCACAGGATTAGTAAAGGAACAAGCTGCCTCACCCAGACCTTCGCAACAGGCTGTGCAAGAGCACAGGCACGGACCAGAATGACGATGGCTTCTCCAGCATCTGATCAGAACTGCTCAGCTGCTAGCACCAGGGTTTGAAACGCTGCTGCTAACATACGTTACTTGCAAGCCGAAGCTGATAGGCAAGAAATTAAACCTGAAGGGATCCTTCTGCTGATGCTAATTGTCATCAGCTTGCATTTCATTAAATGTCATTCATTTGCATTTTGTGGCACCGCATTACTATACTTACCCCGCCATTAACAGCAGAGCCGGGGTGTGACAGCAGAGCAGCCTCCTGTCCTCTCCACCTGCTGAGAAAAACCCCGTGCCACACAGGCTGGGGGAGCTGGCACCAGGGAGAGCAGCAGCCAGAGGTTTTGCAGTAGCCTCCATGTAGCAAGAGTCTCGGTACACAGTGGCTCTGGGTGGGTTTTTGCATCTTGAAGCACTACAAGTGACGATGCTGCAACCAGTTCCTTTTCTGGCCTCGCTGACTTTTTCCTCTCTAGCGTCTTTTATCCTGCCTGTCAGCCAGCTTGCTCTGCTCTTAGCACAACTTTTGACACACACTCAGCCCACAAAGCTGCCCAAGCCAGGCGGCTTTAGGAAAAAAAAGATGTGAAACTTACAAACAACATCCAATAAATCACCGTATTATTTTAACCAGCCCTTATGGCCAAACAGAATAGATGGCAAGTCTGAGATGCAGCGCATTTGGGGGGCATTGTTTACACAACTCAGTTACTCGGAGCAGCTCCTGGGTTGCTGCTGCAGCCTCGAGGTTACACACTGCTGGTTTTCTATGACAGCTTAACAGATCCACAAGGAGGCTGGAGGAGCAGGGCAGCCCCAGCTCAGCCCCTTGTCCCACCACGTCCCACCTCCTGCCGGCCTGTGCAGGACTGCCACGCACCTGGGGCCGGGCTGGGAGTGCAGCTGCAGCCACACACACAGCGTGACTGCAGTGGAGTTGCTGCAGCTGGAGGCGAAGAAGGGGCTCCTCTGAGTATCATCTGTCATCCGTGTTGTCGCTACGGAGCTAGGATGATCAGCTCTATCAAAGACCCCTCTGACATCCTGGAAACAGCTTAATGCACTCCATCAGTTCTGCAAGAGATACGTTTTGAACAAAATTCAAAGGGGCTGGGAGCACACTCGGGTTAAGAAGAAGCCAGAAGCTTTCCACCTGCTGGAAACCAAAGGTCATCAGATAAACACGGCACCAAATGCAGCCACAGACACAGCCCCCCACACACACGCTCCCTCACTCCCCCTCCCCTGCCCTGCCTCGCTCTCATGTCAGTGTAAGTAATACCCAGGCACCACAGTAAAACTGATCCCAGGCACGCAGAGCCTGTACTGCTGCCTTCTGCTTTGCAAAATGAGCGTGGCACTGCAGGAGCTTCTCCTCACCCTGTACCTCACCCATCTGGGGTAAGTGAACCATGCAGACGAAACCTCCGGTTAACAAGCTGGAGCACACTTATTTTCCATTCTTTGGCCTCGAGAGGTGCATTTCAGGCCACTTTGGTCCTCCAAAAGCAATGTTTTGTTGGCCCTAACTGCTGCTTTCCATAGTGAAATCTTTTCCAGAGGAACATAACTGTTATGCCTGTAGTGTTACAGGCATCTCACTTAGAAGCACAGGCCCAGCCCTAGCATCACTGGAAACCTCAGCCAGTATTCTATTTTCTCCCCATTTTTAACAACAGCCTCTACATTACAAGTATCTGCTGCCTTCCAGAAGTGTATTAAATGATGCAACAAACTCATCTCATTTTCATTCCAACTGGAATTAAAAACCAAGGGATTTTAATTATTGATTCATTGTTGGTCTGTTATTCTTTAAAAACTTGCAGCCCTGTGCATGTTTGTTCTTGAAAGCAAGCTCTGCCTCCACTGAGCAGCTGCAGGATCACACGCTGTGGGAAACCTCTCACACGGTGTTTGATGTACTGTACCACAGCTCTCCTGCTTCTGATTTAGCACCTTTTCGTAGGATTTATGTAAGTTGTTCTTCGTTGGTAATGTTCTTATGTTTTGGAGGAAATTAAAAATCAAAACAAAGCATGAAAACTATTTGAAAGAATTTAGAGCAGAAAATTGTTTTGTTTTAGAACATATGGCAATCACAAAAGGAATTTTAATTAAGAGGAACAAAAGAAACAAGAGGGCTGACCTTTCAAAACTGGAGATCAGTAATGAACTTCAGCACCAGACATTTCAACGACCTCAACATGTTCAAGTCACGTGTCCCAGGTTTATGCACCAAGAGTTTCATACCCCAATCATTGCAAAAAGCCAGGGTTAGACCCTCTGCTAGCATCAATCAACTGGTGAATGCAGATTGCATTCCCTGTAGCCATACTGGCTAACACAAACCGATAGCCTCATCCTTAGATTTATACTGTTGTACAAGCTCTGTTTCCTCCGCCAAATCAATAGGCTGTACAGTTTATTTTCACAAGGGTTAGTTTCCACTTAAGAGTTCATGTAATGAGATGGACATGTTAAATACCGAAGAATATGAACAGCACTGCGAACAACCTCAATTGCCCCCCTAGGCTTAGAGACTGTTTTTGAGGATTTGCTATATGTGCTTCCAAGACCATGGAATTCAGGTGTAGGAAAAACAGAAACTCATTTTATATTTTGGAATACAAAAAAAAAAAAGAGGAAAGCGCTCATAACTCTCACCATAATCAACAATTACGATGATCTTTTAACTAGTCACCTCTGTTTTACTGACACACACAGGAACTACAACTGTACCTGCCACAACCTAATACCAGGATTTGGAAACCCTGCTAGCAGACTCAACCAGCAGATGCAATCATCCATCTTGCCAACCTTTTTTCCCCTGAAAGTCTCCTAGTTACAGCAGCATTTTACTCTGCAAGTAAATTAGTCTGCTCAGAGCTCCATGTTGCTGCAGCTAGCCTATTTCCAGTATCTAAGCTTCCCAGGTGTGATGTGTTTATACTGCATGAAGGGCTAACCTTGCCCTCACACAGTTTCTCTTTGACATCAGCTTTGTAGTAAGGGATAGCAGTCTACTTCTGCCTCACACTACCTTCTGTGGCCAGTAAGGAAAGCAGTCTTTACTCTCCTCTTGACTCCAGCGTCCTCTCACATTTCTCACCCATCGTCCCTGGAGAAGAAAGGCACCTAGCACATTTGAATCAATCCCCCATAGCTATTGCTTCCTATCACAGGTATGTGGTCCAAGGCATAATGTCATCCTTAAAGGTTATGTCCATCCTGTTCACTTTCTTTACGGGGGAAAGAAAAAAAAAAAAAAAACTTTTTATGTTTTTCTCCTAAGAGGGAAAATGACCTTTCATTGCAGAAAAACATACTAGCTGCACCATTAACGCTGAGGAGTCAAGTCCTCGCTGCTTTGATTGAAGAACTGTGCAAACAGACGTCCTCCTCTCACTGCTGTAAAACTGGAATGCTGCATTTTGTGGTATTTACATTAGTTGCTGTCAGTTGCACTTAATGCAAACCGTACATATGCCAGTTACGGTACGTTATAAAACTGCCTTTCACTTAATAGAAGGAACCCTTTCCACCCAACAGGCATGACATTTAGTGTGTCACATCAAGGGATGCCAAACATTGTCTGCCATCAAAGGTTTCAATAACAACATATGTACCTATAGCTCAAGTAAGCGTACATGTTAAAGAAAAGCTTTTAATGACATAAGATATGCCATCCTTATAAAAATACCTCATTGCCTTGTTTTTGACACTCAGTTTGACCGATATAGTTCATTAGTACTTAAGTTGCGCTGTACAGAGATGTTCTTCCCACTCCAGACAGGAAAGATAGCAGGGTTTGGCCAATTAAGCCATTTCAATAGATGAAAGTCTTTGATTGTCTCCATACGTGTAACAGCAGATCTTTATTTCTAAAATAAAGCTCTGACTATATGAAGGGCCAGGGAAATCTGTTTCCACCTTCCTCAGTTTCTTGTCTTTTTTTTTTTTTTGGACAGAAAACAGAGGATTTGGAATAATGAATCATCATTTTGATTGCAATGACTAGCAGTAAAGAGAAACTGATACTATAGATTACTGCAGCGATCCACAAGTACAGGGTGTGCTTCCACTTGGCTTTGGTTTAACATGTTAAACTTTTGAACATTACCCAGAATATACAGACTACTTTACAAACATTAGTCGTAGAATATTTGGGGCCAGAAGGGACCTTAAAAGTCATCTACTTCTAACCCCCAACTAATAATAAGCAGGACATTAATGGTGGGTATTAACCATACTTTTCTGCTTTCTGAAAAATAGAGAGTATCTAGGTACCACAGATGATCCCTGAAGAAACCCAGGCATTCCTGGAGTACCTCTGGACTTGAAATTCATGCAGACCACTATTACCCACTGCTGTCAAACATCTGCTTTCAGTGCCGTGCAGCTGGGATGAGTACTGATGTAGTGTCACACAGACAGAAGAACACTTTTGTACTAGCTGCTCCCTATGAAGTTATGACGTTGACAATTTGGAAACCATAGGCATAACACCTCTTCAGTATTCCTTTGCACTACTAGTACATAGTAGTGCAGTAGATACTTTCCTCAATAAAATGCCTCAAGTCCCGAGCATTATTACTTACTCAAGCGGGGAGGGTCTGTATGGTCATCTGTTCATTCACTGGGATGTATGTCAAAGCGATTGCCCTGCATTATGGAGCAAGCCTGACTTTGTGTCTTAGAAAGTTCATTTTTAAATGCATGTCTTCAACGACACTTGCCATGATTACCTCCCCCCCAGCCCAAGTAATCTGCAGTGACTAGCACAGTCTTTGAAACAGGCAAGAAACTGAGACACAAAGACAATACAATATTAGGGAATCAATCTTGCAGAAAAAATGTAAAAGTCAGTATTAATAACTTCTGTAATGTTTTCCAGTTAAAGATGGTCAAATGAATAGCTAAGCTGGCATTTGAAATGCAGGGTACAACTCTTGTTGCTCGGGTTTGGCATTCAGATGTTTATAATTATAAGCCAGTCATACTTAGTCTCTTACAGAGACGTGGCCTTTTCTGCCCTGTTTCTCAGAAAAGCAGAGTGTGAGTATCTGCACTACTACTGAGCCTGCAATACAGAGCCAAATCTTGTCGGCTTTAATCAGACAAAAGCCCTAACTCCCAGAGTGGGTTTACCTACACAAGAACGGGAACCTTTAGCTAGGAATATCTAAGCAAAAGCTTATTGTTTGAAATTCATTTCAACAGAAAATGCCTGGAAACATCCTCAATGTACCTCAACCTCGCATTTTCTTTGTCAGGCAGTTATAAAGGTAACACAAGCTTCAGCCTGGCCAAAACACCATGCAATTCAAAAGCATTGCTCTGCATGTCACCAGGTAAAAGGATGAGGAGTACCATCGGGCTAGGATGCTGCACACACACTTTATTTAAGTCCATTATCCACAACCATCAGCAAATGAAGGTCTCTTGCAGGGAGGCCAAAGACCCTGGAAGATGGCTCCCAGCCCGCTTCTCAGTGCTGGAGACAGAACCCAGGCTTGGGGATCAAATCATCTAGGTACCCTGGGCAGTCCCAGGCACAGGAGCATCCCAACACCTCTACAGTCATTAGAGGGCTTCCTGCATTACTTTTGTCCAGGACAGAGGATTTGTCTGTCAACTATCTCTCAAGCTGCAGCTGTGGGTGCCTGCCCACTGCTGCAGGCCTGCCATAATACCTCCATCCTCAATGGTGGTTTGTTTTTTTGGTTTTTTTTGTTTGTTTTGTTTTTAAGAGAAGAAGCCCAACTAAGATAAGTCAACAAAGGCAAGAAACTCAACTTCCCTTAGTGATGTTTACACCCTCACTACATCACCTACCCCTGCACACCAGTACCACCAGCACATCTCCATTTCCACACCCCTTCCCATCACTATCATAGGCAGGTACACACCACCTTCCCTACCCCTCAGCTTTACCTAGGAGAGACCAAGATCAGGTAGCCTTTTACCACCCAGATTTACTCCACACACCCAATCCACCCAGCTCTCCCTCCAGCAAGAAGCCCTCACCCCTACCCCAGCCCTGCTGCCCTAAGCACCGGCTGGGCTGAAATAGGGCCTGGGCCAGGTGGGGCTGGTCAGGGCCATCAAGGCCTGCTGGGCAGAAAGCTGCAGGCTGCAGATGTGGTCTTCCTATCCATATATATATACATATACATACATAAATACGCACACACACACACACACAAGAATTAAAATTAAATCTCACTTTACCTTCCTGGCTGCCCTTTGATACTTCCAGCAGGGCAGAGGGACACGACTGTGTTGCTTGGGGCTGTCTGTCCTGCCGAGGGTCTTCTCACCTCAGGTGGCAGGCGTCTGAGGAGGGCTGAATGCTCATGGCAACCTGTGCTAAGCTTCAAAACACCCTCAAATCACCCTCAAAACACTGTGTGTGTTCAGCAGCCTGGTCTGCTGCAGCCAGGGCAGGTGATAAAAAGACTACGGCCTGATCTAGCAATGCATGAAATGGTGCTTCACAGGCCTACCTGTTTTCCAAATATATTAACCTGCCCTGATAGCCTCCCTTTTCTAAATAAATATGCTGCCTGATGTGCCCTTACTTGCAAGCTGGTGACAGGTGCTTAAGCTGGACAATTATTGCGTGAGAAGGACGTAATTAACAAAGAGTTGTCATGTTTGGAAATCTGTGATTCAAAGAAGGAACAAACAGGTGGCTAAGCCACTCAAATAAGTGGCTTGTTCAGGTCATTACCAGATCAGCCTTTGTTTGGAGGTTCTTTGGTGCCCCATCAAAATCCCAATGAGTGCCATTTACATTACATCTTTTGTGGGGCATTGTAACAAATGCTCATTTATGCCTAGAAAGCAATAGCTTCATTTCTTGCCTCATGGAAAAGCAGATGAATGGAAGGATACTTCTGCAGAGCAGAGAAGATTATCAGGGGTTTAGTGACTGCTGAATTTTGCATTTACCAAAGCACATCCTGAGACTCTGGTAGAATGCTTTAGGCTAAAAGCGGGACTTTCAGATCCTAATATGGAGCAGACAATGGGGTGGCAGGATAAGGGAGAAGGGAATTGTATTAAGCATGCAGATCAGCTATCACAGATCATCCCTACAGCCAGCACGGGAGCACAGCTACCCAGCGCATCGCAAGCAAAAGGCATTTCAAAAGCAGGAAATAAAAACCAAAATGAATTCAGAGAATCCCCTGCACCAAGCCAGAGTGCAAAGCCTGCTGCCTACAGCACTCATCCTGCAGCTCCCTGTGGGGAGAGGAGAGGAAGAGCTGCGGATTCAAATCGCTCAGGGATCCTGTCCTGTATTTCAGGAATCAGGGAGAAGACAGCTTCTGCTCATCTAAATGAGCTTATGCTTACACCACACTGTGAGCAGGTGGATGTTTAGGGAATGCTTTTGTGACTGGTCAGCCATGCTTACCAGAAAATATATGCATTTTAGCCTACCATTGGTGGTTTTGCTGTTTTTTTTTTGTTTGTTTGTTTGTTTGTTTTTGGTGTTTGTTTGGTTTGGTTTGGTTTTTGCCAAAAAGCATCCTGACAGTGTAAGCATTATTCCAGCTAAACAATGCTTTTCCAAAAGCCTTAAATAAAATAAAGATTTTGCTGGAAATAGCATGAGTAGCTCTTACTCTCTAAGCATTTATTTTCTGTGGTGGAATCCCAATCCATCTCTAGCAGTCCTGCTATTAAGAGAAAAAAAAAATTAATTTGAAGCTAGTCACTTGGTCCTTCCTCAGGTTTTGGTGAAGGAAGAATATTAGTCAAACAGAAGAGAAATGACCCCAAATGGCCCCTACTATTCTCAGCAGGCTGGACAGAGGTAGCAAACACAGCACAAGCCCCCTTTCCATCAGGAGGTGAAGCCATGCTGTGCTAGCCAGACTTATTCAGCAAGGAGGCAAAACTTCTCTCTCACTGGCCCAGTCTCACCCCTCCCAAATAAACAACAAATGGGGGCAAGGGGGACAGCAGATGTGATAGACAGTCCTGTCTGTACCCAAGCACAAACCATGGAAGAACATCTAGGAAAGAAGAACTTTCCCTCGCTTTGAGAAATAAAGACACCAGAAGACAGCAAAAACAGAAAAAGGAGAGAGATTCTAATATCAGGAATCACCACCGGCATCCAGTATCCTCACTGAGATAGAGGAGACAGCCTTTCTCTGGGAAATTTAAAGTCCAGACTGTAGACATTTTTATCTGCCACTTTAAAAATGCTTTTATAGTGTGTGTCAGGTATTTTTTGCTCTCTCCCTGTCATGTGCGATTGCAACACCAATGGAAAAAGGCCCTACCTCCATCTTGGATTAATCCAAGTGGCATTTCGCCTCTAGTATTTTTATATAGATACTGTCAGTCACATCAATTTTAAAATCTCGTTTTAGTCAGGACAGCCTTACAAATGCTGCCTGACTTCCCTGGAATTGCCCGCAAGTATCTATATTTACTCTTATTTCCCTGATGTTTTTTGTTTATTTGTTTGTTTTACAACCACTCTTCCCTGTAATCTGACTGGCAAACCCACAAAGCAAGCAGAGAGCAAAGAAGCAGGCCCTAGAAGCTACAAAGTGGGGAATAAGTCTAAATATTTCAATTTTAAAATCACTTTTCCTCTAAATGCCCTTCAAGCTTTAGATTTACCTTCTAGAGAGCTCGATCTATTTTTAGTTCACAGGGTCAGGAGACCTTTCGTTGCCAATTGCTAGATGGCCAACAGTTCAAAAGCTATTGACCAGCTAGGAGAGCAATAGTACAAAACTGTTTTAGGTCTCATGACCCTGTCTCAGCCAAATGGATTGTTTTTGAGAAGCTCTAGGGATAATAAATTATATAGCCAAATAGACACATTAAAACACTTTGTCTGCACAGAAGACCAGAAAGTGCGGTGGTGATGATAGGCCACGTTTTAACTGTATAATGAGCATAGGTCAGATAGTGGCTTTTAATTTACTTAGAGCGCAGTCGTTTGGATGTTAAGACCTCAGTTCCTCCATCAGGCAAGGGAAGCTAAAAACACGACTCTGAAATCTCCTCACAGCTTAATCCAAGTGAACTCACTTCACACCATTTACCTCCCTTACAATTAATTTTGGGACAATGTCAGGCAAATAAACATACAAATAAAAACAAAGCATTGCACTATTGCAGCAGTCCTGTGGCAAGGCAAACCTCTCTCAAAGAGAGAGGAGAACAAACAGGAAGGGCTACTAAGGGACTAACAAAATAACAAAGCCTCATTTTTTAGCAAATCTCCTACGAATTTGATATAAAGCCACAAGAAGAAAGGAAGGAGCCACTGATAACAAGTTGCACAATGCAGAGTTTCTTGCATCGTAAAACCAAGACTTGAGCACCCGGTGCAGAAGCGTAATGGCGTGTGCTGTCTCTCTGGAGCCAGGGCAGTTCTCCCCAGCTCCAGGATGAGTGAACAGGACGGCAGCTGAGGAAAAGGATAAGGTAGAGGGAAGAGCAGTCTGACAGAGAAGGTATAGGATGTGCTGCGGTGGCCTTGGGTGCCGCTCTGCCAGGAGAATGCTGCAAATGTCATCTCCTAACCCTTGGAGTAGCCTAATTAACCCTGCAGAGCTTTCTGAAAGAAACAGAAGAGGAAAAGCAGAATGGTTTAATGACCCATTAACCAATTGATGTGGGTTTATATTTTAACTGAGCTTAAGGCTTGTGAACCGAAGCAGAAAAGAACTTTGTTATTGGCTTGGCCCAGCCTTTGCCAGAAGGGGTCAAGTTCATTTTTCAGACTTTGAGAAAGTCTGAGATAGCATAAAAAGGAATAAAAAAAGAAATTAAAAGGAAAGAAAACCCTTAAAGAAAAAGATTCTGTTAAGGAAAAGCCATGGCCTTTTCAATTTCTCTGAAGTTACAAAGCACCCCTTAATGTTCTTCAGTCCCTCCCTTCATGCAGCTCAGGGTACTTGTACCTGCGTCACTGCCGTAGTGGGGCACAGCACCTGAAACAAGCCACTACAATTCTTTTTTTTTTTTTTTTTTTTTTTAGTATTTCTTGCTGTGGACTCACAGCAGCTCCCTTCAAGGAGCAGAGTCCTGTGAACCCTTTGAGTTTGCTGACAGAAATTCATTCTGCATCCATAATGCCAGGCAGCTGCAAGCGATCCTAAAATCCACTTAGTTCACACATCATTAAAAAAAAAAAAAAAAAGGATTATTAGCTTAAATATAGCTTTCCAGGTTAAGGCACATTAAATGCCAGCCTAAAGAGTTTTATATTGACAGTGACAGCAGGATTTCAGTCCCTAGAGCTGGGTGTAGGTGTTTGGCAGCTCAAGACAATCAGACAGATGTCTTCTCCTTCCCAGCCTTTAGTCATCCATGTACCTCTGCTAGTTTGTTATTCTAGGCAGCTGTCTATTTTACTGGTATGACAAGGCTTGCATAAGCCAAGCCACTTAGATGCATACTTTATCCATTTTCCCCAGGACTAGTTTTGCTCTAACACACACAGAGTCAGTTTGTTTTATCAAATCAGGAAAAAAATAAATAAAAAAAAAAACTCCTAGACATCAGGAAAAATACACAAAGGAAGTCCCACAGAGCATGTGCGTCAGAGAGCAAACAGTACATCCCAAATTTGTCTTCTGGAACAGTGAAATCATAACCAGAAACTCTGAAGCTCAAAGACATATTTGGATTTCAGCCTCAACATATGGACCTACATAAGGTCACTAAAGCAAGCATCTGAACAGAAAATGCCTCTCCTGCAGCTTTTCTGCATGCAGTTGACATATGTTTTTTTGATGGGACATGTTCCCTCTTGTTATTACAAACAGCATCAGGACTATCTGTTACTTCTATAGTAGCTGTAACTCCACTGATTTCGGAGGAGACACAGTGTATAAGCAACACTGACAAGTCCAGAGTTGCCTGTTTATTTTTATTGGCCCTAGCCTCTCCGTATAGACAGAAGATGTAATGAATCTGTCATCAGTATTTACTCATCCCCCATCATCCCCATACCTCAACACCTCATAATCTTTAATGTATTTGCCCTCACGCTCTCGGAGGCAGTTTTGTTGTTTTTAATCTCACAGGTGAGAACTCGAGGAGAGGGATGCACACGGGCTTGGACTCTCATTCTCTCTTTAACTCAGATTCCCCATTTGTAAGTTACAGACAGAACCCCTTCAGAAACCTGCAGCAGATCAGGGTTTCAAGGCTGTTTCCCAGCCTGGCCCAGCAGTCACAGGTCTTTCCCCAGTTCCTCATGCAAATGCTGTCGCAAGATGGGGAGCTACTGCCCCAGCCCCTGGGCAAGCACGAGCACCAAGCATCAAGCACCAAACACTGAGCATTTC
Organism: Anser anser; assembly: GCF_964211835.1. Classification (NCBI taxonomy): domain Eukaryota; kingdom Metazoa; phylum Chordata; class Aves; order Anseriformes; family Anatidae; genus Anser; species Anser anser. The sequence goes on along the minus strand of NC_139724.1, from coordinate 38,366,567 downwards.
TGCTACTCGGAGGCAGGAGGGGCTCAGGCTTCACAGCACATTTCCCCACAGATCCATCTCAGGCAGCACTGTTATTAACTGTTAATTCCCTACAGCACGCCTGATGCTGTGCAAAGGGGATGGCTGTTGAAAGGAAGCTGACTTCACACAGTGAATTGATGTGGTTTTCGTCCTTTACCATCTCCCTCTCTTGCTTTTTTGTCTTTTCAGTCAATCAGAATTCTTTAAAACTCCGTGTGAAAAGTAAATAACCAGCCCCAGCTCATTTCACCTCCTAACACAAGCTGTAAATAACATATTCCCAGTCATTCATATTCTGTGACTTGAACTTTATGCTGAAGGGGGTTATGTGTGTTAGCACTGGAAACATATCTCTAAGGCAGGCTGTGCCTAGTAGTTAATAGTTACGTGCTGCATACCTGGGCTGAGGAATCATTATACCCCCTGTGAGCAATTCAGTATTTATATATAATGATCTCATTACCAGGCAGCTATTCCAATTTTATCTAGACTTTAATATTTCTTGAAGCAAAAAGCATACAAAGGGGGTTCAAAATGCCAACTCAATCAAACTCCATATTGATGGACAATTACTCAGCTGCAGGTCAGTATAAATAGAAAAAGGAAAAGGACTATCCTCCAACTAGACTAAGCTGTCTTACCTTGCTTGACTGTCTCAGTCTGTATGTTGGACTGCCACCAGCCGCCTCCACAACGTGGTACCTATGTGAGCTGGTAACGTTTAAACCAGAGCCGATGCAACACCACTGCTTCACAGGATGCTGTGCATAGATTCTCCTTCAATTTCCGTCTATGTTGTCTCATCTCCCACCTCACTTATCCTCAGAGCTTTACGCCCAGTCTTTGTATAATTTTAGAATCAGAGAATCGTGGAATGGCTCGGGTTGGAAGGGACCTTAAATATCATCCAGTTCCAGCCCCCTGCATTGGGCAGGGATGCCACCCACCAGACCAGGTTGCCTGTCCAGGTCCAGCCTGGCCTTGAACACCTCCAGGGATGGGGCCTCCACAGCTTCTCTGGGCAGCCTGTGCCAGGGCCTCACCACCCTCCGAGTTAAGTATTTCTTCCTAATATCTAATCTGAATCTCCCCTCCTTTAGTTTAAAACCATTCCTCCTTCTACTATCACTATCTGACCATGTAAAAAGTTGCTCTCCATCTCTGTTATAAGCCCCCTTTATGTACTGAAAGGCTGCAGTGAGGCCTCCCTGGAGCCTTCTCCTCTCCAGGCTGAATGTCCCCAGCTCTCTCAGCCTTTCTTCACAGGAGAGGTGCTCCAGCCCTCTGATCAATCTTGTGGCCCTCCTCTGGACCCGCTCTAACAGGTCCCTGTCTTTCTTGTGCTGGGGGCCCCACACCTGGATGCAGCCCTCCAGGTGGGGCCTCACCAGGGCAGAGCAGAGGGACACAGTCCCCTCCCTTGGCCTGCCGGCCACCCCTCTGTTGCTGCAGCCCAGGATGCAGTTGGCCTTCTGGGCCACAAGTGCACACTGCTGGATCATGTCGAGCTTTTCATCCATGAGGACCCCAAAGTCATTCTGTACAGGGATGCTCTCAACTAGTTCTTCTCACAGTCTTTTCTCGTCTGGGATTGCCCCAGCCCAGGTGCAGCACCTTGCACTTAGATCTGTTGAACCTCATTAGGTTCACATGGGCCCACTTCTCAGACTTGCCCAGGTCCGTTTGGATGGCATCCATTCCTTTTGTGGTATCAACTGCACCACTCAGCTTGGTGTCATCTGCAGACTTGCTGAGGGTGCACCCAATCCCACTGTCTATGTCATTGATAAAGATATTAAAGAGCACTGGTCCCAAGACAGACCCGTAAGGGACACCACTCATCACCAGCCTCCAGCTGGACATTGAGCCGCTGATCACAACACTTTGGCTGAAGCCTTCCAGCCAATTCCTTATCCACGGAATGATCTGCCCTTTAAATCCATCTCTCTCCAATTTAGAGATCAGAATGTCATGTGGCACCATGTCAAAGGCCTTACAGAAGTCCAGGTAGATGACATCAGTCAGTCTTCCCTTGTCGATTGATGCAGTCACTCCATCATAGGAGGCCACCAGACTGGTCAGGTACAATTTGCCCTTGGCGAAGCTGTGCTGTTGTTTTTTTGGATCACCTCCATGTCTTGCATCACCTCCTTGTCTTGCTGGTGCCTTAACATTGCTTCCAGAAGGATTTGTTCTGTGATCTTCCCAGGCACAGAGGTGAGGCTCTTTTTATTTATTTATTACTATTACTTTATTTTTTTGTGGATAAACAAAAATACCTGATATTCCCAGAAGATCCCCCAGCAGTCAGCCCAATCAGGGTCTTTACATTTGTAATCTACTGCCTTAGACCCACCTCTCTTGGTACTAATAATTAGGCTCATGCTGTTTCGCTTGCATGTTCTCTACACAAACTTCCCACAGGGAAGCAGGCCCTTTTTTCCCATTCTCCCCTCACATTACTATGTCAGTCATAAAGGCTGGCAAGCTCTGTGCATCATATTTTGCCTTCATTTTGCTCTCCTTGCTTGTGCATAGCCTGTGATGAAGACTGCAACAAGAGCACCGCATGGCATGAACAGATTCATTTTAGTGCCGCAAATAGTAATGAGAAGAGGGCTGGGAATTAATCCTGTCTCGCCGTGACAATCTCAAGATTGGAATCGCACAACCTTCCCTGGATGGGGGCATCCATCTCTCCTACCCCAGCAACACATATTGGGCAGCAGAAGGAAAACACTTTTCCTGTGCTCCCAGCACACATGACAGTACAAATAAAATACAACTGGCTGCTGCTGAGAAATCCCAAAATATTACTTCCTTACCTAAAACATTAAGCAAAATCCATTTATTTCTAAAACTATCTCAGAAAGAGAGAATGCCCTACTGACCAAAATTTGTTACTATCCAATCCTGCTCCATGTACTGTGTCTTCACGTTGCTGAGCCCCAGCCATACATTCTTTTGCTGTGAGGAAACTCAGTAGATTTTTCAAGTGGTTAATGATATATATGACATGAGTACGCACGAGTATATTTTTCCTGTCTTGTGGGTTCTTGGCTTGTTTATCTGCTTGAATTTCTTCTAGAGAAAATTCAGTCAGGGCACAGTAGCCCTGATCAATTTTGGTTTCCCCATTCTTCAGTTCCTAAGCTCTCCTGCGTCTTTAGTGACAGTCACCCCCTATCTCCGTGGCTGTACCCAGTGGTACTGTGCCACCACACAACAGTCTCAGCCACAGCAGGGAGGGCTCTGCCTTTCCTTCTTCCCTGCCCACTGCCAGAAAATGGGTGTCTGTGGGGACTGTCCAGTCCCTTGTTTGCTGGTGGTGACCAGCCCTTATGAGAAGACTCAGTATGCTTTGACTTCCTTTTTCCTTGCTATTCTCTTAAGCACTAGTGCCAGGCTTAGTTACAACCTAAGCTGGGGGGAAATGCTCACCTCAAGTAAATGACGAAAATGTTCATTGTTTATTTACATGTTTGGAAAAAAAAAAAAAGGATAAAAGGAGTGTAAATGAACAGGCTCTTATACAAAACCTGACAAAATGTAAGAAAGAAGTGGTAAAATGTCAGCCAGGGAAGAACTACTGATAGAGAACATAACCTGACAACTTTATCAACACCAGATACATTCTTGTGCCCTTAGCTTAGAGAAACAGGCTCTCCTGTCACAGCCTCTCTGCTTACGTTCAACTAACTGAGTAATCTCCCAAATCTACGGCATCATCCCCATCCCTATCATCTCAGTGACTTCATTAGCGCAGCCAGATCTTTCAGGGAGAGCTGAAAAGCCTACCTATGATTCACAGAATCCCAGGAAAATTAATTAGAAGATCTCCCCTTTTTAACATAACACTGCAAAATCTGTGGTGTCTTTCTGAAGGGATGTGAGGAGCTGCCATCGTTGTCCAGAATCAGCAGCTGTCACAGGGCTGCTACATCAGCTCTATAATCTGACAAGGGAAAAAGCACAGTAACAGCACCAAAGGGAAGGTTCACACCAAGACTATCTGAAAGTTATTCCTAGCTCATAAAGGTAATCCTAGGTACGATCATCACCTTAATGGCTGATAATATATTCATCATTAGAGCGGAAGAAATTAAAGTTTGTGTGCCAGTACTGAGTGTGCCAGGCTTGCATTTTCAGCTTCACTGTACAGGCATATCAGTGTATTGCTTTAGCTGCTTGTGTTTTATTATTTGTTCCTATAGCAATGGCTTTGTTATTTCCCTGGGAAATAAGACCAGTCTGTCAGACTACATGACCAAATTTCTGCTCATTTCTATTAGGTGCTTGTGCACTACAAAAACATGATAATCATCCCCTCAGCCTGATGACTGTTCTCCAGCATTACCCAGAGGAGGGCTAGCTGACCTCCTACAAATCTTACAAACTGCACTTACATTTACTGTAAGTTCACATTCTGTTACAAGTAGTCATAAATACTCTAAGTATTGGAGTATTTACTGCAGGTACAAAATCTTCTACACAAATTGGTAACAACTCAACTAACTATCTGTCTCCTCTTGTATGTTGTTATCCATTTGTTTTCACTCCTAATGACCACAGTCTTATATTGCCTGTCAGACGATTGTGATATATCATGTGATGCATCAGGCAAAATACTAAATGCAACTTACTGGCACCACCAGTAACATAAAAAGCATCTAATGTAATGTTTTATTATAATCTGTCGTGCTCACTGTGATCTGCAATTATTTTTTACTGAGCTGTGCATTTTTTCTTTCAGACACAGATTTATTTTCAGCTATGTTCCGAGGCTGGAATAGTGAAATTAAGTGTTTTCACCTGTCATTAGAGAGATACGGAGGTGTATTCTTTATCTTCCCATTCCTTGTATAGTTTATACCAGTACAAAATACTGGTTTGATGCAAGCAAAGTGATTGCTACAGGTATTGGCCATCATTAGATAAGAATGCTAACGAAGGTGCAGTGGCACCAGCTAGCTACTGCAGCGCTTGTACGGGGTTTCTGCAGTGCTCATACTACAGTTACCCATTGCATAATAACTCCTGCTCTGCACAACTTCATTACAGAGGTTACGGCTGGCAGAATTAAATCCACATCATACCTACCTGTACCGTAATTGCACCTTTGCCTGCTGCATAAATATATCTCTCAAATGTGCCTATTTAAAAGCAATAAATATGACTGCTGCAAGGCGATGTAGATTGTCTCCTCCCCAGCCTTGCTCATCTTAAAGGTATCACGCAGCCCTTGCCTTCTTTTGAGACAACATTTGAAATGTCATCCATTTCTTGCTTTCAGAACAAGAAAGCATTGCTAAGGGCAAAGGCCTTTGCTTTACAGTGTATGAATTTGTCTTTCTCTTATTTCCTAATCCTATTATCTATATCTGCTTTATCTGTTAAACCCAAACTCGGCTGTATTCTACTGCCATTAAAACCTTCCAGCAGTGTATCTTCAGCAATCAGAAGCTCACTTCCTAATGCTACTTTTTGGGTAGCACACTCCAAACTGCCCTTTATGTACTCTTTTCTTCAGAAGCCTTTGCTGCTGTTCAGGATCCCTTTGTGATGTGAGCACTCTTCTTTGAATCTGTCACCTGAAAGCACTTTCTGAGTGACTGCATTCATTAACTCAGGGAAATAAGTTGTGCTTGCCACAGTGGAGCCTTCTTAAGTGAATCCGTATTTGTTTGAAAGAACAGATCTCTTAAAAAGATAAGATCTGGTGCGGCAAAACCATACACTCCCCACTAACGATGTACTTACCTAACGTAAAGAAGCAGTCTGGCAATCCCAGTGAAAACAGGGCTGCACTGTAAATAATATGCAGAAGAGCACCGCACATTGAAGTTGTAATTTGATTTTCCTCTGGGTATCAAACATGTATTGCTAGTCTGCGCAGCAGCATCAAGCAATAAGCAGAGTGCATGTCACATGGCAAAACTAGCTCTTGGCAATCATCTGTCTCCATCAGCATTCATTTTCACTGTATTTCAGGAGCATTTTTCTGACATTGATATTTGCACCTCCTCGGCATATGTATATCCATAGCAACATACCGTGAGCACAATACTCGTCCCTATTTTCCCCTTCACCACCCTTGCGTTCCTTACTAGCTCACATCTGTTTACAGAGGGTTTCATCTTACAGTCCTACCATCCATGTGGGCTGTTCCAGCACTAAGTTCATGCCAGTAGTGTTTTTCTTTGCTTGTTTGTTTGTTTGTTCTTTGAAATATGTGTTCAAGACCAGGGCAGCTTTAATTAGTGTATTTGAAAACAACCCGAGTCAGTAGAAAAGTTATAATCTTTCTGACCTGACTATTTGTTGCACCCATTACAACATCGCTGTGTGACTTTATGGGGTAGACAGTCAGTCTGTCCGAGGGTAAGCTCTGTATCCTTAACGTAAGCTGAAAGCAGTCTTCTCATTATGTTTTGATAGCCCAAAGCCACAGGAAATAGAGAGCAGGCTGGGCATTTCTGTGCTTTGTTAGAGTGAAAGGACAATCAACATCAGGAACATTAGTGGTGGCAGAACACAAGATTGCTCAGCAGTGTATGAAAAGAAAACTAGTCATCTGAATTGGATTTTCAACAGGGGCCTAGGAGGCCAAATTTAATCATCCACCTAAAATTATCACACAAGTCAATATTCCCTGCTTCCCTTTGCGAGGGAAAGAAACTGATTCTCTATTTTGCAGTCAAGCAGGTGGCCTTGAGGCAGCTAACCAGCTGGCTGATAGCTAAATACCTTTGCCAAGACAAAAGCGAGTAGCATGATGGATTATCTGCCTATTGTACTGGAAGTGGACCCTCCTTGTGGGTCAGGCTCCCGAGCTCCCGCTCTGCTAGCACACAGCAAAACTCGTCTGAGAGCTGATGGTCCCAAAAGCCAGCCTCTGCCTGGCCTCTGCTTTAGTTATCAGCTCTGTTCAGGTCAATTTGCTGATGGGGCAGCAATAAAAACACTCGAGTCTTAAATTTCACTTCAGAGACTCGGACGAGATGCCGGTAATATCAGCCAGGTGTTGCATCCTGCAGCCCACCCGTGGCGGGCACGCCGTGCTGGCACTCGGGGCTGGGGGAGCACCGAGGTGACATACCTGTGCCAGGCTGGATGGGCTCCACGGTGCTGCAGCACCACCAAGCTTAGCACGGCTGCAAAATTGTTCCCAGAAAGCTGGAAAAACGCTTCAGCCGTGCAAGCAAAGCACAGACTTGCAGAGAAGGTCTTGGGGTTCCTATGTCCAGCCCGGGCATGGATGAGCTTCCCGGCCACTTTGCTCGTGCCTCAGTTTTCACGTGTGAGAAATGGCTACGGCAAAAACAAGATGTGACATGGACATTAAGGGAAGAAATCAAGTGTAAAATGAAGAACTCTGAGGTTGCAGGCTCGTTTCTCATTATTTCCCCGTCAATCCCCTCTTCCTATCCCAGCCTGCTCTTAATCACCCTGTCTACGGAGCCCCATCACCGTTCCCATCACTCTCCCTCCGCACGCAGGCACCACGGCACAGTCTGTGCGTGAGGATACCGTCAAACATTCCCGAATGTTTCTCGAGGCAGGAGAAGCTCTGCAGACTCCTGCGCAGCTGACACAGGCAAAGGGCATCCATAAATTACAGGAGCATTGTCTGGGCCTGAGGACAGGTGGATCTGAGGTAAAATGCTCAGAAATAGCCAGAAAGTAGAAAGGAAAGGGAATTATTCTTTCTGTAAGAGATTTTCCATCTGTACTTTATATGACATTTTAACTGGGAGGCACACGAAGGGAAAATGTTTAAAATACAGAGTGTTGCAGCTGCGAGAGGGTTTCCATCCTAGGCAATGCGAATCTTTAGGGAGAAAAACACAGGTTTTGTTACAGTTCTGTGTTACGAATGCACAAGTCAGGAGGTTTTTCCCCACTGCATCAATTTATGAAGACAAAATATTCTCTTTCTTTGGGGGAGAAAGGAGAGAGACCTGATCCGGCAGATAGAGGTGCATGTCTGATCAGATGCATAATTTCCACGAGTTCAATCAATGAGCCCATTCATGAGCTAATTCAACTTCCACATCACCGTTTGCAGGATTGGGCCCTACAACAACATAAAATCCAAGGAACAGGCAGGAGATGAATTGCAAAAACAGCTTCCACAGAGCACAAAACGCCTCGGGTTGATAGCTGAGAATGCACTGTGGTCTCCAGAGACAAATTCCCTCATACCAGCTCTCTTACCGCGTCGCAGAAACATTGTTTTCTCGGTTTTAGATTTTTAGATGAAGGCAAGAAAGAGAAATACTTCAGTGAAACTATCTGCCATTCATGGAAGGAGTTTGCTATAACTGCCATGTTATTTTTTGTATTACAAGGGGAACCAGCAAGGTGTGTTGGGAATATTGGAAACAACACAGAGGGAACCGAGTACTTACAGTGTAAATTATTACGTTTTTCTTGCGCATATCTCTGCACCGCAGCTGTATGCTCTAGCTTTGCCTGAGGACGCACTGCGAGCCTGTACCCGGAGGTGCAAGGCTGGATTCTGCAGGGCGCAGCGAGGTGCTGTCTTTGGGACCACAGAGATGTCAAGCAAATGCCTGCAGACTTTGCAGAACAGAGGACAGAAAACTGGACGGGTGGCAAGAGAGAGCCTCCAGCGGGCCGGAGGCAGCCTAGTAGCCTCCTTCTGCCTGCGGGGAGACATTCAGAAGTTGCAGTTTTCACACCAGCTGCACTTTTCCAGTCCCTGTTCACCCTTTCCTGCTCCACTTCTCGGTACACCCAGGTGTGCCCTCGGATCTGGCGCAGGTCTGTGGCGAACTGGAGCTGGCTACGTGATTTGCAGGTGGTGATTTGCAGCGCTCAGATGCTCAGTGTTTGTTGAGCTTGTCCACTGACAGCAGGAAACAAAATGCAAACCTCACTTCTTGATTACTTCACTGTTTTCCTTCTGTTTTGCATAACCAAAGATTCAACAGCCATCCAAGCTGGAAGACAGATGATTCATTTACCACCGCAGAGGCAACGAATGCCTTCCCCCAGCCCTGTTTTGACAGGTCAGTATCACCTAGCACTTCTGAGAAAACCAAGCTCCATGCGCAAGGGTAGGCGGAGAGAAGCACATACACTGATGAGAACGTTGCCCTTCCTCGGGAGTTGCAAATGCATTAGGAGATAGAGCCAGATTCACTACATTTAGCTAAGCAATAACTAGGTGGAGATCGCTAAGTGAGTTTAAAGGTAACTAAATGCTGAGAGGACTGAAAGGGCCAACAGGACTTGCCTCACTTCTGAGTAGGGCTATGGCAAACATTCACCAAGAAAATATGCTAATATTCAAGGATTTGCATTTCATCAAAACAATTACATTTTCAGCTTGAAAATGAACATCCTGAGATCCCTTTCATTCACTTGGATTCCTCTTCTGAGCACAAATCCAATTAAATTTCAAATTGCAAAATACATTTCTAATCTATCTTAGATATTTCACTTCTGGCAAAAATTAGGATGCCTGTGTGTTTGTGGTGAAACCTGCCACCCCATGAAACTCATATTTTCAACGTTCCTCAGTCTCCCTGGATACAAAAAGAAAAAAACACCAAAGATGTAAAGTACTGTGAAAACTAAAATGTATCTGAGTCAAATGGAGCTATTTAGTTGTTTTTTCTCTTGGTAGTCAGAGAGCCGTGAAGTACTTTGTGTTCTCAGTGTGTGCAGTTTCCAGAATAATAGCACAGGAAATGCGTACCTAAGTATGAAATCAGTGAAAAGGGAATGGAGAAAGACACCAACGTACCAGAATGATGCAATTCGTGCACAGCCAATAATGCTCTGTGACACATACCTTGGGGAGCACAAGCCAGTCACAGAACTCGTGCCCATCTCACTTTTGCTGATGTGAAGAGCACCCTGACACATTACCACATGAATTTTTCATGAAGTATCTATTCCTTACCAACCGCCTCCCGCTACAAGGTCAAAGACCCAACCATGGGCTTCTAAAAATGCCGCGTTCCTGCAGTCCTTCCTTCCCAATCAGCCCACATGCTGAAGGGAACTCTCAATTCTAATTCTAAAAAGAATTCTAATTCTAAGAAGGAGCGAAGCTACTGTCTGGAACACCACAAATGGTTTGGGGACAAATTGCATGTCAAGCTCAAAAAAAAAAGAAAAAAAAAAAAGCTTCTATCATGAAGTCAGGTAGCAGGAAAGTAATGTTACACAATACCTCCTGGCCTGCAGGTGGAGTGGGTAGGTGTTACCGCACAGTACAGCGTCTCCAGGTATAGGAAGGGGTAAAAGACATGCCAGGAACAGAGGGAAAAGAAGGTGAAACCCGAAGGACTGTCTGGTTGCCACGTTGCTTGAGCCTTCCTGCAGGAAGCCTCTGAGGGGAACCCGCAGCTGGGTCAACACAACAATAAGCGGGGCCCGAGGGACCTGCATTCGCATCCCAGAAAGGCTAAAGAAGGGCAGGATGGGAGGAGGGAAAACAAAAAGAGTATATAAAGTTCAACTTATCCCCTTTCTGCTTGTGAGTAAGAGAGTGCAAAGCCAGGGTTAAGGCCTCCAAGGTTACAATTCTAAAGACAAATTAAGTTTTATGTATGTAGCCAAGATACAGCATTGTTTGGGAGCAACTGAGAGTAGCGCTTGGCCCTAGACTCTCGTCATATGCTGTTAAAATCCAGAATATGCACAGAAATTCAAAACGAGATATGGATCTCTCCGGGCTGCAAGACAGTTCCCACCCCAAGGCGTATCATTAGCCAAAGTCAGCATAAAAAATGGCACTGGCTCGTGAGGAGACATTCAGGAAAGGTACATCAATAAAATAAGAATTGCTCACACAAATTTCCCTTGAACCTTTTCCTAATAATAATTAATTCTAAGATGTCTGCATTTTGAATGAGCCTTGGTAAATTCTTGGTTTAAAAAAGAAGAAGAAGAAGAAAAACAATAGAGAGGGCTGTCTTTCCACACATCTCCCACCCACAGAAAAGAAACCACCAAGGGTCGCAGAAACCTGGAGAAATTCAAAATACACATAGAGCTGTCAGGTAGGGGAAACCAAGCCCTCCCACAAAGTGGAGAAAAGAGAATAAAATTAAAATGGTCCCAGCCTCAAAAGTCCTGCTTATAAAGTCCAGCCTTCGAAACACCCTAAAATCCCAGCAATGCAGTCAGACTTTCAACCTGGCTGAACTCAAGGGGTTTGGGTTCCCAGTAACCCCCCTCTCCTGTCCTTGCCCAAACCCTAGAAGAGAAGAGTGGCTCAGGCTAGGGACTGGCCACCAACAGAGCCCACGATGCCAGCCAGCTGGCATTTGTGGCCCGACTGAAATCAGAAGGTCTGAGAAATTCCCCCAAACAGCCCGTTCTGCCGAGATCCCCATCCTTGTATGTCAGATCTAAGGCAGTGCATGCTGACAGCAAGGAACGCTCCTGGCTGGCTGTGCAAGCCAAAGCTTTTACAGCTTTCTCTCATCCATTTTGTCCCTTAGCATGTTTCAAACGGTGACTGCCTTTGCATATATTCCCTCACCAACTTTATCAACAGCAGCTCACAGAGCCAGCTTAAGGAACCCAAACCTGCCTACCCGCGCTGCAGCTCCCCAGTCCCACGTTACAAACAATGCTTTCAGAAAGGCTGTTTTTGAGCAAATCATGTATAACATTGCGTTTAGCGCCATTCCCCTGTAAAAGGAAAGGAGGAAATATCACTAATGGTTTTTAACCTATTTTTCGTTACTGTTGCTGGGAAGGGTGGGCTAAATGTAATGCCAGTGATAGGAACGGGCTGAAGCGTGGGCGTGTGGCAGGTACACGTCTGCCTTTCTTCACCTCCACGAGCATCAGTAAAGCTTTTCATATCACACTGTTATCAGGGGAGCATATCATGTCACCGTGTGGCAGGAGAGAATTTCTGTTCCTCTTCCCACCTGCTTTTTACATCCAAATTCCTTCCTGATAGTGACTGATGATGACAAACGAAGGCAAAAAAACAAGTTTTACTTTCCTCCTTCACTATTTTCCCACATGAAGCAGATCTCTGCGAAATGCTTTGCTGCGCCTGGCCACCCTGTCTCAGTGGCTCGGCAGGAATACATCTGTGACAAGGGTGATGGTGGTTTTCAGGCAAGGAATAATCCTCTCTGTCCGGTCTGCCAAAACTGCAGCTTATGGGTCTGTACTGCTGCTATGGGTCCCGCATTTCCCTGCAAACATCCCCCTGACATCGTGGTCAGCACACATTAAGGACTGAGCCCGTCCTGTTCTTTGAAAGAAAATTAAATTGTGGGAATATGCTAGGTGTTAAAAATAAATATAAAAGGGAAGAAGGGAAGGGAAGGGAAGGGAAGGGAAGGGAAGGGAAGGGAAGGGAAGGGAAGGGAAGGGAAGGGAAGGGAAGGGAAGGGAAGGGAAGGGAAGGGAAGGGAAGGGAAGGGAAGGGAAGGGAAGGGAAGGGAAGGGAAGGGAAGGGAAGGGAAGGGAAGGGAAGGGAAGGGAAGGGAAGGGAAGGGAAGGGAAGGGAAGGGACGCCCCCCGCAGGATGCATGCCGCCCCCGTTGCAGGCCGGGGTCTCCGCCCAGCAGCGAACAACCCCAACCGCAGACAGCCGCCGGCAGACTCCTTGCACGGGCCTTTGCTGCCATCTCGTGGCGCTCTGGGAACCGGCACAGCGCTGGTTTCCCCGCAAGGCCTTGGGAAGCTTTAGATGGCTCTGCCGGCCCCATCAGCCGGGCGCTCGGGGCCCCATACAGCCGCAACGCCCGCCCAGCGTCCTTGAGGATGACACCGCAGCTGCCCGGGGGCGATTAACCACCGCCCGACCTGCTGCGCTGCACAAAGCCCTCCCGGGTGTGCAGCGGGTGGGGAAATAAAATAACATCACAGGCCACAGATGTGTACGGGGAAGGGCTTTGCTTCGGGAGCAAACCGCAGCACCAGGCAGGACGGGGTGAGGATGTCGTCCCGGGCATCCCAGCAGCAAGGGGCCAGCTCTAGCTCTGGCAAATGATGGAGAAAAGAGGTGGCTGTGAAGCCAGACAGACCTGCAGAGCCCACGCATGCTGCCCAAAAGCAGGGAGCAGGGTGAGCCCTCCGTGCTGAGCCCAGCGCCACGAGACCACGGCCCCGTGGTTCCTGCACAGCTGCCCCTACAATTCTCCAGCCGTGTTCTCTTTGCCTTTTTTTTTTTTTTTTTTCTGGATAATCACTTTTCTCCCCTTTTTGTTTAACCTCCCTGGGTTAAGGGTAATTTCAGGGTGGTGATGCTGAAAAATTGGTATAGCAGAAAGTCTTGAAGCAAGTGCCACCTAAATGTGTATTTCCAAGGAAAAAAAAAAAATGGCAGCAAGATGTTTCTCCAGGAAGATGCGTAAAAGCTCAGAACACAAACAGCCGTGAGCTAGCCAGGAAAGATCTGTGATACTGGAAAGACTGCGGGGAGCACAGCTGAACCAAGGGCCCTGGACGAGCATGTAAATGCACAAGGAAAGAAAAAGGAGGTGTATAAAACATGAAACTATGCTGGGTTCACAACTCTCTTCTGTCAGTTTCCGAGGTCTGAAAAGAATAACCTAATCAAAGCCAGGCAATAGCAATCACTGCCTCATTAGTATCATCTTGAAATGTCCAGGTCGTGTCAAATTCTTCTTCTGTACCATTCTGGATGCAGCCCCGAATGATATAATCATATAAAGATATCAACGTAATTAAGAAAGAAATAGATGGGTGCAAATGGTTTCACTTTGAAATCAAAACCCAATAATGGAAGGAAGAGCTCAAAAATCAGCTCACAACTAGCAGCTGTCTCTAGTACAGACATGAGTACAACACTTTGTCATTCCCTTGCCTGTCTGCTTCTGTGCTGTTAATTACTAATTGTGAGGTGCACGTCCACGGCATTTCCGAAGGATCTTAAAGCACTTTTCTGACAGCAAAAAGTACCATCTTTTGATATTCTTGGAAAGCAGGCACCCCTCCAGACCAAAAGCAGAGGAATCCAGGCAAGATCCAGTGAAATACTCTGCATGAGAGTCCTTGGTACCTGGACATAACACAGTTGAGAAACCAAATTTCCATTCACTTCACAAATTTTTATAATAGTTTCCTCAGCCCAGAAGTTATCAGTGACCTATATTATCAGTGCATGTGCTGGTGAATTAAAAGAATTTTCTCTTAGCATATCTACAACTCTCCCCTCACAAGTTAGAAAAGTTGTGTTTGAATGAATTTTCATGGATGTTTCATTTTGTGCTCATTGCTGAAATATGCTGTGTCTCCCAGTTAAAAAACTTCCTGGAAAATTTGTGTTTGATAAGTGAATGAACTCTTAAGGCCCATCAGATGAATGGTACAGCATTCGTTATACATATCTCGTTAGGGTATCTTGTAACAATACACAGATAACTACCGATACAGCCCGAAATACCCATATTTTTCAGGCCAGCATTACAAAAGGAAGCCTACGGTTCAGTTGCACAAATACGAATACGAAGTTCATTTGTTTAAATCACAAATGTACTTACACACACGCATGTCTGCCCAGGTTCTTCAGGGTGCTTCCATTACTGATGGCCCCAGGCACTGCACAACAAGCATACTGCATCCTAAGGAAACATAACCAGAGCCAGGAGACAAAGACTTCAGAAGGAAGAAAATTGAGCCTTTATGATACAGAAAATAAAATAATAATAATAATAATAATTCATACTGGTATTGCTTTCTTATATTTCAAGAGCAATTGCTGTGTTTTTTGGAGGGAGCAGGGAATGCAAGACATGTTACTTGAACCACCTGTAACACCTCAGTCACCTCTGGATGGAAATACACACACACACACACACACACACACACACACACTGAATTCTCAGCATGGGAGCAGAGATGAACATAAATAAATGCGGATATAAGCACTGGTTATGAACTGTGGGTGTGAAATCTGATGCCAACGTGGACTTGCCTTCAGTTGCCTCATTGATTAATGTACTGGAAAGACTAGCATAACTTTCAAGGACAGCATGCTCTGTGATCAATTGGCTGGATTTTCTTGAAACCTTTAATATACCATGCAGTAAAGGGATAATAAAATAATCTCTCTGCATTTTCAGAACCTAGCAGGAATTCGAGCTCCACACGAATACATTCTGTGTGATCCAAGACAAATGTGCTGTAATGACAGAAACATTTCTGAGCCTAGTACAAGCCCCCATGAAAAAGCATTTCCAGTCTGAAAAACAAAAGGCAGAGAAAGAGGAAGGCTTTAAGATCCCTGATCCCCAGTCTCGCAGTAGCTAATCTCCTTCCTCTTCAAAGATTGCAGCATTTTTCCCTCAGCTCTGCAGACTCCCCGAAATGTATCTATAGGGAAATATGTCCATTTAGCCATGCATTTATTCCAGTTGTTTATTCTGGTATTACTCCAATCTCTTATTTCCCTCTGGTTTCACAGTATCAGGTACGAAGGCTGTTGCGTGGCCTTTTGCACTTTTTTAATGTTTGAGGAGATTGCTGTAGATAGCCTTGAGCTAGCTAACCTTCCTGTCATTATTTTTCCAGGGACACCAGGCTCACCTAGATTCTCTTAAATCTTCTTCACAATGTCCCGATGGACAGCAATGGAGTATTTTCAGCTCATGGATCTTTTCTTCAGAATCATCTACCTAGGCAGCAATAGCCATATTCAGTCTGAGCAAAAATGCATTTTTTTTTAACTAGGTCTTCCATTTAGTTATAGAGTCGTAACATGTCTCCCAGCTGTATCCGAATTCAAAATAAGCGGCCTTTCATGTATTTAACGCTACAGCTTTAAAAAGGCCTAGGAAAAGCTTTGCAGCTGAATTTGTTTCCTGGGAAGATAAGAGCGGGGAGAATAATTTCTGATTTTATGGCTGGAGCTCTCCATTAAGAGGTCTTCTCAGCTATTTTCTAGCAAATAAAAATACCCAGCTACTCCCCACTGTTCCCCTCCAGGGAACCTCGCAGTCCTGCACGCCGCGTCCCGCCGAGGGAGGTGCGAGGGATGCTGCAGACAGTGATTCACACAACGCTGCTGGCACCCATAGCACCCATAGCGCCCGTGATGCTGGCCGAGAAAGGCCATATGGCTGGCCGTATGGGGCAGGAGAACCACGCACAGGTCCCTACCCTCCCTCGTGCTCTCTCTGCCTTGAAACTGAGCAGCCCTGGGGGTTAGTTCCTGCTGCCTTGAGGCTATTTGCCTCTCTCTTTTTGTCCAAGAAATACCTTTGTGCTCAGCATCTTCTCACCCTGGAGCACCACAGCCAACGCCACCCTTGCAGGCAGTGCCCCAGTGGCATTTCTGTCCCCTTCATCCTTTTTTTTGGAGGTCTTTGAGAGCCCCATATCCACGTCAGGACCCCCGTCAGGACACCCAAGCCCATCACCTCCCCTGAAATAACATTGGAAAGTTATTTGGAAGACCAAAAAGAGGAGGATGCATGAAAGGAGGCTTTCTTTCAAAGGTCAATGTTTGAGTTCATCTATGTGGAGAGCCAGAAAAGGGAAGAAAAAGGAAAGGAGAAGGGGAAGGAAAAAGAGAGACGGCAGAGAGATGCACGCTAGCGTTGCCTGGACTGTCAATTGGGTGCATGCTTCGCTAAGTAGTCATACGGCACTTTTCACCTGTCAAAGCCAGGATGCTTTCAGAGCCTCCCTGCCTGTCAGTCCTCGCTAGCTCCTACACCCAAAGGTGACACCGAACCCAGCACCTCCTGCCCACCTGCTGCAGGGGACCGGCCACAGCTGCAGCAGCTGCCTGCCGCCTGGTAACATCCTGCCCCTCATTTTCCCAGGCAAAATGCTTCTGCTACTAGGAAACACGGGTAACAGATTTCCTGGAGAAAAGGGCTTTGGTCGAGTTTCTCCATTCCAGTTGCTTTACTTGAAGCTGAGGCTTGCTATGCTTGCTGTTCCTTCAAAGCTCGCTGCATTTTGATAAAGGACATCAGTGCCTGCAAATCCTTTCATCAGAGAAGCATTGACTATTTAATTTTACAGTTGTGGCTCTTTCCCACAAGGAATACAGAGAATTCATTAGCAATCACACATCAGAGAGTGCATCCACCTACACGTTCCTCTCCTTTGGCAATTGTATAATTACACAATGATTTCTTATCAAAGAAACTTTTCCCTTTAACTTCCACACAATAATTGCCCGTGGCTCTGCCTCCCTTTATCTCCCACAAAGAGAGGGAAACTCTAAAAACACTTGTGTCGGGGGTTGTTCTGCTTCCCTTTACACATGGGAGCGCGGGGCACGTGCAGGCATTCGTCTACTCCCGAGGCAGCGGTGAGGGGGGTTCCTCAAACCCTCTCCAGCCAGCCGGTGACAAATGCCCGGCCACGGGGGACAGAGGAGGGAACCCACAAGCTGCCACAGTGCTGTCTTTCCACGTGGCGCCTTCCCTCTCCTTCTTCCCACTTCATCATCAGCCCCCACGCAGTAAACGAGGGGCTGCAAATTCCGACGAAGGGAGCGGCCGAGATGATCGCTCATCCCTCCGAGAGAGCGCCCTGCCAGCCGAGAGCCGCGCGCCCTGCGTTCGGTGACTAAGGCACAGTCCCGTGTGTTTTCCCGGCTCAATCGAGTGTGCGAGGAAGCTGTCACAAAAGTCCCCCGATGCCAAGAAAATAAAATTTCGGGTAGAACGGCAAACCTGAGCTGCATTTCAATGGAATTTCGTTTGCACCTGTTTTCTCTGCATTGTGGTTTATTTTATTCTTTTTTTAATCTTTATTGACAATTCATTAAAGCCTTATCATCCCTCTCAACAGCAAAAGAAAAGGGAGCTGTTATTGTACCTGTCTGGATAATTGTTGCTGAAGTGTTGTCAAATTCTTAGAAGTGGCTATATATCTTTCATGTCAGGCAACTGGGACTGATACAAAAACATTTCCAGGCGGCTGTAGGTTTTTTTCTTGCCTTTAGAAGAAGACGTAAAAGGAACAAATAAGTCAAAATGATAAATTATGACAGAAAAAAAAAAATCAACATTTGAATTACTTGATAATAGCGAGAGCGCAGGGCTTGAGGGAAGATTAGAGCGGCGTCAGGAAGGAACAGAACTGGAAGTTATTTAAAAGTGATAGAAGCCCTCTAGGATCTGCAATCCCACCATTGTTTCCCTTCGGAAAAGCAGTTCTCAGAAGCTGCAATTAACCTTAATTGAATTCTGCTTTAGCAATATCTAGAATTTTAATTGACTGGGAAGGCGATCATAAATCTCTGCTCAAAAATAGAGCTCGGCCATCAGCAATCCCCGGCATGGCACGGCGACACGTCGCAGGGGCGGACTGAGCTGTTCTACAGGCAGGGCTGGCATCAGGCCGTAAAACAACCGCCCAGAGGGGAAAACCCCAGCAGCAAGAGCCAGTCCTGTGGGCAGTCACCTCCTCCCGCGTGGGGAGCTGTAAGAACGAGCACCTCCTGCCACCAACATACGTGTGCACGCCCTGCCCGCGGCGTCCTCAGAGACCGATTGCTTCAGCCCTCACAACAACAGCAAACACAGATGCAAACACTCAGATATTTAACCTGCACATCAGGGTGTGCTGCGTACTTCTAGCTCCTAGCACGGCCAGCGGGCGGTAGAAGTCCTCAGCACCTCCAAAAAGTCAAAGGTGCTCGGCGAGAAGTGACAACGGAGGCCCTACTGACCTCCTCAGGGCTGCAGTAATCAGCAGGGCAAGCAAAAGCCCCTGGGGTCTGTTTCTTCACCGCAGGACATAAATCCCCTTTACTTTAACAGGAATTCATGTCATGCAGCAGCAAGACGGGATCCCAGCTTCCAGCTGCATGCTCAGGAGACATCTCCCCTCTCCTCTTCCTCAGCGCCTTTTTCCTTCCCCAAAGAGAAGCAGCAGGGATGGGGACTTGTTTCTGTAGCCGCCGATGGATTTAGATGGGAAGGACCGATTAGGAGTCGTGAACTAAGGCGGTGCTGCTGGCCCCGTGACATTGCTAATTCGGCACGTAACTGTCAGATCTTTACGTCGAGGCTGCAGGGAACAGAGCCTGGTACAGACAGGGGCTGGGGGCGAGGATTTAACAGCCTGCATCCGAGGCAGCTAGATAAAACGGGGTACTACAGTGAAAGCTGAACGTGGTTTGGGAATGATCAGATGAGTTACAGTCCGTACCCAGGGCGTGCTCCAGACTGACGCTTGGGAGAGTGACTTTAACGGTGACAGCAGGAACAGAGGGAACAGCAGGAACAACTGCTCCCGACGGGCAGTTTGATGCGACACCGAGCAGCTGCCCCCACAGCATCTGCAGTGGGAGCAGGAGCAAGGTGGGGACGTCTGACCCCCCCCGACACCACCACGTGCCCGCCTGCCTGTGTTTTATCACGGAGCCAGGGAAGCTGCAGCTGAGCCCGAGGTCTGCGAGGTAGTTCAGCACCCAGCCGGCGCTGCCAGCACACTGATCCCTGCACCCGCTGGCTGCCACTTCAGGTCCCAGTGGGAGCTCCGACTTCAGAGGAATAACCTGATTTTAAGGCTTTTTTGCTGCCTTCCCTCTGCGACTGGTTTCCAGCGCTGGGGAGGGGGCGGCTGCCACCGAGGTGTGGCTCTCCTGACTTCAATGCTCCACAAAGGAAGGAAAAGCAATTCCGCGGTGTATAAAAGGGTGCGGGGGTATTCTCAAGCCTCTCTCAAACCTGCTCATTTCTCCCTAGCTTATAGGATGGACAGAAGCTTTTTGAAAGGTATATAGTGATAGGACAAGGGGTAATGGTTTTAAACCGAAACAGGGTCGACTCAGATTAGATATAAGGAGGAAATTCTTCACTCAGAGGGTGGTGAGGCCCTGGCACAGGCTGCCCAGAGAAGCTGTGTATTCCGCATCCCTGGAGGTGTTCAAGGCCAGGCTGGATGGGGCTTTGGGCAACCTGGTCTGGTGGGAGGTGTCCCTGCCCATGGCAGGGGGCTGGAACTGGGTGGGCTTTAAGGTCCCTTCCAACCCAAACCATTCTGTGATTCCACACATGTGGTTTGCCTGCCCAGAAGTCTTTGTGGAGAAGCAGCAGACCGGGAGGGCCAAGGCACTAAAGGACACCCTAATGTCTGGACCTGCTGGACAAGTGACCTGGGCAAATCACCTCCAGCAGCAGCACCAGGGATGTCCTGGGGCTTGGCCAGGTGTGGGAGGGAAGGACTAGGACCAAAGCAAGCAGTGTCCTCCCCCATCCCCGCTGGCTGGCGAAGCCCAGCCCTCCCTCTGCGGGCAGCATTGCCCAGCAAAGCACCCAGACCACGCCAGGACAGCCTTCAGACAGGACTATATGGCTACGTTTTCCGTGGTATCCTTCATAAAGCAGGTTATTACATTCCTGGCAACTCACTCATGATCTACTGAGCAATGGGCAGGTTTTCCTCTTTGACGGTAACAGCCCTACACTCACGACACGGAAATATTGATTGCGTCTCTGCAGCACCCAAATTCGGTTCTTTCAATAGAGGTTTTGTTGTTGTTGTTTTTCCCAGCGTAGCCAGAATGTCTCTTTTAAAATATATCTCTCTTGCTTGGCATCATGGATGGTCTATTTCCCTGGCGGTAAAATATCCGCTCTGCCATCAGCTTCGGAGTCGAAATCAATCCCGAAACACAACGTTAGGTCCATAATGACCCACTTGGGCGGAATAAATCACCGCCCAGCTCCCCGCGGGCGCTGCTCGCACCGCACCCAGCCCGGAGCCCACCGCTGCCCGCAGCGGTGCTGGGGGCCGCTCTCCCCCCTCCCGCCCGCTGCCTTTCGGGCGCCCGCGGGCATTCGGTGCTCGGCTCCGAGGGCCGCGTAATGGAGGCGATGCATCTTCAGCGAGGAAAAATGACAGCCGCAGTAAGGCGGCCGAGCCGATTCATCACTTAATGCAAAGCGTTATTGTGCCGCAGCCGGGGCGCCGCGCCGGGATTGATTACAAATGGGATGACACCTCCCCGTGGACTATCTGCTGCATTATTATAAATAAATACCCATTCATTTTGGAGTCTGTATTACAGCGGAGGATAGATTATAGCTCGGGTATACAGTAAATATCCCATTGAGTACAATGTCCCTTCCTCGCCGACAAATGAGTTTTGTCTCACATAATACAGTTTCGTGAATGAGATAAGGGAACGGAGAAACACCAGGAGACGGAAGATCTGCAAAAATCTCGATGGATATTAAGGAGCTATTTCTATGAAGGACACGCTAAAAATTCAGTCACTCATCAGCAGAGGGGGACCGAGGGGGGAGGCAGCTGCGGAAGGCTCCTGAAAGGCAGCAAGCCCTAAAAATTCCCCCAGCCCTTCGGATGTCACCAAGATGACAGCAAACCCTTGGTTTCCAAACATCCTGCTCACCAGCTCTACCCGGCCACAGCTGTAGGTCTCTGTCCCATACCTCTGGGATGGGGCGACCACCACGCCAGGTCGCACCTACGTGAGGAAATAAGCTGGGGGGGAAAAAATCCCATTTCCCAAGGCAATCGGCAAGACTGGAAGTGTTTTGTGTGATTACACACTTGTTTTGTGCAATTATGGCAATTACACCCCTTCACCTTCCAGGCAGAAGGTTGGTGGGCAAGGGGAGGCCTCCTCTCAAAACCTACAGCGTTCAATTTCAGAGGCTTTTATTCTGCCTTTGAGGAACCGGGATGCTTGATGTGGGGTTGGGGTGTCTTTTCCCCTCGTTTTCTTTTCATTGACTGGATTGCCAAAGGCAAACAGATCTAGGGGAGCTAGCTGAGAAAGATCGTGGCCCAGATCTAGGGTTTTGCATGTCCCTTGATGCTGCTAACGTGGGTAGCAGGACATCAAGCAGAAAGAAAAAGTGGCATTTTTCTCCCCTACTCCATCCTCTCCTTTCTGTTTTCCCTTGCTTCACCAGCAGAGAAACCCTTCCCTACACAGACCCAGAGATGGTGAGGATAATCAGGCAATTTTCCATCTCCAGTCAAAACGGCAGCTTTCCCTTTGACTACACATTCTAAATAACATGAGTATTGCTCGGTTTCCTTTGAATGTTCTACAAAAAACAACTGCCATTTTCCATCTGTGGCTGCTGGCTTCCTCCCTGCCCATTATTTTCACCCGACGCCCATCCAGGCCTGTTTCGGAAAAGCATTAACCGATACTCATCCGACAGGGAGCTGCTCTTCCCGTTTCTCTTGCGGTCTAACCAACCCCTGGGGACAGCTCTGAGGGGGCTTTGGGGCCGCTGTGGTGTTTCTGCTTCCCCAGCAGCCCACCGTCACCGTTCAGCCTCTCCATCACTTGTGCTCTTTCCAGACTGATCCTGAGCGCGCACACGTCTTGCTGAGGAGCCAACGCAGAGATGAATCGTAGTAAAACGCAATATGTAAGGATGTGATTTTGTGTCCTCACTTCCAAAATATCCACAAAGCTTGCGTGAGATCCAGAATTTTGCTTGCATTCTGGTAAATAAAAAATAATAATAATAATTAACAGTCACCACATGCCACCACTCCTTCCTGCAAGTGCCACACTGAGGTGCTCAGTACCTTTTGCCAGAATGGGAGCAGATCTGCTGAAAAAAATCAATTATATCCGACACACAAGGGTAGATCTGTGAATGCAATTCAAGCCCCTGAGCCCCATCCAGAGCCTTATTGAATGGGTAGGATCACTTGTTAAGCTTGCATTCGGCTACCAGCACTGCCCGTTCCCAAATTTCATGGTATCCAAGTGCCAAGAGCTGGATGAGACCACCTCACCCCTACTTATTTCTGTTGATGAACTTCAAAAATCACAAGAAAACAGCATAACGCACGAGGGTGTGTGTATGACGTCCCTTAGGGAAGGGGGAAAATTGTCCAAACAGTGAAATAAAGGCAGGTCTGGCACTGACAGCACGCTTACAGGCTCCACCAACTGCCAAACTGAAAAGAAGCAATGTTCCCAGCGCACCACGGCACAGCTCTCAACTCTCTCGTCCAAGTCAAAATCTTTAAGGAAGCAAATAATTTACAGGACATCTGTGATGCTAAACCCACACCAAAATCTAAATAAACAGCAGCACAAGCCAGGCTTGCCTTGTTATCAGCTCTGCCTAAAGCACTGTTTATTAGTGCTGTAACTAGCTGGTGGCAACGTCCCTGGAACTGATTAAACACCTGGAGGAAAAAGAGGAGGGAAAATGGCACTATGCTGTGCAAGAAGGGTTTATTCTTTCCAGAGAAGATGGCACAAGCACAGAGGCTAGCGTAGCCAGTAAAATTGCCTGCCACATGTGCTCTTACTTCTTTGTATTCTCCTCCTCCCATCAGCTGAAGGAAAGGGTTAATTAAAAGTCCCCACAACACTGGTGAGGAAAAATTTTTTAAAGAAAATAAACTCGAGAAAACAGATGAAAACTGTTTCTCTGTGACAGTCGGAGGGCTTTTTATTATTTCCTACTATTTTCAGTCTGAGCCCCGAGAGGAGGCAGATCGCAGCATCACGGCCCCACCACCTGCACGCGTCCAGGAGGAGCAGCGGACGACCAGGCCGAGGGGATGCTCTGCGATCCAGCCGGGGGAACCCTGCCTGCCAGCGAGGCCAGACAAAAAGGGGATTGCCACCAGCCCCACATGGCTTTCTCCAAAAGGGCTTTGAGGGGCTTCGTCTCACCCAGCGGCACTGAATCTCTTGCAAACTATAAGGCGATAAGGAAGCGGAAAACCTTCTTATTTGGGAGCAATTGCAAATACGTTTTTCAGCCACTTCCCAGCATCTCCAAACAGGTTTTTACTTTTTTTTTTTTTTCCCAATTTAATCACCCATTTGGCATACAGAGAGCGGCACCTCGCGAGGGAGAGCTGAAGTGCTGCCGGCTTGAAGCTGCAGCCCCGCAGCGGGGGGGCACAGACAGGGCCAGCGCCTTCATCCTATAATCGTGTGGCAGCTGGGGGATAAAAGGGGGTAAGTGTGCCGCCGTGGAGGAACGACAGAAGGAGAGAGACTCTAACAAAAGGAGGGAAAAGAGTTAAAAGAGAAGGAAAAGTGGCAAGGGACAGGGTTGGAATTAGGTGGTCTTTAAGGTCCCTTCCAACCCAACCTGTTCTGCGATTGCACCCCGCTACGAGGGGATCGACAGCTGCCCCCTGCGGCCCGAGGCCTGAACAAGTGGCCAGGGACAGCCCCGGCGCTGTGCCGGTGGGTCTTGTGCCAGTGTGGGCCATCTCGCTGCCACCCAGCAGGGCCTGAACCATAAAAAAAACATTAAAAAAATAAACACATAAAAAAGTTATTTTGGCTTTGCCTCTGCGCTGATCAACCCGCACTCAGAGCAGGGAAACGATGCGCAACTGGCCCAGTGAGACTGCCTGCACAGTACCACTGTGAAACCCACGGACCTTGCAGGACACGGGGGGAAATGGCTTTTTTCCTTCAAATTAAGGTGATAACATAGGTGAGCAGGTTTCCTTCAAGAGGAGAGAAAATATCGCAGCTCACAGTGGTGTAACAGTGCTTGGGTAGGATGGAGCTGCAATTTCCTACACTTACCAGAAAAGCCATTATTGCAGTTGCAGAAGGCTTTGGGACAAGGTGAAGTTGGCCGCACCTACCAGCAGCAGCTGGAAGCAGTTTGGGTCTGTGCCCATTAATGTGGTTTAACACTCGCCCACACCTGCCCTGCATGGCACAAAGTGCAAGTGCCAGGAGGAGGAGGGAGCCCTGGGGCAGCACTAAAACCCCTCGGCCGGAACAAAAACCTGACTGTGCCAGCCTTTGGACCCAGGCGGCCCTGTGGGGGGGCTGCTGTGGCTGGGCACCAGCGGCCAACTGGGTGGCCTCTCCCCCAGGAAGCTCCTTCAAGCCTCACTGGAGCCACCAATGATCAACCACCCCGGTTTTGTCACGCTTGCAAGCACGTTTTCTGGTCCACAGGTTTGCTCTGCACCACCCCATCACCAGGCCAGGTCACTGGGCACCACTGTTTTACCTCCGGCAAGGGCTGCCCAGATGCTGGCAAAGCAGGAGGGCTCCTACAGACACATCTCCCTATGCCCACGCACCCCAAGAAGCCTCTTATTCCAGCCACAGACCCACAGGAGCCAAAAATCCCCTTTCCCTCTGCCATCTTCGTATGCCCTGGGCTCGCTGTTCTCCTGGGGGACACTAGCTGCTGTCCCACACCCGGATAAATGTGGGGAAATGGGCTCAGGCCCAGACAAGGTCCTACCCTGCCAGGGTGGGGGCTGAAGGGGTTCTCACAGGCCTCTCCCTGTTTCTGCACGAAGGACAAGCTGTTCGATATTGTCCCTGGTCTGTCTAAGGTGCCGAAATCACCCCAAATACCTTTTTTTATTTTCATGCATGGCAATGGAGGGATTCATGCATGGCAATGGAGGGATTTGTTTTTCTCCTTTAAAGTTGGGCACGCTAAGCAGAGTGATGTTCTCACGCTGCATCAGGAATCAGCTCCTGACCTTGCCTTTCTCTGTAAATTGTCTTCCAGGCTCACAGCTAATGAAAGTCTATTACTGAGAGGCCACATAAATCCCCTAACATCCCTGGAACAAAGAGGGAAAAATAGAATTTCTTTCAGCGAAAGAAACCAGAATATGATGAGTTCAGAAAGCCCAGCTACTCTCTGGGAAAAAAAATGACTGCAGTTGCTCCCAAACTCAAGCATGTAGGTGCAAAGGGGAGAGTGGTTTGGTGGAAACAAATGAGGAAGAAAGTAGCTGGACGAGACCTGAGAGAGTCACTCAAATGGGAAAAACCAGAAGCAAAGAAATAACCTTTCTGCATCTTGTCAGTCTGTCCTAGAATCTGTAATGTTCTGTTTGACGCTATACAAACAGGCAGAGGAATTTGCCATATTTGCCAAATTCAGAGGAATTTGCCATAAATATGTTTTGCAGGGCACAAGATCTGTTCAAAGCTCTGCTGGCATTTTCCACACCCCGTGTTTGTCATGACAAGTGGGGAGGGAGCTGGAAGTTCACCCCTGGCCCCCAGTTTTTGGCTCCGCTGCTCGGGCAGCCCTCGGGTTGCGAAAGCTGGCACCGGGCGCTTGCACAACCGCCGGGACACGCACCACGGGCAGGGCCGGACCCTGGACAGCCGGACAGAGGGCCGGGCGGTGGGAGCTGCCCGCAGCCCTGCCTCCGGGGCAGCCAACCAGGGCGGGCAGCCGAGCACACCCCCGGGGAAAGTCCAAACCCGGCTCTGGCCACCAGAGGAATGTAAGAAATGGTCCAGCAATTCGTGCCACTAAGGGGTTTTGAAGGGTTAACATTGAGGCCTGGGTTTAGGCGCGAAAAGAACAAGGGATTTCTTCGGAGAAAAACTACTGACTTTGCACGGATGTGCAGTAACTTCTGATAGCCGGCCAAGAGACCACCAGATAAGGAGGAAGAATGAGAGCCTTCCTGTCTTCCTGTCTCCCTGGACCACCAGATAAGGAGGAAGAATGAGGGCCTTCCTGTCTCCCTGTTCGAGCAGCCCCTGAGAAAGTAACAGAGACTGATAAGCAGGCGACATCGGATTCGGGAAACCAATTATAATAACCTTGCCTCTTTTAGAAGTAGTAATAAATATGTATTAGCCTAGGAGTATAAAAGAGTAGATGCCTTACGTAACGGGTGTGCGTCCCGGTGGAGCAGAGACTCCCGGCGCACCCAGCGCTGTTTGCTTGCCTCTATTCGTTTAATAAATTGTAAACTCTGATTGTAATCCTATTTGGGACTCAGTCATTTATAACAATTGGGGGCTCGTCCGGGATGGTCTTGGTTCCTGAATTCTGACTTGATCTAGGAGGGGCGCCCCCACCATTTGGTGGCTCCTGTTCGAGTCAGGTCGGGGCTAACACCATCCTGAACCTGAATAAGGGCAAGCAAAGATTTAGATTTTTTTTATGAGCTCCCTTTGCCGGCTGCAGCACTATATTTTGCCCGTAATTCTGCGCGCGAAGATCCGAACGAAGACGACGGAGTCGTAAGTATTTAATGTGTATACCGTTCGGTTGGGTGGGTTTCGGTTGCCTGTGTGTGTGAGAGTGTGACTGAGACGGAACGTAGTTCCGAAGCGATTGTGGAGGTCTTCTAACCGCGGTTCCAATCTCCCGCGAGGGACTTGGCCGGTGAAGGACCGAAGCGATTCCTATAGGATTCGTGGGTGGGTGATAGGTCCTAAACCCCCTGCAAGACACTCTCACTAAGGCAACCAAGGGCTGTAGGAATTGCCACAGTAAAATTCCTAGATGGGTCAGACAAAATTGAAGACCCGGGACCAGAGAAAAGGGAGCAAATTACCAGACATACCACCAGAAAGTCCATTAGGGATAATGATTAGAAATTGGAACGATAGGGGCCCCAGAAAAGGAAAAAGCAAAGTAAAAATGATTCAGTATTGTATGATAGAATGGCCAAAGGAGCCTTTAAGACCACATGTCTTTTGGCCTATTTTCGGATCTTTTGAAGACTGGGTTTGCCAGGCTTTAAATCTACATGTTAACTCAAAGGAACCTTTTAGCCAGGAGGAAAGTGATTATGCAGGATTATGGATCAGGATCTCACGTCCTTTTCCAGCCTCAATATTTACACTAAAAGCAGACGAGAAGTTTGACGAAGAAGAGAACAAAAAAATAAAAAATAAAAAAAAAGGAAAAAGAAAAAGATGATGAATGGGAGTCATTGGATAACCTACCACCTCTATATCCTAACAATCCACCCCCGGTGGTGCATCTTGTAATCCTGTTTTGTTCTTAAATGTTTTGACTGTGTCAAGGAGGAAGGTGGGAGCATTATCTAAGTAACAGTTTAAAAGTTTGGGTATATTCGCGGTGGTGTTCGGTCAGTTTCCCAAGTATCGGGGGAGAGGGGCTGACTGATTATCAAAGTGGTAGAACGGAGAGTCACTTCTTTGGTGGTTCGGGCCTGAGCCCTAGGAATTTGGTAAGAAGGGGGAGAGCGAATTTATTTAGGCCTCAATACCTTTTTAAACCCCCATCTTGACGGATACACAGGAGTGATTCCTTGTTTTGTGTAGGCTTACTAACAAAGTGCATGAGAAAAATTAGCATTCGGCTTGAAATTCGGTCTTATTGAAATGTAAATTTTGTGGAAAAGGTGTTATTGTTTGTCTAGAAGACGGAAGGCTGAGTGCTTCAGGTGTTTTTCCGAAGTCCTGCGGATTTATGATTGGAATGGGGCTCATTAATAATCTGAAATAGTAAAGTTTGTATGTGGAAAGAAGAGTTTAATCCCAAAGAATTGGGACATTTGGGAAGAAGATTAGGAAAAGATAGTAAAAACCTGCAATAAAAAGGTTTGCGTGGAAATTGAAACAAGGGACAGTAAGTAATATAAATAAATAAAAGGGAATGGGAAATCAAGGAAAAGGGGAAAATCCAAAAAAAAAAAAAAAAAAAAAAAGACGTCCTAAAAAAAAAAAAAAAAAAAAAAAAAAGCCTCCTTGGGTGCATATTGGCACATTGGAAGGATATTGTTAGAAATGGGGGCACAGAAAGCAAGAGGACTTTCACTAAGTATTGCAATCAATGGTGGCCACTATATAAACTAAATGGCCACTTTATGGATCAATCGACTATAACAGTGTCTTGCAATTAATGTTTTTGAGGAGAGAAGGAAAATAGGATGAAATGTTGTATAGTGATATGTTGTTTCAGCATCTTGGAGGGAAAAGGTTTGGAATTAAGTTGGCCCCTGACTGAGCCTTTGGTGTTGGCATTAGAAAAGTACGGGCTGGAGAAAGATAAAGGAAGTGTTAAAAGGGTTGTTGAAGGTGTTAAAGGCTGTGTGGCATGTAGTATTTAACAGAGCTGTTTGAAGTTGAATGAGCAGGGGAAGAGGATGTAGGAATGTTAATAGTTCCGCCTCAACCCGAGGCTGAGATCTCTAAATCGCGGTGTGAGCCCTCTGGGGCAGGGGGACCGTGATGGGTCCGAGAGAGTTGTCGTGGAAACAGAAAAGCAGCTAACTCTTGAAACAACCTGAGTTCCTGTGTGAGCTCAGATTGCCAATGGGACCGCTCAGGGAACTGTCAACGATTGCATTCCCCTGACCGACCCCCTCACTGAGACCCTAATCACCCCGGAAATTATGTAAATACCAAAATCTGGTTAAAATGGGAAACGAGAATCTGTTCCAACAAGGTCCAAAAGAAACCCCTATGGAATTTTTGAATTTTTGGACCAACTTTGAAATGCAATGAGAAAAAAAAATGGACCTGGCTTAAAAACAAACAAACAAACAAACAAACAAACAGAGGCAACTGGCTAACCTCTTTCCAGGGCAATCAGCCCCTGATATCAGAAAGAAATTGTCTTAGGCTGCAGGACAAACAACAGTCAGGAATGATGGGGACCTGGGGCATCTACCCTAGCAGGTCCACTAGTTGAAATAAAGCTAGGAAACGAAGACAGGCTTGAATTTTTTGTTGGTTATGGGAGCTTCTTTCTCTGTGTTAATTAGGCTGTAAATGTAATAGGAGCAACATATTCAGTGTTAAATAGTTTAAAAGGACGATTAGGAACTAAGACAACTACAATAATTGGAGCCACAGGGAAAGAGGAAGAATGGTCATTCTTACGACCCCTTGATTTGCGTTTTGGGGGTGAGGAACTAACCCATAAATTTTAGTATGTACCAGAATGCCCGATGCCACTCTTGGGACGGGATCTATTAGCCAAATTAGATGCAACAATAACCTTTGAGGATGGAGAATTAATAATGAAGGTACCTGAGTCCAAAGTAGGCCAAATCCTAATGATCAAAGATAAACCCTTTGTTAATATTCCAAGAGAAGTAGAAAATGCAGTTATAGCAACAGTACGGGAAACAGATGTACCAGGGAAGTCGAAACTGGCACAACTGGTAAAGGTGGAATTAAAGGAAGGAGCCAAACCTGTTTGAATCAAACAATATCCACTTAAGATAGAAGCTAGGCACGGGAATAGTGAAAATTATTGACAAATTTCTCAAATATCAGATTCTGGAAGAATGTAAATCGGAATACAATACTCCAATTTTTCCAGTAAAGAAGCCGAATGGCGAGTATAGATCTGTACAAGATCTTAGAGCAGTAAATGAAATAACAAAGGATATTCACCCGGTAGTAGCTAATCCTTACACATTGTTAACATCTGTGAAAGAGAAATATAAATGGTTTACCGTGATAGATTTAAAGGATGCCTTCTTTTGCATACCTCTTGATAAAGATAGTAGAAAATTATTTGCCTTCAAATGGGAAAACGTATTGAAGTTTTTGGACCACATATGGTAACAACCGTTTTGGAACAAAGGGGGGGGGCACTGGTTATCACCCAGCCGGATGATGAAATATCAGGCAATACTAACTGAACAAGATGACATAACCTTGAAAACGACTAACCTGTTATATCCAGCAGTATTTCTAGGAACTGTTCCAGAAGAAGGACCATTGGAACACAATTGTGTGGAAATAATCGAACATACGCCAGCCGTGAATATTCGAAGGATGTACCCCTTGAAAGGTATTCAGTGGGAATACCACACTCCGTGGCACCCACAAAGCTCAGGGAAAGTAGAAAGGATGAATCAAACAATAAAACAACAATTGGCTAAGTTAATGATCGAGACACAGCTGCCCTGGACGAAATGCTTACCATTGGCACTTTTAAACATAAGAACTAAACCACACAGTGAGACTGGTTATCATCATATGAAATGTTATATGGTACGCCTTATTCTCAAGGGATGCCCCTAGGGAACAATGTAGTTGAGGATCATAGTATCCAGAAATACATAATTACCATTGGAAGGAGATTACAGGAGATAAGATAAATTGGGATGATGACTCAGACACCACCTTTAGGATTTGCTATTCATAAAATACAACCAGGAGACAAGGTCTTAATAAAAACCTGGAGAGAAGAATCATTGAACCCCCGATGGGAGGGACTGTACCTTGTTTTACTTACTACTGAAACAGCTGTGAGAACAGCAAGAAGGGGTTGGACCCACGCATCCAGAATAAAAGGACCAATAACTACCGAAGCCTGGAGGGTTGAGTCCACTCCTGGGGAACTGAAACTGAGACTAAAGAGGAACTGATATCCCAGCAATGAGGTTCTGCATGAATTAAGGGCACTGGATAAAGAGGACAAGTCTGAAGGGAGGAAAGGGAGAAGGCAAGACCGGGGTAGGACCCTCCACTGCGGCGTGTATGGTCTACCGAGGGAGGCAACCCCTATGGGTATTGACCGCCGAGTGAGAGTGCCTCGACCGGACTTCTCCCTCACCAAGATCAGTTTGTCCTGAGAAAAATAACATGAGAACCTTTTAAACCCATAATAAAATTGTGATTAGTTTTTCCAGGAGCTGGATCACCCTGAAGGGCTGAATGGTAACACAAGCTCTGAAAGCGGGCCCAACCCCATGATTGAAGGCGCTTCCCACACTCTCAAGATTGGACGGCGAAAAAGGCTTATAATATGACAGGTCGCCAAAGAGAACTGAATTGTGACTGTAAGTGGAAACCCAACGTGGGAGCTTGGAAGCGTGCATATACGAGTACAAACGGGGCAGACATTGTAACAGGACCACTCGGTAACAAGGACACTCTGTATTATCACGCCCCAAAGGGTAAAGATGGATGGGATGGTCATTTTCCAAACGGGACGTGGGCCCTAAAGGGACATTATTGGGTGTGTGGCAAACATGCTTACAAGAGGCTACCTGGAAACTGGTCGGGAATATGCTATGGGGGGTACATAAGACCCTTGTTCTTTTTATTGTCACAAACACAAGGAAATCATTTAGGAATAAGATTATATGATGACCTGAACAGAGTAAAACGATCTATTGATACTTCCTTATCCGGGGGTAGTGCCCAAAAATGGGGAAAGGATGAATGGCCTCCTGAAAGAATCATACAGCATTATGGGCCAGCCACCTGGAACCCAAATGAGTTGATATCAGGAGCCCGAGAACCTATTTATAATTTGAACCGAATAATTAGGTTGCAAGCTATCCTCGAAGTTGTAACAAATCAAACAGCGACAGCCTTGGATCTTTTGGCTGACCAATCCACTCAAATGAGAAATGCTATATTCCAACATAGAATGGTCTTAGACTATTTACTAGCAGAAGAAGGGGGAGTATGTGGAAAACTGAACGATTCTAATTGTTGTCTACAGATTGATGATAATGGAAAAGTGGTCAAGCAGATAACAAAGGAAATTAGAAAGTTAGCCCACGTCCCAGTACAAACTTGGAAGGGTATGGATTGGGATTTCTTTTCATGGTTGCCTGGTGAACCATGGGTTAAAAGGATGCTGTTTTTATTTTTATGTGGTGTAATGACATTATTGTTTATACCTTGTATGATACCTTGCTTTACGTTGTTGATACAGCGAGTAATAAATAGCACCCAATTTGTGATGACTTCAGTGGAGAGAAAAGGTGACGTGTCGATAATGATGCTTAAGAAGTGGACACCCCGAGAACTGACTGATGAAATCCAATTGTTACTGACAAAGGTTGAAGGAGAGACACGAATTGATGATTAAAAAAAAAAAAAGGGAGGAATTGTAAGAAATGGTCCAGCAATTCGTGCCACTAAGGGGTTTTGAAGGGTTAACATTGAGGCCTGGGTTTAGGCGCGAAAAGAACAAGGGATTTCTTCGGAGAAAAACTACTGACTTTGCACGGATGTGCAGTAACTTCTGATAGCCGGCCAAGAGACCACCAGATAAGGAGGAAGAATGAGAGCCTTCCTGTCTTCCTGTCTCCCTGGACCACCAGATAAGGAGGAAGAATGAGGGCCTTCCTGTCTCCCTGTTCGAGCAGCCCCTGAGAAAGTAACAGAGACTGATAAGCAGGCGACATCGGATTCGGGAAACCAATTATAATAACCTTGCCTCTTTTAGAAGTAGTAATAAATATGTATTAGCCTAGGAGTATAAAAGAGTAGATGCCTTACGTAACGGGTGTGCGTCCCGGTGGAGCAGAGACTCCCGGCGCACCCAGCGCTGTTTGCTTGCCTCTATTCGTTTAATAAATTGTAAACTCTGATTGTAATCCTATTTGGGACTCAGTCATTTATAACAGGAAGGTGCCAGCAGGAGGTCAGCATGTGGCGGGGTTGTGTCCTGGGGCACTGAGGGACGGGGAAGAAGTGCTTGCTCGGCCATGCCACCTGGGGGTGATGGCTCATGGTGGCCTCATGGTGGCCTCATGGTGGCCAGGGGAGGTTCGGGTTGGAAATGAGGTGACATTTCTCCTCAGGGAGTGGTCAGGCGTTGGGTTGTCCAGAGAGGTGGTGGCGTCACCGTCCCTGGGGGTGTTCAAGGAAAGGCTGGACGTGGTGCTGAGGGACATGGTTCGGTGGGTGATACTGGTGCTAGGTGGCTGGAACTGACGAGCTGGGGGTGCTTTTCCAGCCCCACTGACTCTAGGGCTATTAGGGCGCCCCCATGGCGGCCTCCCGCCCCGCCCCGCCCCGCGTGGCCACTTCAGGGGAGGGAGCTGCGAGCCGCTGCCCCCGCGTGACGTCACGCCGCGCCGCGCCTGCGTGCCCCTGCCTTATACGGCGGCGCTTGCGAGCGTGTCCTCCCTCCCCCCCCCCCGTGACGCGCGTGGCAGCGCCCCGCCCCGCCGACGTCAGCGCGGGGCTCACCGGCGAGCCCGGGGCCGGGCGCTACCACTCCGCGGGGCGGGGGGGGACGGGGAGGACGAGTGCCGGTGCCGCCGCCAGTGCCGGTGCCATGTACCAGGGCCCCGCGCGCTGCCTCTGCCCGCTGCTGCGCCGCGCCGCCACCGCCAGCACCGCGCCGCCACCGCCCCGCGCAGGTGGGGACGGGACCGGGGGGGGCGGGGGGAAAACGGGAGGGAAACGGGGGGACCGCGGCCTTGCGGGGCTTGTGGGGGGTCCCGGCGGGCACTTGACGGTGTCTCCTCCGCAGGGTGTCCCATGGGGAGCGGCAGCAGCCGGCTGTACAGCGCGCTGGCCAAGACGCTCAGCAGCAGCAGCGCCGCCGCCGCCGCGCCTCAGCACCGGGAGTGCGCGGGGCAGCCCGAGGCGGCCCCGCTGGAGCCCATCGACCCGCAGGAGCTGCTGGAGGAGTGCCAGGTGGTGCTGCGGCGGCGGCCGCCCCGCTGCCAGAGGGACTTCGTGGACCTGAGGCAAAAGGCGGCCGGCGGCCCCCGGCCCATCCGCGTCATGCAGTGGAACATCCTCGCCCAAGGTGCGTGGGGGCCGCCCCGGCGGGGACCCGGAGGGGGAAACGCGGCGGGGGAAGGCGTTGCGTGGAGCTGCGCCCCGGCCCTTAGGCGGCCCTGGGGCTGGCAGGGCAAAGGGAGAGAGGCGGGCTACGTGAGGCGGCGCTGACCGAGGGGAGGGGGCTTTCGGCGCTTGAAATGGGTACTTCTTCCATTCCGAAGGAAACAGCCCCCCTCCTTGCGCCTGTGAAGCCAAAGGTAGCACCGACTGCCTGTCTTAGCAGAGCATGGTCTGGTCAAAAAGCTGTGGCCTCCCGCTTTTAGCTCTCAGCCCCCCAGAAGAGAGGTCTGTCTTCCTGTAACTTTCTATGTGAAGCTTCTGTAGTTTCTTAATTCGTGCGTTGACAAACTATTTGGAGATTCAGATCGGTTACAGGAATTCCTAATTCCTGAAAATAATCGCTACCGATCTCTGTCAGAGCCCTAAAGTCAATACGTTTAAGTTTAATTACGCAATAGCCTCACCCGAAAGTCTTTCGGGGCAGGGGAAGTTCCCCAGGTAGGGACTGGCTTCGTGTTCTGCAGTTAGGTCACTCCTGTACTGCTGCATTTTTTCCTGGCCAAGCTGTGGCAACGCTTGTTGTGGAAGCACTTGCCACAGTGCAGTGACCTGTAGGAAGAGGAGGAGAAGTCTTAAATCTGACTTATTTTTGCTATCGGTAACTTCTTTCTTTCACCCCCCCTAATTTCAGCCCTCGGAGAAGGCAAAGACAACTTTGTCCAGTGCCCCATGGAAGCCCTGAAGTGGGAGGAGAGGAAGTGCCTCATCCTGGAGGAAATTCTTGCGTACAAGCCTGATATCTTGTGCCTGCAAGAGGTCGACCACTACTTCGACACCTTCGAGCCACTCCTCAGCCGACTGGGCTACCAGTGCACCTTCTTCCCGAAGCCGTGGTCCCCGTGCCTGGACGTGGAGCGGAACAACGGGCCGGACGGCTGCGCCTTGTTCTTCCTCAAAGACCGCTTCGAGCTCATCAACAGCGCCAACATCCGGCTCACCGCCATGAAGCTGAAGACCAACCAGGTGGCCATAGCGCAGACGCTGAAGTGCCACGAGACTGGCAGGCTGTTCTGCATCGCCGTCACCCACCTGAAAGCCCGCACAGGCTGGGAGAGGTTTCGCTCCGCGCAGGGCTGCGACCTGCTCCAGAACCTGAAGAGCATCACCCAGGGCGCAAAGATCCCTCTCATCATCTGCGGAGACTTCAACGCAGAGCCGACCGAGGAGGTCTACAGAGAGTTTTCCAACTCCAGCCTCAACTTGAACAGCGCGTACAAGCTGCTGAGCCCCGACGGGCAGTCGGAGCCGCCGTACACCACCTGGAAGATCCGGCCCTCGGGGGAGTGCCGGCACACGCTGGATTATATCTGGTATTCCCAGCACGCCTTGAACGTGAACTCAGCCCTGGGCTTGCTGACTGAAGAGCAAATTGGGCCCAACAGGCTGCCCTCGTTCAATTACCCTTCAGATCACCTGTCCCTGGTGTGTGACTTTAGTTTTAACCAAGACCCTGACAGACTCCTATAACTTGTTGGAATGCCACCCGGTATTGCAGTGTCTTAATTCACTATTGTTTTATTTTACTGAGAACTTTGGAAGCTGTTAAGGATGAGGAAGTACTGTTGACTAAACGTTCTCTCAGGCACGTGTTTGGAATTACGCTTGCCCTTCAGAGCTCATTCATCTGTAGCCTGAGGGAGGAAGAAAGGAGTCAGTGTTCTCGAGGTGGTGGTGGTCTTGCTGTATTAGGGTTTGAAAACTGGAAGGGAAACGAGCTTTATCCTTTCTCTAACCCCTGTGTCTAAGGATGTAATCCTCTAATGAATGCGGAGGCCTGAGTATTTAAATTAAAACACTTGTGTATGTAAAACAACTTGCCCTGGCAGCATGCTAATTTTGTTTATGTTAGGCTTGTGCCAGTACCAAAGGGAACAAGGCTCGACTTCTCAGTCAGATTCTCTGACCTCTCTGTTGCAGTACAAAGGAAGGTTAATGCAGTTTAGACATGAACAAATCTGAGCGTGTATTTGGGTAGTCTTCTAATTTTTACATGACTTAAGAGTGTATTCAAAGTGAGTAGATGATAGCACAGTGTGAGGGAGGCCCCCTCCAGTAGCAGCAAGTGAGGAAGCAGAGGCTAACTGCTGTGTGTCACGCAGTAATAGCCTCACCTGTCCAAACAAGCATGCATATGTCCATTACACACACAGGGCCTGTAGCTAAACACAGTAACTGGCACCTTTGTCCCTTCGGTACTTCCCTCCAGAGGGCATGCCTAACCACAGAGTATTTTCTCATCTGCTTCAAGCATTACTTTTCTGAATGGTTTAAAGTTGTAGTCTCATCAACTTTGCAGTTTCAGTAAAGGGCCAACCTTTGTGTTGAAAGACTTCTTTTATTTATCTTCAGAATCTAAAGCTACACTGGAACCTTATTAGAAGATAAAACGTATTTATTGAGGGACTTTGGTGATCCTGTACCTGACTTGAAATCATACAGCGGCAGCGTTCAGGAGCCCATGCAGGTCCTCTTCCCGTGGCCCAGTGCCCAGGCCACGACAGAGGTGGGGTTGTGTGGTAACTCTCGTGCGTGGAGTGGTGCTCAGTGGTATGATGTGGGTATTGCGTATATGGATTGCAAACATGCCTCTGTGCCAGAAAAGGGCAGAAAAGGTAGAAGAGAGACCAATAGCTGGAGTTGGGCTGACATTTAGATAGTTTGGAGAGACTAGGCAGAGCAAATAAAGCGGTACTTCCATGTAAAGTAAGGCCCACACTGACTGAAATGTTCTGGGTGTTTATTAATAAAAGTCCGTGGGAAAAAAAGTAACGTCTTACTGCCATCTTCTTTCATTTCCCTCATAAATGGGTGATCTCAACTAGTGACTTTCCTAGCTTCAAATTAGTAGCGATGCCACGGCTTCCGGACCTACTTCCCCAACCCTGCGGTCCTCATCTTACCAATTGCCACAACTGCTCTGGTTTCGTGGCAAGTGTTGTTTCTCAAACTCACGTACCCAAACCTCCCAGTAAGTCTGTAGGGAAAGGTGTTACCTGTAGAGAAGTTCAGCTGATTTCTCCCCTAGCTAATGATGAAGCCTAGACCTTACGTTACCACAAGTATTCCTCTTTCAACAGCTGTCTGCAGCCACAACCCTGGCCAGCACCCATCTCAGAACTGCACAGCAAGGTGCAAGGATTCCTCCCTGAGGGGGCTGCCAAGCACACAGCACAAGTAGCTCCTCGCACCAGGCAGCTCTGTTCGTCACTTAACTTTTAAAACATCATCTGAAGAGCAAGAAAAGACAGGTAGCTGCTTCCCACAGCCCATAAGTTACTGTGTGTGTTCCATACTAATATGAAAAACACAAACACCCCTTCCAGGTAAACGACTCAGGTGCTGCGTTGCACAGCTGTAACGCATGGTGTGCTTTGAAGATGAGGAGATCGTCGTCGTGTCCCTGAACACTGTAAGTGGCTGCTGTGGGGGAGATCATGGGCCAGAGATTCAGATTCCAGTGTTAGTAACCAGATTATACAGGTTTCAAAAACACCTTTCAAAAACAAAACCAACAAAAAAGCCCCTAATTTCTATTTTTCCTTTTGCCTAGGCAGCTCCATTTCCTGAAGGCTATCCAAGAGTGCTCATCCGTGCGGTGCTGCCTCGCCTTGCCCAGGGCAGGCAGCCCTGGCACGGGTTACAGCAGGCTTTGTGTACCAGCCAGAGCCAAGCTGCAGCACCGACACCGCTCCCATCGCCACTCCCAGAGGGGGATGGAGAATATTTGGTATCTGGGTGATTCTTACGCCGCTTTACTCAGACCCTGGTTTTAAACAGTAATTGTGTGGGGACATACCGCGTGATTTCTAGGATCACTGCAGAGCTTTTCTAAAGTAAAACGGGCTGGGACTCTTATTTCACCCCGGACGCTCGACACTAAGCGTCCCCTGCTTCATGTCCTTACAGGGCAATTTTGAAGGGGTGCAGGGAGGGGGGGGATGTGAAAATCACACATCCCTGCTAGAACACAGCAGTGGACGCTTTCTGATACATTTTAATGAAAGGCAGACAAGACTCAGAAATTAACTGGTGATTTCCCAGTCAGTTTCAGCCTTTTCCCAGTACTTGCTATAAAATGTGCTTTTGCAGATGGACTGTTTTGGAAAGCTTAAGTGAAATATTGCCCTTGCTTTTGTTTTACTCACCAAGAAGCAGGCCTGCAGGCAAAAGCATTTCGCTGCTGCTATAAATATCAGTACAGTAAATATTTTTCACAGGAAGGAGGAGGAAGGTTTTTAATTATTTTTTTCTGTGTAGCAGTATGACTCTTGCAATAAAAATTTCTTCAAGGCCCTTCTTGTAGCTGCCTGCCTTATAAGCACACCAAGGCTAGAAGTCTCAACAGATCCCTTGCTCTAATCTTGAATAAAAGCTGCATTGGCTTTAGCAGTGTCGGTTTTTCCCCTGCCCTCAAGCTAGCTGAGGGAAGAAGTGACCCACTTAGTTAATTTGCTGAAAGGCAGAAGCTGCTGCAAGCTTATTAAAACGCTAGCTACCTTGGATAACAATTAGATCAGAAGTAGATACTGTCACTTGCATCTTTCCCATTTAATAAGCTTAATACCTACTATTTGATGTCTCTACAAGGCAGAAATTGAATTTAGCTTGTTCTGGCTGTGAGCTTCTTCCTGCACAACCGAGATCCCCGCTGCATGTGTCACGGTACAAGCTGAGGCTTCAGGCACCCCACCACTTCCCCATCAACTACCTGACCACCTCTGGCTCAGTGATCCGCGATCAGCTCAGACGTAATTCTCCAAAGTCCAAAAGTTGATTAAATCAATTAGCAGAGGACCCCAAAGAGCTAAGCCTTCCCCAGCAGCATGCTTTACTCAGCTCACTGGAGTTGTGTCAAGGCACAGAACCCTTCACTGAAACACTCAACTTAGATGCCAGCAGAAGTTTTTGCCAAAAAAAAGAATTTTGGTTACAAGTAGGAGCCTTGCTCTTCTGAAACTCAGCTGTAGAAATCCTCAGGGAGAGACTGAACACCTCTTGTAAGCACGTCTCATTACCAAGATGACACAATTCTGGAGAATAACTCATCTCAGATTAACTTAGAGGAACCACACACACAAGCAATGCTTGTCTGCACCTAAGCAAACACATTAAAATCACTGCCTGTGAAAGGCTGTCCGTATTTGTATCTAGCAGCTAAATATTAAAAAAGAGAGAGGAGGACAGAAGCATACAGGGAAAGGTTAACAAATAGGGTCTCCGCTGTTTGAAGCCTGGCTAAGTACCCCTTCCATCTCAGTGACAACACATCTTCATACAGATCAGGATTCCCACAGCACTTCACACACATCTGATAAACGTCCTCGGGCAGCTGGTACACGTGTGTGCTGCTCGCTGTGTGGCCAGGGGAGAGAGCCAAAGGACCGCCACCAGACATAGCACGGGCAGTAGCTGCAGCGCCTCAGGGCACGGCTGTGGGCAAGCAGCAGAGACCTGCTCCTCCATTCCTTTCATTCCTGCCATTACACAACAAAGTCCTGGATCTAACTTAAGAGGAGGAGCTCGCCAGCTGGAAATCCTTTCCAGGAAGGCACTTTGGCCCCAGCTGACCTCCAGCGTATCTAAATTAGGTGTGGGAAAGGTCTCAACTACAAATACTCCAGTGATATACATTTCATGCGGTAAGATACAGCGCCTTTTACACAAGATCAAATAACAGCCATTTAAAAAAGGATTTCTTACAGAATAGACAAACATGGGTTTAAAAATACCATTGATTTTCTCCTTGTTGTCTTCTAGATCCTATCTGTTCTACCTCCACAGCATGCCTCACTGCCTGCCTGCCTGCCTCTCTTTGTAGTGCTCCATTTCCCTTTGTCCGGAAGAGTTGCCTCACAAACTTCCAAACAAGTCTACTCATTGCCCAGCTTCCCCCTACTTCCCTTTCCAACCTACCTCTTCCCTGGCAGCACAAATCCTCTTCCTTCTTGAACACTTCCTCCTGTGAAAGTCTTTGTCCTCTACTCTCAGGCTCGGAAACACAGTTCATCTGTAACCACCTTTGCTTCTTTGGATTAACTGCTGGTGGAAGGGATTGCTGCCATCTACACCAAAATCATTTTCCTCCTTCAGGTTGTTCATTTGTTCTTAAACTCTGGGAAGAGGGAACTCTGGGAAGGGAAGAACGGGGCTCACTGCTAGGACTCTGCAGGTAACTCCTTCTTCTGCATTAAAAGTTAACATGAAAAAAATAACCTCTAGCGCAACTATTTAATACTGGCCTCCTTTATCGCTACTCAAGACCTCAGTTCTGGATTTCTGTTAAAACTGCTCCTCCAGGCATGAAGTACCTAAGTGGTCACTTGGACTTTTATTACTTTGAGATTACCTGCGTCCCTGCTGCAAAGACTTTCCAGAGCACCTCGCTAGGAACGAGGGGTTCCTCTGGGCACCTGGGTACCCACAAGGTGAAGCGACGCTTCTGTACTGCCTGCTGTCATACCCTCACGTGGATCCTCACGAAAACAGGGTAAGCTGCCATGCACCTATTTTAGGGAACGCTCTTGCACGTGGGCTGTAACTACCGAGTAATTCACGAACTGTGTGATCTCACCCGACCTTACCCTGCAGTGATGTATCTTGATACCCATAACCTAAGTGCAACTATAAATGTAAACCCTATTTAGATCCTTACTTCATTCAGAGAGGAAAAGAAAATATTATCTAAAATCATTTACTTGTGCAGAAGCCGAAATATTTACAGTTGGAGATGTCAAAGATAACTGCACCAAAAGGAGCAGCAGTGCAACTTCTTATTTCTCCTTTCTCACAGTTTTTACCTACCACTACTTTCTACTTGCCTCAGTGAGATCAGAGAGATTAGTACACCGAGTAGCTGGGTCTGCTCACTTCCACCTTTACTTTGCAGTGCAGCCTTAGGAAATTAAGGTGTAGCTGGAGGAATATTAAGTAGTTCACAGAGCTCTCGAAGTTACTGATTCTCAGAGTCGTTTAAGCAAACCCTGTTTTCTTTGCATTAAAGCAACTGGGAGTGCACATAAAGATACCACCTGTCAGCTGGAGGGCAGTAACTTCTAAAGCTACTGAAGTAGCAACTGCAAGTACTCATGTGATTAGCCACAACGCAAGAGCGCTGAGTATGCTCACCCACCTAAAAAAGCATAAGAGAACTAGACCCCTGTCAGAAGTTACCTCACCAACTACTGCAAGCTTCTCAGATACTTCCGTGAAAAATATGTCAGCGTACTGTGTGGGAGAGCTGGTCAGCCATTCGGAGTATAGGAGTATTGGGGGGGTTCCAAATTTCCATGCTATCTCAGCTATCTTAGGCTGAATGCCTAGAAGATTTCAAATAAGCAGAAAAGAAGGTTAAGAGATGAAACAAAAATATTAAAAATAAAAAGCAGACCAAACACAAATT
Source organism: Anser anser (assembly GCF_964211835.1). Classification (NCBI taxonomy): domain Eukaryota; kingdom Metazoa; phylum Chordata; class Aves; order Anseriformes; family Anatidae; genus Anser; species Anser anser. Next base: position 38,324,862 of record NC_139724.1, on the reverse strand, counting down.
TCATTTCTATATTTCATTAAAACCTACTTGAATACACTTTGAAACAAGAGTACAACAAAATAGAATATACTTCAAATGTTGAATATACAAACTATTATAGTTCATTCTGAACACTGGTACTTCCCTCTTTAACTAAAAAAAATTTACAGGTTTAGAACTACCTGACAAAAGCTCATGCTGGGTGTGACCTTTCAAGTGACAGAGTAGAGCTGAAACTGAAATGTATGCACAGATGTCAAGGCTAAGTGAGAGACACAGGCATATTACAGCAAAAGGCCAAAAGCCTGCTGCCATTTTGTCCACAATTAAGAAATTTAGACAGACTTTAACTACCATACAAAATATGTTACATGTAATTCTATAACAATACTGTGCTAGGTACAAGATTCTTTAAAAATTTGTTTTTAATAAAAAAGCTTTACACAAACAAGCCATTAGCTTATTTCAAGAAAGATAACTGAAAATCAGTCTAAGGCTTTCGTTTTAAATCTGCTTAAGCTATGATACAAAAATCCCTCTAGGTTTGTCTTCTTTTAGAAGCTCTTAAATCTCGTCTTATATTTCACATTCTACAATACCTAGTAGCAGAGTTTTTCACATAGCACCAGTTGAGTACTGTGGGCACACAGTAGTGATTGCTGGTTTGCATATAAAATGCACCGAATTTGCCATTTTTAACAATGAGACTTTCCTCTCCCCCTGAAAGCTAAAAACCAAGGCAAACCTCTCACACAGCTCTTTTTTAGTGTTCCAGCTCTTAGTGTAACTTGATAACGTAGTGAACTGTTTGGTCCCTTTTCAGTCTCTCTATCATTCCTTCTCCATAGGTTCAGCCGTTTCCCAACTGGAAGAGGCAGTTTCTGTCAGCATAGCAATGTGGTTCAATTCCCACTGAAACACGGGAAAATATATATATTTTTTCCAGTAAGTCTTCAACATACGCACGTTTATTTAACAGTTCAAAACTCTCCTTTTCAACTTGGTGATCGCGTCCACTTCCCTCCCCCAATTATGTCAGTATAACCAAAAGAGTAACAGTCTACAAGTCCACGCAACCTGTTCTTCATTTCTCGCACGTCATGATTCCTTCTGTTTTCACTGTCACAGGAAGGGCAATAGCTGAGGGCGTACTAACTACTACTACGTGGGTTACAGTCTTGCTTCCGTCTGCTGGCTTCTCTTCTTGTACAAGCTGCAGCGTTTTCACTTCCCGTTCCTGTTTTATAGCCGCTGTGTCTGATTTAACTTCTGGATTTTTTATAACCGCGCTAATGACCCTGGGAGGAGTCTGGCTGGACGCCTGCTGAGCAGGCACCGATAGTCTCATTACTGGCGTCCCGTGAGCTATAGACACTGGGGTTAGTGCTCTCACAGCCAGCGGGGTTCCAACGATGTTAATACTTCCCGACCCTGTCAGGCCCGTTTTTGTTTGTAACTGACACTGTGTGAGTTGCGTGGCGGGGATTGTAATGATTTTGGCAGGCTGCATCGTGATTTTGTCTCCGTTTTCAGCAGAGGCTGGCATCACAGTAGGGATTGTCTGGATTACTACCTTTGGAGTTGTTGCTGTTGTTGGACTCGTGTTGGTTATTAACGGCGACCCTGCATTTACTGACTGTACTGCCACAGTTGAAATTTTCTGTCCCAGAGAGGTCATTACAACAGGCACTTGCATTGCCACTCGTACGGTCCTGCAAAATAAAGACGTGTGTGTTTAAGCCAAAACACTGGGTACTACTAGTAGAGCTGAAAACAGGGATACACAAATCCAGAATATACAGGCTTTTAACTGGTTCTTAAAAACTTTTGTGCATCCATCATGTTTGGAAATTTAGCAGCATTCATCTCTCTCTTCACTTCCCCCTACATCATTTTAAAATACGCTTGAGGGCAAGCATGTTGACAGTCAGCTCTGATCTCCAACTACTTTCACAGTATTTACCATATTCTGTTGCTGCTTGCAAATCAGAAAACAAATCCAGCATTTATAGTATCAAAACAAAACCTAAAAGACAGTTTCCCAGCCAAAATGGCAAATGGCAAGCAAATGGCAAGCCCAAGCCACGGCAATACAAACCTGGGAGCTGTCGTTGCTGGGACAGTAGTAGTGGTAGTTGAGGGATGAGATGATGATGTATCATGCACTGGTGAGGCAATATTCACAACTCTGGTGACTGCTTTTTCTGTTCTGGTACAGGTTAACTGAGACGAATTTTTTCCTCCACGTGCAGAGGTTGCTGCTTTTAAAAGGTTTTCCGCAGATAAAGACACTCTCTCCAATGACTTTTCATCTGTAGGCATTGACAAATCTTCATTGCAGGATTCATTTTTGTCATCATCTATGACAACTATATTTTTTGGCATCTCCTTAAACTGATAAACAAGCCTCTGTCCCTCAACTTTTGCCAGGATTCCTCTTTGATAGTAATACCTGCAAGAAAAGTACAATTTAGTAGTGGTACCATGGCAGATTTTAAAGAAAAACTCATTCTCTGCTAACAGGAAAACATTCACAGCAATACCTAACATGTGAGAAGGTACAGAAGGAAGCTGGCAGACAATACTGACATAATACCTGAAGAATCTAGCTAAAAAAAATAAATAAATAAATGACCTTTTACACATAAACTTCAGAATTTAAATTGCAAGTTAACTGGTAACACAAAACGCAGTATGATCTGCGAGACTGCTGCTTTTTAAACAGACAAGTCAGCAAGACGACAAAAATCTTAAACTTTTCAGAATTTGCATTATTGCTATAGGCAAAATTATAGTAGCAAACCTAAGCATATAGAAGATTTTACCTCAAAGCTCTCCCCATAGTCTCGTAGTTCATGTCAGGTTTGTTTTTGTGTTTTCCCCATAGTTTGGAGACGGCTTTTGAGTCCACAAGCTTAAAGATTCCCTTCTCTCGCTGAGTCCACTTAATGTACCGAGGACAAGTATTTTTGTCCTGGAGAAGGTCCAGGAGAAACTCCCATAAGTACGTTGTATTACCTATAATCAGAAAACATTTGAATATTAGAAATCCACTTTTAAAGACAACAGAAAATTCTCCATATATAGGTAATTCTGAATGACCTAAGCTGAAAGCGAATGCTACACAGAGAATAGTATGTAATGTAACCTGCAAGTGTTCATTCAGTCTGTTTAGTAAAGCTGCCATAAATATTTACATTCTGAAAGGAGCTAATCCAAGTGATCTGCTATATAAGCACAGGAACCTCTCCAATTCAGCACACATTCTCAGTTCCTGAGAAAAAAAAAAAAAAAAGCGTGAGAGTGCTCCAAGTCACTAGAACCTACAGCTGCTCAGCAGAGAGGAAGAGAGCTCGTAATTTTCTTCTATTTTCTTAAGCAGGGAATGGAAATACCAGTGCATTTTACGATGCTGAAGGATGGACTGGAAGATTTAAATAAATCTATTTTTAAAGACATACAACCTTCAATAATAAACCATCTCAAACTGTGATAAGGCCATAACCTCCTGCCCAGGATCTTCCTGCTTTCTTGTGCGGGACATCAGCACCAAAGGAGCTCTCACACCTGCTGCTGACAGCCCCACGTCCTGTCCCAAATCTACCTCGCAGAGCAACCAATGCCCTGCTAGGTGCAAAGCCCATCCAACTACTCCCCGCAAGTATTCGTATGGCTGAAATGCCACGGACCTTTCTGTAATTTGGGGGGTACAGAACGAAGTCAGCCTACAGAAGGAGAAACAAACATACTTCTTACATATTATAGGGCTGTACAATTTCCACTGGAGAAGCCCCAAAACGGGGTTCAGCATGATGACTATCAGAATGGCATAAAACAATGTGGGGGTTGTCTGGATGCTGACTATACCGATTACACCTAGGAAAAGGGGTGAGAAAAAAAAAAAAAACACAGACCACATTCCTACTTGGAGAAGACTGCTAAAACAATCCAGGAAGGGAAAACCAGGACAGAGCTACAAGAACAACAACCTCGGAATGGTAATCCCAATTCTCTTGATCATGCTTCCAAACCCCAGCAGGTGCCACAGGCCAAACAAAAAACACATTAAAATATTTTTGTGTGCGCAAAAAGGTCATTAATACCTGAAATTTAGTGGCCCAGCATAGCATTTGTTATGCCACGCTGAAGACAACTAAATATGCGTTAAGATGGGTTAAGGACCACTGTTGCAGACTCCAAGTAATTATCTCTCTTTGAAAAAACTCAAAGGAGAAAAAACTATAATTTCCATCTTCTGGATGACCACCTCAGAGACAGACAATAAACGTATATTAAGTGCTCCAATAAACAGCGAGTACTGAGTCAAGAGCTACCAAAATCCAGCTTCTGCCAGAATTTCAAAGAAATCCGAATAGGATCTGTATGAGGAAAAGAATCAAGAAGAAAACTCCAGGATCCTGGAAGCATCCTGGATAAACTTAATGCTCTATTTTAGGTACGGGAAGGATCATTTTGACAAACTGCATATAACAAATGACCAGTAAGCTCTTGCACCAGGAAGACTTTTACTAGAGAAAAAATATTAACTTGCAGCATATTCCTTGGAATTAATCCTTTATTCTCCCCCTTTTAGCTTCTCAGAAAAAGAATTTCTGGGTTCACCAACAAATCCTGTAGAGGTCTGCAACAGATTCTTTGCAGAAACAAAAGTGGGCTTCAACATTAGGAAGCAAACATGAACTTCAAGAGAAATCATTCCTTGAAGTGCCTAATTTTTCTGCTGGAACAGTGCTGCTGACTCAACAGCTTTTTCTTTTCCCTCGTACTCGTTACTGACCTAAGTAATTTCTTTCCACAGGAAGGCTGTGGAATAGTTATGCTACCCAGAAGCACTCCGCTATGCCAGTAAGTTCCAGCAATACCACAGGCATCCTGCTCTGCCAACTGTAGCTGCAATGCATTTAACACAAAAGCTAATTTTAGAAATGTTGAATACAATTTTGAAGCATTTTTCAAATCCTTTTTCCCTAGAACAATTACTTCCCTAATACTATAAATCCAAGCCTACACACCCCTGAGGAAGAGGAAGACATGGCTGTACAACATATGATCTGAGCACGTTTACATTTGGGCCACCCCTAAGCATCTGGAAGCCCAGCCTGGTAGCTGTGAACATGTACTGCACGCGGCTAGGGACACAAGCCTGCTGTAAGAGCACGCAGTTCTCACCTCCACTCCTAGGAGGTCCCGTGCTCACCAATACTAAAAGCAGGCACTGAGCCAGACACGATTGTTACCTGTCTTCCTCAGCTTCGTATAGAGCAGATTTAGCACAATGAAAGACATTTTTGTGGCTGGCTGATCATTACAACTGCCAGCTATTTAAGAACGTCAGCCATAGTCTCAGAATAGAAGGATTAATAGCCAGAAAGTATGTGAATAACACAAGGCATCGTGTGTATCAACAAACTGTCACATTCGTACCAGCATCTACGAGGGGAGGCTCAAGGCCTGTTTTGCTTCCTCCAACGGAAGGAAAAATCTCCTGCAGCTTTATGCTATCTACCTACACTTTTAAAAGAGTATTTAAGCAAAGGAAAACACAAAGTGAGGAAAGAGAAATTAGACCTAAACTGCCAATCCTGTAAGCGAGGACAAATAATAGTACTTTTATCCCACTAAATAAATAAATAGTCTTCATTTCCTCCTGTATAATAAAGTGAAGGGGCCAATTAGATCATATTTACAGCTGCTTCACTTTGCACCAGAGGGCATCGGGAATGCACACAGTAGGAGTACCTACAGACAACAAGAGACCCCCTTCCCAACTGTGCACAACCAGCTGTCCTTGACTTAACTCTGTTGACAGCAATCAGCACTAGGAATTATTCCTGTTTTTCCAAAAATATGCTATATGTAAAATAGCCTACAATTGCAAGTAATTTTTTTGAAATAAATAGTAAAAAAAAAAAAAGTAACAAAATATTTTGCAGGACATCAAGTTAGCCTACATTAATACAGCAAATGTATTTTATGCCAGCTCTAGAGTAAAATGAGAATGGAATGAGAACAACACACATAAATGAGAACGGAATAAGAACAACATACATTACAAGGGTCCACAGAAATTTATCAAAAAGTAGTCACATCTCCCACTTCATAAAACAGAACAGCTAGAGAAAGGAATCACCAGTAGAGACAAAGACTGGAAGGGACAGAAACACAGGCCTCCTTTCGCAAAGTAATTTGTGCAGCAAACTAGGAACCAAGCAGTTCACAAGTACTCTTTAAATAATAGAAAGTTCTAATAGCAAAATCAGAACTACAAAGAAGGCTTTAAGAATACTAAAAATATATATATATATGTATATATATATATATATATATATATAAAAATAAAAATCAAACTACGCACTTTTAAGCACAGCAAAGGTAAGGATCTGTGCCCTTCATTAAGGTCCACTGCTACAGCCAAGACCAAAGACAACAACAGTGGGCAATGCAGAGAAGTTTAACTACTTTCTGTACTGGTTTTCATGAGCTAGCGTCCGTTCTTCCTTAGCCTGCTCACAAGCATGACAACTCAGAAGCTGTACCCAGATAAGGAATTATGCGAACAGCGGAGATCATGCTCTCAAAGACAACTCTATCTGTATCCATCTATATATATGTATCTCCCATCCTGACAGCTGCACAGCCCTTCAGCTAGTATGCTGCTTCTGAAAACCACTAAAATCCATTTGTCCCAGCTGCATCAAAATCTCAAAGCAACGTTTAGTGGGAACCAGATCCATCTTCTTCACCTACAGCCAGGGTACGAGCTGATACACCGTACTGCAATTAAGAAGTAACCTGTGAGCAGGTGCGCCGGTCTGTCTGACCGCTGGGCGAAGAGCAGGGGCTTGCACACCAAAAGGACTATTCGTCATGAAAAACATGAAAAACGTGTCCCTTCTGCACTAAACCCCTCACTCAACCAGTAGAGAAACATATCAGCATTTGTTTCTCCCCTTAAGCCAATCCGAATCTATTAGTCAAGCAACGTATTCCCAGCCGAAGTTTGTGAATCAATTAAGAACACATTTCCAACCCTCAGCGTTACAAAGGCCCATTAGCTGCTTCTGCTGGAGAACAAGCCTTTCAGTGGCAGCTTAACAAATTACGCGCCTAGCAACAAGGCAACGCAAACCACAAAAGACAGCACGAGGCAATCAATGCAAAGCAAATGAAAATTCACAAAGCCTATTAACTGTACAGTGTACTACGGGCATTTATAAAACAGCTGTGCACATCCTTGTGCTACATCTTGTACAAACAGCTTCAGAGACATGAAGTTAAAACTCTGATGAAGTCAGTGCAAACTCAGCCAGCAAACTTTTCAAGATCTCTGTTTTCCCTATGACATTCAATACTTATAAACTTCATAATCTCAAAGACTTAATAAATGGAAAACTATACCTTTGCCTTCTCTAGGCTTCTTCTTGATACCTAGATCTGGAGAGCCATCTGAAATAGCTGACTGTTGGGTCTTCGGTTTACGGCCAGCTGCACACAAAACAGAAAAAAAAGGATTGATCATATGCAGAATAAAACTATTTTATAGTTTGACTTTGCTGAAAAAGCAGTTTGTGCATTTTTTATGCTATTTCCTTGCTACAGGTATGTACAAATTTACATTCTTAGATTACTAGTACCGCACATCCAATTTAATACACTGTTTGCTTATTTCATAGGCAGATTTAACTCAATTTCAGCTGATGTAATGGCAGGTGAGGTACACACTAAACACATGAAGTAAATCTTCAATGTACTTGCATGTTTTTAGTCCAGCGTCTGTTTTACTCTGAAACCCATTATTCTTCCTTCTGCTTTGTTTCCGACATTCTAGTGCGCGTGCTGACCAGAGCGTCAGTTTTCCTAAGAAATTTTTGCAGCTGAAACCATAAGCACTTCCTTCCACTTTGCATCTCTCCATTAAAAGCTACGGACGAGCTTCTGCTCAGCATGGGAGTTGTGCCGCGGAGGATTTGCATCCAGCAGAGCATTAAGGCAGCGACAGCCCCCACGGCAGCCTCCGTGGTGCCGGGAGCTCTGGGCAGCGCTGGAGGCAGCTCTGGGCAGTGCCGGAGGCTTACCTGCACCCGTGCCGGGCTGCCCCAGCACTCAGCAGGCTGGCAGGGCTCCCACACGCTGCCTCCTGCCCTCGGCACGCTGCTACGAGGCGGCTTAGCGGGGGACTCCTCAGCAGGCGGCAGGCTTAGAGCTGCCTGCGTTCCTGTGCCAGGGAAATCCTCTCCCAGCGAGGCCTGCGGCTTCTTCATCCTTTTACACTCCGGTGACCTTTTTACTCGAGGTAAACAGGCCCATGCAGGGAAGAGGATCGTACCTCAGGGCAGCAGACTGTAAACAGTGCATGCTTCTGCCTTCAGTTCAAGGGGAGCAGCAGCGATTAACTCTCCTCCCTCGGGCACACGAGCATTAACTTTTGCTGATCAACAATATTCTTCATTAAACACTGACTTCAACAGGAATTAATTATCAAGACAGAAGTTACAGCTCTGTAACTACGGCTGAATGACCTTACATATATAAGAGCTGGGATTTAGACCCTGTAATAGGAAGATACTTACGAAATACCATTCAGAAAGTTTCTGAACTTTCTGAGCATAGCTGTGTAACTTCATCTGCCCAGTAATGACCATTCAAACAGACAGTGAAAAATAAACAAGTGGTTTAAATCCAACGTACAGCTACAAAAAAGCATTAATCATTTTATTGCTTATGTCATTTACTGTTGTCTGCTACGTGCATGTGTTTTCACCAGATCTCAAACTTGTAGATCTCAGGTTTATACCACTTTATCATGACATGGCATTTTTTTTTCCTGAACTAGAAGCAAATCTTAGCACGTCTGTGTCTGGAAGCCCTAATAAAAAAAGCATTCCTGTGGTTAAGTGAATTATACTGGTGCCTGTAAGAAAACTTCTAGTCCAGAGACAAACCTTATCAGGTGCCAACCCTTCAGAGCAATCTCATCTGGCAGCTGAATGCTTGGACCTGATCTGCTGTTCTGATGAGCGTCTCCTCCAAGCAATGCCAATTAGGCTAAGAAACTTCTCTTACCAGGAAGATCTTGTACTGATTTTGTAAACTAATTTATGTTTTTCTAAGTTAGCATTTTCCCCGCTATTTCATTGGAAGATCCCAGAGACCACCTGCTCTCCAAATATATCCATATTTCAGAGAACTAACAGTTACCCACTCAAATCCACTTTTAATCCTTCTTCACCCTTCCTTCACTCTGTAAACCTTGCTTAAAAAAAAAACACAATGAAATAGGAAAAGACACTCTCTTCCTTAATGGCTTGGTGAAATATATTTTCTTGCTAGTTTTTGTTGCTCTCACAGGCCTATTCTCTAGGAATTCACATTTCAGACTTCACTCAATCTGAATATATGATCAGAGAAATCAGATAATCTAACCTACCTACACCCATATCGACTGCATCATCTGAGGCTGTGCACGTAAGAAATAGTTTCTGAGACTGCTGCTATGAAGAGCCATACACACCTTTTTTCTTTTTCATCGGTTCATGGATATCAGGGGATGTTGGAACAGGAGACGCATCCATTGGTTCAGACTCCTCCGTTGATACCTCCACCACAGTTTCTGTGATTACATCAGGCCTCATGGCTGCATGGATAAATTCTGGGGTTGACACACAAGGAGGGACAAAAACTTCCACTGCGAAGTGAAAAAAAAAAAAGAATATCCAATAAAGTTTCTACCCAATAATTTTAATGTTATCTTCTATGAAATTGTTTTTTAAAAAAGCATGTAGAATAGTATAGCAAGATTCAATTCCAACAAACTGTCATGTAGAAAAGCAATCTCCAAAACACACACGCCTGCGAGTACTGTTAGGCATAAGACAAGTATTAGCAGAGAAATAGTGTTTAGAACTAAACTCAGCTTTAAATTAAACAAATTAGAACTCAGTCTCTGATCCTTAGCAAATTAAGGACTGGACCGGACTGCCTGTCAATCTCCATTTCCTTTTCTGTAGCTTTGGTGTTTCAGTTTGACCATTATTTCATCCAACATATATTAAATAACTTCAGAAGGAACATCAAGCGAAAGGAATCATCAAAATTAACTTTTGGTTTTTTAAACCGATAATGTTTTGAAACATACTTTATTCAGATAGTCTTTCTAAAACAGAGGAACAGATGAAAATTATTTCCACTTAAAGTAACTCTATTTTAGCAATGTAAAATACCGCGTTCGCAGAATCACAGAATGGCTGAGGTTGCAAGGGACCTCTGAGGTCGCCTGGTCCAACCCCCTGCTCAAGCGGGGACACCCAGAGCCAAGTGCCCAAGCAGCTTTAAAGATCCCCCAGGAGAGAGGCTCCACAACCTCTCTGGGCAGCCTATGCCAGTACTCCATCACCCACACAACAGAGAAGCGTTTCCTAATATTCAGATGGAAAAATTTGTTTTAAATGTGTCACTATTCAAGTATCTGTACCCAACAACCTCTCTCGGGTAAATGATACCACCTGGAAGTATGCTTGTTACAGGATGAAGAAATTGTGGAAAAACTCGAAATAAATCATTAGTACTGAAACAAGCAAGAAAATGTTTTAAGCAGTATACAAGTCTCTACAGAAGCAGGTTTCCCAATTTGGTTGTTTTACTAGCACATGGGAAAAATAAACCCCTCCCTGGGCAGGACCTGTGGCTGACATACCAGGACTCCTGGCATCTCTCAGGCAGGTAGGAGACTCCATATGAAGCAAGGCCTCTGCGGCTTCAATTGTCTTATCTGTGCAGTGTACATTGCTTCCATGAACTGATGCTTCCACTGTAAAAAGGAAAAAAAAAAAGTGTAATGAGACCAGATTACTCACAGAAGTCTACAGGTATCGCTGTACAACAGCGCTACTCAATCTTAAACACAAAGACCCCCAAATTCCCAAATTGCCAGGTGTCTTTGCACCTTTCTACCTTCCTGCCAACAGAAATGTTCAGGGAAGACAGGAGAGAAGCAACCAACAAGAACCAATACTTAGACACAGGCAGTTCTTAGATCGGATTTCTGGTTCACAGGCAACTCCCCGTTTCTATCAGTTCAGGAGCTTGCAGAAGCAAACTTCGGGGGTTTACCTTCTACCTCCAACTTAACCAGAATAAACCAGATTGGAATGAAGATGGTTATAAACTGACACAGCAGAGGAAGAAAAGAATCCTATCCCAGCTACTATCCCATTAAAATATAAAGGTCACCTCTCTCGAGATTTTCAGTCTAAAAAACATACATATAAATACACAGTGAGCTTGCAAAACAGTTATATCCAGTTTTGTGTCCTGACGTTAAGAATATCTGTGAGTTGGGTTTAGCAGGGTTAAAAAAAACAAACAAACAAACAAAAAAACCACACAAAGTATTCAAACACTATGAGGATGGGTTTTTAAGCAATAGGGGAAAAGGGTAAAAGTCTCTTTTTTCAAGTTCTGAAAGTTTATGAAAGCTAAGTAATCAATCAAAGCTAATCTGAAGTAACTTGAAGAGAGTCCATTTAAACTCCGATGCGGAGCAGACCGCTGGAGCTGGGCACAAAGAAAAGGAAGAGGCTTCGCAGGGGGGCTCCGATGCCCGTCGGGCCGGCCCCTCACCTCGGGGCGGTGTGGGGCAGCAGGACCCCGAAGGCACCACCTGGCACGGGGCACTGCAGCCCAAGGTATGCGCCCCGCTGCCGCCCCGCTGCGCCGCGTTACCAGGCCTTGTAAGGCAATCTGCCTGCTGCTGCCGCCGGGCTGCTCTATCTTTAGCCCGAGCACGGTCACCTATCTCCGGCGTCGGAGAGGGAAAGGGGATTCGGCACCGGCTCTCCGCGACATCTCCAGGGCACCTATCCTGTTACCGAAAGCGTCCGAGAAACAACTGGCGTCTGTTCAGGGGAAGCAGGGCCACGCTCCCGGCATCGCTTCTGCCTTCGGAAAGCGCTAGGGACACACGCAGATTTGCGCAGGCACACGTGGGGAAAAGACCCAGCACATTCCACTTTAAAAGCAAGGACTGAAAAGCTGGAAAACCCACTAGGCAGCAGAGCAAAAACATGACAGGACCAAAACCTGGAAGAGACACACATGCAGAATCCCGGGTGAAGGAAACCTCTGAACCATCCCAGCCGCCCACCGAGGCTTCTGCCGCAGCCCTGTCCCCGCAGCTATTCAGGGGGCTTTATCTTTTGGAACAGCAGGCGCCTGGTAAGGCTGAGTTCCAACAACAAAAGCCTACCCTGAGGGCATGGGAAACCCTGCCAACAGAAAGGGTCCTTATTACCCACACTGATCCACGGGCAGGGCAGTGCTGCTCCTGAGCCCTTCCTCTGCAGGTCCCGGGTGCTCTCAGTGTCTCTCCCCAGGGATACAGCTGAGGGGTGTCCCAGGCCAGGCGCCGAGCACCTGCAGGAAGCCCTCAGCCTGCAGGTTTCTTTCTGAGGTCGCCTGGTCTCACACAAATGGGTGACTTGGTTTCCCCTCACCTGCCAGACAAAACTTTGCCCTGGCCTTCAGAACCCAGCAGTTACACCTGTATCAATTCCACACCAACACCAAAATCAGGAATTCCCGGTCAGCATTTAGCCTATTATTTATCTACAGCATGGAAAAAAACAATTTAAAGCAGGTCAACGAAGCTTTTCCACCACCCTCTCTCCCCCAGCAAGAATTTCCTTTTCCGTTCCTGCTGGTTACCGCGTGGGCAAGGGGCAGCTCGCTTCTGAGCACACACCGGGTGCTGAACCCACAGGGCTTCCTTCATGCAGCTGACACGTCTCGGCAGCGAGGCAGGGTGCTGAATCAGCTCACCCAGGTCATCCATCCCTAACTGCTTGTAAGCATACCAAGTTTTTCTGCTTTTACCCAAAGTCGCGAGGTATTTCCTACAGGTAACGTCTGTAAGCTGCACCACGAGTAAGAGGTGCTTGGCACAGAGCAGGAACAAGGCGATAAAGGTAGCTTTAATTCTTCTTTGTACTCTTCCAATATTATCCCTACTTGATCAGGGGTTAGACCATGAGGAAAGGAGATGCAAGCCCCCCAGCGTTAGGGACCAAGGCTGCAATTGCATAGCAAGAAAGCCAGGGAGCAAAGGAGCCACCCCACCTTTGCCCTCAGTAGCCATCCCATTTCCAATAAAAAGAGCACTACCTGACTGTCAAAAGCCTCTGACATTGGAAATCACAAACTTCACAGATGTTTTCCCAACGTAAGTTACTCGGGTCTACATGGAAATTGCCATCTAAAAAATATCAAGCAAAAAATAGCAACGCTTCTGCCCTGTGGCTGGAGCAGCACACATGCCGGCTGTCTGTCAGGGCAGTTAAACTAAACTAACGTGGCCAAAAGACATCTATGAAAACACCCAATAAAATACGCACCATCATCGCGTTTGAAGTCTTCTGAGCTTGCTAGCTTCTCCTTTAGCCAGCCCACGGTTTTGAGCCCAGAAGCATTTGTCTCCCCAAGGAGTTTTATGATAGCTTTTAGGCGTGATGAGGCAATGTTACTGCACCAACACTCTCGGAAAAGCAACGTGTCATATCTCAATGCGAGTTTTAAATAAAGTACCTTTCTGCCACTCTAGAAAGTGTCTAATTAACAGATGGGAGCAAGTCCAAGCACCCCGTCAGGAGGTAAAAAAAAAATAGAGCTAGAAAAGATGAACCAAAGGTGAAGTGAGGGAACAGGTTCACAGAGAGGGGATGGGACAAGCAAAAGCCAGGAGGCTGTTCCTGAAGATGACCAGATAAAGCATGCTCGACTAAACGGCATGTGTCACAAGGCTTGGTAGTACTTCTCACGAGAAGGACGGGGGAGAAAAGCAACCCAGAGAAGCAGGGTTCCTCGGTAAAAAGTCGACTTTGATCAAAAGGCACCACCACGGAAAACCACTGGCGGTTATTTACCGTGCGGTACCTTTCAAGCTCCCGTGGCTTGTGCTCAGACAAGCACTGCTCCACAGCAACCCTCGTCTGCTCTCAGTGCCTCCAAGGCTGTGGCACACGAGCACAGTAACGTCAAGGCAGAAGGCTTTCCAACCAAAGAATAACGCGCGTGACCACGTTTCTGAAAAAGGTCTGAGTCACCAATTTCCTATTTCATTTGTAACACGATATGATGCCGCCGGGCAGGCCTAAAGGACTCCCAGAACTAAAATAAACTGTACGGCTTGAACAAATCACTTAATATTTAGCTCTATTACTTTACACATTCATTTCAGGAAGAGCACCGCTTGCCCAAACCAAGCAAAGCAGTTCACTCGGCAGGAAGTACCTTTTCCAAACTTTGCTAACCAAGTACCAGACGAACTGATGCTTGCTGATCTTCAGAGCTAGCGGGGCCACGTTCATTTTCCACTCCTTTAAACCACATCTCATCTCTCTACTTCTATGAAGCAGTCTGATGCTGCAGCACTTATTAAAGTAGTCCGTTAAAAAAAGTTTTCTGGTCTGTTTTCAGAAGAAAAACAAGAACCTTTATATACAAAAATCTGTGTGTCTACTGGAGAAGAAGTCCTTGTGCTTTTTAAAAAGTGAAGTTAACAGGGTTAGTTGACATCTCCAGTTGTTGAGCTAACGTCTTCCAGCTCCACTTCCATCCCTCTAAGCAAATAGCACGCACTGTAGATTATTCGAGGCTCTCAACAGCTGTTACAAAATACCAAACTTGGTAATTAAGTCTGACAAGGCTGTCCTTTAGCTTTACACAACAAAATACTGCCAACACTTCAGTTTAGTAACAATATTCCCAGTTTTAACAGAAAACAAGAGTAACAAAATGAATTGAAGCAAGTGATAAAAAATAACGGGCTGAAATTTTCAAAATGGTACTTTGTGAACTTGTGGTGCAGCTCCCCTCTCTTTATCCGAAGAGCTATCGATGCCTGCATTTACGAGGTCAACATTTAACTCTTAGCTCTGATTTACAAAGGCTTATCCATTAATGCTATCATGCACTGGCACCGTGCTGCAATGAAGAATTCACAATTCCGAGCATGGAGCTCAGTCAAGAGTAACTACAGGTACGCTAACAGACTCCAGTGAAGCTGACTGGCCTTCATATGCTTGTTTTATCTCAGTGTTAAAATGATGACAGCAAACAGCAGTGTAAAGTAGTAACTGTGTGTAACTCGTATTTTAATAAAAAAATAAAAATGAATTAAAAAAGGAGTTGCCTATACAGCTGATCTTTCCGTGTGCAGCACTTGGTTGGAAAAGAGGGCGCTTTTAGCCCCCTGCTTGCTTTATGTCAGGCATACCTTCGGAAACTGGAGAGCAATTCCTCGCTTTTGCGAGCACTTGGAATCCGCTCAGCCTGCCCCCGTTAGCTCGGAGGACTGCCAGCTGCGCGAAGCTCAGGCGCAGCCAACAACGCGCTGCACAGCGGCGAGGCACGAAGCGAGCAGCGGGCTCGAAGCACCTGGATCTCCCGGTGCGCTACCAGCCCGGCGCCGGGAGCACCGCTACCCGCGAGCCCGGGCGGCTCTCTCCCGGGTCGCCGCGGAGGCGCCCTCACGACAGCGGCTGGGACGGGGCCGGGCCGCTCCCGGCGGCAGCGCGGTGCAGCCGCAGGCAGTGCCCACGTGCGGGCGGCGCGGGGCGATGCGGCGCGGCGCCACTTCCGTGTTTACACGGCGCTGCCCCCGGCCCCGCGCGCGCGCGCCCCGCCAGCGCCCCGGGCGGCCGCCGCTCCGCCGCCCGCCGCGCTCCCATTGGCTGCCGCCGCGCCCCGCCCCGCCCCGCCGCCCCGCCGCCGCCCCCCATTGGGCGCCGCGCGGCCGACACTCCCCCCTCGCCCCCCCCCCCAATACCGGGGGCCCGGCGGAGCGCGGCGCTTCCGTTGCGCGGCGGGAGGGGGGGGGGGGCACGGCCCCACGTGTGCGGGGAGGGGGGGGGCGGCGGGACCGCCCTGCCGCCGAGTTCAAAACCGGGGGGGGGGGGGGGCGGGCAGCGTGGCGGCGGCGGGAGGACGGACGGGCGGGCGGGCGCCCCGCGCACTTCCTGGTTGCGGCCCCGGCCCCGCCGCCGCCGCCCGTGTGCAGGTGCCGCCCGCTCGCCCGCCGCCGCCGCCCCGTCCTTCCCCCCGCGCCCCGTCCCGTCCCGCCCCGCCGTGCCCTTACCGGCGCGGATGAGGAGGTCGAGCTGGTTGGTGGGCCCCTCGTGCAGGGACGCCGCCATGTTTACGCTGCCCCAGCGCCTTCACGTTGCCCGCCGGGCGCGCGCGGGGCCGGCGGAAGAGGAGGAGGGCGGGGGGGAGCGGCGGCGGCCGTGCGCGCTCCCGCGGCGGTGCGCGCCCCCGCGGCGGGGCCGAGCAGCGCCGTGCCGGGCAGGGCAGGGCAGGGCAGGGCAGGGCAGGGCGGGCGGCGCGGGCACCGCCACGGCGCGGCGGCGGCGGGAGCGCTTCCTGCGGGGCGGCGCGGCCAGAGCCGATCCTTCCGCCGCCGGCCCCAGACAGGAAGTGCCGCGCCGGCACCCGCCGCCGCCGCGCCGCGGGGGGAGCCCGAGACCGAGCAGCGCCGCCGCCGCCTCACGGAGCCGCGGAGGGAGGCGGCCGCCCCCCGGCACAGCCCCCCCGGCCGTTAGGGCGCGGCCCCCGGCCCCCGGGGTTACGCCGGGGGAGGCGGCGAGGAGCCTGCGGGCACGGAGAGCAGCCTGCGGTTCCAGCCTTCCCCGCCAGGCAGGAGGGCCGAGCGGCCGCTTTCTGCGCAAGCGGCTCAAACTTCCCACGTGAAGTTACAGGGCGCCGGGTGCGCCCCTGCGATAAGCAGAAATCTCTCCCCCTCGCGATTTTGCCCTTGGGCCTACGTTAGGGGGAGAAAGCGGCAGCGCTTGCCCCGCGCAGGGAGCACAGAGCAGCGGCTGGGGCAGGTCACCTGCAACCGCCAAACTCGGTGCCTCAGGCTCCGGCAGACCGCACTCCTACTGCAAGGCTCAGAGCTTTTTAGGAATGCCGTTTAATGACCGCCTTCACACGCAGAAATAACATTCCGGCTTTTAAGACTTCACTCTCCGTTCCCCACAGCCAGGAACGCATACCCGTTCGCTGTCTCACCAGCTAACGAACGAAACCCGCACGCGAGGGGGCTCCCTTCCCGTCCGAGCCCCAGTGTCTCCCCGAGGGCAGGCCCGCTCGGGCCCTGCCAGCCGCGCTGCCTCCAGCCCGACGCACGGCCAAGAAAGGCGCTCCGGGGCCAGCTGTGACGGCAAGAACCTCCCGCAGACACGGCCCTGCCGACAGCGGAGCGCTCCTCTCAGCTGCTGTTGTGCAGAGAGGCGGAACGGCAGCGTTACGAGAGCTCCTTCTGTCAGCAGATTTCCGCTAGGGGACTCTGCTGTATTCTCCGGCAGAAATTTTTCCAGTGGGGACGAGCCCAAGGACATGTAAAGGCATCCTGCGTGGGCACACGCTTAAATGCGCAATAAAACGTCGTAGCCCTTCATTAAAAATTCCTCGAGTTGAAGTGGAAACCTCCTGCGGTACACTCTAGGGGAAACACCGCTGCTAACTCAGCTTACATACCAAGGATCGAAATAACTACGTACTTATGTCACTGTCCTGGGCACCTACTGGAGTTGAAAATCACAGTTTACCCAACACTTCTCTTCATCGAGCAGCTAGGTCCGCAGAACTAAAAATACCCTTTAAAATAGTTTGGCAGCTTGGGTATGGATCCAAAGGGTGCACTGAGCCACCAAACACCTTGAAAGATCCAGGCCTGTGACAACAGCAGCTCACACCCTTATACCCTCCAAAAGATGCATTCATAGCTTGCTGCCTTACTGTTTGGCATGTAATTCAGCGAGGACATTTTGCTGGTTGCGACTTCCAGCCACAAACTAAAGTGTCTGGCAGGTATCCCAGTTGCTCCCTCTACCCCCTACAAGTAGAATGAAGTTTTGCCTAAGGTACATAAACTTTTTGAATAAGCGCTTCCAAGGAATCCACGCATGTAATTTTTGACAGACACCATGCATATGAAAAGAATTATAATAATAATTAGAAAAAGAGTAAAGTATCAAGCTTTTGGCTTAATACTAGTTTTCCAAGCAGCATTTATTTACCCCTGCGAGCAGGCTTAGCATGGTGTTTGCCAATTCACGTGGAATGGACGAGAACAGCTGCAGACATCATTCTAGTTCTTCACTGTCTGATCCCACAGATAGATGGATGCCCAAGGGATTCCTATCAGCTGAAAAAATACAGGCCTACACACTTTCGAGACTGTAGACCACTACAATAAATCTACAAAATGATCATTTTGACCTGAACTTACTTATATACAAGTAATGTGAAAGTAAAGCATTCAAGCATAACACTGACTTCAAGAATGTGATCTTCCTTGAAAGTTCTGCAGCTCCTCAGGTTTAAACTGTATGGTTTACAGTATTTTATGTTAAACACCAATTGATTTGTCATGCTAATAAAATCTTACCAGTTCAGGGAAAAAACACAGTCAATAGGGAAAAAAGTAAATGTGCACTTATTTTTTTAATCTCTCTTTAAAAGCCTTCTTTCTAGGCAGAAGGCTAATGAAGAGGGCTACAAAGGCTACTCTGGAGGAGTGGTGGGAGGCCCAAAGAGGCAGGAAATGTTTACCACAGTGTAATACAACTACATGAAATTGCAGATTAATTTATGTTCCTCTGTTGTAAAGTAGAAAAAAAGTTACAGAAACAGCATTGTTCTTTGTCAGGCAGGAATATATTCATTATCTTATCTTTTTATTATTATTGGCTTTTAGTGTTAGAATGCACAGAGATCAAGTTTTATTGCAATTTGTTTACCACAAGCTCAAGCTGGCAAGACAGCTGGGCCTCCTTCAGGTATGTAGGCCTCTACACACTCATCACGTGCTAGACCTACCAACTGCCAGAAAAGAAAAAAATCAACATGTTCTATTATTCAGGAAAGCCACCGTTTAAAATAATGCAAATTACACACATGAATGTAGTAAGTCATAAGTAATTTCAAGATGATAACGAGCAAGTGCATTTGCAGCAAACACCCAGCTCCATCCCTATTCACTTCAGAGTCTTTGGCAGATAGGTAACTTGGGCAACAGGAATACTATCCGAGTGAATTATATCCCCTGACATGTAGGGATGCAGGAGTAAAACACCTGTCAACTCAAAGGGATACAGACAACTTTGCTCACATGAGAAGAAATAAGTTTCACTTTGGCTTTGCAAAACACACTAGTTAAACTTCATACTGATTATTCTGAAAAAGTGAAAGACAATCCAAGAGAATAAAATGAATGAGACTAATTGCATGCAAGACCGCTGATACAAAAATTCAAAATATGAAAAAGGGGAAAGTTTCAGCAGATTTGCAGAAGTGGGTGGGAGTGCAATCGTCTATCTAGCACTTCCCTGAAGAGTCACCTTCAGCAACTATAGAGGAATTACAAGTCTCCTCTCCCCCAGTTTCCTATGCAAAATTTCCCTTTCCACCACAGTTCTGACAAACGTATGGAAGACATCTCTGGCCAAGGAGTCTAGCTTCCCTTGCGAAGCTATTTCACAAGCGCTGTAACTTCACATACTGAAATTACAACCTTCTAATAACACCTTTTTCCTTCACTGCCCATCACTGATGGCAAACGCTGAACCAGAAAGAAAAATGTTTATTTAACTATTTTTAGCCACAGAAGATTCCGGTTGTATTCTAGCATGATAATTCTATGCTCAGAAAAGGCACTTATCATAAAGCAGTTGTTAATTCTTAGAGAGGTAATTGGTTTGACTTCATTTGATTAAACAGCCAAGGGTAGACAGCGATCTGTCACTGGGTGATACTTGCAGTCCACATGAATGCTTACAAGCAAAACGATGAGAAATTGAAAGAGTAACACAGGAACAATACCCAAATGCCAACCAAACTAAAAAGCTTCAGGTAACTTAACAATTCCAGGAGTGTCTTGTCCCGAGTGCAGAAGGGCCTTCAATTTCCAAACAGTTACAGAAAAGTCAGATTTGCCCAGAATCCTGAAGAAATTCACCTCTAGCAACCACAGAAGTAGTAGCCTGCTGTTGAGGACAGCAACTATCCAACTGTTGATACCAACTACCGCACTGCAACGGTAACGACACACAGAAACACTCTTCACAGGTTGCAGAAACACCAAAGGCCACGCGCCTGTATCAGCACATCAGCATCACCATCCACTGTGGATTTTACAGTAGAAAACTGCAGAAGTAACAGCAAACTAACCACAGAGTACCCCTGGAAGAACCAGGGAAATACTGAGAAGGGAGGCTGTGACTGTGCTTGGGTTATTTCCTCGACTACACCACGTGAAGTCCAGTAACAACAAAGCCACGAGTCCGTCACGGCCTACACCTCCGGGTAGGCCCAGACTCCAGGTGCCACTACCCATACGGCAGTCAGTGATCCCACAAAGTGAAGAAAACGTATGCTCAGGATCAGGTACTACAGGCAAACAGAAAGGAGTTGTTCAAAATAACGAGGGTCTAAATTCCAGCATGATCACTTGTGAATGCAGAACAAGAAAGACTTGTCTGTCTCAAAAAATACCGAAGTATGGAATTCCTTGCCTTATAATGAAATTCTTTAACTGGAGGGCAGTCTAGCAGTATCACAAATCAGGCGTTTCCACAGCACATTACCTGAGTTTACAAAACTGACAGAATTTGAGATTGGTAACAGACTGGCGTATGAGCTAAGCCACCGTTGAACAACAACTCTGTTCAAGACCTAGCATTTACAATTCCTAAGACTTCTTCTCTGGTAATAACAAACGTCTACTCTGTAAATCCACAGAATCTTTGAGCAGAACCTTCAGCCCCTGTAAATACACATGGCTTTACTGAGATCCTGGAATTTATTAACTACCTTCTCCCTTTTAATATGCAGGCCACCTTTAAAAATTATTACTTTCA
Organism: Anser anser; assembly: GCF_964211835.1. Lineage (NCBI taxonomy): Eukaryota > Metazoa > Chordata > Aves > Anseriformes > Anatidae > Anser > Anser anser. Next base: position 38,303,950 of record NC_139724.1, on the reverse strand, counting down.
AGTTTGTCATCATATTTTTGATCAATAAAGCCCACTACCTTGTGCACTCATACCAAGATGGTTTTGGCATGTCAGTGCATTCTAAACGCAAGATACAAACTACAGAATGGTTCAGCTTAGATCAGTATAATGACTCTTCGTAGTAACGTCTGACAATTTCTTATTCCCAGTTGGAACTGGAGTTGGGAGTTTAGAGGGAAGTGCAAATCTGAACATCTAAGGTCTAATTCAATGCCCCGTTCTAGGAAGCCATTCAGTTAGCCTCAACCACAAAAAATATATATAATTATGCCTGAAAAGTGCACGTTAAATTAGGTTTTATAACCAAATACTTAGTCTCACAGTGTTCTTTCAGCACAAATGGAGCACCTAAGAGCAGCAAGGTAGAAACCCAAAACGTACAAAGAACTGTTTACAACAACCAGTCCATTACTGTTACATAAAAATATTATTATCCATAGTGCAGCTGCACCAGCTCTTTCCATTAAGTTCTCAGAAAAGGAATCACCAAAGATGGCACAAAATTCAAGTTGCAGTTGAATTTGGTTTCTGAATTAAGAATGTCACTGAGAACAGATGTACATGGCCCACAGCGTAAATGCCCCAAGTGCTCCAAGTAGCACATGCAACTGAAGGGGCATCATATTGTTTCACAGTCATCAGCATCTACCTAGCAAAAATGCAATGGATTTCATGGCAGGGAGAACTCACACCAGTGTAGTAGCAACATGGTGTAAAAATGGTGTAAAATTAACTCACATTCTTAGTCCACAAATGTGTTTGAGACATCAGATTTTTGGCCAAGAGCAAGTACTCCATCTTCACTCAAAGCTTTATCTTTTTTTTCCTTTTATCTAGCAAATGGGCTTCATCTTAGCTCTTTGATGAAGATGGTTCCAGCTTAAGCTGAGAGTTTAATCAAGTTCACAGAACATCCAAACTCTGGTTTCTAGTCAGCACAGGCAAACTGTTCTCTGCTTTTAAGAATTCTTATCAAGCTGTCAGAGTAAGGAAACAAGTTCAATCAATAGGATATGTCAGCACTACTGAAACGTATGCTGGATGTTAACTCATCTTTTCTACCAGGCAGTTGGATCAAGTAATGTACGGACAAAATGAAGGATACGTTGCTTTGTTTATCACCTACATATACGTGCCAAAATCAAACGTAAGATTTTAACCAGCTCTAACGTCAAGTTCTAAGTATATGATATTTAACAACCAACACAAACTTATCTTAGATAAACTTAAGAGTTCACAAGCCCACACTCACGTAAAAGAAGTCAGAAGAAAACAATTTTAATAATAATGAGAAAAGACATACAGCAGCAGAAACCAGAACAGGTAACAACTAGAGACTTTACGCAGATACACAAAACTAGTTCCCATGCTGATAACAGCGTAATAACCTGAAATTTCCCCTGTAAAAGGAGATTTGCCTTAAAAGTATACATTTCATTAATGCATTTGTTTAAATCAGGGGAGGAGTTAAGCCTAAATTCACTGTTTATTCATCTCCTCCCTCCTTAAGGATGACTACCAATTTACACGATAGCTTCAACTGAAGTTCCTGGTGGAAAAAAAAAATTAAGAGATTATAGACAAACATACCATCATTGTTGTCTTTGTGGCCCAATATTTTTCCATCAGATGGTAATCCTGGAGGGGCTCATTTTCAGATCCCCATATTTTCCTGCAGATCTTCTACCCCCCTGTGGCAATAATATTTTTAGAATTAAAACAGAATTTCAGCTTATACCACAGGAGGAATTCTGATGGAACATCAAATTCAAAAATGCGGGGACACTTAACAAGTCGAATGGTATCTCAACTTCTCAAAAGCAGTTTTGTTTCCTCCTCTTTGATCTTAAGGTTGTGAGAAAAAAAAAATCCCAAGCCTATACTTGTCCCTTTGATGATTAACAAAAAGCTAGGGGAGAAAACACTATTGACACAAGAAATTAAATTCACTGAACCAATTAAACCAGGGTATATATTGGCAACATGATGTTGGTGTACTTCTCAGGTGAATAAAGTTTTACTGTACTTACAGCAATATTTGATTAACTCCTGTCTACTGTACAACAAGTTTTGTAAAGAGTAAATAACACTGGTTTTGCAAATTCATCATAAGTGAGAGAATACAGAAGAAAAGTAACACCAGTTTAGGCTTAAAATCAGTATGAAGAGAGTTCAGAAAGTACTAACCAATTTTCACAATGAAGTTCCAGATAACTCTTGGCACTTTTAAATAGCATTATCCTATCACTTACGCACTCATCTAATGCCTCATTTGATTAAAAGTCTAGAAATCAACCATGTGTCAGATCAGCAGATCATAACTGTGGTACCTTCAGCACTGCACATATAGTAAACCCAGAGATTAGGTTATCCCATTAACTAACACGCATCCACATTAGGGGTTCTGTGTCATGACAAATTAACAGAACTACAGAAACTTAATTTCAGAGTGTTTGCTTCTTTAAGGACAGTACCTTATGCTGTTAGGTAAACTGCAAAGATTTTGCTGAATAAACCCAGATTTGAAGGGCTAAATACTATAAGGACAGACAATCTCTCAGGAAATGGAAGCCAAGGAAATTTGGATATTATAAATCAATCATTAAGAAGGATGTATTGTTTATTATACAAACACTTGGACTGTTGCAGTAAACAAAATTTAAAGATTTTTTTTTTTTAAGGATGTTGACTCCATCCCCAATAATCTAAAGGTATTATGCCTAAGAGTGATATCATACACGTCAGAAAATAAATATTATTTCTAAGGCTTACGCTTCGCCTATAAAACATTTAAAAGGCACTAATTACTTCCATTGAGAATGTCACACGGACACTTGGAAAGATCAAAATTCTCGTATTTCATTTTTCCTAGAAAACTTTTATCAATAATTTTTTCCTGTTCCAAGCAAACAGGCAGCTTTTCTGGAACAGGACTGAAAAATATAACTTGAAACACTAAGTGTTTCTTGTTTCTTAAAAAAAAAAAAAAGGATAAACTTGTCAGATTTTACTTTTATAGTTAATGGATTAATTTTATAGTTAACTGATTAATTATAATTAATTATACTTGACTCATGAATCAAGACAGTAGTGGGAGACAGGCTGGAAGGAGTCTGAAAGGCAAAAAAATATATTCCTCTCAAATTAACTAAAAACATCATTATTTATAGGCATGGTTATCTATAATGATTATATAGCCTAATTGAATCACGATTTCATAAACAGTAAGTTTTTAAAATCCTTTTTAAAAAATATACAAAACTACATTACAGGTCCTGATTCTGCCTTGGATCAGCACTGGCGGTCCTTGCAGTACACAGAGTCTCAAACCCAGTCACAGAGCAGCAAGCCACACACAAACCACTCAATGCACAGTACAAATCATCTCTTCAGTGTCTTAAGTAAATTCTACCACCTCAGGTACCCCATTACGTTTAGCACAAAGGGCACTGATTCATATCTCCAAAGGCTAGAAACGTTGCATTGAACTAAAATTATAGAGGATTAGATTAACTGCAAAGTAGCTCGGGGCTCTTGGAATAAATATTTCATGAAGTTATAAAGCATGTAAATCAGCAGTCATTAGAATTACAAATGGCTTGTTGCAAAAAAAAAAAAATGCCACCTATGGCCAACAGTAGAGATACTGACAACAGTAGAGATACTGACATTAACAAGTATTATGTTAAATGGATAAATGTCATTTCAAATACAGCCAAGAATTCTTTATGATGCCCCACAAGACTGCCTCCATTGGAACAGTCTAATCCAAGCAGTTTTCATCAACAGTAGTTAAAAACTCCATGTGGAACCATTACGCAGTCACATGTAATTGCATCATGACAATTGCACTGGATTGATGTTGTACATACTATACAAATAATAAAGAAAAGTTGGCGTATAGGAAAGGATTACATCTCTCCCCAAAGACCTCTTGGAATCACAAATTGTAATATCTATTACTATTTTTTTTATATCATTATATTTTAATTTCTCATCTACACTACTAAAAATTGGCTTTTCTGTGCACATTATCTTTCTTTATAATTGTTGTATCAAGAATATTAAAACAAAGCTTTAAACACTTGAATGAACTGCAATATTTTATTGTGCTGTTACACTGAATTTTTATGGACATATTAAAGGTATTCTGACATTTAAAAAATAAATAAATACAATCTGTCTGTAGTCAAGACACATTCCATAACAATCCCAGCCGCAAACTCACCAAATTATTGTGTAAACTGACCCATAAATTTTAAGACTGTACTTTCAAATATCAAGACTTGGAAGCAGTCACGTATTTCCCCAAACAACAGCTTAAAAGAAAAATCCCTACAGAAGAACTATGAGTTTTTAACTGTAATTTCTACCAATTTACTGCAGCCAGAAAGTGATACTTAAAAACATAGAGTTCACTTGCAGTAGCTCTTCATTCTGAAAGCGTTGTTCTCCTAGCCATCAATTTATCAAAATCTTACTCACAAGAAGAGGGACACTTGATGTTTAAAAAGCGACACCTCTGAATGCAGAAGCTATCAATGTACAAGCACTTAACAGTTTTCAAATACAAGTTTAATTTATAAAACTCAGCTTCTGGGGAAAAACACCCTCACTTCTCACTTACCTTACCCTTATAAGTTTTATTACCATAGTCAAAAATAATGTTTTAAAAATACACATTTCATATTTTTTCTTTACATTAACTCATAACAGGCATATTTAATTCAAAACACATTTCAGTAAACTGGAATTGCAAGTATTCTCACGAAACCCGAACCATTAGTTCATTCGTATCTTATAAAGTTGATGCATGTAGTTTTTGATGCAGTGCCATGGGAGATTAACATCCACACTCAGAAAACGTATGAGCAATTTCATCCACTGGTTAGGGAGCAACTTGAACTTAAACCTACCAAGTCTAATGGGAACGCACATACATTTACTGGGCTATGAAGCTAAGCAACTGAGAGGAGAGTCTGTCAGTTTTGTTTTGCCTGCCCGACATCATGAATTCAAACCTCCAGCTCTAAATTAGGCAGCCCAAGGATATGAACGTCAGCTATCCGTGCTCTGCTCAAGCGGTCTCTCCAGTTCAGTATCGAATGCCCAAGAGGACCTGTCCTCCCTTTGTGTGCAGGTCCCTATCCCAGCACTCGTCAGGTCCTTCGCTGAACCATGTCAGCATGCTAAATCAGCAGAAAGTTAACCCAGCAAAAATACCAAACAGTAGAGGGCTTCTCTACTATTTTTTCTTGCAAAATCAGCATACTGAAATGGTTAAAAAGAAGTTCAAGTATAAGCACAAGAAAGCAGGAGGGACCCATGGCAATTGCTGCACAGCAGCAGCCTAACAATTTGATGTCATTAGGCTCCCATAGGAGCACAGCCTTTGTTTCTTCAGACTGTTTAAATAGACTTAGGTCTCCCACAGAAAGAGCAAAGCTCATAAGCATGTGCTTTGGAAAAAAAGGTGCACAACCAGATAGACACATCCCTAAATAGGACAGTCAATTTAACGCCAAAGCTCTATTCCCTTCCTCATTCATAACTTGTTACCTTCCCATATAGCTGAGTTGATTTCAATCCATTAGGCTTTTTGCCCATAAAAGGACAGCCCAACTCCATTCCCTCCAGCCATGCTCTCCTGCCACTAAATCAGCAATGAAACAACTCTCAGAGCAAAAAAGCAGGATAGCAAGGGACAGAGCAGAGAGCTCACGGGGAGGGGGAAAGAGTTGGAAGATAGGGTAAATTGAACAGCGCAGTCTATATTGCCAGCTGCCCTGCAGTTATTTGGCTCAGACGCATTGTAAAACTAAACTCTAACCAGGTTCCTGGCTCAGCTGATTTTTAAGAACTCCATGTTTAGCTGCCCTGCTAAACCCCTGCATAACAAACACATAAATGAAGATTCCCCTCGTCATGAGGGTAGGCAGCATTACAATGCATTACACTAAACCTAGGGTGACATTTTTATCTGACAAGCCCCAATCCTGCTGCCACTGAAGCCAAGTAAAAGTAACTTCATTGGCAACAGATCTGATACCAGGTCAGGATCTCTACTCTGCAGTTAAATACAAAGACACACTCCTCATGGACTTCTAAAAGAAAGAAAATCTAATAGGGGGAAAAAAAAAATAAGTCTACCTGTTTCCACAGTTTCAGTCTCAATTTCTTGTTCCTCTGCTACATCTTGCATCAGATAAGTCTCGTCATCATAAACCAGGACCTGAGCAGCGTAACCCTGTTCTAGTCTGGCACTAGGAACTGGCTCCACAATCACTGCTGGGAATTCAGAGACTGGCTCATTTTCCTATAGAAAGAAAAAAAAAAACTCTAAATACTGCACTGTTGAACTCTAAATCAGTACTTTCCTTTTATGCTCTTACATATTTTATGGAATAATAACAATGTTGAAGGTTTTTAGAAGAAATTTTCTTTTAAATGGAAATATTAAAAAAAAAAAAAAAAAAGAGCTTATTGTCCACCAGAGGGACATTCCTGAATCTCACTCCTGACTCTGAGCACTTAAGATTTAAAGCATCAGACAACTTTAAGATAACTAAAAAGCTTGCTGTTTTGCAGTAAGACACTCAGCTGTGGGAAGTGTTTCTTCTCTCCCTCCCCCGTGAAACATAATCAAGGCTTTGCCTGTATACTGCAACATACCTACGGCTGACCTCTATCTTATGAACACTCATGTTTTGGATTAAATATATAAGCTATCACAAAAGAACTAGCTACTTCAAAGCCCATATGGCTATCTCTACTTGTTTCAGGATCAAAATGTCTGTTACAGCATACTTAATCTGTTCAAGTGTTGCAGGAGTGGAACTCTGCCAAACAAAATTTACCACAACCTACAGGATAGTAGAATACTTCTTTTTTTAAAAAAAAAAAAAAAAAAACGCAAAATAGAAGCAAATACACTGTTAGCTAACTTTGAAAATGGTCCTTGTACTGTTTTGCTCGTCTCATCCTACCTCAAGACACATCTGAGATCTTTACTTTAAAGAGATGCTTAGTACAGAATTTCTTTTTGTAAGCTCAGTCCACAGTTGTACCACAGACTTCAAAGCTTACTGCTTCCACTCCCCTGCAATAATATGTCGAATAAGAGATCCCTGAAAAATTGTCTGCTCTATAACACCCCATACAACAATCTCTGGTCCATTTCACGCACAAGTTCACAGTAAATTTTTCTTTCAAATTGAGATAAAAGGTATAAAGTGTGTTAGTAAATAAGTTCTGTTTATTTTTCTAACCTCCTCTTTTTTTATTCCATTGCTGTCGAACTCCAGGCCGGGGCCTCCAGTGTCAATCACAGCCGATGTCATGGTGCATCCCCTGAAGAGGCTTTGAGAGCTGCTATCTATCCCGAAGACTGTAATGCTGATAGGCTGAGGTTATCAAAGGCTTAAATTCACAATCCACTTCTGTTAAACAGCTAGGAACAGGTGGCTGAAACACAAAATAGTTTTAAGTTATTTGCACAGTTTACACTCAAAAGACTTTCAACATTTAGAAAAGTTATTGCCTGATGCATCTCTACATCAAGAGAGGGCATCAGTGAACACAACAGAGAAAGATGGTGCTGACCTTGGTAAAGTTAACACTGAATATTGTCATACAACACAAGGTTCAGATTAACTTTTAATAATACGATAATAAATTTCATTTTGGTTCTTTTCAATTTGTTGAATTTCATACATTAATTTGAAAAACAAATAATAGACTTAGATACTTTCAATCAGCCAAAATAACGATGGATTTCTTACTGAGGTCAAACAGCAACAAACTCTGAGATACACGTTTGAGTTAGTATGGTTTTTATACAGCAACTGTTTCCCTATTAAGTCAGGAAATATTTTTCAAATCACATTTTCTCTTTTATTCTATTGGTTCCATAGTCATTTCATAAACCTGTAGTTCCATTAAATTTCATCAACTTTTCAAACATATTGCCTTTCTACAGCAATTCACATATAATATACATCCCACTAATACACACCTAATTTCTAACCTACAGTTTTATTTGAAATAAAAAGCATTGTAGCAGTTCCACTTCTTTCTTTTTCTACAGAGGAAATTGTTATGATTTAAAAAAAAAAAGTTTCACAGCATAACACTTTAAGTCAAGTAAACTGTGGACTCCTTTAGCTTATAAAGATACACAACCTCCATCTTTGTGAATTTCTTCATACTAGACTAACCGCAGAGCTTTGTTTCTAAACAACTGCTATTTATTTATTCTGTATAAATCTTATCGTTCATATCCTGTCTTTCCAAGAGACAAATAACCTGTGTTCATAAACCCTGGGCAGTGAAGAGCAGTTTACTACTTCAAGATGCAAACTAAGAGGCTTGGCTTCTTGGTTGTACAACAGAAAGCGCATACTCCATGTGAGACATAAGAAGCCAATCTGATACCAATTACCCTTGCAAGTAACTCCACGGAGATCAATGCATTGTAACAGAAGTCAGAAACCCATGATTTTTAATAAAATCCACCTTTTTAGAAAGCTAACACAGTCAAAGAGGTCTAGAAGGGAAAAAAATGCATCTTCCAACACACATAACGATGAAGAAAGAACTTTATAATTAATACTCTAATGGGTAAACTCAATAATCCTGCTTCTCAACAGCAGGCATCCAGCTTCAACTGAATTAATCTTGCCTATACAGTGAAGTGCTAGCTCAGATTCACGCAGAGCAACAGGAGAATCTTCATGGACACAACAGCTTAGGTATGCTAGCAAAAATTACTGTTACTGTTCTCCCCAGCTGGATGTCAACTAAGAAATAAAGTTGAGAAAACAATATTATGCAAAAGATGTTTGAAAAGCTTCATTTATCAAAGTATTGAGAATCCTTCAGCACGCCACAAAAAGGTGTTCAGAAAGGCATCGTTTCTGTTATCCAATCAACTCTGCACAACAAGTCAGTAGCCAAGAAGAATAAATCCTGATGGCAGCTTTCTAGGCAACTGATCCTCATGTCTTGGAAATCAAAACTGAATAAAAGGACACCATCTTAAGTTGTTATTATTGCAGCAGCAGAGTAAGCACAAGACATATTCCGAAGGAAAGGAAAAAATACATGCCGTTTAGAAAAAATCCAGGTGCTTTTGCTTATGTAGGCACTCAACTTGAGAAGAAAAAGCTTGATTCATGCCTAAAAATACTTCACTTGCATGAAAAACCAACACAGTATTACTTTCTTTTTCAAGGAAAGACTAATAATCAAAAAGCAATTCTAGCCTTACTAACGAAACAGTGGAAAATAAAGCAAAGACTTCCTCCCCTCCCCACACACGATTCAAACTGCAAAGCCTTCAGAAAGCATCCTCAAAGCCATATGCACCTGTCACCCTCCAGGCTTGCAGCACAAAAAGCCTGCTCCTTACCTGCCTACCAATTCCCACATTTCAAAAGCCATTAAATTCAGAAATACGCAGAGTGGAAAAACAGCTGTATATGAATACACCAAAATAACCAAACCAAAGAAAAAAAAACACTTTCCTTGGAAACGGACTTTTTTATTTTAGTTTTCCATGTAGATCTACATTAAAAACACTGCCAAGCACAACCATAACCCAAAAGAGGAGTCCGAAGAATGGAAAATTTAATTTATTTTAATCCAATCAATTTCAAACACTGGCATTATTCCTGCAACTCAGACTTGTGTCCACGCAAGAACATACGAGCGCTACAGGTACCACTTCTACACTGTTTAAGCACGACACAAAGCTAAATCGGTTCCCGTGCAGTGCGTTAATACAAATAAACGCTCGCATACTAGACCGTGCGTACTGCACATTCATACTGAATCTCCTATAATCCCACACAGGTGGCCAAACAGCTGCCAGATCGCAGCAATTGAAAACACTTCATATGGTATACTAGATCAGATTATGTCCAAAAAAAAAAAACCCAACCCACCCTGCTATTTCTCTGTCTCCTAGGTTACAAGAAGTTTTGATGATTTCTGCACTGATTTCTTTCTGCACTGATTTCTCTCTCCAGGAATAACCAATTACCTGCAGAAGTGAAGTTAGAGCAGTGCAGGAACACAGATGCTCCTACAGAATCCTCATTTTCCAGTTACAGCAAAATTCCTAATGAATGAAAACCTTACAGAGAAAAATATACAGGGGGATGACTAGGATGCTCCATCTCTGCGTTCATTGAAGGGGTGGTATCTTCAGACGGATGGCACGGAACCGTCCACACAAGGAATATACAAAAGGCCCAGAGTCTTTAAAGATCGGGATTTGAATTTTATATTAAGACTCCTCCTATCCAGCAAACTTTTCAAAAACCTGACGGGGTGGAAAAATAAAAGCCCACCACGCAGCAAGTGGGAAGTCAACAGCTGCAGCTCAGCGTGGTTTAGCAGCTGTAAGCTGGAACAAGACACAGACTGCTAGGTGTGTGGACGTCTGGTTCGTGCAGATGCATCCCTTTCTGAACGAAGCAGCCAGGTGTAGGCCCGCTCTGTCTTCACTACGCACTGTGTTCCCGTGGAACCCTTTCCACGTCACTCGTGACTTTCAGAATACCAGATCTATTCCTCTCTTCTCCCTAGCAAGAGGCACCTAATTCAACCTCTGTAAAAGGGAAAGACTGCCTAGACACTTCCAAAAATCGCTTCCAAAATCCACGTTTTCCAAGCCTAAGGGAGACCAAAAGGCCAAAAAACAACAAGACTGATTCTTTGAGTAAGAGTTGATCCAGGTCTTCAAGAAAACAATGATACAATCAGCCAGCACAGAAGCTGGATCAAAGCATGACTATTTTTGAGTTACAGAAGAACATGCAGAAAGCTTAAAAAGCACTACATTTCGTTCACTTCTGGATGGGTGCTCACACCAAAGCAAAACATGGAATTACATCAGAGGGGAAAAAAAAGGGAAAAAAACAAACTCTAAAATTTCCAAAATAGCTGACCAAATCATTTCACTACAGACCTGACATCCAACTTCTGTTCTTCCTAGTCACTGGAAACTGCAGAGACAAACTAGTTCTGAATCACTTGGAATACCCCTTATAACAGGGAAAACAGCTTTGCTGCACAATCCCCGAGTATTTTTATGCATATCTTGCAGAACAGAAATAAACCTAGGTGCTCCCCCCCCCCCCAAAAAAAAAAAAAAATCAGAATCTCAAAGCTACCTTCCTTACCTCAACAGCAAGAAGCTTCTGTTCACCACTACAAAAGACACAGAATATTGGTCTTCACAGGCTGCACTTTTCATAAAGGCTACGAAATTTCCAAGCAGCTTATTCCCATGATTAGGACTATACTTAGAACATCTACATTATGTACCCAAGCATCTGCCTACAAGAAATCCAAACATTCCTATTATGTTTTGGGTAACTACCAGAGAAGGGTAAAAACACCGCACATTGCAATGTAAACGAGTGTGTAGCAGTCATACAAAACACCAAATTTTAACTCAGTCCCTCAGTGTGCAACCACTATCAAGTTAACAGAGAAGCAAACAAGCAGCTTAACAGAACTAAAAAAATAACAGTTGCAAAATGGTATGAAAGGGATGGCACCTCTCCTGTGCCAGACTCAACAAGAAGCTATTTAGGACTGGGTTCAAGACTATCTGTGTAAGACTGCAAATAGTTTTAGTATAGTTTTATTTAAATTATATGCAAACAAACAAAAAAGTCTATGCTTGAAAAAAAGATGCACACGCTTGTACCCACACAAGAAAACAAGAAAAACGTCCAGAAGACTGGGCAGTAGTGATCAGAGGCAGCTGCTCCCACAGCAGTCAGAAGAAACATAAGAGCGCTTGGAACAATGTCCCCCTTTTATTCAGCTGGCATCCAAAATCCTGAGGACGGATTTATGCAGATACCTACACGGATCCAACCGCAAGAGCAGGGCTGCAGCCAGCAGTAGCATCACATACAGCTTTTTTCAAGAAAGCCTTTCCTTAGTTTGATCAAACCAGTTAAAGAAGTCAGCTTGAAAATGAAATAAGTTATACGCACAGAAACACACCGGCCAAGATCACTGCTGAACCCCCTTAACTGCAACAAGGCTCCACGGGGGCACAAAGGTGGTCTTTCATAGGCAGCACCTCACACATACCAAGGAACTGTCACCACCACTCTGATACTACAAAGCAAAGAACACTGGAAAAAAAAAAAAAAAGTTTGGCCAACTCAAAGTTCTTTTTAAGACATTTTCCCAGACAACTTCACAGCTCTGGCTGACTGATTTACACTGGCATCTGCAAGCGAAACTGTGAGTTAACTTTATTTTCTTGAAACACAGAACAAGTCTAAAAACTAAAAAGGACAAGTTAGTGCAAAAGCTGATGGAGAAAAAAAAAAAAATCAAAAGAGAATCACAGGGTCCGCTCAAAAAGATGACACGGGGAAGCCTCTGCATCCCCAGCTTCAGGAGAACAAAACAGACAACCATGCAATTTATAGCAGCTTAGAAATCACTCCGAAAGTTACAGAAAGAGAAATCAAAATAAGGAGTGGTCAAAGCATAGTTCAAAAAGTACGGCTGCAAAAAGGGGCCACAACATACTTCGGAGCACCAGGAGCATCCATCCAACAAGGCAGCAAGTCTGTTGCTGAACGCGCAGGAATTGTTACGTCGGATCGAATTAACGGTGTACCCAATCCAGCAAGAAACTCAAGGAACTACTTCCACATATATTTAACCAGAAAATCTGACCATCCACAGTTTGTTCTGAAACCTCAATCAATAGCGAAAGCTGATGAGCCCCAAGAGCTTACAATCACTTAAAAACTATTAACGTTCTGCAGAAAGCTTTCTGACTTCAGCACTCTTCTTCTGGCCCTTCCCGTATTTTATCCTATTAGCAGGCTCTCTTCCCACTGCTCTCTATTTAAAGATTCCCTGAAACCTTCCTTTCCCTCTGACAGAAGACTCACTCGCATGCCCACCCCTACTCCCTACCAGCACTTCTCTTTCCTCCATGTCAATTGTCGGTCCTTAACATCCATTGCCACTCCCCACAGCCCAGAGCAGGGAACAATTATTCATCACTTTACATAATAAAAGAGCAGAGACAGATGAAAAAAAAAAAAAAAAAAAGGATGCAGGTTTAAAACAAACAAACAAAGGAAGCAGTGCACACCAAATATGTGATTCATTTTCAAAGGATGTTCTAGAGAACAAAGGAGTCAGAATTTCAAGTTAGCTTTACGGAGATAAAGCCCTTCAATGCCTTAACCGATTACTGGAAACAAAGATGCACCGCCTGAAGTTTAGAGACTTTCTGAATCTGCTGTTACTGAAACCTCAGAGACTAAAAGAGCATGCCACTGAGGCCATCATACAAAAAACACATCACCCTGTTCCCGGCACCTTTCCTGAAGTAAGCGATGCTGCCAGAGAGGGAGCGAGGAGAGAGGGAAGAACCTGGGAGCAGCCCCATCACGCGCAGATCCGCAGCCTTGTATTTAACCTCCCTAATACCTCGGAAACAAAGTTTTGCTGTGAGCATCACAGACTCAGCTCTCTCTCTTCAGCAGTACTCAACAGAACGGGCAGCTTTATCAAACCCCCCTCGGACGACAATACAGAGGTTTCAACGTACTCTCGGATACTTCCGCGAAGCGATGCAGAATTGCTACGCTCCCCGAGCCTTCTCCAAAGCGCCAGCGCTCGCACCGCTTCGCTTCAAAGCCGCGGCACAGGCGGTACACACACGGCCCCCATCCCTCCCCCTTCAGGCCGCAGACGCCCGTGCCGGGCTGCCGCCCCGCCGCCTGTGCCCTCACCCCGCCGGGCTCCGTGTGCCCGGCCGCTCCGCGCCTCACGCCGCCGGGCAGCGGGCCGAGCCTGCCGCACGCAGCGCGACGGGTGACAAAGCGCCGGGCAGCCCCACGACGGAGCCGCGACAGGGGTGAGTCGCTGCTGGGGAGCAACGCGGCGCTGAAGCGCTGCCAGGAGAGCTTCGCTCCCCGGCGGATGGGGGACGCCGTCTCCCGGCTGACAGCTGGAAGCCCCGGCAGACCGCGAAGCTAACCGGTTGAAGGAGCAGCCGTAGGAGGCGTGAGGGCGGCGGGCGGGCGGCAGGCGAGGCGCAGGAGGAACGAGGGCGGCGGGGACACCCCCGGCGGGGCCGAGCTGCCGCGGCGCGGGGAGGCCGGGGCTGCCATCTTCCCCCCGCCGCCGCGGGTAAACAAGGCGCCGGGCACGGCTCGCCACGGCCCGGCCAGGCCGCGGTGGCGCTGACAGCCGCCGGGAACCGAAAGCGCGGCGGGGCCGGGGGGAGGGGGGGCAGAACGGGGCACGGAGCCCTCCCACCCCGCGCCCCCCCCTCACGCGGAGCCGCCTGACAGCGCCCGCCCGCCCGCCCGGCTCTTACCGTGCCCGCAGGCCGCCTCCGCGCCCCGGCCCGGCCGGCAGCAGGCGGCGGTGGGCGCCGCCCGGGCAGAGCCGCCAGGGGCGGGGCGGGGCGGCTGCAGCGGCCAAACCTGCCCGGCACGGCACGGCCCGGCCCGGCCCGGCCCCCCCGCCGCCTCTGCACATGCTCGCCGGGAGCCGCGGCCATGCGCCGCGCCTGCGCAACCGCCCGCCGCGGCCGTTGGGGCGGGTGGGGCGCGAGGCGCCGCTGAGGGAGCGGGCGTTGGGGCGGGTGCCCCGCAGCGCTGTCGGTACCCGGGCTAGTCCCGTGGCGGGGCGTCGCGTTCTCACCGCGGGGAGAAAAGGGGAAAAAAACACAGCGCTCTGTCGGGGAGAGGAAGGTTGCAAAGCCAGGTGCTCGGAAAGAGCTTGGCAGCCTGAGGGTTTTCTGTATAAACTGGACACTGTAAGAGTCTGACATACCCCTCAGAGAAACACTGTGAGCAGCAGGACACAGATAAAGCACAATCATATAGACGTGCTCACCTTCACCATTTCACCAACGTGCAAAAGCGCTTCTCTGACAGTTTCCATCTGACCACCCGTGGCAAATGCGCACCTGGCACTCCTCTTCACCTCCTCCTCCAACCAAGGCTGATTCCCAGCCCTCAGCTTCCACTGTACCACCTGTACAGGTCTGGCTCCTGTTCCTCATGCACCTGAACTGGATATTTCTTCCCTCCATGTCTTCACAGCACCGTCATCCTTTCCTAGGAAGGTAAGCTCTTTCAGCTGTCATCCAGCCCTACAACCTGACTGGCCCTACTAGATTACATTTTAGCTCACAGTTTTCCAAGGTATAAATATTTGGGCACAAACATCACCCTCACAATAAAGGTGGCCCTTAAACGTCAGGTATGTGCCCTGAAGCATGGAAGCGTTGGAGATTCTTACATTCCAAAAGGTGTTAGGCAATATTAATAACACATTAATAATGCAGCCTCTTGTGGAAGTCGTAAACTTAAACAGTCACTTTGTAATAGAGCATACATAATAGCAAAATTTAGGTCTTACCGCAAATTGAGCCTGCTAGATGTTTAATAAAGCAGGCACTTGGATGTTGGGAAATACATAATTTATTATTACTTTAGTCTCATAGTAGATGATGGACATTCACATCTTATGGGGCTTGGAATTAGATCAGAGATGGTAGCTGACAAAATAAATTAAGGCTACTTAGGGCAAAGAAAAGTGCATGTCAAGAAAAAGGTAGGATATAGGAAGGAAAAGGTTAGGAAGTCTCCCTGACAGAAGTAGCCTTGCCATAGGCTGGGACTAAGTCTAGCTGAATTCTAGCCGTCAGTGTGACTTCTTTTGCAACCTGTCAGAACCAAGTTCTGTCAGCTTCACCTCTGTGCTTAATTAGTCCTGACTTGACATACTCCTTTAGTTATTTTTCTTCTTTCCATAAGTTCAAGTTAAAATTCAGAAAAAGAAGGAAACCTCTTAACCACAATCCTCTTTAAGGAGAGCAAACAGCTTCCTTCAAAACATAGGCCCACTGCCAACCAAACAAAGCTAAGGCTTCTCTGTACATCTCAGTAGTTCCTTCATGGAGTGACCGGGCATGAGTTGCAAACTTAGGGGTGCTCTGAAGATAGACATTAAGTGATCTCTTCTGTAACACCGATGTTTATTTTCCTGCTATATGGTCCATGCAGTCCTCTGGTTTATTCGGTTTTACTCCACTCTCAGCTTGGGTGCCAAGGTATAAGCATTTTTGCATCCCTGATCTGGTTATTTATGCGACTCCCCACTTCTCACTTTTTCTCCTAACGAGCTGAGCTGCGCAGCCGTTTTCACTGGAAGCTCAGCGGCACCTCTCTGGGAGGCAGCTGTGGCAAGCATACTCTGACTACAGACACCTGTGCTTCTCTACAGAAAAAAACAGCACTGTTTTGAAATCACCACAATGGCATCTTTTCTTTTTTTCTTTTTTCTTTTTTTTTAAATGAAATCAGATTAACTCTTCATATGCAAAGTTGTATTTCTCTTAAGAACAGCTCTTTTCATTTTACTTTAACCTAGTTGGAAAGCTAAGCTGAAAACTATTAAAACTTCAAACTGAAGAAAAAGCAGGGCCATTAAGGGGTTTGGGCCAGTTCAGTTGGATGATTTTTGAAATTACATAATTGATGCAGCTATAAAAAAAAAGGTCACCCCATCACCCGCTTGTGAAGTAGACTTGCAAACAATTCAAAACCGCTGCTGCAGGGATACTGCTGTGCGATAACGTAGGGTCAGCACTTCAACAGATGCTGCTCTGTCCCTTTTATAGAAAGCTGTGCTCCACGTTTTTTAAAACATTGGTCCTCAAAAGTCTGTAGCCTAATTCTATATGCCGACCTTACTGCCCTCAGTCATTCAGTTGAAAGGGGAAAGTTATACTGATTCAGACCCAGAAGTATGACCCAGAAGAATGACCCAGAAGAAATGGCCAAGAAATGACCCAGAAGAAATGAGGGAGTTAAGGTCCCACAACCCTTCTGTCAGACAGTTTACTCTGTAAATCATTATTAATAAAGTAGCAGTAATTCTACAGGTGTAATTAGGTTTTATTTTTCCTCTTCCTAGGATAAATTTTCAGGACATATAAACTATTTTGTGAAAAATCCAGAAAGCACAACAATAAAAACTATTGATCATTTCTAAAACAGAAATTAGAAGGTCTCAGTTTTCTTGATTTTTGCGTTTTTGTTGTTGTTTTCAACGTGAACTTTCAGTAGAATCTATATTGTATTTATAGCCTTAGAAAAGCATACTGTTCTTTCTGTCCAGTTTTCCAACATCACTAAGATAAGCTATGATTTCAGCAAAAAAAAAAAAAAAAAGCTTTGATGCCTAGCTATCTTTGTATCTGTCCATCTGTCATTCCTTCCCCTTTGACATCACTTGCAAATTTGAGGTCCATTTTATAAAAGGATAGAAATCTCAAAGGTAAGTTCCTGTAAGTTTCTGGAATGCAAGCAGCTGAGCAGAGGAGGCCTCCAGCAGCATGCGTCCCCTCCGGAGGAAGCAGCTATTGTTTGCGCTGACCCACAGCAGCCAACTGATGTGTTGACACACGTATGGCTGTTCACCAGCTACAGCAATGCTATTTCTTAGCTGACTTCCTGTCTCCACCACAAGAAGGAAAGTGTTTGAGGTATTTGGGTACATAGTGGAATACTGGTGGCTTTATGAGTTTAGAAGACGTGAGGAAGGCCTGATGGCACAGCAGAAGGGTCGCACAGACCACAGAGGCTACAGCAATCACTTCATATGCACAGTTTTGAAAATTTGAATGGTCTTGCTTTTATTTAAGATCCTACCAGACAATTATAGGAAGAAAAAAAAAAATGAAGCTGAGAGATCAGAGTCTATTGCTGGTGGGAAAAAAAAAAAAACAAAAAACAGAATGGTAAGAAGCAGGGATAGAGTCGGTATGGTATCATCTCTCTTAGTTCTTGTCCCCCAGTGCAGAGAAGAAAAATAAGTCAGGAGACCAGTTCCCAATCTATCCTGACAGTCAGCTTTTTCTTTTTTTTACCCCTCAGTGAAACAAGTTAGAGGGATCTGAAATAGGGAAGGCTATTTTGACAGGATACTGGTAGCTGGAGCAGATCTTTAATACCAGTCCCTGTCAAATGCAAGTAGTAGCACAGAAATGTTGAGCCTAGGAAGGGCCACTGAATATCTACATCTGACAAAGCAACAAACATTTCCCCCAGGCCTATAACTTTGTACAAAAAGTGTAAAAACGTCAGAGAAAAAGAACTAGAGGATGGTACCCATGAGACGCACAGTATGTTCATTTAGACATACAAGAAAACAGAATTCTCACAAAGGGCCCTTCTGAAACAGGAAAGCCCTTTGGAAACTGATGTTTTGCAAAAAAGAATTGATTTTTAAAACAACTTATGTAATTCATCTAGTTTGTTTTCAACTGTTTTTCTTTAAAGAAAAGAATGTTCTCAAAGATAACTTTGTCTTTCATGGAATACTATTTCAACTTTGGAAAGTACTTTTCATTTATGAACATCTAAGCTTTGCAATTAGGAAGTGTCTTCATGTGGATAGTGCCTGAGTGAGGGTATCTCAGAATTAGTACCTCAGACAAGACTGAGAAGAGAGGTGCTGAAGGCAGACAGGAGGAGGAAGGGACAACTCAAATCATTAAGGTTTTTCTTATTAACAGGTTTACGTAATGACTTCAAGTGCTTCAGAGTACTTCTGTGTTTATAACCAGGGTCAAATACTTTGTGTAAGCTCCTTCTACTTCTGATACTTGCAGATAAGCAAAAAGGGGCAAGACCACAGTGATTTTGATTTTATACAACTCCATTAATCATTTAAATGGAAACAAAGACATTCACATCCAGCCTCATTGTACGCCCATTGGCAAGAGCTGTCAACCCTTGAACAGTTACTCCAGGTTTGGCTTCTCTCTTGCTCTAACAGCCTCAGCACCACATAATTTGCATTGGAAATGAGTTGCTTACTGCAACAGTGGGACGAAAAGGATCTGTATGATTTGGATTTTCTCCAAACCACAATTAGCCTAAAAAAAAAAAGCCAGTTTTCTCTAGCGAGCAAAATCATACATTATTCATTTCTTCCTGTATTGTTCGGCTCCAGGTTTGGGGAGATGCTGTCTCTGTTCTGGGTTTTAGTAATCCACTGCCTTTGATTTAGTGCCCTCTTCTGTTTGATGATGTGAGTGCACGTTAGCCAATAGTTAATTATTCTCAATTAGCCCTCACTGGAGAATTAACATTTCACTGTAACTACTGAAGAAATAAAATAGCCTGATGCAGGAAGAAAGAAGCCAGAAGAAAATCGCTTTATGGGAAGGTGATATATGAAGTCTCCATAGACCTCTCTAATTTAATTACAGACGAAGGAAAGACACAGAGAGGAATTATGATCCTGATATACATTACTCCCTCTCTTCTTCCACTTATTCTCCATATTTTCCCCCTTAATTCCATTGGTTTGTGTACTGCAATCAATGCTGAACTAGAAAAATGAAGTACAGATGGCAGAGCTTCCTGAGACAAAGCACAAGAACCTAGCAACGTATGGCACTTTTCTTAGGGCACAAGCAGAGCTCAGAGATACATCCTTTGAAAGGTTAATAAGTCTTGAAGATTTAAAATAAGAAAAATTACTTATCACTAAACATCCAAGATTTTTAGGTAATTAAACAACACTGAATCTGCACATGGAGCCGATACAAATCATTAACGAAGCACATGAAGAAGAGCTTTAATTCCATTGAGTCTTCCTATTTTTTCAGAGCTCCTGTATATCAAGCATTGATCACTATCAGCCTGAGTTTGCTAAAAAGTCACAAAGAGGCAGAAAACGTTTGCACATAGCTAAACCACAAAGCAAGTCACAGTTTAAACAATATGTTTAATCACCTGTAGTTCAAACAAAGGGCAGGAATAACTCCAGCACAGAAAGCTCTAGTTTTAGCCCTTCTTCCCATCCCAATAAAGCTAGAAGATCCAACATCTCCTGCAGCATCTCAAACAAAGGAACAAAGACCAGCATGCAGGAAGATCCAGTTACCTGCTGTGCCAGGCAGCGGCTGTAGCTCTGGGACAACCTTTACTTCCATCATTCTGCCACCTTCCATTTGCTGCAGCAAGCAAGCAGGGCAACAGCAAAGTGTACAACCAAGAAAGGCCTTTCCTAAGAGCAGAAGTACCCACCTCACATTAGGAGCAGCACTCCAGAAATAAGCTAGCTGGTCTGCAGGCAGCAGAAAAAGCACCACTCACTTCTACGTCCTTTTGCACAAAATGCCTCCTGTCCTTGCATCTCTCCCCTCACCCCATACATGGCTGCGCTCTCTAAGCACTCACCCTGCAGTGACACGGGCTCAGCCTTCCATCCCCTAACCACAAGCAGAAAGGAAACAGCACCTACAGTAACTGATTACAACCTCCAAAGTGGTACTCAGCTGTGCCATATACATATAATGTGCTTACATTTACCCATCTGCTAGCAAGCACAGCAAAATAAATCACTGACCTCCTCAGTCATCACTCAGCTGCTAGATGTGTGTCCTTCCCACTTCTCTGGCATAGCAATAATTGGGGTTGGCTAGTTGATTCAAAATTTGAGGGAAAGGAGAGGAAAGGAGTCAACACAGGAAAAAAACACAACCCTGATGCTTGGTTTGGTGTTTTGATAGGGGTTGTTTGGTTTGTTCTTTCCCTTTCAGAAAGCTAAGTAAATTAGTATTTTATCCCATTGAAGCTTGATGCTTTGGCACAAGAAATCTTGGTTAAGGTATTTCACTCCCAGGTTTTCCAAATTTTGAGTACCAATTTGTAGTTTTAGCAGTCTATTTAAATAATAGTCTTAAGTTTTTAAGAAGTAAGTAAAAACTGAAACTCTATATTGACATCTACACACCGACAAAGAGTAAAACTTTAGCTGTTAGACGGACTTTGTCTGTCTCCAGTGCTTAGCTAAGTGAATTGTGGCCAACAGCGATGGGTTGTGATCCTTCGCGAGAGCCAGCGCTAGGGGGAAGTGAAACGCTTCACTGACTGGTTTCACAGATAACCTGATGGCTGCAGAGGAGCATTCTACAGTTTGGACAAATTCAGGACTCAAGTTTTATTCTGAGCTTTAAAGTATATTGTCAAACACAACCTTTTTCCCCATCTCCTTTAATCTTGTCGTCTCCCTCTAACATCTGCTGTGATCTTGTTCTCCTTAATGAGCTCCTCCTCACCATTTTCTACGCTTCATCACAGCCTTTGTGTTGCTGCTCAAAAAGTCACTTTTCTGGAGGTGAAGGAACAGAAAAATATGCATCTTTGCGGTAATTAGACTGCATGCTAACATGACTGATAAAAGTGATCAATGATCACCAGGGAGCACCTAAAGCAGTAAGAAAAAGAATATCTGAGAAAGCAGCAAGGCATTTTGCATGCAGTAATTGGCTATTTATTTCTGCACAGCAGCCCTCCGCACATTACAAAATCTCTCGGCTGTTAATCTGGGATAATCAAGTGTTGAAGCAGACTGTGTTGTGCTCCGTGTCATCACAGCTAAAGTTCATGATGCATTCCTAGTTTCCTTGGCCTTAAAGAGCGGTGTCTTTTGGGTTTTGGATGTGGTTTGTTTGTTTGTTTGTTTTCTTCTTGAAGGGGATCCCTGACATGAAGCATATGTACAGGTTATCCTGGAGCTATTACTTTTTTTTTTTTTGAAATTGGGAAGATTGCTTTGGAAAGCATCGCGAAGGTTGTGCTTCAATTCTTCATGCAACTGTTCCCATGGGCTAATACATTTTGCTCAATACTCAAGCAATTCCTGAGACAAAGGGACAGTCAGGAAATCCTACAATTTCAGAAACCCTACAGCCAGCTGTAGAAATTGGAGCTTTATTCACTGGGAATTTTTGAAAATGAAGAAATAAAAAATAACATTTAAGAGTAACCATCCATCATAGAATATTTACTCTACCGGATAAATATAGACAGACATCCAACAAAATATCAGTCTAAGAGTTTTATTCCCGTAGCTTTGTCTACAAAAAAAATTGCTCTTAATCGCAGTGGCTTTATCCTCTAAGTAGAAGGCTATGGAGGGGCTTCTTGAAGCTCAGGAGCCTGATTTCACTTCAGCATTATTCCAGTCATTCTTACAAGCAGGTGCAGGGACAATAGGCCATATTCTTGTTGGAGCAGTGTTATAATTCGCTTTGTGACAGGTGGAGGAGCATGAGTTTCTTTGTGCAAGGGTGGGAATTTTAAAATGCCATAATTTCCCCTTCAGCATCTTTCCAAAGTTCTGCTTGAAGAGAAAGCAGACAGATACATCTTTTAGTTCACAGTTTCTATAGAAAATGTTTATAATATATCTTATTTGGGCCTCACTTAGAACTGTTGCCATTCCATGATGGCTGTAATGCTTTTAGCTGATGGGAACCTCTCTAAATACTTTTAAATAGATACTCATGTGCATGCATAAAGCAGAATGGAGGGTTAGAAGAACGCAGGCTTACAAACTAATTATTCATTATAGATTTTTTCATTATTAATACTAACAAGGCAAGATTATTTAGCGGCTGTACATTTTGAGAAAGAGCGAAAAAGGCCACTGGCCAGCAAAGGCCTTGTAGCTACTTTTCCATGGTCTGTTTCGCAGTTAGCCCAGGTTGCAACATGCCCCTCTCTGGGGGAGAGTATTTTGACAGATAACAGCTTGTTCTGAGCTTCCATAGCCATTCTGCTCTTCATTAGTCCCTAGGAACCCTTGTCCATCTGAACACCTCTGCCGTAGCCTTCCCTGGGGATTTTGCTGGCCACCTGCCAGCTCTCAGAGGAGCTTAACCAGAGCCTGAGTTGCTCCTGGTTCATACGAGAGCGTTCTCTCAATCCTCCGTTGTGTTATGCCACCGCTGCAATGTCGCTGCTAAGGCAGAACAAGACGAAGACTACAGCAAGCTGAACGAGGCTTGGTAGGAACGGGGCCCAGCACCCCCAGGGCAGGAGCCACCACTTGGATCAACAATGGTAGCTCCAGCCAGCCTCACTTTGATTTTCCTGGTTTCTGTAATTTGCGATAAAGTCCTTATTGCTACCGCGTGCACGCAGTTCTTGTTCTCAGAGCAGAAGCTTTACAAATGTTTTCTCCTGGCTACTATTGTGCAAGGAAGGATAGCATCTACAACGTTCACACAGGAGGAAAATCAGATTTCGTAGAGCCAAATGTCCTATGGTAAAAATTGCAAATCCAAATCTTAGGAGCAAACAAGGTTGTTATTTCCCCCCGTGATCCAATGTAAAAATACTACCAGGTAGTTTTTATAAGGTTGTAGCTTAGTTAAAACTTTTTACTCCGTGTGGAATGTTACAGTGGTATAATTGTGCACCACAGTTTGGACCAAAAGTAGGAAATCAAAGTAAACACCTAGACAGCCAAGAGCTAAAACAAGTTCACCTGACATGGATTCAGTTATGCCTACTGCTTCTCTTAGTACATCTAGTTATTGTTACATGCTGGGTGGTACTTTGACACTTGGTACCAGGTGCTACTTTCTAAAGCAGAAATGTTAATTACAGAAGCGTCTGCCTAGCCAACTGAAATCGTATTAGGTTGTCTGTTGCAGCAATGAATACTGGTCCTAGTAAGTAGCGTGCGGTGTGACAAACTGCACGGATTGTTTTATGTCTTCAGGGAGGAGTATGAGGTTTCACACAGGAATCGGCTGGTTGATTGCCACAAATATTTCCATTGAACTTTTCAAGGGCTTCAGTGCCGCTCACTGGGAAAAAAAAAAAAAAGAAAAAAATGTGTTTTAGAGGGAGCATCAGTAAATGATGTTTAGCAACAGACTTCATTCAGCAGGTCTATTTCTCTGCAACAGTCAAAGCGCACTGTAGTTTTGACTGCAGGTTATCAGTTAAGTGATTACAGCATATAAACGCTACTGCTGTGTAAATCATACTTATCTGATGGCTTGTAAAAACTTGCTCTGCTACACCAACAAAGCACAATTTCAAGGAATCGCTCATCTTCAGCCACGTTGCCCAGGTGTCAATGATTTCCCCTCATGCTGGGCAGATTCACTAAGCCTTACGTCTACAAATAGTTACGTGCTTAACTTTAAGCATGAGGTAAAGCAATTGTGTTTGTTGAGATTACTGATACATAGCAGTGTCAATATGGGGCCAAGAGCCACACACAGAATAACTGCTGTACCCTGAAAATTAAGGGGAACAACAGTGTGTTCTTACTCAGACACACTCTCAACATCAATTCGAGGCTTCATCTGAGGATTTCATCCACTACTACTACTTCTACCCCTTTACTGAATAACTAGAAGTTTTGAAAAAGTGAACTGGAATAACAGTGCAACCATTTTAGGGTTGCAAGATGTTAACAAGTGGAGAAAAACAAAACAAACAAGCAAAAAAATCACTTCCTAACACTACTACTTTCTTTATGTCACTGCATTTGTGTGTCCCAGAGTGGAGAGAATTTCTTGGTATCTTGGTTTTCTGATGTGATGTCCTCAGGTGCCCGTAGCTTTCATTTTGAGCAAAACCAGCAGCTTTGAGAAGCACACTCCTTCCGCTTTTCTGCACATCTCACCCATATTCATTAGATATATGTTCCCCCTCATACCATAATTCCCAGTAAAATACAGACATTCTATTTGGTAGAGGAACATCTTACACAAGCATTTTGTAAATTATTTTATAATGTTGGCATTGGTTTTAATTTTTTTCTTAGTTTCAAATGCTAAAACAACATGTAAAAAGACCCAAAACATTTGGTTTATTTACTAATGCAGCTTAAGAACAATATTTACCTCTTATGAAATGAAGATAAGAGGCATTAAGATAATTTATATTGCAGTGGATGATGGAATAAGTAAACGTGCACTTGAGGCTGACTCATACTACTGTGCCATTATGTTTCAAGTGCTCGTAGACATACGGCATACATTTTGAGGACACAGCGAAAAATAACAGTTTCTTTGCTCTGTTTCCTTCTCCTCTTGCACTGGTGCTCCAAGAATTAATGCATGAATTGTTAACTGGGAGTAAAAATAATGTGGAGAATTCCTGACCTGAAAGGTTTGTTTTGCTTTGCTTTCATTTGTCTCTATTCTAATTAGTATCTTTTCTACCAAGCTTCATGTTCATTTCTCAGCCAATCTTTTCTTTTCCCTTAGGGTTCTCTTACCATCTTACAGTCCATTTTGGAAAGGGGGTCACACAGAATAATAAAACTCAGACAAAATGTTTTATTCTATGAAGTAATATATCCAACTGATAATATCTAAGTATTCCTTAATCCCAATCTACTGCAACAATTAGTTGAAGGCGAACAATTAGTTGAACAATTAGTCACACATTTCAGGAGGAGCAGCCTGATGGATCAGAACCAGTAACAATATTGTACTCAATATTTTCCCTTAGCACAAACTAAAAGCGCAGAGAGCTTAATCTTGAAATATGTCTTTAAAAAATAAAAGGCAATTCACTTGTATAAGGTAATAGCCCAGAAGTCCAGTATCTCTATAATTGAAATCAGCATCCAAAGAACAAATTTGGCCTTGCAGAGAACCATAATTCTTGGGTCTTAATGCAATTTGCAGGGAACTAAGCTAAAGGCACAAATAAATAACCAGTGTGGCAATTGATAGAGTTTTGCTCCCTAACCTCTAAAAGATGCTGACAACAATTCCTAAACAATAAGACATGCTTCAGTTAAGTTCTTTTTTACAGTGCACTTGTTACGTGTGGAAATACAAATTCACCATCAGAGCGCACATGCAGACTTCCCATATCCTGCATTTGCCACTACCTGAGAAAAACAGAAAGGTGAATTGCAGGAAACCTCAATGCTGCAATTGCACTGTGTACCTTTAGGGTTCCTTAGCAATTTCTTCAGGTGTCTCCTTGTCCACAGAAACTGAAAATGGAGACAAAATGCTAGTGAGAAACATTGTATGGTATACCTGCAGAAGAAAAGGAAACAACTTACTCAGCTACAAATAAGAAGGGTCCTTTGGTCTAAAGGAATATGATTTTCAAAGTCACATAAGATATACAGACATTTTTCTTAAAACTTTTTATATCTAATTCTAAAAGAGTTAGCAGCCAAACTTTGAAAATCTCTGTGATGTTGATTTTAACACACGTTTTTCTTTGCATTCAATTATATTGTTCAAGAGCAATATAAGAATGAATCATTTATAGCTGTACTGAAACATTGTAAGGCTTATAAATATCACTTTCTACATTTTTCTATACAGCAGTGTAATTTAAGAAAATTCTATCTTTCTAACGAAGTCAGACTTTTTAAAGGAAAAGTGTTACATCACATACAGCAAAAGGGAGAGTTTCATGTTTTTAATAGACTGTATGTCTAGCCACTTGGCAGGGCACCGAGCTCAAAATGCCCCCACGGCCCACCTGCTGGCACCTATTTCTAACTCACAGCAAATCATTTCAACATTAAATTTTGTGCTAACACTGCGGAAGGCAGTCACCACCAGCAGACACATTGTGTCACTTCAGTTCTGCATGCTCTTGCAGCTAGTTCAGTGCAAGCTGCCGCCGGTGGTTTTCAGACACCAAAGGTTTCAGACCCAGCTGTACTCTTGCACCTTCTGAAGTCTGCCCCGACTCCTCAGCATCAGCGTCCTGGTTCCTTGAGGCTGTGTCAGACATCTCTTGAGCTGCTGAGGCTACTCCTTCCTTGACACTCTCTAAGTTTTCCTCATGGTCAGAAGAAGCTGTAACATCCAAGACTTCACTCACAGTTTCTATGAATCAAATCAGAGAGATAATTGTCTTGTCTTTCCTGTCCATTCACCGGCACAAATGAGGGAAAGCAGTCACGGCTCACAAAATGTGAAGTACCTGCCTAACGTACATGCTGGAAGTAATTGGAGGCAACAGAGTCTATGAGATGATTAAATCTTATCATGCAAATACACTTTTGCAAGTGGAATTCCAGGAAATATCACAACTAGTATCTGACTCTTCCTAGCCCTGGGGCAGAAAGCTATAAACACGAGATGTTTTTATGTCCTAAAGAAAAGGTACATGTTCTCCAAACTGTGTATTCTCTTACAGTTACAGATTTTATTTCCTGATGCCTATTTATTAGTATATCTGTGTATCTACATTCTACAGGGAGACCAAACATCACATTTTAAACTGTTACTCAAGCAAAATGTCTCTTCTCATGTTCTTCTAACCTAGGCTTTGCATTTTTGAAAACCTGTGAGTAATTGTCCCTGCTTACTACAGAAAACTCTAGCTAGTTTTCCCTCTTTGGAAATTGGAGTGGTGTTCACACTCATTCTTTGAGCGCACATGGACAGAATTTCATAGGAGCAACCTTTTTGATGCCACAACTGAAGTGCTCCTTTGAAGAGGAGAAGGCTGGAAACAGCTCATGATCAGAGCATGCTTGCTCCTGGCTGCATCAGCTGTGGCAGTTTAGACCACTCATTATCCATTCCTCCAGGCACTGTCTCTAGCAAAGATTCAGACCAGCCCAGGAAGATCATTTTAGCAGCTTTTTTTTTTTCTTTTACCTTACTGCATTTATGACAAGCTACTAGGTGTCATTTGGTCATTTGTTGTTCTGAGCACCGTGAAAATGCATCATGAAAATAAGTCCTGTTCGTTTTGTAATTCTGTTGCTATCACCACGGCTTTCTTGACATGTCTATATTAAACTGAAAGCTGCCCAACACCAACCTGATAAAACTGTACTTTACATCAGGACATGTATGGAAAATTATTAAACACCTAACAAGATCTTAGCTTCTCTGTATTGTTACAGTTAGAAACTTAGGAAAGGAAAAAGAAAAAAAAAAAGGTAATAAGCCATTCTCTGTGGTCTGCTCTTACATTACTATCATTCTGTTCAGCATGGTAACGTGACATGTTCTTTATAGTCAAAGATGCAATAGAGCATACAGATCGGGGAAGGGTCTTTGCATGTGGTTTTTGTTGTTCAACTTGATATTGATCAACTACCAGTTTTCAGAGAATTTCAGTGTGCTTTCTTCCTATTTCCGCTGCCAAAATATCATCCAAAGATGGTATCAACCTGAACACGGTGCTGTACAACTCCATAACCATGAATGCTATTTTGAACGTTAATCTGACATACTAAAACAAGTCTCTTATTTTTTGGTGGTTTTTACACAGCTCAGTCTTGGAACAAATGCTGTGTTCCACTCACAAGATAAACACATTTTTCCCTGTTCTAGGGAATTCCTGTGATCCCAGGGCAAACCAAGTTTAATGATTACCTGGCAATCTGAGAACAAGTCACCCAC
Source organism: Anser anser (assembly GCF_964211835.1). Lineage (NCBI taxonomy): Eukaryota > Metazoa > Chordata > Aves > Anseriformes > Anatidae > Anser > Anser anser. The sequence goes on along the minus strand of NC_139724.1, from coordinate 38,275,692 downwards.
CTCTTGCAGAATCGGGTCTGTGACACAGTCCCTTGTCTGTGAAGGGCATTCCAGATTACAACAGGGTCCATTGCATCTCCCTCTTCTATTGATCAGCTAACAGCACAAAGCATTAACAAGTTAAGGAATTTCTCCTTATTGTTTCCTTACATATTAATTTAATCTCAGTGGGGTTGCTTGGGGTTTTTTATTATTTATTTATTTTTATCTGCATACTTTTCGTATTTTTTTCAGTGCTGCCTAGTATCTCTGTTGTTCTATGTACAATACTGCAGTAATACTACATAAAAGAAGATTTTAATCTGTGCCAGGTACAGTGATGACTTGTTTTTCATAATCCTTGGAAGCACTTCTCTGTCTATTCAGTTTTCATGAAGCTGATAATAAGCCTGTCATGAAACTTTGTAGAAGTTAATAGAGGAATAGAGGGTGTATGAAATCACTTCTAACTTTTGTTAGTTCTACAATTCTACAAAATTTAAGCTCATTTTTCAAAATAGAGCTGTAGAGGTGTTATAGCATCTTAACTGATTGTGTAGTTTTCTGAAGGCTGATCAGTTTGAAACTCCAAAGGCCCCATATGTCTTTGTGCAGCAATGATTGTGACCCATTTTCTCTATTTACGCCAGCTTTCCGGTGATTTCTACATGCTTTGACTGAAAATAATCTGCATTGTATAACTGTCTCTCTGCAGTGAAGACACATGGTATCTAAGTAGTGCTTGTATAATGCTCTCCACTGAATGCCCAGCTGCTTTATTATAAATATTATAAAATACTACATCAGCTCCTTAACGTCTTTATCAAAACACCTATTTGCAATGTTCCAGTCAAATTAGTCTTAAATGACTGTCACCCCAACCCATATAATGTAAAATCTAAAAGTGGCAATACTCTTGATGTTCTTAGTTTTTCTGTATTCACAAGTTTTTTTTTCTTAATTCTGTAGATAACAAACAAAACAACCAATAAGAGCAGCAACAAAAAACCAAGCACATCATGCATCAGCAGCACTGCAGTTAATGGTTTCATAATTTTACAGTTTCATTCGGTGCTTTTTTCCTGTCCCAAATCTTTGTAGGATGTATTACTCTACAGAAGCTGTACACTTCATAATTTTAGCATTGTACTATTGCACTTGAAGATCTGAATTAGGAGCTTAACTTTCTAGTCCTTCCAACAAAAGGTAATAGAGAAGAACTTCAAGCCTCAGAGAAATCAAACTAATCATGTTTACCAGCAAGTAGCCAGGCTATACATATTGCATTAACAGCTGTTCTGAAAGTGTTCAAAGGGATTATAACATACTGAAAATTTAGAGAGTACAAAGACCTCAGGCTATTTAGACCACTAGCATGATGTCACTACACAACCATCAGTACATAACTCAACACCTTTATAATATCCATTGCTTCAGTGTAACACTGAACTCAAAAAAAATATCCCCTATTTTTGCCTAAGATAAGTACATGCACTTTTAAGTGGGTTTTAGCTCCCTTTGCTTTACAAGATAACCATTTCAAGACGAAATAAGCCCTTCCAAATTGTGCATGCAGAAACATGACTGGGCAAGAACCAGCTGCACATTAAACATGCACCAAACAATACCAAACTATTTATGTTATGAAAGCCCATCTGTTTTGAGTTAAGTAAATATAAAAAAGGAAATTGATTTTATGGACAAAAGGAAATTAGCTTGTTTTGTTTTTAAACAAGGCAGCAGCATTAGGAAGCTCCAGTAGCTTATAGGCACTATATCCAACATCCAGTTCCACCCAGCAGTATAATTTTTAGAAAACTGTATTCCTATCATTTCAGTGAAGAAAGCTTCTTCCTTTATAAAATATTTATTCCTGCAATCTCTAAGGACACAATTTTTGCTCTTACAAATGCTACAAGCTCTAGCATTGAGAAAGCAGGACTCTACATTTCTGTGTTCAGAATAGAACAGAAAACATTCCAAATCCATTGCATTTCTGCATTCTCATGGTTTTCCATTGATTGTCTTAATATTAGCGAGCTCAGCATTCTCCCTGCAAAACAGAGAAGCATGATAAGCAGAGACTTGTATGACCTGTATGACTGATGTTTGCTCCAGCTAACAATATAAAAAATAAAAATCAGTAAAAAACACACATGGATTGATTTTCTCCTGCTAATAACAACATATGGATGCGCTTTCAGAATCCAGATCCTACTACTTGCATAGTATCGTCCCCCAAAGCTTTGGAGCATTTTAAACAAGCTTTAAAACTGTCCTGAGGGACTTTTCAAACTGGATCGGCTTGGACTTTTGTCTGGGACTCAGAGTTCTAGTCTGAGGTCAAACCAACTTCCCTTGGCAGTTGTGTCCCACCACCTGGGAAACAATATGCTATAGTGTGATCCTGAAGCAGGTAGGTGAAAGGGAGGGATGGCACAAGCTGAGTGGGCACTGATAAGTTGGTCTGAAATCTGCTAAGAACATGGCTCCTGCAAAGTTTTTGTAAATGATAATGTTTCTGATAGGACTTTCTACATGGGAGATATAGTCAGGTTTTAGAGTTCAGTGTTCATAAAGCTGAATTTTCCACGTTGTGTTTCATACCACATACCATGCCTGAAAGCTAACAAACCAAACCAACAATGGTCAAATGCATATGTATTATTTCCTGTCAGGTTTCATTGCAATAATTCCTGAAAAAACAGTAAGATATATGAAATCAAAGAAAATTAAAAACAAAGTGTACTTCTTTACCTACTGCACTCATCTCCTGTAATGTCAGCATTGTCAAGAGGTGAACCCAGAGGGTCAGAAGTGAGAAGTCCAACTCCCCTGTCTAACCAACTGTGCAAGTGTGAACTACTCTGGAAGCAAGACTTTTTTTAAAAAAAAAAAAAAAGCAAAAAGCAGAAGACTTTTTTAGCACTAACTTAAACTAAAGTTTAAACCTTGGAACAGCAATTCAAAAAAATCAACCTTGTTAATGTGAGGGTTAGGTCTTCTTCAAACTTCCACTAAAGTATCAGTTAACAATTAATTGCTAAGAAAAACAAACAAAACATTTTACACGTAGAAAGAAGTTATCTGAAAAAAGGAAAGAACTGCTGTCCTCCTTCCTCATGCACGTGAGGCACTTTACCTTGTGAAGAAATACATCCTCCTATTAATATGAAAAAATAGAGAAGACTGACGCATTAGGAGCGGCATGAAAAAAGAGAAAAGTCCAAGTTTAAAACAAAAAACAGCTGGAGAGTGGGGGGCACTCCAGGAATTCAGAATTTCATTCCTACAGCCAAACTGTCACTACCTTTGGCCAGTTGACTCAGCACTGCTTCAGAGTGCTCTCCTTGTTCAGTGCTTTAGTGTTGACACCTGTTGATCATTCTTGACATCTAGTGATACCAATTTATAGATGACCAATACAAATAGCCAGCAGGTGTAATTATACAAACTTGTTTATTATATTCTTCTATCTTACAAGACTTTAAATTTTACTGTGTATTTTTGAAGCATTTTCTTAAGCACACTTTTCTTATTTACAATATATATGGAGAAGAGAGGTGTTCCTGATTTTAAAAAGAAAGTTACATTCAATTTTTCCCTTGCTTGGGGATAAGTGGAGATTTTTTTCCCTCAGGTTGGAAGTTTCACAACAAGACTGTACAAGATAGCTACAACCTTCTTAGTAGAGACAGTCTGCATTTTTCCCCAGTTTTGCATTTCCCTGCTAATACATTTATAGCTACCCTAGTGTAGGATAGCTTTAGACATTCTTAGCTGTAAAAAATCTAGGATAGCTGTAAATGTTCCCTATTCTTTGATCCTAATCTTTTGATTAATTTTAACAAAATGTATATTTTGGTTAGAAAAAAAAAAATCAACTGACATTCACTTCCTGCATTTAAAAAATATTTTTAAATTACATTTAAAAAAAATGCACTTTTCTGAGTGAATCATTTCACTTACAGACATATTTTTCATATCATGTTTGTGTTTTGTTTTAAACAGTCGAGATGAGACTGGTATCTTTCATGCAGAAAGTCATGTTCAATTACTTCTGAAAATATTCTTTGCAGAAGAATTTGGCTTTATAAAGCTAAAATAATACCAGATAGCCAGCATAATACAAATGGAATCTGCCTGGAGCCACAGAATGCACACGAACCAAAATACCAAAAAAGGCTTTGATATTTCAAACTACCTATAACATAACCAATGTCACAAAGTAATTCCAAAGGAAAAAAAATAATCAAATAACTGTGAAAATAGGAAACAGTATACTATGGACAGTCCTCGGGTGTAAAGCTTCTCCCCATTAAGCTCCACTGCAGGTTTCTAGGGTGTCCCCTGAAACATTAAGACAGGCAGAGCAAAAAGTTCCCTGTTCTTAGTTTAAAGAACTGCTCATGAAAATCTTGCAGTGAAGTAGAATTCACTTAAAATCTGTCACATTTTAAAGTAACTCAAGAACGTATATGTGAGATGTTGCAAAACAGATCATAAAAGGCGGGGGGTACCTGGCTCCCTTAGATCGTGGATAAGTTTCACCCATGCCAGACAGTTGCCCAAGTGGCAACCAAAGTTCAGCATTTGTTGGTTTTGGAAAAAGAAGTTTCTCTCTGCAGTGAGAAACACTGGCCAAAAATTAATTCAAAAATCCCAGTGCTGGTTTGCACTGTCACCACTGGGGAATAAAAAGATGTCACTGATGCCATTTTCCCTAAAGCAGGACACTAACAGTATTCCTCTACATGCTGTATTTACAGAACACGTTCAAGTAACACGGGTACTAGTATCTAACGTGAAATAAATGCTAACGGTGTAGGCTGACCAACGTAAGTTCTTGCTTTCCAATTTATAGAAAGTTAGTTTTCAATTTTTATTTTTTATTATTATTATTCTTGATGTGGGGTTATGAATATTTTATTAGTAAAATCAGTACTTCCATTTTCTCCTTAGCAGTGAAAACCATTTATACATTATTCACTTTATGCCATTTTGTCAGCTCTAATATTCCTTTAGTGATTACTTGTCCCCTTGTTCTATAGTAGACAAACAGGAAGACAGTTATTTTATGCAGTTCTCACACACTTATTTGTTTGCACCCTTGGCTGGGAATTTCTAGCATTTTTCCATTTTACTGGAACTTAGTGCATGCTGTAAAAGTCTCTCTTCAGCTGAGGTGATCAAAACTGAACAGTCTTTCTGTTTACCAGCTTATGTCTTCAGATACTCACAGCTTTTACAGAATTATTTTCTAAACATTGTTCATATTCATCCCACAGATTTTTCAGTTGTTTATGCTATGATGACTCATCTATAAGCTCAGTTTTATGCAGAACAACAGGAGGAAGAGATAAGAGAACAGTGGCCAATATATGGCAATCAAAAGGATGGAAGATAAACACAGCAGCTCAAGGGACAGATGGAGAAAGGGACAAACATGAAGCAGAAATGGCCAACAGTAGTTCCACGGATACGGATGCTGCCGCGGTAGGGTAACATTCACATAATTCAATTTTCTAAAGCCTAATTTAGCGCACTTCATCCAATATAACCAATGAAGAGACAAAAAATCTTCTAAAAGGAGATTCAGAATAGAAAACCTTTTATTATAGTTGACAATTAAGCACTAATTTAGTTAGATGAGAGGAATACTTTCCCTCGTTCTATTTGTCTTGTGTCACAACATTCTGTATCTAGAGACCCATTTAATGCCATGTGTATGAAAATGGCAAGTAGTAGGCCTGTTAGGAGATGCTTCTGATTTACACAGGCAAGGATGAGGGCTGCGAGGAGAATAACAGTGTAGTCACTTTCCCAAGCTCCAACTGTAGACAGGTGATGTAGTCGTTAAGGTCTGTGCAGCCCTATCCGTGCTGCATCTTGCCCCAACACGACTTTAAGGTCGTGAAGAGCTGCAGGTTGAACAGCTTTTCCCCCTTCCTACATCTCACACAAACAAATGACTGGGAGGATGCATTTGTTCTACTGAGCAACATCGTTATGAAAACCTCTGACTAAGTATGAGCAATCACTGAGGACTTCTCAGCAATCTCAAAATACTGCCAGGGTCACAGCACAGACCAGAAGGCATTTAAGTATGCACCCATAGTTTGGTAACTTACCAAGCAAAACCAACGTACACTGGTCACGTAGGGTGTTTTTATCTGCTTGGCATCATTGCGTGATGGGGTCAGCAAAAGTTCTGTCCGGAAAGCAGTAACGCCTGCCCAGCACAGCCTATATTTGTTTCTCTAGGTTGCAGACAGCTGGCATTATCATGTCATTCAAAGCTTAACACAGAAAACACTGGCACATTCACACACTAATCCTCCCCAAACCTAGTTACTCACCCCTCCTAAATCCAGTCATGGAAGAACAGTGTTTGAAATAATAAATGGAGAAGAGACCTTGTTCTTCACGATTTGCAAAATTAGAAAGGAACCTACACCACAGAAGTCTAGGAGTGAATGGCTTTGAGCTAATTGATTTTGCTATTCCAGCTGATAATGGCAAAACCTCAAGCCTCCGTAACAGAGTTGGAACAAGGTTTGTAGCAGCAATCCAACAAAGACAGTCACTAATGCAACAACACTGCTGAATCCAAATAGTCTCTTGCCAATCTGTGCATTTTATAGCATTATTCTATCTGAGGACTAACTGATCTTTATTTATCATCACACAGTGTACACTAAAAGGAAAGCAGCATGAAACTTACCAGCATCAGGCAGTAACCAAGAGTGACAGTGCAATTGCTCAAGTAATAAAAAAAGCACAGGAAAACAGAATTTAGAGTAACAGTGTGACACAATACTTTTTTTTTTAGCAACAACAAAATTCCAGATACCAGTAGTGAGTTGTAAATTGCTTAAATTGAAGCAAGGAGAAAATTTCAGCCAAGTGCAATTATAATTAGCTTTTTAAAATTGAAATGACCCTGTTTAAGTACCTACATCCAAGGTTTTGTGTTTTTTGAGCATCCATAGATGCTCATTCATTTTACTTGCATACGTACATATGATATGTATCTACGCATGCTGGAGCTTGAGATGAATGTCCGTTTGTTGGATACATTTCCAAATATATTAAAGCAAGCTTTATAAATTAAGAAAATCAATTGCATTTGAGAAAGTAGAGGTGTAATGGTAATAAAAAATACTTGCACCTTCACCTGCAGAAGTAGCATCAAGCTACCTACAAAACTAATAAAAGTTATTTAATAAGTATTCTTTTTCAACTTAAGTCTACATTTCCCTTGTCAATTCTGAGAGAAAATACTTCTCTGCCTTAGTAAAAATGCAGACACTTTTTCTCTAAATAAAGAGAAAACAATAAATGATCGACTATTAAATACAGGACTGAAAGGTATTTCCAGAATATTTTTAATAAATAAAATTTAAATTTAATTTAATTTAATTTAATAAAAGAAAAACATTTTAAATTCACAAGTAGCTGTTTACTGCAAGTAAACACTCTGAACAAAGTGCATACAGAGAAGAAAACTTCTGGCTCACAATGCTAACTTCTTATATTTAAAGTGTTTTGTTGATTGAAACTGGCTTGTAGGAAAGGGATACTACTTTAAGCTTTTTTGTACTGCTTGTTAAAGCCTTCACGAGGTCAAGAGCCAGAGGCATCTGTCAGTTCCTTGGAGGGCTGAGGAAAAGAACTGCCTCAGAAGCCTTGGTGTTCTACTGCAGGCTGGGCCTGGATGAGAGGCGCAGAGGCATGCTAAGGTGACCTGGTGACAGGCGGCCCCGCTGCCTTTGCAGCCTCCCACCGCAGGATTCAGGTTACGCTGCAGCCATGGCAGGACAGCCCCAGAGCAGGAACCTCACGTGAACTGCTTATGGGATTCATACCGTTCGTCCTCGGCTTAGGCACAACTATGAGGAACAATTATTTAAAATTGACTTTAATAGTGACCAGCTGCACCAGAAAACTGTTCTCAGATCCCAAGTTCTAACACCCCGGAAATGCCAAAGAGATCGAGCACTCCCTTGCCTCGGACACTAGTAATCGCTGAGGTGAAGTACAAGTGCTGCTGCTTGACACGACATGTTCTTGCTAACGTGTAATTTCCTGATTAGAGGTTGGAAGGAAGATGGCTGAAACAACAAGCAGAAGTCTCTCAACAATTTTACGTCTCACGGGTTCCTTTCTGCCAGCTTACCACTCAGCAAAGAATAATTGCTGCAGCAAGATTTGACAGAGGAGACGGCCCTCAGAATCCCTTATAAGTATCTATGCAACAGAAGCTCTGTTCTAGTGCTGGTTTTTCAGTATGTTGCCTGAGAAAATAGATCTAGGAAATCAGCAATATCTCAATACCTCATCGACTCCCAGTCTACACGAGCAGTAACAAGGCACAGGTTTGCTCTTCTAAAAATAGTAACTAACTACACAAAGTCACTGTGTCTGGAATTGGATACTCAGATACTCAGACACGTACGCACAACGTTTCTCAGGCAAGATTCTAGAGCCTTAGCTGCTTCATCTTCAAAAGAGAGATGAGAATATTTACCATACAAAGATCCCACCCTACCCAAAAATTAGCAACTATCCATGGGTCAGCGTTGTGAATGGAATATTCAGCCACTTCGGCATACAAGCAAGTGACCGCTTCTTAAAATGAAATTTTGTAGTTGCTCTGTAGAGCGACACAGGTAAAGACTTTTTAAAAAAATCTCTCTTTACAGCTCTGATTCACTAACTTTAGCATACAGCAGACTACTTCCTTTCTAAACGAAATAGTGTAAATATTCTACAGAAGTAGGTTTCTTTTTAAAGCTGTAGGTATTTTAATTATTACCTCATAATTATTTTGTTTATGTAAACAGTAATAATCACAACAAATACACTTACTCATACTTTTTATGAGCTATTATTACATTTACCAGGTTGGACCAAGTATTGTTTTAAAATGTGTTATTTTTAATGGATTGTTTTGCAGACAAGCACAAGGAACCATTCACACATGAATTAAAATCCTGTTTGTATATAGAGCTTTCACAGAAGTCAACCATTTGAAGAGCTGCACCACCTCTCAAGTTGCTTTGTTAAAAAGGCAATTAAGATGCATCCATACCTCATTGGAGCCACCAAGGAAAAAGGCGGAATACAACTCAGGAATCAGGTAATACCTTTCAAGGTACTACAAAAACCTCCCCACACACTAGCAGCCAAAATACTTGTAAACTCAGTTTGACTCATATTTTAGATGCAAGTAGGTACACATTTGTTTTCTCAAAAAAGAAGTCAAACACTGGCATGCAGTAAAGGTTCCATGTTTAAGTCAAGCTTAAAACTATCATTGGTTTTCACACATGCTACAGCCACACTGAAGTCTTCCTTTCCAAAGAAAGACTTTCAGTGAAGTTTCTCCTTCATCATAGGCTTGTCAATTGCTTCCTTTTTTTGTTTGTTTTTAAAAACTGTGCATACCAGATGCAAGTGTTTGCTGCTTTCCTGTCAAAACAGAAATTCACATTGGTTTGTGTGTTTCCCTTCCAATCGTAATTGAATCATTCACGAGGAAAGAGGAAAAGTCATTGCTCTGTACTTACTGGATAGCAGTAAGTAAATTTGATTGCCAAACCAAAAAAAAAATCAAACTAAATTATAAACTTATGTTCTATGCAACTTATGGATAGGTTTGCGTACCTGTATTACCATGATTTTAAAAAGGAACGGTAAACAAAAATATTTCAGAGTTCAAAATACTGGATATGTAGCCTCCAATTGACTCGTGTTTAATGCTAGTTTGATATTTTATTGAATTTTGAAACTTTTAACCTGATCTATCTTTAAGACCAAGACCATAGTGACATGTTGGTTGTTATGCAATTCCGCTGAAGTTAACTGACAGAAGAGCTATATTTAGTGTGCACACCCTAGGAACAGCCTGTGAAATAGTGTTTAGATTCCTCAGCGGACCCTTAGGAATCCGCTCACAGAACAACTGTTTAACCAATCACATCACCTGCTCACCTTAACGTAAGATCTTGAAGAAGGAGAATGGGGTCGTAAAACAAACTTTTCATTCTTCTAGTTTTAGACTAACTCTGGTGCCACAGGCAGCATGCTTTTAGTGACACTGATTAAATGAACTTTCTTGAAAGTTCTGTTACCTTAATGCTTATGATACGTCAAGGTAACAACTGAATTAGCTTTCACTGCAGGACAGCCTCCAGTAGGAATACCGGTGTTTGTTTTTTGTGTTCTGTTCTAAGAAGCAGACTTTAAGAACTCACAACATACACACACACAAAAGTGCATTCATAAATTAACCTTGCGCTGCAGCAGCTTCTGAATTAGCAGCAACTTCCGAATTAGCAGCAGCTTCCTGCTGTGCTCCCTCCACAGCAGGGGGTGCATCCGCAGCTGGTAAGTCACTCTCCCCTCCAGCTTCTGGGGACACCCCAGAACTCTCATCCTGTGCTGCAGGTCCAGCAGCAGCTAATGCATCAGCTTCTTCCGTGGCCGTGTCTTCTCCAGCGGCTTCAGCTGTTTCCTCTTCATCACCTTTTAAGGGTTTATTTAATACAAATGAAGAAAGCATAAAGTGCATGCATGCAACACAAATTCACCAACTACTTTTTACCATCATCCTCATTAAAATTTAAAAATGGGAAGCTAACTAAACTTTGAGATCAGAATCTACAAACCAAGTCAATAAATCAAGAATTATTCCCCCCTATTGTCTAATATCACACCAAAAAAAAACAGATGTTTACAAGATAAGGAAACCATATTCTTAATTACCAAGTTCCACAACTGCTTCAGTGTAGTAAGCAGGATTGTGGCTTAAAGCAAGTGACTGCAAGAGGTGAGGGTGCAGGGAAGGATAAAAATAAAATGTGACAGGGACCAGACCAGACCAAGTGTTGCTCCAAAACCACTCTGATGAAAAGGGCAGTGATAATGGACTCTGACCTCACAGGGAGCAGGATTCTTCTCCTGTTCGCACCCAGTAGTGATGTTACCATACTGGGAATAAGACATTTGCCACCATACCTGGAAGCTTTTACGTAGTGCATTATCAATCGGGCTCACAGCTCAGAAGCACTGCATTCCAAGGCGCAGCTTCAGTTTGTGCAGGGCTACTTTCAAGGTGGCTAATTTGGCTGGCAATAGTTGCAATGGGGCAGAGCCCAACACAGAGTTAGTTTTCAGATTGCTCTTGTGCCATCTCTTAGCTCTACTTTGCCAGAGGTATTCTACCGTCCCTGTTTATCCTGCTTTCTTTAAAGTTATACTTGATGCACTGTGACCACACTTGGGACTGCAAGAGCCATAGCACTCAAGTAAGAAAGGTAAGACCTATAGGACAGAACAAGACAGGGGACCCTTACTGAAAAGAGGTATATAAATCAGAAAATTAATTGCAAATTTTAAGTGAACAGTGTTCACTTTACTGGAGATATGACCACTTAAAACTTTTTTTTTCCCTAAACAGACCTATCTGTCCTAAAGAACTGCCTAACTGCTGTGGGTCAGACTCTTTAGAAATTGAAAATCACAATTTTTCCCAAGCATGCAATACTTCATACTCAGCTGAGACAAGTCATTACAAACAGCACAAAACAGCAGAGAAGATGCACAAACAGCATGCGAATACACACTAAGATCAAGAAAGTTATATAGCAAGTGTTCATTGCAAGTTTACTACCAGACCCAACTCACCAAGTGAAAAAACAGAACTGGAAATAAAGTTTGCAATACAGTGTAAACTAAGTGAGAAAGAAAAAGGAAAAGGAAAAACTTAAAGAGACATAGCCAGAATTTATTTTATTCTTTTATATTTGTTTAAAAACTGAATGGATCAATTTTACGTCTTAGTCTTGCATTGGCATAAGAAAGCCATCTGTTTGTGTTCAGGTTTTAACACAAGTCTGCTCAGTGTTCAGTACAAACCGAAGCTTTGTACTCCACAACCTGATCATGTCCCTTTAAGAGAATGCTATCTTTCAGAAAAAATAAATTGATTACGCAAAGAACAGACTAACAGCCAAGCTCAGCATTCAGTACAGTTTATTGGACAGTCAGATATAGAGTGCATTCATTCAGAACAGCCAGCTTCTCAACCTCAGAACTGCCTTCTACAAAGCAGGTTCAGTAACAGCTCAATATGGTTTGGCCTTGCAAACATAGGTGCTTCTCTTAAAGTCTCACAAGTATGGAGTTTACAATAGAAGGCATAAAGTCATCCCATGGTAGGCTGCAAGGTACGCAATGGTGAACGACTGTCCTTTGTTTGTATTTAACTTCCTCGGGTTTGGAAAGAGATTTCCCTTGTATTTTAGTCTGGAAAGTGTAAAAGCAGAGTACAGATTAGAAAGATTGAATCAGCTTGCATTAAGGTAAAAAGAAAAATCATTGCTGAAAAGGAGGAAATACGGAATAAGTTAAAAGGAGACACAAGCAAATGGAAGACAAAGCTCGGTATTTGCTAAATAAACAAGTAGAATGTTCCACAAGGCAAGCATCATTTTACAGTTCAAGTGATGTCCCAGATTTCCAACTGCTACTTTGAGTCAGGCTTCTGCCAGGGGCTTTTTAAAACCCCTCCCTACATTTGAGAGTAGCTTTCAGTTAAAAAGAACTACAGAAAATTTGCTATTAGATTTTCTTATAAAAGTCTAATTTCATCATTAAATAAGATACCATTAAATATGATTTCAACCTGCTAATAAGCAAGCCTGGAATAGTATTTGATGGTTTCTCTTGTTTTGACAGCACCATTTGCTGCATGAAGTTTTTTGTAATAGACAGTTTGGGTGTGGGCATAAGGGGAGAACTTTCCTCAGAAAGAGAAACCATGAAAATTATTTAGATCAAGAGATACTCTCTCTGATCTGCTGCACCCTAGTAGTAAGCTCTTCCAGCTAGAATGTTCTTCTCTTACCATATGATAGGTAGCAAATACGCCATGAACATTCTGTTTGGCATGCTACTTTTCTGTCTGCCATTTGATTTCATTGTCAACGCTGTTTTACAGGGTATTTTAAGCTTGAACTTAAGTGATCCTAAAAAGTACGATTACTTCAAGAACATAATTTTTAATCACTCTTATCAGCAATGCTTACTGTGAAACAGTGTAAGGACTTAACTGAATCTAAAGAGTATGTGGGGAAAGAAGCTCCAGTGGCACTTCTGGGAAAAGCAGTACTATGGTAACACACCACGACAAGATACACAAAAAAGTGTCACTATGCAGGGCACAGGAAAAAAGGGGAGGAAGAGATGTTAATTTTTTTGAGAAAGCACATAGAGGATTCCACAGGAAAAGTAAGAATAGAAACCTCTTTGGGAAGGATACAATTGGGAATGAAGAAGGATGTTTAAAAAGAGCTGATTCAACAGTAGTTTTGTATTGTGAATTGGAATTGGTCACTCAAGTCCAATTAAAAACTCCGGCTTGAGCATCTAGCCAGGAGTCCGGTATCCAAAATAATACAGAAAACAAGTGTCAAATGCCTTCACTGAATGGCCCCAGAAGTGTTTTAGTGTTCTCACTAGCAATAATGAGAGGCAGTAATCATCTGCCATTGGTTGTTGCATTTACGGAAATTTCTAAGCAGCACAAGGCATCAGATATGGAATATCTGGAGAGTACCTGAAGTGACAATTAATTGAGTTACAGAGCACTGGGTACTCTTACCCATGTCTCAGGCAACGCAGCTATAGCCTTCAACGGGTAAACAGCACCACCGACTCTGCTGGTATCCTACTCAGACATTTTGGTAGCCTAGGGTTAGAAGTCAGTACCTTGCAGAAGTGAACCCTCAAAGAAAAGGGGGAATTTACTGACTACATTCTGAGTGGCCTGGAAGGTTTTGTTACTGCTACCGCATTCTTCTGACTGCCTTGGTTGGCATAACCCTTGTTTCTTCCCTGAACAGCAGAAGGCTAAGTCACTGGGAAGAAATACGTACTGTGGTCCTGATCAGACTTTTTGTTTGATGGACAAGGAAGGATTGCATTAAAACTGCGGCCATCTCAGCATCCAGAGAGTAAGTTTAAAATCTTTATTATTTCCAGATGCATAAAACAAAGGAAATTAAAGTATTTTGTCATTTAAAATCTTAAGTTCTGTAACTTTAAAGCTTAAAAAAAAAAAAACTTTAAAACTTTCAAACTAAAGGCTACATTGTGGCACTACAAGAAGAATATAAAGAAATAATTTTAGAAGCTAACAATTTAAAGCATGTTCTCACATTGAAAAAGAAATTAAACTCAGCATACTTTAGTCAAATCTATTCTTTGTGTGGATTCAAATACATGAAATCAATTCTCTAGATGTCAGCCTCTGAAAAAATAAGGAATAGCTTCAAGTGCTATGGCTTCATGTTTTTAAAAGTTTTTTGTTGTTGTTCAAGCAATAACTCAGTAAACATAAAGAGATCCTGAACAAGCCATTTTTATAATTGCTTTTCATAGCAAGGCCATGCTTGCCAAGGTCCTATCTTTCAGATTAACTTCATTGTAACACTAATTGATGTAGACAGAGACAACATTCCATTACAAGTATTTGAACTAACTTGGTCTAATTATTTAAGCATGAAGGTTTTGCCATACATTTAGTTGGTGTCTGCTTTCCATTTAAATCTAAAATGAAAAGGATTAAATCAAAGTTGTGGGACAAGAAATAGGTTCTATGTACATTATTTAAATAAATAAATAGATATTTCTCCCAGCTCAACACATCAAGATTGAACTGCGTTCCCTGATGACACGTGGCCTGCAGCCAAACTGTCGGCTGAGAAAGAGATATTACCTCTTCCCGCCCCTCCTCCCCACCAAAAAAAAACATGAAAGAACAGAACTGATTTTGACAGCATCGTGCATTCAATCACGTTTCATTAAGCTTTCAGTAAATCAAATGAAAATGCCCAAGATAAAATCAACGGTTCACACATTAGCTCTTTTCATCCTGCATACTTTCATCCTTTCATACTGCAGGTTGATCACAGGCCAGATCCACTGCCTAAGCATTAAGCCCATCTCCAAAATTCGAGCAGAACACCTTTGTCTTTACTCCCAGTCACAGATCTTGGACTCGGACAGGGTTAAGGCCCAATTACATAATCCAGATATCTGCTCCAGATCCTCGTGTACCCAGAGAACAAGAGAAGAGCTCAACTCACCCTTGCCTGACCCGTATGCGCTTTTCCGCCCTTCAGCTCTCTCCTGAAGAATATGCATATGCTCAATGTAGTTGCTGCGGGAGGAACCAACTGTTCTGTAGGTCTGGAAAATAATATATCTAAACATATATCTAACTAATATAGCTGCATGTAAACTAATAGCTAACTACAAAATTACAAAAAAAAAAAAAAGGAAGAGGGGAGGGTTTCAAACAGGTACTACTGCTTGTCTTAGAAGGCATATCAAATTATTATAAGCAAGGTAAAAATATCCAAAAAATCTATTTTGCTTCAATAACATATTTACACATTTCATACTTATAAAATGTGTAGATGTCAGAGAGAAAATACAGCGTTTCAGGAATTGAACAGAGTATAAAAAAAAAATATGGACAGACATTTATTTTTTATACAAACTGTGGTAAGCAAAAAGCTGACTGCAAGAGAATTTATAATCCTTTCAGACATGCAGTCACACAATCTGATAATATTTTGAACAAGCAGATGCTGCTTACCATTTTAGAGGATTATTTTGTGGGAGACAGAAACCTGTACCTCTTTGGGATGTGCTAGTCACTATTTCAAATCTCGAGGGAAGAAAGCTATAAAACAAAGGCTTTAGGAGCATGAAGCACAGAGCCTGATATATTTAGAGGCAGAGTGGAAAATGATTACTGAAAGTGTTTGAAAATAGCTTGGAGTTTACAAAACTCAAACGTGCTTTTTCTAAGTGATTAATATTCATATCTTTCTTATTGCCCCAGTTAGCCAGGTTCAAAATCTTCCCCTTCTGGGTTCACATCCCTCTTGCCTTCTGCAGTACGTCCTTAATGTTTGTAGTCGCAAGAAGAGGCAAGGTGTTAGAGACAGATGCTTTACTCTGTCTTTGGACACATTAATTTCACGTGGCTTTAAACAGGTTTCCCACTGAGAATCACTGTAGCTATGCACATCAAAATAACAGTAAAATAGGCAAGCACTATACATTGTCTGATTAATTCTCTTGGACTGATTTTTATGTTAAACTGCTTTAACTATGTGCTATGACAACCACATTTTATTGACAGAGTTTACATCCTGACCCTATTTTTTAAACGCAGAACACGCCTGAAACCACATCAGCTCAGAAAGCACAGATAGCTCCATTGCCAATCACTTACATAAAATAAACCACCAAAAGCAGCAACGCCAGCAAGGAGATAGTAAATCATGTTCTCTCCAGAAGAGCCGGGAACACTCCCAGATGACATCTGGCGAAGCGGTGCTAGAAAAAACGTTATTGATAGCGATGTAAAATTACTGCTAAAATAGGATCATAAAATAGAATTTTGCAGTCTGAGCTTTAGATGGGAAGGGACCATCAAAAGATCTGTAGCAAAACGGGGGGATGTAGCTTAGCAATGTTTAGTACAACTGGCTAAAATGGGGTGTGGTGCCTAACATGAATGGGGTACACGGCTGAGATCTTCCTAAGAGCGTAAGATTTTCTGTGAACTGTTGTCTGCCTACATCAGCTTCCAGGTACTGGATGTCAGCTAAATAGACATGCTCAGCCTAAGAATTAAAAGAATTAATCTGGCGTTATTCCGTCTTGCTGCAGTCACGATCAGCAGCGGTAACAAATTCCCTTCGGTGTAACAGCAGTGCACTTTAAGAAAAAGCCGTTTCCTTTCGATCCACGTTGTTTCGTTGCAAATAGGCTGCTGACCTTTAGATGCATACCCGTAACCGCGAGCGTTGGCCAACAGGGCAGGGAGGCAGGATTACACAACCTGATCACCGATCGGGCGCTCATCGCACCAGAAAGGCAGGGTTAGCCATCGATTTTCGTTCGTCATTCCTCCAGCTTCGCTGCGTGCTGCAGCCTGGAGATGCTTCAGCACAGCTCAAAACCCGGCCCCCCGACCAAACGCTGTCTGAGGACCGAGCCGTCAGCCGCGTTCTGCGCCTTCATCCCGCACGAGAACCCCCGCAGCGCGCCCAGAACGCGCTCGGCAGCCTCAGGAACAGCCGCAGCCGCCATCACACGCCGGGTTACGGATAGCATCACCTGCCCCGACACGCTCCTCGGCCGCCCCGGCGGGGCACAGCGGGGCGCCTCACGCCCTTCCCGCCCGCTCCCTCAGGCGGGGGAGCCGCCAACGGCCCCCACGGCCCCCACGGTCACCTCGCGCGCCCGCCGCACCTGTCCCCCCCCCCCCCCCCCCCCCCCCCCCCCCAGCCGTACCGCGGTGCTGGAGGCGGCCCGCCGCCGAGGGAGCCCGGCTGAGGCGAGCGGCCAGCGCCTGCGAGGCGGCCCTGCACAGGTACATGGTGGCGGCGGCGGTGGTGGCGGCGGAGCGAGCACCGGGCGCTGCGGGAGCACCGGCACGCACCGCAGTCCCCCCGCCCCGCCCCGCCCCGCCCCGCCCCGGGAGGCGGTCGGAGCAGCGAGGGCGGCCCCTTCGCCCGGCGCCCCGCCGGGGGAGCCGTGCCGTGTAACGCCAAGGGCGTTCGGGTCGGGCGCCCCAAAGGCGGGCTGAGGCGGGCCGGCAGCGCAGGAGGCCAGCCACAGCCCTCGGGTCCCGTTAGCCTGTAAAGCGTTTCAGGGTCACTCGCCCACACGGACAGCCGGCTGCCCCTTCTCCAAGCAGCCTTCAAGCTCCTCTCCTGACAACATAGCGCTCGTCCCGCTGGCTGTCATCATCCCGCTGCCGTCCTCTGCCCTTGGTCGACCTTGGCTTATGGCAGGTGCAGGTGTGAGTCCCCAGGAGGCAGCACGCTGCCTCACAGACCATCACCAGAGGCGTGCTATCTCTGCAACTGCACCGCAACACACAGCGCATGAAGGCCGGCACCTCCGCCAGCCAAGCTCGCTCCTGCCTCTCCTCCAGACATACCCAGAGCGCAGCGCTGCACGCACTCCCCCTCTGCTGCCCTTCAGAAATACTGCGAAATTGCATCACTGTCCCTTGAGCTGGTAACTACCGCACCTTCATGCAACAGATCCTTGGTGAATAGCTGGGCACAGCTACCTGTGACAGGTCTCAAAGAGCTGGAAAGCAGAAAACTGCCTGTGCCCTTAAGAAAATATGTAATACCAGTTGGGAAAGGGTAAACTAATGAGCCGTAGGTCAGTTAAACAGTTCTGAGGACTGAACTTTCATCCTAACTCTGTAAGCACGAAGTACGTTTATCTTCCACGCCACATCAAAAGCAAAGCAAGGTTACTGCCAAGGAAATAATAGTAGTGATCAAACCCACAGAATTTAATGGTTGGTTATTTCTGATTTTTTTTTGTATTATATCCAATAATGCTTCATTTCTGTTCTACAGGAGGCGAAAAAAAAAAAATCAGACCACAAAGAAATGAAGAACAATAGTCAGTACTCAAAGAACTACAAGATGTGTAACAAATTACAGCAGGTCTTCAAACCACTGGGTCAGCCTTTGAAAGTCTATCTAGCGAAAACTGAGCTGAAAGCTTTCCCTTTGGCATGTGAGGTAGAAAATGCATTTTCAGCATTTATACAAATAACTATTTTATTAGGATTCTGGTAAATGTCATTCTTATATTTGCTTATTTTGGAAATTCAGCCATGAAAATAATGGCAAGAGCACTCAATTTTTGAAATATTTGCTAAATTTCCTCTTAAATCACTCTTGAATTTGTAACGCAACCTCCAGAATAATAAAGACAGTTTGTGAAAATTATTTTCAAAACTGTGAAAAAGGTAAATGCTATATGAAAGCAGTTTATGAAAGACAGTAGAATGAAAACACATGGCAAGAAGAGTCTTCGTAAGTTTCTTCCACATTTTATCATTTATTTTATAATAATGCACATGAAATGTATGAACAGGTAAGTGTTTAGATACTTTGTACTTCTGCTGTGCTCATTTATCCACAGGACACAACCGATGATGATATTTCTTACCAAGCCTCTGGTCAACCTAAGAAAGGGGGAAAAAATTAGCACAAAGGAAATACACACAATGAAGTGGGTTAGAAAGGTCTCACAATGTACTATGTTTTTAGCTGGACAAAAATATTTATAGGAAAAATAAACTAATTCAGAAAATCTTGTAGTCCTGTGGTTAAGTGTTTCTTTCAAATAGCATGTTAATTGCTGAGGCCATGATCCCCAATAATGTTTTTATCTGGCAGAATCACAATTGTGTTTTTTAAGTCAATAAGGACAATTTGCTTAATAATGCAAATCCACAGGCACTGATTTTATATCGTTCTTATGAGTAACATACAATGACAGCTAAGAAAAATGTTTCCCACCATAGAACTGTTAAAAAAAAAAAGAGGCAAAGAGAAGCTATTTCTAGTGACCTTGACCGCCTTGCCACTAAAAGCACTCTAAGGTATTCTCTTTGGCACCTAAATTTATTACAGACATTAGAAGGCATATTATTTTCAAAAGGTTTGCATGTCCAAGACAAAAAGCTGGCAGTGAATATGCACACAAATGAGTATCTGAAAATATTAATCACTTCATCACTGCAGAACTGGGGAAGAAGTAGCCAGACAGCAAAACCAAGACAAGATATTAAAGAAAATAATATGGGAAGAGAAAAAGACACCAATCAAGATTTTGAGAACTAACCAAAGTCAAAAGATCTGCAGAATTCAGGTTTCTAAGTTAAAAAGCATCTGTATGTCCATACTCACTATGAACATCCTGTACACTTATGTTTTCTCTCTTCTTTTCTTCTTTCATATTCCATTACATCTTCATTATGCTGCTTGAAAAGCTGGAAAAGCAGTATATGTTAAAGCATATGTAAAAGCAGTATATGTTAAATGTCTCTACAATATTGATATACTTGATTACTTGATATACTTGATATACTCAATATTGATATACAATATTGATATATATATACAATTTGATCTGGATAGGCTGGAGCGATGGGCTGAGGTCAGCTGCATGAAGTTCAACAAGGCCAAGTGCCGGGTCCTGCACCTGGGGCGCAACAACCCCAAGCAGAGCTGCAGGCTGGGAGATGAGTGGTTGGAAAGCTGCCTGGCAGAGAGGGACCTGGGAGTATTGGTTGATAGTCGGCTGAATATGAGCCAGCAGTGTGCCCAGGTGGCCAAGAAGGCCAACAGCATCCTGGCCTGTATAAGAAGCAGTGTGGCCAGCAGGTCTAGGGAAGTGATTGTGCCCCTGTACTCGGCTCTGGTGAGGCCGCACCTCGAGTACTGTGTTCAGTTTTGGGCCCCTCGCTACAGGAAGGACATGGACGTACTCGAGCGAGTCCAGAGAAGGGCAACGAAGCTGGTAAGGGGTCTGGAGAACAAGTCTTACGAGGAACGGCTGAGGGAGCTGGGCTTGTTCAGCCTGGAGAAGAGGAGGCTCAGGGGAGACCTCATCGCTCTCTATAGGTACCTTAAAGGAGGCTGTAAAGAGGTGGGGGTTGGTCTGTTCTCCCACGTGCCTGGTGACAGGACGAGGGGGAATGGGCGAAAGTTGCGACAGGGGAGTTTTAGGTTGGATGTTAGGAAGTACTTCTTTACCGAAAGGGTTATTAAGCATTGGAACGGGCTGCCCAGGGAGGTGGTGGAGTCACCATCCCTGGAGGTCTTTAAAAGACATTTAGATGTAGCCCTTAGTGATATGGTTTAGTGGAGGACTTGTTAGTGTTAGGGCTGAGGTTGGACTAGGTCATCTTGGAGGTCTCTTCCAACCTAGACGATTCTGTGATTCTGTGAATATACAACTAGAACCAGAGTATGAAAAAAACTAAAGAAAATGAAATTCCCATGATCAGAGTGTAAACCAGTATATAACTATTAGGAATCGTGGTGACAGAAGTTAAACCACACGTAAATTATCAATTGCTCAGTAAGGTATGTTTTATCACACCTCCCTCAAACATTTTCTGCTGGCTGGCCAATTTTTTTTTCTCCCCCTTTTACTGTCAATCCGCTACCACCCCAAAAATGGGGATGAGAATCCATCCCACCATGCAAATCACTGTCATCACGCAAGTGTTGCTTATCCTCAGTGTTTCCTCAGGAGAGCTACCACATCCTGCTTGCTCTATCAACGTCAAGCCCAAGAGTTCTCTGAAACTCAACATCTTGCACCTGCGTTTTGCTCAGGAGAAGGGGGCCCTAATCAACTGAATGTAGCTGAAAAATGCTTAACGAAAGAACGCTTGCACAGTATGATAAACCAAAACTGTTTGGGCACAAACTTAGCTTTTATTGAAAGTGAGTTAGGAAAAACAATGTCGAAAGCATTATGCCAACAGGCTTGAGGAATTAATTCCTCACTAGTGGGTGTTTTGAAGTTTGCAACAGGGGCTTAATAGGAGCTTAATAACTTGTTCATTTTTGTAAATTAAACTGCCACGTAGATTTGGGAAAGCACAAGTAATCCACATGTGATGTGCTGCTTCAATCTTGACACTTGCTATGCCTATCCATTACCACAACCAATTAAATATGCTGTAGCCATTATCTTCGGATCATTACAATCTGGGAATTGTTAAGTTCAACAAAATCAACCAAAAGCACTTACAAGAGCCCACAGGGCAGCACTGGTGCTAAAAGCCAAGCCGACTCCAAACCAGTTCGGTTGGTCGTAATTATGTTTTCTCGCAACAAACGCAGACCGGGTAAAAACTGCGAAGGCAGAAGATTCCAAACAGGTTAACATTTTTTTCTAGTCATTACCTTTTCCTATTTTTTCTCATCAGTGCCAATTACTTGGCAGTAACTGACTCCTAAGTCAATTACTGACAAATACGATCAGGAAAGAGATCTAATTACAACATCGTTAATAGGACACCCCTTCCTAGACACACTGCGGCATCCCCTCCCCTAGCTGACGGAAGAGAGAGGGGGGGGTTGGGGAGCTGCCCACAGGCCGAAGAGGTCCCGGTCCCGGTCCCGGTCCCTTTCCCTTCCCCCGGCCCCACAGCCCACCCCCGGTCTCAGTGCCCCGCCGGCAGCGCCGCTCACCCCCCGCGCTCACCGAGCCCGGGCCCGGGGCCCGCCAGCCGCAGCCTCGCCGCCGCCCTCAGCGCCGCCGCCATCTTGTCGGCCGGGCGGGCGGGCGGGCGGTCGCGGCGCTCATGGCCGCCCCCTGCCGGCCGGGCGGAGCCGCCGCAGCCGCGCTCTCCCGGGGCGGGGCGGGGCGGGGCGGGGCGGGCGCGGGGTCGCGGCGCAGGCGCTGCGGGCGCGCTGACCCGGCTGGGGAAGCCGTGCGCGGCGGCCATTTTGGCGGCGCCTCTCTCCGGCCTGCTCGGTTACCACGTGAGCCGCCGCCCGGGGCTCGGCGCGGCTCGGGGCAGCCCAGCCCAGCCCAGCCCAGCGCGGCGGGCGGACGGGGCCGGGCCCGCGGCACAGCGGGCGGCGGGGGAGGGGGGGCGGCCAGGCTCTGCGGCGGGGAGGCTCCCGGCGGCGGCGGCGACCGATCAGCGGGCACGGGGCGCAGCCCGCGCGCCCCCCCCCCTCCCCGGAGCGCCCCCTCGGCGGCGCCGGAGCCAGCGGCGGGAGCGGGAGCGGCGGGGACGATGCCGTCGGTGAGCCTGCCGCCCAAGGAGAACGCGCTCTTCAAGCGCATCCTGGTGAGTGCCGCCGCGGGAGGCCGCGGGGCAGCCGGCGGGGCACGGCTCGGCACGGCTCGGCACCGCCCGGGGGGGAGCGGAGCCCCGGCCCCGCTGCCCCGGTCGGCCCGGGGGGGGTCTCCGTCCCCGCGGGGTCCCTGCTCCGGCCGGGGGGCTGCCCCACGAACAGCCCCGGCGCCTTATCTGCAGCAGCCTTCCTCCGCCAGCGGAGCCTGTGTGGTGTTATTTTTCCTCTCCTAAACTCAGATTTTTGCCGTGGTAATCAGATTTGCCCGTCCGGGGGAAAGGCGGCTTTCAGAGGAGGAAGTGAGGGGCGGTGAAGGCTTCGGAGGCCGTCCGAAGTTTGGCCCAAAGGCTGGCTCTGCTTCAGGGTCTGACAGTGGCTTTTTCTGGGTGGCCATGTGTGCGTGTGGAGGGACGGGGCTGCGGCAGGAATTAGTCAGTGAACACGGGTTTTAGGGTGAGGTTGTGGCAGCACGCAGTCCACCTACCGTGAAAGAAGTTTTTCGGTTTGCATCTTCAGAAACTTGTTTCAGCTTTGGTGCCCTGCTGGGGAACCTCGTGTTTCTGAAGGCTGGGGGGTGAGTGGGAAACAACGGAGTTATGTTAGTGAGCGGTTTCAGTGGCTTTGTGCAGAAGATCGTGTCATCTGGGTCAAACGCTACATAGTTTTCTCTCGGAAAAGTCAGTTTTGTCTAAAAGCTTGCGTCTTCTTTCAGCAAGGCTTAACCTGCTCAGTTGGGTCCTTCCAGCGGCCAGCAGTAACACCAGTGCTATTGTCCTTCGAAATAACAGCTCTGTAAAATTCTGCCATTTAAGTGGTGTGTATGTGTAGTCTGTCACTCCAAAACGTTCTGTGAAAATGAAATACATCTGTAGAACTGGAAATCCTTACAGGTACGTACAGACACCTCGTCCTGAGACGTGCCGCTTCCGTTAGGGTTAGAGGACATACAGCGAACTGCGAAGTTTGTTCCTACTTGGGAAGGTCCAGTCCTGCGTGGCAGTTGGTATGACCTTATTCTAAGCATGTAATTTTTTGTAAGTTGTGAGCTGGGAGAGTAATCGTCTTGTTGTTACTCCCTCCTTTTCCTTTGCATTGGGGATGACCGGTGTGGTTACAAGACAGACTGAATCAAGGTGTCCATCTGTGTTTAACACTGTCAGTTTTTTTTTTATTTCTGGGCTCGGTACGTGGCCCTCTGAGTATTTGTGCGGAGGGCAGGAACAAGGGAGGAGTAAGTTTCTTTTGGAGAAAATGCTGGCTAGGCACATACGAGATGAGTAAAGCTTCACGGTTTGGTTCAGGTCAGGAGAGACAAAGGTCTGTTCTAGTCCAATCGGATTTATGTGGAGTGAAGCAATTCTAATTTTGCCCTCTTTTTAACTGAAAATCTTCAATGAAAACACAGGAATTTCAGGTACTGGCTGAACTAAAAGTTATTCTGGCCTTTTGTTTTTCTGTATCTTGCAGGAATAAACCTGCATTAAGGCTGCCCCGTGATTAAGTGCATTTGTGAATAGAAAAGGGTTGAAGTCAGTTTCCATCACACTGAAAATACGGCTAATGAACTGCTTGTCTGCCTCATTATAGATAATGACCCTACTTTGTAAGGTTTTGATTACGTGGTAGACACGAATGTGAGGCGTCTTTCAGGAAGTCCCATTTATCAACGCAAGTCCAAAGGAACACGACTTATCTGCTCCTGCACCACCGCTCCATCTCGCTCTTCCCTTCCTCAACTGAGCCCTTCTCAGGAGGCTGTAATCTCCACGACGCCGTGTCCTCAGCCGCCTCCTCCTGGGGCCCACGGGTGGCTGAGCAGCAGGACGGGGAACCAGAGCCCGCCTGGGCAGCTGGCTCACCCGTGGGACTCGGGCCGCCTAATGAGGTGCCCTGATTAGCTGCCCCTGGGTCAGCGCCTGCTGTCTGCTGGCCTGGGCAGGCCCCCGCAGTTGTCCCCTTGAGCAAGCCTGGGATTTCTTTTTTTTTCAGCCGATGCTTTGGGAACCAGCCCAAGTAGTATTGAAAGGATGCATTACCCATCAAGTAGGTAATTACTGACACACAGACTGTTCGCAGAAATGTGAAATCATTCACACCCTAATTTTCGTGGAAGTGGTAAACATAGGAGTTAAGTGGCTAAGTGGCTTTATATTCCTGTAAGTGAAGTATACAACAAAATCTCTTTTTTTTTAAATCCACTGTGTATGTTCCTGAGGCCTTATGTTGTTTTTCAGTATGCTTGTGGTACAAAATTTAAATGTTAAGGCTTTGCAAAAACTACCCTCAGCTGCCCAGCCTGAATTTACCTTTCCACAGTGAAAGGCAATAATTATTTCTCAGTTTATTGTTCTGTAGCAAACATCCTGCATGATCAGTAAGTGTCTTTTGCATAAAAATTGGCTTGCAAACCAGCATTTCCACCTAAATGACAAATTCTGAGTTCAGAAAGGTGTGCACTTTGCCTTCGTTTGTTGCGACACGCTGACTAGCCTAACCTCTCCTAGTCACTTTACAGGTATGTGGAGGTTCTGATAGGAAAAAAAAATCATGTGAATGGCATTTCACAGTTTGGTGTTCCTACAGTGCAGAGAGAAAGGAATCTGCACGGTTAGTTTGAATTAAAAAAGCAGTCGCAGGATGATCGATTGCCATCCTGCTTAAACATGTGCTTCCACTAAAAAGAAAGTTTCTAGGTTATATTGTTCTTACACTTAATGTTGAGTCAACACGTCAGTATTCCTGTGCCACTGCCATTGCTCAAAGGTTCTCTGGAGTTTCGAAGAAGAGAACTGGATCTGTACATTTTCCCCCTTTTTGTTTTTGATCCATTTGAACATATTTGAGTCCATGTCATTCTTTTGAACACAGAAAATCTTTGAGCTGCCTACAGATTACTCAGGAAGACTTGAGGCAGAGAGAGAAGAAAGGGTAGAATAGCAAATGCAGGAGTTGAAGGAGTAGGAAAGTAGACTTCTAGGTACCCAGAAGGCTGAATGTATTATGAATTAATGGGGAAAAAAAAGTTTACTCCATTTTTTTCCCCCTCTTTCTGGACAAGATAAGACTAGTAATTGTAGGAAATAAGATGGAGTGATTTATATCAAATGTAACTGGTGATTTGTACTGGCACTTTGCCAAACTACTCGGCCACTGTTTCTGTTCAGATACCATTCATCAAATATGGTCAGTTTTATTTTCCAAGTCCCATTAACAATATCCAATTAACTTTTGTTTGGATGTAGAAGTTGGACATTTTGAAAATGTGCTGGAGAAATATTTAATCCAAAGCTATTTGCTGTGCCAGATACTACGTGGAAGTTGCTCACTTCCTCGAAGCAGCAGAGGATACAGTTCTCAGAGTCATGGTGTTCAGGCAGAGCAAGAAGGTGCAAAAATGACTGCTCCATGTTTTAGTAAGTGAAATATTTTATAACGCAAATGATGAATTCAGGTGAGGAGCTAAGGGTGTTCAGGGCTGGCTTAAAAAGTTCTGCTGATCCGTAACTCCGGCACGTCTCGTACAAGTACTGCGCTGAAGAAGCCAGGCGCCTAGCCTCGTGTATGTTCTGCTGTATGCAGATCAGAGGCTCCCTAGCTTGTCAGGGCTGGTGATGATGTTTGGTCTTTGTGATGTCTGGGGAGGCATACAGCTTCCATCTCAGAGTCAGGTCCCTCGTGCTCGGAGGGTTTCATTCAGCGCTGCCAGAGCACGTGTACTCCAGCAGGGCGTTACAAGGGCCAGGGTGTCTGTTGCAAGAGCAGGAGTTGTGAGTTTCACCTGGAGTTGGTCAATTTTATGGTAATGCTGCTGCATGTGAGTGTGTTTTCCTTTGAGCTGTTCTTCCTTTCCATGCTGGCTTTGACAAGTGTTCTTCTACAAGTTACAGGAACTTCCTAATGACATAAAAAAGCCTGTTGAACAGCGTCTCTACAGTGGCTCTGCTGTAAATCTGCCAAGTCCCTCCTGCTGGGCCATCTTCCTGTTTCTCCATTCCAGATTCTGCTCCCTGTCCCTCCGCTTTCAAACTTGACAGACCTGCGCTTCTCCTTCACTAATACTTTAACCGGCACCAGTCCTTTAAAAATAATGTTCTGTCTCAGCAGTTCAGGTGCTGACTTTCAGGTTGCTGGGGTAGCAGACTTGGAATAGCCTTTTAAGTGATCTGGATTCAAGATTAAAGACTAATTTCCCGAATTTCACTTTTATCAGTAACCAAGTAAATTAGCACATTTTGTATGCGATCATCGTTGCATTTGCATGACTGTACAGTAATCAGGTGTGTTTGCCTCTGAAGTTTCACCACACATTATCTCATCTGAAACGTGGAATTGCTAACAAGGCTTTTCCAATATCCTGGCCGCAGAGATGTCGATCGTTCCTTTTTCCTTTGCTAGAAGGAATACCCCACTCGGCCTTCCCAAAAGTAGGAGGAAAAAAATATTTCTTGGTTGAAACATTGGGATGGAAATAAAGTACAGACCTTCTACTTTAAGTGGAGTTGTGTCTTACCTGTTGTTGTGTTTTTTGTTGGTCGTGGTTTTTTTGTTTCGTTTTTGTTTTTCCCCAGAAATATTTCTCAAGCTTGCTAAAGAAATTAATTACTTTTTGAGACTAGGACAGCATTAAGGAATCACTTGAGCAATACTGCTATGACTACAGCTTGATCACCAAATTAGGTCACTTTTGTCGTAAAGGTGCTCTGAAACTGTACAAACAGGATTCCCTGCTGTACATTTCTTAGGAACACTGTAATTCTGTTCCTTATCTGTTTCAGTAATGAAAAGGAAAGTGTTACTGATAAAAACACACTTCCCTAATGTCTTAATGGTTGTAGTATCATAACCAGTCTTAGGTTTTTTATGGCTATAAGTACTCGTAGCCAAAATTCTGTGTTGATATGAAACATTGTAGCAATGGAATTGATCTGTCTTACATGGTATATTGTGCCAATAGGTATTGTCATTTATTTTGGTTAGAATTTAATCAAGTCTTCAAGTCTGTGTTTTTTTCCTATTTTTCAAAGGTGTTTGTAGTGAATTTTTACTGATTGCACTTTCTGGGCATCCCAAGTTTAAATCTGTTTTTCACAGCAGCACTGTGGCACTGCAGCAAGAGTCATGGTAAGGAGTAGCATCTTTTCTGGTAATGCTGGTAAGGGCCTTTAGAGAAAATGTGCAGTTATTCATTGCTACCTTTCAAACTGGGGTCAGTGCCATTCGTTACGAGGAACTTGTCTGCTCCCATGATATCACACCATCAAGCTAGCAAACCTTGTAATGTTGAAGAACAACCTACCTTATCTTAATACCACATTAAATATTTTGCAATGTCTCAGTGCTGCAAGACAACATCTCATACCTTAGAGCTAAGGGTGAAGAATACTCTGGACGTAATACATAGGTAGGAAATGTCACCGTGTGTCTCCAGCTGTGTCACGAGTTACAGCTGAGTTGAAACGTCTGTGCACGTCTGGAATGACCTTTTGTGGGGGCTTCCTCATCCTTTTCTGTACTGTATTTTGGAATTTCAATTTATTTACTTAACTGTTTCAGAAGATCGTGAAAAACCGCATACCTGCCATCCATACCAGATCTTTTGTGCGGTACCGTCAGTTCCGTGCGGCATTCAGAGATGAAGCCTGAACACGGGGGATCTACAGGAATGGACAGAAAGTCAGCTGGTCTGAGCTGGCACAGAGCCACATTCGTGATAATTTTTCCCAAGAAGGGAGAGGTTAAAATAAGCAAGTAGCGGCCAACAGAACTGATGTTGAATAATTGATTTTTCGGCAAAAGCCTCGCTTCAGTGAGTAAGAATTTCTAGTTTTTCTTCTGGAAGAGATTTAACTACATGTCAGCAGCTCTTGCCAGCGGAATTTTGTCAAATGCAGGAATGCGGGGCCAATTCAGAAGTACAGGCTGATTTTTTCCTGCCTCAGCATTGAATGGAAAGGTCCGCTTATTTCTTATCTTCTTCCTAACTAATTGCAGTTTGAACCTGTTCTGTTCCTCTGATAAATTCTACCAAGGAATGTTCGTTATGAAGCATCAATCACTCCCAAAAAGCAAGGCAGGTGCTGCAGGAGGAGGGTTTCTTAGTCCCTTCAGTTAGGCAGTTGCTGAAGCTGTTCCTTATGCACAGCAGTTCTGTTCGGTAATGCCGCACGGCAATGGAAGAAGATGGTAGGTTTCAATCTGCTGGCAAAAAATGATGCAGGTTTGCCTCAGAGTTCTTCAGCATTAAGATATCTGTTAGGTCTGACTACTTTTTCAGTCCACTGGTTTATACATCTTTTATTTGTCATGAAACTGACTCAGCGTGGTTGAAGCCCTTGCCTAGAGCAGTTGAGCTGTTTGATATGGTTAGTGCTCCAAAGACACACTAATTCACGGTGAGTGGTTGCTCCTAATGCTTCCAGCTTTCAGAATCTTCTTTACTACATTTAGCTTGAATTAGTGCACCTTAGTGACTTGACCTGATCTCGTCTAGCTGCACAGAGTAACTGTGCTGGAAAACAGCCTTGAGCTGCACTGCGCCTGGTCTTGCTAGCCTTTAAGTTGCTGCATCTGAACAGTGCTGGAAGAAATAGATAGCATCCCAGCAGCAGACATGCATGTCATGCGTTGTAAGTGCACGCCTCAGCTAACGTTAAGGCCAAGTGTGCCAAGGCATTCTGCTGCAGAAGCTCTCACGGCATCGTAGTTGCCAACGCGGCGATGTGGTGCTGCAAACGTGCGTGTGCACAGCTGCTGGGAAATCCTGCACGGTCCCCTGAGGAGCTGGTTCCTGGAGCTGAGACTTGCCCGCCTTGCTTCTGCTCAAGACGAACAAACCCTCGGGGAAGAGGTTAGCAGAAAGTGGAATCCCTCAGCTGCTCTGGAAGAGACAGACCCCTCTCCATTGTACTTCCTACTGGGGACTCTCAGATGCAAGTAAAATACTTACCTGTGCGTATATGTCGATCAATTATACAGGTTCTTACCAATGGCACTTAGAGGCTATGTGACCTGTTGAGGAAGAGAGGTTGAGTACAGCGGGCTAGTGATGAGAAGTTAAGGTTGCATCTACACTGTCTCTTTGGTCTGAATCCAATTTTGGTTCTCATTCAGCAAAGAAAATCTTATTTTGGCTAGTCTGTCACAGCCTTGACTAAATTATAGTGATAGCTTTGCCAGAGTTACTGTCAGTTATAAGTGTTGGGGGGGGGGGGGGGTTAAGTGCTCAAATTTGCTTTAGTTTTATTTCAATTAACTATAACCAATTCTAAAATGCACTTGTGAATGTTTATATGACTATACAGTATATAAAGCAAGCAATGAATTGCTGAATTAAGTCTGGATAAAAGTCATCTCTGTGCTCTTGTTGGCAGCCCTTGAGAGTGCATCTAGATTTAGTAGCGTGGCTTGTCAGTTCTCCCTTGTATACAACCTCATGGTTCACCAGGGAAATTGCTAGTGGAGTCTTTTCACCTTTCTTGATGGCAGCCATCAGGGAAGAAACGCAGAGGAATTACTCACACTTAGCATGGTGGGCCAGCGTGCGTGTGAGGCACCTGCTGGCTGAAGACTGATTCTGCTCAGATCTCTGGATTCAACTTCTGTGTCTCCAACACTGGAATGCGAGCCCTCCTTCCACCTCAGACCTGGATTTTAGAGAATATGGGCTCGCTCTTCTAATTTCGGTTTCAGTCTTTGCTAAGCAATTGCTATGCGCCCAAGTCTGTTGAGTAAATACTTGGGTATGGAGGGAGAGTTATGCTGTGTCTTACCAGCCGGGGTCTTAAATGATTCTGATACGTTGCCTCATCTTAATCCTTTGTAGAATTACATTAATTAAAGCAGGTGTTACATCCTTACCGTAAATACGGCAAAGTAATTAAATGTTATAAAAAGCATCTTGGTATGTTTGGAGTAGGCTGTCATTCTGGCTGCAGCATGTATGGAAAAGCTTGTTAGATATTTTTAAACACCTGGTAACTTACTAAAGGGAAAGCTCAGAAGGACAGCAGATGTGTAAAAGAGAACCAGTGCTGATAGACAGTCAAATGACTTTCTTTTGAAGCATTCAGCTTAACCTTACTTTTTAGACGTTTCACTCTTCTGTTTTCTCATTGCAAGGCATCGCAAGCCTAGCTGGAGCACTTGTCTGTCAGGCATCACAAGCTGGTTGTGACTGAGGGCTTTGGAAGTGTGTATGCACAGGAGGTATATGTGGAGGAGTTCTGCTTAGAGAAGGCAACTTTGCTCTGTAGAATGCAACCTGTTGTAGAGCAGCTGTCCCCAAGTAAGTGTCCAATGCCAGGGCATAACTACTACGAGCTTACTCATCTGGGAGGAAAGCAGCTACTCAGATGAAGACTTCCTGCTGTGTTTCTGTCCTGAGAGTACTTGAGATATCCCTATTCCTACAGCTGTGTTTCTGTTTCGTTTTTTAACTTTTACTGATTCTTTTCTCTCCTCTTACTGAAACTGACTCCCTTGAGTGCTTTCTCTCCCAGGCTATGTATTACCTCGCAGTCATCTTTCCTTGTATTATTTTTTTGTTCTTTACTTCCCCTTTTCAATACCTACTGTCTCCTTTTTCTTGCAAGATTTTTTTCATGTTTCTGTCCCTGTTCCTTCAAGCCACAGCTTCAGGAAGGTTTGTGTCAATAAGATTTCAGTAAGGTTCAGTAAGCGTGTGCTATGGTGACATGTGCTGCATTCCCTACTTCCTTCTCTCTCATTCACAGCTTGCTAGTCAATAACCTTTTTGGAGAGGGAGATAATTATACACATGAATGAATGATAGTGGAATCTGAGTGATGCTGTTGGGCATGCTGGGGTAAAATAATCTCGTCTTTTCTGAAGCAAGACGAAACGTGACCTTGATTTGATTTGTTCCCTTCTTCCTGCTGTTTAAAATGTAGAATGTGTGTATACCTAGAATAAGGAAACTCTTAAAATTACATGATTTGAAATGCTTCCATTAACAAAATGAAGTAGACTAAAAGTATTAACCTGAAAGGTTGGAGAAATTCTATGTAGCACATTGCTCACGCTTTCAGTGATCTAGCAGTGCCTGAAAACAGAGACCATACGGTACTTCACTGGTGGATATATGCAGCTGTGACTAGTTCTTCATTCTGCACTTGGGGTGATAAAAGTACGTGATCAGTTCTTGATAATTCATGGCTTCTGTCCAGTTCTCTCTGGGTTGATCGGATCTTTTCCACAGACTTCAGTGGATATAAGCCTCTAAGTTTTTTCCTCTTTGCAGCCTAAAGGGAGAATTTGTTACAATTCTCAGTGAATTTGCTCTGTTATAAAGTACTCGGTATCATGCGTTTTGTATTACTCTGGGAAAAAAAAAATCTGTGCGCAAATATTTCCTGTTTTTTAGCATATATACCATCTTGGCTGACTTTCCTTGAACTTCAAGGTGAAAGACCGGTTGTTAGACTACATAAAATGAAACTGCCCAGAGATAAGATTTCATGTTCATAGCCAGCATCTGAACAGCTGTACTTAAAGGCAAATCACACAACCCGGGAGCACCCTTCCTACCCCTCCTGCCTGGGACAGTGCCTTACAGCAGGGACACGTTCGTCAGTTCCTGTGGCCGCACCACTTTTGCGACAGGTTTTGCTGCTTTCACACCCACCTAAGTGGGAACAAATGGCAGTTCTGCTTGCAGGGAGGGTGCCTGGGCGGTAGCTTCTATGACTGATGATTTCAAAAAAAAAAAAAAAAAAAAAGTTGATCCTATTGTGTCATAAGCTGGGAGAAATGGTTGATTAAAGTGACTCAGCCAACTTCTTCAAAGCAGGTAACAACTTAAAGGTGTAAATAATAATCAGTCAAGCTTTTTTTAAAAAAAAATGTCTATACAGGTTCCTCTTACCTAACCCTTAATCTTCCTTTGCTAGGTGGTTACCCTGCTAACCATTTTCCTGTCTTTGGAGATAGAGGGAGCCGCCGTTTGTATTTGTTCCTCTCCAAGTCTCTCCTTCTGACCATTGTCCTGCCCTTTCCCATGACTCTTTTACCACCGTGGGGAGCAGGATCCTTGACTTGTCATGCTTTTCTGTCTTCAGCCTTGACATTTCAGTGGTATGGCCCTTAGTACTTAGAAAGCAATACATTCATGTAGTGATAAACTTTTTTTAACACCTTTTGGAGTTTGTTCGTGTTTTCATCAGTGCTGTGGAAGAGAAGACAGGGCGTTAAACAGCACTCTTCAGGATGCCAAAGCAACACGAAGCAGAGAAGTTGAGGTAGATACACCATTTTCTTTTTTAAGCATTCCCATAACATTCATGTAACTCTTTAAACTTAATTTTTGAAACTTCCTGCTTTACTTGAAGCCCCTTTGGGTTTGCCTCACCTAACTTGTCATATGGGACTCCTTAGGGGACAAGTGCAATGCATTCTCATTAACTTGTTTGTATATGGTTAGTTTTGAGCAGTGTGAAGAAAGATGTAATCCTTAGCAGACACTTTGTTAGCAGGACTTGAGAGCTGTTGTCTCTTGCTTGGTTTTACACTCCTGCCTCCAGAACTGGTAAACCGGAGTCAGTAAGATCCTGTTACGAACGGCTTCCCAGTTACCCCAGGAGTTGGGGCTGTGCTCAAGTGATGCGTGTTTCTGTACTCTTATAGTCGAGTTGTGGCATTGGTGTTACAGTAAAATGAAACCTAAGATATCCTTTGCATTTGCTTAAGTGACTGAAAGTGATTGTATTGGTATTTACAACAACAGTGCTTCTTCCTTCCTTGGTTTCTGTTTAAAGATACAGGCAGTGGGCTGACATGTAGAAAACCAAAACTGGTTTAAGAGTTCATTCATCCTGTGTGCCACTTTTTGCGTCGCTTTCATCTTGCATAGTGAAATGAGTCCCACTCAAGCAAATTGTTAGACTTAATAAAACTGGAGGTGAACATTTATCATTTCAGAATCAGTCCAGTCATGTTTTAAGGAAAACGAGGGTTGAATTTTAAGTCATATTGTAGCACGCTTCAGGTCTTCTTAATTGTGAAGGTAAACGTGTTGGTCCCATCTCTTTTCTTTTTCATGTGTCGTCTTGTCATCTTAAGGTGACAAGCTCTGTAAAATGGAGAAAATTAGGAGCGTGGCTTGCACTTCAACTTTTAAATTAGGATGCTGTTAAGGAAGGCTGTGATACACAAAATTTCATCTTTGTCTTTGAGCATTACAATACAGCAGGCAAACAGAAAGCAATTTGCTTCAGAAATTGATATTAGCGTGCATTTTTTCTGTTGTTAATAGTTTTTCAACTATTGCAAATTCTTCTCCTTGCAGGCTAATCCTGTTCCACTGTACACCTGAGATAGCTGTGTGAGCAGGGAATTCTGAACACACATTCATTACCCTGGGTAGCGCAGCACATTGGATCCCGTGCAGGTGACTGTGATGGTCTTAGCTGCACCCAGTGGTTTGCATTTCTGGAGGGCTCTCAGTAAAGCTGTCTTGCAAGGTTAACTAGGCTTTTAAAAAGTAGTTTCATGTCCCAAAGCTTTGAAGTATTCTAGTCATGAGGACTTCATGCAGGTAACTAATTTTTGCGGTGTTTGCATCTTTGCTGAAAAACATCAAAAATGAAACTACAAGGTATGAACGTGGGGTATCTTGGAACGAAATGTAACAGTAATACCTGAAGCTGCAGAAGCGTGGATGTGTGTGTTGTGCGCGTGAGTATTCCCCATGGGTTTTGTACTTGGTGATGGTGTCCTAAGTCTGGAGGGCGTTCCCTCTGCTCTGTTGGCAATACTCCTCAACAGGAAATTGTCTGGTGTGTGTCTTCGCTTATGCCTTTCTGGGTATTTATACGTATGTAAGGGTTGGTGTGGATGTATTCTAATGTCTCCAAATTTTGAAAGATGGAAGAATTTTCTAATGATAGTAGTAATGTCATCTTCTGGGGAGGAGCTTTAGTGGGTGTGATAATGAGTATCTTTGTAAAATAGTTGCAGAAGTTTCATGTTATACAACAAGCACACTTATAAGTATATTCAAAGGTGTCTAACTGGAAAAATGGAAACTGAAAGAACTGGAAAAGAATGTATGGGATTAGCAGAAAGGATACAGGAAATGGTTTTAACATACTGAGTCTGTGACCTCTGGAAGCCTGTTCTGATGTGTAAAAATAGTAATGTATATTTAAATGGTACTTCTTTCAGTATTTTCTATAGGTAAAATAACTGTTAACACCTTGTATATGTGATCATCTAGGAGCTTTTGGGAAAGGAAGAAGTTGTAACATATTCTAAATTGACTTTAAATCAAAAAACGCTTCCGACAGCTAAAATAACAGATCTTTAAGAACTGGAAAACTCTTAATGAATGGACCTCTGCAGATACAGGTCTTCCATTCTTTTTATGTTTTGAGTCGCTGTCTGGAAGGATGGAGGCTCTGAATTGGTGATCCCAAAGGTAGGTCATGCTGGAGTTTTGACTCCTGAGCAGTTCAGAAACTGTTTGGCAGGGGAACATACCTGCCATGTAGAATTCCTTGATTTTTTTTCTCAGGTCAGAGCTGTCTTCCGCTTAGTGTGAAGTATCCCATAAGCATTCAGTATCCCCAGTTGGAAGGGACCCACAGTGATCGTTGAGTACAATTGCTGGCTTCACATGGGACCACCCAAAAATCAGACCCTATGCTGCATATAACCCTAGTTGTGTGGAGTTCTGTTGGAGAACTGCAGTGTCTGGGTAGAGCTCGGATCGCTTAACAATCTGTGTAGCACCAAGACCCATTCGTTAATTTTGGGGTTTACTCAGCTTCACTGTGGACAACTATCTGTGGCAATAAAAACCACAAAGAATTAGTAATAATTCCATTCTTGGCAACCAAAGGCAATAATAAAAAACTGCTGTGAAGCGTGCTATTAAATGTATGCTGACAGTGTATTACTTGCTCCCTAATTACTGTGAAATATTTTTCAGGTTAGATGTGAAATATAGTTCTGGATGGGAATAATGAAATACAGTGGTGCAATTCTGGAGCAAAATACAGACTGAACAGTAGCAATTCTGGCTCTAGCAGGTTTTTCAGCAGGTTGTTCAGTTTGGCAGGCCTTCGTTCAGGAGGTACTGCCAGAGTGATTATTGTCACAAAATCAGCGCGCATGCTTCTCACTCACTCACCGTTCCTTCACTCTTAAGAAATTTAAACAGCAAGAGGTAGGCGTTACCAAATCAGTTCCAGAATGGCAGCAAGCATAATGAAATGTTGTGGAATATCTAGTGGAAAACATCAAAACAGTTCTTGGGCTGAACAAAGTTCTGTTTCAGAAATTCTTGGGATGCTATTTTTGTTCAGACGATGGTGGAATAACTGTAAAGCTTGCTGACCTGAACTTCTAATTATAGCTCTCACATAGGGATTCCTGTTGTCCTGAAAACCTACTGCAAAAGTAATTAATTATAAGTTTTATAGACCTGTTATATGCATATTAGCTTTGGCCTGTATGGTAACTCCAAGCACTGGCACTGCAAGACTTGTGTACTGCCGTGCAGAGAATTGTTTCTGCACTGATAGAGAGCAAGTTAACTCTTCTGACTATTGACAGATTCTTGCTTGTTCTAAATGCTTCCCCTGTAAATGGAGAGTAACTAAATACTGTTCTGTACTCCGCTAGTATATGCACCCTGGTTGTGATGCACCATCTCTAACTCAGGCTTCAATTCACGTGATTCAAGTGCTTGAGTTATTGCTTCTTGTCAGCAGATCTTCTGTGATGAGCACTTGCAGACTTGTAAAAGAATGGGTGACTGGCACTTGGGGTCTTCTAAACACACAACCACATTCAAGGTCTGAGATGCCAGAGCATATACCATAGTCATGTGTCATCTGTGGGGCTTGCGCAATAGATTTATCACTTGAATTTGAATTTTCTATGTTACAGTTTCCAATATGGCAAGATAATGTTAGTGTATACCAATTTTGAAAGTTTGGATCTATATGGGATCTGTGTGGTGTTCAAACTGATATGAGAGGTTGCTTTCAGAAATGGTTTAAGCCAAGCTCCAATGACTTTTTTTTCCCCATCCTGTATGGTTATAGGAGATGCCCGTGGTCTTTCTGTGAAAGATGGTTGAGCTACAGTGAGATGAATGCTTACCAAGATACGTTATGTAATAAGGATTGCTCATATGTTAAAGGAAAGTTGAATCTCTCTAGGCACTTAACATTTCCTGTGATATCGGATAAATTGCTGTATTAAAATATATATAAAATAAATAGATATTTAAATGTGTGTTCTCATGGATACACTTTCTCTGGTGATCAAAAGTTTTTTAATTACAGGAAGGTAAATGAGGCTTATTAAAATATTAGTACCTTTTCTGATTAATACATTTTCACTGATGCTTAATTTTGGTAGGAAATACTTTCACTCTGAATATTTTCAATAACCATACTCTGTTCTCCTTCAACAGCGGTGTTACGAACATAAGCAGTATAGAAATGGGTTGAAGTTTTGTAAACAGATCCTTTCTAACCCAAAGTTTGCAGAACATGGAGGTAAGTTTTCAACTGATATGTCCTCACTTCCCTCCTCCACATACTTTAAGATATAGTAATAATTTGTAAGCTTTGTAAATATATATACCATTTTATAATTAACCATTTGCCCTTAAAATAGATTTTCTTACAGTAGTAAGAGCGTCCAAAAACCTGCACCATGACAAAGACAGTCTTTCTGTTAAGATTTGTAGTTTAAAGATTGATCGTACCAGTAGTCATAGCCTGCCGTTCTTTATGCTGGCAGTCATTATAACGTGGTACAAGTTTCTGAAATATATATTGTTTAAATCACTTTTTCAGGGGAAATTATTATTTGTTCATGATCAGGAAGAAGTGCAAGACAAAAGGCAGAGGTAGATATATATCGTTCAGCTTTGTCTATTGTTCAGTCAGCTTTGTGGTCTTGTTAGTTTTTCTGAAGGAATAGTCTTTTTGGAAGAGAAGGAGGACAGTGTTTGCCCCTTACTGTATTTTCAGTCTGTTTTTACTACCTGAGTTGAAACTTTCTTTCCATTATCCAAAAACTTTCTTTGTGAACTAGGTTGGCACGGATGGATGTGTAGAAGTCTCAAAGTGTTGTGAATAGATGCTTGAGTGGTCACATTAAAAGATTCCCTTCTCAAAATATTTGTAGAGCAAAAAGTTTTTAATGCCTTCACTTTTGGTAGAAATACTGCAAAAAATTACTGTCATGTATGACATACTTAAGTGAATAATCCGTTTAGTTTTCCATGTGAAAAAAAATGCAAAATCTCGATGTTGATAATGGTGTCTACATTTGAATGTATACTATGTTGAAAGTTGATATTTTAAGCTTAAAAGCTTATAAAAATGAATAACTGATATTTATTTAATCTTTGTGTTTTTTTAGAAACCTTGGCAATGAAAGGACTAACATTAAACTGTCTAGGGAAGAAAGAGGAAGCATATGAACTGGTGCGTAGAGGCCTAAGGAATGACTTGAAGAGTCATGTATGTATCCTTTTCTAAATAGAACTTCCACTTACGAATGGGAAAGAGTTTTTTTCTCTAACTACTTGATTTATAGAGTAGCAACAAGAGCCGGTACGATTATGCCTCAAACTGGAATTTCAGAATTTAAAATTGTGTCCAATATGTAACAGTATTTTGTTTAAGCTGTCTAATGGGCAAATGATTTGCAGCTATCCTTGCAGTCACAGTTAACTCAGGTTATTCTAGCTTTCTTTGTATATATTTGTTTTTATCATTAAGCTGCAACTCTAAACTTGTGGTGGGCCAAACTAGGCTTTTAAGCACATGGTTTGCTCTAAAAGCAGTAGTTACCATTACATTGATAGGTTGTCATATACTTAGAATGTTGGAAATGCAAGCACTCCAGTTGTCAAACTAATAAGCCCTTATTCAAAAATGTATTTAAGCTTGACGGTCTTTTTCAGAGATCCTACTACAATTTCCTCATCCAGTACATGAAAAGTAGAGTTTACAGCATATCCATGTAACCGGTGAACTGTTTTATATTTTAAGTTTGCAGGCAGTTTCTTCATATAGCTGAGGAAAATAATGTAATGATTGTGATGACATAAAACGGCTTTAGAACTTTTTACCAACTGTTCTGTCACTGCTATGTTACATATGTTCTCTCCCTGCTGAAGTTCAGTAGAATCCTTAACAGAGTTTTCCAGGTTGGCATGTCTATGGCCTTCTTCAGAGGTCAGACAAGAAGTACGATGAAGCTATCAAATGCTATAGAAATGCACTGAAATGGGACAAAGACAATCTTCAAATCTTGAGAGATCTTTCTCTGCTACAAATTCAAATGAGGGATCTTGAAGGTTACAGGGTAAGTATACATACTACATACATTATCAACTTCTAGGGAATTGTGGCAAAGTCTGCGAATTGTTTCATGACGCTTTTAAGAAGTATGGACTTAGACTGTGAAATCCAGCATTAAAACTGTGTGCTCGGTGACTTCATGAAAGTAAAAGCAGACATACTACTGAGCAATCTCTGTGAAGTATACAGACTAAGTCACATAGTATACTATTCGTTTATCTCACTGTGGAATTGTTTGCTAAACTTTTTCTAATGCTGCATAATCCAGCTGTAGACAATCCACGGTCTTATTATTATTTACTTTGAGAGATTCCTGCATGTCCTGAAGAATAGTGTTTTTCAGGCAAAGGAGTTTCAATTTTTTAATCACTTTTTAGCATATCTCTTTAGTGGCCTCTTCTTCTAGATCAGTGGCCACTAGTTTTCCTCTCAGTAGTGGCTGACAATATTAAGCAAGAAGTATGCTGCATGAAACGCCATATTTTGCTTGCTATCTAACCTGGGCATTAGTACACAGCTTCCTCAGGGGCCATGCGTTTCCTTATATTTTCTGTCAGCTGTAAGATTCTTTATCAAAACTCTTGAATATTCCTCTTCTGTATAGATTTAGTACTCAATGTTTAGATTACTACCTTGTTTTTTCCTATTTATTTTGGATTAATTGTGAACACAGTTTGGTAACTTAGATAGAAAGCCTCTTTCTTTTTCTGCCTGCTACTGCAGTGCCCAGTTATTTGCTGCCTTGCATCAGTTGTCTGTATTTGCCACGTGAGACGTTCGATGCTAAGCAACTGTTATGAAGCGGTAGTGTCATGGCTGTGGTGCTTCTGTAAAGAACACACACTTTCTGTCATCTTCTCTACAAATTCTACTCCTAATGTAGTTAGCTTTTTTGATTTCTTGAATTGCAAGCTGATGTCTAGCTTGCCAGTAGCTTTGTTTCTTAAGGAGTAACCGCTTCTGTTCATTATGCATATTGTGGAGTTGTTTCAGTGTGGTTCAGACTAAGTAATAATTTCTGCCCATGTGTCTATCTTATTCATAAATATTCCTTTATTTCGTAAGTCTTGATTGATTCTCAAGACTTCTCCTCTTGCATTTGTGATAATTGCTGTATTGCTCACTTAAGATTAGTCTGAACAATTACAGAAGATTTTTTTTCTTTCTTACTGTGCCATGCAGGGATATGTGACATCCTAAGTATTTATAATTCAAACATTAATGAATTGAAAAAAGCTTTAAGTCTTTGTGTCTGGAAGCTTGTATGCTTTTAAGCTTATGTAGGCAAGTGTAATAAGGTATCCCTTTTCTCTGCAATAATCTCTGTTGAACTTCAGACGTTTGCACAAGAGACTTAGGATAATATTTTGTATCGGGTTTCAATCTTTTCAGTAATTTAGAAATTTGACTCCTCTCTCACTGAGACAGGGTAGCCAAAACTTAGCATACGTGCCAAAAATTCATTTGTAAATATATATTCTCTTTGAAAAGGCATCTGGATAAATGTGATTACAAATACATAATTATTAAGCACGCGAGTAACATGTTTACAGAATGCATTAAGGATTAAATGTTAACATGTTTATAAGCCAGTAATCTATGAATGGTCATATACAAGTTTATGAAGAGCATGAAGAACTGGAATACAGTTGGGAGGGGTATTTTTGTTGTTTAAAGGTTGCTGTTCGTTCTTAGCTTTAGTTTCTGCCCTCTCGCATTTTATAATATTTTAAAGGATCTTCCTGCAGTCTAATGAAACTGCTGTTACTATTTTTAGTTCTTTTTTTGATCTGTGCTTTTGACTGTTTATGCTGTTTAGTAAGTAGTAACTTTTTTTCTTAATTTTTAAGTATTTGAAGGTGTCTTCCAAAAGTCTGTAACAAAACAAGTCCTGGCTTTTCTTTCAAATTAAAGCAGCATAATTCCAAATCTGTTGCATCTTCCAGCTGTAATTATTTTCTGGCCAAAGAATAGGGATGTGCTTGCATGACCTATTTTGCATAATGACATTTCTAATGATTTAATATATATATATTTCCAAGGTGAATTGGAAACATCAGTATATAATAAATATTCCTGCAGCTCAAACGAAAACATCTTTAATTTCATTCTGTTCACAAGCAGTAATACAGGAAAAGCGTGTATGTAATACCTTAAAGTTAGTCTGACTCACGAGTCTTTTCAATTAGAAATGATGTAAAAATACAATTTTTTAATCCAGTTGAGATCATTGTAGTGTTTCAAAGTTTCTTTTGGTTCAGAAATAATCTTTATATATAGAAAAGTAATTTTTAATGACATTCATTAAATATCAGAATGCTGAAGACAGAGCATTGCATAATGAATTCTGCAGAGCATCAGAATAAAGTCAGGAAAATCAATAGCTACTTTTTTGCAGGAAACAAGATACCAGTTGCTTCAGCTCCGACCCGCACAGCGAGCATCATGGATTGGCTATGCTATTGCTTACCATCTGTTGGAAGACTATGAAATGGCAGCAAAAATTTTAGAGGAATTTAGGAAGACACAGCAGGTAAGAGGAGAACATGGAATTCTTGAGTGGATTACTTCCTAAGACAAAAATGAAACATTTCCTGTCATGATATGCAAACTTTATGCAGTGTTAGTCAAATAAATTAAATCCCAAATGCATTCTAGAAGCCTGAGCTTTCTCACGTCTCTTGTCCTGTGTAGACATCACCTGATAAAGTGGACTATGAGTACAGTGAACTGCTGCTGTATCAAAATCAAGTCCTCCGTGAGGCAGGACTAAACAAAGAAGCTTTGGAGCATCTTTGTACCTATGAAAAGCAGATCTGTGATAAACTGGCTGTTGAAGAAACTAAAGGTAATTACTCTTCAAAGATACACCTAAATGCATGGTTATAAAATGGAGTGCCTATGCTGTCAGCTTTTTCCATCTTTTGCAACTTTAATTTAAAAACAAGTTCAAGAACTGTTTAAATTCTGTGCTGTGCCTATCATATGCCTCTCCCAGGTAGATAAGTCGTCAGCAGAGTGCAGACATGCTGTTCTGAAACTTACGAGCTGATGAATGTTTTCCGACAGGTGATTCTGAATTGTTCTGAAATTCTGTTTGGCTAGTTTAGCCAGACCTGTGCCATCCTAGGATTTGATAGTGGTCCTGACAGAGACCATTTGCTGTAAGGGCAGAATAATTTTTGGCAAAGTAGAAGGCTTTTAATTATACTCAGTCGCTCTTAAAGTGTATGGAAATAGACCCTTTGGGTGGGCAACCCAATATAATCTTCTGCTATTGTATTATAATAATGCTAGCATATAACAACAGAACAATATAATACTCTATTACATTCCATTGCTGAAATGCAGAATGATAGAAGTTTGTTCTTACGGCTCTGTTAACAGGTACACTTACTTAAAGTATGCCTTGTTCCTCTTCTGTGTGGTGCTGCACAGTACTTCTCTCACTGTTTATGTAAAACTGCCAACTTATCAAAACTACTGTCTGTTCATAGCCCACACTGGAATCTATTTGGGTGATTGCTTGAAGCAAAGAGATTTTTACTCTTATATTCATGTAGGTACAGTAACCCGCTCCCTGTTCCTGCTCGACAGTCTCACTGTTGTGCAAACAAACTACGAATAGACTAGTGACAATGCTATGAAAATTGTGTGGTATTTCCTCAAAGAAAGTGACTGCAGGCAGCTCTCTTCTGAATGGGTTACTTGGTTTGCGTATGATTGTAAACAGGTGTTGGGATTATGCGATTGCAGACTATTTTTCAGACATAGCATGGGCTTTTGGTTTTGGGGAATGGGAGTTGCTTTTACAAATTATTTGAAAGACCTTTGGCACATTGTGTTCTCAAGTTTTTGCTGAGGGTCTGAAACGTGATTTTCAAACAGGACCCCTGCAAAAACAAACAAACAACATTCTAGTGAACTACTGGGGAAAAAAAAGAATGGAAATGCTCTTTGCAGTCTGTGCACTGTGCAGTCTGTGCAGTAAGGTACAACTGTTGTGTTGTTGGTTTTAACTTAGCTGCAGTCGCATACCACAGAAAAGCCTGCTAATAAATGAGCGCTGTCTGTAAATTTCAAGTGTATGTGCAAAAGCCATTGTGGATGGAATACAGCTGAGAAATCCTGAAAATAGTATTGGCATTTGCCACCATGGTGAAAAATGATAACTTCCACCAAAGAGGAATAATTTAAGTTTATTTTCCAGATTCTATCATTCTTGGTGAGTGAACTATTGATGTTTTCCCCGCGCTTAGATACTGCGGGTAGTCCCCCAGCCCTATCTGTGGGAAGAGGCATCTTTTGATAAAATTACATGTTATGGCATAGAGAAGAGTTAATGCTGACTTTTGCATTTTGCTTTTGAAACAGGTTAAGAAAATCTTAACCTTAATCTGGAGTGACACTGTTTCACCTCTTGTGTATAATCTTCTAGTGTGTCACATTTACAAATATCAAAGCATTGTAAAATGTAATCTTCTCCTGTGAGATAGGAAATTTGAATTTTGCTCCAGCATCAGCAAAGATGCTAAGTACAGTTAGACCTAGACTTTAGTTTTAGCCATTGTATCTTTTAATGAATTATTGTTAGAAGGAAACTTGCTTGTAGAATCTTGAAAATTTGTTAATCAGATCAGTGTCTTGATTTTAAAACGTTGAAGTTAGTTTTATGAAATATCAGACTGAAGAACCATTCTTTTATTTGCAGCTCTGCAGTTACAGTTTGGTTTTCAAGATGCTATACGCATGAAATACCGTGTACTGCTTTTAATTGCCTTCTGTAGTAAAAACTGCGCTTAAAGTAACCAGTCATTTCTGTAAGTGAGAAAAAACACATGAATCTTGCTTTTAACATTAAATTTTCAAGTAAGTTTCAAGAGTTATTTGGCTGAGTTGTGGGATCTTACTTTAACTGCACCTGTTGTCAAAGTATCTGCACCTGTTGTCAAAATATCTGTCAGCTAGTTTGTGGTGCCACTTTGATCATTTTTTCCTAAGAAGTTAGAATCTACATGGAGTCAAGGATTATCTAATCTTTTACTGTAGAGTAATTAATACTATACTGCTTCATTCTCCTGTTGCCTTAATTAAAGTTTCTTAAATTTCACACAGGAGA
This sequence comes from Anser anser, assembly GCF_964211835.1. Lineage (NCBI taxonomy): Eukaryota > Metazoa > Chordata > Aves > Anseriformes > Anatidae > Anser > Anser anser. Next base: position 38,231,518 of record NC_139724.1, on the reverse strand, counting down.
ACTCCTGCTTCAACTTGGCAGACTTGAAGAAGCAGTTGATGTCTACAAAGGATTGCAAGAAAGAAATCCTGAAAACTGGGCCTACTACAAAGGCCTAGAAAAGGCACTTAAACCAGGTAATGATTTTATATATTGTAGTAAGCAAGCTGTTTCTGCACATTTGGCACTTATATATGTGTTGAAAACTGGTATTGCATTATTTAAAGACATGCTCAGTTAAATTTTTTGTTTTTGTCAGTGTGTATATATTGTTGTAATTTTAAGGAAAGCTGTAAAGATTCTTGTGTTATTGTTACCATATTTTTAAAACAGAAACAAACCAAAAAAATCAGTCATCTCATCTCGGTGTGCATTATTGGAAGATGAAAATTATTTCCAATAGAATAGTTTAATTCAGACTTTTTCTTCTACTCTGTCTTAATCTTACGTTACAGGTAATACAGGTTTTGGAAAAACAGACATGATTCTCCTGAATGGTTTTCTTTGTTCACAATTTTAGTACAGTGTTAAGACAAGAACTGTTTTTAAGATGAGATGCATGCAATTATAACTAGTATTGGAAGAGGAATTTAGGGATACTGAACATCTGAAATCATTTCCACTGCAAGTGGAAATTAATGTTCTCTAGGAAGTATATGCTCATTAGATCTTGTATTCTGACTCTTCTTAACCAGATCTAGTTAATTTCCCTCATCTCTTTTCCCCGCTTTCCCATCCTGACAAAAAAGTAAAGTGTAAAATTCTGTTCCAGCAAATATGATGGAGAGGCTAAAGATTTATGAAGAGGCCTGGACAAAATACCCAAGAGGACTAGTTCCAAGAAGATTACCGTTGAACTTCTTGTCAGGTAAGTGCATCTTTGAGCAGGTAATGATCAGCGCTTGTGTTTCTTAAATGCTAGTGTTTTATCAGCAAAAACAGCCTACAATTGATAAGTAATGTGTGGTAAAACAAAATCAACAGGTCTTTTTCCTCTCAAGGTGAAAAGTTTAAGGAATGTCTGGACAAGTTTCTAAGGATGAATTTCAGCAAAGGTTGCCCACCGGTCTTCAATACTTTGAGGTCATTATATAAAGACAAGGAGAAGGTAGGATTCTTTTTATCCAACTTTTTACATTATCGTTTTGATCTATTACAGCATGATAGTAGCTGTTATACACTAAAGAGAGAAGCTTTTTTTCTTCAGTGCTCACTATGTCTGCACTGTTGTTTATTCTGTTCTAGTATTTCTAGAAAAATCAAGCAGAAGCATACATAGCCTTGTGCCTAGTTTGTAAATGTAGAAAACAAAGATTTACTAATTAAAAGCTGCACTAAAAAAAAAAACCCTAAGATTTACTAATTAAAAGTGGGGGAGAGAGACCGAGTACATTCCCATATGTGTTGCAATTTAGGTTATTGCAAAATTTTCTTACCAAGAATAACTAGTCTGGGGAACACAAAGTAGCTCAAACTGAGATGAAATACTGTCTTGCTTACAGTTTTTTTTTGTCTTGTCTTGCATGTGTAGGTGGCAATCATAGAAGAGCTCGTGGTAGGTTATGAAACCTCCCTAAGAAGCTGCAGGTTATTTAACCCAAATGGTGAGTGCTAAACTATCTTACTTCATGGAAGTGGTGGCTGGTATAAGCATTATAGGACCATTCAGAGGCAGAGAATCAGTGGAGAGTGACAAAATTGGAATCATGTTTTTATTCCCATTCCCAAAACAGAACCAAACCTCAACCATCCTTAAAAGGGATTTCAGCTGTCAAATTTTAAGTCTGTACACATGTATCCAGTTATCATTTGTCTTCCAACTTTGAGTTCAGGTGTTTTATTTTCAAGGCTTGAGTTGATCAATTTACAGGAAATTGGCATTTGAAGGCTATGTTGTAATGTTCAGTAGCATTGTCAAATTGTAGCATTGTCAAAAATGAATTTATATTTATTTGATGTTTTATACTGATTTGGTAGGACAATCTACAGGGTTTTTTTGTTTGGAGCTTGTGGTGAAGTATTTTGTCTGCCTTGTGTGGTTTTTGTTTGTTTGTTTGCTTGGTCTTTGAGAGATTAATAAAACAAGCACTACCTTGTCCATGTTACCACTGACTACTGTTTTTGTTGCGAGTTGTGGTTCTACATGTGTTGAATCTAACATTCACAGTTTCCTCTGTAGTAGTTTTATGATGTTTTGTTAGTTACTAGCTTAATCACATTGTAATGGAAAGTCTCCAAGAAAAATCTGCATAAAATATCAACAAAAGATAGTTTTGAAGTTTTGGTAGGCAGATTAAGATGGTGTAATAATTAGGATAGTACGAATAACAATATACATTTAAAACTTCATGGAATAATCGTTATTATTAAAAACTTTTTACTGAAGTTGTAACCAATTTGCAACCAACCAAAAGCAACCCTGCTTTGCAAAAATAATGCGATTCTTCCTTATGAAGTTGCTTGTTAAGTTTTTCTGTTTGAGTAGATAGCTTACTATAATTTCAATTAAATATTTTCTTTGATACTAAATTTCGTTCAAATAAACAGCATTCTTCTGCCTTAAAATGAACAAATGCATGTAATTGCGTGTTTGGTTATAATGTAAACGGAAGAACCGGAATCTTCTGGCACAACCAGAACCCCTGTGCCCTCCCCCCTCCCCCGGCAAGGTGCCTTTGCTTCATATTCAAAATTAAGCAGCAAACTTAACTTTAAGGCTTCATTAGTACTGTGGGTTTCAAGCAGAGCGCTCTAGCTTTGAAAACTGACTTGTGCATAGCACTGTTTTGTTGGATACACTTACATGAATAGTGACAATAAATCTCTCAAAGGTAGAGACAGAAAATCTTTTTAAAGCTGTGGTATGGAACAGACATTTTTATTTGAAAATACTCAAGTCTGTGGACTGAAAAAGTGTAAATGCTGAATTTACTGAAATGTTTTACAGTGTTAGTGTGCAACAGTTGTGTTCAGCGGGACTTGCTATATCCTTCACCTAAAATGGTATTCAGTGAGAACTCTGTGCACTGCGGTTCTGCACTTCGGGCTGCCCTGGCTGAGGGGCTAGTTGGATCAAAATGCAACCATCTTCTGACTTGCGAATTCATGTTTCTTTTCCCTTAAAACCATGGTGTGAGAAGGGAAGAAAATGTGCTTAAGTCTTGTCAAAACATAGACTTAGAAGTTACTTACCTGGACCCAGGAGTTCAGAAACACTCCCAGGTCTGATGTGGCAGCCTGATATAGAGGCAGAATTAACTTCAGTGGCTATATGTGTAGTTTTTTTGTTTATTTTTTTGTCATGTTACTTTAATAAACTGAACCAAAAAATCTCCCTCTGATTTTCTTACTGTAGATGATGGTAAAGAAGAACCTCCAACCACTTTACTCTGGGTCCAGTATTATTTGGCTCAACATTATGATAAAATTGGACAGCCATCCCTGGCTCTAGAATATATAAATGCTGCTATAGAAAGTACTCCCACTTTGATAGAACTGTTCCTTGTGAAGGCAAAAATCTACAAGGTAAGTTTTAAGTTTGGCCCATTCTTGGTGATCAGAGGATATTTTTTTGGCATGCTGAAAGACTTTTACACTTTAATGGTTTTGATGGAACAGTGAAGTGCTAAGCTTGTTTTAAAGGCGTGAAGAATCCATGGGAAATGTTGTAGTGAATTTTAGTGTGTTCCGAAAGAAGGGTATTGGTTATCTAGTTTGATTTTTTTAGTGTGCATGAATAAGCCCTTGTGAAGATTTTTGAAGGCAATAAAGGACAAGCGTACTGCAAGATGTATTTTTTTCATATTATTTTCATATTAAAGAAGATCACCCTGATCAATTTAGTTGATGTTATAAATGTCATCCACCTAATATTACATGCACACCCTTCTTTTTGTTAACTATTTAAAAACAATTTCTCAACTACAATATGGTATTCCCTCAGAATGGGATTAATCAAAGTGGTTTTAGGTATTTTCAGGAAAAACTTCTAGTGCCAAAAGACCTGTAACTCCATAATGATGGAAAGTAGTTACTCCGCTTTTTTCCTTTTAAGATCCGTTACTTTCCTGAGAAAAGCTATTTATAAACATAAGTGTAGAAAATTAACTAGTTATATTAAACAGAGTTGATCTGCTGTACATGTTTTATACTTTCCGAGTCTAATTTGCATTTCTATTTGTTTAAGCATGCTGGAAATATTAAAGAAGCTGCAAGGTGGATGGATGAGGCTCAGGCTTTGGACACAGCAGACAGATTTATCAACTCCAAATGTGCGAAATATATGTTGAAAGCAAACTTCATTAAAGAAGCAGAAGAAATGTGTTCTAAGTTTACACGGGTTGGTTGCATTTAACTATAGCTCTTCTGAATAATGTGGGCCTGATCCGTTATGGAATAATTTTTTAACTTTCCCCTCACCTTTATTACAAACCTTAAGTTCTGTTTCAGAGCAAAAATGGTTGCTTGCTTTTACTAATGGTAGTTGGTTTTACGGATTGAATTACTAAGCATGATTCCATAGCGTTAAGTGAAAATGCAACATTAAAACCTGGATTTGATGTCTTGTGCCACATAGAAATACAGGATGCCCTTTCAAGAGAGAACTGGCTTTTTTGTGGGTTTTTTTTGAGTTCTTTGAGTTTAGTATTGATTCTATTGGAGATAGATATGAGAGATATGATCAAGTAGCCTGTCTTTCACGTTGTTCTAACAGTAATATGTTAAGACTAGTCAGAATTCTCTTTTAAATAAATAAATTTGCTATGGCTTCTGCGTGAGAAGCATTCTGAGATGTTCTCCTTTTGTGAGCAAGCTTTCATCCCCAAGGCCATGTTTAATAGTGACAAAGGGAAGCTGCGCGTTGTATCTTTTTTCTGCATCTGCTTACAACCAATTAGTTGGCAGGAAAAAAAAACTGATGCAGGAAATTAAGTAATCTGTATAATGCAGCTTTTGTCCCCACAGTAACTTATTGTGATAGGTTTGGTGGTCTCATAGATTACTTTTTTTTTTGAGTTCTCTTGCTATTGTTCTTTCACATCTGAAAGTCAAAATAGCTCAGTGCAGTCTTCCCAGAATATTTGGCAAATGATAGCTTTTTAATTCTGGCAATATGATTTGTGTGTTGTTAATGGGAGGGAGGCAAAACACTTTCGGGACCTTCCTGCAAAGTAAAGTTATTTTTGCTTCTCCCGATTTTCTCTTTGTTGAACACTAAGAAGAACCTGGAGTAATGTAGGTTGAACAGGGGGTATTCATAAGGGAAAAGGTAAAGATTTTTTTCTGAAATGGTGAGTGGGAGTGTGCAGGCGAACACAGGATGGGATTTGAGAAGGAAAAAAATATATAACCTCAGTAGGTTTATGTGGAGCTGTTGATGCAAAATTTCCTGCGAATCCAGGTTAATTCACTCTCAAAATGCCTTAAGCAGCTTCAAGATGATGTCAAAAAAGCAAGCATCCCAATTGCCCCGAACTGAACTTTAAAAGCATGATTTGATGATGCTGCACTTTGTAATCTTTTTTCAACTCCTTTTGATCTTATATCTAGTGCTCAAGTGCAAGCTTCATAAAAATAAAAATTAAAGACCTAAATTAAGCATACTGAAAATGGAACTTTGACATTTTTTTCTGATTTCTAGCTACCCAGCTCAGCCTGGTTTGAAAACTGCCTTTCTTTCTCATTTGAAGCATTCTCCTTACGCTTCCTTTTGAATATTATCTGACTATTATCTGTCGCTTTCCCAGCTTTGGTTCTTGGCTGATTCTTCAATAGCTTGGTTTTTGCGTGATCACACAAACTCTGTGAATGGCTGAGGCTGACATTAAGCTTGACAGGTGTATGATAAGTTCTACAGATGTATACAAGCATGTACAAATACCAGATTTGAAAGACAACCGTAATTGCTTCTGAACTAGAAGTGATGAAAGCTACTAGTACTGCTTTCCTTTCCCACCACTCTATAGGGCTGATCCCGTAAGAAACTCCTATTATTTCACAGGAAGCACTATCAGCTACTTCCATACTTAGCTCAATCAGGAAGTCTCTGGAAGACACAGATGGGCAGCTTTAGGGGGGAAAAAAAAAAATCCTGCAGGTGTCAGTGTCATGCCGTGTGATAAAATTTTTCTGTAATTTCTCTTCATGCTGCAATATGTTATACTTGCAAGCCATATTGAAAACACTGAGCGAATGCCTCTCCTATCCTAAAGATGAGGAACTCTCACAGTAATGTGGCGACTGCCTGGCTATTAATTGTGTCTTTGAGTCTTTGAAAAAGTGAAACATACAAGAACAGTTTTCTTCAGCTTGGAGTCATGATTAATGAACAAAGCAAGCTCATCTTGTTCATTGCTTGAAGCATTGTTTTGGGTAGAGGAAATGAAATAGAAAATACAGTGGAAATGTGGGACCACATAAATAAAGATGGTACAATAAAGATTATATCAGGGTAAAAGTGCACAAAAGGGCCAAATTAAGGAATAACTGTGGCAACTTCTAGCTTTCAGGACTACAATTTTGAAATTGGTCATTATTTTGATGGCCTTTTTATTTGTACTTTTAACTGGTTAACAAATTGAGATTTTTTTTTTCTGTAATGCTGTTTTTGCTTTTAGGAAGGAACCTCGGCAGTAGAGAACTTGAACGAAATGCAGTGCATGTGGTTTCAGACAGAATGTGCGCAAGCTTACAAAGCAATGAATAAATTTGGAGAAGCACTTAAGAAATGCCATGAAATTGAGAGAGTATGTATCTAGTCAAACTGGCTGGGTTGGAAAATACTAGCTTAAGTTTACTGTGCTAATATGTTTCCTTTCTGAACAGTAGGAGTATACTTCACATAGATTCTGGAGAGATTTTGTTTTTCATTGGGTGCTGGGAAGTTGATTAAATTACATTTTCTTCTAAAACTGACATCGCAAACTGTGTGTTAGGTTATATTAAGTATTTTAAATATCCAGGAAAGAACAAAAAACAGTCAAAAATAAGCTTAGTTTTGGTAGAGTTCATTTAAAAAAAAATATACAGGTATTTGGGTAGAAACCAAGAATATTTGTATTTTAAGTCCAAAAAATGGTGGCTGAGCTGACAAGCCCAGCCTTAAAGTAAATGAAAGGTGTCGCCTGTCTTTGAGGGACAGAGTAAATGTAATAAAATCATGTCCTCTCCTTTAAAAAATAATAAACAAAAACTAAGCTACAGGTTAAAAGAAGCTATTAGGAATATAGAGACTTCTTAAAGTAAAAAATGTATTCAAAAACAGGGGAATAAAACTTCCCTGCACGTTAAATGCAGATTTTTTTTCCAAAGGCAAAAAAAAGAAATTGTTTGGACAGCTTCCTTTAAAAAAAAAAAAGTTTTGTTTTTCAAGCACATAAGGGTCTAGAAACATAATACATTTGAGGGTGTAAAAGAAGTACTCAAAAAGGAGGACTTAGTAGGAAGCTACACCTCATTGCAAATGCAGACACTTAACGAGATTTCAGCAATGATGCTTATCAGCTGGCAGGACTAATTCATTCTCAGAACGAATCAGAAAAATGGTTCTCAAACAGTGGTCAGGCCCATATTTTATTTGCACAAATCCATTGCAGAAATTTGTGTAAAATCCTTTGAAATAATTTGTGTAAGAAACTGCTAGTATTGCAGTTTGCTGTGGGTACCAGAAGAGGTTTGTAGATGTGGAGCTGACTTCAAAATGTTTTTGATGGTTGTCCAAGGAATTAAGTCAGTGTTTGATGTATTTACTAGATTAATTGATGAAAGGTGTAGTAAAGATCAGAAGCAAGAGCTAAATCTGTTGTATTCAGAAAACATCAACAAAGCTTTCTAAGAAAAAAGTATTGCCTCTTTAATCTTTAGGAGGTGTTCTGGATTTCAGAAATGCTTTTGATGTCAGCTTTCATGTGAGGGAATCTGTGCTGTCTCAGAAAAAGAAGGAAGGTTGATTTCATTGATTTGATTAGCTGGTTCATGACTGGGAAAACAGAATAGGACCAAAAAAAAAAAAGCAGTTTTTACGAGAAAAGGAGTTTAACATGGAGATTCTTAGGGTCTCCCTCGTTTGATCTATTGATAAATGATCACAGAAAGGGAGTTAATAGTTCAAGGACTTGTGATGTAAAGCGATTAAAAACTGGCTGCAGAAAGCTACAGAGAAGCATCTCACAATACTGAATGATAAAACGGCCCATGAAAACTTTATGTTCAACAGAGTAGCTGGGGGAGGAGGGACAAGAAGACTATTTTGCATGGATGTAAGCAGTAATAGATCTTAAGTGAATTATTGCTGCTTTGGAAAGAAATCCTGGAACTGTTATAGACAGTGTTGCAAAAACTACTGTGCTGGTGTAGAGCAGCAGTTGAAAGGACTAACACTAATGGGAATTAAGTGACTATAGAAGTACTTTTCCTTCCATTATGTAAATCTATAGCACTGCTTACATTTGAATATTCCATTTGGTCATTCTTAACTCCTTAAAAATGTGCCAGTAAAACATAAGCTATGGAATAACTTCTGCATGAGGAGAGTGCAATTAGCTTGTCACACTGCTTGATCTTTAGTTTGACTAGCAACAACTGAGTTAGGATGAAGTTGTATGAAATCACAAATGTATGGAGAAGTTGAAGAGTGGAATGACTTTTCACTCTTTCTCAAACAAAAGTAAGGGGACACTGAGTGGCAGTGAGGAAGCAGGTCCTCAACAAAAAGAAGTACTTTGTCATATCACATGTGATTTAAGTGTGGAATTCGTTGCTAGGGTACTTAATGGAAGGCAAAAGTATAAGCTGACAAAAAATAGCTGAGTTCATAGAAGAAAATTCAAGTGCCATTTAAGTACAGCAAAGGGGGAACCTTTGAACTGCAAATGGTCAGAGGGTAGCTACAGTTAAGAGGTTGTGGACTGGATGAGTTTTGATTCTGACCTAAGGTGCCATCTGGTCTTTTCACCATTATTTTTGTTTGTTTTATTAACTCATGTTTCAAAAAGGGTCAACAGCCGTCAAACAGCATTCTTCTACTAAATTATTCCTTTTGGAGGGGGGTAATATGCAAAGTCAAGGTTAGTATCTTGCTGTTAATACTTGCTAAATAATGTTATATGTTGTGTTAGCATTTTGTAGAAATCACAGATGACCAGTTTGACTTCCACACTTACTGTATGAGGAAGATTACTCTTAGGTCTTACGTGGACTTGCTAAAACTAGAAGATGTACTTCGACAACATCCGTTCTACTTCAAAGCAGCACGAATTGCCATAGAGATATATTTGAAACTTCATGATAATCCCTTAACAGATGAAAATAAAGAACATGAGACTGATACAGGTATTGAACCCTAAGGATTTATTAAATATGTAGTTTCACTAGTTAGTGGATGTACTATAAGAATACTGGGCATTCATAGTTGTCATTTGGAAGTTTCTTATAATAACCAAATACAAGGTTTTTATCACAACTCAAATAGTAACTTGGAGTGGAAGCAAAAGTAGATGTTCTACTGAAAGCTAAACTAAAACAAGTTTTTATGTAGGTATGAAAAATAATGCTTTTTTTTGTAGTGACAATTAAAATTCATAAGTAAAAACATATTTGTGTTATGGAATAGCTGAAAAAACATTGAATTCTCGTAGTTGCTCATCCATGAAGTAACAGATAGAAGAAAGTGTGCTTGGAGTGGCTCTTGCTGGAAAAAAAAAACATCAGTATGCAAAAATATGACTAGCTAGCACCCTACATTTTAATCATCTCTTGCTATTAATGTAAAAAGTGTTTAAATCCTTAATTTTCTTTTTTTTTGCTCATCTTCTGATTGGAGAGCAACTTAAGTGATTATGGCTTGGGGCACCTCAAATAGTATGAATCGAGGCTGTTGAATACTTAAAGAAGGATTTGTCAAGTTTTAAGATTTCCCATCTCAGTTCATTTGTGTGGCTTCAGGTTCATATTAAGACGAGTAGAAGTGTAATAGAATTTGTTGTAGCTGCTTTCATATGCTTTTTCATTTAATTCTCTGTGCTTTAATTGGAGCAAGGAGAGGATCTGAGTATGAATCAAATTTAATGTATCTGTAGGGCGTTAAAAGCAAAACTGGAACTATCTACACTGAAATGTGACTGTTTCACACTTTTGTTAGGTCATTTAATATGTCAAATGTAACATTTCTGTTGTGTAATGCCTAAGGAAGAAATCAATGTGTATTGGTGTGTACTTTTACTCCTGACACTGTGAAGTCATGCGGTGAATACTTTGCCCTGCCCTCAGTTTGCTATACTGTTGTTCTAATTCCTATTTTCCTGATTTCACATAGGAATTAATTACAAAGTAGTAGTGTAAACAATAAAATAATGTCTCTGGTAAACAAACTTTCACAAATGTAGTGGCAGCATTACTAGTTAGTAGACATGGTTTGAAAGAAACGTTGATGGTATCTGGCAGCAGATTAACATTATACATCAACATTGCCTGTCTTTGCCCTTTGTGTGTGTACAGCAAATATGTCTGACAAGGAGCTAAAGAAGCTACGAAATAAGCAGAGAAGAGCACAGAAGAAAGCACAGCTGGAGGAGGAGAAGAAGAATGCTGAGAAAGAGAAGCAGCAGAGGAATCAGAAAAAGAAGAAAGATGATGATGATGAAGAAATTGGAGGACCGAAAGAAGAACTTATCCCTGAGAAATTGGCAAAGGTACTTTCTAATGTTAATATGAAGCGGTTGTAGAAATTTGTAGAAAAGCTGCTGTGAGGATGCAGACAATTTGGAAGCCATTCAGATTACATATTTATTTTATGTATGTCTGCTTTTCACAGGCAGCATTAAAAAAAATTCTAGGGATTGTTGGGTATACTTTCAAAAGTGTAATGAAATCACTGCTTTTGTGCCTAGTTTTGAAAGGCAGCAATTGAAGTCATATACACTTGCTACAGGCGAAATTACCTTCATGTGTGGATTGCACCAACTTGCTGACTATACTAGCTAGCAGATGGAGTTATTTCTATTCTGCATGTCAGGTGATTACCATTGCCTTCTTTATGGCCCATATTAATTTTTTATTTATTAAGCATAGGCATCCTGTGGAAGAGGAGACTTTGAGATACTGAATGGTTTAGCAGCACTTATTTGCATTTGTATAAAATGTGGAAGGCAAAAAAGGATAAAGAAGCTATTCAGAAACAGCACTAGACTAGACTGAGGTGGATTTTGAAATCTGGCTTAAGAGTTGTAGAGATAGGTAAAGGGGAGGTGACCCAGAAGATTGTTGTGATGGAAGTTGTACCTGGAAGAAGTGGGAGAAAGTTGAAAAAATGTGAGGAAAGATATTGAAAAACCAACTGGAAATAATAATTTCTATTAATGGTAATATAGTATTCAAGTATTGATGGATACAATATGATTTCTTCATATTGGACATATAACAAATATTACTGGTTCTTGGGGGGTGATATTTGGAAGGTGAGAGTGGCTTTATAGCCAAGAAGGAAGTGACTTTAAAAGCTTGACTATTTGCTTAAGAATGTTATCAGCATTTCTATTGTTTAGGTCATTGGTTGCAAGGAGAAGCACTGTAATTGTGGTGCTAATTAAGATCAAAATAGAGTGGAATGTATTGAAATGGAGCTCTGGAGTAGAAGGATGTTATGGGATATCCCAGGAACAACACCTAGGCTGTCCTATATAGATTATAGGGAGTAGTTGCAGCTGTATAATACAGGCCTCTGGCAGATCTTCCCTAATTATATTCCAAATTTAATATTGGAATCATGATTTGGAGAGCTTCAAATACAGTTGGTTCTCAGGGCTGGAAGACCATTTTTGACATAGTTGGTCACTTGCAAACTGTTTTCCTGAAACAGTTGAACCTCAGCTTCCTTGGTGAATGAAAGATAGCTTTGGCATTGAAGTCATAGCTTTGAAATCTGATTTATTTTATGTTTCAAACAGTTTGAAATGCAGATTTGTGACTGGTTCATGTGAATTCTTAACAGCGTGTATAAGCCATGCAATTTTTTAATGAAAACTGATGGAGTATGTTATTAGCAGGATCTCTCTGTAAGGTGTTCATCATTGTCTTCAATAGTTACTTGTGCAGTGCAATGAAGTGTATTGCTTCAACATTACTAAAGCACTGTGGACAGGCAACAATTAAATGATGTGTCCAATTCTTAGAGAGTAACTCGTGTTCGCAGGGCATTTCTTGTTCTAGTTATCTTCAACCTCTTAATGCAAGAGTTCTGTCTAAAGAATCCAGGTACAGAATTCATTTGCATTAAAGCCACCCGTTTACTGCATTACGCTAGTGAAGACCCCCTGACCATCATCAGTATCTAGTTACTTCTCACTTGCCATTAGTATCTTAACTGGGAATGTTGCCATGGCCTGCAGCTGTCAGGAGCCCGCCTGCAGCTCACTTTAACAGACTGTCAGGAGCATAAAGCAGTTATTTATCAACATTTTGGGCCTATGTGTGTAGAATACCATAGAGAATCATACTGTATGTTACAATGCCGGTTCAGCTGCAATGGTTACTGCTAATGTGTGATAGAAGGCAAAGATGTATCTTTGTAGGAAAATGTCATTTGTAACCACCGCAAACCAATTAGAATTGACAGTCTGTGTTTAGATACTAATATTGAGTGAAAGATGCAAAATTTGAAATTTAACAGGTTCTTGTTAAATTATTACATAATTACCTTATGAGAGTAACTCTGTGACTCAACCAAAAATTCCCAATTCTGTTGTTGGAGAGTTAGTTCTTAGTTTTAAGCTTTGTAACTTAGTTGTGTGTCCTCCCCGGAATCTATAGGTTGAAGCACCTTTGGAAGAAGCCATTAAATTTTTAACACCTTTGAAGAATTTAGTGAAGAATAAAATAGAGACGCATCTCTTTGCCTTCGAGATTTATTTTAGAAAAGGTAGGTGAGAAAGCTAATGAAATAAAGCAATTGTGGTTCTTCAAGTTTTATATTAGAATTTGGGCAAGCAGTGAGATGTGAGTCATCAGGCTGTATAGAGACGCATTATTTCGCTGGACCGATGCCACAGCCGTAAGTGTTCTGTAACGAATCAGAAGTTTGAGCACTTGGTGATTATCTATTTTCTTTGCTGTGTGTAAGCCATAAGACTGTAGAACGAATTATCCCAACTTGCACTTGCCCTCGTTATTTGTTTGTATCAATAGTTTGCAGAACTAACTGCTGTAAGTGGCGGTGTGTGGTTGCTAATGAGTTTTTTTGAAGTACTTGTTTTTTGAATTTTTTGGGGATCAGTTAAATATCATGGTTTAAGAACTACGTATGTTCAAATTTACTTACCAGTTTAACAGGTTTAATTCACTGGTTAAATAAGCATGCGGTAGAAAAAATGATGTAGTACTCACGTTTATTTTGGTCTGATTATTCTAATTTCAAGCACAAAATATTCCTGCAACATACTGCCCTGAGTTTCAGCTACAGTTCTTGACTATTTGCCAACGCTTTCTTTTCCAGAGAAGTTCCTTTTGATGCTTCAGTCTGTGAAAAGAGCCTTTGCTATTGATTCCAGTCATCCGTGGCTTCATGAGTGTATGATTCATCTCTTCAGCAGTGGTAGGGATCTGTTTGATGTATGGCTTGATCTGTATATGTTTCCAGATGATGCCTAACTACACAAAAACTTGGATTTTTAGTATACGTACTGTTAGCACAATTAATTCCAAATACATGACAATTTAGAAAGCTTTTTAAACAGCTGACTTAGGCTGAATATGCTTAATATGACTGGAGCTGGATTTAGTAATTATTTCAACAAGTATTAGTAAGTTTGTGTTTTTAAAGCTATGAGCAGTATGGTGACCTCCTCAAAGAGTTGAGTCAGTGCAGAAAATGGAAGCTGCTGAGTAAGGAGTGTGGCTTCTCTGCTCACAGCCTGTAAGTGTGTGAGGAGAAAGCTTAGAACCATGTCCTCTCTTGCTAGAATGTTTTTCTCCCTTCCAATGCCCCAGAGGTCACCCTTCCTCTTGATGACTAAAGATTAGATATATTTAAGAACAGACTTTTATGATCTCAATCTTCGAGATAGGCTTTAATAGACTTTAATCAGCAAGGTGGAAAATGTATTGGAGTAAAACAGCCTTGTTTTTTTTCTAAGCATCAGAAAACTGTCACAGTTAGGCTTTCTCCAACCAGTCCCACTTATTTACATTTTTCTTATTTCATGTATCTTCCTTTGAGATTCATTTTCTTCAACTATACTAATAGCGTAAACATGACAAAAAATAATAGCGGAGAGTGGATTTTTCTGTGAGTACTTCTGGTAACTTTTTTTTCCAATTCAATAGTATCTGAAAGTAAGGATCTGCCTGATGCGGTTAGAACAGTGTTAAACCAAGAAATGAATCGGCTTTTTGGAGCAACTAATCCAAAGAACTTCAATGAAGCTTTCCTTAAAAAGAACTATGACTCACTACCACATAGGTTATCAGGTATGTTGCCTTTATCTTTTTTCTGCACAGCTTCTGTATTTTCTCTGCTGATATAGCAGTGGCCTCTCAATATCTGCACCAGTGATGTAAAAATGGCTCGTTCTGTCAGGAATGCTTTTCCTCTCCCAGTTTGAGTTTCTGTGACAACATAAGGTTGTCTTTTGAGTTTCTCTCATTTCTTCCATATGCTGCTAAATTACAAGTTTTTGGACATCTCTGCCATGTTTTCATTTCTGATGTGTGCTAAATGCATCATAAAATTGTAACTGTATTTAATGCATCTGTGGAATAGATAGTCTAGTATGTGAAGTATTATTCAGACTTGCAGAGCTTTCTAATAAATGTATTTGAAGAGATTGACTGCCAAGTGAAAGGTGCTGAGTGCTCAGCAAGACAGCTAACACTCAGAGCTCTTGGTATGCCTAACGCAGGGAGCTCAGTGCTGGTTACTCAACAGTTACCAGAGGCTATCTGTCAGTAGCAATTGCATTATAGTATTACAGTACCACGTGGGAAACGGGATGTAAACTACACTGGGGGGCAGCGTTACTGTTGTGTCTCAGTCACCCTAGAACTGGCCACAAAAAAGCAGTGAGTTTATTCTTTTCATCTTTTCTGACATCGTGTCCCTTTGGCTACACCTTTGCTGTGGGACTCAGAGCTGTGTCCTGTTCCCCTATTGTAACGAGCTCTGTGTGCCCATCTCTTCTGTGTCCCAGTTTCTGTGTGAAGGAAGCATGAGCACTGGTGCTAAAGGTGACTGTGGTCTGTTGCAGCAGGTCTGATTTGTTACCTTCACTGCCCGTGATTCCAGAGGATGCTGCAGAATGCTCCTATCCTGCAATATAGAAGTGACCTAGTCGTTTCAATGCTTTGTCTAGCACTTAATAGTAGATTTAAAGCTACTTGCCTAACTGCTCAGGTATCAAACTTTAATGCTCTGAGTGGTTCCATTTTGAACTACAGCTTTAGAGTTCAGTATTGCCTCTTAATCATACTGTCTCTATATTTGCTTATACTATGCTTTTGGTCTTCCATTGAGTGATGTTTATTTTTCCTATTGTAGCTGCCAAAATGATGTACTATTTAGATCCTTCAAGTCAGAAAAGAGCGGTGGAGCTGGCAATGACCCTCGATGAATCCCTCATTAACAGAAATCTTCAGGTAACAGTTATTTATCAATTGTAAACTACTACTACTTGTGTATCTATTGAAGGTTATAGGTAAGAGGAAGCTGAAATGGTTGTTGCACCTTATGGTAAGGAGGTTGAGTTGCCATGTAAGAGAAAATGCTCTCGGGTTCATCTGAACTGAAAAACTTTCTGTTCTTTTTGAACATTTAAAATGTAGTTTTGTCATAATATGAAAAGAGATAGCAGCAGAAATCATGTTACTGCCTCAAGTAATGGAAAAGCTTATTAAACACTAGAACATTCACACAGTAAAAGATGCTAACACTCCCTAGTAAGGAAAGGTTAGTCTGTCAGAGCTTTAGCTGTTATACAAGTGACTGTTCACAGGGAAAAGACTGTGACATGGGAGTGGCTCAGACTGAAGATTTTCCAATCATTCTCCCAGAAAGCTGTGCAAGTTTTGGTTTTATTAAAAGGTGTGTATGCATGTTTTGACCTTAATATGTAGATAAATAAAAAGCTCATTAAACTTTGAAGCTCTGCTCTATTCTGGCAGTCATGGAATTACCCCCCATAAGCCACCACCACTCCCCTTCCTATCATTTCCCCATCTTCCACCTTCTTCTGTGGAGGCTACCAGTCCTGGCTTACAATTCAAAGTATTCAAGAGAGGGTAGGTTTTTTTTAGTATCTTCATACATTCCTTATAAAGAAATAGTAAAGATGTTTTTTCTTCATATTATAGTACGCTGGCAGAACCTTAGCTGGTAAAGCAAGCAAAGAAGAAATAAAATGTTTCCTTTTTCTATACTTTTAAAGTATTTCTGTATCCCTGTCAAACCATTTCCTTTGGCATAAGGAAGTGCCAAAGCACATAATTAATTGAGACTCCTTCACAGGCATTGCAACCTGTAGTACACTACATTTCTCTCAGTTCTCCTGCTCTTTTCTTTCTTTATTTTGCTCTTTACTTCTGGGGACTTGGATTTTTTAGATCTAGTGCACATGAAGTTGGTGAACTTTATGGTAAAATTATTCTTTTGTAAGCAAAAATAAGCCTTTTCCAAAACAAAAAAAAAAAGGGGAATATGCTGTGTTCAGTAGAACTTTAATGGGGAAGTATTTTAATAGATTATTTTGACAAAAGAGAGGATAGGGTTGAGAAACAACAATGTCATGACTTCTAAGCTTGCTTAGGATATAGAGGCTTCAGGTCCTTTCTCTAGCTGATCTGGGAATGGGACACAAACTCAGATATTATACATGTTAAATACATATTTAGCACCCTGTAAACTTTGTTTTTTGTTGTTGTTGCTATTGTCTGAACAGTCTTAAACTATTTAAGATAGAATATAAATAGATTTAGGAAAGAAAAATAAATTGCCTTCAACAGCATTCTTGCATGGTAGCTGCCTTTTTTTTCCTGAGAATTGGACTGGGGAAAGATTAAAATGTAATCAAAAATAGTTTGTGGTTTTGGAGATGTTATCTTGTTCAATAGGACTGTAAGAACCATCTACTGACACAGCAGTGTGTAAAATCACATATGCAGCATTATGATAAAATGGAAGAAGTTCGATTTAAGCTTTCTTGATGCTAATGTAAAGGATGAGTTTGATTTCTACCAAACTTCTAAATGGAAAATTGGAAGTGCCCTAAAAATATGGGAATCTGAAGGAGTCTGGGCATTTGTTGAAAGGCATTCACAAGGAAAGAAATTACATTTCATTTTTAGTAGAGACCAACCGTCTCAGGGCACGTTGCAAGCATATATCTGGATATATTTGACCTTCCATAGACACCAGTGTCACACAGAGCTCATGTGCAAGGGGAAAAAAGGGCTTGCTGAAGAGAACTTCAGAAACCCGTAGCAGGAGGACAAGTAGTTAACCTCAATACATACAACAAATAACAGCTGTAGTAAATTCCAGAGGATTGGAAAAAAAAAAAAAGGCAGATATACTAGCATGTGTGAGATAAAAGGATGTTAAATGCTGATGAGCTTTAGTGAAGCTCAATAACTAGCTCAGTTTCTCATGTTTGGAATGCAAATTGAAAAACAAAAAAAAAAACAGGAAGTCTTTTTCCTCTTCTAAATCACAAAATGGATATGAAACTGCAGATATTTGTGAAGGATGTGAAAATAACCAAATTGGCTCAATTCGGTAATTAGTCACATACCACTAAGTCATGCTCCCTTAAATGTAAAAAAAAAAAAAAAAAAAAAAAAAAATTGTGGTATATAATTCCACAATAGCGATTCTTCTGATTTCTGTCTGAAAGCACATTCACAAAAATCAGTTTTAGGAAATTACAGTATGTATTCTGAATTCATTGTTTTTATTTGTGAAGATTAAAATTGGCATGCAAGTTACACATTGCTTAAATGCTCAATGTGTCCCAAGATCTGGGGGGAATCAAATCTAAAACACCCATTTAATGGCAGGTGAGCCTGGTTCTTGGTTGCCAACCAGTGAGAATCTTATTTTTTTAAAGGAACATCAGGAGTAGGTGACATGAGTATTTTCATCTTCAGTCGAGATTTCCAGCTGCATTTTAAATCTGCTTAAACTGCATTATTTTGAATCAAACTACACTGGTCTTTCATGAAAAATGTCATTTGGTACTGATAGAAACCTGAAAACAGTACTTGGAATTTGTGTTTTCTCTGTAGTATTATATAGCTTGTTTGTGAGTGTTCAGATGAACGTTTAAGAAACCATAACGCTTCTTTATTTTTCTCTTTAATTAGACGTGTATGGAGGTATTAGAAGCTTTATGTGACGGTAGCCTTGGAGACTGTAAAGAAGCATCTGAAACTTACAGAGCAAATTGTCATAAGCTTTTCCCTTATGCTTTGGCTTTCATGCCCCCTGGATATGAAGAGGATATGAAGATCACAGTTAATGGAGATAGTTCTGCAGAACCTGAAGAACTGGCCAATGAAATATGAACAACTTTATTGGAAAAAAATGACATTGGACCATATCTGGTGTATAATATTTTTGTCACGCACCTGCTGAATTGTTCTAACTTACACAGAGAATGGAAGGAAAAAAAAATGTTGCCTTCAAATAGTTTTACTTTTTTTTATCCTGCTGACAAAGTATATATATAAAATATCTAACATATTACTGGATATAGGTTGTTCGGTTTCTTAAAAATTAAAAGCTGCTAAAATTGAAGAAAAAAACCCTTATCCTTACCTACCTACCCATGTTTTTAAACTAATTTATATGAAATCTGGAGGTGTGTAGCCCTCAGAGCAGGTGTGTGGCAGAAATATTACTTTAAATTTGTCTTGTGAGATTACTGTTATCTCAGACAGCAAAAATGCTGTTTTAGCACTGGATTCTTTCACTGAGCACAAAGAGTTGTTGGGGCTTTAGCATCTGACTGATTTTGATACGGGGATGATTCTGTCCATAGGAAGTATGCAATGTGAATCAGAATATACAGAGAAACCCGCAACATACGCGTTATGTTGTGGATGCTGGGACATACCAATACCAAGCAGAATTAAAAAACATAGTGTGTTCAATAAGCTTGTTGTGTCTCTGAAAATCACTGTACACGATCAGTTTGGTGTTCTTGCACCACAGTTTTTAACTGAAGGAACCAGTTGAAATTATATCGCTCTGAATTAAACTTGGGGGGTGGGTCGGGGAGAACCAACTTTGCTGTTTTTGAGATGAACCTATCCGCGTAGGTTGGCCAAACTTTTTAAAACTGTAATGCAAGAACCAAATAAAATTATGCACTGTGATGTGGCACCAACTAATTAGAAAGATAGCATGCATTTTTCACACAGAGTGAAAACAAAATGAGAACATACTATGGCTTGAAGTTGCAAAGAGGAGAACTCCTGACTACCATTTTGACTGATCAAGAGACTAATAGTTTAAAACCTCAGCAGGCCTTGTTCACGTTATGCAGAAAAAAAAAAAGTGCTGCAGTTTAGATACCTCTGGAACTTTTCCACAGTGTCACAGGTTTGTAATACTTGAAGCCCTACATTTCTAAGAATATATTTCTTGCTCAGTTGTTTCAGGCAAGCCCAAGACTTTGTAACTTTTAAGGGGCCCAAGATTTTTTTTCAATAACAGACCAGCTTCTTATTCCTGCAGTTACAGATGTAATTTCCTTTGTCAAACATAAGGTACCAAATATAATGCAATAAAATGTTTTGAAAAACAATTGTGTGAATATTTAAACCAATCTCTGTTGTACTTTGAAAATGAATGGGTTCACTAGAGTGCAGCTCAGGGTTGGCTTACTGTGCTGTCCAGTTATGCTAATAATGTCACTGCTGATGGGTGGATGTTGAGTATAAAGTGCAAATGCATTATATGTGAATACTGAATGTCTGGGAAGTCCTATAACACAGAATGCTTTACTACTTGGCTTTTAAGTTCCACCAATGTTATGTTGAATTTTATTTTCCAAGTCAAGCTATGTTCTACAAGTCTACTGTGTTAATAATACAGCTGTGTGCTCAAATGTTTTTTTTATAGGCTCATCATAAAACAGAGCAGAAAATAAACTACAGCTTATAAAGTGAGTGCCTTCTTTGCTGCAGGAGTTCAGTTTAGGGTATCTGTCATGTGGATACACAGCCTTCCTCTTCCACATCATGGATGTCGGTGATTGACGCGTGCAGTTCAGAAATCTAGGAGGATTTGTTGAGGTTTGTAGTTTTCTGTCAGAAGAGCAGTTTTTTTGTTTCTTGTGTATTCAGCGACACTTTCTTTTCATGGTTAGGTTATCCTTGCGTATGTTTGTAGCATAGTACATGTTGGAAGTGTAAGTTGTATTGCTATATTTGTATATTTAATCCGCTGGGCTTTAAGGGACTAGAATACCTATAGAGCCTTTAACTGACTCTGGTATTTAATGTCTAGATCTCAGTCTTTTCTGCAGCCTGGGATACTTGGACTGCATGTCTTCTGCAACTACTGAAGATGGCTCAATCTTGCATACACAAGCTATGAGCTTTTGGCCTTGCCTCTTTGAGTATTGCTGCCGTTTCCTTGGCTTCTGATGCTTAGCTAGAGGCAGATGAATGCTCACTTTTTTAAACAGATTGCGAATTGCGTCAAGCAAAATTTGTTTTTCAAATCCTGTTTTTTGGGTGCTGCCTATAAATGGGATTATTTCCTTTACTTTTTTACTGCCTGTTTCTGTGTTGAAATCGATTAAATAAAAGCAAGAAGTTATCCTTCATTATGCAAGTGGGAAAGGCTGTTTCTATGGGCCTTCCAGAAACTTCCATGTGTGCATCTGTTGCAGTTCCCCCGAAGACGCTTCTTTGTAACCTCGCTGAAAGGCATCCACGGTCCTTCAGAAGTGATGCTTTCAGATTAAAGAGGTTCCACATCCCTTTCCAGAAGACTGCCGTCCCAGGCGATGAAACTAAGCGAAGAGTTTATCTGGACAAGAAGGTTCTTTAGTTGGTGTAGGAATTGTTATTCATCTTCACACATCTCATGTTAGGTGCAGGGTTGACTCCTGTGGAAGAGTTTGTAAGAGGTTGAAATGAAGTTATAATCCAAAGCAAGGAGTAGTCTGTGCAGTAGTAGTACAGAGGACCCTGCTACAGTGAGAACTTCCCGTTGCATACTGAGATCCAAAATTACAGTCACTGGTGTTCAGCTGCCAAAGCAGGTGAGCAGGGATCACAGCTGTGGTCAGAGTGACTGAGATCAGCAGCTTTTTAGTGACAGGCTTTGTTTAGTGACAGGCTTTGGTTTGGTTCTTCAGTTTCTACTGGAGAAAGGTGTTTTCACCGTGAGTGGAGCCATGGGTGATGACATGCCATGGATATCTTCAGGAGGGTCGGGAGGAGGTGTTCACACAAATTTTCCCTAGACGAAGACTGTAGATCCCGCTAATGTATAAGCAGTGTCAGAGAAGTGGGCTTGAATCACAAGTAGTTGAAAGTGGTGGCTTGCCCCAAGATGATGGGGGCGAGGGGTGTCTCCTTTTTCACTTGGAGACCAGAACATTCAGGCATAAGGTATGTGTGTACAAACCAGTAAATATTCTCAAGATGATCTATTCAATAGCTCATCTTATACTTCGCATCTTAAATGCCTTAAAAGCCTTCATATTCTTCTAAAGTTACGTTTTTCGGCAGAGGTCTTAATACTTCCATGATAGTAGGGGAGGACTCATTTCCTGGTGCATGGCATCTCGAGTACAGAAAGAAATCTGTCGCTTGGTTTTTTTCCTAGTGTGGGGAGAAAATTCCAAGCTTTTCCAGGGAGCTCTTTAGGGCTAGATGAGGTACGTATTATTAGCCTAATAAATCTTCTGTTAGTGTTTCCTGTGGCTTGTTTTTACAGGTCTGGAGGTTCTCAACTGAACAGTAGATCCTGGAAGTTGGTGTGACACCTTTATTCTTCAGCCAGACAGAATTGTATTTGTCTTTTTAGAAAGAAAGTACCAGTGAGAGTAGGGTGAGGTCAGGCCTGAGAAACCAGAGGTGCAAATACAATTTCAGTATCATGTAAGCAAGTTCAAATGGGGAAAAAAAAAAAAGATCTTAGTCTTACATGATGCCTTTGAGGGTTTGAGCAATGGTGCCATTGTTCCTGTAGTGCTAGCTTCCCATACACCACAATTGTGGCTTGGGCATGTGCCACTAATGCGAAAATGTTTGATATTATGATAATCCAGCTCAATGTACCTGAGAAAAATGATTTTATTTTTCCCTTTTCATGATCGCTTTAAATGTTTTTGTAATTGTTCTCTACTGAGTAGCTAGCTAGCCTTGAAATCTTTCCCCCTATCTATCTAAAGGAAGTTTGCTCTAAAAGTGCGGTTTGTACCTGACTGATCATGTTAAACAGCTCAAACTGCGTGGAAGTAAGAGTTGTGCTTGTCTGGTAACAGACTGCATCCTGACCTCCTGCTTTGTGGTTCTGTGGAGGAAAAAGATGCAAATCTAGTGTGGTTAGACAGCGGTAGCAGTAAGGAATCAAGCAGTCTGTAAGCGTGTTAATGAAAGCTATTCCAGATGGAAGGAAATGGTTGCCGAGCTTGGGAAGGACTCGCTTCTAGGAGTGTTCCAGTGATGAACTGTTCTCTGGTGTTTTAAGGAGCAAAGGGCATATACCTTTACAAAACATGGTCGCGTCATTGTGATGACATTTCCTGGGAATTTAGGCATTAAAACCAGCTTGTCTCAGGCAGAGACTCTTCTTTGCAAGAGCATACAGACAGCATTGAGAACGGTGAGGAGAAACTGATTACAGTGGCTTGGCAAAAGGAGACTGAAGGGAGTTAGGAGGAGGTGGTATAATAGAAATTCTGTTTTAGATTAAGTATACAAGTATCTTTTTTGTTACTGGAAAGTACTGAAGCTGTAAATACTACAAATGCAGTCTCCCGTGTCAAAGAAGCTGTAAATGTGTATTACTGTAGAGTGGTACAAGCAAACAGTAGCATGTTCACAAGGATTCCAGCTTTGTATGTTGGTCTTCGAGTAAACGATGGCAGAAAACCCAGAGGGCAAGGGTTGTCCAGTTTACAAGGGGCCATATCAAAGGGTCTGTAAGAATATTTCAAGATAAGTATCACTAGAAAATCCAAAGCATCTTAGAATAGCTTCCCTAAGATGTTTGTTGTTTTAATTGAAAATGTTACATCTGCTAATTTTCCATAAAAAGGTAAAAATTCTACAAAATATTTCTGCCTGGCACTGCCCATTCAATATCTACCTCTACTAATTCTAGTCTAGTTCAGCTACTACTTAATTTTAGCCATTTAGCACATAACATATGAAGAAATGTCATTTACCTGGTTGGTGAACAAATGTATGATGATGGATACGTCTAGTTTTAAAATGTAATGCAATAAACTACAAACTTAGTGAAAGTCCTATTGTTGGTTCAGTGCGGCAGCATATTTATTGCTTCATTGCTGATCCGTTCAAAAATCTTAAATTATAAAGTCCACTGAGTTACTTGCAATTGTACTGGGATTCGCTTTCCCTTCCAGCCTTCCTAACTGGTTAACAATGTTGTACTGTGTTTTTACGCTCTTCTCTGGTGATAGCAAATATCAAAACTGGCAGGAAGTCAATCAATGAATAAAAATGCTGAGTTCTGTTTGTAAACGAGTACTAGTGTTTCCTTGTAGGGTTCGGTGTCCTGCTTAGATGCCTAACAGCCTCGTAATAAATCATCCCTTGAATGACAGCAGTCATGAATAGTTCTCTTAATTCCTAGCTGCCTGTGATGCTGGCAGCTCCATCACCCTGATGGGTCGCAAATTGGGGTGGGGGTCTCATAAAATGGAGGAAGGCCAGTAGGGGAAAGGACGTGGCTACCTTGGGAGTCATGCTGCGAAAGAACCAAGTTGGCAGGGAGGTTTCACCAAGTTTTTCCTACCCTATGAGCCGCTTATATGTACCCATGAAAAGGTGCTTTGCTCTTTCAGGCTACGAAGACCCAATATGGAGATTTGGGAAATGCTCTTGCTGTAGGATTGAATAAGAATGGGGTTTGAGAGGCAAGCGGACTGAAGAAGCATTTGCTATTTTCCTCAGATCTAGACTGAAGGGGCAGGGGGGAGCTCGGTAGCCTTCTCTTCCCCACCCATAAGCCCCCAAAGCTTTCCTGACCCGGCATTCTCCCATTTCTTGTGGTTTCAATCAGTCTGCAGACAAAATAATGTGATAAAGGTGACAAATGAGATGAAAAGTAACTAGTTAGCAGCTGACACAGCATTATATGAAGTTAACATTTAGATTGCTAAATTTAGATTGCTAAAATTACCTGGGGAAAATTGTAACTGCAGTGTATAGTGAATAACACTGTATACGATGAGGACAAAGGACTCCAACAACGTTCAGGTTCCGTATTTTTTAATCAGTTCCTGGGGTTTTTGTTTGGGCAGTTGGCTGTCTTGTTTGTGTTTTGTTTTGTCTTTGCGTTGTTTTGAGATATTGAAGTAATCACAGAAATATCTTCATGTTCACACCTTTGGAAGTGAAATGGGAGCTTGTTGCAGTAAAAGTTCCTTTGCATGGATAATACCCTACTTAAAAAACAACAACCAAATAAAAAAAAAAAAAACCAGCATCTCTTCTTTATAAATGTCCTCAGAAATTTAATTTTTCTTTTGTGAGAAGAGGGGCATTTGCTCTGGGCAGCTGCCTTCCTTGAACTTAATACCTTCAAACTTCATGCTCCCACTGATGGGAACAGCACCTTATGACCAGTCTGCAAGAGGACTTAAGGCACGGAAGATTTATGAGGAGAGAAGGTAGCATGGCAGTTCATACATTATTTCATCTACATAGAACTGTCAGGTCTGACTTTTCATCAGTACCTCTCTATTTCATCAAGTATAAAAGCTCTTTCTACCTCGCTGTTACGCTTCTGGAAACTGCCGTGAAGGTCACACATGCAGGAGCAGCAGACAAAACCTCTCTGCAGGCATTGCGGCCCTCACAGCACCCAAGAGGTGCGTGCTGCTCACAGATCTTGTCCCCTTCCTGCAACCATCAAACCTCACAGGTTCTGGCAGAGGTGAGTAAGCACTGCATTAATAAACAAAGAGAAAAAAAAAAAAGCATCTGGTTGACTCAGATTATGCGGTTGGCAAGACACTGTCAGTGTTCTGCTCTATTTTGTGTGTGTGTGTTTTAATAATGCGTACCAAAGTAATGCTCTCAGTGGGTTGCATGACTGCTGCGATGCCTGAGCTGCTGTGCAGCAGGGGAAGGGGGGTCCTGCTTGGCCTAGCACTTTCCTGTGCTGTAGATGGAGCAGTCTACGTTTGCTTTATTGTGCAGTACTCTTGTTTGTGCTTTTAAATTCCTCTTTTGTCCCCTGATGAGAATCCGTTCACAAGTCCTTTACCGAGTCCAATGGATACTCCTACTTTCACTTACATTTGTATTTGGCAAGACTGGGCTGCTGTATGTTAGGCAGAGCAGCATCACAGCCTGTGCTGCGAGCCACCTCGTGCATCTGAAACCCGGTTCGTGCACCAGTTTGAACACAAAGGGATTGACCCCCTACCCTATCCTCTCTTTCCTCAGTTTCCTGAAAGTCTGAACTAAAATACAGAAAGCAAATGAGGATAGAGGGAACACGATTTGCAGCTCCTGTCACGTTCTGCCTTTTATAAATTATTGACAGGTACACAAAGTGCGTGCGTGCTACGTGAATAATGTATGCTGACCTAAATTCACCCCCAGATAAAACCCTGAAAGAGAAGGGAAGGGGACAGTGGAGAAAACCCCTTGTGCTGCAGGCGTGTTAAAACTGAGGAAGCGAAGTGATCTGCATGCAGGGCTGAGATCTGCATCACACGTCTTGAGACACGGGCTGCTGCTGAATTTTGAGAAATGGCGAAAGACAGACTGACACCACTGGAATAAATAAAAGTGGGAACCCTGAACTGAGGGAAGCTTCAATAATTGGTAGCATAAGGAGCAACTTCACAAACCACTGGGAAAATAAAACTTTTGCCTCTTTTCTATGTGAACGATATCAGATGTGTGGGCTGTTTTTATTTTCTGCTTTTTCTTACGTACATTATAAGTCATTCTTTGCAGGACGATCTTAGTGTTTTCGATAGTGAAAAAGCATTGTGTTATTTGCTCTCTAACATCCTTTCACTGGTAGCCTTCTTAAAATGCAGACTGGTGCAGCTGACGCCTTGAGGAGGGATGCTCTGTCAGACGAAGTGTCCTTGGGGCAGTGAAGAAGCCCGTTAGTCCTCAGAGCCGCCTGGGGCCTCCAGCATCTGCTTGGGAACCAGCAGCCAGTGCTGGCAGCAAGGCTTTCGGTGTCCGGGGCAGAGGAAGGGGGTTGCTGTTTATAAAGGTCATGGTGACTTTATTGCAACCCTCCATCTTATTCCTGCTGAAAACAAAACCAATGTTGCTACCAGCATCAGCAGGATTTTACCAAAAGGGACAGAAGTGGGAACAGTTCCCAGTTTTGCTCACAGGTTGGATTTTTTTATTCAATGTTTTAATTAAAATGGGAGAAGGACTATGCCCTCAATAACAAACGTGAGACCAGGGAAAGAAGGAGAAAATCTTGTTCGTGTAGAAATAATTAACAAAACCATACTCTGATATTGTAGTATTTGAAGAAAAGAAAAAAAAAAACAGATGACAGAAAATAAAATGCACTGTATGTCCTCACATCAAACAGTTCTAGGGATCAAGGTCTCCCAGTTAGATCTTACACAGGCGGGCGAATGGCTGGCAGAGAACAGTGCAGCTGGGTTTATTTGCTGCCCAGCGCTGATTTATCGGAGGCCGTGTCACCCACAGGTAAATATAGCAGCTCCGTGACATTTGACGAACCTTCCCATGTGTGCTTCCTTGACACATGCAGAAAGCCCTGGGGCGCAGAGCAGGAAGAGAGAAAGCGTGGGCATGGTTTTTGGCTTACAGCACATCTGTTGGATCAAAACGCCTCAGAGCAGCTTTGCTGCCCCTCGGGTGGGGACGGGCCCAGCACCACCTCCTCGGTGCTCCAGGGCAGGGCCTTTGGAGGCAGCATTTGTGCAGGTCTGGTGTCTGCTGCGAGCCCCTGTTCCTGTGACAACCTCCTGACGTGGGGGTGTTCCTCAGCCACCTGAACGGCCCGACGGCGAGCTATTTTAGTCACAGTGGCGTCACGTTTCCGTAGGGACCCCCACCGCCAAGCACTGAAGGCCCAACCCCACAGCCGCTCCAGTTCATACAAAAAGGGGCATCGAGTGATTTGTGTCTGTAAAACTATTGCTCGTGGAGCTGCAGGTGCTGCCTGTAGCACACAGGGTACAGATTTTCTCTGGCCATGTTTGGCAGGTTCTCGTGGCAGGGGATGTAAGGTTTATTTCAGTAATGACTACAACGTGGCCGGTGGATGAGGCCTGTCACCACCCAACCTAAGGCATACGCTAAGCTGAACACTGTCACTGATCTCTCATCAGCCATGCAAAACAAAATAAAAATAAAACCCAAGCACAAGCCAGACATGGAAAAACTTCAATTTCTCTTAATTTCATTAAGGATTTTAGGTTTATAGTTTTGACAAGAACAAGAGCACAGCAGCGAATGAGGAAGTCACATTCCAGTCACTGGCGGTAAAAGAAACTGTCAAAACTTCATCTCAGTGCAAAGACAGATGAAACGCTTGGCTTTGTGCTTTAAACAGGGTGTGTCAATACTTTGTTTTTCAGCTTGTTCTAGGAACCTGGCATACAGGGTTCTTAAATGCAGCTTTCTAAAGAGCTGCCCCGTGTTGCTACTACACCCCTGGCACCGGTGTTTCATCGCCAAGGAACATGTTAATGGAAGGTCCAACTCTTGGAGACTTGCAGAGTCAAGCCTTGCAACAGCAGAGCTTTTCCTTTCAAAACCACACAATTTCAAGACATGGAGGACTGGAGGCTCAGCACTGAAGGACTAAGCTCCCAGAGGAGTTCAGAAGTCAGAGGTGCAGTATCTCTGCAGAAACATTAAAAAATGCTTAAATGGATTGCCATGAAACTACCAGCATCAGAAGGACGCCCACCGAAAGTTTCTGGCCCCTTCAGAACATCATAAGCAGGAGATAGTCCAAGACTTACACTTCTTTTCTAATTTGTTCCGTAACTTAAAACCTGGTAGACATCATTTTAGATGTTGAACAGAGTTTACATTTTCATGTGACTGACAAGTCTTCTGTTTTCAAGGGAAGACAGAAATAACTATTCTTGAAATGCTGAGTGAGTCCAGAGATTCGCAACTATTTTCAGAATCCCTCTTCTTTAGGCTTCTCTACATCTGCTAAATAAAAATAGCTGTGAACTTCGGCTCTTGTACATTCATTCACTAAGCACAGCTGAATAGCGTATTAAAAGGACTTGTCTTTTCGAAAGAAGAAAAACAAAAGTTTTTTCAAATGCTTATACAGCAAGAAACATTTTTAATGTATTCTGTTACTATAATTAAATTCAACTACTTTGCTAGTCTCCAAATTTACAGAAAGCAGCATCCAGAAATAGCCAGTGCTGGATGAAATGTAATGATCTAATCAACATTTTTATCACCACATATAGAGCAGAAGTGATGAAATTTCCAGTACTACACTGAAACAGCTCGTACAAAAGTGACTTGAGCCCAAGAGATTCTCCTGAGATGTTACTGTACGGGAGTTACTGCATTAACCATCGTTTTTTAACTCATCACTAGTTAAGAAGATCTGCTCTTGTAGCCCGTTATTTCACTGCTGAGGACCTCCAAGGAACCATATGTTCCTTCTTCCCCTTATATAGAATTTGCCAGGAAATGCTGCATCTCTGAGTTTCTTTGGCCATATCCCTGTATTTGCCAGACTTCAGGGCATTTTCATTTGTGGGGATTTCCAGGACCAGGCACTTGCATCCACCTTGCCATTTCCCAAAATACCCTGGAGTCAGATTTATGGACAGAAAAGATACTCTAATTTGAAAGTAGTAAGCAATTACACTTAACTAAAATTGACACTTTTGAGGGCAAAATGGGAAAGTGATTAGGAAGATGTAAACTCCCTTTTTCCTGTGTCATTGAAAACACATCTCAGAATTTTGGAAAGTGCTGTTACAGCTCATATCTGGGAAATATTGTAGCCTAGCACATTTTATTCAGGGCTGGCACTCTCTGCTAAAAAAGGGGCTGTGTACTTCACCTCAGAGCAACCGAGTGGTATAGAATAGCCTAAGGTAGAAAAATACAGTGAAAACAGAACACAGCAGTTTCACTGAGGATCAGAGTTGCCGATTATTTTGAACATTACCTTGGTGTAAAAATGAAAGACTAGGCTTTACTGATTTATATTTTTTTACTTCAGGTATCTCTTGTGCATATGTTGCTCTAAGATTCTTGTCCTTCACAGTGAGAAGTTACCACAGAAGATGCACAAATCCCATTCAAATACTCGTGTGAATACTCCCTACAAAGAAAGCTGGAAAGGAATTCTACCGAGTACTGATAACTTTCATTGTTTATTGACTTTTCTCTCTTGTTTGGAGTTCAGTGTCATATGGCAATATTTCTTTTTTTTTTTTCTTCCCCAGAAGTAAACAGTGAGAGTGACCTCATTCTGCATATTCCTGACTTAGCCAGAGTGAGATTGTCTGTGTAACAGCTGCATGGGTTGATCTAAAAATCCTTCAGCCTATTAAGTGCATTTGTAAGCTGCTCTTACGTAGTTGCTCCGAAATAATTCAAGAAGAGAACTCTATAATGTTGTGATATACCTGAAGTTAACATGGTGCTTTAAACACAATGGATTTTCTACTTTACTGCTGTTGTTAGAGCACTTTAAATCAGAGGATTGGCTTTAAAACAAGTTTTAAGGCCAGTTTTAATTCACAAGTGAAGCGTATCAGGAATATTTGTTCTCACATGAAGGAAGGTAGACTTTCAGTAGAACAGTTTTGATTCAGTTTCTGTTTGCGAAATCCCTCACCGTGGATCAGCAGAAGTTGTGAGGGTGTAAAAACAGGCTCTTCTCCCCCGGATCTTGTATTCTTCCCTTAAGCTTCCTCTTCCCACAGTGAGCAGCAGACTAGCTGTATTTTTGATCCAGCCAAGCCGGGACAGTCTTAAAATTTTCATACTAAAACAACACAGTATTGGTTTTGCAGGATTTTACGTACCCAAACCTCAGCAGGCCACTAAGGCGGTTGTTTACATGAATCCCTCCATGTGTAATCTATTTTCTCACTGGTCAAACTATAACTGATAGAAAGACAACTTGTCGTCCTGCTGAGCGACTGCCAGCTGGACTAAATGACGTGTACTGAAGGAAAAGGTTTGACCTTCAACATTAATGGATGTGTACCGTGCTCTGGACACTGTTTGAAACTATGAACTCTGCGCATCTGTCCGGGTAAAAGTGACTGACCTTTCCACCTCCATCTCACCTACAACTGGGGGGGTCGGTGGCATCCGACCACCATGCACAACCACCTCCCCAAAGCTCCTGCTCTGGAGGGACAGCTCTCCAGGAGAAAGGAGTGATGGGTGGGATGGGTGAAGTCGCCTGGTGTTAAATCTGGGACGATTTGCAAAGGCTGATCAGGAAGTCTTATGACTGGGCTAATAGGGAAGTTTAAAAAGGACAGCTAAAACGCCCACATGTACTCTACTAGCTCATGTGGACTTCTCAAAGGGACGCTGCTGCAAGAGCATCAGGCAAATACGGAGTGCCACCAAGAAACCTTCAGTAAATGAGAAGCTTCATTAACTCCATTCAGGATTTTATTTTCTCTTTCCCTGAAAGAACCATGCACTCATTTAAATAAAGAGCACTTGTACCCAGAAACCTTGAGCAAAATCTCTCTCCAGGCCATTCAGTGCCCCAACTTCCACAGGTCCCCAAAAATGGAGCCTCCTGGCCAGAAGTGCTGTCAGCACCAGGATTCAGGGGCACCACTGAGGCCCAGCAGGAGATTTTAGGAACTAAGCTGTTGGGAGGAGCCCCCCAAATGTCCAAAATGGACGCCTGTGACGTTTGCAGTACAGAGGAAGGTCAAAAGGTGTGAGGCTTGTGGGCAGTTTTCAGAAGCCAGATTTCAGCAGTTCTCAAAAGCATCCCCGTGTAGGTAGTGCTGCTTGTCATGCGGCTAACAAAACAGAAATTTGGGTTATAAACTGAGAAGGCCGTTAACAATATTTAGAGGCAAAGTCACAGGCAGGGTGCTGGGGGTGTCTGTAAAATTAGCAGAGCACAAAAATCTCATGACTAAGAATGCCTTCAGCCACTAGATGGTGTATAGATTCTGCCACTTACAGAGTCTTAGTTGTTGAAGTAAATGATGTTTGAAAGCTGTTTGAGAGCTCAAATCTAATTATAGCTCAATTTGGCGTAACCCGTATCAAACTTGGTTGAATGAGCTGTTGGCAGACCCTGCCAAGCAGCTGTTTAAAATCTCCTTTTAGTGTGCTAGCCAGAGCCCAGATCAGAGCATCTCCCACTAGAATTAGGAATCCTCTGCTCTTTAGCCGTTAGGCTGTGGAGACACACTTACTGGTGCTCCCTTCCCTCAGCCAAATACATTTTACATTCTTGCCGCAAAACAGAGCAACTAGTGTCGGAGGGTCATGAGAACGCAAGGGTGGCACAGTCTCCTTGTTTTCCACTAGTACCATATTCCATTTTTGTACCAGAAAAGTACTCCTATTTTTTGACAGGATGAATAAAAGAAGGCATCTTATCCCAGGAGGCACCTTATCTACAGGGCTGAGGCACCTCTCAACAAACTTAAATTAGGGTGGTCCACAGGAAAGGGGAATAACAAGGACTCCCTGGAGGGCTGATGCTGACTGCACTAAGCAGCTCCTTTCTCCATGCACAGGGTTTTGATACACTGTGGATTTTTTCACACCACACTGAGGTGGGCACTGTAACTCATCTGCCTAGGCTACAAAGCCAGTTGCTCTGAACTCTGAGGGAGGGGTTTTTTGGCCCTAGGCTATTTGTGCTTACACTTGAGCAACGACTGGGTCAATGACACCATCCTTCAACCACACGGCTGGGGAGCAATGATCCAGGGATCACTTCTTGCTCGATTTGTGCAGGCAGAAGGCTGAGTGGTCACAGGTGTGTGTAACAACGAGGAGGACTCCCCGCCGTGGCTATTATTAGGCTTCTGATCCAAGCCTCAGGAATCCTGGCTCGGCTATTGGTTTGCAGGCCAGGGAGCTACCGCAAGGACAACCATCCTCTTGTTTACCGCACGCTACATTTGTTTTTCTGTGTCATGGCTAAACTCTTTTTTAAGAGGTAAATTGCTTCAACGTGATGTCTCTGTCAAACCTCCCTCCTAGGCTGAAGCCCTTGGTGGGGCTGTTAACAGATTCTGAGGGCAAATCCCCGTCTCCCTTCACCTTGCGGGACACATCAACCATTTTTGGCCAGAGTGCTGCTGTGCCACGGATGGACCCGCCGCTGCCTCTTCCCCAGCTGCAGAGGACAGCACAGAGCCCCCGTGCCCCCAGCCTTCCTCTTTATTACCTCGGGCACAGGGCCCTGACCGCGCCCCCCCCCTCCCTTCACCCCCCGCCCTCCGCCCGCCGCCTCAGGGCGAGCGCCGCCCAGCGGCCGCCCAGCGCTTGGCGGGGGGCTCTCGCGAGAGGCGCGGCGGGGCGGTGACGTGGCCGGGCGCAGCCGTTCGCTGCCCGCCGCCGGCGGCCGTTAACGGTCGGCGGGGCGGGGCGGGGCGGTCGGAGGCGGGAAGGGGGGGGGTGTGTGTGGGGGGGGGAGGCGGCGGCGATGATGGCGGCGGCGGCCGAGCTGGAGTCGTCGCTGGAGCTGAGCCTGCCGGGCAGCGGCAGCCTGCCGCCGGCGCGCTCCCGCATCTTCAAGATCATCGTCATCGGCGACTCCAACGTGGGCAAGACGTGCCTCACCTACCGCTTCTGCGCCGGCCGCTTCCCGCAGCGCACCGAGGCCACCATCGGCGTGGACTTCCGCGAGCGGGCCGTCACCATCGACGGCGAGCGCATCAAGGTAGCGCCCCGACGGGCCGCGGCTCCCCCCCCGCTGCGCCCCCAGGGGCATCCCCTGCCTTAGGAAAATCACACCCCGCACGCTGCGGGAGCGAGGCGGCTGCCACCGCCAGCAGGCGTTCTGCCTCAAAATCGTTCGAAAGAACCACCGCCGTGACAGCCGGAGGCGCCTTCCAGCGCAAATTCCGTTTCTCGTATAAAAATACAACGCAAGGGCAGCCTCAGAGAAGTGCGGGTAGGAATTTCCGTAGCAGATTAGAATCAGTTTCAAAATCTGGCTTTTTAATGCAGAGATTCGGTGGCCCTGCTGAAAATAGCAAGTGACATCCCATCAAGAAGCCAAACGTGGTTCAGCAGTGAGCTGCCGTGTCCCGATAGTGACGTGTCGCAGCTGGTTTTTGTAGGATTCTGTTGGGTTTGCTGCATGCGGTGCAGGGCTGGACAGTGGCAGGCTGGGTGCTTGGCTCACGTTTGACGTGTGTTCTGCTCCGATTACAGGGTTAGCCAAAGTTTTTTTTCTTACGAATCTAAATGTAGTGAAAATCTTGGGGGGGAGATGAATGCTCTTTCACCTTCTTTGCGCTTTAAAGCAGATCTTAAAAGTATATGAAATATACCTTGCTTGCCAGATGGATGCGTAAGCACTAGTTGTGATCCTAACAGCTATTTGCAGATTGAGCCACTGGTTGCTTACCAGTGCAGCTTGGCTGCTAGCAGTAACGTGTTTTAAGCAAAATTCCCTTCTGTATGATAGTTTGCTTCTGTGATCAAAGTTTAGCAGATGTGTGGAAAAAGGGAGTAGCAGTAGTCATGGCATTGTACTTCTGCATATGTTGTCACCAGGCTTTGGAATTACAGCTGACAGTCAGCTGAAAGCCACAGTTTTTCTTTGTTTACTCACTGCTTAAAGATGTTGGAGATGGGGAGGCTATCCATTTGCCCCACACACTTGCCAGTTCTTCCTTTTATTTGTCCATTTGCCTGTCTTCCCCATTTTTTATTTTACCCTATGCCCTTTTTAACTAAAAAAGAAGCACAAGTAAGAGTCTGTTACTCTTTGCCCTTATAAAACCATTGAATAACACTTCATCGGCTTCTAGCCGAGATTCTGTACTCTCCGGTCTGTTGCTATCCAGAACAGAAGGGAACCTCACGAGGGACATCTTCCTGTCAACACCATCTTACTGCCTGGCATTTGCACCACCTCTGGAGTGTGCCCACCCTTCTCTGCAGGGAATTAAAACCAAAGAGCCAGATTCACAGCTCCAAGATGCTTCACATTGGTTATTGAGCCATTTTGTTACATAGGTTGTGGGAGGTGGTGTTGCTGCATTCTTGATGATGTTGCCTGTTGAATATGCCAATCCCGGTCGAAGGAGGTGGAGAACTGGAGAAGATGCTTTTCAAACTCATGGTTTTCCTGGTAGCTCAGTTTTAGCTTTAAAATAAATAAACTTCATCATTACGGCCAGGGCTGTAACTGTTGGGAGGATGCTACATGTCATTGAGCACGCGCCAATTTTTATTCTTTGCCACCTCTTCTTGCTCATCTTTACCTTTCTTTCTCATAGCATCTCCCCAGCAATGCCTGTTGAACCAGGAAAGAGAGGAGGTGAGATGAGCCGAATTGCTGCTGTTCTGGTTGTGCCCTGAAGGGCCGGGCCCTCTGAGCAGAGGAATTTTTCCTCTTGTTTTGAAAGAGAGTATTAATTGGTGTCTTCTCATTCCCTCTTCTCCCTTCCCCCAGCCAGCTGGATGGTCATTCTTGTGCTGCTACAGTACAGAGAGCATTTCCCTTGCAGCTGGAAAAACGCTGTGTCATTGGCAGTAATACAAGCACGGTTCTTCTTGCCGGGGGTCTCCCACACAGTTTTTTAGAATTCAAGGCATAGGGACGAGTGTATTCCTGTGTAGCTTACACGGTAGGCTCACAGCTTCATTTGAAACAGCAATGCCTAGATTTGAGGAATAGATTAAAATTTTCAACAGACATTGCATTCTAGATTTCCCTCTGCCTAAAGTGACCTGCACATTGAAAATCGAAGAAAACAATGATGTCACTCTTTACTGACCTACATTAACAGAGCAAAGGATGCAAATGAAATTCAAAGAAGAAAGTCCAAACATCACGTTCTGCTCATTTGAGCTGTTGGCGGTTTTTTTTCCCATCTTGTTAAAGGAGGCATAATTTATCATTTTGGTTTTATTAAAGGGCAGTTGTGTTTTTACCAGCATTTATAAGCCATGCATGCTAAGGGAGTCCTTGTGCAGAAAACAATCTTTCTTGGATCCACAAAAAGGAGTCGGAAGGTGGGAGGTGATAGCTGGGTTGATATATTTAAGTACCATTTGTCTTTCCTAGGGAGTGTGACAAAGTGGTTCTGTCCTCAGTTTTTATTAGTTGAATTAAGCTGTTAAACCAGATTTTCAAAGCCCTTGTTTTAAATGGCTGTTATAATAAGAGTGCCTCCTTGATGATGGATGGTATTTAAATAATAATGAAACAATAATCTTAATGTTAATTCATCAGTGCACGTCTCTAAAAGTGGTCGTTCCCAGTGTTTTTCAGTAGAGCAAATATGTTTTGGGGCAGGAGAGGGTGTCAGAAATGGGATGGTCTGCTCAAGTTCACCTGGTGAGAGGAACACAGGAACTTGTGAAGTGTAAAACCTTCAGTGTTGGGAAAGTATTACTTGAGATGACACATTTCAAGTTTGAAAGCTTCACGGAAATAACATTTAGGAGGAGCTGTCGCTTCAGCTTAACTTGAAAGATATGTAAAGCTTTAATTTAATTTCCTCTTCTCTACCCAAGGCTGACAATAAGCTTGTGGATTTGTGCTTGACTGAAGCGTGACTGACTTCTGCTCTCTGAGTGAGGTGGGGAGAGAAGCGTAACCTCAGCGTCTGCAGCTGCTTCTGAAAACAAGCTGCCTCTTTACATTAGATTTGATATAACATTCTGGGAGAGTATATAGAGTGGTTCCTCACCTTTTTGTTGTCTGAGCAATAAGCAATACCTCAGCCTGTGCTTTGTTTTCCCCTCTCTTTAATTTGTCATAGCCCAAATCAATGTTTTCTTTTTCCCGTGAATCTCCTGACTTAGTAATATTCTGTTAGTGTATAGTACTAGAATTATCTCTCAGCTGGGTAGGTGAATGAGTCTTGCCCAAGCTTAGGTGCCTGTATTTAATCTAGTTATTGATGCTGCCTTTACAGGCCGCGGAGATGCAGTCAGCTGTGTTCAGAACGCAACAGAGTTGGCAAAAAGCAGGTATTCGCTCTAGGATGAGGTGAATTGCAGCTGACTACCGCTGTCTTCAGTCAGAGGCTAGGGTGCCTTGCCTTGCTTTTCTTCGTAATCTTAATGATGCTTTTAGAAGCGGTACGTGGATCTTATAAGTCTGTTGATCAGAAGCTGCAAATAACTGGACTAGACTACGGAGTCCAAGCTGTTCTATCGTTTTCATGTAAAGTTTCTGTTCCCCTGATCAAACCAGTAACTACCATTTCCACCGGTTCTGGTCTGAGGTTTTTCTTGAGCTTGGGTGACCAGAGTGGAACATAATATTGCAGAAAAAGTCACACCGTCCTGAAACATCACTTACTTCTTTTCCCTTCACACTAGTGATTCATAACATCCTGTGATTGACTCGTGTATGTGGATCATTATCCATTTTTGTCGTTTCCAAACGGATGAATCCTGCGCTTTCAGAAGTCTTCATTATTAGTCTGTGTTATCAAGGCTTTGCATCTCTTCCTGTTCAATTTCACCCTATTCCTACTATTCCAGATTATTTTTCTATATGGTACTGTAAGTCACCTTTCTGTCAGGGATACATCTTAGCTTCTTGCCATTAGCAGATTTCTATAGCACCTCATTTCCTTTTTTTATGTCAAAGTCAATAGTAAAAACTGTAAAGAAATCAACCTTCAAGACACTTAGACTTTCGGAATAAGTTTTACTGAAACATCTGGATCAAAGGAATGCAGAACTGCGTGCACGGGAGTTTTCATCAGGGGAAAATATTGGCTGTACCTTTCTGTGGTGGTTTTAGGAATAGATCTCAATAGTGTTTGAGAGCATTTCACTTATTAATGTTTTTTGTCTGTAACACTGACTGTATAGGTTTTGAACAAATATGAGTTCAGTCTATTTAGGATAGAATAGGGCATACTTGGAAATAACAGTATCATGATAAACTAACAGAAGTTTTGTGCTTTTTTTTCTCTTATGCATGGTTTATGCTACAAACCATAGTATGGTCCTAGCTTATGTATTAAATAAGTTTGAGATTCATAGGAGAGTTTGAGTCTAATAGACTACAGAAAGACTTCTTTGTTCTGTTCGTTTTGTTTTTGTTGTTTGTGCACGATTTGATTTATTCCTACTTTTCATGAGTCTACCACAATAGACAGTTAACTTCATGATAAGAACAATGCTTTGGGGAAGATGACATTATTTTTGGCAATAAAAAAATCATGTCAGCTGAGTTATGCTGTGAAGTATTTTGTTTTGTCAAAGAAAAGCATAACTGACAAGATTTCTGTATTTGTTTTTGTAAAAATCTTACAAAATACCTGGTTCAGTAAACCTTCAGAAATGTGTATTTGTGTTCAAGCTGCATCTTAATTTCTTTGTAGCAGGCAGTTTTGGAAGCAACAATTTCTGAAATTGCATAAAAGCAATAGTTTTTTTCAGCACAAACTTTCCAGTATGATTAATTCTGAAGAGTGAATTTCTGTAATTGTGTAACTTTCCTAGCTATGGGTAATGTGTGTTATTTTCTAGCATGAGTAATGAAACATTTTTTCTCTTGTTCTCCTTCCTTTTTCAGATCCAGCTATGGGATACGGCAGGCCAGGAGCGCTTCAGAAAGAGTATGGTGCAGCACTATTACAGGAACGTACACGCTGTCGTGTTTGTGTATGATATGACAAACATTGCCAGTTTTCACAGTCTGCCATCGTGGATAGAGGAATGCAAACAACACCTCCTTGCCAACGATATACCACGGATTCTTGTTGGAAATAAATGTGACCTGAGAAGTGCTATTCAGGTACCTACGGACTTGGCCCAGAAGTTTGCTGATACTCACAGTATGCCATTATTTGAAACCTCTGCCAAAAACCCCAATGACAATGACCATGTGGAGGCCATATTTATGACGCTGGCTCACAAGCTTAAAAGTCACAAGCCATTAATGCTTAGTCAACCCCCAGATCGCGATCAAATACATATAAAGCCTGAACCAAAACCTGCCATGACCTGCTGGTGTTAAATCTCACTATTTATTAGCTATCACCTTATCTTGTTTGCAAATGCTCCAAAATTATGATCTTGGCACAGATCCAGGGTTTGGTAGCAATTATAGGAAATCTTTTTGGCACTTTACTGTGTTTTTTTTTTTCTGGTGTAGATGTGCCCGTCTCATTTTCTTGCACTTTGTAATTGTACTTTCTGAATTACTGAAGTTTCACTATAAATATACAGGAATGTAAACTTTCAAGTGAAGTATTGACAAAGCAATTCTTCTTGAGCTCTTGCTGCCTGAGATCGTTTTTGTCACTTGTGGTAAAGTTATATATAGTAAGACAGTTTACTAGCACTTCTGGTTGCTACTTGCATTGGGATAATGTAGGAGGAAAAGTGTTTTGGGACAGCCAGATAGCTTGATTTTTCAGGTCAGTGAGTGGGGAGATTTTTAATGTCTGAAGGAATATTTGATGACTGCTAGCAAGCTGTTAAGCAAGTACCTACTTATATAAAAAACAAACAAGCAACAGGACTGTCAGATAAAGTCTGGGCTTCAGTGTGAGTGCAAACTGCTGGCTTTCATGGCATGCCATTCCATTGTAAACTTTGTCCGTTTCTACATGGCAGTGGTAAGAGAATCGACAAACTTGTCCCTACCTCTAGACAATTAATACTTAGAAGTTCATTAATTTTTCATAATTAACTTGTAAGACTAAACTATGCATTCCTTCATATGAAAAGTCCTTTAGCACAGGATATGGGGGAAAATCTGGGACTAGAACTACCCACAGCCTCTCTGGCCTTACCAAAACTTTGATAGTCAGTGAGGACTGACCTCTAAGGACGCTGTATTTGAGTTGTGTCCCAGTGTAAGTGAAAAAATGGAGTGAGGTTGCCAAAAGCGTAACGGTTTTCAAAGATACATGTTTCAGAGGATGCTAGTGTTGATGTTTTTCAAATATCTTGAAAAAAACAACTTTTTACAAACCAACTCGATAACATATTTTAAAGATGAAAATGCTTAGGACAGAATGTTACTTCTCATGCCCGTTTTGACGTACAAAGTTGTGCCTTATTTATTGAAAATGTCAAGGCCACCATAGTCTAATGATCTGTATTGTTTTGTGCTAGAATATGTGAAGGCTTCTGTGCAAAGGAACTACCAGCTTCCGTAACTGAAGGTCGATTTGCTTGCATAATGGTAAGACAGTATCATCCATTTAAAGAGTAGGGAATATGGGTTTTACTTTAAATACGTATCAATGCAAAATAAGTTAGATCTTGAAATACAGAGAAAGTCTGCCAAATCTGATTTTTGGCTAAAACTTGCTCATGTAATGTCATGGCTGTAAGTTGGGCATCCATGGCATTACTAATGTGAGTCAGTAATCGCTATTCTAGAACCATCTTCTGTGTTCTCGTAATTGCAGCCATTTCATTCAGTTCTGTTCTGTGAAGGTCAAGATTCACAACAAAAATGGTTCTAGGTCACACACAGCTACGTAATGTGAAGTGTAATCTGTAGAATTCAGTCTGTGACTTCGTATGCCATGATCAAACAATATTTTCTGACTTAATTTTTAAAGGAATTTAAGTAAAAATGAAGGTTTTTGATTTGCAGTGTAAAGTGCGCAATGCTGACTGGAAACTAAATGTAAGGCCCAGTTTAGAAGCCGCCATCCTAATGATTATTTCAAACAAATTACTGAAGCAAGCTAACTTTTGAACTATTAAAGTTACTAAGTTCTAAATTCTATTGCAAGTGTTCTATTGATAAAGGGAAAAATGCATTGACTTTTTTTTTCTCCACACTTAGAAATAGCATTAAATTCAGCCTAATAAGATTAGGATGCTTAAAAAGATTCTAAACAAAATATATTATGTTTTTTCCATATAAAGCTGCTACAACTATGACAGTAATTTTGTTTATGCAACACTTGTTAAAGGGAATTTTTGTATTCACGCTGAACCTTATATGACTAGAATTTGATTTACAGTCCTTTCAGAAACAATCAGCTTTTTAACGCAAGTTTCCTTAATAATTTTTTTTGGAAAAGGATTGATCTTACATTTATGTGTATAATATTATAAATAAACATGGTTTACAGCCCTCTTGGACAATTTATTTTTCACTCACATTCTTACTCATTTTTCTCAAAAGTATCAACCTTAACTATTTGTGTAGTACTAAGTATGTCAGCAAACTGTTTTTTTTTTTTCTAATAAAAAAACAGAATGAAGAATTCCAAAGTCAGTCAGTCAGGTTGGGAGCTGAGGTAAGGAAATTATGTAGATACAATGTTAATGTTAAATTCGATATCAGACATCTGCAAATCTGTTAAGCTTTGAGTTATTCACAACCTGTAAATAAGGGCCTTCATGTCGTTAAAATTGTGTAAAAACAATGTTTTAAGTATGTAATCATGTCTTCAGCACATAGCATGTTTTAACAGTTCTGCCATAAAGGCAATGTGGTCATTGATTCAGGATTCAGTGTGCTTCCTGGCTTTCAGTAGTAATGTTCTACCCACGGAATTGATGTCAAAAGTACTGAATACTTTGTATACATATTTTCACCTTACCAAATTGTAAAATTGGGTTATTTTGTATGTGTTGGGGAGGGTAAGACACAATCCCAGAAACCTAATAAACTGGCTTTGCCACAAACTGTTATCGCTTGTTTTCAGTAATTGTTCTAGGAAGTATGATACCAATTCTTACAGTAAAATCTACAATAAACTGTGATAAGCAAGGGAGGTACAAAAGGGTCCTTAGTTTTTTTGTACGCATGGCTAACAATTTTGTGAAAGACTATCACAGTACTTGGATTACTGTCGGTACCTTCTTGCGAGGTCTCAGAGTTGTTTTGGAGCATCTGAAACACCCGCATGATGCTTCAGAGCGTGTTCTGGCCTTACCTGAAGTTCTACAAAACTGGCAATTACTGCCCCCTGAATATATATCAAGACCCTTAAGGAGCCTTCGACATTTCTCATAGGCTTACCTCATTTCTCATAGGCTTACCTTTCTGAATGAAAAAAATGCTCTTAACTTCAGATACAGCTTAGTTCTCTTAAAAAACAGTCATGCAGGCTTCCATACATGTATGCAGACACACACACACAGAGCAAGGTTTCAATTCCAATTGATGTTAAGTGGGCTTCTTGGTAAATATCGTAGCCTATTCGCCCAGATAGGAACTTTCAAACATTTTTGGTGTTACCTCGTACTATTTCACTGTCTATGCTCTATCTATGCATTTCTTCTATTTCCATACTTAATAAATAATCTATTTAAAACAAAAAGCTAGAACATATTTTGGAGGTATTTAAAGATGCAAAACATGATTGCAGTTATCACTGATCAGACTGTAAATTCTACTGAATGACTTTAAAAAAAACGTATTTATTGAACGTATTTGCTCTATGCTTCTGGTGCAACAGAATGACCAGAAAGGACCTTGGTAGACAAACCATCAACGTGATTCAGTTGTGAAACCTCATCTTAGGTTGACGCTATATTTCATTACACTACTTGGGAAGAAAGCTACCTTCAAATTAGGAAGGCAGGAGGCTGACATGCAAACTTTAAATGTGTCCTAGTATTCATACATATACTTGCTGCACATTCAAGTTTTCTTGCTGTTTCCATTTCTCCTTTACCTCATCGTGAAGCTATTGCTAAGAAGCATCAAAATACTTGGTGCTTTTTTATGTGTACTGTAATCTCCCCCAATCAAAAATAAAAAAGCTGATCCAATAAAGGGTCTAAAGTACACAGCCATCAAAACTGTGAAAGCTGAAATAGCTTCACCCTTGTGTGGTGGTTTTACCCAGCTGGGCAGCTGAGCTCCACCACAACCACTCTCTCGCTCCCCCTCCTCAAGGGGAATGGGGGAGAAAATGCAATGAAAAGGGCTCAAGGGCTGTGATAAGGACAGGAAGGTCACTCAACAATCATCGTCATAGGCAAAACAGACTCAGCATGGGGAGATTGATAGAATGTATTACCTAGTCTAGCTACTAACAAGCTAGAGCAGTGAGAAACTAATTAAAAAAAAATTAAAAAACAAACTATAAACACCTTCCCCCTATCCACCCTCTTCTACCTCCTCCCCCTGCATGGAATAGGGGAGCAGGGAATGGGGGCTGCGGTCAGTCCCTAACGCTTCGTCTCTGCTGCTCCTTCACGGTCCCTCTCTGCCCCTGCTCCCCGTGGGGTCCCTCCCACGGGATGCCGTCCTTCCCGAACTGAGCCTGCGGGGGCTGCCCACAGGCAGCAGCTCTCCAAGAACTGCTCCCACACGGCTCCGTACCCCTGCAGCCCCCTGCTACCAAAACCTTGCCATGTAAGCCCAATGCACTACGCCATTTTTTCCCAGCTTTATAAACCAATAATTAAAAAGACAATTTTTCAGCTGTGGTGAGAGAAGTTGAGAACATGCAATGAACTATTGCCTTTCACTTTATTTCACCTCTGGCATGCCTTAACGATCTA
Source organism: Anser anser (assembly GCF_964211835.1). NCBI lineage: Eukaryota > Metazoa > Chordata > Aves > Anseriformes > Anatidae > Anser > Anser anser. The sequence continues at coordinate 38,188,702 of NC_139724.1, read as the reverse complement.
AAAATTAGTTAACATCTAATTTTGATCAACGTAGTTAATGTGGGAGTCTGTAAAAGAACTAAGATAGAGCAAGTCCCTTCTTGGTGAATATTTTCACTTCCACAAAAAAATGGCAGTTCGGTTTTGTATGAAAATCAATGCCAATCAGCTATATAATTATTAGAAATAGACATTATTGTAAGAAAACTGAAATGCTCATTCTGGTCTGGGTCATAGTTGCACAGAAGTCTGTTGAAGATTGACCTGTAAGGAAAACAAGTACCTGAGTTTCATTTCTTTATACTGTACTCACAAAAAACTCTGGAGTTTGAGGGTGGAATGAGAAAAGGGATTTCTTTTTTCCTTTTGTTTTGTGGGTTTGTTTGTTTGTTTGTTTGTTTGTTTTGTAGTTTTGGTTCACACTGCAAGTCCAAACGGAGACTTACCTATTCATACAGCTGAATGAAGTCATCAGTGCGGCCTGTGAGGCGACATTGATAGGGAAAGAATTGCTGCTGGTTTCCAGTGACCGCTTGGGATTCACTGAGATCTGTGCAGCCAGCCAGCTGCAAAATCAGAATCAAAGAGGTTGGCGTGTGTTTCTGAAGGCAGCTCCTTGTAGTTTAGGAAATTACTTCCAAAGCCCAAAGAAAGGCATATAAAAGTAGCTAGAAATGCAGGGACAGTAACTGAAGTCCACAGTCCTGCTCAGTGCAGATATTATCTACATGTATTATTTTTTGTCTGTGTTGAATTGCCTCTGGTTAAGGAGAATTTTGAATTGTAGAAAACTTATAATTTAAAATGAATGAAAAGCAAATTTCCCAGCAATATGGATGCTCATTTAAAGAAACCAGTAATCCTCTTCCCTTCCATTCTCCTACTCTTCTCACGCTTAGAAAACAACCCAGAATTGATGTAATCTGACTGAGGTACAGTGACAATTGTTGACCAGAGACATGGGCTGTTGCAACTCGGAGCTTGGCAGCAAGAATGTCGTCTACAGTCTTAGGGTAAGCAGGTCTCTCTGGTAGTACCCGTACATACTCTTTGTGTCTTGGTACCAGCAGAGGCATTCCAGTTTTGGGCCGGGCTCCATTAGGACACCTGTATGGTGCCCCTAGCCATGGCAGCGATAACAGGTCAGCCTGCCAGCAGCTCGGAGCTTACCGAGCGTGCTGTGCTCACCTCCCCGCAACGTTTGTATTTGTTTTGATGCAGGTGGCACAACTTGCATCTCACGTTACATCTGCTGCATGAAAGCTTGTATTGCCAAAAGCAAACATTCAAAAGAAGTAGCCTCCTTTCTCTTTCCCTAAATTAATGATAAAGATTGGCTTTGAAATAAATGATCAATCTTAAAAAAAAGAGAGAGAGAGAGTGGGGAGTATGTTTTAGATTCCTGTCTGCTTGCATCTTATTTTGAAACCAGTAGGGTGCATTTGGGTCTCATGTTCTCTGTTTCCATAAGGAGATGGATTTTGAAAACAGCGTTTGCTTACAAAATAAATAAACACACACACACTAAAACCAACAGATTCTTCAGGTATTTACTTGATTCTAGAGAATCGAGGAAAAACAACTGTGTTTAACAATACTGAAGAGCTCAAGGAGCCTCTTATCTATACATCATAATCCAGCTTTCTGTACAGCACCTTCACATTAGGTCCTGTAACCGAGGAAGTAACCAAGTAGCAAGTAACGAGTAGCAAGTTAGCAAGTAACCGGGTTTATAGCACTACCCCTCACCTGCCTGTAAGTTTCCCACCAAGGCTGGTGCTCTTCCCCAGATGGGGCAGGCGGGCTGTGCTTTGGACTGCTGCGGAGAGGTGGAGGGATGGGCTGACTTCTGTAAAAGCCTGGTCACCCCCCCACACACACACACATTTAGGAAAACAAAAGCTAATCCAGAGGGGTTAGGTGTTGCTGTTCTTGCCCATAGTTCTCAGTTGTTTTGCTTATTCCAGGAAGGGCACACACTGAGGAAGAAGGTTAAACGTGCCCTAAAATGTGTGCAACAACTTTTTTCCATTTACTTCAAGATATTTTTAACCCACTCAGAAATTGGAAGCAATAAAGGGCTCCTGGCTTCAGCAGCTAAAGATTCAGCTGTGGATAAAAAGAACATTTGCTAATCAGAGGGGTTTTGAGTCCCTGTGAATGATTATTCATCTGCACCACTACCGTGAAGTACTAACTTCAATGCCGAGCTGGTATTTGAGTCACTGTGATGCTGCTGTTAAAAAGCACAGCGTTGGCAGCCCTTGTGATTGGCATGTCAGTCTTGCAATGGCTGTGCTTTTCTCAAGCATCTAAAGCTAGTTTCCAGAGTTTCTGCTTATATTAAACATCTATGTATGTGATTTTCATATATGACATTAATATATATTAGAGGCACAGGAGCAACTCCTGCTACCTTTTCGGCTGTACTGCTCTATGGGCAGCTCAGAAGGGCTCCTAAAACTCCCCAGGGATGCAGCCTCCCGTGCAAAGCCTGGCTTGTGCCAGTGAAGGAGTGTGGCCTCAGGCGTGGAGCTGAAAAACCAGGGGAAGGAACAGCCGAGAAGCATGCCTGGTGTGTGCGAGCTGATGGGTTGTACTGTTTGAGGATAAACACCGTAGATACAGCAACTGACAGTGACTAAAATGTGTGGCCAGTGTATTTAAAAAGACGTAGTGGATCAAAATAGAAGTATGAAATATGAAATATGATATATGACATATGGTATATGATATATGATGTGATATATGATGTATGATATATGAAATAAGAACTGACGTGTTTTTTGTTTGTTCACTTGTTTTTATTAAGACTAGCTATTAATGTCATGTCAGTTGAAAACACACATTTCTGGTAGTATCTAAGCTGTAACTAAAGAAAAAAAAAAGACATTACTGCAACAACTCATAAAGGTACTCACTTAACGAAGTGCAAGTGAAACTGTGTAGATTCGGTGTGTGTTTCAATCAACCAGATTGACCTGAAGTGGTGCAGGACAAAGCAGTTGCTTTCTTTCCAGAAAACTGCTAAGGAAGAATGGGAAAGAGTGTTTGCTTTGATAGGCTTGCCCTGCTCATGTAAGAATTAAGACTAAGGCCTTTTCCCCGTACTTACACACTGTTAGTACTGGAGAAGAAATCACTACAGTAAATCATATGGACTGAGTCCAAAAAGTGTACGCTGTGCTCTAGTAGTATGACCTGGGTTTTCTGTTGGCTATAAAAAACAAAGATTAAAAACCTCCCTCCTTTCAAGTGCAGGCCAATTCCTCGTTCTGTTTTCAGACTATCACTTTATTTCCATCGCTACTGCTTCTGTGCTTTCCCACCTCTTTAAAGGCTCTCTTTGGCAGTCTTCATTTGGCTAGTGGCTATCATTACGTTTGCATGTATTACAGGTTAACAGAAAAAAGGAAGCAATGAATCAAGGAGATTCATGCAAGAAACCGCTGCAACAGAGCCACTGAGACCAAGCAAAGGCTTTGGTAAGAAAATTTTAATTTATCGAGCCAGATAATTCTTCTGCTGTAAGCTAGTACCCTTGTGTAGTAAATGGCTGGTACATTTTTCGCGAAGAAACAAGTAATAGTATTCCTGGAGTCATTTCCCTACCTGTAGTGAAGTCTGACTTACATTTTCAGGTGCTCCGTGGTAGAACTGAGAGGCATATGGCACATGCAGCGCTGTGATTTTTGTCCTTTGGCTTCTCACTGTTTTTTGCCGGCCAAATGGAAACATCTTTGTGTCCAGCCGTGGTGACTCCTTTCCACTGCCGTGACCCTGAACTCTGGCAGCTGTCACCCTACGCCTCGCGGCGGGGGAGGATGTGCACTGATGATGTGGCTGGAGCTGGCAAACTGTGAGCCTCAACCTGTACATTGCCGGCAAACTGTGCCCCGGGGTGTTCCACGTCGGTCTGAAACCTTTGGCTCTGTTTCTGCCTGAAAATTTGTGTTATTAAGTAAGGTCAAGAAAAAAAGTACATCCTCACGACTGTCAGACAGCACCATGTAAGCACTGGACTACAAGATTGGAAGTGAAGTTGCAAAAAAACAAAACCCCGAAGCCACCAAGAAGCTCGTTGTCAGAAATGTGCCCGAAACTGTTCTCTCATCCCCATGTTTCTGGGCAGGAAACGGCTTCTGCAAATACTTTGCTCTTAGTTGAACGTTAACTCGCAGGAACAGCTCCCCTGATTAACCTGCTGATTACCCCTTCTGATTAGCAATGGCGTGCTAGTGGCGATGCTGGCATCCTTCAGTTGCATAGCCCGGGCGTTCTGCAGGCTTGTGCTGTGTGTTGGGGAGTGAGGCAGCATTTTGCTAAGCTTACCCAAGGTGGAAAAGCATTTTTGGACTTAAAAGTCCTATCTTTGACTAGTACAAACAATGCTACGTGAGGTGAGCATGAAATGCTTGGCGTCTGTATGATTTTGATGTGCAGGATGTGTAGCCAGGGATAGTAAAGCCTTTCAAAGGAGCTTTCTAACATGCCCTAGAAAAGAGATGGATGTCTGGACTCAGATGTGAAGCACATTTGCATGTACCATTCTTCTTCAAAATGCCTTTAGTTACACTTCCCAGCGGTGGAAGCACAAGGTGCTTGCGAACAGCATGCAGCACCTGTGTGTGCAGGGTGTTTGAGGGCAGAACAGGCTGAGAGCTTAGCTGGGGGCTGGACGCGTCCTTTTTTTCCCCAGGCTTTGCCCCCATTGTCCTGCTGGTGCTGTGCTGCAGTGCACGGGCCGTCAGTGCCACGGCTGGATGCCAGATTGCATCCTGGCGTGTATCACGCGTCCCTGCCCTCCCCACAGCAAAAAGGGTAACCTTTAGGGGCCGGGAGGCAGCAGGGCAGTGGCCCCAGCTACTAGCAGCTTGCCAAGGGGAAAAAGGCCGTGGGGAATAATCTTCGCAAAGCTTTTCTGCTGGAGGTGTTGCAGATGTGTTTGTGTAAAACAAAATCCATCTGACTTCCATCAGAGAAAGCTGGGGGTGAGGCAGTGCATGAAACGTCCTTGGAGATCCTGCCAGGCTCTCGGGGGGGATCGTAACTTGCGTGGGGAACAGGCTACTAAATATAGCACCAGGATCTGCAATCACGAATAAATATATTTTCTGCAATGCTAACCAACTAGAGGGAGCGGCATTAAATTGGTGTACAGTTTGCACCAGTTTCCACAGTGCAGCCGTTTCTTTTCTAGAAGCTCTCCTTTTGTACGGGAATCGTTGGCTTTGTGTAGCTATAACAGCTCCTAGGTGCCTTCATGGTGACAGCAGTGCTCCAACTGCACCGCTGAAAGATCAGCAAAACCCATTCGAAAAAGAAATGTACAGGCATCGAGGGCTTTATAGGTGCTGCTGCATCAATTGCAAACACTTAATTTAGAAGTAGGACAGACATACTGCTCTTTTACACACCCAGCCTCCAGTATATGCTGAGCGGGCTGTTTCCAAGCCAAAGCAGCACCTCCCGCAAGGGCAGGGCTCTGCGGGGGGCATCCTGCCACTAAATGCCACCGCTCGGCTGCTTCCCGAGCAGAGCGGGAGGAGCAGCCAGCTCCTCGGTGCGTGTACCAGCGACGTGCCAGCAGAACCTGACTTGCCCCGGCCTCGCATCCTCCCCGCAGGCCCGGTGCTGCTTTCATAACCGCCTCACTTCAGGAGTTACCACTTGGAGCCGGTGAAAACATTTCTGGATTACAGCAAGGACTGCTGAAGTTTGTTCTTTGCATGCTTGTCATAAAATCTAATTAATTTCTCTGTTCATCCAGACGCTGAGCTCCGGTGACTCACACCAGGCATGCAGCACCTCATAACCTAAGGCACAGTCACAGACCAGTGCCCCGGATGGGGCTGCAGCTTCCACCCAGCAATGATGCGGTGGCTGAGCAGTGCCTTTCAGCAACAAAATACTTCCAGCAAGTTACTCCTTCAGAGGCAAAAATCTCTTTTAAACAAAAAGAGGATCAAAGCCAAACTGGTTTCAGGTGTTAGCAATCACAAAAACCTCTCAGAGAGCCTCACTTTTTTTTTTAATGGATGAGAGCAGCAGTTTATGTTAATCAAGGTGGGGAAAAATCATCACAGGCTGTTTGGAGCTATGCCAGAAGCAGCTGGGGATGGGAAAAGTCATGCTCAGTGCTTTGATGCTTGCTGACGGGCACTGCACCACAGAATAAGGCACAGCATTGCTTTTTGCCTCATGTTACCAATTACTATATTAAAGGCAAATAAACTTGCCTATATTTGACTGTTTTTTACATTAAGTTGTAAGTGGATTCTAACTAACTGGCTAATTACCTGTAGTTAGTGGGTTTGGTGCTACCATTTTGTGAGTTTTTAATTGAATAGTTTTCCTCCAGCTCATACAATGCAAGTAGGAAAACCTCAGGCATATAGAAGCTGAAAACTTTAGATGAAAGCCTTTATCTCTGTGATCTCTAGATCCTTGGTTGTTGTTGTTTTTATTTTTGTTTTCCTCATAAGTATTGGAATGCAGGTGGACAACTGTGTACGTTCAAAGTTTAACTTTATTTAGCCCTGCTAGAGCAAAGGGAAGCAGAGTTGCTGTTTCCTTCCCCAGAGCAGAGCTAATATAGGTGAGAGGAAGGTGCTGCACACGGAGGTGCCAGCAGGCTTTGAGGCCCCTGCTTCATCTCTGGACCTCTGCCGCAGGCACTGGGAGGCAGCAGGCGGAGCGCCACCTCCCCAGGGTGGCTCCCACAGGGCCCCCGTGTTTTTGCCAGGTAGCCAAAGGCAGGGGTACAGCTCCCGGCCCTTTGGGACAGACACAGCCAAGGCTTCGGAGACAGGTGCCTCAGAGGCCCCCACGCTGCCCCACCGCTTACTGCGCTGTCTCAGGATGAGAACTTGCCTTCCCAGCCCTGCTCAGAGGGATGTGCTGGACTGACCCCCGTGGTGGGACAAGTAATCCACCACTTCGTGTCCAGCGCCTGCAGGTGAGGTGTTTGTTCGACAGGCGCTTCTAAGCCTACCTGGAAGTGAACCATAAAGCGCAGAGGGGAATTTTATGCACCTTGAGAGCCAGTGCAACTTGACTGGAAGCTGTAGGTGGTTCAAACAGAGGACCTTGGACCTGATCTATAACACAGTTAAGCAGAACACGCCCCAAAATAAGCATTTTTTTTTTAACTTTTAGTCTTCAAAGTCAAAACAGAGAAACTCCAAACTGACCTCAGCGTAGGTTAGTTACTCTGTAAGTGGAGCCACTGCAACTATTGTATTTCAAGCACTATACTTCGTCACTAAATCTAACTGAACGTAGACACGAACACACCCCAGAAACCCCATTTTGACAGAGGTGTCCGAATGGCATCAGCCAAGTTTCATGCCGTTAACTTTACGTGCCCCTGCCCTGCCAAGAGAGAGGGAAAGTACACAGAAGCTGAATAATGAACTGGATCCTTCATGACAGATAATTCAATGGGTGAGGAGGAGAAGATAAGAGTGGGGGGAACACTCCACAACCAGTTTCTTTTAAAAATTAATAGTATTTAATATTTGAATGCATAAGGCTAGCACTGCTAGACAAATTGCGTGATGAATTCTAGAGGAATAAAACATGAATTAAGTACAAAAGCTGGAGGAAAAAAAGCTCATGCTTTCCAGAGACAATGAGGTATTTTAACTATGCAAAGTCTCAACATCCAAAGTTCAAACTACGGGAAGTCTGAACATCCAAAAATATCTGCAGGTCTTTCCATTTGCACTGGGATCTTTGCTGACCACTGGGCAGTCAATAGTTCTTTCTGTGGGTGCTTTTTAAAAGGCCCAGGAAAAGTGCACGGCCATCTTGAAGATGAAGAACTTCTCACATCCATCTTGCTACACATTTAGACTAGTAGCTTTAAAATGTTCAATCACTTTTTCAAGTCATTCTGATGTATGGTGGAGGTTTGGATGTGTCTTCCTCTGTGTCAAAGTCCTGGAGTGGAAACCGATCTGGGAAATCAAAAATTCTGTCTCCTGGACCTGTGTGGGGAAGGAAAGAAGAAATCATTAAACCTGCTATTGACTCTTGCACAAAATCCTGAGTTCTTTTGGCTCAGAGTACTTTGGTTATCAGGATTTTGGCTTGTGATGTAGAGCTTATTCAGCATGTTCCTTCCATATCCCTGGTGAACATCCAAATACACGGATGGAAAGAGTTACTTACTTCGTACAGCACAAACCATCTCCATAGCCTGATTTTGGTCCTCACTAGGTTGCAACCATTCCTAGGAATGAAATCATGCCATTAAAAAAGACATTTTGTGAGCTTGTTCAAGAAGATAAACCCGAACGCATTTAAAATGCCTGTGTAGTTCACTCCTTTCAACAAGTTTTAGCTTGAAAGTTTAAAGCAGCCTTGCCTTACACACTTGCAAACACTTGGTATCTTTAGCCGAGAATAGCTGCCTTGTAACGTAAGATGTACCAATGAAGTCCTCATCAAGTAAGACGGTCAGATATTTGTGCTTTAATACAGCATCAGAGTTATTCTAGTACAGAAGCAGCTGGTATTCACTGAGCTCACTTGGCAGAGACACGCAGCGTGTGCATCATGAGTTGAAGCAGATTTCACAAAGGTTGACAGTAAAACGGGGTTCCCTACACATACCTGCACACTACACTTCATACACCGTGCTTGGGACATTCTTACTATTGAATTTGTAGTTCTGGGGATGAGGCATCTTGGTTTGTGAGTACCAGCAAGTCTTTGAAATGCTGTACCACAGAGCAATCGCTGGTTTAAGGGGGAGAGAAGTCTTGCAGGAACTGAAAGGCACCACAGTGGCTTCAGCACCAATGTTTTGGAAAATGAGGCTAACTTACACTAGGTCTTACACAACACTGTAAATAAGAAGGTGGAAGTACAAGGAAAAAATAGAAAACTATAAAATCCCTCTAACATTCCCCTTCATTTCAGAGAATTAGCGCTGGATGACTGGGATAAAGCCAAGGTAAGGTTTGTAGAAGAAAAACACATCTTCTCCTCAGTTTCTTCCCCTACCACCCACATTCAGTGCAGATAAATCGGTGCTCCCAGACTCCTCACTCACCATTCCAGTTATGCTATCGTAGCATGAGCAGCACGGAAGACTTCGGCATCCCAAGTAAGCAATAATCGTCACGACGACAGTACTGCAGATCGATGCAATGAGCATCGTGATGTTAGCACCCTTGACAACTTTACTAAGTACGAACTTCTGCAAGCAAAAAAAGGAAACGTTCAAGCCATGTTCGAGAAGAGAACCAAAAATACTCTAATTACTGCAAGAGTGTTATGATTATATGTTAGGACATTGATTTAAAGTCAGTGTTATTTAAAGCTCTTCTTCCTGTGCTCTGAAGAGCAAGCCAAGTGTGAGCCTCAAATGGGAAAAGAGCAAGCAGTAAGGTAAGGTTTCTTAGTAGATTTAAGACATCGTGCAACTGCATCGTGTTTGGAAATAGCTGCACTCTGGCTTTAACAATGAGTAGAAGTCCAAGGAACGGCTGCTCCTCCTCACACTAAATATGAAATACATCTTGCTACATTGCACCTCACCAGCCTGACGCTTGACTTTGTCCTGCAATAAACTAATGAGTAGCTCCTCGGATGAATTCATACACACAGGAAGCCACGGTTTGCACAAGAGTTGAAGTATAAAAGGGCTAACTCCTTCCTTTTTCATTTACTCTGTGGGATATTCTTGAAACAATACCTAGATTTAATCAGCTGATGTGTAATTGCTGTAACTTTATCACCTGAAACACAGGCTAGAAGGGACTCAGTAGCCTAGCAATCGCTGTCTCAGAGCAGGCCAAGGATACGTTCACCAACTGTCCCTTTTCACTATGGGTACTGTGATTCTTTTCCTAGAACAAGCCAAACCTTTTGGGTGCAGCATCTGCAGTTAACCTGACTTCACCACTTTCAGGCTCATACCTGGACGGCACACGGTAGGAAGTCGTACGAGCGTACGTGGTGGCAGGCTGGCCCGTGCTATTCCCCAGCGATAAGCACGAGCGGTACTTACCGTATGGATAACGTGGGCTGGGTGAGAACTTAGGTCCTCCTCTTCACCATAGCCCAGCGTTAGGGAGCTATAAACTATTACAATGAGGATGGCAACACAAGAGGTTATAGACGCAGCTATCAGCACATTCACCTGTACAGAGAAATTAAAGGAGAGTAAGAAGGCAGAAAGGAATTTAAACTATCCTCTAGTAAATTAACATCATTACTACAAACAAAAGGTATTAATTAATGAGTGACAGGTACCAGCCTTTGACCTCCCATAACACTGAAAGTATCCAGTAGCAACAGTCAGGTGGAAGCCACAGGCAGTGCAATAAATGTTTCCATGATACTGAACTGCTGAGATACAATTGAGTCCCAAATCTGGCCCACAGGTGCAAGCTGGGCTGAAATCCTTTGTTCTTACGGGCCTCTTTCTTAGAAAAAATATCCCCCTTTTGAGCTTACAGGGATAGAGAAACTATCTAGGAAATGCAAGTCAATCAACTCGCTTCCTATCTTGGTGTACACAGCTCTTAATAACAGGAAACAATACCAGGATGGCTTGCATTTCAAAAGCCACCATTTTTACAGATTTTTATTAGAGCCATAGCTCGTGTTATGCATTAGGAAGTGAAGTAACACAGAAGCCTCATTTTGCTTAAGAATGTTGCCTTTTCTATGAAGACAACTCAGAAATAAAGCTCTCAATCTTGCAGAACCAGCTAGTTCTTCTCCTACCTAAAGAGTTTTCGATTGCCCTGACCGCATTTTGCCCCTGCCCCGTACACACACAAAGCCCCAAAGCTTACGAGAATGGGGTTCTTTCTCTGAGAGGAAAACAAAGCCAGGACGCCCGGGACTCCCATGACCTGCAGACCAGAAAAGGAGTTGGTAACTGGACGACACGTATCAGATTCTGAAGATAAACTGCCACAGAACAGATGAAAGGCCCTCGTTTTCAAGGCTGGGATCAGAGGAGCTGTCAGATCAGAAACAGAAAGAGGGAAGAGAGTTGCTGATCTATTGTGTTTTCCTCCGAGGCATCTCCTGGTGGCTAGGACCAGCGGCAGGATGCTGGGCTGCGTGAAATGTGTCTTACACATCAGCTGCACCCACAGCAGCAATCCTGGGACCAGCCTCACATCTCATAACAGAACTGAGGTCCGATTACAGCGCTACAAGCCCGCACTGCTTTTCCAAGCCATCACACAGCTTGCAGATGGACGACAGCTTTTGCTGGAAGGAGGCGGGCAGGCTGGGGATGGGAGCGCACGCTTCAGTAACACTGCCTTGGGGTGGCAGATCACCGGGGCATAAGGAGTTGGGGTGCAGCACCCCAGTCGGGTGCAGGACCCCAGTCGGGTGCAGGACTGCCAGTGTCCCGCTGTGGGATATGGAGCAGTGCCAAGAGATGGAGACTTCAGCCCTGGGCACGCGTTCCCCTCCTAACCTTCAGTGGCCTCTCTACGGTCACTACGCTTCTGCTAAAAGGCCTGGCAATTGCCATAGTGCCCCGTTTTCCGTTTTATCTGGTAGAAACCGGTTCCATTTAGCTCCTTCAGCGGGAAGCCTCCGTGCACCCTCCCGCCCGCGGCAGGATAAGGAAACTTGCGCTACCTGGGCTCGGAGCAGGAAGCCAGGGGAGCGATGGCAGCAGCCCTGGCCTGCCCCACCCCAGCCGAGCACGGGCAGGTAGCAGCTGGGGACAAGAACAAATGAAACGAGGAAAGGGACGCAGCCTTACCATCCCGGCCCAGACCGGGGCTCTGGTTCTGCCCAGCACGGACTCCGTCCTGAAGACGCCGTCCACGAAGCCGCTGACGACGCACAGGGCGCTGAGCGCCAGCTGGAGCAGCCCCAGCACCACCATGCTCCGCTGGTTGAACACGAAGTACCGGTACCGATCCATGCCGCCCCCCCGGCCCTGCCGCCGGCCGCCTAGGGCGCCATGCCGGGGCACGGAGCGCCCGCACCGCACCGGGACCGCAGCTCCGCCCCCGGGGACGCGGCCGCGGGCCGGGCCCGTGAGGAAGGCGGCGGCTGGGGCGAGGCCGGGCCTCCGGAGCCACCCCCCGGCCCCGGCAGGTGCGCGGGGCCCGGCCGCGGCGCTGAGGTAACCGCGCCCGGGGAGCGCCGGGGCTCGCCGCCGCCGAGCCCTGACAGGAACCCTGACAGAAACAGGCAGGGAGACCGCTGTTCTGTTGAATATTTTAATATCTGCATTGCCTTCGTAGCGCAATTAAAGCGATCTTTAAAATTCACTTATTACAAATGTTTGTCAAGTCTATTTTTTTTTTCCCCAGAAACGTTTTTTTTTTTTTCTTGCTTCCTTGCACATACACCCAAACACACTATAAAAACCTCATTCATAACATCAAAGGAAGGGCAATCACCATTCATGTAAACATCTTTCTTAGAGTTATCCATTTTTTAAAAGTCATGAATAAACCTCCAGATGTTCAGTAAGGCTCATAGTTCGAGTACAAATGTCATAAAACACCTATCAAGTACTGTATACAAGTTAAATACTCCGGGGTTAACTGCTAACGCGTGTATAAGCTCACCCCAAGGATTATTCTTTAGCACTTAGTTCTTCAGAACAGAGACACCCAGTAATTATGGGCTAAATAGTATTAAAATAGCAGAAGGCCCAGCAGAAACTGTTGAGTAACACACAATTTTAGTCTGGATCTTAGCTCAAGAGTTAAGTTCGGTACAGTTACAGTAGGAAAAGGAGGAGGAAATCGCAGAAAGTAGGGATGGGTCCGCTTGTACAACACCACCAAGGGACAAGCTGGGAGGTATGTCCTGAAGATGTGACTGGCCTTGCTATTGCAATGATTTATGACAGCGGTGTGTAATGCTGCATAAATACCTTCCCAAATAGCAGGAACGACCATTTGCAATTATAATTTGCAATAGTTTGTTGCATCTCCCCTTAAAAAAAAAAAACTACTTATTGGTAACCAATTACACTTGCATCTTACAAAAAGACATCCTTTTAAATTTGGTTTAGATCTTAGTGGATTTTTTTTTTTAATATTCATTCTACCATGAAAATATTTCATACAAACATCATTTTACATACAAATATGTTAAAACTTGTGAAGAGGGTCTTCCCACACTCATGATTTTATGGCTTGAACATTTAATTGCTTTGAACTTTTGTATATATAATTCTCCTGGAAACAAACAGAAAAACAGTAGTTACAGTAGAACTGGCAGAGAAAGAGGGCAGGAGCTTCAATTGCCTGAAGACAGAAGAGCGCCAAGAGGAGGGTCCATTCAACAGATAGTGACCTTAGTGTTCAAAACCTTTGATCTGGGGCAAGTAAACATGCACTCAATCTTGCACCTTTTTTTTTTTTAAAAAAATAAAACCAAAAGAAAATTCTTTATAAGACTGCTTAGAAACTCTTCTTCCAAAAATATAGTTCTCGTGTTTCCAGTACACGAAGCAAAAAGAACAAGTTCTCCTAGGGGCACAGGTGAGCATGAAGCCCACGTAGATCCACAGGTGAAGCTGCTCCCACGCCTGCACTCCTCACCCAAATACTCTCAGCATATGACAACGTGGTGTAAGCGAGGAGGCGGCGTATAATGCAGCATCCCAGCATATAAGGAGACACTTCAGCAACATTGTTTTCAAAGCAATTTTTTTTTTTTTTTTTAAGTGCTTGGAGGTGAGTTCCTCAGACACCTACAGCTTCAGAAATTCTGCTGTGTGAGAGGAAATCAAAGCAGCAGATAACTAGCTCTGTACAACTCATTACCTCATCACGACTGAAGCGTTTTCCAAAGTATTGTCAATTCAAACAAAAGGATAAAAATCAGCGAGGCCTCTGGGACAGAAGTGATGCTGTACAGTTCCTGGCAGAACCGAAGTGGTGAGCCCTGGTTTCGACCGCAGGACAGGTGCCAAGGGGACAACCCACCTGCAGACAGGCCCCACGGTGGCTTAGAGCCGGGGGAGGAAACAGACAAGTGAGGATCTGCACCACTTCTTGGTTTCTTGTACCAGCCATTGGCTACTCTGCTCCTCGAGCACCTAGCAGAGGGTGAGAAATCCTGACAGGTGCTCTCACTTCCACGCCAGCCAAGAATTACAACAGCCCTGAGAAAGAAACTACAGCCACTGCTGACTGTGTGCAACGCTAAGAGCTCCACGTCTGAAAAGGCTCAACTAAAGAGTCGGCTATCAAGTCGCTCCTGAAACAAGCAGCTTTGCAAGGGCACACAACAGGCCTCCCAAGTGGCCAAAACCTGCGCGAGACACCCATTGCCATGGTTGAGCTGCGTCTGGAAAAAAGCAAGGGCCATCCAACAGGTGTTGTCTCAACTGCAGAAGAAGTCAAAGAGCTACCAGAGCTGTCACTCTGACAGCTGAAGTTCCACATACCAACGTACTTCCTTGACTCTTTCATCAGTTAGGACTTCATTTCTGTAGGATAAGGTGGCTTTTTTTTTTTTAAAAAAAACTAGTAGCAAAAAAATTGAAAAAGCCTTTTCAGATTTGTGAAGGAAAATTAGGTGTTTTAGTAGATCCCAGAGAGTCACATTATAGCAGCAGACTCGGCATGAGATCCCCTTCTCTATGCCTAAGCCCTTTTCTCTCTTACCCAGAGGCAGCAGCAGGTAGCTCTCAGCTGTAACTTCCCGTGCTCTCATCTCCAAGATTAACTGCTTCTCCAGAAAACTAGGCTTCTCTATTCCTGGTGAGAAAACACAGTGCTGCCATAGCAGGAAGATCAATTTAAGCTTTCTTTTCACAGAGACAGTCAACAGCCTCTAACACAGGCTGATACGGGCTCCTTCTCAAGAAGGTGCTCAGCTAACAACCCTCCTATTACACCGAAGCCATTTGCAGTCCTGCAGACCAAGGGTGGAAGCTGGGAACTGACATGTACCTGAAAAAAGCAGCAACTTTGAGTTCTCTCATGTCTTCCCCAAAAGCATACACCAAGATCCAGCTGGCCATCCAGGTTCAGCTGATAGATACCAGCTCTTCTTCCAATTTCTGTTCCAATAGGAAAGGTCTTGGGCCAGCCTCTGAGAAGCAGAGCTTCTTCACTTATTGCATTTTCACAAATAGCGGCATTCAGCAAACTCAAAAAGATCGCTTGACAAAATGACTATTTTATCTGCTCCAAATTAAAATCAAGTTTTGGTGTGGGTCTCATGTTACTACCGATAAGTAGTTTTGCTAAGCTGGTCTTGCTGCCTAGAGAGCCCCAGAAGCTGAGCTGCAAAACACATTGACCAAGTTAAGGCATTACTCGGAGTTACGTAGTTAACCTGTGTTTAAACCTGTGGCTGCCAGTGCACACCTCCCAAAAACCTCTGAAGGACCCGCTGAGCTCTGAGCCCTTTCACTATCCAGTGGTAAAAACCATCCCAACCGTCTCCGCTCTAACAGACCACAAAGAGAAACAAAACACAGAAGAATTAAAAGGCTTGGTCCTGAATCAAGCCAAAGCAGCTTCATAACCACAACTTTTATAGAAGGTTGGTCACTGAAAAAGGGATCTATAGGAGGGCCAGTAGATTTTAACAGAGCAGAGAAAAAAGGACAGTAGAGCTAACACAGACAAAAGCTGCAGCAAACTATCAGGCTACAAATACACGCAAGAGCATCTGCTTGACTGTCACCAAATTAGTGGCTTTTGAGAACACACCGAGGACACCTGAGTGCCTTTTTTCTAGGAATTCCCTATTTTAGGATGCAATCACCAAACTCGATGTGCAAAGAGCACCCTATCTTCTACTTCTCTCTAAAATCACACAATACGAAGACAGACAAATCTATTAAAATTAGAAAATCTACATGAAGAGGAGATAGCAGAGGAATCAGAGCCCGATCAGGAATGCAGCCAGAGGAGCTTGAGAGATGGGAACATTTTAAGCACAGTTCTCTAGCCGACACGAAGAGGTGAGCAGCCCAAAGGAGGTTGTTGAGAAGGAAAGCAGGTTAATGCAGAAGGAGTTACTGCCCAATCGGCTGCATTCAGCCACGCATCTTCCCTCTCCTCTTCCTTGCACTTAAACACGAGCCTAACTTTGTAAATGTTGTAAAACGGTTGTGGAAGAATAATCCACAAGACACACACAACAGCTTCCTGCCAGAGACATGCCTTTCTGCAGATGGCTGAAACAGCCATGACCTAAAATAACAACCTGCGGGCAGGCAGAGAAAGACCAAAACACACATTTCCTTCTGAGGTCGATTTGCTGAAGCCGTGCTGCCAGTTGGCTTTTGACGAGTCTCCCTCACCTGGAGGCCCAGTCCTGTCTCCCTGCACACTGGGCTGAGTCCCCAAGGCGTCACCTCTGTCAGCCACCTGCCTTGGACCAGAAGTGGAGCTGTGGCATGAGTCTCCAGCCCAAGAAGACGGGCTGTGTCAAAGCTCACTCTCAGATCACTGCTGGAAGAGAGTCAAAGAGCCCCAAGCCTAGCTGGCCCCCAGCACATGAACAGAGTCGCTTTTGTGCGAGCTTAAACGGTAAAGTGCTGAAAAAGCTTTGCGATCAGTCAGAGGAACTAAGCAGAGCCCCACGCCAGGGAGGGCTGCCCTTACAATTCCTACCTTTGTACACGTACCAAAGCAAAGACCCTCAGGCCGCACAAATCAGCAGCCTCCTCCTTCCACCTCTAGGTACCAGCCCAGCGCGCTCCCCACGTCCAGCTCCCCTGACAGCCAGACACCTCCAACTGTTCAAGCAACCAACCTAGTGTGTTGCAATAGAAAGGTAGGTCTAGTTTCCAAATCGTTTATGTTACATATATACAAACAGTTTTAACTACAAACATTTAAAGAACGTGTTGCAAATGCATCCGAGTTGTTCCTAAGCTGCTAAACCCAAAAGAGAGTGTCATAGACCCAAAGGGGCTCCAGTATCCAGACTGAGATGATACATTATTTCTCTCTTCTACAGCATTAGGCAAGACCAGTACAGTATCCAGAAAAATGAACAACTCTCCTATCCCTGAAAAACCCCAGAACACAACCCTGCAGATGAATATTCACAAGCCCCCACTGTTGGCTGTAACAAAGCTATGGATTGACTGCTGTTTCTAAATATGAGCAGTGAGTGATGTTTTTACATTCATTGTTTGTCTTCCAAAAACAATCTTCTCTTTTATTTAAATCTTATTTTGACATCTCATACTGTATTAATTCACTGTGTCTTAAACTAGTACTGCTAAAAGACTGCTAGAAGGCTATATGCTTTGTCAGCTGAACACACACAAAAGATATAGCGCTCCGTAACCAAGTACTACAGCCTGCCCTCAAATACATGCACTTCCTTTAAGAGAATCCAGGTGAGACGCAAGCGTCTCACTGCTAGGATGTCTGCCTCGAGAACTGGCCACTTTAACTGGTGAAATACATACACCAACTCACGGGCACTAATGCAGTTCATGTGTCTGCCTTCCAGAACACGTACTTCTGAAAGTCCTACAAAAAGTAAATCTGTTTTCTCCTTTCAGAAAATCTTCATGCAAAGAACAGCTTCATTTGCGTGTCATAATCATAAATTAAATAAAATAAGCCAGCCATAAAGGCTAGATAAATATTAGGTTTGGACATGTTGCTATACTATTTAGAGAGCCACAGAGACCAACACACAGCACTCTCACATACACACACAAGCCTTTCCACTAGTTAGAAAGGATTTTCTCCTGCAAAAGAGGATTTGTAGAAAGAACAACGTTCAGACAAGAGGAAAGGGGAGTTAAAACCCAGCCTCCTATATGCTAATAAACTGCTCTATTGCAAGATTCAGATCAAAGGTTTAAAAAGGCAAAATTATGCTACTATTAGAGAATATCAAAATATTACTGTTATCATCACAAGTGGCATATATGCAAAATGCAGTTGCACAATAATGCCTAGGCAGATAGAGAGCAACACTAAGTCTGCCGACTAAAAGTGAACGATATACCCATTTTAGTTTTCTGTCTAGTCTTTTGGCATCTTTGCATATGGTGCAAAAGCAGAAGCTACCAAAGAATATCACGTCTTGTATAGAATATTAAATAATTTCTCCAGATAAGACTGGTGCAACGCTAGCTAATTTTAAATCTGCTATGAGTAACACAGTCAAACCTAGTTAGTATGCAAGAAACTTATCTCTTAACACAGAATGCAAAGTTATGATGCAACAGCATGAACAATCCCTGGTTGTCCAGTTTTCAGTAGAAAGGTAGTGCATAGATCCAAGTTTCTATTTGAGTTTGCTGAACTGAGGAGGAGCTCCTGCTTCACTTTTGCTGGGCAGCCTGGAAAGCTTTCAGTTCCAGCTGGTACCACTCGGGTGCTTCTGGCCCGTTCTGCCCCACGGGGTTGTGATCGTATCCGTAAGCCACCGTTAACTCTTCATCCTTCTCCACAGCCCTGATGGTACGGATACACTTGATTGGCCCAAAACGAGGGTGAACAAACCTAGACAGAGAACAAACACTTTCGCTAGGCTCAGTGGTCAATTCACAGACTCGGTTAGCTCCTTTCACAAACGCTTCCAGCAGTCACTCGCCGTTGAGTGTAATGTCACGTACTCTGATGTTAGATGAGCAGATTTCTTTAAGTCAACCTTATAAAGGCTTCAGTAATGAGGGCACATATATATTAAAACAGCTTTGCATAGCTCTATTGCTTGAAGTTTTCCAACAGTCCAAACACTGCTCGTTTGTAATAAATTAAAAGTTGATCACTGCCACATGCTTTGGGCTTGCAGTGGCAAACAGCTGGGTGACTGGAAAACGCTATAGATTAAGATGAGCAATTTTTCCCTGCTCTCTGGTCTCACATAATCTCCCCAGTAAAGGTCACCTGCCAATTATAATACACCTCTGTGAATCATTTCCCAGGGCCCAACAGTAAAGGAAACCAACTTATTTAATAAAGGAAAACTGTTTTCTACTTACGCACCCACAGGTCTGTCCATTCACATGTTTGTACAAAAGCATTTATATCCTTGAGCATATGCACGTATCAGAAGTTTCCTAGTGCTCTGCACCAACTCTAAAGCAGCAAGATGCTTATTTTTTTGTGTTTCAGACAAGACAGCAGCATTTGATGGTGCTGGTCAAGCTTCTGTAGTTCAGCAAATATGGTTCAGTCCGAGCCTGACTAGGACTGAGAGAGCAGTGCTTATGCATGTTACAACCAACAGGCAGCTCCCAAAATTCATGACAAAGGCAGTACAGTTCCAAACTTGAATTTACCCCATGGGGTTAGTTTGAAAAGACATCATGCATCCACAGTGCCAGCTCAGCAGGAGAGCATGAACTTGGGCACCGGGACCCACTACTCCCAGCCCCACAGCTGCCCTGAAGCACCCTACAAACCCAGACTGCAGGCTGCGGCACAGCCTTGCGCCTTCTGCTTCACAACAGATGACTACTTACGGGTCATAGATGCAGTTAGGAGTGAAAGAATGGTTGGCCTTATGCCCCAGCGAGGCACAGTACTTGGCGGCATGGTTGTAGGGCTCTGGCACGTCTATGACTGTCTCGTCGTCCAGGGATATTGTATTTCCATTGAGGGCCCAGTCTCTGCTGTCTACCTAGTTTGCAAGGCAAAAATCCAATGTGTGTGTGGGGAGGGGTCAACTTTGCCAGCAGTTTGAAAGCAAACGTTCAAATATATGCAACTAAAGCTTTTCCTGTCTGTAAGGGTTTTTTGGTGGTGATTTTTTTTTAATTAAAGTAAACATAGTTGGAACATTCACTTTCTTTCAATTAAATTCCATCATATTAAAACTTAAGGGTGGGAAGGGGGTGGGTGTAAAATCCTACAACAAGATTTCAGAAGGAGCAATGAAAATTCAGACTGGCTTTCTCTCCTTTACCTCCTGGTGTGTAATTCGCACTCCGTTGTAAAAGGACATAACTGTACTAGCTTCTGCTGCTATTTTCGAAAATAATCCTTCTCCAGCACTGGAAATGAGAGAGACATCAACATACACCCTAAAAGGGAAAAACAACATGAATTAGCGATTGTGTAAAGTTCTCATTTTCAAGAAGCATCATCACAACACTACCGGCATAAAGGCTAAGAACTCAATATAATAAGAAAACTAACAAATCATAACTGCTGAATGCAATCCCTTCACCTTCCTCTCTTCCATACACTCTCTCTATTTTGGCAAAATGGAGATTTGGTGGGAAGCAGGGACAGTTTTTATTTATCAGTCTGAAAACTACTTTTTTGAAACTGCATTGGCAGATTATTACTACTCACTTAGGGCTTTACCTCAGGAACATCCTCAGTAACATCAGAACCCCAGAGGTTCTGACTGAGCCGAGGTTGATGGCGTGCCCATGCACAGATTAGTATTCTACTGAGGAAGAGTTTTCAAGGTGGAATCCCTGTATCTTCAAGTACCTGAACCAAACGAATGCCAGCATTTTACCAGTCACTTGTTTAGATATTTTGGAGCATCAGAAAAGGACTACAGCTGAGACTCCTACACAGCAAGGCCTGTGAAGCCGAGGTAAAAAGTAAATTATGTGATATACTGTGTACTAGCCACAGAAGAAGTAAAGGAGCGTCACCAACTGACTGGCATGAGACCATCTGCTGAGGAACGTGTCCTATGAGGAATATGTGCTGCAACGTTACACGACTGTTAGAAGAATCCCTCCAGCTTGATGATTTACTCTTGGTGCTTTGCAGCGTCTGCAGGGAGGGGGGCAAACTTTGTGCAACGCATGCAGTGAGACACACTGAGCGCAGCACACAGCAACCTGAAGCTACTTATGTATCTAGAGCGTCAACAGTGTACTTTATTGTTCAGAACGTCACAGATGTGGGCTGTTAGTGGAGTCCAAGTACTGTACTGAACATGCATTTGAAATGCTAAAGAGATCCTACTTTAACCTGTTAAAACACACGGCTGCGTTCTATCCACTGGAGTGCAACTTTATTGTGTAAATCAAAGAAATTCAATCCAGTCACATGTTTACTGATGTGTGATAATGGATTCCAAATAAAACCTTACACAATTTTTATTTTAAATGAGGAAAGGCTTGCAAAATCAGGGCCTAAATATGTAACAGCAAAGAAGTATTGACAGTATCAAAAGTGGACAGAAGAAACAAAAGCCTACCTCTCCGACTCATAAGGATCAGGAAGAAGTGCATTTGTAGAAATGCAGGATGAAGTAGATTTGTCAAAACTGTACACTGGGCCTAGAAAGAGAAAACAAAAGAAATAAACTAATGGGCAATATTCAAAACATGCAACCTTAAATGCAATCGCCATTAAAAAATTAAATGTTAATGTCTGCAAGAAATGTTATGCTTCAAAAAAAAAAAGATATTATATAGAACTGCACTTATAAAAGGACTTCAGTGAGATTACATTTCTTGATTACCATTCTCCCCTCAACATGCCAGAGTAGCAGCATATTAATCACAAAAAGAGGATGCATCTTCTTTAAACTACCAAGTTTTAAAGGGCTGGACAGTCTTTCAAAACTGATCCTTCCAGAGTCTTTCATTAAAATGTAAAAGAAAATTTAAAAAGGATATACTAAATAAATAACACATTAAGTCTAAAAAATGCTGGACTATTTTGTATATGAAATGTTTTCTAGCTCAAAACCAGAATAGACTTCAGCCAGAAGATAATGTTCAGTAATCACAAAGTACATTTGCTACAGTCATTTATTTCCTGCCATTAATAAGCAACTCAGTGGTACAGCTCTAATTATACCCTTACATCCCTCTCCAATCAGCTATTGTGCCAGAGGACTATCTGTGAGATAGGTTAAGATGCAGGTGGAAATAAGAAGGAGAAAAACAACCCAGAATACTAAAGATTGATAAAAGACCATTGTCCACGGTATCCAAGTTCTAAAAACAGATCTGATCTGGCTGAAGACAGCTTCATACAGAGTGCAACTGAATCCTATTTACCAAGCACAACTGTGCCCTCTCAATTTGTTTTTAGGTTAAAATTTGATTTGCTATCACATCTGAGAGGTTGTGACAAGAAAATAAAAGGTCACAGGCATTCCCTCACTTGCCATCCTCTTTTCACTGAGTTTTATTTCATATTGAGGGAGACGATCTTCAGTGGCAGAACAGTCAGTATTACAGCATGGTTCTTGTTTACATTCATGGCCCTGTCCACAGCTTAGCTCTCTCACCCCCAAAACAACACTTATACCTGAGAGCAACAAAACCACCCCAGAACTACAGCCCGAACTCACCACTGCCCCACAGAAGGAGCACGGCGTGGGCACAGGCACCACCCTGACCCTAACCTTTTTATAGCCTCTTTGTGTCAGCAGGACCAGGCAGACTGAAGGGTGCTGGTGAGTCAGGTTGTTATACAACTGCTGAATCTAGTTCACTAATTCCAATCCCCGTGTCCTTTCGGCACAATAACACAGACAACAAAACACCCACAGCAGTAATACTCACTTGCACTAACTTGAGAGAGCTACAACCAAACCACAACCTCCGTTCTCCACTCCCAATTATTTCACTAACGAGACAAAGCTGGCAGCTGTGCCAGCATTAACACCGTTAAGCAGGTTTTCACACTGACCCAGATGGCAACGGTGAGCGCGACAAGCAGGACTGTGCCCCTGAGCCTGCCAGAGAAGGGTTACGAAATGCAATTCAGCAGCACCACCACATGGGTCACTTCCCATTTGTTTGCAGAGCAAACAAATCTCTCCCTACGCTCGTGCTCTTCTGTCCAACTTTATAGTTTAGAAAGAGGGCTTCTCACTAACACGCCTACTCTCCCATCACAGCCAGCACTGGTTAATACTATAGAGACCAAGCCATCTGCAGCAAATAGCTGCAACACAAGGAAGAATACAAGTTTCTGTGTTAGTTGAACTTACTGCCTGGTACTACTTCAAATTGAGGTTTCCCATCCTCTACAGATGTCAGAGTTGCCAGTTTTGCTTCTATCATTTCCCCATCGATGAACCTTCCAGAATATGCAGTCTTTCCATCAGGATAGACGTAAGCTATTTTCTCTCCAGTCATCTCTCCTTCTTCATTCACCTCTCCCACAAGGCTGCCTCCATCCTGAAAGCATGGACAAAGAAGAAAAGGCAGAGTATTTAGTTATTTTTCCTGACTTTTTAAAGAAGCAACCTAAATGAACTACAGTAAGTTCAGATGTGAGTTTGTGAAAAGGAGTAAGAAAGAGTGACATGAAGAAGCTGGATAAAGTCTAATTCCAGCCAGGATAAAACCATGCAAGAAATGAACTTGGTCCTCTGTGTAGTAGGACACAGCCAAAACCCAAAGTCTTTCCTTCTGCGTGACACAAGTCCTGAGCTTCGATTCACAAAAATTCGACATGAATAGTCTGTGAACCAAGGCCCAAGTTAACACACACACAGAAAAAAAACACCTATAAAACCAGTACTACCATTTTTGCCCTAATTAGCATGGTTATAAGATCA
The DNA here is from genome assembly GCF_964211835.1 of Anser anser. Lineage (NCBI taxonomy): Eukaryota > Metazoa > Chordata > Aves > Anseriformes > Anatidae > Anser > Anser anser. The sequence goes on along the minus strand of NC_139724.1, from coordinate 38,165,281 downwards.
TATCAAAAAATTTTCCCGGGTTTTCCAGAGGAATATCTTAGTGTTATCACAAATCAGGAAGACCTAACCTTGGCTGGGTTAATGACCAAAGCACTTGCACACCCCCCGCTCAGAGGCACAATTCTCACACCAGTTCCACCTCATCTCTTGGGCCAAGACAAGACGCCACAACATAACCTGCAAAAGCAGACAAGCTCTCCTCTCCCTGCTAAACAGGAGCAATAGCTTGCATGGCTCTCATGCTCTTCGTCTGCAGTCAGCACTACAGAGTGGCAGAATTGCTGGCCCGGCCTTCCTGAGGAGATGCATGGAAATGCACTTGTAAGGGGCTGGGTTCCCAGGAACATGAAAATGATAAAGGCGTCTCGCAGCCTTACTGTATCCTGTCTACTGAGCAAACATTCTGCACTGAAAAGCTTTGACTGTGTCTCAGATTACCCAAAACCAGAATGCACAAAACTTCCACCCAGATTTTTGTGTGCTGACCTTTGGGTAGCTGGCTCCTGGTGGGTATTTGTTTCAGCTGTGGAAAAAAGAGGGATGCATAAAGGTACTATTCTGCAATAAATAAGCAGGAGGTCAGGCTTACCAGGTAATATATCCAACAAACTCCATGTCGAATGTTGTCCTTATACTGCCCTTTGAATATCAGTCGCCCGTCGCTGTCATACTCCTGGGCTGGCCCATTCAGCTCTCCGTCCACATACGTGCCATGAAGGACCACTCCGTCCTCGTAAGTGTAGATTCCCTGGCCTTGCAGGGCATCATCAACGTAGTACCCTTCCAGGGTGCTGGTAAGAAGAGAAAGAAAACAGCAGTGGAAGACTATTCCCCTCTCCAAGAAGTGAATCCAATGCCTTGACAGGAGGCATGACGCAGCCCTGCGTCTGACGCTGTCCTTTCACCAGGGTGCAGTGTGTGTACACAGAACTCTTCACCTGAATTACACTGCTGAGCTGCTTCTTTAACAGGCGGAGGTAGCAAATTAAAGCAGTGAACAGACTGCTCACGGTCACAGAAATTATTGCTACAGAAAGCTGCCCTCACCTTAGGTTTCTCTACCTCCCGAGTTTGGGTCTTTGGTGACATCTCTGGTAAGATGAAACGGCACTGCCACACAGGCGGGCAGCAACAGGGCACAAACTGCAGCCTGCTACCGATCCAAAGCTAGCTCCCTAGCAATACGCTCAGCAGCAGCCTGTGCTGGGCTTGCTAAAAGCGCTGTCATTTTTCCATGCGCTTCTATTAAAGTGGAGCACAGCCTGTCAAACAGAACTAACGCCGCACTTTGATTCGAACAAAGACACGCTGATTTCACTTTGGTTTTGTCTTGCAAACCCTTTAGAAAGGATGCAGTAATACTCTTGTGTTCTGCCTTGCTGTCTTGCTTATAAAGGCTGCTGGTGGAAACTACAAAGAACGAAAGCATAACTGAGTATTCTCTCCTTTACAGGTACTTCTTTGTCAGGTTTGAGCTGGTGTAAGGAAATACGAACTGCTTAGCTTTTACCCCAGCATGTTTAGCTAACAGCCAGCTGCAGTACACATACTTTCATTGCGTAATTCCGTTTCTGATGCAGGCATCTATAGTATAAGCCCAAAGTTTGCCTGGGAGCACAAGACTCTACACGTCCTACAAAACATTTTCAAGAGCTGGGGAAGGAATGTTTTCTCAGAAGTAACTTCCTAGTTTCTAAAACCTCACTCTTTGTTTTCACATAATTTTGGCAATCTGGTTGAGGTTTCCATGGGAACGTACACGACAATAAAGGAATGCACGTTACTCGTGTCAGACACTGTTTAGAAACAAGAGTTCAGGTTTGGTTTTACGCAGCTGTCTTCACAGCAATGCCGTTCCAGACAGCTCCCTTCCCCATGCCGCAGGCCGTCCCACAGCAATCAACACAAACCAGACGCAGAGGGGGACGGGGCAGGAAAGCTGTTTTACTTTTCAGTTGGATGAATTTCTCGATGGTGGTTGCTACAGATGTGTGCAGACAGCTCCTGCAGCAGAGCACGGGGAAGGAGCGGAACAGATGAGAACCACCAGAAATCGGTGCGCTTATCTGACTACAAACGACACCGCTTTCTCCTCTAGTTTATCACAGGTCACCAGGTTTGAAATACACCGTAGCTGGCAACACACATGGAGTCCACATTTCAGGTTATTCTTTCAAAGAAGTCACTCCCAGTTTACATAATGAAACAAAACAAAACAACCTTCTTGTCAGCGTTAATCGCATTAGTTGAAGTTAAACTATTAAATTACAACAGTTCTTCAGCTCTGCAAAAGAAAATACATTATCTTTGACTGTAACTCAAATCTTAGGCTGCCAAGCCTAGCGTGGATCTAGAATATCCACTACCTAGAGAATAAACCTGTGATAAAAGTTGGGGGGGGCAACAATGCACTATGCTTCCAGGTACTGAGTTACATCAGCAGACCCTGACCCATTTACCCACCTTTCCTTACATATGGCAATATCGAAAACTTTCTTAAAAATAACACCTCTCTCTATTGCTATCGAGGAGCTGTTACTTTAGGAGAGCTTCCAGTTAACAGAGAACAGCAGCTGCAGCTCAGTGCAAAGCACAACTCTCACACTCACAGTTACTGTGCAAAGTGCTTTGTAAAGGGCCCTCCAGCAAGCGTAAGCACCAGTGAAAGCTCAAATATGAGATCCAAAAGAAGGAGTGTGCCAGAGGTGAAACTTCTCTCTGAAACAATACGTCGGGTTTTGTTGGTTTTTTTGAAGGGGGAGAAAGAAAACTGATACTTCAGTCCAGGTTTTCACTCCCTTGAACAATCAACAGGAAGAAAATCACTACTCTGAAAAAAGGGAGACATTTTAACTGAGGCAAACAAGGTAAACAGGCAGCTAACACTATTTCCCAACACTTGACAAATGAAAACACTTAATTCTTGCCATTCCGGCGTCTGACAGGACTCAGCCATTCCCAAACAACAGACCTACTGCAGTTAGCTCTCAGCCTTTACCGGCAGGCTCGTGAGGGGAACAACCCATAGTGGAAACAGACCCAGGCAACGTGAAACCAACTAACTTACTGCACTGAAGCATGCAACACCGCAGGGCAGAGTCGTTCTGAGAAATTTTTGGAATTCACTTCTCTTCGTAAGACTTCTTCACAAACACTCAGCCCTGCTTAAGGCACAGTTAACGGAAACAGCACGTCCTGCTTTGTGCCAAGTCATTCCTCCTTCAACATACCTGAGCCACCCACTCCTGAGAGCACCTTACTACCCTCGCTATGTGGGCAGAGCTAGGTAAACTGCAGTGTCTTTACTAACAGCAGTGACTGCTTTAGCTACATTCAAATAAACATAGGCCAGTTTATAAAAATATCTCATTTTCCAAAACCATATTACAGACTATTTTTGTGTATTTTCATTTTGTTAGTTCCTGAAGTCATACAGTAGCCAACTGTTCCATTTTTTTTAAGGGTTATGTAAATGGAAAAAAAAGAAAATTGGCAACACTGAAGAGGTACAGAAAAGGCTCAGCACAGGCAGCAGCCTGAGTTTTCCCACAGAGCACTGCCTGTACCCTGGATTACTTGGAGGAGCAGCTCTACAAACAAAATAGTGGGTCAGTTTCTCTAACTGTACAATCAGCGACTGCTCTGCTGAGATCATCAACAAGCACAGAAGCGTTATGTACATGTGTCCATAGAGACGTTGTCTGCCAACTTAAAAAAAAACACACGCTGTTTTACAGAGGTCAGCTGCTGGGCAGTAGTGATTTTCAGCTACTTGCACAAGATTTAATAAGCCCATTACCAACAACAGTGGGGATTTTTCTTCATCCAGGCTTGGAGGCCTGATCAGTTCCTGCATAACTGAATAAAAATATTATCCTTCTCAGGAAAAAAAAACACCATCTCCTGTATGAAGCAACTGCAAAGGCAAATACAGACAAGGAGCTGACTCACTGAGCCAGCACAATACCTCCGCTCCTGCTCAGAAGTTCGCTGTGCAGGGGGAGAGCAGACCCGGCACGACTGTCAGTTTAACAGCTGCTATTCATAGTGCCACCGACAGCTGCAAAACCACGAAGAATCGTGTCATTTTATACATCTGCTGCTCCTTTGGAGGAAGTTCTGAGCAACTGCAGGGAGAAACGCTGCCGGTGGGGGAAGACACACAAGGTGTTCATAATGAAGACTTAAGAAAACACACGCACAGGCACGGACTAGCCCGATTTCACTGCCACGATTCCCAGTGAAGAGACTGTGGAAGTTATTGGGGCTTTTCTGAAAATAAATCAGGCCACAGCTTTGCAATATGCAAAAGATTAGGTAGAGCTGAGAACACAACCATGGTTAACTCGGTCCCTTTAACCACTAAACAATTTTGAAGAAAGGCCCTACACCTATATATAGGTCTGGCACAGGGAGCTCCAAGTCCAACTGCAGTCTCTGTGCAGGGCTATGAGGCAAACGAAGAAGCCCACTTGTACTTATGGACTTGAACTGTGCAGCCCAAGTAGCTGCCAGAATGATTTTTCAGTAGCTCTGAGCACATCCCAGTTCTTAAGGTCTCTAATTAGTTCACAACTTTACAGCACTCAGACCGCTCACAAGGCTGCTCTCTCCCACCAGGAAACAACTCCGTTACGTACACAGCTCCAGGCCCACAAAGGCACCCTGTCAGCACTGTGGATACTGCAGCAGAAGAGGAAACTTTACAACTATGATTTTTAAATGAGAAAGCTTGTTTAGAAACTCTGAAGCATATGAGGAATATAGATTAGTTTCACAGCACGGTAAGCAGGAAGCAGAATACAGAAGAAAATCAGAGAGTCGGTGTCTACCTTCCATCAAAAAAGAAGAACTTGCCACGGCCATTCTTTTCTCCATGCACAAAGTTTCCCTCAAATCTGTCTGTCGATGAATAGGTGACTGTACAGAATCCATGTGGCAGCCCATCATCATCTAGATGCCCTGAAATTAAATCCAGACAAAGAACAAAGAAACACATTAAACTTTATAGACATTTTCAATTCTGTTCTGATTGTGTACATGCTTGAAATATTGTAGCTCCCTAGTATAAAATTGTAATCCTCATCAAACCATTTGTTAGGAAAAATGTTCAGAGATTCGGTACAGCCAAATCTATTATCGGTACAGCCAAATCTATTATCTCGCAGCACACTACGCTTAAAAGAAAAAATAAAAAGGGTTAGGATACAAGAAAACAGATGAGGAACATGAGAGAGGAGAAGCAGCAGCAAAAATATAAATTTTTCTAAATGAAATAAGGTTCATACTACTTTAACTCATCTTAATATATGGTTTCAAAAATATAATATTTTTTATCTAAAATGTGTATTTCCTGTGAGAACAGAATAGACTTACACTTCAATCCACTGAGCAAGGCAAGTGTTTTGTTTTTTTTTAAACGATAAATACATGTCTTACAACAATGTGGGTGTGCCACCTCATAGCTATATCTGCAGGAATTTAAAGAAATAAAAGCATGTAATCTTCGCAATACTATGCACTCACAATATGTCAGTCAATTTGCTATTTCATTTTTCAAATGCTGCTTTCCAAAGCCTTTCTGACGTGTTCAGGCTACGTCCCCCCTTCTCTTTCCTGGCCGTATCAGTTTTCCCCATTACGGCTGTTGCACATGGGGACAGCAGATGGGTGGCACACTCAGACCCTCGTCGGCACGGGTTTGCATTTTGCAGAATACAAGTGGCCAGCTCGGATTAAGTCAGAGCAGAATAAAGCTCATATTGCAGCTCTTGCTGCTTCTTCAAAGCCAAAGGAAAATGAAGGAGGAGTGGTTGAAGGATGGCTGATTTCTGCTTTACCTGCGCGACCTGGAGTCCTTAGCACTCACTGCGTTAGCAGAACGCTGCTCTGACTGCAGAACAAAGATGCTCAAGCTCAGCAGGGCTGCTTTCAGCACAGCGACGCACCACGTGCGGGTGGAACAAGCTTCCATCGTGACATTTTAGCAGGTATAAATTTTGAACAAAAACTGACACAAAATGAAAGCTTGTGTATACTCGTGCTCTTTCATATTTCTAAATAAAAACTGACCTCTGATCCACCCGAGTTTCTTGGTGATGTGTACAAAGCCTATTAAAGATGAGAGACAGCACATGCATCCCCTTCTACAAGCTTTAGGTCAAGCTCTCACTCTACCAAAATTTCCCTAAAACTGGGAAGGTTCAACACAGACAGGAAGGCAGAAACAAGCCCCAGCGTGATCGGGAGTACTTACAGCCCAGGCCGATGGAGGCATCAAGAGGTGCTTCCATAATATCAGACCTGGAGTCCCATGCCCAGAGAGAAAACACTGAGCGCTGAGAGTGGTGGGCTAAGCGAACCACCTGCGTGGCATCAGAAGTCCCTGTGTTCATGCCCTGGCTGCAGCAGCTCCACAGGTTCTGCAGGGACAAAGGCATCCAGAGGATGCACACGTGGCCACACGTTCTTCCCACATCACCACGGGCTGTTACATCCCAGAGATGCTTCACAGCCCCTCAGGGACATCACTGACAGGGCACGGTAAGGATGTGGGGCAGCATCTGGTCAGGAAGTCCTCTCACACGAACTGCTTTAGCCTTTTAACACCAGAATGAGCTCTGCAGGCTGGCTCAGATCACTAATTTGGCAGAAAACCTTTCCCTGCACCCCTGGCTCGGCCCGAGCTGGCCTGATGGTGCTCGCCCAGCTGCAGCAGGGCCCCACCTCGGCTGCCTGGCAGAGCCTGGCTTGGCCCTTACACAGAGGTGCCACCGCGAGCTACTCTGGGACGAGTTCACAGAGGTTTGAAGAGTTAACAACCCCCTCGTGAGCTGCTTGGTGTCCGAGCTGGGAGGAGTGAGAGTGAAGAGAGAGAGAGCAAAAGCAGCTAAAGCCAAGGCGCATCAGTGAGGGCCTCCCGTGGCCCTGTAAGGCAGGGAAGGCAGCGCGCTGCCCTCCGCAAGCGGAAGGAAGGGAAGGGTCATGCTTCCCTCCAGCCAGCCAGGGCACCCTATTTTGGAAAACAGGTAAGTTTCAGCATTTATATCAGTGTAGTTAAGAGATCAGTGACGTTTCTGATGTGGATACTTCTTGTAGGAGAAAGAGACCCATGTAAACATTCAGAGTTTAAAGGCTGGATTCATCGCGTATCTGTACAGGAAGGGTACACTGATGTAACTTAAAAACAACCTCAAGCAATGCACTACCAGCCTTTCCCCTACTTCAGGAGCAAGGCTTTTACAAAACACTTGGAGAAAAACCCCGGCCAGCAGGACTGGCACGTTACACTGCCACAGAGCAGCACACAGCACCTGGCAACTTTGCCGTCAGCGCCCATCCAGGTCGGTCAGGATGCTGCTGGCACGCGGTGGCACCGGGGCTGCCAAGCTCGGCACAGCACGCAGGGCACGGCGGGACCCGACCGTCCCGGGGATTTAAGGGTGAGCTGGGAGGGAACGGCCTGTATGGAGGGTCTGAACCTCTGCCACAGCGCAGAGAATGAGATTCTCCTGGTATGTCTGAGATTGTCCTCACTGGGGGGGGGGGGGGAAATGCCACTCCCAACAGAACGAGAGATATTTGGCGTCCCTTTGTCAACAGGAAAAGAATCAGAAGATGAAGTTTCACTACACGGATGCAGCTCTTACCGTATGGCTGAGGCCCTGGGCTCCGCATCTCTTCTACATTAAGTCAGGGGGGGAAAAAAAAACCCTCGATGCTCCAGCGGGCGCAGCGCCGGCCGCCTCCCTCCCTCTCCTGCCCGGGGCGGCCCCGCCGGCTGCCCCCCCGTCCCCCGGCACCTCCCGGGCACCCGGCGAGCAACGAGCCCGGTGCCGGTGCCCCCAGCCCCACGAGCCCGGTGCCGCTGCCCCGACCCGCGCCCAGCCCGGTGCCGGCCGCCATGTGCTCGGCGGTGGCGTTGCATAAGCCGCCCGCTGTCACGCGGCACCGGCACCCCCCGGCACCCCCCGGCACCGCCCGGCCCACCCCCCCCCCCGTGCACCGCCGCCGGCCCCGGGCTCCCCCCCCCCCCCCGCCGCGCGGCGGCCCCGCGGGCACCTTCCACGGTCTCCTCCAGCGTCTCCTCGTCGCTGTCCATGGCGGCGGCGGCGGCGGCGGCGGCTCCGGGCGGGGCGCAGCCGCGGAAGCACGGCCGGGCGCGCGCCGCCCCGCCCCGCCCCTCCCCGCCCCTCCCCGCGGGGGCGCGGCCGGCGCCGAGGGGGCGGGGTCCGGGAGGGCGCGGGGACGCGCGGCGCCAGGCCTGCGGGCGCGCGGCCGCGGCGGGCCGGGCGGGGAGCGCGCGCGGGCAGCGGGGAAGGGGGGGAGGAGGGGGGCTGGGGCCGGGGACACGGTGGGGAAAAAAGATCCGAGCCGGACCGGACCCACAACAAACACACACAAACAAACCAAACCCAAACCAAACCCAAACCAAACCCAACCCAAACAAATTGAATCCAAACCCAAACCCAACCCAAAACGAACCGAACAAAACCCAACCCAACCCAACCCAACCCAAACCCTAACCAACCAAACCCAAACCCTAACCAACCAAACCAAACCAAACCCAAACCCACCAAACCAAATCGGAATCAACCAAACCCAACTCCAAACCGAACATACCCAAACCAAACCCAACCAAATCAAACCCAAACCCAAACTGAACCAACCCAAACCCAAACCAAACCCAAACAAATCAAACCCAAACCCAAACCCAACCCAAACCAGCCAAACCAAACCTGAATCAACCCAACCCAACTGAAACAAACCCAACCCAAACCAAACGCAACCCAACCCAAATCCAAACTAAACCCAAACCAAACCTAAACCAAGCCAAACCCAAATCAAACTGAACCCAACCAAACTGAACCAAAACCAAAACCAAACCTAAAGCAAACCCAAAACAAACCAAAACCAAACCTAAACCAAACGCAAAACAAACCAAACCCAAACTCCAACCCAACCCAACCCATCTGGCCACACACCCTCATGGCACTCAGTGCTGTGCAATGCCACCAAGGCCCCCTCAGATTGCCTCTCCCAGCACACACGCCTCCAGGTCACCTCAAAGCAGGCCCTCCTGTGGGCCCACCACCAGCGCTGCGAAACCCCTGGCCCACAGCGACACTGCTCTTTTCTCTCCTGTCCTTGACACGGAGAGATTTAATTGCCAGAACATAAAGGCTCCCGGGTTTGGGGGTTGCAGGATGGGTGACGACGTCAGTAAGGTGTCACAGTGTTCCCAAAGCTCTGGGTCCGGCCTGGAGCCGCCCCACTGCGAGCAGTGGGCTGGAGCCCACAGCCGGGCCCTTCCTACCTTCATGGTCGGGTGTGATGGCCGGGGACAACACCACAGCAGGAAAGCAGGACAGTGGCAGCTTGGCGAGGGCAAATAATTAGGTACGTCTGCAGAAAGAGGGTTTGGAAATCCTTAAACGAGAGACTAATGAGGTTAGCATTTGACCTAATTGACACAAGAACTTATAAACTATTAATCTCAAGAGCTTTGGAGAGGATCTGAGAAGTGCAGGAAGCTCGAGGAGAAGCGAATGGCTTGCTTTTGTATCGCAGGTGGTTCACTTAAGTAAGGCCGGTCAGTTTTGGTGTTTAGGCGAGAGAATTAGCAGTTAAAAGCCTGATCTTAACCCACCAAAAAGGAAACTGAGGCAAGAGAACAAGGCATATTTGTTGTTTCCTTACGTCTGCAGGTCTACTGTGCTCAGCCAAAGAATCGCTGTTTTCGGAACCCCGATGCCACATAGCTGCTTCATCCATGAGTCTCCGAAGAGGCTACCTGCTGCTCAGCGCACACACACCGCTGGAGTTGTGATCGAGGGACGTGCTTCACCTCTTAGCACAGACAGTGAGCAGAAAGGGGACGAGGCGGTGGGCCCGGAGCACGTGGTGGCCTGGTGTGGTGAGTACAACAGGAGCCAGGGAAGAGGGCCCTGCTGCAACCTACCCGCGCAAATAAGCATGGTGGTGTAGGTAGGGTGTGCAACCTACCCGCAGGAGCTCATCAGGACGTGGGACGGCAGCGTTCCTACTAAACACATACCCTCTTCCCCTACCTTCTGTCCAAAAATCACATGGTAAAAACGGTGAGGTGGACACGTTCTCCAGATATAAGGAATATCCATCCAACTTCAGCGTGCCCCGCTCTGTGTACACGCCAGTCTCCCGTCTTTAATTACACAACCACATACTGCTTTTCCCGAGGGGCCGTGCCCTGCTGTATGATTACAGCGCTGCCTTTTCCCCTGCTCGTTTCCCATGCAGCTTCAGGCCTTGCTTATTCTATTTACTACCCAACAGCTTTGCTGCATGCAAAGGTACCAGTTGTCTTATGAGAGCTTCTGCTGCTCTCCCTCCCCGGTACCCAGCTTCCCCCTCACTAATAAACTTCTTTCTGCAGCAGAGCCGTGGCACTAGGCGTGTTATCATTTCTGCTGCAGGAAAACGAAGAGAACTGGGCTAAAACTATTAAAGTGTCTGCTAAATATTAGGCACCGGACTGCTGTGAAGGGTTCTTAGCATTACACAGCATTTCACGTGTTCAAAGCTTTACTTCCAAAATGGAGTGTTTGAGTTTGGAAGAGCAACAACATTCTCTTTTAATATAATGTCATCTGTCTGCCAATGAAACTGCCACCACCAAAACGTTGCAGTGACTCTTAGCTGTGCTCCTAAGCCACAGAATTAATGACTGTCACCCCTGGGGAGGAGACAGTGGGGTGAGGAGGAGTTTTGCAAGGGGGCCTCGAAGCTGCTTGTTGAGAGCAGCAAGAGGAATCCAGAGATTTGAGGAGAGCTTGGAAGGAAGCATTTTTTCTTGATTTAAAATCTCCACTTATCCTCTACACTGCCTTCCTCCACTTCCTTAGGGCTTCTCACTTCTCTCTCTTCTTCTGGCTCTTTTCTCTTCCCCCAGCACTGAGCCCCTCCAGCTGCCTCCCAGCCCGCCGCTGCCCCTGTTCCCTGCCAGGCTGCCCTTTTTGCCTCACGCAACCCAAGCAGGGCTCAGGTACAGCCTCTGTGACAAATGCTTTGTGTCATCTCTAAGTAGGACGAGCTTTATTAAGAGAGAAAAGGGAACGACCACTTCCCAAAACCACTTGGAATGCTGAAACGAGAAATAACCCTTTCAACGCTCCAGGCTGTTGCATGTTCAGGCTGCAATGCTACATGTTCACAAGATACTCTGTTCTTTGAAGGGTGGTCCTTGAGGGTTAAACCAAGGCACGGTGGTTTGCTCTTTGGTGACTCCTGCTCTGTGTGTTCCTTCAGGAATTTGTAAGACAGAAACGGCTCCTCTAGGACATGAACCATCCAGGCTCATCACGAGGTCACTAGGAACTTCAGGTAGATTTTTTCAAGGAGGAAAAAAATCACTGAACCTAAGGAGAAATCAAAGATCAGCTCTGCACCCTAGGAGTACTGAAATACACCTCAGCCATGGAAGAGACAACTTTGTGTCCAGGTTGCTTATCCTGAGTGAATGTTGAATTACTTCTCTGTGTGTTTCACTTGGAAGACGAGACAAGGCATCGTCCTGAACATCCAATTTTCAAGACACTTCTTTACAGCCAGGTTAATGGAGATTGGGCTGTTTATTCATGGAACTGGAACAGACTCCCTGGGGATAATTTACGACTAGTGCCTCCCCCATGCCTTACTAGCTGCATTAGGTACCTTACCAGGCTCCGTGAATGCCATTTTCAGGTGTGAATTGTATGAGCAGCCTGAGCTCATCAACTTGAAGAGTTTATGTGGGTGATTCCCTGTCAGTAGGCTGTATTGCTTCCTATTGATGGAGACATCCGGCAAGGGGAGGATGCTAGGGGAGGAAATATGTATATACATTACCAAATTATTGCATGATAATATCATAGCACGCAAAAGCTACTGGAGTGTATAAATGAATATCCTGCACACCCTGTGCCTCATACTGCTTATAGACCCAAATGCTGTTTTTCCTAGCTGCTCCCCAGTGTGGAAGTAGAGAAGGCTTACCTCTGCAACTGAACGCCCTGCGAAAGATGATTGTGTTTAAATAACACTCCTGAGCAGATGTCCTATGGCTTCTAATGGTAAAAATTTGCATTCTTTTCTCCTTTTTTTTTTTTTTGTACACATCAAATACAAAATTCACCTGAGTTGGTTACTGAGGGTGTCAGAATTTTTTCTCTTCTGTATTTCAGTTATCTCTTTATGTGGAGATAATGGAGGAAGAAGGCAGATAAATCTCACATTGCTACAGAAACTTGAGTTACTCTTGAGATTCTTCTTTCCTTGAGTTTCTTTCCAACAAAAAGTGCCTTCATCCTGCTATCACTGATTTTTTTTTCCTTTTTTTTGCCTGTACACTGCATTTAACAAAAACTCTAAACCCAGTACTGGAACCACAGAGGAGTGGCCACATTAAGTAATGGAGCAAACAGTGAGGGAAGTTTCCAGTGCAAAGCTGAGATTGAACTTTCAGTCCAAAACCTCTCATTATGGCACGTCAGTAGAGGAAGTCTTGTGTAACTGGCAAGGTTTCCTTGGTGTGTGCATTTCTCACTGTCCCCGTCTTTCCCTAACATCTGGAATTACCTCTTACGCCTAAGCTTGGAGAAATGTATCATATTTCCTAGCATTGTGAATGTTCTCGTTACCTAGAAGCTATTCCATTTTCTAAATCAAATTCCATCCTAATCTAGTAATGGGAGGAGGCTCTGCATCCTTTTTGAGCACAGTACACAAACCACAGCATGTTGTCAGCAATGACATTCAAGCTATACTCTGTTGTCTTGTTTTAGTCTGGCAAACTTGTAGTACCCTTTCAGAGGCGACAAGAATTTAGACTAGATGGGAGGAGAACAAAGATGGAGGTAGATGGAAGTGCAGGAGGAAGCTACATGCAGACTGGGGTGGTGAGTTGCCTCCCACTGACAGGGAAGGGATATATCTTTTTGTCTCTGCAGCACCACTTCATGAAATTCACCCATGGGCTCGTGTATCTGATTTACACTGCAGAAATTATCCCATGTCTGGACTGCTGAGAGACGTGAACTAACAGGCAATGGGGGAGCTCACGCACCTGAAATTTTGGCAACAAGCTCGCTTGAATCCAGTTTTCTCATCAGCCAAATAATTAGTGGCTGGCTCCACATAGTGGTTTGTCATGTAATTCCACTGAGTAGGGGCTTGGCATTTGGTATTTTCTCTCTCAGAACAGCACTGTGCTGTTTTTCCGGTGAGGTCCCATTTGCAAGCCTGAACAGCCGAGCAGCCTTTGCAGGAGAACAGGGAAAGCCAGCTGGAGTCCTTCTGGCCACTGCCAGTCCCATTCGTGGCTGGAGAGCTGAGGGGTTGGAAAGGTGCTTGTGCCCTAGTGCACATCAGTGAGTGCGACACTGGGTGTCTGCAGAGATAAGGAGAGTGTATCTGTTGTGGAGTTTGACTTGACATAACCTCAAGGGTACACTGGGATTTCTAAGAACAAGACAAAACAAATAACAAAACAAATAAACAAACAAAAAAGAGCTAAATGTATGGAAATATTATGCCAATCCAAATGAGTGTCTGGCACTTAGGAAATAAACACGCACATCCCACATGTGTTGGCTTACAAATGTTATGGCAGTAAAGTTTTTGACACACGGCTATGGAAAGCTCCACTCTGCCAGTTAGAACAGTTACTTCATGCCCCTTCTGGAGGCTTCTTCCTGGTAAGAGGAATCTCACAAAACTAAAAAATAAAAGAACTTTTTTTCTACTGAAACTGTCTTATTTTCCTCAATTCTCAGCTGATTAGCAGCAATCCGAGGCATACAGATTATGACTCATGCTCCTTCGGCCCTACAAGTGTTTCTGGGTGTGTGTCAAAATCAGTATGCATGCTGATGAGATGTAGCCATTTACCTGGCTTTTCAGGGTGCTACAACAGCACAGAGACTTCTCTTAAACCTCGTTCGGAGGCTAACCTACCTATCTCCTCTTTCAATCCTTAAATATGAGCTTTATTTAAAGGACTAGGAGAAGAAGAAGAAGGTGGCACGTGCCCATTTTAATTTCTTAATTTTAATTTCTTTAATTAACTTGCAGGTTTGCAGGTGAGCCTGTTTTTGCACAACACCTGCCTGTTGCTAAGACAAAGTCTGAGTTCCGAGAGTGCTGCAGTGCAGCTCCATACACATTTTGCTAGAGCTCAGTACTGGAGCTTCAGAGGAATCCTCTGGCAAGGGAAGAAGGCCAAAGGCAGACTCAAACCTTGCTGTTTGCTTGTATCCACCAAACCTTTGCTAATATTTATTTCCTTATCTGAAAGTGAATATTAATCTTCAGTGCTAAGTGAGGAATTTTTAAGCCATGACAAGCCTGCTAAAAGTATCTCGTTTCAGAAGAAGTCGCGGCGAATGAGATGCATTACTGTAAAGACCTTGTCAGAGCGTGTGCTGGGCACAGCAGTGTCGTTTGGTACCCCTTTGTTAAGCTTCGGCACTGCGCTGCTCAGAGGCTTTGATTTCAGTTACGTAAGCCTCTGTGTCAGGCTGAGAGGAAGCCAAGCTGATGCGCACAAATAATGCTGGACTTGTGTACTGTAAAATGCATGACTAAATGCTAACCAGAAACTTTCTGACGCTTGTTTACAACAGGATGGGTTCCTGCCTGCTTCCAATTTTGCAATCTGTTCTCTCTGCGGGACGCGCGGGGTTAACTTGTAGCTTTCCATTGAGACATGATCCAAGAATTGGTACCAATCATCGCTTCTGGGAACCACATGTGCTTCTGGGATCTGGAAGCCGTTGACAATCGGGGCTTCTGCTGCTCTTTTGAAGGTGCCACCAGATGCGACTCCAAATGCTGAGCCCTCGGCTTCCACTGATCTCCCTTTCCACTGCATTTTCAGCTGTTTCATGTAAGCTCTGTCTCACAGTGCCATGAGTAGGCTCTTCCTTGGTCTGTCTTGGTGTGGACCGGTTGTAAAAATAAACCAGGCAGTATGCAGGTGTTTAACAGGGCACTGGGGGAAAGGAGAAAGAAAAAAAAAAAAAAAAAAAACAACCCTCCCCCTTCCTGAGGATGTATATATAATCTATAAAGGCAAACCCTGCAAGTCAGCTAACGATAAAAGTTATACATTCAATTACAACATCATTTAATTCTTTCCAGGTTCCACAGAATGCAGATGTGCCACCTTCATCTTTGTGTCTATAAACATCCCTCACTTTTCATTGATTTCCAACAACTTCCCAGACCACTCTTCCCAGAGACTAGTCTGACTTGCTAACAAAAAATAAAGTTGAGGTTCCATACAATGCAATGGTCCTAATCATGTCCTTTCAGTTTGCTGAAACATGGGCTATGCAGACCTCAACAAATCAGCAATTATTTCCTCCAGAAACAAAAATTCTATATGATTTTATTTAACCTTCAGTTTACAAATCTATTCTAAAATGGTCAAAAAAAAATCTAATGTGTACATTAGTAATATGATAGGTAGATTGGCAAAATGCGGCCACAAATCTGCACAGCCCTCAGCTGCCTCGCGTGTGCAGATCCCATGTGAAAAGCTGGGTTTGTTCTGGTCACCAGCAACCCAATCACACAGGACATCCCTTTGTGGTAACTTAAGCTCTCCATACTTTTGCTGAAAACGTGCCTCAACAACAAGCAACCCGTTTGGCATCCTGTGTTAGTAGGAACTGGTATTGCCTCCTACAGCTCGTGTTCAGGCAAGGTTTAGAGCAACTTGGGCAGATTTTTTTCCTTGGCATTTTTTTCCTTCCATATACACAAGCCTTCTTTTGAAATTCTCAGGGCTGTTCTGACATTGTGCTAATCCACAGTTACTGGTAGATCAGCTGTGCCCTGCAACAGGAGGAAATTAAAGTTACTGCTGCGGAACAGCTGCGCACACTACTTGCTTCCAAACACTGCTGAGAGCACCCGCTACTTTTTTTCCTTAATAGTGATGCTTCCAAATGTATGCTGACGATATAGTAGCGAATAATTTTTAATGCACCCACCTAGTGCTGAAGGAAGGGCTGCATTCGGATCAGCTTGCCCAGGGAGGCATGCAAGTCTGGCTATAAAGCCGTCAAAATAAGCGCTCTACTGAGAGGGCCCATATCGTGTTAGCAAGGACATCCACCTGCACAGAGACAGTGCTCCAAATAACTCAAAATTTGGGTTAATTCTCAATTAAAAATGTAGACGCTGAATCTCTTTCTTCCTCCAAAATGCAAGGTTGGCAATATCACTAGACCTAGGGGCAGAGAAAATGCGCTTTTGATGAAGGATCTATTCTTGGCTGCGTGACAGACCCCCTAGGGAGCCTGCTACAGGTCACTTCAGGCAACGCTTCCCATAACATTTTGCCCTGGCACAGGTCTACTTACAGTCAGTGACTTCTGCTTGCGCAGGAGAAAACCACTTCTAGGTACTTCTGAAAAACCTACATGTAACCCTCCGGCAAGCTTGAAGAGCTTCTCACCAACTGTAAAGCTCCCCTCTGTCTCCATCCCTCAGTGTATCCACAACACACACGGCATAGATGTGAAGATGTGGGATCCTGCCCATGTAATCTGTTTTGAAGCTAAATTAATGTTTGTAAAGCATTAAGGTTCTCAGTTATATCAACCTGAGGTGCTGCTAGTAGCTCGGAGCTTCTTGGGCTGCAGACCTACCAAGTGAGTGCAGAAAGACGGGGTGGGCAGATGCACATCCGTTCAGGGCGATGCACACCTCCAGTGTGCTCCCTCTCGCTGCCTCTGTTATTTTGGCCGGCCCGTTACCACGAGCTAAGGCAAGCGCTGCACCGATATCTGCCCTCCCACCCAGAAAGCTTGGGGCCAGCCTCGGCAGTTCTGGTGGCTGTGCTTCAGGGAGAACTGGCAGCGTAACTCATCAAATGAACTGAGTCATCCTCCACGCACTCCGAGAAGGATTATGACCGATGGTAATTGCTTGTTACGAACAGGCACCCACCTGTAAATCCAAAAGATTTACTTCTGCTGCACGTGGGTGAGGTAGTCTGCCCAGGTTATATCATATTCCTTGCTTGCACCCAGCTCACTTTTAAGATGGATCTCCTTCCTCATAGAAGCTCATGAAATGCTGCCTAGTTCTTGTCTTTATTTCTAAAGCTCCAGTGGTTTTGTTGGACAGATGAAAGGCTACAGTAAAAGCTTATTTAATGTGTAAAATGAAAAGCAACAGGTTTGATAGGTCCCAGAGCAGGGAAAGGGCAAGGAGGCTGTTTTGGGAGTGTAGGTAAGAGTCCCAGGTACCATCAGAAAGGACACTGTGCAAACACGGGAGAATTACAAACCCCAGCTGTGCAGGAGGGATAAAATCGACGCACACCCAGCTCGCTCTGGCCATCTTTCCTCCAGAGCAGTGCCCCAATACATGTAAGAACAAATGCTCTTTGATGCACCCGTCCTGGGCGGGACCTTCTCCTAACACAAAGCAGGAAGGTTGGCACAACTTCTGAGGCTCCAGATCTCCCTCTTAGGGTGCTGAAAGCCGGCAGCTGCCGCACATTCCTGTCCCCACTGCCCTCTCTCCTGCAGCGTCCCACAGAGCGGAGGCTGGAGTGTAACTCCTGGCGTGCTTCTGCAATCCTGCCTGGCGTTCACAGCTGCTTTGCTGCAGGGGAAAGGGCAGGGCTGAGAAGCAGCCCCGTGCCAGCCACCGGTGCACAGAGCCCGCAGACACAGCGCGTGGATGTTCGGTGCTGTTGGGAGCAGCTACTGACGGCTGCGGATCTGCACGCCCAAGTAGCTTATCAAATTATACCTGGGCCTTGTCCCCCTCTGCAGTCAAGGCTCTGCTGGCGGTTCCAATTACAAACTCCCTTTGTCACAGGTTAATAACGGAGCTGTAAGCACTCAGCCTATGGCAGCGTGCTGTAGCCGCAATTTCTTGGAGGACTTTGTTCTTAAAGCACGTCATCTCTGGGATTTTTTTGGAAGAACAGATTGCAAATAGTAAGAGAAACAATAATAATAATAATAATAATAATAAAAAAACAATACACACAGAAGCTCACTAGGCTCAGGAAACAGAAATCTGACTTGGCTTATGGAAGTTTTTTCAGGATTTTTGCACTTTTACTTTAAAAATGCTTTTCACCATTTACCAACTGGTCACTGTGCATTTCAGTGCATTAAGGACCAGGACTAAAATATTTAAAGGATCACCTTTGGAGATCCTCTGTGTTATGGTGTCTCTAAAACATGTTTATTTTTGCACTCCTAGGAAGGGCTGTAGCAATTACAGAGAGAGGCTTCTATGCAAACTAGTGAATCACTGACTCCTGTTTGCGCTAAATTGTAATATTTGCCTACAATATGTAACAGGAATAAAATAACATTAGTGTTTTGCAACTGGATTCAATAATAGCAGTGGCATCTAATTAGTTCCCGTCACCAGAGGGCATTGGAGGACAAGCTGATTTTCAGAAGGCAGAGGCCCTAGCCCTTCAGTTAAACCAGAGAACATAAACAAAGCCAGCCAACCCGAGACTTCCCTCTTGTTGATACAAAACCAACAGCTCTGGCACACGCAGACAGGGAGCTGGATTTGCCCCATACGGAGCTGCAGGCTGTGGGGCCATCACCTTGCTTGTTCCCCTGCAGCTGTGCACACATCTGGGGACAAGCTTCAGCACAAATTAGGAACGTGCTAATGACTGAACGGCGCTTCAGAGATGGCTGTGCACCAAGTCACAGCCGTGCTGGGACGACTCAAGGTACCAACCACTCACCAACAAAGAAATGCCAGCACTTGGCAATCGGCATCCCAGGTCCCCAAGTGCAGTGCAACGGGTTATTTCAGAAGACAGTGAGGGAAAGCAAGGCAAAGTGCCTGGTGACCTTGTTCCTGGAGGGAGGTGAGGAAGGGCCTGTCTGGGGCAAATCTGAACTGTTGGTCCACGGCTCTCCTGCCCAGGCCAGCTGTCTTTAGTGCTCCTGTTGTGTACATGGTGGCTCTGAGGCTCTTCTAGGCTCATACAGTTTCCTTCTGCTTCCTAATCTGATTCATGAAATTCATTTCTATGCTAAACACAGGCTCAGAGGTTTACAGCAGGAGAGGATTTTCTTAGACTGCCTCTCTTGACTGAAGGGTACCTCTTCAGATTAGCAAGGGAAAAAAAAACACCACCACCAAAACAAAACAAAAAACAACACAATCTGAGCCTGGCAACAGCGCGAAAAGCATTCATTTGGTGCCAAAATAGCAAATATGTTTCAGTTCTCAGAAGGAGATACCACCCATTAGAATCAAACAAGGCTTTCTGTGCATTATGAACACTTTGCTCCTATATGGGAGGGAGCAGACAAGTGGCTCTGGTCTGTTAGCACCGTAAAATAGCAACGCTCATTTATAAACTATGACGGTGGCAAATTTATTCCACATGCCAGATCCCCAAAGCTATGAAATCATTGACTTCAATTAGAAAGTGAATGCTGCCATGTAGCAGTTAAAGGCATTGAGGTTCAGGGCAGGGGTTCTTGTGCTTTTCAAGCAGGGTCAGCTCAACACCCGTATAATAATGTTCCAGGTGGTAGCAGGCAATGGTTTAATTCAGATCGTGTTCTGCTACTTCATTTTTCCTTTAGATGTGTATGTTTTTTTATTCCAGTTCTCCCTTCATGCTTGCTATATGCTAGGTAATTACAACAGTCAAGCACAAAAGGGAAAGCAATGAGGTGTATTTCATTTCCTCTTTCAGATGTAGGGCCCTGACAACTGTACTAAATACACTGATCAATGTGTGGACCCTGCCAGTACATCACACACTCAAGAGGTAGCATGTATGCATTGACAAAAATGTTAATTCATTGGCTTCTCTTAAAAAGACAAGTGGTCTTAAAAAAAAAAAAAAGTACTGGAAGTTGTCACATTGACATTGTTTTGGATGACAAGAAAGAAAAGGACCTGCCTTGTAGTTCTTATACAGAATGCTTCCAAGTTATCCCTGAAGTTTGAAATAAAGGGGATCTGACATGAGTTCATGACTTGTGTTAACATAGGGATGTGCCTGAAAAAAAAAGTACATCCCATTCTCTGTTCTGTATAAATTGCCTTATTCTTCTTTTAAAGAACGTAAGAAGATTTTTTACTCTTCTTATAAACTTTGGTTTATAAGCTGGAAAGGCACAATTTCTCAAGATTACTACATCCCTAAATTTTTAGCTTATAAGCAATAGAGCAAACTCAAAACTGCAAAAAGCAGGGATTAAATAAAGCAACACCTTTGTTGAGACCTGTTTTCTGCACTGATCTGAACACTTCCACTAGTGTGTTTTTAGCAAAAAAATTATTTCAAGAAACATCAAACTTTAATTTGAAACGTAATTTCCGCATTTTAAACCAATGTAAAATCAATTTATCCTCCAAGTAGAAGTAGTGCTTTAATTTCAAAATATAAAAGTGTTTGGGATATTAATCTTTTTCCCCATTAAAAAGCTGGCCTCCTTCCGAACCCCTTTGGGGAAGAGCAAGGTTTAGAGTGAGTGACAGGTAAAAACAGAACCAACATCTGAAAATAATACTAGAGCTAGCAAATGCCAAAAATGAGATCCTGATTAAGAAGCAAAAGAACAATAATGCCCCCAGGAAATTAGGAAGGGATGAAGTTCCAAAGTGACCTAAAGTGCTTTTCTTTGCTTTCAAACTAGCATAACTCATGAACGATACTGGAACAATACAACTTATTGTATTGGAAGTAAATTCCAATATTCTACACCCATGGTCATGCTGTGATTATTTCAAGCTATATTTTATAAAAGAACACTGCTTACATAATCATGTCCACGTATGGTAATGTGTGCATAGCTTTAACCACCAGGGAAACTAAACACAATTTATATGATGATGCACGTCAAAGTTAAGATAGTGGAAATCCTACTTCCCAACCTGCAACTCCTGACTTTGGCACATAGAATAATAAATAAAATGGTAAGGGAAGGCCTAGTTATTTTCTTCAGTCATTTTTCTTTTAAGACTAACTGAGCAAGGCTGCCTAAAGAAGTATCAGTTAGAGAAAATAGACCAAAACTTGCCTCTTGGTCCTCCTCTAGAGCATTGTTTTTCCACAACTTCGGCAAATAACCTGCAGCCTCTCATCTCCTCTTTGCTCCCTTCTCATTTTGAGATGCAGGTGAGGGAAAAGAACAGCCTTGGGTGCTGCAATTCCAACGTTCTCCTTGCAAGTGGCAAGGAAACTCTCTGTGCGCCTGCTGTGTCTCCATGGGCATTTCAATAATTTGCAGAAGCCATAAACCAGCCTTGTGAGACGGGTCACACTTGAGCTGTTCCTGGTCAGAAATAGCAGCTAATACATGAAGCACTTGTGTGTAGCTCCCACTAGTCCCCATCAGAAATACCATTTTTTCTGACAAGTGGTGCAGACAGGATTGTAGCAGGAGAACATTGTCAGACAGGCTAAGTGCTAGGGGCTACATGTCTGTCTGGGTTTTGTGACAAATTTTGAGAGCAGGAACTGAATTTGGGATTAATAGAGACATTCAATTCTTTCTTGCTCCGTCCTTTGTGTAAAATATATTGACAAATAAAGTGTTGTCACTCTGAAGTCATCGTGGTACCAGTGTCATGGGCAAGGACCTCACTGCATAAGGTACCAGTGAGCAAAGGAGAGCAAGGACAGGAGCAATTTGCACATGCTATTGATTACACAAGGTATAAAACAAAGAAGAATCAGGCCTCTGAAATGCAAGGAAGTGAAGTGCATAATGCTGCTTAGGAATAGGCAGAAATGGAACATATTATATTTGATAGATACAACACATACTGTGTAGCTTCCCAGGAGTCCCCCCTTCCTCCTCAGGAAAATAACTAATGGATTTTAGGAGTTGAGAGGGCATTTTCTATCAGAGGGGTGTGAGAGTGCTGTGGAATGGAAGAAAATATGATTGTCATGTGCAGCAGGGAGAATTGCTCCACGCTCATGTCAGAGGCCCACGATCTCAATGGAAGATATTTATAACTCTGCCTCTGAAGAAGATGAAAGTAGTTCTGATGCTGAAAAAGGGAACAAAAAGTATCACCTAAAAATAAATGTCCCAAGTCAATGCTACCTATTTCTACATTCCCTGTTTTGGAGCTGGTTAAATGAACTATATTGAGAAACATTTGGGTTGTTCAAAGAGTATTAAGGCCATTCTAGAACTGGAATGGCTTTTATTTTCAAAATCTGCTAATTTATCAGCAATTACCTGTACTCTACAATACCCTCTCACTGTGTTGAGAAGGGCAATTCAGTCAGCACAGGGATATTATCTGATCCAGACAACCATCAGGGTAAGGTGACCAATAAAAGTACACATTAATTGCACTCCCACTTTACATGGTTTAACTCCTGCTAGCCTCTGCATGAGCTTTACCAGGTCATGCTTTGAGCAGACACTCCTTCCCCTCTTTACTGCCAGTTCTGTTCCTCCTGCCTTCTCATCTGGTTTACAGGCTAACCCTGGTTGTATCAACAAAACTTCCAGGTGGTGCACAGAGGTACTGGGGAGGAACAGGCCACCAGAAACAGAGCTGGTTTGTCACACCCAGCTCTGAGAGTCTAGCCCTTCAGTACTGCCTTAAGTAGCTGCGCTTCAGCAGGAATATGGGTGTATAATGCTGTGGTTCCTGCTCTTCAAACTGGTGAAACCTGGCCTAGAGAAACAGTAGGCAATGTGCTTGAGCTCTTCAGGCTTCCTTCCTCCATGGGAACAACTGATGATAGTTGATGGCAAAATTGAACTTAAGCAAACTGATTAGCACTAAAGGGCTGGTCCTCTGCCTGGTGATCCTGAACCACTTCTAAGTGGTCTCTGGAAGGTGACTTAACAACCCCAAGACCATTCTACATTTCGTTTCCACCAGAAAACTCTTAGGGGGTTACAAGCTTAAGACAACGAAAAGCTACACACCACTGGACTGCGCTCGTTCATGAATTTCAAAGCACTCTCCACATCTTTGCAGAATTTCACAGGACTCCTCTTTCACAAGCTATTGTACCTACCTGAAGTGCAGAGCCACTGCTGACTAGGTGACTTGGTCAGTGCAGCCATGAAACTCTCTGATCTTTCAATTCGGCCATGGAGCAGTCTGTGTTTCAACAGAAGTGTGAATTAAAAACCAACCAACCAACCACCCTCCACAAAATATACCTTTGCTCCTCTTCGCTGCAGTTTCCATGAAGAAAGGGCTGGCAGTGGGTTGCTACCACATATCACTTCTGTCCTGGTTTGATTTCAGAGAACTTCCTCCTAAATCACCAGTCTGTCTAGGCTAAGTGATCTGGATTTATGGCCTGTTTTCCTTCTCTGAGGAACAGCTAGGCCGTATCGTTCTCTTCCTTCCCAGCTGGTGCAATACCACAAAAGTTGGAGCTGCTTCCTCCTCACAGGTGTACCTCTCTGTTGTGGTGTCTTAGTGCTAGGCCTTCATTTCTATAAAGGTCTTCATTTAAGGCCTTTCAAAGGCCTTCACTCTATAAAGCCCTTTCAAAAAGACTGACCTTAACAACCCCAACTGTGGGAAAACTGGATTCAAAAGTGGATTCAGACTCTTCCATCTTTTTTTCCAGCTTTTAGACTGGGACTTTCATTCCTCTGCTCACCCTCGTGCTGAGTAGAGATGTAGATCAGGCAACATGCTCAGAAACTGTATCTGCATTCAATTCCAACAGATTAAAATATACAAATGATAACCAAATGTACAACCTAAAATGGATAGTGACGAGCAGAGCAACTCTGTATATACCTACCAACTGTAAAGCCAGCTCAATCATAAAAAGAGCTGCATGAGTTAAAAAAAATTACAGCCCCATCTTTTTTTTTTTCTCTTTTTTTCTTTTTTTTTTAAACTCTGCTTTACAACAGAGATGGCTTTTATGTTCACCCACAGCATGTGAACCAGTGGGGTGGATGTTTGGTTTATGTGCTAGGTTAGCTCCTGTGCTGCTTGTTGTGCTGAGCGCTACGTGACAGTCACCTGCTGAACAAAAGCACCTATCTCTCTTGCCAGGCAGCTACATGCATCCAAAACAGGTAATTTCTTAAAGTAAAGGAGAGGCTTCTACTCAGGAAATTAAACCAGCTCCTCCAGCTCAGCTAGCGGCGGGCCCACACCAGTAGTTCTGGCATATCCCAGCAGAGGGCAATGGCAGATATACATATGCATGTGTCACAGCAGAGCGCTACTCCAATATAAAACAAACTTCTCCCCTGCCTGTCAGATCTTTTCACGAGCTAGAAAGTCACTCAGTGCTAGCAAATGGAATAAAACCTATCTAGAGTTGAATCAAAGCTCAGCAGACGATCCAGCAGCACATAACTAGCCAGCAGCACGAACAAAGCCTTCCAGATCTGTCCTGAGCAACAAATATTTATCAAGAAAGGAGAAGCCAAGGGAGTACCTCAGCAGGATTTTCTGTGTAAGATCAGAGGAAAAAAAAAAAAAAGGAAGTCTGTCTTTCTTGCTGCAGTGTTTTAGAGAAAAACAGAAGTCAAGTGAAGCTATAGTTCCTCTTCAGCACATCCACAAATGCAAACCAGAAAGACTAAACTGGACTTAGTGTGGAGGAGGAAAGTGCAGACAGATAAAGTAGAGAACTCAGACATCAGGAAAAGCCCTGGCTGCTTTATCTCTGTTCATGGAAATGTTTTCATTTGGAAATCTTAATGTTAGCATCAATGTCCTTTTAAAATGGACAGAAAGTGATTCAGAGCAGAATTTGTTAAATATATGAGCACATAAAAGCATTGTCCAGAATTTGAAGCAGTTAAGCCTGACTGTCTTACATCAGATTTTTATACTTTTGAGTAGAAAGCCCTGGGTGTTTCAATTTGGGGCTGAAAAATAGAAACGCCCAGAACTAGCAAGTACTTCAAAAAAAAAAAAAAAGAAAAGAAAAAAGCTAAGACTGCATGCCATGTACACCAAAATGCAGTGACCATTCATTAATTATGCAGGCATGCCACAAAAGTATGTAAGAATATCTGTCTTAAACAAGGAAGGATGTGAAGAAATATTCCCAAATCCTTTCACGGCAATAACCATAAATAATAAGCAAGGACCGACGGGAGCAACCGCGGCTGTAATATTGCTCTCAGGCGTTGAGCTTACCTCAGCAGGCGCTGGAGGGGAGATGGCTGTCAGAGGAGGAAGGTGTTGCTAAGCAACGCGACACGGGATGGCGGCCCACTCCCCTGTCAGGCCCCAGGCGATGATGGCCGGGCTCTGGGCGTCGAAGCACAACTGCTCTGAGGGCCAAAAGAAAGCTGCGAGGGTCCACAGATGTCAAGGGGGAGAAGGGGAAGTGGTGGTGGGCTTGGGGTGTGAGCAAGTTGGAGAGGGAAGATGAGGGCAGGGCCTCTAGTCGGTGAGGAGAGGCCGCAAGGATCACGGGAAGAAATGGCGAGGGTGACGGGGAGAAAGACAGAAAGGAGCTGAAGGCGTGCACACAAATGAAGCAGGAACTGAGCAGAGAGCCATGGGACGCGTCAGGAATATCACCGGTCCTAGAGAATTTGAATCAAAGCCTGCCTTAGATGTGAGAGGGCTGGACCTGACTTGAGTCTGCACAGGTCAGAGAGAGAACTGAAGGGAGGAAGATAAGAAAGAAGATATTCTCTAGGGGATGTCCTTTTCAAGACCTGCCCATGCAAATATGGCACCAACAACATCAGCTTCCTATGCTGTCTTTCTCAACGGAGCTGTGTCACGGTCCCCAGGTGCTCTCCAACCTGCCACCTGGGGTACAGCAAGTGTGAGGATGGCGCAGGGCCTGGGATTTACAGCTCAAGGGTGGCAGTTGGGTACCTGCCTCCAGGTCTTGTCCCTGCCATTAGCCTCCTCTGTTAGCGTGGCCAAATCGCACAAGACTTCCAAATAAGTCTCAGGGAACAGGGCATCCCACCTGACAGAAGTTTAGGAGCAGCTGAATGCTTAACTAGAGCAGGCACTTTGGAAAAGTGTCAGTTTTTCAGTTATGCCAACGACTGGCTCTGCTACATTCCCCTGGTAGCTGGGGTGAAGCAAGCATCACGCTGCCACTGGGTGCCAACGTTACCAACAGAGCCTCTTAAAGGATGAAGATGCAGGCAATAACAGTGGCACACCATCGTGAACACCTGTAACACAAGCTGCGTGGAAGAGCTGGCCAGGAGGGAGGGTCTGATTCACCACCTACCCGAGCAAACGCTAAGATCTGCCTTATCTCCTAGAGGCATCGAAAAAGGCTAAACATAAGCATATATAACAAGAGCACAATTTATGTCCCGCCTCCTAAGCACAGCTGATTTCTGCAAAGATGAAATTAAACTTCCTTATGCGAGTATGGATGAAAAGAATCCTTAGAGCTGAAGTCATCTACTAATTAAAAAAGATCTTTCTCCAGGGTTAGCAAGTTAAAAAATAGCAAGTGCTATGTTGTCTTAAATCTACTAGGAGTTGCGAGGGAGACAGAAGATGTACAACCAACATGTCCTCAAATCTCTTGCTGAATCTCCTTTAATCCCCTGCATTCCACATATCAGAGCAATCACGCTGGCATGGGGATCCGCTTCCAATTGGTCAATAGCAACAGGAAAGACTTTAAACCTCCTTTTGATCCAGACATAAGTCATACAGGATCTGCATCTCACAGACCAGCCCTCAATTCTCCCAAGACTACCTGCTGGAAACCAGAGATACCATGCACAGAGCCAGCGGGGCTGTGTGCTACAGGAAGTATTCTCACGTCTGGAAACACCACTGACTCTCAGCTCCCATAACTTATTAATGAGTTATTATTATTCATTGTTGAAATGCTGCCAATTTGTATTATATAGGCAGTCAGGCAAGATGATCATATTGGGCCACAGCAGCTTTAGCCTGTGAGCGAATCACTGAGCATACGCCGCCCTGATTTCCACAGGGTGAAGCATCTAGGAGAGTTCCTTCTAATCTTCAGGCATAATCGTATGCGCTGACAAAAGAAATGTGACTTTGTATAACTCTCCCCTCAAACATTATGTGAACGCAAGGTCCATAACACCCCGTCTCCAGGCTGGTAGCTTTTGTGGCACACATTAAGTCTCTCACAAGGCAAGTCAAAGAGAAGAATGGGAAATAGCTTTGTATAGTGCATTTCCTCCTCTTCTGCTGAATGGGAGAGGCAGGCTGTACCTCTTCTCTGGAGATTTACAGGTTGTTCCAGAAACATTTAATTTAGGAGGATGTCTGAAACATGGGAGGTGAGGAATATTTAGCCCCTACCTAGCTGTATGCCCCAGGTATTCACTGATCACCACGTACATGCAGCCTTTACACCGCAGTGCAGATGTGCTCATTCTCCGTTTTCCTGAAAGGGTTCTGACAGTCTCTCTCAAGCCACTGCAATTGAACTCCCCTGAGCTGAGACCAGGTAAAGACATTTTAAGGAGAAAAAAAATTGTGTGTATGTGGGATTGTGAAAAAGCACCGCTTTAACAAAAAGCAACCCCACATTGTAATTAGATGAAGGTACTTCTCATGATGATCCAGACTGTTTTTTGCTGCTACTTTGAAAGCCTGGTATGATTACAATTGGATATATTGCAAGATTGGCACAGTTTGTGTTTCATAAATACATGTAAAATACATACTCTGCTCTATCCCAATCCAGAATTGCATCCCAGATATGTTCTTGCAACATCCAAAGTAAAAAAAAAAAAAAAAAAAAAAAAAAAGTAATGATACCCAAAGGCTTCAAAGAAATGTGAGAGGCCTGTGGGCATGCAAGAATTTATGTGCATATAGCAACATACATTAACAGTGATGGGTGTTAAAGCACATCCGTCTTTTGTACACCCAGACAAGAACACCACGAACCAACTCTTCCCTGACTTGTATACAATATTGATGCAGGTAACATAAGGCTGCAAAAGGTGGGGAAGACTCCAAACCTTTGGCTACTACTTTATTTAATCCTTTCAAATCTGCTCTGCCACCACCACCAAAAATAGTCTGAGCTCATTGCACTGACATTCAGAGGATGGGATGGAAACAGGATCTGTCTTATTGTTTGGTAAAATGTCTGCAAAGCAGAGGACTCTGAATAATCAGACCTTAAAACAGACTGTTCATCCCTTCTCTGAGGGCCAACGTGAAGTATGAGCATGACAGTGCCAGACAAGGGTGACAAACTAGTATTTAGGAGGTAGCAGGAGGGATATTTGAAGGAATAAAAGTATTTTCTTCCTCTTTCACCTGTTTCATAGTTCTGATAATTTTAAAGGCTGGGTATGGCCCAATGCCACACAGGCCCACATTCTTTGTTATATATTGTTTTAAGATAGAGTAAATTAATAAACCGCAGAGCTCACTACTGTTACTGCTGTAGCTAAACTGCTTTTGACACATGAGCTAGCCTCATACATTGTAATAGTGTTGATTTACCCTATAAATGTTTCCAGTGAAATATATGAGAGTTCAGATGTTTTCCCTTCCAGCCAGAAGCTTCTATTCTTCAGAGCCTGTCTCCTAGAGGTGTTTAAAAATAAAAGATGCTGCACTGCCAGTTGGGACTGGCCTTTAAGAAACTACACCCCCAGCATAGACTGAATCCTGCCCTTTGCAAAGCTCTTTTCAGCTCTTCCAGAGACAAAAACTGAGCAGCTTTGACAGTGTAACTCCATTAAAAGAGCTTATTTGATCAGCCTGGTTTCATGCTTAAAATGCTTTTGGTCTCAGTACCCCAACCATCTGCTCTCTTGTGACAGCAGCTCTGCCACCCTGCTGGGATCTGCCTTCACTGCTGGGTCAACAGCAGCTTCTCTACAGACAGAAGAGCCAGCCTTCTTGCAGAGGTCTGCCAGGGAAGCACAGGTCAGCAAGAGACACGAATTTCCCATAAATGCTGGGGCTACGCAGACTCCCAGCTCTGACACAGCTGCTCTGTGAAATTTGCCAGTCCCTTCCCTACCCAATGGCTCAGTTTCCACTGCTGTAAACTACGCTGGGAGAGACCGTTTGTCCCTGTGGAGCACACAGGGGAAGTATGGTGCAGGACTAAAACACCACCAAAGCATGGTAAGGTCCCACCAGTATTTCTGATTTCACATTGCATTTCACTGTTCAGAGCCTCTCTTCTTGCTATTTGGCTTTAGGCAGCTGGAGAAAACGCATGCATTTACAACAGCAGAGATAAGCAACGCACACATAAAATACATGCAAGCGGCGGAAATACAAAATCAAATGACATTCCTTAAGAGCAAGCTGAGGAATCAGCCTCAGACAAGCTGCCAAAATGTCCTGACATAACTGGAGAAACCTCTTAGTTGATCCTGGCATCTATTTATATTCTGGGGCTTACACACATCATAAAAGCTCTGGGCATCCGAGATACTACTGTATTTGCACAATCAGAAGTAAACCCAGCCTAAAAGCCTTATTTTGTGTGTGATCCGATTTTCTGTTACTGAGTTTCACAGGGAGGAAGCATAACTCTATATCAAATTGCCTGTGGACCACATTTGACCAATGGCAATATAAATCTATAGGCAACTACAAACTCCCTGCTACCAGCAGAAATTGAACATGTTCTTAAGCATACCCTAGCTCAGCCATAACAGCCATGTATTTTATAACAATTCTGCGGGTTTAATCCCTATCCTAGATTATATTCCTGCCTACCTTTAAGTCAAACTTTGGTGGACTTCACATGCCCATTGCCATTTTGAAATTCACGTACTTTGAATGATGTCGGAAAGAAAACATGACTTCAGTGTCAGCTGGCCTTAAAATGCTTAGCTCTTACGGGTTTAACTTTTCAAACTGACCTTTCAAACTTTCCAATAGCCAGCCCTGTGTTACAGTTTTCCATCACTCCCCTATATTGGCAGGGTGACGATGCTTTGAACACCCTGAGCCAGCCTCTAAAAGCCGAGAAACTGTCTTGTCAGAAGGCCAGCCCCTTACTACAAGAACAGTAATTAAAGTGCATAAATCAGCACTTAAAGAGTTACAAAGCACCAACATTCAACTGCTGTTATTAAAGTATACCTACTGTTCCAATCTTTAGAAAGAACAATATACTGAATTAACACCCAACAAATTTTACCGTGACAATTTTTACAATGAAACAACTGATTTAAAGTTCTTTTTACTTTTGCGTTCAAAATTAACATATTTGACTAACATCAAGGAAATACCCCACTGTAATGTCAGTTGGAGACAATGCAGACAGATAATCCTGGAATCACACACACACACACACACAAAAAAAACAAAACAACCAAAACAAACACATTACACTGGTTTTGTTCTGGTGGACTCATGGGATCACAAAGGCTAACAACACTAAGATTCCTGTTAGTTAAAGCTAGCTGATTAAAAAAAAAAAAAAATCCTTGAGAGAATCTCTCCTAATTTTAGTCCTAGGCATAAACTACAGGAAACGTACTCCAGACAATAAAACGAGGGGAGATTTTTCTCTCTCAGTTGTTTTACCCTTTGAACTACCCTGAGCGATTTCCTTCTGCGCAGTGACTGTTTGTAAGCGGCTGTCATGTCGCCCACAGGAGCCCAAGTTGTACATACTCGGCAAAACCGTAAATCAAGGGTAGGGACAGTACAAAGCTGCGCTCCCCCCGCCACGTCTCCTGCACCTGCTTCTTCAGAGCAGCACCACCGGTGATGGATGCAGACCTCGCTGCGCTAGACCCTGTACAAACAGGGAACAAAGTCTTCGCCCCCAAAGAGATTACAACTGAAGTCTAAGACTTAAAAGAACAGCTGAATCCACAGAGGCGGGCACGGCTGGTTTTGTTCTCTCTGTGCTTTCACACAGGCAAGAGGCAGGCAGAGCCGCCTGACTGCATTTGAACTTTTTCATGAGAGAAAAATGGCTGTAATTTTGCACTCATTTTAAAAAGCCGGGCTATTTTATTTCCTTTGTTGCGGTGCCGAAAAGCACTGCAACTCCCCCACCTGTTGTTTGTCCTTATTGCTCACTCGAGCTCTGAGCTCTCTCCCCTCCACACACACCCTGCTCGCACGCGGAAGTCGCCGGGATCATGGCTGGTGACTTCACCTTGCTGGCTGCTGTCTCCCTCCTGTCTGCCTTCCAGCAATGTAAGATCTGCGGGGCTGCAGGGCTGGGGCTCGGGGAGGTTTGCGCCGATTCTGCAGTTCTGGATGTTATGTGATGACAAACTGGTTGTCGTGTAACTTTAATTTCTGGTGCCTCCTAAGTCGTTTCTCACTGGAGCATTGTTTGCCCTCTCTGTAGCCCGAGAGGGAGTTGGCTCAGTGGGACAGGTTACTTTTCCCCGTGGGAGAAACTAATTTATTTTCAATTCCATTTTGTTTGCTGACTCTTTTGAATCGTACTATTGTGAGAGCTCGCAACTAGCTGTAAAGTTACCCAACGGCCACATCGTGTCTTGGTTTCGATTCTTATGTAGGCAGCTATGCAACCCAAAACCTCAAAAACTGAGAGTAAATTTGTCAAATCAAGTACACCAGCGCTGGACTGAAAGCACTGTACTGTTTCCTGAAATAGCCAGACGCACGCTAAGTACCTGAAAGGGAAGACGAAAGCAAACTTTTACACCAGGCAGCAAGAATAGAAGGTATTCTGCAGCACATCCTCCTCATTACAAATCTATTTGGATCTTAAAGAAATATTTTATCCCCTGCTGATGTACCTCTGAGAATCAAGGACCAGGAAAAGAAGTGGGCAAATCTGCAGCACTCTTTTTGATTTGCATCTCTCATGTAACTGTGGTAGCGTTTTTACTTCTTGTAATTATTTTCTTCTATATACATTGATTCATATAGTTGTGTTTACATCAAGAAACATGATGCTCTTTGAAGGCATTTGCAGTATACTAGGATGAGATTAGGAGCAAGTTAAAAGTAATTGCTTCATCTTTTTTCCAAATATCTATAGCACTGCAACTTAACGGATGTGATGCAATTGTTTGTTCTGAAAGCCTCAGCTGCTGAAACACTTGTACCTAGCAGGAAAAAAAAAAAAGCCTGATAATGTGACCCTTCCAGGTTAAAAAAAAGCCCAACACAACAGAAAGCAAGTAGAAAGCACTTAAAATTTACATTCTTTTTCTGTCATCAGATCAGCTGCAACACACTCTTGTGATCTGCACAAAACATTGCTATTTCTGGCTGGTGGCAATATTTACCATCAACTTCTGTGAAAGTTCAACTTGCCTGCCCTGACTTTTAGCACAGAAATGTTAAGAGTTAAAAGCAAAAACACACATTATGTGGAAACCTAGCGCCTTTTGAAAACACAATGAATTGTGCAGATACCAAAAAGGGGAAGGGAGGTAAAAATACACACTTCCTTGTGGTGTTTGGTCCATATTAGTTATTCTAGTTAAAATCACTGAAAAGTCAGGATAACCTGTATTTTAACTTACACATTGGGCAGTCCAACATCAAGCCCAGAGAGAAACCTTGGTAAGAACCTGATCTGTTAATCTGATTTAAATCACAGCGTGGTTTACTTTTAGCATGGATAAACCAACACAGATCAACTATTGTGAGTTCAGCTGAACATTGTGAAGCTGGTAGTGTAAGCATGTGCTATAACCAGCTCGTGTAAGGGACGCAGTGCAGAGCGTGACCAATTGCTGTGAACAAAATACAACATACACAGCACTTAGTGCTCTGTTTGCTCTTCTGTTTATTCTGCTGAGCCTCTGGTCCCGAGCTAGAAAGCTGCTAACAGGCAAGACAACCTCTCTGAAGCAGTGCTGCAAGTCAGGTTTCACTTAACCATCATCAGAGATACAGAAAGACAAGGTTTTGTGTCTCAGAATCGTGAGTTATTCAAAAATTTATTTATTTTTAAGTTGCAAATTAGCATGCGCTATCATATACTGTGATAGAAGAATCAGCCTCTCTACAGGCTTTTTAAACACAAAATACTTGAGCAATGTTCCTTGAAAGCCTGATTTATCCTGCATTTTTAGTGTAAGGATATTAACACAGTAACCATAAATGCCACCTGAAAATGAAAGCCAAGAAAAAAGAAAAGGCCAGCAAAGGCAAGTGGCGCATACTTTGTAACTACCGCAGTCACGTCATTTAGCCTGCTAGAATTGAACACGTCGATACAGGGGAAGGAAAAAGC
Source organism: Anser anser (assembly GCF_964211835.1). Lineage (NCBI taxonomy): Eukaryota > Metazoa > Chordata > Aves > Anseriformes > Anatidae > Anser > Anser anser. The sequence goes on along the minus strand of NC_139724.1, from coordinate 38,132,148 downwards.
TGGGGAAATCTTTACTTCCTCCGGCTGCAATGCTTTCTGGCGTGCTCACAACAGCACCTCCAGTGGGTGGGCAGCAGGGCTCTCCCATTGCTTTGTTATTTATTTCAGCCCTTGTTAAACCATCATCACAGAACTTACACTTGGAGCCACATCACTGCTTTCCATTCACCAGAATGGAACCGAAAGGCAAGTTGCATTCAGTTAACCAAAAATACAGCAATTATTTCTCTCCTCAGCTCTTTTTAAGTCCCTGGCTGGCACCTGTCCTGTTCTGCACATGGGGTTCACCTTTTCTTCTAAGGTGACAGGCATGACCCTGGTCCCCCACACGGTGCCACAGCTTGGTTTTCACTGGCAGGTGAGAACCCACTTGCCCCTCACTGAAGCAGGGTCCCTCCTCTCTGATCCCAGTGGAAAATGCTTCAGGAGCAGGTTTTACACCGGGTGGCCGCGCTGCCACAGCCTGGCCACAAACCCAGTGCCACACGTGGTTAACCAGAGCCTCCCACGTGCGATCTCTGCCCCTCAACGAGATGCTTGCTCAGCAGGCAACACCAAGGGCAACCCGCGGTACGGCTGAGGCCAGGGTTGCACCATGGCCTTGGGGATTTGCTTCGGTTAGTCGTGCTGAACAAACAAGAACGATTTGGCCCTTGCACTGCCTTAATCTCCTTGTTTTCCTCAGTAGGCTTAGTTCATCCAGCACCCTTTCAAGGCTTTTTTTCTCAGCTAATTTGGATGCAAGGAGTCGCCTTGGTTTGCCTTAGTTCCTCAGCAGAAAAAAAACGGTCCCAGACTGTCGTAAGACTTGTAGGGCTCAGTGAGGCAAAAAACAAGGAATGCATTGCTGGGTACAAATGCCTTTGCTGCAAAACACTAGGGCTCACCTACCACTTCTGGCTGATGAGCCAGGCAGCATTTGCCAGACAAAAAAATTATAGTAATACTTTTGAAAGTGGCAGAAGCCAAAAAGCAACTTTAGTGTTTTCCAGGAAAACACTTCTAAAAGGAACTCCTGTGCTGCTATGAGCCTCGGTCTCCACGAAGCATGCTCCCCCACCTCCCCACTATAACTCTTCCCTCCTGAAAGTGCCGCAAGGTGGCACGTTGGGATGAATCACCAGGCACAGCAAGGAGCGTGGGTGGGAGCGGAGGAGGTCTCGCTGGATGCAAATACAATGAGAGGTCCTGTAGCGAGGTGCTCTGGAGGGAAAGGTTAAAAGTAATTACTTACATGTGGAGAAGACAGATGGAAAGCTTCATTTTTGGGACAAGGCTTTAGCCAGGAGGCAAAGACGTAAGATGTGCACGGGGCAGCACCGCTGATATCCCTAGCTGTGTTTTAATGCCACTGTTCTCTGAAGGGAAGACAGAAGGCATGCTCTAGGCTTGCCTGTTAGACAGTCTTTTTAGGGAACTCAGGTGGGTGTCTTGTTTCTGGATCCAAATAAAGTTAGGATAAAAGTAGAGCACGAGTTTCTTGCACAGGGTGGCTATGACATGGCTTGGAAAACAACTCCAGGTACCCAGAAAGCTTTAAAGTTAAACAGGTGAGCTCTTTCACTAGCTCTGAAATAGCAATTTTTCCCCTTCCTCATAAGTAAGTTACTCCTGAAGACAAGAACAGAACTTCTGTAGGGGAAAAATAGTTTATCTATCATTGGTCTATTTCCATCAGATATAGCAGAGAGAACAAAAGAACAATGATTGCTATTAAAAAAATAAAACAGATGTGTTAGAAACTCAACTGAGCTGCCTTTAAAAAAAAAAAAAGAGGAAATGTGTGATCCTTGAGCCTTTATTTTTGCTTACAGGTCATTTTGCTCGGCTGGTGGGAAAATCAAGAATGAAGCACAAGGTCATGCCCCCAGCTGTCACTGGAGCTCCAGAATTTGACAGAACATTTCGTGCACAGTAAGTCCTGACATCATCAAGATGATGGCAACGAATAACAATTCAGTCCAGAAGATAAGCAAAAACATTATCTTCAGATATTACCTTTTCCGTTGCATCCTTTGCACAGAAAATGAAAAAATAATGAAGAGAACACTTTCCAAATGGTTCAGCTATTATCTTAATGATAACAGGGTACATTCAGCTCGTTTAAAACAGTCCATGTTCAAGTTCTGATGAAACTAGGCAATCGGATTATCCAAACCTAAGTAAAGGCTAGGAACTAATTGACTGTAACTTACAGAACTCAGATGTTCTGGATCTAGCAAGCCGTGCTGTGAGTTCTTGGCCTGTGGCTATCACCAAACACATGGAAGACATCAGCACAGAAAGCCTCCGCCTTCACAGCAGATAACTGTCGGACAGCCTCTTCAAAATGACAACATTTTCCTAAAAGGCTTCAGTTGGTGATTAGTTAATGACCATAGACAAATATATGTACCATGGTGTTATTTCAAACAATTCCTTCTGATGCAACTGTAGTTGTACTGGGTAACAATAACAACAAGATGACACAGAATATATTAAATATTATATCAGATAACAGAATGACAGACACAGAAGGTTGCCTAATTCATTAAAAAGAAGCTCAGTCAGAACAACCAAGAAAAGATATCCCGGCAAAATACTGGCATGAAAACTGATGATGTTGACAAATAAAAATGCTATATAACCATAAGATCCGTCACGTGCTGCCTATGCCTGGTAGCACTTCATAAAGGCATTGGCCTCAGCAGAGCAATCCGCGCTGCCCACACACAGCTCCATGCTTCCTCTCACAGCCCCGGGAACGCTGACCCACAAAAGCTGCATGCAGAACGTGGAGGTAAGCAATTAACATTGCATCCACATGCTTCAAATCCTGCCTGCCCTTGCTGCACAGGCACTTGAGTTAGGACACCTGGTAAGCGTTTCCATATAGCCAGGATACAGATCCTTGCTTAGGTTTAAATATACAGAAAATATTTGAAATAGTTTATATTTGTATTGAGATTACAACGAAGGGAATTTTTAAGGGTGCCTAATTCCGGCTTGACTGTGCTCCCACTAAATTCAATAGCATTAACTTTATTGAGAAGAAAATCATATCAAAGCTGATTCCCCGTGAAAAATCCCACCCATAGTTCTTTTCCAGAGTAATGTTTTTTCAAATTTATTCTGCAGACAAAACTGTGTGGAGTTTTATCCAGCATTCCTGACCGTCCTCTGGATCACCGGGTGTTTTTTTAACCAAGGTAAACAGTTCTTGTTTTTCTCTTGGACTGAGAAGTTTTACCTAAGTTTCTAAAATTAGCTTTATCAGGAGGTACATTACTTGTAGACATCTTTTTGCCTTCCTTTCACTTCTTACCTTACTCTAGGCTTCCTGAAAGAATGCTCAGTGCACTGAAATCCCCAATTAGTCATGCCTTTTCACACAGCCCTACCAGCTTTTACTGTTCTCTGCAAACCAAGGAGCCATGGCACATGGCATATTTTTCATTCACAGAAAATCCACTGAAGATTTTCTGGGTGAATCATTCAGACAAGCAGCTCCCAGATGTTTCCCACTAACGCTTATTTGCGCATTATGGGACAATCCTCACAGGACATCAAGCACAGCTATCAGCCCTTGGGAGGACGCAGCCTGAGAAGGCTCAGGTCAGAGCACTCAGCCCTGTGGCTGGACCCCTGACTGAAGGAGATGGAGCTCGAGCCAGCGAATGGGTGGGATTTTACATCCCAGATGAGCAACACCACCGCTGGGCTGTGACTTGTTCGTTTGTCCTGTGACTTAGCACTGAAGCACAGTCATAACAGCAGCATCACCAGCCATAGTTACTGTACTTCTGCTATGCAAGGAGACTCATGAAAACCTATTTTGCTTTCTCAAGCACCTAAGCAGGCTAGCATTTTTGTCCAAGTGTTCTTAAGTCTTGTTTTGGTGCAGTGGCAATGGGAATGTGGCTATATGGGATTCCCACTGTAAATCCAGAGAAGCTCCACTTAGGTCAACAAATTGGATGGGAGATGGTACACGTGCTCCTAGAAAGACACTTGAATTAGGGAAGACACACGTTGCCGTATGTAAGAAGAGGACTGCATTAATCGCCCTTTTAAGTAATTTTTTCAGCTGAGCATCTCCCAGAGGTACACTAAGAGGAGCTAATCCAGAACAGAGTAACAGCTGTCCTCTGTAACACTTAGGCAGTTTGAAAGGACATAAGCAGCTTCACCAGCACTGCTTAGTCCTGGATAATACAAGTGACCCGCACACCCCGCTCCATCTATCAAACGGAGGTAACTTTATACTTTTCCCACAGGGAGGTCAGAAAGCTAACATTCACTACAGCTTTCTCTCATGTCCTTGGATAAAAGCTGCTATATAAATGCAAAGCAGGTTATTAACAACATAAATAAGAAACTCTTTCCAAAACAAATACCCCCCTTAAACATGAACTGCCATAACAATGCAAAATGACAGCTGGGTCAAGCCACAGTGCTCCAACCCACTGTTCTGCCCCTGGGATAGCCACTGAGCTGGGCTGGGGATAAGATTCCTGTCAGGTCTTGAGAGCTCTTTTTAGGGAATGCTGTTAGATTTTTTGGACAGGCCTGCAGCCCACCCCTACAAGCAACCCCATAACAAAAGCCTCCCGCAGTGAATGTTTAATACTCGTATCTCCTTCAAATGATTTTCCTCAGTGTAATTTCCTAGGGTATGAAAAGCTATGAAAAGTCCCCAGAGACATGCAACTAGAAAACATAAGCAAAGCAACTGTCTGTGATCCTCATTTTCTTTCCCATTAATCTTTTCTTTCGTAGAAATAGCTGCAATTCTGGGTCTGTTGTACGTGTTTGCCCGCTACAAGTACTTCCACGGTTACGTGCAGTCTGTGAAAGGAAGGTAAGGAGTTACTCTCTGAATGCAGGTTAAAAGCTCCGGGCTGTGGTCTGAAGCTGGGCGGAGAGCCAAGGACTGGCAGAGAAAAGTGACTGTAATTGAATGCAACACGTGTAAAGTGCCAGCAAGAGGTCTGAAGCACAAACCCTCGGGGAAGCAGGCTGGCTGTTACAGCGGGAGCCTAGGTTAAGAGGTGCATGTGCTACAGGTCACAAGGGGGGAAAGGTTTGATGCTCACCTTGTGGGCGCCTGCTTTGTACTGAGCGTACTGGCAGCTGGGCTCAGAGAAGGCTGAAGACAGAAGCAGTTTTGCAGCTCAGGACGGATGTGGGATGGGAGACTGCTTGGGCAAGGCATACACAGTAGCAGCCTGTCTGCTGTTTTCATTTCTCCTCAAGCTGTCACATTAAGACCTTTACTCTAGCCACACAAATGCACTGAAAGAAGCAAACATCTGTCCTTGTAGGCTGATGAACTTTCACCAAACAGATAAGAGACACAACTCCAGATAAGCATAAGTTAATGAATGTAAGTGTACAGCATCTGGTACCACGAATCCTGCTACAACAAACGCACACTGGCAGAACACCCCTCCAGTGCACAAGTACATGTACAAACACACAGTTTATTTCTTGTCTCACTGAAGCCACTGTACTGCCTTAGGTGTTCTGACCTAAGGCTCCTCCTACCACACGTATAGCAATCATAAAGACAGGCTAGCACAATACACGCTTGTCATAAAATTAAGAGTCTTGGGATCTATACTTCTAGGACACAAAATAATCAGACTATAAACAGCACTTTTTTTTTTTTTTTTTTGGTAGTGAGTAGTCCTGCAGCAGCAAAGGCTGGGCTCTGGGGCTATTTTCCATAGTTTGTATACAAATGTTGTCATTCTCTTCACTGCAATCTCCACCAATCCCCTATTCTCTTTTGAGGAGCTGTTGCTTAAGAGAATGAAGAGGCTGTTTTCCAGATCCTCTCTCCTTTTTTTCCTTAAATATAGAGGTAACTGTATCTCCCAGTAAGAGATGCAGTGAGCACCAACCAGAAGGCTAGCAACTATTTAGCAAGTCTGGGGAGCAGAGCCCTCAACATAAGTGAAAGAAAGAGATCATAAGGGATTAAATAAACCAAGAAGTTAAGAAGTCCTTTGTTTAAAAAAACTTTAAGAAATCTGTCCTATGATTTATTTCATCGCTCTCGGGCCTAAAGATTCAGCCTGACAAGAAAGCCTAAGAACAGTGGTTGGCTTCTTTATTAGACAGACCTTTACGCTTTTGTGAAACCCTACTGCCTTTGCATTGGACAGAGGGTGCTGAAAGTCAGCGTGGCAGCCACGGGAAATGGCTTTGCTTGTGCTAATCCTCAGTAGGTGTTTCTGCTAGCAATGGGTCCGCACCAGTCAGGCATGCAGGGCCGTGTCCCAGCACATGCAACGTGCCTCCAGCAGGCATTGTAGCACAAAGGTAATTAGCCTGCACACCAATTTTCAACTGCAATCGCTAACTACAGGCGTGGCAGTTAAAGACAAACCCGCCCACCTGGCCTGTGCTCAAAGAGCTGGTTACGACACATGTAAGTGCACTGGGCTACGTGAATTGCAGTTCAGTTTTGCCAAGGCTAGGTTTCTAAGCACACAAGAGCTAGGTGTACCTCCTACTTGGTTTCTGTGCTGGAGAGCCTTCACAAGCGAGCTGCATCCCTTTCCTTCCCTCCAGCTGGCTCCGACAGATGACAGGAAGGTTAAGCTCAATACTTTTTTCATGCTCTTCTGACACTGAGAAAGTCTCATACTTCACCACTTTCTCACTCGTATTTAGACATTGCGTGTACAGAAAAGCTGCATATGTCAAGTCTTTAGGCACCAGTGAGGTTCTGCAGGTATGGGTATAGTGAGCTGCAAGCAGAAGGCTGACGAGTTCCTCTGACCTCCCTCCAACACTTATGTGATGGGATTGTCAGGATAGACCTTTCCTTGCCTGCAGAGGTCAACCCAGCAGCAACTCCCAGAATACGCCTACTTGACCAGAGGCTACACCGAGGCAGCTAAAACCAAGCCCAGAAGAGTGTGCAGAGGAAGGTTCCTGTTGCCATGTGCCTGTCAAGACCTCTGTGTTTCAGGGCTGAGGTGTTCCCCCAGACTACTCTGGGGTAATTTTACATTTCAGAGTCACAGAATGGTTTGGGTTGGAAGGGGCCCTAAAGACCACCCCGTTCCAACCCCCTGCCATGGGCAGGGACACCTCCCACCAGACCAGGTTGCTCAATGCCCCATCCAGCCTGGCCTCGAACACTTCCAAGGATGGGGCAGCCACAGCTTCTCTGAGAAATCTGCTCCAGTACCTCACCACCCTCACAGTAAAGAATTTATTCCTTATATCTAACCTAAATCCACGATCATTCAGTTTAAAACCCTTACATACACCTTGTCCTATCATTACAACCCCTTTTAAGAGTCCCATCTTGTAATACCCCTTGAAGTATCAGAAGGCCACAGAAAGGTCTCCCCAGAACCTTCTCTTCTCCAGGCTGAACAACCCCAACTCCCTCAGCCTGTCTTTGTAGGAGAGGTGCTCCAGCCCCCTGATCACCTTTGTGGCCCTAATCTGGACCTGCTGTAACAGGTCCGCATCTTTCTTGTGCTGGGGGTCCCAGACCTGGATGCAGTACTCCAGGTGGGATGAGAGGCTGTGTCAAGAGTGGAATAGAGGAGTGGAATCACCTCCCTCAAACTGCTGGCCAAGCTTCTTTTGATGAAGCTATTTTGGTACAGATAAAGTAATTTGACCCCCAACCCCAATGAGTGTCCTAATAGCCAAGTTACAGGATCACGCTCTTCCTTCCCAGTTCAAAAATCCATCTTCAAGACAGAGTGATAACCAGACCAGACCTCCCAGCTCAGTGGAGGTTACCTGACCAACAGGTGCTGACACAAGAGACACGCACACCTCTCCTTCAGGCCTAACATCTTCCCTCCCACGCTCCTAAATGTGAAGTTGCAGTGAGGTGCTCATGTTTGCTTGTGGATCTACCTGCAGGTGTTCACAGTGTGCGATGAGGTAGCTGTCATGGGTCAAGATCCCAACTTCACATGAATATGTAGAAACACTAGGGAAGCGTTACCCCATAGAAAGGAAGAGTTTCCCCATAGAAAGGATATTAGGAATCACTCCCCATCTAGCAAAAGTCATGTGTGGAAAAGGTTTATTACCAAAACAGTTGCTTGGACAAAACTTGCATGGACAAGCAGCAAGTTTCACTGTAAACACATCACGTACAGTTTGTAACAGTATTTTTCTACTTTCTACTTCCAGGTTAACAGGTTTTTATTTGAATTTGATAGTTCTGGCTTGCTTGGGAATCCTGGGTGCAGTTGGGATTGTCAACAGCTTTCTGGATGAATACCTGCACTTCAGAATCATGAAGAAATTAAATAAATTGATCTGAAGACTTAAAAAAAAAAAAAAAGATGACAAGTAAATAATGCAAATGGTTTCCCTGGACACAAAGAAGAAAAGTTGCATGTGAATAAAGTATCACAACTCTGTACCAGCATCCCATTGCAGTGTAAAATGTATGCTTTTCCTGAGCTGTTTATGCTTGCTTTCTTTTTGTGCTGTTGAAAAAGAGTCATAAAGAGAGAATGGCACGTCACATCTGCATTTTCAATTAAATGTTCTGTTTTCCCATACACTATTGTAAACCCTAAACAAATTACATAGGGAATTTATGGTTTTAGTTCTAAGTAATTTAGTTCCAACTGGCACTGCAAGCAACAGCCCATCTTACCCAGCATCCTTCGGCCTTCTCAATGCCTCCAGTGTAGTCCTCCTTCACTCCTCTTCATTTTTACCAGTGGTGACATCCGTTCTGCACAAATGTAAGAAAACGATTTGATGCACCATGCTGCTGCACGGTCCCCGTTTTGCAAGTATATCCAATCCCACTGCAGGAGGCTGTTTAAGCATATACTGAAACAGTGCTTTCTTCAGTAAGACATTGAAAGCTGCACTTGACCCTACACTTCTGTGAAGGCCTTTTAATTTTATACACACATTTACAGTTCAGCACATGCTCAAACACTGTTCTTGCAGAAGTGGGGCCCTCCTGTAGGCAGATCCCAGCTCTCACACAAAGCCTCTCAAGACGGGCTATCCCCACAATGTGCCACTTGCAGGAGGGAGACCCAGCCCAGACAAAGAGAAGGCACAGATGCTCAGCTAACAATTGGGTCTCCTTCATTGTCTCCCAGGAAGGCACAGATGGCTGGGGTGTGGGAAAGATTAGGCGAATGTCCCAGCATGGCCAAAGCCCTAGGAAACAAAGTGACAATGAAAAGCAAACTGACTATGAAAACAGTTTTCTGCTAAGAGAGGGGGGGAAGTCATGGCTTAGCACCAAGGGCTTAAAGTATGCCGATGGCAAATTTAAACTGCGTAGAAAAACAGAGATGCAAAGACCATAACTGACTATCTTGGTAGCTCCTGATAACCCAAACTACACAGGGAATGTTGAATATACTCATGCCAGCTACAACCAGCAAGCAGAATCCTTCCCTGTTATGCCTCTGAATACAGAATTTGACCAAAAATGCCAAACATTTTTATAGTTCTGTTCAGCCAGGTCTATATGGAGAACCCACAGTCTTTTTCTAAACGTCTGCTAGCGTTGATAACCCGAGCACAAAATAATTGAGTGCTGGATCAGGTTCCTAATAAACTTTCACATGAAAAAAGCAGACACATTGCATGTGCAGAAGCTAGCACTTCACAGTCACTCTAACATGATTAAGGGGCATAATTTAGTACCTGTGTGCGGTAAAGGCTGAAGTAGCATTAGAAACAATAAATGAAACAAGTACGTAGGTGTAAGACTGGGGGCCAATAATGGGTGTTAAGGGAAGAACAGATCATGGCGGTGAACTGACTAGAGCTGACAAAGCTGCAGAAGAGGCAGCTCTTTGGCACTTGGTTGCGGGGAAAAAGCAAAACAGGACCAGGTTTAACAACCACAGTGATCACTGGGAATTCTTCCACTAACTGTCCTCCCACGGGTGGAAAGGCAGCAAACGCACCTGCCAGTGAGTCCTTCAGACAGTCACAGGCAGCAGGAAGCGCTGCCACCTTAAGGAAAACCAAGACAAAGCTCTAAGTCACGTAACAGGCCTGAAACACGCATTATAGGAGGCCCAAAGGTTGCTGATAGTTTCAGAAGCAAAGGCATTTGAGCACTATTCCATCCTAAACTTACCTGTTATAACGGCCTGTCATGTTTGTAGATAGCTTCCCATAACCCATCTATGCCACGGAAAAGAATAAGCTGTTGTCACACAGAGACAATTTCACATGCCAAAAACCATGGGGGTGAGGCCACAAGGAATCATCCAGCAGCACAAAGCTAGAGTGCAACAGGATCAACAGGAGCCTCAACTGTTAGGAGATGCATTTAAAACAGCAAAGGACTGACAGGAAGGAGAAAATGAGAACCTCACCTCGAAGTTTGTACATGGAGCCGAGCCATAGAGACTGCCCAAACCAGCCCGTTTTCTGCGAGCTGCGCGTAGAGGCCCAGCACCTCATCTGCCATTACTCTCCAGTGGGGTGGAAACATGGAGATACTGGTGTTGAGTCTTGAAACCCACCTGGGTTTACCTTGAACACCTCACCTCACCTTTCCAGATCACAGCTACAGGATTCTATACCCTGAGTCCTCCCCAAAAGCGCTTCCTTACCACATGGCATGGGCTGAGCAAAGACAGGAACCTGGCAAGGTTTCTGAGGAAACTAGAGGGTACCCTCATAGCAATTGCCCAAGTATAAGCCTTGCCTCACCCCACCCATTGGCTTTTATAGCATACTTTGCTCTTAGAAAGAGGTAAAATACCTCAAAGAAATGGCACACACCTGGCTGTGTAATTAACCACCCGGCAGCTAACTGCAGTCACCTGTGGCTGCTGCCTCCAGCATGCCCGGTGGGGGCCCACCAACCTTCGGGGACATAGGGGTGCCACTGGCGTGCCACAGCTCCACTGCTAGCACAGCCTTTGGGGGCCTCTTCCCTTCTCCCCAAGGCAGCCTGCAGGACCACCAGGGCCGAGATAATCCCACAAACCAGCCTTTTATAAGACTCAGATAACCATCTTTTATTTGTTTGTTGTTGGGTTTTTTTTTCCTTTTTCTTTTTTCTTTAAAAGTGGTATGTTAACATCAGGTTTTTTTCTACATTTTCAGAGCTCTGTACAGGTCTTAAAAGGAAATAAGCAATGCTTAATGTACAAAGTAAAAACAGAAAACTAGAAAAATCTGAATAAAATGGAGCAAGTTGCCATCAGGGATACAGTACAAATTAGTAATTAGACGTCATCTGAAGTGCAATACCACTGCAGTAAGGATGAGTTAAGGAATGAAATAAAAATACTCTATTTTAAACAAACAGTATATATATATATTTTTATATGTATATATTTTACAGATAGTAGACCCAGTGATATCTGTAGAATTGTAAAAACATATTTACAAATAACTTTTTTTTAACATTACATATACATCAGCACCATAGTAAGAAAAAAAAAAAAAGAAACAAAACCCCAAATCTATTAAAATCTACCTCTCTAGTACTTGGTCCCAGTACGGAGTATTTGGAGGAAGCTTTACAACAACAGAGACTCGGCATTCACCAGCGTTCATTCACCAAAGCCCGCATCTTCCTAACGCATGTGAATGCCCGGCCGGGGCTGTGGGGTGGTGGTTGTGCGTCTCCAAACCCCTGGCCCCGGGGCAATTCGCTGTGTGCCTGCTTCACTGCTTGCTGCCTCTTCCTTCAGGCTAGTCCTGCTAAAAGCCACTTGCCCACGAGGTGGTTGTGGACTGCAAACTGTGGCTGGTGCTCTCCTTCACTGCGTTAGGGCCCGGCCCGGCTCTGGCTGAAGCAGCGGGCAGGCAAAGCCCTGTCATCTTCAGCAGGAACTGGAATGGGGCCTTGCGTTGTCTTCTAAAAAGAGGTTAGCTAAAAGAATGCTAACTAAAGCATTATTTTGAAAAAATGAGTGGTCAAGGCAAGCTGAACTGACAGCTCACCTTGGCCAGCTAGTCCAAGTTAAAAACACAGCTTGTCCTGTCTACAGTACAGCATTTAAACCCGTGTCTGGGTAGGCCCAGCGAGGGATCGCAGCACAGCAGGGAACGTATCTGGGTGCTGGGGTGGCCCCAGGCCCGCCTGGCCCCATCCTCCAAGCGATACACAGCAATACCCCGCAGGGGAAGGGAGGACCCAGAGGTGCCAGGTACCAAGCCCCTCGCTCCCGCGGCCTTGGCATGTGTATGCTGGAGATATTCTCACCACAGAGCACATAATATGCTCTTGGAGGCCAGCATCAGTTCCCAAACATTTCAGACTGCGGATTGCTGTTACGATTTTTTATGCACCCCTACATATCCTGGTGGCCAGCTCTCAGCTGAAAAGGTGGCAGGTTTCTGAGGACAGCTTGCCTTGCCCTCGGACCGCAGCTTGGGAACCGCTGCCTTAGGCATTCAAAATGGCTGACATCTCAGTGAGACTATCACCGCTTCGCCGCAGTGCTGCTCAGCACCGATCCACACAGTGGAGATAGATAGTGGAGACAGTGATACACCTCTGTTACTTAAAAGCATATTTGGGCAGACCTGATGTTTTTGATACCTAAATCAACTATTTTACCCATTCATGAATGCTCTTTGCTGTAGTCCTTCCTTAGTTCCCATTTTTCAAATACCGCACTGAATTTTATTCCAGCAAACCAGGGAGATTAGGCCAAACGCCTGCTTAAAACAGAAGACCAGGTAGCAAATCAAGAGCCCAGACACCCCATGGTAACGCTACCTGCCAATCTTGCACTTTTCAAGAGGAGAGAAGAAACTCATTTCTGCCTGCCAGACCATCCCTGTACGTTCCCTCCTTCCTGTCTTCTCTCCTTCCTGCCCCTTTGTGGTGTTTGTCGCTCACCTGAAAAGGAGCGCAGTGAGCTTACCTTCTTTTACACTGAAGGACAGGAGGGGAATATATGAAAACATACGGGAGAGGGAGGAGAGAGACAGGGACCTGCTTAAGACCTTCGCTGGTACCTTGTAGCCCTTTAACACCACTCTCGGCTGCTGTTCTGCTCTCCCAAGCAGCAGATACAGATACAGCAGATACAGCAAAGTACTCTGACAGGGACGCGCTACTGCAAGTCCTGCGGGGACTAAATAGCTCGTTACATTAACCCACCCATCGAAGCCGTCTCCAGCCTGTAATCAAACTGTCCTCACTGTACTGCCAAGTTTATGTTCTGCTACACTTTTATTGGATTTTTATCACTCTGCAGTGAAAATGGTGACCTCTCTGTGACTGTTTTGGTCTGTCACCTGTGTGCTGCGTGTCCTCTCTGACAGCCCAGAGCCTGTCCGTGGCTCTCTGAGGCCTGTTATACCCAGGGCTAAGCCCGTTTCCGACCAGGGCCTGTGCAATCGCCTGTGGGCTTCTTTAGGCTTTGCTCCTGGCCGTTTTCAACTGCTACTCTGAAAGTTGCGGCCTTTACAGCTACATGAGGTGGGAGATATTGGGACCACCCCACACCATTGTGCAATGAAGCCTCACTTCCGTCGGGAAAGACCAAATTTTCCCAACCCGAGGCATCAGCTGGCTTTTCCAGTTTCCCCATCCTGCCCCACACCCGTGCAGCGGGTGCTGCCGTGCAATGGAGATTGCTCGTGGAAGTCTTGTGATACCGATGTTTTCATCGTCACCCGAATCTTCCAAAGTTGGCTACAGATCAGCTCGGTTTGCACGATTAAAAACAAAAGAAAACAAACAAAATAACCCCAAGCCAAACCAATTCAAACAAAAAAACCAACAATCCAAGGATGGGGAGCACATCCGACTCTCTGTGTTTTTTTTCAAACGTAACAACCAAAGCTCCAGACTATACAAGCCCACTCACTGGGGGTTCCCAAACAACTCATCAAGTTCTTGTATCCACTCATCCCCCGGTCCACTCTTAATGATGGAGTCCACGAGGTCTGCACCCTCTGCTAAACTGGAGAATGACCCCCCTGCTCCTTCATTACTGTAATTGTAAGATATGTCCTGAGTGGGATTCCTCTCGTAGGCCTGGCCTTGGCCGCTCTGAGCAAAGTTACCACCTGGCAATTGCTGCGTCGGAGGCTGACTGAAACCAGACATCGTGGGGACCCCTTGGCTTATTGCAGGCATTACCATCGGCCTGGCCTGGCCAGCTCCTTGTTGCCCTGGTAGTGGTTGCAGCAGCTGTCTCCCCATTGCTGGGTTCAGGGCTCTCACTGTTCCACTCGTGTCCACAACTGTCTGGTTAAGTCCCTGCGGGAAATGCTGCTTGGACAGCCTTGGCTGCCCGGGCTGCATTGGGTATGTTGTGCCATTATTGAAAGGCCCGATTTCGCTGCTAGTCCTTCCAGGTATGCCTTGCAAGCCTCGCTGCTGCCAGTTTTGTGTTCCTTGTGGGACAGTCCCCATCAGGTTTTGAAGTCGTGGTGCCTGTGGCCTGGGTAAGACCTGGCCCACCGGTCCTTTCATCTGCTGCTGATGCTGGGGAAGAGCAGAGTTTACCAGCATGTTCTGACCAAAATTGCTGACCATTCCCACCGCTTGTCCAGAGGCAGGCTGCCTTGTTCCCTGGCCTGCGTTATGTGCCATGTTCATGCCACTTTGGTTTGGGTGCTGCAACATTTGGCTCATCCCTGTGCTCATACTGTACATTCCTGGCTGGCTGGAAGAGGCGTTGCTGTAAGGAGCCATGCTCATGTCTGACTGGCCTGCTGTGGTGGGCAGTGTGCTCGGGTTCTGGGAAGGACCCATCGCCATCATGCTCGCATTCTGGGCCATCATTCGGGACGTCCTCATGCTCTGGAGTGCTGCTTGGTTTCTCACAGCTGCTATATCCTGGGGAGAACCTACACCAAAAAGGGAGGAAGGTAAGTAAAACCCACAGTCCTGTAAATCTGACACGAATCAACATGCCTTTGCATAACAGAGAATCTGTAGGAGCCTCCTGCATCACAGTAGCATTTCAGGTTGCTGTGCTTTTGGAGCGAATATTGTTTCATGTGAAGGTTAGGAGAGAACTAGGTTAACTGTCCTTGGGAGACATACTTGCCGCCTAATGTTAGCTGCATTTTGGAGATTACGTGTTCTCTGCATCAGTGTCGCTGCAGCCTCAGTGCTGACCTACCAAGTCCCTTCTCCTTGGAAGTGAGAGGCAACACAGCTTGAGTGCTTCCCTATGATGGTGTCATGTATTCAGTGTGTTAAGTGGGATGCTGCTCAGCAGAGAGTACTGTCGATACAGACCGGCAGCCTAATTCCCCGTAAGGCTGGCAAGGTCAAAAGGCCAATGATTTACTCACTGAGTAATTCTCAGTTATGACTGTTTTGGGATTCGTACCCAAAGGGGTTCATGGCTTTGAATTCTAGAAGAATCAAGGCAACGTGATTCCATATGTGATACGTGACTACAGCCATGGTTGCTCCCCTGATAATAAGCTGCTCAGGTACCTAAACTATACAGACACTGGTGCTGAAGGGGTAAAATAGGCCTGTCTTTCTGCTACTTTACTGTGACCAAAAATTTATTTTTTTTTGGATTGACCTAGGCGTAGAAGTTCCCTTTCAAAAGTAAATATGAGTCTTTCCTTTTTCATGGTGTTTTTCTTTTCCTTAGGGTGAGTGACAACACGCACACTCCTCTGTGCAAAAATTAGTCCCTAAGACTTTTGAAAGTTGCATGCACGCTGTCATTTGGTAGCACTCAGTCTTCTTCAGATAAACCTAAATCAGCTTCTACTGAGCAAATGCGAAAACTTCCATTGGCCTTCAATGGAAGCAGAACAGCTGAACTTCAGTTAACTGTTTGAAGCTCTCTTTTAAATATATCCATTGTCTTTCAGAAGTAAGCCTTGAAAATGGAAATGTCAGACTCAGAAGGCCAATCAATTTTTTAATAGCTCAGGAGGCATAAATGAATGGATTTTCTATATCATTGTTACTGATTAAATCTATGGAAAGAAGAAAAATTGTTTTTTGTGGACATTTAAAGCAGGGAAAGTGTATTAGTGAATCGATATTATAAGCACATTTTAGTCCACCTTCAGCCAGTGATGGGAAACCAGAAAATCCTAACCTTGTTAAATTCCACACCATGGCAGATAACTGAACCATGCTTGTGTCTTCCTTTGAGGGGTGAGGGAAGCTATCGATTTCTGGGAAGCCAATATGCTTCTGTATTTACTACCTTTATTTAAAAACAATTACCGGAGCTCTGATGATGCCATGGGTTCATTGTGGTTTTGAGTCAATACCATACTGAACTAAATAAAATACTCTGCAGGTATACTCCAACAGCATGATGCACACAATTACTCCCGGCTCAAATATTAGTACATGCAAAACGTAGATGTAAAAAAGTTGCTGTAAGAGTCATAAACTGTACAAAAAATCAGGATGCTCTCAAATCAGCCCCTACCTGCTGTAGCAGACAATATACCTGAATGTCTGTGGAGAGCAGAGAATACTAGGCCCTGCTATTTATGTTGGCTGGGTTACACTGAGAAATGGGTACAAAGAAAGGAAGTGTCATTCCCATAGTTTCGCACACGTCACGCAGTGGATGGCTACACCTCCTTTTTCTTGCAGCAGTACAAGCTTCTGGAGGATGTTGTTAGCTCAACTCTCCAACATACAGATAAACAAACCTTTCTTAGCATGAAGAGAGTCCATCTTGATCTCACTTGCACAGGGCAAATGTATTGGCAGCTTTTACTTTGTCTATGCTACAGGTAAACTGTTTTTTTAATGATTGGCACTGGGGTCCCCTTGATTTCTTTTAAATTTAGATCACCTCCTTCCTCCAAGATTAGGAGATGTCTCTTTTTACAGTGATTCCATCAAGTGCCGAAGTGTACAGATAATGGTAAAAATGTATTTAATGCCTCTCTGGCTATTTTTGAATTGAAATTGGTGTTGAAAACCTCCAAAGGACTCACTACCAGCAGGTGGTTCACGTTATACTGCTGTGCTCTGCATAAGAGGCAGGAGTTCACACAAGAAGCAGTTAAAAGAGAGATGCAACGGATTTTAAGATTTTGGGCCACCTTCTGGTCTCACACATAACCTACTGCACTGGATTACGTTCTTGTGACTAAACAGAAAAAATAGTGAAATATTTGTATTTAAATGAGTTCATTTATGAAAATGAATTCCTTGCTCTGTCACACATTAGCCTAAACTCCCTTCTGCATTTCTTTTAAATAATACATATGAAGGCAAAGTTTCAAAGAAGCATTAGTATAGAAAGATGTTACATATGCTTCTCAAATAATGCATGACGGTGCACACACATACACTTTGATTTTGCAAATTAATTACTGGGGAAAAAAAATCATTTCATATAGAATTTATGGTGCCAAAGACAAGAATCAGAAGGCAATTAGAAAGAGCCACCCTGTTATATATCAGCAGAGGATTTGGCTGCCTGTTCACTTCCTGAATACTAGAACTGCAATATGCTTGCCTCCCGTGTTTTCTGCTGCAGTTAAGTGAAACTGTCATGAACACACAGCACTGAACATGTTACTTGCATGTCTATTTAGAATCCATGGTTAGTGAAGACATTCAGCTGATGTTTTGCACTTAAGAAGCTCAGAATTAAGTTTTTTTTTTTCCCTAAACCAAAACGATTGTCCTTGCATCCTTCAATTACTTGTGAGCACACTGAAATAATACTTGCTTCTGTGTTCACTACAAAAATCTCCATTTTCATCTCAGATATGTCTCTGTATTTTCCACACCTGACGTTTATCAGACATTTCTTTTTGGTCATTCTCTAGATAAAGATGACCTCTCTGAAAGTCCCTGCTCATCAAATTAAACAAAGTGGGAAATGAGGAGGAGTAAAACCAGGATACAGGGAGAGACAATAGCTGAAAAAAAATGTAGGATGAATGAAGTCAAACAAGATGAATCCATAGAATACAGGAATCAAGGAGACAAAACTAATGTCAAATAAAAAATGCAGCTTTTGCTGAGTGGAGCAGAAAGGAAATTAGAAACATAACTAAATATTCAAAACTGGTCATTTCCCTTTTGTAAAATACGCAGTATGCGCAAGTGTGCAACAGCCCGCCTTCCTGTTCTGGCACACTGCTTAACCCCTTGTCCTCACAAAACACATGAACTTTCAAATGCCCGCTGCAGGGACATACTTTGTCTCCGATCTAGGAAAAAGAGTGTGACTTTTACCTTGGAACTGATTGACCTGTTGCACCGGATACGGGCTCCGCTGTTGCTGCAGGTGCTGCCGAGGCAAATGTGACTGCTGCTGCAACTGCTGAAAATGAACGAGGGAAAGAAAGCAGAAGAGGAAAAGATGATTAATTAATTAGAGAGCTGGAAAGGGGCTGGTGACAAGAGTACTGCAGCAGAACTGCAGTGTTTCTTATCTAGCAAGCTGTTCTGGAGACAAGCAGAGTCAACTGAAGAGCGCTCCTGAGAGTACTTGGGCTGCTCAGCACATGGACTCCTTCTGGTTCAGAAAGGAATAAGCACTGAGGCTAACATCAACTCTCCTTGCTTACAAGCACTTCATCTTGACCTCTAAAGTGCAAATAGGACTGACTATCTTCAGGCTGAAAAGAGAGGGAGGGATATGAGATATCTTTGCTCACCTAGGTCTAACTGAAGCGGTATCCACACACCTCTTCCTTTCCCCAGCCCTGACAAGGTCTCGATGTATTTATTCCTGACATCGGACCACAGTCCACCTGCACTCAGCTGCAAGGAATACTGCATCCTGATCTGAGAACCGTGTTCTACGACCACTACCTAGCCACAACAGAAATGGCTACTAAGGCACATTTCTTCTTGAATTTTAGTGAATGATATTTGGGGAGCTGGCAATTGCAAAATGCCTCCATCCCTTGATCCAGATCACACTGGTCCTCTGGGGTTACTTTCTATGAATACTCATACATCTAAAACAGAATTAAGGGCTGTTTATAAAAACTGAGCTTTCAGAGCTTTCAAAGCCTAGAGCATACTTGACTAAGCAGTTACTAGAATGGCGTATCTTTTTGCTTCATCTAAAGCTGTACAAACGCTTTGTTCAAAACCAAAGCTGAGTAACAAAGGTAAGAGAATGGCAAAGATGGGAAAGAAGCAAGTACTAATCCCTGTGCTCATAAACACGTGCTACAAATGATCAAAAAGATAAAGGAAATCTCATTGGGCACACACCTAAATGCCAAGAGCTAAAGGACTGACTTTTAGACTTCTCAGTGACTGGCTCTTGGATGCGTGCACCTGAGTTGGCCCGATCCATGTGGGGGGGATCATTACTGCATCCTCACTCTGCATTTGTTCACCCCTGAACCAATTCATGCATCTTCAACCTGAATATTTCTAGGAGCATACTTCCTGTTCACTGGGGTAGAGTTTTTCTCTTTCTCATATGGACCATGCAACGAGGGGAAGACTATCAGTACTTCTACAGTTATACAACATGTGCAACTTCTAACTCCAATTAAATCAGAGCCCGGGTCTTAAGCTGGAAATATCCCTGAGCAAGAGAGATGCTGCTGAGCTTAAAGCAGCGACTGACCTATCAGAACACTTTCTAGGTAACGCTAGGGGACTGCAAGTTCAAACTTAGGTATGAGCTTACAGTGACTGAACAGCGTGACTTTCCACTGACTTTCTCCTGGGTTGCTTTTAAACTGCAACTGAGTTAAACGCGCATAAGATGTTACCATTCAGGTGGGGTAATTTAACATCCGAGAGTCTGGGAGCTCCAGGAGCTGGGTGGCAGGCAGTGCAGCAGTTTTACGCTGCCACTGCCAGAGGTGGGTGCACTGTTTTTCCACTTCAGCCCCCAGTTTCCACCTTGATTCTGCCTCTCCCTCACACTAACATGATTGCTTGTGCTGTTTGTATGACTAACCAGACTAAGGAATTGACATGTAATCGATCTGAGTAATTTTTTTTTGGTAGGTTACTTTTTACTCCCACCAGTTCGTTGTCCCAGATCGCTGCACAGCTATACATTGCTTTTGACAGTGCAAGACCACAGTTTGATGTAGCAGGGGAGAGCACCAGCAACTGTCACTGTACCAGAGCCTGCTTCTGCCAGCCTAAACACATCATGAGATAGCAGGTTAAGAGCTAGCTTTCCCAGTGTCTAAGACCTCATGCAATTGCCATGTCCACCGCTGGGAAAAGGCTTAATATTTGCCAAGGTCATGGCAGGACTGAGGCAGATGCCTCTTCTTTGATAACCACTGCTGAAAAAAACATGATGTAAGCCACCGAGAGAGAATTACTGAATGTAAAAGGAAGGGCTGGTGCTGTACTGTACTGTAGTGCTCATGCCCTCATACCAGCACGTGCTGCAGAGCTCGAGACAAACAGATGTTGTACCTGCTCTGCTAGGATCTGCTGCTGCTGCTGCTGCCTCTGCTCTCTGAGAAACTGTTGTTTCTGCTGCTCTATCACATGGAGCTGGGCTCTCTGCTCAATCAGCATCTGCTTCATGATGGCTGCTTGCGGTTGGTTTCCCAGGAAGGGACCCCCAGAGCTCGTGCCTGTGACCACGCTGCTGGAGCCCGGTGGGACTGAAGGCTGCATAGGTGCTGTGCTCCGAGACAATCCCACTTGGTGCTGCTCCTGCACAAACAGAGAGAGAAGGCCTCGTTACTGAGGGCGCTCACGGGCTGGGGAAATTATGGTTGATTAACAATACGCCTTGAGTCTGTGGGCGAGGACTGGAGCTGGAAGAAAGTAAGAGTCCTTGCTTGTGGCCTGTGGCAGTGCCACACGCTGCCTGCTGCAGGTGGCAGGTTCCTCTGCTCTCACGTCGTAACCCAGAGTTCAAAGGCCCCTCGGATAAAGCAAGAGCACTTGACAATTTACTAACAATAAGATACCAGAATTGGGCACTAGGTTTATTTTCACTCCGGGTAAGTAACTTGCGAGAGATGTTTTTTCAGGGTTTTCCTCCATCATCATGGGGATAATAAACCTCATTTCTCTCCCTTCCCACTTCCTTCCCTTTTCCCACACTGACATTGCCATGAAGGCCTCCGGGTTCAGGAGCTGAGGTTGTAGGCAGGCACAGCGAACAGCCCTAATTCCCCCTATATTGCACCAGAATCTCAGGATTCACCCACACAACGTGTTTATTTAAGATTTCCACCCCCCAGCTAAGGACCGAAAGCTTGTCACTGGAAGGAAGGACACGAGCACCTGTGATGCCACAGGTACCTTTCTCCTAACCCCCCTGCTTTCTCTTCGCGCTCCCAGGGCAATGCGCTGCCTCTTAGGGCTGGGAAAGGAAAATAAAAGGGAGCAGAGAAAGCCAGAGTCACTGCGGAAGCCCTCTCTTTCCGATCTTCCTCCCCCAGCCCGCGTTTCCCCGGCATCTCCCCGTGCTGCCGCCCGGCACGGCTCGGCTCGGCTCGGCTCGGCTCGGCTCGGCTCGGCTCGGCCCGCCGCCAGGGGCCGCTGCCGGACCGGGGCAGCACGGCTCGGCTCGGCACGGAGCCAGCGGGGCCGGCCTCGCTAATTGTCCCCTGGGGGTGGCTGCTCGTTAAAGCACCCACCGCATGGGATGGGGATGGGACGAAAAGGGCCTGCACCAGTGCGGGACCCGCTGTGGGAGGCAGTCCCGGGGCCAGGGCGGGCTCTTCTGCCCGGCTGCGGGCCTGAGGTGCGCCACAGCTGCGTGAACGCACGCAGAAGTCGTCTTGTGCCCTGTGCCACCCAGCCCAGCCAGCGGAAGGGTTAAAATGGAGCGCGGCCTGGGAAACGAGGATCAGCCTTTCCGCGCCAAGGTCAGGTTTTCAAGGACCCTTTTGAGGTAATAACAAGAAAATACAATTTGTCCGCATCTCTACTTTGCGCCGCTAATTCCCGAAGGGCTCCCCGCTGAGAGGCAGCTCTCCAGTATTCGGCTGCTTTCCCTTCCCGACGTACGCGTCCCCCGGTCTGAAAGTTTCCTCCCCACCCCAACAGTCTTCCCACATCTCCCCCCTTTCCCTCCTCACACCACACTTGGTGGGCTCGTGGCCCCGACGCTCCCCCCGCTGCCCTCACCCCGCCACGGGCCCCGGGGGACGCGCACCACCCGCAGGCTGCCCGCTGAGGATCCTTCCTACCCCTGTCCCCCCCCGGCTCCTGATGAAGTCATCAGGCTGGGGATTGCATAACCGCTGCACAGGACTATCTTGTGTTATACTGGGAGACCGGCCAACTGCTTCCATTTATAGACAGCAGCGAGGCCGCGCTGCCAAGTAATGGAGCCTCTGCTGCAGCTACTACAAGGGAAAGGAACCGGGGGGGGGCGGTTCGGGAGCCGGAGGTGGCACCCGCAGGGGCTCCCCCAAGCCTCCGTGCTCAGCTGCCACCGGGGCTGCAGCCCCAAACCCGGCTGAATCTGCCTCGAAAGAGCCTTACTGCAGAACTTGTGTCCTGGCTTGCTGTGCACACACGTGGAAACAGCGCAGGCACAAACTCGTCCCGCGATACCGCCGCAGCTCGGTCCTGCATGGCGTTACGCCACACGCTGTTAGCTCCCGGGTCGGAAAGGGAAGAAAGCCCCGAAGGAAGCCCCGCCAGCTGACACGAACCCGCGCGCCGTGCAGCAGCTGGAGGAAATATGAAGATTAGCACGGAGGTGTTACTTCCAGAGCGGCGCGTTCAGCCATTTCTGGGTACAAGAGTTTGCCTATGCACAGCAAAAGCTTCCTGTTTCCAGTTTTAATAACAGATTTAAGGCCAGGCATTCTTCATCAAGGCAGAACACCACCCTCCTGCCCGGAATATTTCTGCTCCTTTCCATTTTTTTTGGCCAAAGCTCTTCCCAAACAATGATGAAAGGCCCCACTGACATCACCGGCAGCAGCCCTGGGTTGTGTGTCCCCAAAACAGGAGTGCAGCCCGGGCAGAAAGCCCCTGCCAGCAGGAAAACGCTCCCTTGTGTCCAGGAGCAGAGCTCCTCACCAAGAGCACCTCTGCAGCGGGCACTGCTGCTGCGTGGTGGCCGTGCCTGGTTCCAAACCCGCAGGGATCCCCGTGCTCCCCGCAGTCTCGGCGAACCCCTTCCAACACAGCCCAGGGACAGGATCGAGTGCTCTGCACCTGGGAGTAAGACCGGATTTAGAAAGAGTCGAGCTTCCATTCGTGGAGCCAAGAAAGAGGCAGAATTTCCAACTGGTCTGCATGACACGTCTGGGCAGGTTTTCATAGCTGTAGAGCACCCAGTAAGCAGAACTTCTGTAGGGACCTAGCTGCTTCATCAGCACCTCTGCCCACATTATTTCTAAGGATCTGCCAGAGTGAGGGGTCCTCCTCAGAGTTCAGGGTGGTGTGTGTGTACAGTTACGCACACCAAACGCAAGTGACCTCAAAAAGGGGACAAAGGGGAGGGAAAAAAAGTATTTTCCTCTTTGTCTCAAATCTTACATGTGCCTCTTCCTTATCATTCAGCAATTTGCTCCTTCTGCATGACATCCATTCTCCCAACCACAGCTAAAAGCGGTCACACCGTTTTCTGCCAGGACCAGCAGAAGGACCGCCAGATGATGCCCTCCAGCCCTCAGACATTGCCAGCTCACACCACTTCTGCTGGAGGCGCAGGGAGCAGAGTGGGACCCCAGGGACCAGAAACCAACAGGAGTGGGTATGCCACCTCGAGGGACACGGTGTTCTCCAAAAAACAAGGACTTTAAAGTGGCATCTTAACATGCAAAACACACAATCGGACATGAGCTCGCTGTGCCGTTCTGTGGTATGTGAAATAATGCAATCCCTGAATATACAAAGAGCAGAAGAGCAAACAGAAGCCAGGAGGTGGCTTACCCTGCATACTGCATTAGTAGAACGATACTAGAAAAATGTGTACAGTCAGGCACCTACATTTTAGAGCCAGAGCAGAAAAAGAAGACAAAAATGGTTTGAGGCAGAAAGTATCTTCCAGTGAGAGACTTAAAGAGCTCAATCATTTAGCTTACCTCAAAGAAAACTGAGAGACGCTTTGACCATGGCATATAAAAATACCTTCACGAGGGAAGAAATCCTTTAAAGAGTTCTTTTATCTAGTGAAGAAGGCAAAGCCAGATACAAGGGCTGGAAGCCAAAGACAGATTCAAATCAGAAAGAAGAATCACATTTTTACACCATGATTTCATTACCCACCAGAAATGGCAGATCTCCACTCTCTGATGTCTTCAAAGATGACAGCCTTTCTGGATAAACGCAACTTAGTGGTGCAGCCAACTGGCCTGTGATGTACGAGACACCGCAGAGCTACCTGACCTCACCTCTGTGCAGCTCTGAGCTGCTGCTCCCTGGCACCGCAGAGGCAGCTGGCACTGCTGCACCGCGCTGGTGCCACCCTGGCAGTCACTGCTCCTTCCTCACGGGGCTCTCGTTACGGCTTGTGCGTAAGTACATCTACAGATGTAGAATCACAGAATCGATAGGGTTGGAAGACACCTCCAAGATCATCAGGTCCAACCATCCCCCTACCACCAATGTCACCCACTAAGCCATGTCCCTAAGCACCACGTCCAACCTTTCCTTGAACATCCCCAGGGACGGTGATGCCACCACCTCCCTGGGCAACCCGTCCCAGTGCCTGACTGCTCTTTCTGAGAAGAAATGTCTCCGCATTTCCAGCCTGAACCTCCCCTGGCACAAGTTGAGGGCATTCCCTCTAGTCCTATCACTAGTTACCTGTGAGAAGAGGCCGACCCCCAGCTCCCCACACCTTCCCATCAGGCAGTTGCAGAGAGCAGTAAGGTCTCCCCTGAGCCTCCTCTTCTCCAGACTAACCAACCCCAGTGCCCTCAGCCGCTCCTCACACGATGTCTGTTCCAGGCCCGTCACCAGCTTCGTAGCCCTTCTCTGGGCACGTTCCAGGGCCTTGATGTCCTTCTTGTAGTGAGGGGCCCAAAGCTGAACACAGCACTCGAGGTGTAAAAAAAGGGGGGCACCAATCTATTACTGGGATCAAAAATATTACTGCATTTCCATGCATAGTGAAACATAATCTCACCTGGTGCTTTCAGAGTGACATAAACACGCCCTCCTGTATTCCCCTAAAAACATTTCCCATAAACTCCTTGTAATGTTGCTACTTACTGTGTCCAGCAGGGATCTTAATCCCTCTCTCTAAATCTGGCTGCCCACAGCAAAGCCACCTTCAGCAGAATGGTACCGTCTGACTGAGTTACAAATCCATTCACTTCAGACTCTTTTTTTTTTTTTTTGCCTTGAATGAGCCAGTGTACAGGATGAAGGGACAGCTAGGCTGTTTTACGACTCTGCATCCACCAGCGGGCTTTGCAGGGTGGATTGCTTCACCTATTTCCTCTGTCATCCAGTCCGGGGAGCAGCTACAAATCTCTCCTCTCTCTGGGCCCCTGGTTGCCATGGTCTTTCATACAGTATCTGAGCGAACAAGATCCCTCTGACGTTTGACGCTAAACCTCTGCATGCAGCCAATTTGTTTTCCTTTGCCCTCCCTTCCCCTGCATCTCTCCTCCCCATCTTTTCGATGCAGTTTATTCCTCCCGCAGAACAAACTGTATCTGTCAGACTGTTACTTCTGGGGTTGTGTGGGTTCATCAGAGGGACTAATTTCTTTACTTCTGTGGACAAAGTACATAAGAAAGGATTTGAAAATGAGCAAGTGTTTTCTTGACACCATTTAGAGCTAAAGACTGTCCGGAGTTGGTCTCACAGCACGCAAGGCCGAGCGGCTTGTCACTCCACCTCTGCTGTCTGGTAGCACTGACTTCTGCCCCAAAACGGTATCTGCATCCCGCAAATCCTGGCAGGACTCAGAAATGCAGCACCTCAGCGGAGTGCTACCAAACTTCAAGCAGCGTAATTAAAATGGGCTCATTTCCTCTTTTACAAGTAACGGCCCTGGTGTTTTCTCCCCTTTGCAGGGGAAATCGCCCCCGCTTTCCAGTTTTGTTTATCCTTGGTCTCTCCGGCCGGCTCCAAGGTACAGAGCACAGCGATACATTGCTTGGGTTTGTGCGCTGAGGAAGAAGTGTTCGTTTACCTCAAATAACTAGTTTGCTCCTAACTGACATTTCTTATTGGCCTTATTTTTAGAAAAAAAAAAAAGAAGAATCAGTCCAAATCAAACCCTGCACAGTCTCTTTATATACATCTCTTAAAAAGAATGGAGGGGGGAGGATTAAGTATACAAATAGAAAAATATTTGCACGGTGCAAAGTTAAGATGAGCTGTTGAGGAGGGTGAGGCCCGTGGGGACGGAGCACCCCGCTCTGCCCTGCGAGCTGGCCCTCGTGCCCATGGGGCCGGCCCCTCGGCACATGGGGAGGAGAGGAGGTAAGGGTTTGGAGGCACACTAGCTCGCCCAACCTGGTATTTTCCGCGTATGGTGAAGGCTGTAATTACCCCCCTCAGAGCCCGCTGCGAGCAGCTGTGCCATCATGGCATTTCGCAGAGCGCCCTGCCCCTCCGCCAGACAGCGGCAGCCTTCACGGGGCGAAACGCAGGAGGAGAGAGTTGGAAAAACAGCCCACGGGAGAGCGCTCCCACACCCTGTCCCACTGCCTTCCACCACAGGCCTAGCCACAGGCTCTCAAAGGGACAAAAAGGCCCCTCCAGAACACTGCCATGTCCCTGGGGCACCGGAGCCGACCCCGATCCCTCAGCATGTTTCCCCGGCCTTCACGAGGTGCTCCGGCAGCAGCACCAAGTGAGGGCCGAGCCAGCAGAGGCACGAGGCCCTGAGGCCGGTGCCTGCTGGAAATGGCAGTGCTAAAGGTTGTAGTTTTAATCAATGTCCCCTCTGAGTCCACACGGCAGAGGAAGGGAGGAAAGCTAATGTGAAGCGCAAGGATAATCGTGGCGAGAGAGCCCCCGAGAAGGGGGAGAGAAGAAAAACGGAAGATGAAAGCAGGCAAATGGTTTAAATAAACAGTCACACGGGGCCAGTGAAAAGGGGGAACGGAGGGGAAAAGACAATAAAAATAAATGCTGTGAGAGAAAGAAAAACTTCTACCACATACAGGGGAAAACGTGGGGCCTGGGGAAAGCACAGGTATGAGGAAAAGATACTCCAGCAGCAAACACCAGGCCATCCCTTTCCCTCTGATGGCCTGGGCCCGCACCATGGCTGTCTGACTGACATTTCCTGCGGGTGGCTGCAGAGGTTTGGTTTGTGTGGTGTTTTTTTTTTTTTTTTTTACTCTCAGTGAAATTTTTGTTCAATTTCCCCTTGGGTGTTTTGTTTGAGGATAAACAAAAGGTATTTTTCGCGTTTTTCAGATCCTTTCCTCTGTGCTGCGATAAATAAAATCCCTTTCATTTTTAGAAAAACCAAACTTGGCGCTTGTGTTGATCCTCAGTGAGAAGCGTGTAATTTGCCAAGCCCGAAAGAATCCTGGCTGAGAAATAAACACACTGGGCCATATGCTCTCCTTCCCATGTGCAGAAGGCGACTTACCTCAGAAATTGGTACGAGGCTGCAATTGCCCCGTATCGCTGCTTCTGCCAAGGCAAAATAAAAAATCCACAGAAAAATTCAGCGCAAAGGTTTGGGGCTCTCGCAAAGTAGCTGTGCCTCTGCACGCCGGTGGGCACCTTCCCTGCCCTGTCAGTGACTCTGTCTCTGGCTTCTGTCCTGGCACAGACGGGGTCAGGGAGTCCATGTGCCACATCCCTAGCGCTCGCAGTACCGCTGCGGTATCTTTATCGGCATTTCCTGGCACAGCTCGCTTTGCAAGTGAGCAATCTGCACAGCACAACTGCTCCTTTCCTACCACCCTCCCCTACCTCGTTCACGTCGTACCCTCGTGGGAGGAAGACGGCACACCACAGAGACCTGGATGAAGTGAGGGCTCCTTTTTGCCCCCCTCGCCTCGCTGACTCTCTAAGGGAAGGGCCAGGCCCACAACAAACACGGGGAGAGTGTGCCACACAGATGCAGTACCTCACTTTTCTGGTGGACTCAAGCAAACGAGGCAGTGTGTGACTGCTGAAAGCACCAAAGCAGACCCATTAGTGCTTGTGATGAGCAATCGCCTCTACAAACTCATGCACAAATTCCATGATCTTCCCCTGTCAGACACCAACTTCAAAGAACCGGAGAAACTCTCCTGTCGCTGGTTGCAGGCACTTTGTGCAGCCTCTCTGCAGGTGCTATTTCAGCCTAAAACCAAGAGCTGAATGTTTCCAAAAGGTAGCTGACAAGGCCAAGGGAAGCAAGTGGTCTTCCGCTGCAGCTGCCCAGCGATGCCTCACCGTCTTTGCTGTGGTTTCAGAAAACTCGCTGCTGATAAGCCGAGGTGGCTGGGATGGCACGCCAGGCCTGTCATTTCACGAGCTCATGCTTTCAACGTCCTTGAATCGAAGCTACCCATCACCCAGTGCCAGCACTTGAAACCCTTTTGATTTCTCTTCCACCTTGGATGTGCTCTTTGTGCTTCCTGGCACAGGGGCCACCTGGCCCCTGTTTTGACATGCAATCTCGCTCGCCCTCATGAAAACTGAGACGAGGAATTCTGATTTGGGCTGTGCCTGGGCTGGCTTCAGCCTTCACATGCTCTTCACTGCACGGTTCCTCCCTTCTCTCTGAGGTCTCCTTCATGTATACGGCAAAGGAAACCCCTACTCTAGAATTAATTTCTTTTGCAAGCTCTGACTCAGCTTGGCTTTAGGCAGTCCCCAGACTTCTAGGTCTCTAAGGCATGGCTTCCTTTGCTGATTAAGCCCTTATTCACTACTTCTGAGGCTTTCTGAATATCCTTAATACCTCTTCTGAGACAATTACCTATTTGTTAAGCTTCAAACTTTTTTTTTTTTAAAAAAACTTCCTGCACACCATGAATGCTTTTTCCCCTCCCCAGTTCTGTCGTCTTCCTAATGCTTACTCACGTTTCCCAGCCCAGCTAGCCCTCACAGCCGCAGTCCTAGCTGCCTTTCTGCAGCCCTCAAATCGCTCCTCAGGCCTTGCTTTCCCTGCCTTTGCCGAAGTTACGTCTCTGCACAGGATTGTGCTGATTTCTCCCGTGAGAAACTAAGCATCAAGACATGATCTCCCTCCTTCCCTCCCCTCCGCTTGCTTCCTTCCACCTCCTGCCCAGCTCTCCCCTCCTTCCAGCAGCCTCGCTGCTGCTCTCCAGCCCTCCTGCTTCTCCTGTCTTCTCATCTCCCCTGCCCCCATCTGCCTCCTTATTCTTTAAGATTTCATTCTCCTCTGCCTCCTTCCCCTCACCATACAAGCATGCTGTATCTTTGTGCTTTAAAAAAAAAAAAAAGAAATATCTAAACTATGCTTGACTTCAAGTGCCTCTCCAGCTCCCACCCTATCTGTCTTCTCACTGTCATCTCTAAGCCTATCGAATGTGCTGTCTATGATTTATATGATTTGGACTGAATTTAGTCTCCATCTCCAACATAGATTCTTTTCCAAAGAGGCTTTTGCTTCTTGCCTGTCACAGAAACCAGTATCACAGAGTCTCTAATAGCCTTTGTCTGGCTGAAGCTCTGTGCAATTACTCCAGGCTGGCTGCCATCGCCTGTCAACTCCTTCCAGCGCTGCTGACCAAGCCCCACCTGAAACCTGCTCCTTCCCCAGCACTCCCACTTGTCTCCCACACCTTCCGTCCCTTACTCAGCATTACTTGGACCAGTCGGTCGCTGCTCACCCTCCCACCACCGCTCTGCAGGTCTGTGTCCTCGTCCCTCTTCTCCCCTCCTTCTTGCCAGTATCTCTGAGCAAGCTCACTCTCCAAGCAGGCTTAAATCCTACTCCCTCCGTCTCCTCTCCTTTCTTCAGTCCCCGTGGACAACGCCATCACTCGCCTGTCACCCAGCCCATAACCTGGTTGTCATCTTTGCCTCAAACCTCCCTGCCGAGCCCCACAGCCAGGCTCCCATCACCTCGCACCCTGGTGGTTGCAATCCTACCCTGCTTGCAGCCAGACTGATGCTGCCCAGGGCATTTTCTCTGCCTGTTGTCCTGGCTGTGCCATCCCTGTCTTTGCAAGCCTCTCTTGGCTTCCCTTCCTTTTGTATTTTAGCCCCCTCCCGGGCTTTCAAAATCCAGTTGCAGCTTATCCCACCTCACACACTTATTTGCTGCTCAGAGTTTGAGCCCACCTCATCATGGCCACCTCTTTTCCATGTGTTATGTTTTAGATAGAAGTGCCTTCACACTTTCCTCTTCATTTCTGGGAGATTCTCAAAATCGCACACATCTGACCCCGACCTCTGCCCCAAGCATAGTCAGATTTGTAGGAGTTTTGTAGAAGTTCCTGTCTCCACGATGCCCGCCGGCCTCTTCTGTTTCCTTGCACTCCCTGGCGTGTTTGTCTCCCTGCGTTATCTCCCATCTTGCACTCAGGTTGGAAGTACTTCGGGGGAAGGAAATATATTTACATCCTGCATCTGCAGGGAGCCCCGCACAATGGGGCTCCTAGACTCAGGGGTGTCAGCACCACAGCACAAGCAGTTACCCATACAGCTTAAAGTCTGCGTACAGCTAGGTATGCTATTTTATATTCTGTGGATGTGAGAACACCAAAATTTCAATGTGCCCTTGCTCCACTTCTCCTTTTGAAGGATGCAATATTAGGATGAGATATTGTATGCTGAAAAAGTCAGGAAATGCTAAGTTACTGTTCCCACGGCAATTGTAACTCAGCCTCATGTGGCAAGGCACAAAGGTTATCACCATACACAACAACAGAGGATGCTGAACTCATGCAAAGTGACCAAATTACCCCCGTGGCAGGCACCAGGTCTTTGAACTTCTGGGCAGGTAAAATCTAGGGCATTTAACGAGCTTTTAGCACTTAATTGTAGAAATTCAAAGTCCAATGCCTTATAAATAAAAGTCAAAATTATGCTGTGCTGCAAGTAGCCAGTCCCAGCAGTAGCTTGTAACCCTCTTTGCAGAAACACAGCTAATGGCAACAAGAAATATTTCCATTGCTTTATGAGCTCTGGTAGCTGTCAGCAGAGAGAGGGATCTGCCGATCAGAGAAATCTGGGAAGACATCAGTGTGTCAGAACAAGTGAAAAGACTTGACACAGAGGGCACATTTTTGTTGAGCAATTTGCATTAGCACTTCTGGACAAATTCTACATTTCACATGCAATTCACAAACCAACAGCAGCGGTGCTAATTGGTGCAGTTGCCACTCAAATGCAGTGCCTTGTCTGAGCTATCAGTAACGTGAATGAAGACTACAGACTCTTTTTTTGAAAAAATACAGCAATTATTTCACAGGCTTTGGGTTGGGCTTCCCCCCACCCCCACTTTCATCCTTATAATTTCATTATCTCAATACCTTAAAAAAAAAAAAAAAAGAATGGAAAAACGCAAACCTCAGAGAAGCTCGGCTGAAGTTCTTAAGAAAAAGCTGTTTGCAAAGAACGATGCCCTTCGTTAACACAACCGTTAGCCCTCCCATCGCAGTGAATTTGACCGTGGTGTCCCAGAGTGCCAAAGCTAAATGTTGATCTGAAAAAACAGCAGTAAGTGGCAGAGCACTGGGGACTCTGAAAATCCCAGCCACCAAACCAGGGCTGTGCTCTGCACGTATCTGAAATGTTGATGGGGTGACAGAATCTCTCTGCTTCCTCTGAGGTGGTAATCGAAGTTATTTAACTTAAAACAGAGCAGATCTCTCATCCATCACTCTTTATCCTTTGTAAAATCAAGCCTCCCGAGAAAAGAAAAGTGCTTCCATGCTGCAGCTTTCTATTACCGCTGCTCACAGCGCTCAGGCAGCTGCGGCTCAGCTGAAGGAAGGTTTGCCTGATTCCTTTTCATAAAGTTGGACTGCTATTTTTAGGCCATATTTCCTCTAGGCCCCCACAGTGCAAACTCCAAAGGAGCTAATGGGATTGGCAGGTGCATAGATTATTGGTGACCTCCTCTAGTCCAACATTCACATGCTCTTACTATATTTTTTCATAATGTACAGTGAGAAAGGGAGAAACCTACAATTAAAGACCTTCCTAGCCAGCCCCAGTAACAAATGCTCCACGAGAGACCAAAGTACAATAGCTGGAGATGGAACAGAACCAAAAAACCCAACCCTGTATAGATGCATGCCTAGATCTAAATAAATCTACATCTGAAAAATGTGATCTTAACTTGGTTGCATCTCTGCAGACCAGTAGGTATCTGCACTGTACGTTCACTTGCACCCCAATCTTTCTGCAGCTCCCAGACTCCCATCCCTTCTTCCTTCCCTTTAGATCTTCTTGGCCCGATCCTACCAAGGGTCCAACCTCACGGCTGTAGAAACCATTAGCAAAAGCCACACCTTTCCCTCAGCTCCCTGCTCTGCTCTGCTCAGAGAGCACCAGAGAAACTCCCAGGCACGGATGCCATCGCATTTTCGGCAGTGGAGCATGAACCAGACTGTTGGGCAAACTCACACAACCCCTTTTTTAATGACAGTAACTCAGCCTGGGCTTCCTACTGCCACACCCTGGGTTACAGGCACAGTGGCCACGTTCCCGTGACCGAATTCAGTAATTGCCCAATTATTTTGAGTACGACTGCACGTTTTTCTCCTTCTTTGGAAGCTGGTGCTGTTCACACCCCGTCTCCTCCTTCTGATTCAGTGCTACCCTGCGAGGCAAGGGCTGGCTGCTGACTCTGCGTGCCGCGCGTCCCCGCTGCTCCGGAGGGCACATTGGCCCTGCTCCGGGCCCCCGGAAAGGGGGAGAGCTGTGCTGGCGTGGCACGACGCATCGCTGCAGCCTCTTGCCCCCCCCAGAAGGCACGCAGAACAAAGAGTAAGGCGGGTAACAGTCATGGGTGTGAGCAGTCTCGAAACCTCCAAGCTGTTCTCTGTGAAGCAACGCTCCCCTGGTTTCACAGCTTGCAGGCTGTTCTAGACCTGAAGCTGGGTGAGAGACCTCTGGGTACCGAACATGAATTTTGGGTCACCACTGCCATGCTCACTGATACGCAGCGTCAAAACGGAGAGCTCCTGAAATCTCCAGGGACACCGGTTGCCTCCTTCCTTCCAGCTACTTTGTTCTCTGCCTGCGTTCAGGAGCTTTGGCCCAGATAGCTGACAGCTCAAACCCTCCGCAAAGAAAGGCGAGCGGTGCCTCTGTGAAGCCACAGGCTGTGCTTCCTGAAGGCAGAGCAGGGCTCCAATTTGCCAACGCACGGTATGGCCATCAGCTGCGATGCTACAAAGCCCGCAGAAGGTATCTTTGGACCTCTTAATATCTTATTTCTGACATATGGAGGGACTGGGGAGTTTGCAGCTTCCCACCTGCTTGACTATAATTCACTACAAAACATCAAACAGATACATTCAGCCCTTTGTAGACATATCATTACCTTATGTGTTCATGTAATGCACATCTGTAGCACATTGGCAGTACACCTAGTTAATGTGTGGGAGACTCCTAGGTTCAAAGCCTCCAGTGTTTCTTTTGTTCTCTAATGAATCCTTCTTTTGTTTGCCTCCCCCTCCCCTTAGGTTGTAGCTGTAATTCTGTCATTAGCATCTTAAAACTCTTTTCCTCCAAAACCACCTACAACACTACAATAAGCTGGGAACATACGAGGAAGCACCTAATGAATCACGATTCTTTCTTAAGACGAGTTTAACAGGTCTGGGGCACTGTTTGCAGCAGCACAGTTGCTTAGTTAGCAAACTCAGTAACCAAATATTCCCCTAAAAACCAGGAGAGGTGGGATTCCTGTGTCACACTTCAGCTGGTAAGCCAGGTTCATAACATTTCAAACAAAAGGTGCATCTGTGACCACTGGGAGTGCCGCAATTTTTGTGAGTCTCTGCAGACCAGTCAGTGTCTGCTTCTCGGTGTCCAAAAACCAAAGTGTTTGGGCACCTCCAGGAGGTGCCACTGAAAACGGTGAGCTGTACCTTTTGGGTGGCAACATTTTTCTGAATTTTCATTGGACTTGAACCTAACGATGCCAAACCTGATTTCCCAGATATTATGCATGAGAACATGTGTAACACTGAGATATCACCTGCAATGTAGACTGGCAGCTGCAGTGCACACCAGACCAACACTCACTGTGCCCCCCAGTGCTGGCGTCTTCCTGGACTTCACCAAAAGGGACCAGCTCCCAACAAGTGCTGGGAAACGGGTAGCAGAAGATGCTGATAAGAAAGCGTTACCACAGATAGGCACAAAGTCAGAAAGACTCTACGTGTGCTCCACCAATCATTTATCTGTGCATTACATGCACGGGGTTTTGTATTTACAAAACTGCAAACCTACTGTTCAATGAGTTACTGTGCATTCAGCGGGCTAACTCCCGTGCTTTCCAAAATTGTCAGACCTCTTCGCCGAGACGGCTTAGGGACTGCTAGAGAGGGCCAGCGGTCAGGGTGTGATCTGGGGAATTTCCTTTGTGGGAAACCCAGAGCCATAGCAGGAAGGCCACACCACTGGCAGAAGTGTCAGGACTCCCGAGTGCTGCGCGGCTTACACGCCACGGACATCTCCAGCAGCGTCACTGCAGTGCTCATGTGTCCCTGTACCGTTATCTGACTGCCTGTGCGCCCTAACAAAGGCAGCTCAGCTTTATAAAGAGCCTTGTGATTCTTAGCCCGTGTGGCGATACATGCCTAACTTTGTCAAACAACTTCGAATTGTAGCAGAATCTGCAGATCTCAGCATTTGGTTTGTCACCACGAAAAACAACTCAGTTCCTTAGCAGGCACAACACATTAGTGATGCGTATTGTTGCCTTACATTTATCAATTAGCATTATTATCTTTATTTAACTGTAAGTGGCATGTTTTCTCTGCTGGCTTTCTTCCAAAATAATCTGTGACTCTGAGCTGAGGTAGTGTGTTTTCTCGCTGCTTCTGATGAGACATTTCTCTCTTCAGAAGCATAAACACACCACCACCTGAAAAATGATGTGGTAATGATGCCCAGGAAGAAACAGACCACCATAAATAAAACCCATTCTTCCTCTCTGTGACTTTTCAGCAGTGATCCTGCAGCAAACTCCAGCTCTTTTGACTAGCCACTAAAATCAGTGAAGATACAAGGCAGAGCCCCACATCTTCAAAGCTTCTCCTTTGTCCCTGCCCTCCCGTTGCTGCTCCTCACCGCAGCGTTGGGCACCCCAGTCCCGTGGCTCTCAGCTGCAAGAGGCAGCAGCAGCCCAGGTTCATCTCACCCGATAGCCAGAGCCCTTCCGAAAACAAAGCAGCACCAAGTTTGCTCAGAGCAACAACAAAATGCAGCTGCAGAAGAGGAAGGCCTGCTGCATCTTCATCAGGTGCTGGGCACGGACACACGTGCTTACAAGGGGAAATGACCGAGTACTTACAATGGCAAAAGCAAGGTATACAAGCTGAAAGACTAACTTTTTCCCTCCCCTCAAAACAATCTCTTAGGGTCTAAAAATACATCTTATATCTTAGGCACAACAAAGAGGAGTATGTAGACTGTTAATAGCCACATTATAATAAAACCACCTCTAAAAATCCAGGAACCAAAGACATTCCTGTTCCCAAGGCTTTACTCTAAAGCAATCCAGTGTTGTGGCCCTCCTTCTCCGTGTTTTCTCTGTTATTTTCCCTCGCCAATATCAGACAGCTTCAGAATCAATTTCCTCTTCTTTCTTAAAGGCTGTGGCCATGCCGGCTAGTGCAGGTAGCAAGCTACTGCATTTTCCTGAAGCCACAGTTGTCCCCTTAAAAGATGAAAGCTTTCCTCCATCATTGACTCAATAGTTAAAGCTCAGTGCTGCAGCATCAGTTTTACCATCTTTTCTAGGAGAATACAAATAATATCTGTGCAAAAAAGAGAGCCAAAGATCATTTAAATGCCAAAACAAACTGAATTACCTAATTAATCGAGTGAGGCCCCACCTCTCCGAGCATAACTCGACCCGTTCAGCACTGGAAAAAACTCGTGTTGACACTGCCCTTGTTTATTTGGCTGCGTGTCAGCCCGAGAGGGTATATTTAGCCTCAGTGTGCTTGCAGGACTGCATCTTGCAGCTCAACAGGAAATCTCTGGAGTCGAAGCTAAAGATATCGCCGCGCGCTCGGAAATTTACGGCCAGCTGTAAAAGTGGAGCCGCGGCGGTCAGAGCGCTCAACAGCCTGCTTTCAAACGGGCGGGGAGGCCGAATTAAACACTGCTCTGTGCCGACTTCATGGCAGGCAGGGTGCACCCGACGGGCTAAGAATAGCAGCAGGGGCGGCTCTTCTCTTGCTCGGATAGTACCGAACCGATACAGCCCCTTCCCATTCCCAGGCGGGTCCTCGAGAGGAGCGGGCAGGGGGAGAAGCCAGGGCCAGGAGAGCTGCAACATGCACGTGGCGGGGCGCTGAAGGAGCGCAGGGACCTCCTCCTCCTCCTCAGCTTTAGGACATGTTAGCAGTTGGCCAATGTGTTTCAAAAAGGTAAATCACAGGAGAGAATAGGCATTCAACACAGGCTTTGATTTTTGTTAAAAAAAAATCTAGACGCAGGCTGTGGTGCCAGATCTAGGGCACGTGAACAGAAGGAGCACCCTTTGCTCCTGGTCTTGCCCATCCTCAGTGTTTTCATGGTGCCCTCGCGGCTTCTGAGCCTCACCTCATGACTGGGTCGTACGGAAATACTTTGCTTGAGGGAAGCATTCTCTGAGGTGACTTTTGTGCTACAAGTTTAAGCGTTCTCTGAATGGCTAAAACTAACCACCCCCGCCAGAGCTCAGCGAAGGACAAGGCCTCAGAGCAAACCGTGGTTCGTGGGCAGTTGCTGTGCATCCTCTTGTCAGTACAACCCTGACACACAGCATTTGTATGGCGCTTTGTAAGGCACTGTGCTGTGTCAACCCGTGGGGCTCTGTGCTCAAGGATCGGGCCTTCCTACCCTACCACAGCTATGGCACGAACGCAACCCAAGACCATTTTCTGCAGAGATAAAGAAGAGACAGGATGTAAAGCCAGCTCTTGCTCTCTGTTAATAAGCGCTTTCTTTCTCTACCTTATCGTTTTCTCTCGAGTAAAGGCTGGCTGGCTGTTTGCATTTCATCTCGGCTTGGGGAGCGCTTTGCGCGGTCCAAGTAACGCGAGCAACCCGGAGCACACCTCTCTTTGCTCAGTGACAGGACAGCCGTGTATGTTTATGAAGCAAAATCAAAAAGGAGGAAATGTAAACAAGCAGTCCCTCTTGGACCAGCTCCTCAGGATACAAAGTGTTCTGTCAATAGCTGCTGAAGGAAGTACCGGGGCCCTTGGAGTCCTGCAGGCTGCTGATACCAAAAAAAGCAACTCTGCTAATCTAAATAAGATTAACCTGTTTTCTTGCAAGCTAAAAGTGGCTGATGCCATGCTGCCTGCAGCTGACCGGTCCCACAAGAACGGGCTAATTTCTTCGCCTCCAGACAGGTCATTAACTCGAGGACAGGGAGTGGATGGGTGGCTTTAGTCTTACAAAGTGTGCAGGAATTGTTTTCATTAACCCTACATGGGAGAAGGCTAGTTGAAAAGATGGGGTTCAGTGGTCTGAGGCATTCGCAATCCCATTTGGGGATTTTGGACAAGTCACCCCCTGCCTCAGTAGCCCAAACCATATTTTACCTGCGTGCCGACACCAACACAGCACCCAGGGATCCGGCGAGCTATCGTGACGACGTCTGCTAACCATGTGCTCCAAGAATATATTTTCTTATAAAATAAACAACAACAGAATTGTATTCATTCTCTGCAAGCACCCAAACAAACCAACAGGCAAAACTCTGGTTCAGAACCAAGCCAGGTAGAAAAGAAAGAAGTTTATCCCCTCTATTTAACTCCCACTTCCTTGGAGCTGTGTTCCTAAAAACATACAGTGAGGACCAGGCCGGAGAAGGCGGGCAGGCCGCCTGGCCCGCGAGGAGGGATTTGCTGTGGCCCAGGCAGCGCCAGTTCCCTGGACCCTGACACGAGCCCGTCCCTACCTCCAGAGCTCGGTGAGACCGAGCAGCAGAGCCCTGCGAATCTGTCACGGCTGTCGGGAGCTGACAGCTGCGCGCTCCCCCTCCGACAATCTGTTTCCTCTTTGTCAGGTGTAATTTGAGTGCTGCACACCACGGCTGCACACCACCAGGCGCACGTTCGGCCCCTCGTTACGGCCGCCTGTGCAAGGCTCTGTGCCACCAGGAGATTTAAGGCACGATGCTGAGGTGGAGGCTCGCCGGGGGCGGCACGGTGCCTGCCGGGCTGCACTGGCGTGTGGCACGGCGCTGTCAGCACTGAACCCCTGCAGGGATCGAAGCTCTGCCATGAGACCTCTTGAAGAGAGGAGCACGAGCCCACGTGGAGCCCTCTGCATGCAGGCACTGCTCCAGGAGCGTGAATGCACCTGGCCCAGTAGCCCTCTCCTGGGGCGGCTCTTTGGGACGGTGACAGCTCCCAAAACTCACTGGGCCCAGTCGTGACCTGGCTGGCAGACGATGGGAATCAAGCCGCGGTCCCTGGAGTACACGCCAGATGCTTAGGTTAAACTGCTGCTTTGGTTGAAGTGCCTGCACTTTCTGTTACATGATGCACGTCGAGCTAAAAAGGCTCTCCTCGGATAATCCCCGCGTTTTGAGCTTTGCCTGCTGCCAGGAGTGCTCTCCGAGGGCACTGCTTGGAGGGGCGTCACGTACAGCAGAGAGCACAATCACAGGAGGCAGAGATGGAGGCAATCACCCAGCCCGTCTCTCAGCCTGCACAGGATTGCTCCCTGGAGGACTTTTTAGCCCGACGCGCAGGAATTGCTGTGACGAGGGGATCTCAGAGCACATCAGTGCTCCTTAACAAACAATGAAAGGCCTGGAAGAGGAGGTGATCAAGAACTTTGTGATATATGCCTGTTAGCAGACAGGTCCTCCTAGAGACGGCCCGGAGAGCCTTCTTGTTAGAAGCCAATTGGATGAGTGACATTTAAAAAAAAAAAAAAAAAAGACGCGTGTCACTTCTCACCAGCTTCCCCCTGGCTCAGTTCAGACAATTACAGCTTAACTACTGGGGTTAAGCTAAAGCCTTCCACGGTGTCAGGATGGTACAGAGGGACACTGTCAGCTATTTCAGGTATTGAAATATCATTTACAAGAAGGGAAAGCATTCCGTGTCAGCTCTTTCTTTTGCATCTGAAAGAAGTAAAAGTAGTTAAAAAGGAAAAACGTGGTGGGTGTTTTTCACCGTAGGCTTTACCTGTGGTCTTTCGTTTGCACAGCTGCTGTGAGAGGAGCCTAATCTGGGGTTAAGTTGCTCTGCCATTTGACAATGGGGGACCGTGTGCCAAAAGTCTCATCACCAAACCACGTCCCTTAGTGCCCCGTCCACACTTACGTACCACTAGGGATGGGGACTCCATCACTTCCCTGGGCAGCCCGTCCCAATGCTTGACCACCCTCTTTGTGAAGAAGCTCTTCCTAATGTCCAGTCTTGACCTCCCCTGGTGCAACTTGGGGCCATTAATAACACACATGCTGCTGTTTTGGCTCCAGATGCCTCTCTGGATACCTAAAACTTTACACCCACGAGTACAGAAACTTGCTTAAAAAATACAAAAGCTGAGGTGAGACATCCCATCACCTGACTCCAGGAGTCAAAGTCTCAAGAAAAAAAAAACAGTGGATAAAATCCCAAGATGCGACAACATAACCACCATGCTTACACATGGCTTGGGTCAGCAAGGGAGACCTTGCTGTTCCAGAGACACCATTTTCAGTAACAAAGCCTTGAAATGCAGAAATGTAAAGTAAATTGATGTAGAAAGCTATTAAAACTTCGTTTCTAGTGTTGCCAACATAACTAAATATTTAGTTATGATGGTATTTAGCTATGTTTAGAAATGAAAGATAGGATTTGCAGTTTGTTTAATACTGTATCTTAAGATTTTTTTTTCCAGTGTTAAAGTAACTACCTGGTGCACTGGAAGTCAGGAAATATATGCAGCCCTTCGGTGGCTGCTAACCCACCACTGGATCCTGAACACATCTGTACAATGGGGTAACACTTACGGCGTGCTGAGACCCTCAGGGCATGTGTGTGCAAGGCACTAGTACTTCTTGCACATACATTTCACTGTGTTCAGGGTCAAATTTGTTCTTGGATGCCTGCACAAAGACCGTGCCAAAAGCAATGGATGTGCACGTACGCTTTCAAAAAAAAGAGGCTCTGGCTTACTGACGGGAAGGTTTTTGTTGTGGCTTGGTTTTCAGCGAAGGCCTCTTTCCAAGGGCACAGGGAACCACCCTGCTGCCACACGACAAAGGGTGAGCGTTTCCCTCGACCACACGCACGCCCTGTGGAAACTCTAGAGGACTCACTTGGGAAAACAGGGAGGCTTTGCACCAAGCTCCAGGAGAAAGGTTTAATTTCTTTTTTCTTATGTTTCTCTGCTACAGAAACTGCTCTTTTCGGGGATGTAACATGCAGTCACACGCGTGGACCTCTCCTTCATGCCTGGCATCTTGTCCACAGACCCAAATGAAATTTGTCCTGTAGAATCCAGTCAGGACAAAAGCTGACAAACTTGTCTATTTTAGACACCAGAGATCTCAACCAGAATGAAGTTGGCAAATGACCCAGTAACACACAACCAGTGCCGTCACCAAAACATCTGCACCCTCACCAAAAAGACCTCTCAGGAAACCTCTTCTCGTCATTTCAATACCGTGAACATTACTTGAGTATGTTTTTGATGCTCAGCATTTGTTAATCTTTTACACCAACAACTAACGCATTTTTCTCTAGTTTCCCAGAAGAAGCCATTTCAGAATTTGGGGTGCCCAGAGGGACAGGACAGCTCAAAACCCTGTGTACAGTACGGGGCCACCTCTGACCTGCCCGTTTTGA
Organism: Anser anser; assembly: GCF_964211835.1. Classification (NCBI taxonomy): domain Eukaryota; kingdom Metazoa; phylum Chordata; class Aves; order Anseriformes; family Anatidae; genus Anser; species Anser anser. Next base: position 38,091,432 of record NC_139724.1, on the reverse strand, counting down.
AACAAGTCTCACTCATTACTCATGTCTGTGCACGTCCCTAGCCACTGGTTTTGGTGTCGGGGCCTTGCAGCCAGTACGTGTGTCAGGGGATGGACCTGTACAGCACGGCAGTCAGGCCAAGGTTACCGAAGGTGCAGCAGCCAGCATGGTTATGAGAAAAAAAAAAAAAAAGCACCAGCATTTATCTACAGATCCTCATACCTGCTGGTTTGATTTGATTTTCGTCTGCAGTGGGATCTTCCATTACTATCCTCTGAAATGTGGATTTGTAACTTTATTTTGGGGGGCAGTCTTCAAAATCATCTGTTATCAGATGTCACATTCTTGAGTTCATTTCAACTACTGCTCCTTCGCTGTGCTAAAATAATGAATAATAAATAACGGTGGCAGCAGCAGCAATAGCGGCAGCTGCAGGGAGACATCCAAAACCAATCCACAGCACAAAAGGAAACAAGTCATATCTGTTTCTCTCCTTCTCTTCTAATTTCTTGTCCCATTTTTTACCAGGGGTTTTGCTGCTGTTGTTGTCCACTTTATCTTTTGTTTCCCTTCTTTCTTTCTACCAAGGAATGCGGAGGTCTCTAAAGGGTCAGAGGATTTCACCGTGCCAGCCCTCCGCTTATTTTAGGTACTGGCTGTTACTGGAATACATAATTAAATCCTAACGACCGGGTAAGGAGAAGGTGCCCCAACCAACCTCTGCTCTTGCTTTTCTGCAGATCTGAGGCCTTTCGAGCCCATCCTGGATAGGGATGATAAATTCCTACTCAGATAAATGTTATTCAGCATACCAACACCCCCGGACGCCGATTTAGTTTATTATTCTTCTCTCTATCACCCCTGACGCTGCAGGGCCGAGCAGCTCAAGTAAAACAGTGCCTGAAGGAAGAACGCACACGACGATGCCATCCGATTCCTCCTCCAGCACCCCCAGCCTGCTGACAAGTCGCTTTTCCTTGGCCAGTCCCCCGGGATGCCGGGAAGGTCGTGCTGCGGTGTGCTCTGGCTGGCTCACTCCTCACACCGCAGTAGGACCGGCCAAGCCAACAAACGTCCCCCTGTATATGCACCCTGCAGCTCTGAGAGAATTACGGCCCGTGGAGGTAGGACAAAATACTTAATCGGTCTGGAAACGTTACTGAAAGAGCAAAGGAAAGCATAAGGGAAAGATGCAGCTGTCTGCGATCAGAGGCTGCTCCCGTCCTGAAAAGCAGCCATCTTTCTGCTTGCCCCCTCTCCAAATTTGACTTGAAAAGCGAGTTTCAAGAGAACGGCTCAGCAGGGGCCTTCAGCGACTGAAATACTACATCTGTGACTTTCGTACACGACGCAGGAACAGTTCTCTGTGATCTACGCTCAGGGCTGATTGCCGGATCTTTGTTCCCCAAAACAGCCACGGTAAGGAGCGGTACAAAGGCTGTGAGCTCACATCTTGAGGGAAAATGAGCGATTCACTCTGACCACCTCTGGCCACTAAAGGGACGCCACTTGTGGCGCTGGAAAGGCAACATGCGGTCTTGTTGGCTGGGGAAACGGTGACATTATTTCTGAACTGTGGCCTCACAAAGTGCTTTCACAGATGGGCACAGCCTGAACACAGAGTTTAACTTAAATACTGGGGCTGGGTAAAAAGTTTCTTTTGAGACACCATATCAACTGCATAGCAGTCATCACAACAGGTTCCTGTTTTCAGGGAAAAAAGTAATAGTTTTGCCAAATACTTGGGGAGAAAAGTGCTTATAAAACTGAACATGTCAGACATCTTCCTACATTCAGCAAAAATGTTTTGTATTTTTCAAGATGAGACAATATTTTCTAGAGGAGAAAAACCTATGTACTCTTTCCAGCAACACTCGACACCAATTTTTGTCCAGTGACGCTCTTCTGAAGGCAGCTGTCTGACCAGAGTCAGAGGCTTTGCTGATGGCTCACCATTTCACTTGCAGATCACTGTGTGCACAACCAACCAACCGAAGTACCCCTACGCAAACTAAACAGCATGTGCTGGCCACTTCTAGAAGGCAACCTCCAGAGCTTCTTCGCAAAAGTCGATTCATTTTGAGACAGCAGTGGAGCTGCTCTTATAATTTTTGTTCTTATAGTATTTATGAATACTATATGTTGATCTAGTTATTGTAGTAGTTACTGTACAAATGTACTAATTTAATTTCATCAAAGGGGACAAAAAAGCAGCCAGGAAGGAAACAAGAAGTCAGGACACGGTCAGTAATTGTGGGTCTGCCGAGAGACAATACCTGCAATATTAACGTCATAGATCCTGCCTCTAGCCAGCTTACAAATGGTTTAGAAATGACTCCACACAACCCAGGTGAGAACAAGAACAAAAACTAAGTGAATTCAGAAAGGGATGACTTTGAAAGAGAAAAGAAATTGCTGGGGGAAGACAACTGGGAAAGATACCTGCTGGAATGTCCTAAAGAGTCTACCTACAGTACTATCTGGTATCAAGTCAGGGAGATGTGCAGATGCAGTGCTGATTTATGGTCTGTTAAAATAAAAGAAACTTTGCTTGCCACTGGCCATGTCTTTCTACAAGGAAGAACCAGGCTTGTCCAAACTCACCCCGCTCCAGTTGACCACAAGACACTAGGTAGCCTAGAGGCCATTGCAAGAGTGGGAGGATTTCGGACCCAAGCCTTGGGAAAGCTCGGAGCTCAAGCCTTGCAAGACAGGCTTGAAGAGTCCAGGAGGAGTTACTAGCTCTGTCACTGTGCCTAAGGTCTGGAAGCCTCAAAGAACTGAATTTCATGACAGCATCCCACTTGACAATTGCACATAAGTGGTCTGAAGGACCTGGAGGAAGGGGACACCAGCCACCCTCTGGGGCAGCTCTGGGGACCAGAGTCCTACCTCTGCTGCCACGCATGGCTTTCTTTGCACAGTAAGAAGGAAAACATGGCTGGTTCATTTTCTAGGTATAGAATAGCATTATTTGTGAACCACATATTTTAAAACATCAGTCTGGAATTGAGGTACAGTGTTGGTAATTTACAAATTTACAATTACCAATTTACAGATTGGTAATTTACCTTTTCAAGCCACTGAAAACACATTACACTGCCCCTTACTCTCCTGGAAGAGTTCTTCCTCTATAGACACGTGGAAAAAAAAAAAAAAAGCAACAAAAGTGCTCCTGAACTTGATGTTTTTTTAAAACCATAGAGCTAGGGAACTTGTCTAAGGGCATTCTGTATATCAGATCTAGATGCCTGACAGGAAGATGCTGTAGCTGTTATATATATATATATATAAAAAGAAGAAAGAAAGAAAGAAAAGTAGCACGCCTGTGCAGCAGAAAGTATAAAGGCAGTAGCTCAGAGCAGACAAGGAGAGACTGGCAGCTCTCTGGCGGCGTAGCTCAGTGTAACTAACGTGACCAAACGCCAACACGCGCTCTCTAATCCCTCGCCCGGACTGATCTAGCAGCAGCTGTCCCCGTGGACGGGGAGTTTCTTGAATCCAAGTTCCAGCAGCAACATGATGGATGCGCTGCTCCAGGCGGCTCAGAGCATGGCCACACCGGGCGAGCTGATGAGATCTGCCCGCTCCTCTCCCCCGCTGGACACAGCGTTGCATCCGAGGTCCTCAGCACAGAGACACGCCACGGAGCACGTGGAGCAGAGGTCTGTAAAAGCCACTGCGTGTCCTCGTTTGCAGTCAGGCTCTGCTTTCCAGCGCTAAACACCTACGTGCCTCCCTCCTGGCCTTCCACTGCGGGACATCCAGAGTTGACAGGCACCTTTGCAAGAGGCACAGGGGGGAGCAGGCTCTCAGCTGCCACTAGCTACAATAGTCGGGGAGTGTTTGTCAGGGTGGCTGGTGGCAGACCGCTATACGGCTGGCTGTGAATGGGGTTTCTGTGCGCCTTTCATGCCATTGTGCGAGGCTGAAGTGCAGGACAATGAGAATGGAAACATTTCGCCTGTTGTTGACATCTAACTGCCTCCTGGAGGATACAGTCTCCACCAGACAGATGGCTAATTTCTTTACCCTCACCTCCTCCTGCAGCACTCCAGCGTTAGGCTGATGGTCTGCCCCTGGAGTGAAGCCCTAATTGCTGTCAAACGTTCACAGACAAAAGTGGTGTCTACATATCATTCATGCGAGTGTTGTTACCGGGCTGTGAATTAAACAGCAGAAGCCACTTGTCAACTGACTCCAGCGTGATCCGTTTTGCTCAGACACCGGCTCACGTTTTACAGGATCAAGGCTGACAATTTCCACTGCGGCGCAGGCAGGGACCGCCCGCACGGGAGGATGCGGCGCCTGCCCCTGAAAAACCTGGGCCGCTCGGCCTCCGTCGGGCTCACACGCGGGGTGTGCTTCCCCCCTGTTGCTCGGAAATCCTCCCAATGAAGAAAAACGTTCATTTTCCTTTGTCCTCGCTGGCGAAAGCCAAGTGGCCTCTCAGGATGAGGTGGGTGCGGAGTTCCTCATTTGTCTTGTTCGCACACGAGACGTATTTTGGGACCGACGAAATTCATGCTTCCCGGAGCCGCCGCCGCTGCTGCTGAACAGGCAGGTAGTGCTAATGGCCAGACGGTGACAGTCAGCCACCGGTAGGCTGATTGGATGCACATTCATCTTCAAATTATGTTGTGTGACAGCACAGGCTGCTGAACACCATTTTAACATGCAGAGTAACTCCTCGGGAGGCTCTTCATTATGCATTCAGCGGGCTATTTTCAGACTAAACAGCATGTCAGTGGCGGTGTTTATCCCTCTCCACCTGGGCAGAGGAAACAGTTCAATGTCCCCCCAGGGAATTAATACATATTACAACCCACACGTCGATTCCCCTCAACAGAGGAAAATGGCCAGACACATTACATGTTTCCAGAAAATATCGAAGCCCCGACTATGAGGGATTGCTAGGGGGAAAAACGTGTTTGAGCAGCGACCCCCAGCTTCACAGAAGCCCACTTCCACAGGGCCAACACAAAACCCCACACAGATGAAGGCACACGCATGCACACAGGGCAGCACGCTGCTGCCCCACAGGCGGTGCCACGAGCATCGCCTTGGTCCCCGCATCGCTGTTGGCCCCGGCGCAGAGCAGGCAGCATCTGTGCGGGGGCTCAGGGGGGCCTTCCCTCTCCTCCCGTCTCCTTCCCAGCATGATTTACTTGCGCTTGCTGGGAATACTTCATCTCTTGCCCTTTTACAGATTCGACTGGTGGCTTCCTGGGAATGGATTCGTCCCCGTAACTCCACAGCAGCGACTGAAGCGTGTAAAGATCAGCGTTATTCCTCTTCTGCCTTTAACCCACCCATCTTCAACAGAAAACGCGCCTCCAAGAAGCTACTTTCCCCAAGCCTTGGGCTACACCTAGGGGTTCTCCTGGCAAGACCAACAAAGAGAAATGAAAACGTGACGGGGACGCCTGTGGTTTTCTCACCAGCAGTGCAGAGGCTTACATGACCATGCCACACAAGCCACCTCAGTGCCCTGTGCAGCACAGCCCACCTCTGCCACCGCCTGCCCGAACCCAAGGGTTGGCTCCAGGCCTTCCCGAGCACTTGGCAGAGACCCCACGGCCGGGCGAGGCCTTCCCACGCTGCCTGCGAGCTGCCGGGGGTGGCAGGGCTGCAGGAGCCAGGCTCCCCGCGGGATCCCAGCCAGGACACGGGCCCCCTGCTTATTCCCAAAGCGGCTGCACTACAGCCCTGACCCTTCCAGATATCGCCTCGGAGCGGGGTATGATCCAAACTGACCCACTGCTAATTGAATGCCTCTAATTAAACACGGGTAGTTCTGGAAGTCCCTGAGCTGAAAGCTTGGAGAACCTCCTGGGGGAGAGGTCCGCAGTCCTGTCCCCCCAGGCACTGGCAACGCTCACCACGCAGGACGGGACGCTGGCTCCCACCCAGGCAGGTCACCAGTGGGTCCCTAAAGGCCCCCCCACTTCCAGCAGCACACACACGGGTGGGCAGCAAGAGGAAGGCGCCCGCTTGCAGCGGGGCGCCGTGACAGGGGAGCTCACCAAGTCAGAAGCCCCCTCTCACCGCGTGTAAAACACACATCCAATTTGAAACGAAAGCCTGTTTATTAAAATTGACACTTCTATGGTGCCTGCCCAGCTGATTAGAAGTAACAGCTGTGAAGCTGGCAGTGAAGAGGCCTGACGTCCCAGAAGCTGCAGCAGCGCTTTATATCCTGCTTCATTACTGACTTAACAGCCACGGGAAAAGATTTAGAGCCGAGCTCCTGCAGCCTGCGAGGGCCGCTCGGCTCCGCGCAGCCACCTGCGGTGCCAGCTGCCCGGCCCCGGCAGAGGGGAGTTTTGGCACCCCCTGCCCACGCTGGGGGATGCTCGTGGGGCACCCACCTGCGTGGGGTCCGGCGAGGGTCTGCCGGAGCAGGAGGGAGGCGCTGCGAGCCGCTCCTCGCGAGCGGGGCCGTTCCTCCCAACAATGACAGCAAAGCTCATTCGGGATGGCTTTCCGTGGCAGAGGAATAGTGAATTCATTACACTGCAGGGAAAAACTGAGAGGTTAAAATAAAATGGCAGCAGGTGCATCTAATAAGATTACAAGGTCCCCCTGGGATGTACTTGGAGAGCGGTTTCACCGTGTATTTTAAACCAGACTACACTGTTGAAATCAACAGGATTTTAGTTGCAAAAGGCAGGCTAATTGGGAATTCAGTTCATGATTATTCAGGTATAAGGCATAACGTAGCCAGAGATGTGTTGAAATAAAATCTGCTTGATCTAAGCGAGGGAGAACAAAGTGGATGCACCTCGTGAGTACAAATGCATGAGACCGGAGTATGGAGATACGGGTGGAAGTACACCTTGCAGAGATTTCTGTACTGTCATTAAAAAGACATTCCAGGGAAAATAGAATGAAATATATTGTGCTGAAATACCATTTAGATTCCAAGGCTTTCTGCTTTAATACCTCACACAGCCTCAGAGGAGGGGCTAGAAATGCCAGTATATCATCCTGAACTAACCAAGCTGCTCTCAGATCTGTAGCTTATAGATGACCTTACATAATGAATTGAAACAAACCTTAAACTTTATTCTAATGTAACTGCAAAAGAAAAAAAAAAAAACCCTGCAATTCTGCCACCTTCCATCTAAGCATACCTGTACCACCACCTTCCAGACGTGCTCATAAGGCAGAACTGACAGCCTGAACCGAAGAGATGCTCTGAAGAGCCCACACGACCCTTCAGATACATCTCTGCATTCCTATTTGAGCCAATCAATCCGGCTCCCCGAGTGTCAGCTGGTAACACACGCATCTGTCAACATCCCCGCACCGCCGTCACAGGGTAAGCTGTATTCACAGCTGGAAACTTAGCTTAGCAACTGCTTACATTTAACTAAAAGATAACCCTGGATTATGCATTTCGCACAGCAGAGGTTAAAAACCAGACTGGGGTTCGGGTTAATGGCAGTACAACATCTCTGCCTGACCCCGCGCACACATAATGTTATCTTCTGTAACGCTTCCTCTCTGTTCCTCCTTCTGTGCTGTCCAGGAAAAATCAGGGAGCCCCCCCCAGCTGGGACTTACCTGCATAGGCTCTCTGTAGGGTCAAAAGGTGCCAGCTTTTGCTATGAGAAATCCCACCCTGTGCTCTGTGGGTGGCTTCCAGCTTCTGCCTAGGAGCATTAGCTCGCTCGCCTTAATATCATTACGCTAGGGGTGGTTACCCCTACGGGATGCCACCAGCCCTTGCAAATCTGTACCTCTAGGGCTCAGGAGCAGAAAGCATCTCTACCCATTTCACCCGAAAAGCTGGCAGCAAGGTAGATGTTTCAGATGGCTGAGTGGAAACAAATGTGTTTCGCAGACAAGCCCCACCTGCGCCATTGCAAAAAGCCTGTAATGTCAACAGCTGACTGGTAACAGGCCTCTTAATGGTAATGGGATCCGCCTGGAAGAAGCGACTGGAGGCAAATGTCTTTCCCAGTGAGGTGGAAAAAAGCCTCTGGGGAGCGCCAGGTTTTAAGGCAAAATGGGCCGGCCTGCGCGGGACGGCTGCTCACCGCCCTGCAGCCACAAAAGGCAGCGAGCTCCGAGCCTCTCCATCATCTCGGTGCCCATGTTTCTGCCTCCTCATGGAAAGCTGGGGACAGTGGCTGTCCTGGGTGTCCTCTCAACGCGTCCATCTCAGCAGGGTGCAGCTGCAGCACAGGCAGTGCCGGAAAGATGTGCTCCTGTGCCTGTCCGTTAGCAGAAGACATCCATCAGCACCCAGTGGCTCAGCAGGATACCTCTACAAGGGCTGGAGGTTGTCACACAGGGTGGCCAATACTGTCCCCTTCTTTGCTCAGCTCGTACCCTGCACCGAGCCGTGCTGACTGTCAGGATTTCAGCTCTTCTGGCTTAGGGAACGCGACCAGCTGGCAGAAAGGGGCTGCAGCCTCCTCTCAGCAGCTCGTACATGAGCAGAGCTCACGTCGGAGAGCAGGGCACACATCCTGCCCTCTGCCAGCAAGCAGGTGTCTCCCTCCAAATCCAGCTGCTCTGGCTGAGCAGTGACACCTCAGTCAAGCCTCCTGGTGCAGTCAGGGCTTTCTACTCCACCCTAGCAAAAAGGAAAGCGTTAAGTAGCATAAAGAGCAACTCCTCACAAACCTGCTCCTTTTAGCTGAGGCAGATCAGGGAACGTTCACAGGAGCTGCAATGCTGGCACGCTTGAGGAGCAGAGCAGTGAACTCCTCCAGTAACGGCAGCACAGCCATTTGCAGCCTGAGCTGCGAGCTGCACCCTCCCGGGGAGCAGCAGGATTCAGCTACGCCAAGCCATCTGAACTTTTAGTGCCAGCTACGACGTGTAAGAGAGAGAGCTCAGCTTAATTTTAGATCTGGGGTAGAGTAAGAGGAGTTGCAATGAGAGAAATGTGCATACTTCTAATTGTTTGGAGCGTATTTGATGGAGAAGGCGAAGAAACCGCCAGCACCACCGCCTTTTCTGAGCTGTTTCTCAGGCAGGAGCAGTACGTGAGGCACCAGCGAGACCAGCACTTGACTACACGTGCTTCCCAGCAGTTTTTAATCCCAGCTTCTCAGTCTCAACAGAAACAAAAGCAGAAGGGGAATTGCTCCTGGCACCCCAAAAACGTCCCCGATCACACGAGGCTACGCATTACACCCGACGTGTGTACACCACTGCATTAACCCCTGTAGTGCCAGCCGTCCATGCCACCCACGTGCTGCAATTACCTACTCATGTTTGACCGAAATCTCTCTACTCTTCCCATCCATTCCCTAGTGCCTCCCTCCCAGAAGTGTTTAGGAGCAAACCAGATCCCTAGTAATTCTACAGGAAGATCTGGAGGTAATTTTAGAATCACACAATTAAGGGAACAACTTTACTGTGAGTCAGAAGCACTTCAAGGAGCCACAATCAACCAGTTAACAGAAAAATGACAACACATTTGATAGCAAAAAAGGATACCGACACTGAAATGCTGTCAGCCAAGGTCTCCTGGAGTTGTGTCCACACGTCACCGCCCGTTTAGGCCCCCAAGAGGCCCCAGGAACACCAGCTTGAGCCCTGACATGGTCTCATGCGGGAGTCTGGTCCCATTTTCTGGACAGCCACCCCGTGAGGCAGCATGCGTGTATTCAGCAGATGCAACAAACCAAAAAAGAAACTCAGCAGTTGGCCCTGGGGGTTGCTGTTTGGGCTGGGAGCTGGCTCTGCCAGGAGGAAGGGCTGGGCCCTTTCTCCAGCCCATGTTCCTCTGCTCCCCGGCTGGGGACTCCCACGGTCCCGCGCCCTCTGGCTGTCCCTCTGCCCAGGACAGACCCGCTCCAGAGCTGCCACTCGGGGCCGGGGGGATGCCGATGGCTGACGGGTGCAGGAGGGCACTCAGTGGGGCCATACGAGCCGCTGCTGCTTCAGGGAGGGGGACAGCTCACCTTCCCCGTCCGGCTAGGGGGCTGCTCTCCCGTGCCAGCCCCAGCACCACGAGCCACTCGGCAGGGTGGGAGGGCAGCTGGCGAGATGGCAGCCCTGGCCGTGCCACCCAAGGGCTCCACCACCTCTTCTGGCAAGCGTTTCAGTGCAGGAGATCAGCCCTCCCCTACCAGCCCACATGGGAACTGCAGGTTTTTCCACCGAGTCAGCGGCTTCCTCCGAACTGAGGCCCTCTGTGCAACAGGGCGCGGATGCAGATACTTTAATTCTGTTTTACGATTTTTAGCATCTTCGTCTCACAGGCAAGGAGCTTTTAAACCCTGGTTCGATTTTAAACAGCGGGAAATGCAGTTTAATATGTTTTTCAGTAGTGGTAAGAACAGAAAGAGAAAAATAAAGGGAATTGGGAGAATAAATGGCACAGAAAACTGAATGCCGTATCTGCAAAACAGTACGCAGTTTTCACACAGAGCTGATTAGCATGAACCAAAGGGTTTACGAAAGCGAGAAGGATGGTGCTAGGGGGAGAGCAGAACACTGCTGCTAAAACAAAGGCCTTCATCCCTAGCACTTAACGTCCCTTCCTCCCTTGGCTGCTTCCCTCTTTGTGTCTGTTTTCCTAAATGGGAAATCACAACAGCCTCCTTACTCATTATTAGGAGGATAACCCTAATATATGCCCTAACGGGCACGGTTGGCACACCTACTGCGGCCCCCAGCGAGAGGTCTGGGCCAGGAGGGCTCCCAGGGCTTGGCCCCGCTGTGTGTGAGCGTGCTGAAACCCTCGTGCTTCCCTGCGCTGTGCCAGCTCAATCTTCTCCAGTCTGACAGCAAGCTCCCGAGTCACTTCCACAGCGGCTACCTGCGTGGCGGGGGAGCTTCGCTGCCGGAAAACCCTCTCTGGAACGGCTGCAGCCCATTAAGGCTAGCCCAAGTCTGCGCCAGCTCACCTTCACGTGCTGGGCCGTGAGCTCTGGCAGCCCAGGAGCCGGCTCAGAAATGATGAAGCCGTTCTCGCTGCACGGGGAGCTGCTTCTGGAGCAGGGGCAGGGGCAGCTGGGCACAGCGACCTCTTCGGCCGCAGCACAGCAGCTCACGGACACCTGCAGGCGAGGGCCCTGAGAAGGAAGCAGCAGTACCAGGGGACGCCGTGGGCCGTGGTCGACGTCAGCACAGACTCCATCGGGCACACACGTGTGCGGGGCACACAAACGTGTGGCTGCGCGCCATCCCCTCGGGGTTCTGTTTACATGCGCCTTACCCCATCCCACCCACATGCAGGGCTTGCAGCCCGTACCGCCTTTTCTCCTCACTGTTCCAAATTCTTCTGCGTTCACCCCAACTTTTTACAGAGGGGGGTGCCTGTGTAGCAAGTAATGGGCAAACCAGGTAGGGAAGGCTTCTGCCAGCTGTGCCATGCCCAGGCCTGGCATTTCGGCACCTGGGAGGCAGCTGCAGCAGCGGGGTGCGTGGTGGGCACACGCTCGCCCCCTCTTCTCACCCCAGAGGCTCCGCTGGGGACGGTGCGAGCGACTCATCCGGGAGCAGCCGGCTGCCAGCCGGCCACGCTGGCCGTGCTCCTTTGTTTCTCGGTCTTTCTCTCAGGGCCGCGCACAGAGGGAGGCTGAGGCGCGTGCTCAGCAGCTGGGCTCCGTGCCCACAAAGCAAGCAGGGAAGGAGGTGGCTGAAATACCGGCAGAGCAGCTTGCTTGCAGCGAGGGGAAGAGGCAGCGTCAGCGCTGGCGCTGCGCTGGAGATGGAAGCGGGCTTCCCTGGGGAGACCAGGGTGCCCGAGTGAGTACCGCAGGATCAAGTAGTTCGGCTTGTACTTCAAACCTCAAAGCTGTCACTGCTGAACGGTGCCTCTCTGGGGAGGCACGGGGCTGTGGCAGGACTTCCGGCAAAGCAACAGGCACAGGTGTACCCGGAGAGCCAGCAGCACCCCTGCGAGGTGCTCTCAGGCAGCCCCCTGCTGCTGCCCACCTCCAGCACCCCGTAAGTAACCCCGGCTGCAGAGGCAGCCCCGGGGCAGGGGGCTCAGGAGAGGGGAGCCCGGCCCACAGAGGCCCAGGTGTGGAGCAGGACAAGCCAGGGTCCCAAGCCAGCGCTCCGGTGCTGCTCGCCCTCACCTTTATGCCCCTTGCCCATCCGCACTGATTTTCTTCTGTCCAGAGTTTACGTATTTATGCTTAGCTGTGGCTATGCCCCCCAGACTACGTGGGTCACTGGGGCTCAACAAACGGTTAAGAAGGGGTCGTGCGGATAGCAGCACTCAGACATACATTAACCACAATAACGACTGGAGCCCGCTTCTTGTACCGCGGAAGGGAAGGAGCAAATTACAAAGCGCCCTCTCCGTTCGGCTGGTGGCCGGCGGCTGCTCCTGCAGCCCTGTTATTTTATTGCCACCATCTTTACGAGTGCCCGGGGAAAGAGCAGTGGCGGCTTTGCAGCCCGCAGGAGCAGCTGTCCTCCCGCTCCGCCGCAGCCGGCGAGCTGACACCAGCGCCCGGCGCTGGGCTTTTCACGGCCCCTCCGCTTCCAAGCGGGGCGGCGAGCGGCACGCGGAGCCACGCGCTGACCCAGGGAGAAATTAGCTAATTGAAGCTGTGCCGCCGGGGCGCTGAACGCCGGTCACTTAAATCAATCTCCCGCTTCTTCCCCTCACCCCCATCCCCTTCTCGCCACCTTCCCCGTGCCTCTGTCCCCCGTTCTCCCCCCGCCGCCTCCTCCTCAGCCCCCCCTTTTCCCAAACTGTCTGACTTCTAATCCCTCCAGGGCGATAAAAGCGGGACCGACAACAAAGGGAAGGCGACAGGAAGCCCCGTTATTTATCTTCTGCGCCGTGCCTCCCTCCCTCGGCCCCAGGTAGCTCCCCGGGCAGGGGCCAGGTCCCCCCGGCAGCGGGGTGCCGGCGCTGGATGGGGTGGGAGCGGGCTTCTCCCCCCCCGCGCCCACGAGGCGCTCGTCTTTCTCCCAGCAATTACCGCGGATGATTTATGTGGCCAGTCGAGAGGGCCTGCCAGGGTTCTTATTTCATCTCTGAAAAAAAGGGACTCTGCTGGAATTTTATCAGGGAGCCCGGATTACATTGACAGCTGCCTTTTGTTTTGTTTTTAAAGACCTTCCCTTCGGAGCGCCGCGCGCCGCCTGGAACGAGGGTGGGATGCGACACCGAGCAGAGGGTGTCCTCGGCCCCTCCTGTAAGAGAAAAACCCATTTCCCTCTCTCCGTGCACGTTTTAAGCGAGGCCATTTTTAAGGAGCCGACCGACATCTGAGAACGCTCCCCGCTCCTGTCAGCTCCAAGCAGCGCTTTATTTCACTTGACTGCAGCCACCAAGGCAACAGCTTTTCCTCCCCGGTGCCAGCTGACGGAGGGCAGCGCCGAGCCTCCATCCCCGCACGACAGCAGGCACCGAACGCAGCTCAAAGCACAGCAGCGCACGTGGGCACGGACAGACACACGGACAGGACTGACTGAACCTTCAGCCTGCCGGCAGCAAGGGGCACGAGCGAGTATTTAGCCAAGTCTCTGCCTCCTGCTGTTACTTCCATTAGTGGCCGGCTCCTGCACACCCACCAAAGACATCTGAAAGCGTTGGTCCTTTTCTTGCACGACTTGGGCTCCCTGTAGGTGCTTGCAGGGCCCCATGTAGCACGGGGACGTACGATTTCTGAAGGTGCAGCTCTGGTCCCGAGAGGGCTCGACCTACACGCTGTGCCTGGAAAACAGTTCGGGGTTTGGTACGGAGCGGGGGGCTTTCTCTGCACCACGGGGTGGGTGCGGGGAGGAGAAGAGCACGGTAATTGCGTGTAAAGAAGCGACCAGGATCACGAAAGGGAGCCGAGCAGCCCAGTGCCAGCACCGGGAAGGTGACGGGAGCGGCGCAGGGCTCACACAAAGGAGAGGCGTGTCGCGTCTCACCGCAAAGGGCTCTGTCAGCCTGCAGCCCCGTCATTTCCCCGGCACACGCTCAAAGCGTTTCCCACAAGTTCGCCTCCCCAGATGCAGGCTCCAGCTTCCGCTGTGCTTCTCTACTGACACGGCCGTCTCTGCGGGTGGTTCTCCGCCCGCCCTCACTGTGCGGAAGGGCTGGACGTGCGTTTGGGGGGAACAAACCAACAGACGGGGTGAACAGTTTTCTTGCTTACTCCTTCCTGCCCCCCATCGCATCGCCACTTCTCCCCTCGCTGAGCCTCTGAGCCCCCAGCTCCCCTGCCCTCTCACCTCACTCTCCCAGGCTTTTTGCCTGTCCCCAGGCATAGCTGGCACTGCAGAAGCGGTGCACAAAACGGGCTGAGAAAGGAGAAGGGAGCACAGCCCCGCCGCAAAGCGGCGTTGTGCCTTCGCCAAGCCCCTGACCCAGCTTCGCGGGCTTCTGCAGCGTCCTAGCGGCGCAGCTACAGCCGTACGGCACGCTGGGTGACACGCAGATGTGTCCTCTTTGGCTGGGGCTGCAGGAAGGTGAAGACTGACACAGCCAGGATGTTCTCTGCGCTTAGAGGGAGAAGAGGAAAACAAAATCAATGTCGGAAACCAGCGGAAGTTGACCGCTGTGGACCCGTCCTTAGCACAGCCTCAGTAAAAGCGTTCGGCTGCCCCAGGACCTTTTTTTGTAGGTGCTGTGAGACGCTGGCTTGTTCAGGGCACTGTTATCTTGGTCAAAGCAGCACCCTCAGCACCAGTGCCTGAATCCCAGCCCCACTTTCAGAGCTAATAGAAGAGCAGTCACATCCCCGAGGCCGTAATTAAGCACCTGAGGAAAACAGGTGGATTTTTCTGAGGTCTTAGTGCCTCTGACTGATAAAGATACTGCTGCTCCTGGGACTCGCATCCCTGAAAAACCAATGCTACTCCTAGGGAGCTACCCAATGCTGGAGGCTGCTGTTTGGGAACACGAGCAGCAGCCACCAAGGTGTGCCAGCTGGTGGGGGCACCGTGCCCCGTGCCCTCCTCCTGGCATCAGGGTGAGTGCTCTGGCATTCAAGGACCAAGGCAGTGCCTTCACCACCAGCCTCGCAAAGATTTCACCAAGACCAGCTGCTCCTCCCCATCCCCGGCCACGTTTGTCGCTTCGATAAACGAGGAGAGCTGCATGCTCTCTGTCACATGAAGAGGGTTATGCTAATGCTATGCTAATTGGGCGCATCCACGCAGCCCTGTTGTAGGGCTGCTTGCCGGTGCCCAGGCCTTCCCCACGCTGCAGGAAGCGTGGCGGGGAGGTGGCACGGGGAGCACGGCAAGGATGACGAGTGTAATGCGGGGAGTCCAGCATCACTGAGAGAAAGGGCGAGCCCTGGTTCCCCTGGGCGGGCTCTGTTCCCCCTCCAGGTCAGTTTCCCCCCGGTGCAAGCCTTGGCAAGGCTGCCAAGCTCTCAGCCCCAGAAATAGCGCGTCAGGCAGCCGAAAAACCAGCGGGGAGGGGGAGACGCAGATAAAAATAGCGAGAAATGTTGATTGCATTGTTACTGCTTCAATTAAGCTCAGACACTTCAGCCTGATGAGTCAACAGCAATGACAAGAGGGCACGGCAAACAGGAGCGACCGCAGGGCAAAACGGGTTTACCAGCCCCATCAGCGCGGAAGGCAGCAAGGTGCCCAGGCAGTAACCCCCCCACGAGCGGGGCCGGTGCTGCACCCCCCGGCTCCGGCTTTCCTGCCGTGAGCTGGCAGAGCAGGGATTGTGGTCGGGGCGGAGGCACAAGCACAGCGTGTGCTGGGCGAGAGGGAGGCCAGGGAGAGGCTTCCCTGCGGTGGGGCGGGAGCAGCCACCAGCTGCCCTGGTCGTCCCCTCTTTGCGGCTCTGAGCGGCAGAGGGCAGGCTGGCAGGCAGCTGGGTGGAAGGCAGGAAAAACTCTCCAGTGACCTTTGGGCTCAGAAATTACTGCTGCGGCTGTCTGTGTCGCCCACTACATAAAGGCGTCTCTGAAAAGAAAGGCAGAGAAGCAGTTGGTCACAACTTCAAACGGCCCGTCTCGCCGCGCCCTGGAAAACGTTCACCTCCCTTTGCGAAGCGGTTTACAATGCACACCGCCGGCGTTTATTTCATGGCCTTGCAGCTCGTGCCCCAGCTGCACGGCACGACAGGCTTGCAGGTAAAGGCTTCCTCAGCTCAGGATCTTCTCTCTGGCAGCAGCCAGCCGTGAGCGCTTAGGCAAAGCGTAAAAGGAACAAGGGGAAGAGTACAGCGAGCCTTCCCCTGGGAGCCCTCCCAGCTTCCAGCAATCAGAGGATTAGGAGCCTCCCGTGCTGGAGACTGCATCTGTCTAGCACGCTCTCACTGTCGGCTGCAAACCTCTCCTCCGTGCATTTATCCCGTGCCTTTTACGCACAGCCCCTGCAACAGCGTGCGGCGGGGAATTCTGCGCATTAAGGTGGGAGACAAAACAAAGCAAAGCAAAGCAAAGCAAAACTTCCTTTTGCTTTAAAGCTGCTGCCCACTCCTGTGCTGCCGGAGTGCTCCAGAGACACTACAAATCTTGTGCTCTTTTTTTCTTGATGCTGGGGACACCTCACGTTTGCTGCAGTTCCCTGCGCACCCGGCCCCTCCTGGAGTTCCACCTGTGCCTCCTTTGCTGAGCCGCTCTTCGGGCGATTCCCCCCTGCCCGCAGCTGGCTAGACATCCACCGACTGGGGCAGGGATAGACGACTCTACCACGATGCTCTGCTTAGCTTAAAGAGGTCCCTTCTGAGCCTAGAGGCCCGTCCTTTGCAGGGCTCGGGATTCCCGTGCCCACCAGCAAGGCGCAAGCAGCGCTGCCGGCTGCCTCCGGCTCCTTTTCCGAGGCAGGAGGAGCCCTGCCGGGTGTGGGGCTGACTGGGGTGGGATTCAAGGCACCAAGAGCCATCCCCCACCAAGCACCCCTACCCCAAATGAGTGCACCTGACCCCTTCCCACAGCACCGGGGGGACAAACCGCACGGCCGGCTGCACCGCGGGGACGCGGCTACCTGCTGCTGGGACACGAGCCTGCCAGGGAGGAAGGGAGCTGGCACGGGATCAGAGCGAGTCGAGTTCGAAAGTCCTCGGACTGTGTGTTTGCACATGCACGGGGCCAGATCCAAGGCTCGCAGTCCTTCTGGTAGCTGTTCATCAAAACATTTGCACTGCCAATGCGGACAGCGTTCATTAAAATCTATGTTTAGTTTGCGAGGATCACGCCAGACTGTTCAAATAAATGACCCACCGAATTAATCTCTTTTCCTAATGCTATCTCCTGATATTTGGGATGACTTCATGCCAGATATCCTGCTGAAGAAAAGCGCGGCGGGCTGGGGGAGGAGCAGAGAGGGGCTGCTCGGGGGGAGAGCCCAGCCTGCATTCATTCCTCCTCGCTCCCTTGCGAGTCCCTTTCCATCACGCTACTGAGCGCAACACAATTAGTGAAAAGGGCCCGTTTTTCCTCCAGGAGCCGAGGTCCCAAAAAGGTACGGCTTCAACATCATTAGCAGTTCATCTTCTTAAACCTCCGGGCAGCCCCTAGGCAGATCCCCTCACGCAAGCCCCGCACCCCTCCCCCTTTTTGGTGTCTGCTTATCAAACTAATGAAGCACAACCAGACTGAAAGGTCTTGGGGTAGAAGACAGCAGCTTAACCATGATTCAGTACATGTCCCTTCCCCTCCTCCTCTTTATCAAATAAAGCAAGCAGAATTTCCTACACTTAAATGGAAGGGAGGAGGAAGGAAGGAGGCTGAGGGGAGGGAGACGTTTGTCTAGTAATTCCCTGCAGAAGGAGATGTCTGTTTACTTTCTTTGACTGAGCACTTGCATATTAAAAAGCCCCAGCTCCTTAGCGGGCAGGATTTAGCAGCGCCGCGGCTTCTACCGACGGGGCAGAGCCGGCGATGCCTGCTCCAGGTATCCGGGGGATAACACCTCGTCCTGCGGCCTTCCCCTCGTCCTCCTCCGGGGCTGCTGGGTGCAGGCAGCCAGCCGGAGGGTGCTGCGAGCTCAGCACCACATGGTGGGAAGGATGCTGCACGTGCTCCAGCCCCAAAATGAGAACAGCCCCGGCAAAAGGGATGAAAGCACAAGGAGGCTCCGTTAGTGTCCTGCCATTCGGTGGGAGCCGGAAAGGCGATTTCCAGCTTAAGGTAAAAACACATAAACATCTTTCATCGCGTCACCGACCTAAATATAGGTGATTCCTTCAAGGCAAGTGGAAGAGAAAAAAAGAGAGGAGGAAAAAGGAGCCCTGTTCTCATACCCCTCGGGCTCAGAGGCATGCTTTTAAACGTGTTAGCAAAGACATTTGTGCATGTTGGCGATAACCTGCTGTTAGTCTGAAATCGAGGAACACGAACACTAGGTGCTGTGAGTCAGCTCCTGTCACGGTGTCAGCTCTCTTCCTTCTCCTGGGTCGGCAGGAAAGGGCTTTGGGAGTAAAAGTCCTTCTTCACACTGCAAAATACGGCTTCTCGTCAAATGAACTGGATATACTTTAAAGAGAGTTTACTGGGGATAACTCGTTGTCACCAGCGCTTGTTGCGGTGTGAGTGCCTGCTGCCGAGGGACCAACACGCCGCCTCCAGTTCGGGCTGCCAGAGAGCGCCTTCCTTTAGGCCCCAACAGAAACTCCCCCTGACATGAGCCCGTCCTGCAATTGCAGCACCAGGCTTGTTTCTTCTGAGACAAGGCAAAGCTCAATCGATCTACTGCATCTGCTTTGAAATCTTACTGCGTTGGAGAGACTTAAAACCCCACCCCTAAGTTTTGTCTCTAGAAAGGCAGGGACCAGATGAAAACAGCCGAAAATCCCATGCACATATCAGCCTCATCACAGAGCAACCACGCAGACTGCAACGTTGACCGGAACCCAAGGAACATACAAGATCATTTTTTAAACAAATTTAAAAAAATCTTACAAATGACAGGTTTCGATTTCCCACTAATGTAGATTAATGGTCGTTTCCATCCATGCATGTGGGATCAGCATTGGACTAGAGCAGCAAAAAGAAAAACAAACCAACAAACTGGACACGGGTGGCTCAGGGAAGTCCTCCCTGGTGGGCGTGAGGTTTGCAGGGAGCCAGCCCTGACACTGCTCAGTGGAAATCCACCTGCAGGCATCAGCAGCTCCACCAGAGAATGACACCCGTGCGCCTGGTCCTGTTTGCAGGTCCGTGGGCCAGCCGGCTTAGCGAGGTCGCAGGCCTGGGCCGTGCTCTCCTGCCTTTTTCTCTCAGCTGTTTGCTATGCAGAAATAAGCAGCGACCAAAAATAACAGCACAACAAAAGCAAGGTGGCGTCAGACAGCAAGGCACCCGTGGAACCTGCACAAATCTTTCTCCGGTTCAAACCTGGGCTGTGCCACATGTGAAATTGAAGCCAGTGCCTTATTCTGGCCTTGTTTTGTCCAAAACGCTCCAGAATCGGTCCAGCTGGGACTGGCATCCTCTCAAGGGCCCGCGGCCAAAAGCAGACGTAGGTGTCTCCTGCTGGGACCCCCAGGTTTGCTGGGACCCCAGGGCCAGCGAGAACAAGACCAAGCAGCTGCTCACATTTTAGCTGCCCAGAGCCATCCCTGCCCCTCGCTTTCCCTAAGCACCGTATACAAGAACAGAAACACTTAAAACGGTTTTGTGGAACTCCACAGTACCTGTGCAGACCAAAAAAGACACCTCCTTGTAACTGCTGGGAAGTGCTAGAAACCACTCTGCCTCTTCCACAGAGGACCCACGTCTAGCAAAGAGTCTCCCAGTATCATTTCTCTCCGTGATGCCACTTCCAACCACTACTTCAATTAACAGGTAACTCCTGAGGGCTATGCACAGTGTCAAAACCCCATACTCCTTGTCTCACTAAGTACCTATCGTTTAAACCATCAGAAGAAATACCCCGCTTTCAGCTCCATAACAAAATTTGCTTTTTTTTTTTCCTCAGAAACCCTCAGATATTCTTGCACTATAGGCTACCTCTCATGCTTCATAACACAGTATTAGACACAGAGGAATGTGCACAGCAGTGTTTGTAAAAATTGCTGAAATTTTACAGTCTGAAAAGATTTCTCCAACGCCATCCTAGCCCCGTGGATGTACCCAGCTGACCTCGTGCATGTAAAGGCTGCTAAGGTAGCTCTGGTGCCCTGCATGAAGGGAGCTTGCCGGGCTGGCGGGCACTGTGCTCGCTGACCTTCAAGCAAGCACAGGGGTTGCTCGGTGCACATGCCTGCACCGGTGAGAACAGCTTTATGAACACGTGGCAGGTAGAGAAACCCACTGCAGGAGGGATTTGCTTTTCAGGGCAGGCACCACCTGGACTGACAGTTCTCTCTCACATTGCTTTATGGCTCTTCTTTGTAAGATGTATACACGAAGCTCCAGACCAAACCCAAATGTCTGTGTGCTTTGAAAGCTCTTCTCAGCCATTCCACAGCTTGAAGGGAAAAGCTGACGAAGACATGGAGCCAATTCTTAGTCCACAGTGTAAAGCATTGCAGAGGATTCTTCTGAGTTACAACGCTGTTCTCGGAGGTTTAACACACCCAGCGTATTTACACTCCGCTCTCCACTACCATGCTGCTTAGCCTCTTCAGCATTTTAGCTCAAGGTGAAAGCTTACTCCTCCCTGCACAGAAGACCTGCTTCTTACCATCGGTACTGCGTGTACCTCACCGCTGTTAACGCTCAGAAGACGTGCACCCTGAAGTTAAGCCTGCTGAGTCAAAACCGGGCGAACTAATGGGAACTTTGTCATCAAGGCTACCCTGGGGAAACACTGCAGCTCTTCAGGAAATCTGTGTGAAAACAAACCGCAAATACACGCGGGCACAAAACACACGCACACAGGGATTGTATAAACAATTTGACCGTGAGCACACCGACACACAAACGTATTTGTGCAAAGAAAACACCCAGAGGCACCAGGAACACAAGCATCTCTAAATGCTCTCCCTGTTTGTGCTGTCATTAGGTTTCTCCCCCTGGTAGCTGGTGCCTGGTGGTGGTGTTTCGCCCCTCTGTGGCCTGCCTGAGCTGTGAGCGGAGCTGCAATTGGCTTGGAGGCCAAGAGGAGCCTGGCCTAGCATCTCCCTTTGTTCCCCGCCATGGCACGGGGTGCTGGCAGGTGGCAGGTAAAATACAGAGGGGCCAGGAGCTGCATGGACATGGCGAGCTAAAGGAATGAAAACCTGCACAAATATGGCCTGAAAACGTGTCTCAGAAATCTTAAGGGGAAAAACCACCACGAACTGGAGAGTTATCCAGCGTCCAACACAGACGCGCTTGCGCTAGAAAATGAGAACCTGGAAACGAGGTCCAGGATTTGCCCCCTTTTAAGTTTAGTGAGGCTGTTTGGATTGCAGTGCCTCGCTGAGTCAGACAGGCATCTTTCTGAGACTGCCTGCTTTGTCGTCAGCTTGTGTGCATTATCACATTGTAATCAGTCCAATATCCCATCTCTTATCTAAAATGTAAATACTAATTTGAGGGTTCAGGGAGAACACAGCTATTTTATTTTCGGTTTAAAAAAAAAAAAAGAGAGGAGGAGGCCGGCATCATAACAGTAATTTATGATTTTCCTGGTGTATTATCATCGGGTAATAAGAGCAACTTGAAACTGCCAATTATCTCATAAGAGGGGTATCACCTTTTCTATTTTGAATGACTCCATCGATAAATGCAGGCTCTGCTTGCTAACACTCCGTCACATAATCAGTGGCCTTCCAGCGGGAGAGACGAGAGCACGAGAAGGAGAGAAAAACAAGCAGCAAAGAGACGAGCGCTTCGTGCGAGCCGAGCCCGGGGCTCAGCAGCAGCAGCAGCAGCAGCGTGGAGCAGGGGAGGAGGAGGAGGAGGAGGAGGAGGAGGAGGGGGCTGGGAGGAATCGCCCCGAGCAGCCGGCAGGTCACACACACACAGTGTGCAACAGCAAACGGGGTTTACAAAGAGACATCTGTTCCATTACTTCGATGCATTGTGGCTAATTACATCCTGGCCCGTCTGTGAAATGACAGCCACTTATTCTCCAGTGAACCGTAAAATCTGTACATGTTCGGTGCGGGCAGTGGGGAGTAAGAGGAGTGCTGGGAGTGGGGAAGGGGGAGAAGGATGAAGCAGGGACCGGGGGAAAGGTGCAGGAGGAGCACCAAGGACGTACCCAGCGCCTCTGTGGCCACGGTGGTGTCGGTTGGGAAGCAGCAAGAGAAGGAAAGCCACTCCAAAAGGCAGGCCCTAACGAAGCACTGCCATTCCGATGCCATTTTGATGCGGGGCCGCGGTGCCTGCTCTGCCCCCAAACTCCTCTCCCCAGCTTTGCCTTTGCTGAGGGAGCGTGACAGTGCCAGCAGAACCGTCCGGCAGGTTTCTGCAGCCTTTCTGCCATTGCTGTTTCTATCTCCCTTACCTGCTGGTCTGACAGCTTTGTTAGAGGCTATTATCCCCTACACCAATTTAATTTTAGCCTTGGATGAATTGAAAACGAGGACTTCTCATCTCCCACCACCTCCCACAGATTTTTTAGAAATCTGAAGGAAGCTGCAAGAAAATAAATCTCGTCTCTACTTTTCCACATACCAAAACGGGCCCTGTGCTCAAGCACAATTGTAAACCACTCAGTCAGATAACACAACACAAATCAGATTTCAAGACTGAGTACGCAACCCAAGGTACAGCATTCAGCACCATTCTAGCTAATAAGGGTTAATACCCGATCACAGTAGGTCCTGGCAAAAAAGCTACAAACTTTCCAGTAAAGCTGGGTCAAACGTTAAATGAGACAAAGGCTGCAAAGGTTTGAAAGGGTTTTTTGCTAGGGGAGCAGTGGTTTGGCTTGACACTAGAGCAGAACTCTTGTGAGAGCCTCTCTACCTGCAGCTACTTCTGATCCCGCATCCTGCCATACCCCCGCTGCGACGACTTCTCAGAGACGTGATGTTTTGGTGGCTCAGCTGAATGGAGCACCGAGGCGGTGTAAGCAGCCTGCCAAACTGTTAAGGTGGCAATTAAAAGAAATGGCTACATGGTTAAGAGAGAAGGGCAGACTAGAAACAAAGACTGGCTGCTCAATGACAGCTATCGGCTCTATAACCAGAGGCACTGCTTTTGTTCCAGGACTTCCCTGTGAAAGCCTCACCTCTCCGCTAATGCAATTAAAGCTTGTGGATTAGGGCAGAATTTGCTCAGTGTGATGAATTGCTCACTCCCAAAATTGAAGTAAAACTAAGTGCCGTGCACAGGGAAGGAAGGTAAGGAGGACTGCTCGTATCACCTACAAGCTGAAGCTGTAGAAATCTGCTGAGGTCTAGAAACAGAATTGCAGCAGCCAAACTAAAGAGAACTAGGATGCTTTGGGATGGGATTTCTTCCTGCATTTGGTTACAGGCTAAGAGGGACATATTAATCCATCTAAATCCCTGACCGCACCATATCCTGCAGGTGTTACGGCCATTCAAGGTGGTCAGATCTAGAGGGGAAGAAAAATACAATTAATCTCCGTTCACTTGCACGATACACAAACAGATGCAGAAAAAGGGAAGCACTGTAGGCAGCTGGTTTGTGTTCACAGCTTAAAGCAAAACCACCTGAGGCTGAAACACCAGGAAAAGTAGCACAAGCGTGATGTTTTTGCTTCAACTTTAAAACTAGCCTCTGTAGATGTTGGCAAACCAACATAACAGGGAAAAAACGCATTGGGACCTAGTGTTCCTGCCAGGTTGGGAGTAAAAGTAACTGGAAAATTTAATGGATTTTTCATTAAAATGCTCACCACTTCCTCCAATTTTTGGTCTGCATTCTGTGGTTTCTGTTTTAATCCTCCTTTCCTGACAAAGGCTTCAGTACTTCTTAGGGCCAGAATGAATATTTATAGTCACCTCATTCGCTAAACGCAGGTCACAGCCTCTCTGGCAGTAACCTGTGCACGGGGCTTGTAACATCTGGTTGTGGTCAAGCAGGGACCCTGTGGCAGGGCCTCGCAGAGAGCCCCGAGCTTTGCCTGGGGCAGCTCTGGCTGTGGGAGGCGAGCAGTGCCTCCGGACCTCCCTCCCTTCCCTCCACGAAGGCAGCAGCAGCAGCACCTTAGCCCTGTGCTGAGCAGAGCAGTGTCTTCAGAGTGGCCAGGGCAGCTGGCCAGGGTTTTGAAGGGTTTCTCCGTGGGTAGATGCAGAATCCCCTCTGAGCCCTGCTAGCAGTTGGCACGTGCCCCAGTTGGCAAAACTCCGTAAAGCTCTTCAGAAGCACCCGATTTGACTGACAGATTTAAAACAAGGGGCTTGATATCCCTGTACTTGACAAAACCTGGAAAGCAATTAAAATGCATCTGGGGAACTGAATGGTGTCAGTCTAACTCAGAATGGATGATACATCCATCTTACCAATTTCACTGCACAACAGGCAACCGGAGAAGGCAAACCAAGGGGAAGGAGAGGGCTGAGTGAGCTGAATTCAATCTTGCGGTGGGTTCTTCTGCCGTAACAGCTGGCACTTAGTCTATGGATAAATACAGGATTTCATTTTCCATGGACATCAGGCTGCCTCTCCTCACCAGCCCTAAACTCACCCTCACAAAAGAAAAGCTTAACAGAAAAAGAAGCTCACAGTGTGTAACTCTACAAAGAGCTTACAAGGACGGATTTATAGTAAATTAATATCACCAGCAACCATATAGCTCACAGAAGCTCGCAGCCTTTTGGTGTAAACTGTGATTTAGTTGGCTAACACATTAGGTGTAAGATCCAGAGACCTCAATTACGGTCTTCCTTCCCTGCCTGTGCAGCTGGAACCTCCTCCCCACACTGCCTTAACGATGAACTTAGCTTCAGCCTTGTTTTTGTTGTAGGTATTGACCTATAGCTTCTGATCATTCATCTGCACATGATCTTCTTATCTTCTTCACAGCGTCTTAGCCTGCTCTGGTGTCTGAAGCACTAAATGTTTTACGGTAGGTTATCACAAGTTCAACTTAATGAGAATCAAGAAAGCGCATTGGGTGCAGGCCCGGGGTTTATCCTGAGTTCATTCTGATCTGAAAAGATTAAAAGGTATATCCCCCTCCTCTATTTTATTTTTCACTTGCCTTTCACATTGTATATGGACACCCAAGGTAAGCTTTTCCTCTCTTCTCCGGCAAAAGCTACAACAACTGGAGGAGAGCACATGGGTGACATCACAGGAGTCAAAAGTGAAAAATGAAGCAATGGGAGAAGGAAGGGTTTTTAATCATTCCATTTAAAATGCTGCTTCCCCCTGAGTTTGTGTAGTGTGAATTCTTGCTCATATCTATTTCAATAAGGAATGAAAAATTTGTAACAAAGGACATCTGTTCTGTAAATGCAAAGCTTCCAGCTCTTCAATAAAGATGAAAAAACGTCTCTGAGACTTTCAGGAGCTTCTCTGTCAGAAAGCAGAGATATTCTTGAGACCTATAAGGCAAAGTAAAATACACCTGCTCTCTTTGAGAATCCATCGTTCTCCCCCTACAGTTGCCTGATGTGAAAGCTTTTCAAGCCATTTTTCCCAACTATAAAATAAAGGTGACCAGCTAAGGGTATTAAAGACACAGCTCTATGCTTCCCCTTAGGTAAATTCTTCAAAGACAAGGGAGGTATGACTGTGCAAAAGCTGAAAGCATTCCCAACAGGCAGCTGTAAAGACCAAAGTGCTAAATTCCTCCCCTGAGAACATCCATTTCTTACAGGGAGGTGCCGCCGTTACGAGGCTTCCCGGTTACACCCTCCTCAGAGCTCCTGAGCTGGTGACACTTGTCCCCGAAGTAGGGCAGATGTATGCTCTGATCTTTTCTTGGGGGAGAAGGCAGTAAACCAACTGCTACTTCTTCCCTGTTGCCTGGCTGTAGTGCTGCTACCAAGGTGATCGGAGAGCAGTGCATTAAGAAACTGGATGGAAAGAGGAAAACAATCACTTTGCCTTCAAGAAAAGGACTGGAGGGGGTATTTGTCTTTAAATTTGAAGGTTGACACAAGCAGCATTTGAACTGCCTGTTAAATACTAGTCCCTCACCCAACAGAGTAATGCTGGTAGAGAACTGGTTAGCTTGGGCCTTTGGAAGTTTGGTATAAAAAGGACAGGGAAGAAAAGAAAACTCTGGGAATAGCTATCAGTTAACAAGCCAAAAGAGGAACAGTTTTAGGTACATGAATGTGATGCTAACTAAGAAAAACAAAACCTGGAAGAGGCATTAAGAATATGCGTGCACATACACAAAATATACGGGGCTGCTACTTGCGTAACAGCTCGGATCTCTGCAGTCAAGTGCTAGGCCTTCTGTGCACAAATGCTACCTGCAAGTAAATCTGACTTGAAAACACAGAGCAAGGCAAATTGCACATACTTCACAGATACATGCAAAAGCGACAAGTTCCAGAAGCTTCAGAGAAGCTATCCCAGGAAACAAATGAAACGCACACGCAAAGCTGTAGCAGAAATAACACCTCATGTGTGAGCCTGCGGGCCCTGAGCTGGGGCTGAGGGGAGCAGGGAAGAAGCGGGGCTGTAGTCTGACAGAGGACAGGCTGAGCCTTCCTCTTCTGAAGTACCCATAAAAACACACCATAAATACCACAGACGGCATGCTATCTGACTTGGGCCTGCCACCGCACGGCACCAAGTGATGCCACGTACTTGGATTTATTTGGTCAGTGGCAGGGGCGCTAAGTGGGCTAACAGGAAGCCCATCGGGAAGGTCTGTCCTTAGAAAGCATGTGTCAAGGAATTCAACGTGCCCCTGAGGTGGCTTGGAGGAACGGCCTGTGCTTAGTTCTGATCTGTACACCAGGAGGTGGTGGCACAGCTGGGCTGCCCGGGGCCTCCGAGGTGGCACCGACAGGAAGGGACGGGAGCTGTGCCTCCAGCCCTTGGCCACTGGCCTTGGTGCTCGGGCTTCCAGGGTGTAACGCTTGATTACCAAAACGCGTGCTGCCAGAATAAAAAGCATGGGTTTGGGTCCCTCCATGAGGCCGGTTTCCAGGAGCTGCAAGCTCCCCTTCCCAGAGGTGCAGCACACGCAGGGCTGGACTGCGAGTGCCCTGGGCCTGCTCCACGCCTCGTCTAGTGGTTCACAATTAGCATCACTCTGGCCACAATTAGCATCTCTTGCTTGTGAGAGACCCGAGTCATTAGCCAGCAAGGAAAGTTAATCACCTGTCCACCATTACAAAAGGGACGGTCCCTTCAGGAGGAAGGTCACTGGCTGGGATCACTGGGGGACAATGTCTGCTCTCTAAATGGTGCCCCCTGAATAAATCAACCTCCAAATCCCAGGGCTTCTAAACCTTCACAAACACAAACACTCAGGAAGTATATACACTAAAAAATGACCCAGAATAAATATGTCTCCCTCTGAGCCCCGGCTTTGGGATGCCATCTCTCGGGTTAACCCCTCCCTGCCCAGGTTCCCTGCCTGCCTCACGGAGCGCGTTTTGTTGTTCCCATAGTACATTATTTGTTGAAATAAATATGGAAATAAGGCAGAGCAAGACAGCCAGACTGAAATAAATTCATCACTCATGGGCTCTCAAGGGAAGGAAACCGCGCATTTTTTCTAAATGATTATTTCTGAAGCACTGAAGGAATGGCTATATCACTAATGAGGCCAGTGCTCCATGACTGCTGATTATAAATGACCTAAAAAGAGACAAGGGGATGGTGTATGTATGTATAGGGGGATGGGGAAAGAGATGAATTGTTCTTCCCCAGGATCTGGAATCATCTCCCCAGGCTCCTCAAAAGTCTGAGAGCATCTGTGGTTCACCACAAAGACAGGCCTGGCATATTTACAGCCGCACGAGGAAGTTTGGGCTGCAGCATTGTGCTATGCTAACAAGTAAGCACACGATTCCTCTCCTCCCTTGATAGGTCACTATCTGTTCGCTGCAATAATAATTAAAAAGGAGAACGAGCCCTCTCAGTTGCCCCAGGGTCTAAATTACAGGTCCTGCAGGTTGATGCAGTCCGACTGGAGGCAAGAGAAGGCTAAAGCCAGGAATAAGATTCACTTGTGTCTTCTCTCACTTGCTAATTCCCATGGAAACAAGCAACTCGCGACAAATGACTAAAGGATGCTTGCAAAAATCTTACTCATATGTTTTGCTGGCTACCTTCCCCCACACCTTCAGGCTGAATGATTACAGATGCATCACGCATGCAGCAATCCTAGAGCATGGCTGATTTCTGAACAGGACAGGATGGCCACATGCAAAGGTGGTCAGGATGCAAGCCAAAAGCAGCAAAACCGGCAGAGTGAATTCAGAGAATAATACAGCAATTTTCCTATAGAGAGCTCCTGCTTTCAGATTCCTCGTGGTATTATTTATATCACACGATATGTAGAAGTGACAGCATCCAGAAGCAAAAGATAAACTAAGGGACAGCTTCTAACACATAACGTGACCTACTACCCAAATCTGAGGGTACTGAGAAGATGGGATTATGCTTGTTTATCTAATGGGGTTTTATTTCAGTTTGTTTTATGAACAGAAATTTCCCAGGACACCTTGAAGAACAGAGATCCGAAAATGGGCTTCTGCAGGAACTCAGACAAAGGAGCCCTGACAGATATTAGATAGATTATAGTCATGCACCACTGCCAGAGGTTTTCCAACACTTTTTAAAGACTGACCCTTTCCTTTTTGCAGGCAGCAATGTCCTCTTGCAAAAGCTGGTGGGGTCTGGGAGAGGCAGCTTTGCTTCTATCCAAACCCTTCCAGCTTGCACATTCACCCATGGTAGCAAAGCAACACACTTGCAGAACTGCAGCTCAGGCCAGGGCTCCTATCTCACTTCTATTCTCTGTTTTAGCTAACTGGAGGGGCTCATCACGTAATAGTTACTGCAGCCTCAGTGGGGAGTTGCAGATGATTTTCTCCCCCTCAGGAGAGGGACCATTTCCTTGGAGCCTGGGATCGCTCTGTGAGCTCTGTGGGGTCCTGCATCTTTACAAAAGCCTAGGGCACGCTGGCCAGAAAGGTGAGACTTGGCACAGCTGCTAAATCCAGGGGGAGGGGAAGAAAAGTTGAACCAAGTTTCTCTCTTTCTCCCAGGTCATTTGTCACAGGCCTTTATAGCTAATAACCTCTCTGTAAAATTTATAAGCCAAGTTAGAGAATTACAGAATAGGGAAATAATTCACTAATAGCCTGTATAAGGTGGTTTAGAAATCTGGTAGGAAAGAACCACAATATATTAAATTTTCCAGGTTTCAGAAGTTACTGCTGTAGCTGCAACTCTTTTTAACCCTGTCAAATTCAGCTGGCTGACGTCTACATAAGAGTTGAGCCACTTCTCTCAGAGATATTCATGCTGCGACATGGACCTGCCAACCAGTTCTGTATCATGGATGCTGGAGCCAGTTTCCAGTTCCTCCCTCGAGGTGTTACGGATGGGGTCCCCTTCCCTCTCATCACGCAAGCACCCCACTACAGGCAAGTAGACCTCATTTGCTTTTCCAAAGGCCTTGGGCTATTCCCCCACAGAAGGTAACTCTGACAGGAAAGTGAAGATCATACCGTAGCTTACGCTACTTCTGTCCCCCTTGCTTCATGCAGGGAGCACGAAGAAATCAGAGCAGATGCCGTATCGGTAACATTTCTGAACTACTCTAATGAATCTGACCTCATGGTGAAGCTTTAAAAGTGTAGTGGCGTGTCAACGTAAACAGCTAAAACTAGTGTCAAGTCAAGTGGTAACACGGCCACCGCTGTTTTTACAAGCATCGTGTACTTAGCAGATAAAAATGAGCATCCTATCAAAGCCTTCCGCCAGGCGCCCTTATCACCGGCGAGAGGAAACAATGCCCCCGTATGATCGGTGTGACTCCGTGCCAGTGCTAGGGAGCCCAATTTCTTACAAGCTGTCCATTAGGATGATGAAGAGACTAATAACCACCACACACGGGTTTTTATCTTTTCTTTTTCTTCTTGTTGGTCCACTGGCAACTGCTAATAGCTTTCCAGGGCTCCTTTAAATAAACAGAACTAATTACTCCGCACAATGACACCACGGCTTACAGACAACTAATTATGTCATGGAGGGGTTTCTTAACATGCACATTTATTTGCACAGGGCCACGTCTAACGTGCGGCAAATTTATTCAGTCTTTATGCTATCAGCTGGTACCAAAATAACGCTGAACACACAGCAGATCCAGATTGCAGAACTTTAGCAGGCAAGCTCTCCCAGGAGGCTAAAAAACAACACATGGAGCACGCATATTACCGAACATGTGTAGCGGTGCCGCTGCTAGCCTCCTGCGCATTTAATATAGCGCCATGGCACAGACTGAAACTGTTGTGTAAATAAAGCGTGGCTTTTCCTCGCCCGTGTTTGCTATATGTTGAGCAGACAATCACTACTTGCTATGCCTTATGCCCTGACAACATGCCTTGATAGAGGAATAATGGAAATCCTTGTCCAAAAAAGCACAGAAGCGAACAGATGGACAACATAAAAGACAAGATACACTGGGAAACTGTTCCACCACTATGAGAAGAAGAAAGAGAGAAGTTAAGTGGCTCGCTGTGTGCCGTGCGACCGGCTGTGTTACCGGCTGGAGGCAAACTTAGGGTTTCCGGACACCTACTCCCTTGCTAGACAGAGGATAGTGTCAAACTGAGACCAACTTTTTTGTTTTAAATACACTTTGCAGACAGATATCTAACCGACAAGACAGGATTATACCGAATTATTCAAAGTGGATGTGATTGAATGCCTTTTTGAGCTCCTGAAAATCTAAAAGGGCTTTGTTCTTTAAAGCAAGATGCTGGGTGACATAAATTTTTAAGGTGTGCAGCCCTTCCTCCCACCCCCTACATAAAAAGCAAATTAAAGCATTAGATTTGCAAGCATTTCTGGACAGCCACGTTACATGGGCAGCAACTTTCTCTCCTCAGAGAGGATATTCTGAAAGGATGTAGCAAGGACACCTCTCCACATATAATGATCCTTAGCATTAAGCAGAGTTACATGCATAAAAAGCAGCATATATCTTGTTAAGCATGTCTGAGTGACAGATGAACTGATATAAGAGGGCAGAGTATCGTATTTGGAGCTATTAGCTGACTGTCTGGTCAAAATATCTGTGTAGAAATGTGGGCCTAATTATACCTGTATTCAACTCTCATTCACCTATCAAGCACACCTACACCTGTACAAAGAACTTTAAACTTGCTGTTTCAAGCAACTGAGTCATAAGAAAATGGGAGCCTTTACAAAACAGGCTTCAGAACTTCATTTAGGATGCGGGCCGCTGTTTTCTGCAATCCCCCTCTACCTCCCCTCTAAACAAGAGGATGTTTTTACAGAAAGAGAGCTGAACCACGGATGGCAAGCCCGCTGCAAAACCGCAGCAGGAAGAGGAGACAGGTAGTTTCCTCAGTGACCAGGCTGACCTTGACTCGCAACACCAAGATAAAAGCTGCAGTGCTTGGTCTCCCACTACGATCTTATAGAGGAGGGTCACTTGGTTAGGCCTCTCACTGCAGAAGCAGACAGCTTTAGCAGTCACACACACAAAGAGGGCTCCCCCCCTTTACAAGAACCATTAGAAGATGACAAGATATGCACAAAGATCTCCAACACGGAAACTGAGGGAAAAATGGTATGAAAGAGCTGAAGGACAAGCACGTGCGATGCCGTCCGTCCCTCCCGTAGCCCTGCAGCACGGTACCACAGAGAGGGCCACACGCCACAGCTCACATCAGCAGAGCAGAGGCTTTCGGACTGCCGGCTGAGCAGTCCTGCAGCAGGTTTTGGATTTATTAATCAGGCAGGAGGCTCCTCAACAAACCTGTTGAGAATTGTTTTGTGTTAGGCATAAAGAGGCCACGTGGGGTCCGCACTGAGGGTATCATTGCTCACCTTGGTGTTGTACTGCCCAGCTTCGGGTCAGTGCCAGGTGACAACAGGAAAGGAAGAGAAGCAGCACAAATGGTTCATTTCCCTTAAGGGTGGACAAACAACTTAATTAAAGCGAGGATAAACATACCAACCCTGAAAAAGAGCTTCTGCTCAGAACCACCTCCTCTTTAAGCCTCTGATTTTCAGCTCAATTTAAAGGAAACTATATGTACCTCCATGCCAAGCGTGCCCATGACCTAGTTACCATTTCCCATGGGAAACCCTGAGGTCTCTCATAGCATTTTTCTTACCCTTATGTTAGGGTATAGCATCATTTAGTATCATGAGCTTTAAGTTTTGTGTTTTTTCCCATCTGCCTATTGTTGCAGGTGCCAGGTTCAAGCTTCCCCTTGCTAAATAACACTTTATTCTGTATCTTTAAACACAAAAAATAAGATTCTTACAGAAGTTGGGACGCTAGGACCTGAGGCCTTACAAAGAAGACACCAGATATCCATGCTAAAATGTGGGCTGGAAAACCTGGATTGTGCCCTGCAGCTCAAACCACGGTGCCCACTCATCAGCCCTTCTGAGCCCCAGGAGCAAGCAGAAGTCTCCTGGAGGTTTTGCACCTAAGTCTCTTCAAATGAAACCATGTTGCCTGCGTTCCCAAAAATCAGTGGCACCACACAGAAAAAAACTAGGAGAATTAGCAGTTTCACAGTCTGGTGTCAGACCCTGTTCTTAGTTTTATGGTGTTGGTAGCAAGCAGGCAGACATCCCTTCTGGCCTTTCCTGTTGAGGTCACTCGGGTAGCAATTCGCACAATGTTGATTTTCAGTTCTCTGGGGTGAATACAGGATTCACACGTGCATTTCTCCCTCCAAGAATGCAAATGTAGAGGACACAGTCCAAGTGGTCCATACAGAAAGTGAAAAGCTTTTGCTTTCTGGCATGTTGAAGGCTGAAAGGAGGACAGGCTGGCGGTGCCTCCACACGTGCAGGTGCCCCAAATGGGTGCAGGGACCCACGTTCAGGTCACGAGGCAGCACTGAGGGATGTCAAAATTGCCCAAGAACCCCAGGCAAACATGCCTGCAGGTGAGCAGTGATTTGCCTCTGCCTTTAGGGCCTGTGTCTTCAAATTTATAGCCCATGCAAGAGTCCACAGATAGGTGACACACCACTGCCTCCCTCAAGGAGGAGGGAGGCATCTGTTCACAAAGGCTGCCTGTATCCGAGCCACAGGTCATCTCCTGGGTGCAGCTGGAGCAGGGAAACCAAATCCCCCACAGGATGCAGTTCCACATGGGTGATCAACGTATGTGGTGACTATTGACAGGTGGCCTGAAACTTTGGGATTTGTTCCACGTTGTGACTCCTCATGCTTCAGTACTGCTGGATGCAGGCTTGGAGGCTGTGCCTTGTGGGGGCAGCATACGATTTACACAGGGGTGGATGAGCCTCTCCTCTCACCATCTCTTCAGGGCATTTATGCAGGATTTTTTTTTTTTTTTTTTAAACAGACCGCTTGCAATTGATACAGGAGAAAGTAGAGGTCACAGGAAGAGTAAAGACACATAATCTAATTTTCATTTTGTCCATTAATCATGCCCAATTTCAGCCAGCCATTTAACAAGGTGGAATTCGAACGCGATCTCTCCACAGATGAGGGGAAATTCACTCTAATTCATGCTGCTGCTCTGTTCTCCTGATCAGACCACACAGAGCAGCCTCTCTTCCTTACACTGAAAAATGGAATCCCTGTGTCCAAGAAAGCCTACGCTCTCCCAAAATCTTTAAGCTAAATTTAAAGCTGTCCAGCTCAAGCTGTTGGTGCTTTGTTTGTGGGGACAGTGTTGTTTTTTTTGGGGGGTGGATTGATGCAAGCCCAAAAGGAAGCTCTGAATTTCAATCCATTTTGATATGAAGTTGTCAATAATGCTACATTTGAGAATATCCTAGCTCACAAATAAGCAAGCCTACAAATTCCCTGTGTCTGCAGAAGTATAAATTTGAAGACACCTCCTACATGCCCTCAGCTATTTACCAGTCTCCCAGCTTGTCAGGACCAAATTTCCTCTTTCCTATAGCAAGATGATTCTGGAAGTGAAAAAGACATGCAATCATCATAGGTAAGGCCAAGGAGATTGGAGGCATCAGGTCTTGGACATCCACAGATGAGGCAGCAAAAGGCATCTTCCTTCTCAGCTAGGGTTTGATGAGTACTGCAGTATTTGCCACCTCAGAAGATGATGAATTCTAGTCCTTGGCTCATTTACCTATCCCATTTTCGTTTAGTTCTTTGCAAAAATTAGCCAGTGTGGAGAGGAAGGAATCAGATCTCTAAGATTTAAGAATGAGCCAAAGCAGCTGCATTGGAAATGAGGGCTAAGGAATCAAAAGGGACTACAGCAAGACACACATCTCAATGATTGCCTCTTTGCTCAACGAGAGGGGAACTGACTTCCACTCTTCATCAGCATGAGAATAATGGAGAGCACACTAACTCCATATTCAATATTTCATAAGGTTTCCATGTCAGCTGTGCACGCCTCAGTCTCCCATCCATTCGCTGTGCTTTCGTCAGGCAGAGTAAAGGAGCAAAGGCTTAGCCTGGGCTGAGAGGCAAGAGGCCAAGGACATGCACTACCCTGGAGGAAAACCTCCAAACCAAAGAGGGGACATGTCTGAGAAACGCCATCTCTCTCTTTCAAGATGCTCAAGGGCATCATTCAGCAGCAAGTAACGTTTAACACAATTCCTTCACCCCTTCAAGATTTCAAAGAAACAGTGGGATGCTTAAGGAAAGAGGAGTGCCTAAGCACAAAAGGAGCATAAGATCTGAGTATGTCAAAGACTGAGTTGCTGACAAACACTTGATCTATTTCAGAAGGTTCCCGAGCAGTTCTACTCTGTGACTGACAACACATTTGCTAAGACAGCACTGCTACTCGGGAGCCTTCCTGCTCTACTCAGATGACCAAAAACTGCTGATCTGTTCCAGGAAAAAAAAACAACCATGCTCTCCAGCTGCAACCCTCTGCTGGTTGCCAATCTTTCTCTAAAAAGTTACACCCTCATTTCCGAGCATATCTAGGTTTCTCTAGTAAGACCACTGATTTAAGCCGAAGTGCCATGGTTCCTAAGTCTCGTCTTTAACACCCCAGAGGCACAGGAATTTTCCAATACGCCAGCGCTACGTCAAGTCCTGACGCAGGCCATGGAGAGGCAGCATTAGGAGCAAAAGCCCCTTTGGCACAACTGTGAGAGAAACAAGGTGACGAGTAGGTGAAATGAAACATTTATTATGTGTTTTTTTTTTTTCCTCCCCATATTCTGACTTTGTCAATGATAATCTCAGAGGCTAATAGACAGCGTCTATGAAAGCAGAAATATGAGAAGAGCAGCAGGGATTATATTTATCTGTCGGTGCTTCTGATGAGACTGACCATGAAGATTCCTTAAGCAAACTGAACGCCTGCTGAAGGTCTTCACAAAATAATATCTTTATGTGATTTAGAACCTGTTTATGAGAACTTATCTTTACATATAAACTCTCCTTGTGGACAAAGCTCAGATGCTGTTGTTGCCACTGTGAATTTGGACTAGATTTAATAAAGCTGTGTTTTAGGAAAAATCTTGTACAGTGTTTGGAATGGGGATGGAATTAAATAACGCAGTGATAGTGGAGTTTCCAGAAACTGGCCTACCGGGAAATGTTAAAAATATGTAGATATCCAAGTGTCTGATCAGTGCAACAGGAATACTGTCCCAAGTACCACACTAAGCAACAAGGCAAGACCGCTGGACAGAGGCCAATTGTGGTACAACATTCAGTACAATTGTCCTAAATACTTCATTCTGCTGCTTCTCCTTTCCATCTGAATTGGTCGGATAATGGTTATAATCTTATTTGCTAATTGGTGATTTCGGGTTATCTAGCCATACCCTTTTGCTCCCCGTATCAACAACGAGACTGCAGTTTCCTAAGAAACCTGTTGTCTGTCACAAATATCTGCAAATGAGCGAGTGCAGGACTACAGGAGTCAGCTAGGACTCAAAAACAGCTACGCACTCGAGAAAAAAGGGAATATTACTTTAGCCAGTGCTGTTTCCCTTCTGCAGAAGGGAATTCTTCTGCTCCCATGACTGCAAAGAAAATCCGAACAAACCAACATAAGGCAAACCCAGGTGACATTCCCAATTTTCAGATATGGTGCTTTACAGCATTTCTGAAGCAGTGGGGGAAAGGAAGTTTCCCTTTTGCATGGGGCAAAAAGAGGATGGAAAGCTGACATACCTTTGTCAGGAAGTGGTTTTGTAGCAAGGAGCAAAAGCTCCGGCCACTGCAGCAGCTGTACCTGCCTGCCCGGGCTGAGGTAGGAATAAGGCTGCCCCAGAGCACACCCTCTGCACACAACAGCATGCAGCCAGCAGGGACCACACAGCGGAAGGCGAGGCAGCGGACACCGCCCTATGCATCGTCCCTTCAGCATCACCATCCTCTTGGGCTACACCAACGCAGCCACCTGCGGGGCTGATGCTGGGGAGAGGAGAGAGCGCTCTTGCCTAGATGGGTTTTGAAAGAGCAAAGGGATGGACACGCAGAGAAACACTTTTCAAAAGATGAAGTGAGAATGAGGGCTCCAACCTGCACTTTCTGTAGGATTTGGGGGCACCACTGCCCTTTAAGGAACTTCCCTTGGACAACTCAGTAATGTGCACCGAGATGCTGTACCTAGGGCCCAGAGAACGGGATGAGAACAGATGGATTGGCTCCACTCTTACGACTCGATTAAAATTCATGTTTAGCACTCCAACCAGAAGTACTGTGAAGTACTGTCGGAGACCTTCTTCGACATGAACATCGATAAACAATTACATACAACAATTAAAATTATTTTCACAACGCCATTACTGAGCAACCTGTCCATATTACAAACAGCTTTATCAGGAGCTGAAACAAAATACATTTCACAAAGGAAAAACCTGTTCAGAGATCACAAGGGCAGGGCGAGTATCATGTAGTGTTTTTTGTTCACGTGCTTGATCCAAAAGAAGCAACAGAGAGCTAAAATCTTGGCTGTTTGGTCTGATTTTTGCCATGTGTGTGTGCTTAGTGAACTGGATATTGCAAGGAACCCTAGGGTGTGCAGCACCTTCTCTGCTAATACACTTTTATATTCTGACAGGAATTCTCAACAACATGAAATAACCCTCTTCAATCTGCAACAGAAGCTCCCAATCTCTGAGTTTTAAACTGTTAGTGATCGATCACTTGCAACAAATATAATGTGGCTACTCTGCTAACGGACTGGATTTTAAATATCCACAATGGCTGTTCGCCTGTGTGTGCAGAAATTACCATCTCTGTGCTCCTGCTTCCAGCGACAATGTCAAAAACAAGAGGGGATGGTATAAGTGGACTGTTTCCTAGTTAAGTATTTTAATGAGTTTTGTCTTTTCTCCCATCATACATTATTCTAAGTAAGAGAATGTAACTCTAGGTACAAGGGAAAAAAAAAAGCAGCAGATTATGCAATACAAAAGCAGAGAAAGATAAATTTAATACCACCACCATTTGAATGCAAAATGCAAAGAGAAACAACAAGAAACACTCAAGCTCGTTTCTAAAAGAATGAATAAAATCCAAATTCTTTCCAAAAACTTACATTAAAAAAAAAATCTGATGTGTGCCTTTTAAGTAGATAAAAGAGTTCACCTTTGGAGTGATTGAGATACCTTAATTTTGTCCTAATCTTATTTTTGTAGATTAAATCCAGATACTACGGTGACAAGTTCTTTAGACGTTATTGTATATGCAATAGAAAAAATAGGACGGAGCCCCATTCCTGACCACTAATCATCCAATACAAAACACGTGCATACACTTTTAAGAATAACAACAAGAAATTCTTCAGACCCCTGTCTACCTTCTGCAACTGAGCCAGGAGATTTCCATCCAAAATAAGCTTTTCTTTTATTCTTCTTAACTCATATGTTGCTTTTAGACTGAGATATGTGCTTTTTTCTGTACCCAAATCCTTCCTTTGTAGTAAAATAAAAGTAAATATAAGAAGAAACATTATAAAAATGCTCAAAATGTCTTCTGTTGACACTTGCTATAACCAGGATTGTCTTGCTGTGTAAAAAAATCAAGCCCACCCAAACGCCACCAAGACACCCAAAACTGCACCCCAAAAAACGACGGTCCTGTACTAGTGATTTCTGTGTCCATTTTTCCAAGCACTGATATCGATATTGAGTACATCTGAAGACGTGACCTACTTTCCTTCAGAAAATGACTAAGAAAGATCTCATTGCTAAATATCTTTTAAAACCCTAAGAAAGAGGGAAAAATAAAAATTACATACAGTAGGGCAGAGAGGTGAGCTGGGGCAAGGCAGAGGCAGTTTGTGAGAAAACGCAAAAAAAACTTGGTTTTTATTACTGCCTGACTGCAACTTTGTGTTTTTAAGGAGGGCACAGCATTTATGTAACAAGCGGTTCGCTCGCTTGATGCCAAGCCATGCCTGCGTGCTACTAGGCAGGGAAATAGTTATGTCACGTTTCTCCCTGGAAGACAAATGTGCCTTTGCACTGCGCTCGACCCCATGAAATGGTCCCGCGCTGCTCCTAGCGGAGTCACACCTTATCCCTGAGCCCACCCAACCGCCCAAGCCTTGCTAAACGTGCTCGGTT
This sequence comes from Anser anser, assembly GCF_964211835.1. Lineage (NCBI taxonomy): Eukaryota > Metazoa > Chordata > Aves > Anseriformes > Anatidae > Anser > Anser anser. The sequence continues at coordinate 38,053,031 of NC_139724.1, read as the reverse complement.
CCCCGGTCGGACTCCGTGGGTCTGATTCTCCTGCACAGGATAGGGCAGGATCTCGCTGCTGCCAAGACTGCAAGCCCCAAAAGCAACACGAGGAAGAAGCAAACTGCCCTGTTTCCAGAGCTAAGGCGAGCTCCACATGCTAATTCTCTGCTAAGCCAAAGCATGGGGCTTTGATTTCCTAACCTCAGGATGTTATCTGGCTCCAGTATAGGATTACCATTAGCTCTGTACGTCTGTCCTTACAGCAGGGTCACTATCATGCCATATGCCACTTGGACAACCTTTATTCTTTCTAGATTTTTTTTTAAATCACAGTGTTCATCTGGAAAGGCTTGGATTCCCTTGGCTTTCAAAATGTGCTTTGCATTGCTAACACATGGGGCTGTAGGCAAAGTTGCATTAGAGAGACAGGGAAAGACAGAAAGATATACTAAAAACCTGTTAAGATATAAAATGCCTTCGGGGTGCTCTTCTCTTAAATATTAAGAAAAAAAAAAAGCAGAGGTTTATTCAACATCCATTTACCAAACAAAAGACCCAGTTCTTTTCTGAAGTGACTTCTGCAAAACTTTGCTGACTTCAGCGAGTGTGCCTGAGTTACACCAGTGTAACCGGAGAGAAGCAGACCTTGAAGGAGCACGTCAGGCTCTGCAGGGAAGTCAGAGCAGGGCGGAGAGTCACAGTGTTAGGACACACAAGGTGTCCCGGTAGGTTGGTACAGCAGGAAAAAGCTCCTGCAAAAGTCATGGACAATTAATTCTGCCTCTCTCCCCTCCAGTGCTGCGGTACAAGGAAGGGTCATCAGTCTCCAAATTGTCACACTCTCAGCAGAGCAACAACAGAAGAAGATCAGGAATCCGAAGGAAGGACTGAAATGGCTGTCCCATGATTGATGGCCAGCCTTCTGGGACATTAAAAGGGTTTTATACTCATACAGTACCTTTTGTCCCAGAAGAACCCGAGCAGCTTTCTGCACGATACACCGATCTTGCGTGAAGTCCTCTGAAGGAAGGCAGAGAAAACCCCATCCACAAGCGTGACAGAGTGACAGCGAGGGGCAGCAGCGGTGCGGCAGGGGCCAGAAGAGCAGGGAGCACCTGCAGGAGGTTCGGGTCCCTTCCCAGGGGTTCAACCAGCCTGGGGCCTGACTGTATAGCCACAGGGTTGGGAATCTCAGGGGAAAAGAGATGAAGCCTGATAATGCAGCCAGTGAGGACTGATATGGTTCTTCCCCATGCCCGGACGAGCAACCCAGCCCAAGCAGCTGATCAGAAGCTGTCTGATGACACCCCCCCAAAAAGCAACTTTTTAGTTCACAAAATGGAAAACTTCAAGCATGAAGGGCGGTAAGAAAAAACGCTTGATGACTTAAGGGGTTGACTTAAGCATAGAGAAACCGCCAAAAGAGAAAAGCATGAAAAAAGCCCTTCATGGCCTGCTTCAGAAATCAAACCACACACAAGAAACAAGTAGAAACTCTCCATAGCCCTTCAGAGAAAATAAGCAGGAATAGCAGCATTGCATTGAAACTGCAAGGGGGATTCAGGGCACTTTCCTTCTGCAGCTCAACACAACAGGACTTCTTCCATCAGCTGAAGAACGAGCAAGCCTCAGCAGCACGTGGAGTTTGGACTCAAGACGAAGATGCCAAGGCAAAGAGCCCATCTCTCAGAAAACCCCCACGGTTCCAGGCCTCACATCCACACTGCACGAGCAGCTTGGGTAAATGCTCAGCTAAGCATCAGCCGCTTGAAACCACTCTTAAGGGCTCATCCTCCTGAGCCTCCTGGATTTCCCCGTCCCCCCCAGCCTGGTACTGGGAGGTCTTTTCCAGCCTAAATGATCCTTACGGCCTGGCTACGGCCACACACTTCTCCCTGCCGGGAGGGTAAGATACAAATGGCAGAGGCTACCGGTTGACCTCATTGCCAGATAAAATCCATTATGCGTGATTAAAACTTAACAAAATGCAATCACATTAAAAATGACTATCATGAAGTGCACCATGATTTACTGACTAAATGAATGAGAAATTTATCTGAATAAAATAGTCCCAGCCCTGCTGCATTGGCAAGGCATGATAAATTGCTGATTGTGAGGGGATCGGCGCTTGCTGTTGGATGACATGCACGCATTGATTGTTCCTAACAACGCTAATTAGCATAATGGCATCTCCACATGTATTACAGAAAGTTTCTTCTTAGCAAGCAAAAATTATTTCAAGCCTTCAGGTCCCAAACTGCAAGGCATAAAGATGGAAAGAAAGGATTTACAAGCTGCCTCGCTGGCCTTTATTATGCAGATGAGAGGTCCAGCCCACTGGATCTTACTTAATCTTGAAGAGATGGGAACAACATTCAAGAGAGCTCTGGCATTGTGCTATTAAGCTGTGATCACAGTGGGCTGTTTTTTACGTAGCAGTGATCTAATTTTGTGAGGCCAGAAAAAGCCTTTGAAAAAGATGAATCTAATCCTAAAGAACTAGAAAAAAAACCACCACACATTTCTTCAATTTCATTAACACAGGGGGCAGGCTGTGCAATCCTTGCGTAAGCGCTCCCATTGACTAGGGCTGTGTAGGTGAGAAAGCGCTCGCCAAGTTGAAAAGGCAACGCACGGTCTATTAATAGGAAAATAAAAGGGGTGCAAGAGGTAAAGAAAATGAAGGCGAGAGAGAGACCACGTGATTCTCAATTAATTGAAAATCAATTGCAATAACCTGCGTTTTTGGCTTTGAAAAAATCTGTGAGGTGATAAAAGACCGCCTTAAAAACAACGCGGTGCCCCACAGCTCAGCATCCTCAGCAGGACTTGGATGTCAGGGCTGCTTAGGAGGATTTTCCAAATGGCCACGCTTCATCCAGAGGAACGTGCTCTTCGGGAGCGTGAACGAAAGCTCATTTGTCTACATCAACGCTCTGCATTTTGTTGACACAGTACGCTGTGCCCAGAGCAGAGGTCCTGAGCGGGAGGAGAGGAAAGCAGAGCCCTAACCTGCAATGCTGGAGCACGCACAAAGGTCGTAGTCACAGTGCTGGGAGCTCTCTCGAGGTCTCCTGACATTCCAGCAAACTGTGAGCCCGTCTGCAGGTGACACCCGTGTCCCTTCAGCAGTACCCTCGCAGCCCACCCTGTATGCAACCAGAGTCAGGGACTGATTTTTTTGTGGTTTTAGCTCCCATTGGAGCACTGGGAAGCTCCAAGGATGCCAACCCCGTGCAAACCAGGTGCAGGAACTGGGCGAGTGCAAACAGAAACTTCTGCTTCAGCAAACCCAGAGACCTCTCTCATCTCTGAAATCTCCAGGTGAAATTCAGAGCTTCCTCTGCCCGAGGCATGCAGGCTGCCTGGTACCGTCCTGCACTCCTGCCTAATGACCCCCACGTGGTAACGTGAAGGAGGTAAATACCACCCCAGAACAACCACGTACATTAAATTTTACTATACATCCATATGCACGCTACGTACTTTGTGACATACATATTAACTATACCAGAAATGTCTTGAAAGGCCTTAAATATTTCTGTTTTACACATCACTTTGAGGGAGCAGTGAAGCTATCTTCAAACGATGAGAACAGTTTCACGCCACGTGAAGGGCGAGAGAAGGTATCATTAACACAACTTAGAAGTCACAACAAAAATCACTTGAAATTACTTTTCCATCTATAAGAATATTAGGGCTTATAAAACGAATTTACTGCCAGAAACAAACCCTCAGGGTGTGGGAAACTACATGCCACTAGCGATTCAACAATAGAAAACTCCTACACACATTTTTTTTTTTGTTTCAGCCATCTACAATAAGGGTATACTACAAGCAATCTTAATCCAGCAGGGCTGCTCCACAGTTTTGAATGTTAAAGTCCTGGCTGAGATGGATTAGTGGGCAGATTGAAGGTGGAGCGGCCAGATTTATCACATGGATGGTGCCACCACATTAGCGAGATTATATCTGAGATCCCCCAGTCCTTCATCTGTCTCATGACTGGTTAAAAAAACATTTAGTATGACAACAAATATTTCATCCTATTTCCATCAGCCAGAGGTACACAGGCCACACAAAGCCATGGTGTCTTCAGTTATTTCCTGTACGCTGTGACAACACCAAAAAACAGCGCCGTGCTATTAAGCAGACAAGAAGGGGAGGCAGAGAAGCAGAAGCTGAATGAGGGGAAACAGAGGGCAAGCTTTAGGGGGGAGGTTAGAGCGAGAGAGAGAAAAATGGCTCGTGGAATAGCAGGGGAAGAGAAAAGGAACAAATGTAATATAGGGCAGATCTTAAAAAAAACCTGCCGGACTTAGAGGGAGAGAAGTACACACTGGAAAAATAATTCCCTAGACCGTGCCTATTGGGCAATCTCGTGAATTTTCCTTTCTCTAGGCAATACTATGTACCAAAAGCAATTTAAAATGCAGATTCTTTTGAGAACGTTAACTCTCAAGCCTGTAAGGAAAGTCACATCCGATGAGGAGGTATCTTCTCAGGGCAGACCTTAAACGCTTTCTAGGCTGACCCTTTGAAAATCTTTTTGTTTCTCTTTTTTCTCCCCAAAATAGCATAAGTTTCTCCAGATAGCATAAGGAAACAAACGACAGGTTACAGGTGTGCCACTACTTTTAAAAAACTGAGATTTTAGCTAGTGGGGAAGAACTTGGCAGAGCAGATTTTACAGAAGGCTGCTAGCATGAGCAGCCAAAGACTGAGATTCTGGAGCGAGGATTAGACTTTAATATTGCACAAGTGTGAAAAAGAAGTGAAAAAGAGAGAGGTAAAACATTAAAACATGATTTTGTGACAGTGCTGCTGGACGTGGGCTTGCTTTCTTACGAGATACTTGCCCTTGCCTCGACAGCTCCCACTCTTACTGCAGAGCAAGAGCTGCTAACAAGCTCCCACTGGGTGTAAATGAGCAAGCCACCTGTTGGCAAGATGTGTTGACACAGGATGGGTGCTTTCTTCACAACGTGTAAGATAGGCTTGCAGGCTGATACATGCAAAGTGTTCTTCACACACACGGAAGGAAGCTAACTAAGGGCAGGAGGACCCAAGAATACATGTATGCAAGCACGACACGAGGACAAAGAACCGAGGAGCCAACAGACTGGCTTCTCCCCATAGTAACAAAGTTGGCTGTCCCGGACTTAATGCTGAGCTGCTGAACAATAACATAGCAAGGGCAGGTTTCCCACTGCCCATGAGGAATGAAATCTTTGCTGAGAGCGCAGAAGCCACATTCTTTAGCAAATGAGATGCATCAGCTGGGATTTGGCAGAACCTCCTGAACGCAGGCCTCCAAATCTGCACTCTTAACCACTTACTGGGACTATCTTTCAAGAGGTATTACACAATTTCGGACTGCTAACAGGCTGAAAGCCATGAATTGCAGTAAACAAAGATGAGTGACAATAAGCCACCAAAGCTCAGCCGATTACTTTTCTTCTGAAAAGTATTAGTTGGACCTAAGCTCCTAGCTGGAACATTAATCGGTATTTACTGATGTCCTCCTCCTCAGGCAAAAGAGCTGAACTGTGTTCATGTGTTTGGATAAACAGCCTGCTTCGGCATCACTGGGAACACTTAAGGAGCCCGGGGATTATGATACAGCAGGGAATTTGCTCTTTCTGGCAGCGCTCAGCCTCCTGTATGATGCCTGTATGTTTTAGCTTCTCTTCCTGCATCCTTTTTCTTCTTCTGCCACTTCTTGCAGCTTCCAGGGTAGCGCAGATAGTTGTGGACAACTTCAATTGTGGCATTTCTGATTTTTGAGCACTTCACTGTGTTACCCAAAACGAAGCTGTCAGCGCGTGTAATCGGGAGGGATGGCAGTGGTGTCATCCCCTGCTCGCCAGCCGGCCCGACGCTCAGCCTCAGGAGCTCCCCAGCCCTCCTCGCAGCACCTCTCCTGAGAGCAGAGCTATGGGCAGAGGGAAGGAGCCTACACGGCATGGAAAAAAACAAGGCAGGCTGAAACGTGGAAAAAAAAAAAAAAAAGAACAGGATGGAGCTTGTTTTTAAGGTAACCACAATCTATTAATAGTTCAAAATAGGCTTTTTAATTACAGGATACCCTGTAACCTCTGAACCCTTATTGATCCATCGTCTGATAAACAGTTTTGCTTGCTGCAAGCTCCTTAAGAGGCGGGCGCTGCCACAGAGTCAGACAGCAGGGACAGGGGTCCCTGAAAAAAAAGCAGGCTGGGAGACCACCACGGTCTGTGGCAGGGAGCAGAAACCAAAGGAAACGCACGTGGCAGAGTCCTCCCATCCCTCCTGCAGCAAATGGAGCGCAGGGGACGGCACTGCTTACTCGAGAGCCGTTCTGGTCGGAAGAATCTCTCTGTGTGCATAGTGAATCTCTTCTTCTGATACTAATAAAAAATCTACAAGTTTGCTTGGAATAAAAGCTCAGTTCATATAGACCCCTACTGTGGGATGGAGATGGAAAGAGAGATGGAAAGAGAAAGAAAGAGAGAGTTAATTTTAAATCCAGTTTCCAGTTTTCTTTACAGAGGCTGGGAAAGACGAGGACAATATACTTACACTGAAGAACAAACTCCAGACTATCTGGAAGAGGCTTTGCTATAGCAAAGGAATTTACTAACAGTTTGTTCCCTGCCAGACAGCGGAGTCCAAAGGCAGTTTTGGATTTAACAACAGCGGAGAGACACAAAATGACCCTTGGGCGTGGAAGCATGGGTCGGGGTGGAAATGCAGGCTGAAGGCAGTGCAGGTAACCCCTTACAATCAGCGCAGCGAGCTCTAGGAGTCCAGCTCTCACCGACGTAAAGCTCGCTGCCACATGCCTAATGAAGACTGATCACTTCTTTATTTATAAATGGATCTTTACAGATGGTAGTGGGAAAAAAAAAAAAGACACTTTAAATGGTTCTTCTGTGGAAAGATGGTAGGTTTCGGTACCTCCAGAGCCCAGACACAACAGCCAAAGCAAGCAGAAGGCCATTGTGAAGCACAGTACAGCGCGTGTTTGCTGCTGCTCACAGCTGGCTTATTTGCAAGGTATTGCCCTCCTGAATTACTCGCCGCACAGGAAATGGGCGGACAGCTGTGAACGGCCCCCGGCCTTCCAGCAAAGCCCTTTCTATTCCCAAATTAGTGACGAGGCTTGTCTGCCTGCCACTACCAGCGAGGGAAAGCCAGCCACCCACCTCAGCGGCGGTTAGCGTCAGAAGGAAGAAGAGATCTTCCTCGCGCTCCTGGCATGGAGACGAAGCGGAGGCCTCCCTAGACCCGCGGCTGTACTGTTAAATCTGGCCAGGAGCTGGTGATGATTTTATTACTCCTGTTAACTGCAATGTCTAATAAAGCCACTACACACAGAAACGCGTGCACGGCTTCCTTGTTGGTGGCAGATGAAGCTGTTTATAAACACGCTCTTTGTGCCGAGCAATTACTTCTCCCGCGTCCTCGCCGCCGACAGCCGCTTGGAACCAATGTGATTTGTTCCTGCGAGGTGTCTTTTCTGAAAGGGCCGCGTGACACGTGCTAGAAATACAAACACGGCCAAGGAGAAGCTTCCAAGAGAGAGGTTTAGACTGGTGGATCGTGGGGGAGGACAAAAAGAGCAGGGGAGGGGGAGAAGGGGTGGAGAAGAGATGGACACCATAACCTTAGCTGTCTGGCTGGGCAGCATGAGAACAGGTGACACTGAACCAAGGGTAAGGAAAATCATAAGTATTACATTACCTTGCAATGTTACTGTAAGCTTTTACATATTTTCCTTAAAGTTTCACTTCCTTGAGTCAAGGTGGTATAGGAGAATCAAAGCTTTACTTTAAAAAGTGTATCTGTCCCGTATGGGTAAAGAACAGTAGGAAAACAAGAATCCTAACGGTTTGGAAAACTGGAAGACAATTGCTACAACCACCCTCAATATCTATTATTTGAAAGAGCTCACGATTTTAAAGCAATTTTAGAATTTCTGAATAGTTTGGACCAGCAGTGTTATAGGGCACAAACCGACTTTTTAGAGACATTCGGATTTATATATTCATGAAAGTAAACATAGGAATACAGACTCCTCTAAAATAAAGGTCTAGTAAATATTTCTGAGATGTTGAGAAGCTAGCTGGCAAACCTGGGAATTATGGAAGGAAAATAAAAATAAATGAACAAGAAGTATTCTGTAAGTCTAGTCTCCAGGAAAACGTAAAGTTAGGGACCGTCACAGTCTTAGAGAAATGACACAAGGACAAATATTGTTTAACAAAGTAGACACTTTTGTATTGTTTAACACTAAGTAGACAACATGACCTGCGCAGGATGGAAACCTAACTCTTTAGACTTTGGATGAAAGAGATGAAGAGTTAGAGAGGCTTGTGAACAGTAAGAAATGGATTGTGGCTGGTATTGCTGAAAGCATGTGGAGTGGGTTACAAGACTGGAAAACTTAAATTGATGATGACAACTTGCCCTCTAAGAAAAAAGTAGCAAAAAAGAAGCAGGAGGGGGTAGCATTTTAAGATACTATTTAAGATATTTAAGATACTATTAAGATACTATTTTTAGATACTGGCTATCGACATTTCAAAACCACCATGCTTTGAGATTACAGTTGTAGCTAATGAAACTTATGGAGTGTTGGCTGGCACATGTTGTATCATCAGACTTACAGACCTAGCTGAACAACAGAGCAAACTGCTCTTTAGCTGCAATCCAGATTGTGTAGGAATAAGTAATATGCTATTCTGCTGACTTCAAAGTAGAGGACATTAAATACACTCCTTGTACAGTCGGAAATACACAATTTCTGCTTCTAGAAGTAAGGTAGGACAACTTATTTATGGACAAGAATAACTCATGCTCTCAGTCTTCAAGAAACTAGACCAGAAGCCAATCACACAGCAATATATTTTAACAAACCTTGGAAAAGTGTAGAAATTTTTAAGAATTGAAGACTTGCCACTACAATTGTGATATTCAAAATGAGAAAAAGGTTGGTTATTCTGACACGTCTCCAGCAAAACAATGGAACCATTTCTTTCAGCTCTCTATCAGCAGTGACTCAGAGGATAAAACAGGAATACCAGTCAGCATGGTTTCTGGAAAGTAGGTTTCACCAGAGAGAGCCATGGTTTTCCTACAGTAAGATTATTAATTCAGTTGGGACATGGGAGCAGTGCAGTTATACTGTGATTTTACAAGGCTTAGACTAGAGAAAAACTTGGTATTAGAGAAAAACACTAGGTATATGGAATGAACAAACTGTGTATTAGGTTAAAAAGTACATACTCACAGGTCTCGAAAGACAGTTAATGAGCAAATACCAGCAAGCTAAAGGTTTTTTGTTTGTTTGTTTGTTTTTAGGACTGCGCTGTGGAGATCTGATCTTAGTCAAATACTGTCCAACATTTGTTTCTTGTGATTTCTGCTAATAAGACCTCCTTCACAAGAAGATGGGCAAATGATACTGGCAAGCTAAGTACTAGAAGGCCAGGCTAGCTTTTACAAATTGCCTGGTGAGATGGCAAGAATCCACTTGCTCTCATTTCCATTACCCTTCTGTCCTTAAGAATCTATGGGAGACTGACTTCTAGGGAGCAAATTTTGGCATTTATAAAAGGCAGGCACTGCATTTGAACTCCAGTGCAAATCTTTTGAAGAAAACAATGCTTATAAGTCAAACACAGCAAAGACAGGCATTCGCTATGTCTCTGTTAGTTGTTCAGCAAACGATCCTCAAAGTATCAGTCATTATTTCCATTCCAGCTTGTTTCCCCTAAAATCTAGTAAGACAGTTCTGTTTCTGGTACACTTTCATACAGTGAATACAGATCTGTAGACTTTCTTCTTTACTTTCAGGTAGGCTTAAAAAAAAAAAAAAGCCAAAACCCAGAACATCAACAATCTCTTTTTCTCACTATCCCAAAGATAACCTTCAGGAAAGTAGAAAATCTCTTTTACTATTCCAGCAAGAAACACACCTTTTCACTTGGAAAGGACGAAGACTACTACATTTCAGAAATGTTCTCTGGACACAGATCTCCCTTTATCCTTCACATGCAAAAACAGACTGAGCAGATGACGCTTCTTCAATTCATAAGACGAAAACAAAAGACAGAAAAGAGAATTTGAAGGTAGTTCTACACCAGTATGGTGTCATTTCTCCTCTTCATTCACATCCCTCCAATTTCAAACAACATAACTAGTGGTTTCAATAAGAACGATAATTGCAGCATCCTCACAGTCGCATGCAGGCAAAGAGCTGCAGTCTAGTTTTATTTTTCTTACACCCACAGAGAATTCTGTTTTGTTTCGACCTCTCATTACTCTCCCTCCCTCACTTGGCTCCAAACATCAAATTCTCTCTCAGCCATTCAACATCTATTCCATTTGGCTGCTTTCTTCTCTTACCATTATGCATACATATTGAACAGCTGGAACCAAGAACAGGCACAATTAATGATTCTGAATTTTTCCAAAGAAAATGTTTTCACTTTTCCCCAATTTGAAATTACTTTTGGTTTAAAAAAAAAAAAAAAGGAAAGAAAGAAAGAAAAAAGACTACCATTAAACCTTACAAATACCTTCAAAAACTAAATGGAACATTTTAGGTTAAACAAAGGTCTAAATTTTTAGAGAGAAGTTTGTTTTAGGCTTGCTTTTATTTCCTAAATCACATACAAGTCTAAGAAAGCCCCTGTTCCATCTTGGTGTGAAACCAGTTTCTTTCACTATCACACAGGAAGCACAGAACAGCAGAAGACCTCTAATCCTCAGATACCTTAGAAGTTACCAGCCCCAGGGAAAATCTGTGCTGATGCCTGTAGCCCCAGCTAAGCAAGAATGCAAGAAGCATCCAGGAAAAGATGAGGCTAAGGGGCAACACCTGCCGCCTCCTCACAAGCTAATATCCAGTTCTAGGGCAGATTAGGGTATGTGGGGCAGGGCTAGGAGTGGGGATTTCCAAGCACAAGCCTGACCAAGTGGAGAAAAGTAGGGCACGAGGGAACACTGGCAGCAGGACGGAGACCTGCTGAGCGCAGATGGGTCAGGACCTGAATATGGATTTTACGGTCGGTCCCACAAAAGCAGTCTGAATTACCTTCTGCCTAACACTGTAAAAATCCCCTCCTTAAAAATCCAAACCAGTATCTGTTTTGTGGCAAAAGAGAAGAACACCCCACCCAGTGCTCCTCTGAGGAGAACAGCCTGTAGGATAAAATCGAGGCGCTCGCATTGCGGGGCGTATGCTTCGATCAGCTTCGGCGCAGAGGGGGTACAAGCACCAGCACCGGTCCTGGTTCACGTGGTGAAGCGAAGGACTACCACCTCTGACAGGAATAGTTTCAGTGCTGGCATTGCAGAAAGCCTTCAGAGAAATTCCACTTTTACTGGACGCTGGTTTTGCCTGTGAGGCTGGTCAGTGAGCACTCTGCCTGTCCAGACACCGAGCTAAATGGCTTCCTCTCCAGCTGCTCACCTTTCCTTACAACAGCACCTGGCTCAGCAACCCCAGGACACAAACCCCACCACCAGTCACCCACGGACACGTTCACAGGACAGCCACAGGCTAGTGACCTCCACAGCGTGTCTGCAAGTTCCCAGCTGAAGTGACAAAATGGCGCCTCTCTGAAGTATGCTACGTGATCGAAGCCATGACTGCGCTCTGCTCATTAACAGCAGAACGGCCAAAATGGATGCAGGTTTAATTCATGTATGTTGTGCATGTGCATACAAACACGCAACGCCAGCCATGCTCGGATTTTGCGGAACACAGAAAATAAGACCAGGCACTGTCTTTCATACATGCCTGATGTTCCCTAAATCACCTTTTGGGTCCTGAGCATTCCCCTGCAGTAGTCACCTGTCAGAAACACACAGTCAGTGCTAACCATACGACAGAATAGCTGGAACTTTTTTTCCCCTTGAATGCCATTTGTTAAATCCTCACGATTATTTAACACACACACACTTTTACAATTCTATGTCAAAGACCAAAACTACAATGAAAGCAGAAACGATAAACTCACTGAAAGATACATTCCCCTTACGCTCAGAAATGTGTTTTAAACTGAAGGGTTCAATCTCCTTCTTTTCCACACATGATCTGGCAACTCTGACCATCCACATCCTGCAGCTAGTACTAGAATCAGATAATCTGCATCAGTCTGGATTCAACGCAAGAATTATCAACACATCTTTTTACCACCTTTGCAAAACCAATCAGTTTCTACCAAGCACATCTCGCAACAATAAAGCATTCCAGTTTTCCAGAGAAATGCTTTTCGGGGAAGCAGGAAGGGAAGGAATGAAGAAATACTTTATAGTTAGAAATCCATTTTTTCAACTTTCCTTACCAAACAAAATCCCTTCTGGGTAGACAAGTGGGTTTCACAAGTCGTGAAGGGACCTTACTACATCTACATGCAAGCAAGAGCCTCCTTCATCCCAACTGGGTCACTAAATGTGAACTGCACATATTATATAACAAAATGGGGTTTTGTCTTATATTTCTTCTTTACGAGAAAGAGAAATGACTTAATATCTGGTCTTGGCTTTGGAAGAAAGTCTAGTTTTATCCAAACATCTAGTTTTTTCCTACATTAAAAAAAGGAACTGAGATTAGATATATGAAATCTCAACTTCCTGTTCACTCTGCAGAACTGCAGGGAGATAGTAACATGAATTTCTCAACTTATGAAATGGAGGGGATGACATTAACTCTTTCACATAAGCAGTTCCTCCTCTCAACTGTTTGATGATCTTTGACTTCAACAGATTTAACAAAAACAAAGAAAAGAAACTATAAAGCATTAGACAGCCTGGCCAAACATTACATGCCTCTCAATTACAACCTGACAAATCTGTAGCTCAGATTACAGTGAGTTTTATGTCATTATCACAGCATTTCTCTAGATAAGTCGTCACAAAAGGAAGAGGCTTCAGACTGGCGATTTCTAAAGCAGTAGGCAAGCTGAATTAAAACAGAAATACGAACCCTTGAGCTGTCACAACACATCCTGAACCATAAACAGAAGGGTTTTGCAATTCATTTCAAATAATATGAGATGGCCTCTGACCTGGCAAAGCTCCTGCTCCTCCTATTGGTAGATTCCCAAACTCTATGGCCTGAAGAAATGACTTTTTTTTCTGTATTTCTACATGCATTACAGTGTGAGTCACAGTTAAACCATGCTCAGGAGGAAGTACTCCTTGTAGGTGGCGTGGAAACAGCTGAATTCGTAAAATGATGTTACACTAAAACTATCAACCAACAACTCTATTAGTGTACTATTATATCAGAATTCCTGACATGTTTTGGTGGCACATAACTTCTGCGAAGGCATCACCTACTTTGTGAACTGATTATTAACTTTAATTCTTTTTAAAAAACCTTAAAACAACATTCAGAAGATTTATTCTCTAGCTTCTCCATTACACCAGCGTGCAGATCTTTACAGAGCCTGCTCAAGTAAGAATACCCAGATGACCTAGGTGGCAATAGGGCTGCTTGGTGTTACTATAACCATTATTCAAACCAATTATTAACTCATTCTAAACTATTCCACAAGCCTAGCAGCTGCTACACCAGAGGTTACCATGGAATACAAGCGAGACAGATGCCAAGTTAGCCTCTTGATGAAAGTAAGTCAGAAGACTCTACAGATTTACAACATTATAATACTTGAGGTTGCTGAAGACTTCTTGAAAGTCCTGAAATAAATCATCTAATTTCAGGCATGGTTCAAGAACCACTAAAAGCATTCAGTTATGTTTACTTCTTCCAATGGAAACCAAAGACATTAAGCACCCAAAATGCCCTTCCCTTTGTCACCTGAGCCAAAATGCCAAATATGCTGTTTAAAGCTGGCTAGATCCTCACCCCGAGAAGAAAGGGCCAACCACTCCATCTTTGTGTGATAATGGTAACTATCCTGTGGAAACTTAGCTATACAGTGGTTTGGGATCCAAAATCATCAAATCTTACGTAACAAGAAAAGGAAACAAACTTCCCAAGGAGGAGAGTAACTTCAGAACCAAAGCCTTCCAAAGTGGCCCTATGCACTCATCAGTAGAAGCACAGGGAAAGAGTGCTGGTTCAGAAAAACGGTCATTTAACATTTCTTAAATATAACGCAACATCATTTCAGTCATTTCACAAAAATGATTAAGCTCCAATATCACATGAAAATCCAAGAAGCACCTGCAATGACATTCCATACTTTCCAGAAGAAATAAGATAAGGAGACCATAGAAAGAGTTATTAAACCTTTATATTAGACAGTTTTTGGTTGCCCGCGTATTGCATATTCACACTTACCTGACCGAGGGAAGGAAGTGTTGCATATGCCATGGGCTGGTTCATCATTCCTTTCTGCTTCATGATGAGCATGCGCTTCTGTTCCTCGCTCAGGTGTGCCATCTGAGCTTGCATCTGGGGCTGCTGGGGCTGCTGCTGCTGCATGTATGGCATCATGGGGTTCTTGCTGGGATTTGCCATTGGCGGGGTCATCCTCTGGCTCAGCTCAGCATTGAAGTGGGTCAGAGGTTTGGTGTTGCCATAAGAAAGCATATTGGGCTGTTTGCTTAACGAGTTTGTGCCCAGGTTATTTGGCTGCTGATTGATCATATTCATGTGATTCTGAGGGAGGTAGTTATTAATTGTGGTCTTCTGTGGATTGTTTGCCATAGGAGGCACTATTGGGTTTTGGTTGTTAAAGGCTTGGGGATACATCATTGGACTATTTGGTTTGTCTGCGCTGAAAGGTCCCCCATACGGACTAGATGGAGGGCCGACAGGTGACCAGCTTGAGGCTTGATTTGGATGCTGCTGCTGCTGTTTCTGCTGCATGAGCTTGGCTCTTTGCTGCTGCTGTGCAGCCATTTGCTTGAGCTGCTCAGCTGGAGACAAGTCTGTAGTTGGCATATTCACAGGCCCAGGCCCTGATCCTGCCACAGTTGCTGCTGCTGGATTCATAAGATAGCCATTTCCAGATCGCGTCTGAGTTTGGCCTGGCGTGAGGGCCTGGTTGGGAGTTTGAGGTGATTGAACAACACAGTTTGCTGGTGAGCCCGCCTGGATTGGAGCTGGTGGAGCGCTGGATACAGAAGTTATACTAGAGGCTGTGGAAACATTTGAGAACGGAGGACCAGAAGACGAAGGCCTCACCTGGGGAGATCCTAATGGAACATGAGCAAATGGGGAATGAGATGGATCACTTTTAACACTTGCACTCTCTTGAGTCTCTGTGGCAGGCCTGGGGAATTCTGGCTCCTTCTTCTCTTCGAAGTCTTCATTGAACAAATCCTGTATGTCATCTTCTGGAACAGTGTTCGCTAGTTCATCTATTAGCTCCTGCCACTCCTGATCATTCAGATTAATGTCCGAGAAAAGCTTATTCTGATTTGAAAGAGATGTTTCTGAAGTATCTATGCAGGTAGGGTCATCCAAAGGCTCTTGCTTTAGCTCCTTGTTTTGCAGGATGTTAAAACCATCGTCTAGCTCATTGCAACCATTAACGGGGAGCTTTATCTCTGAAAGCCCGCCGTTTTTACTCAAGTCTTCTAGCCCACTACCGTGAGTTCCACTGTTCTGCAAGGGCAGGGATGCTTTCATGTCAAGCTGGTGAAGAGGAGAAACAGCAGGCAAAGGCAAATTATTAGGCAAGCTGTTGATTGCCTCGATGCCTGGTACATCCTTCCGTATCCGCTTGCTGGTTGGAGAAAAGCTGCCATCACAAACTCCATTCTGCTGCTCTCCGTTGATAGGTGAACGTGCGCCTTCCAACTTCCTTTTCACCGTCTCTTGAAGCTTAAAAGAAAACAAGAGAAAAAAATATTAACCAGTTGCAGAGACAAAAAATACTGCTGATGAGCCTTGTGACAGGTGCTTGTCACTAAGACGACTAGAGACAGCAAATTTTAAAACCTAATTAGGAAGTTTCTCTGATTTCATTTTTATGCCTTGATCAATTTGAGAAGACAGATTAAAACAAAACAAACAAACAAAAAAACAACAAACCAACACTCCCCCCAAACCCCAACACACCCTGGCCTTGAACAGGAGAGCACAGACCCACAGTCACAGAACTGTAAAACATGTCTGTACACTCCAAACTACCCAAATTTTAGAGAACAAATGGAGTATTCCAACTTTTTTGTGCCTAATACAGTCATGAAACTTTTGCTTTCACAAAACACCCAATAATGTCTTCTGACAGTTTGACCCCTTTAAGGAGTCTTAAATTAGATGTTTAAAAAATTAATCACTAGAATTTACTATTTACTCTGAAAATCTTTTTTTTAATTTCTATAAATTTTTTGAAAAATACCTGCAATACAACTGATTGACTACTTGTATTGAAACATGTGTTGTTGACACTAAAATTTTTGGAGAAAATTCATTAACATCGTTTCATTTGATTAGCTCTCTGTTCTTTGGCTGCAAACATATTGAGAATCAGTTTTAAATGAGGAAAAAAATATATCTACTCTAAAAAATAGCAGGCAGTTTTCACGATGCTAACGCAATTAAAACACAAAAAAAGGCTAACAAAGAAGAGAAGCTAGGAGCTAACATACAAGAAAAATAACTAATAGAAATGATAACAAAGCAAGACAAGTCCCAGAAAGCAACCAAATTAGCTGTATGAATATTATAAAAAATAATGTGTTAATACAAGCTAGGTTAAAAGACGAATATAATTTAGGTTAAAAGAAGAATACCAAAGCAATGTTACAATCTTCTACCACACCAAAAGTTAAGTTCTCTGCTTTATGTACCAGGCTAAAAAAAGCAGCCCTCTTTAGCTAAGGCAAGAAACAATAGTGGGGAGGAGAGGAAGCAAAGAGGTCATAGCTCTAGCGAACTCCTTCAGGACACACTTGCATCCTTGATACTAGAACAATAGAGGACAAAAAAATGAAAGATTTTATCAATTTTTAAAGTATTTTTACTGGTATGAAAATCCCAGACACTCGGCTCCCACCCCTGCCCTAACCTAGAGGTCCTCAACCTTCTTTCTTCCCACAACCCAGATCCCATTTATTTCTCCTGTCCCAGAGGGCCTGCTCCCCCCCTTTCATCCCGTGAGTAGAACAGGCAAGCAAATCCCTATCTCGTCATCTCATCCCCATTTAGAGGGGGAGTCTGTGAGAAGGCTGCTCCCTTCTCTTTCCTCTCGGTCCTGTGTGCACTGTTTGGTGTACGATGCAGCAGGACAGGGCCTGTGCACACGCGGCTACGGTCCCAGCTGCGCACGCGCGGGATGCTAAGCTCTGTGCTGGTCCTCTGCAGAGATGTGGCCTTCCTAACAAAGCCGCCTTAATCAGAAACTGTGCGAGCACACCGGGCTGCACAGCATGGAGCCTCACAGGCAGAGGCATCTCTTTCCCTTCTCTCCATCCCACTGGAGCAGCAACCTCACAAGGCAATTACCACCCGTGGGTAGTCTGTGCCAGCTAACAATGATGTGGAAGGTAAGGCAACACCCGAAGACCAGTGTAAAGGAGAAACATCAAATCCCACATGGAGGCATATAATACTGCTCTCACCTCCTCCGTCCCCTCCCCTAAAGACCTGTGCTAAGCTGAACACCGCTGTACAGCACTGCAGCTCCCTGCTGCTTTTTAACCAGCATCGTTGGCATGTGGCAGAAAACTTCCGCCAAGCCCCTGAGCTTGTTTTACCGATCTGTGCCTGGCCCTGGCTCACACCCTGGGGACAAGGAGAGGACGGTGCGGGTGTGGAGCAGTACCACTTCGTGGACAGGAGAGCAGAGTCGCTTCCGAGTTCCCTTTCTTCAGAACAAGGGAAGAAAATCTGCCTTCAGGTGCAGGTGTGCGGTAACGCAGTTGATATAATGGCTTACAATAGCATATCTAAGTGATGTCCCTCATGGGCCACTCACCCAGTTAACAGTTCTCTACTGTCCTCACTCCAGTCCCAAGCAGTCTCACGAAGAAGGCGCTATCCCTCTTTGCTTCCATGTCAGAAAAGCAGCCACTGAATGGCTGCTAAGTTCAGTGGCTGAACTTACAGGGTTCAAAGAAACATCCAAAGCTTCGCCCCAAGACCATACTGGCAAAATGGTAAATGCTCATACCAAAGGACCCGGAACAGACTTCTGGTCACGAAGAACAGTCCACATAAGAAAGAAACGCCTTCACTTGTCTTAATAACACACCAGGGATTAGTAAGAGTGATTATTTCCTGAGAAATATAACAAGATTGACTCCGTGTGTTTCACATCAGTTTGAAGGCATCCCTTACAAAATATGGGTAAGAGCGATACATTTTCAGGTTTTATATCTTTTGCTAATTTATCCTGAATCCAACACCTTATTTGTACATGAATGTTTACCAAGAGAATCAGAACTATCTAGTGGCAAATAACCAGCCTTAAAAATACCAGCTCCTAAAGATTTAGTCATGCTATGAAACTTAGATGTCCCCCTGTACAAATATACAAGGACTTTAGCAAAAGTAAAAGCAGGCCTAGTATATAAATATTAGTAACCGTGTTTATTATGTATTACAACAAAAAGCAGCTTTAAGATGGAAACTATTTTCCATCAAATATCAGATGTACAGAAATCTTGCCGTGTTGCAAATGAAAACAAAATGAAGCCTATTCTAAGTTTCTAGCTCCGCATTGTTCTCCTTCAGATCTTTTAGGATAGTGGGGGCTAACAAACACTAGAAAAATCTAATCTCTTTCTTCACCAAACAACTGTAGGTAGGCAGAAACATAATACAAAGGTTTATTTGAAGGGAACAGGCTGTAAACAAACTTTGCAGCTGGGGAAGCATCTTAGCTCCAGCATTTTGGAGGGGCTGGGGGCCTTAACAATAGATGCATCTCTTTTAGGTACCACACAAACATTCTCATCAACTTGTTTCAATG
Organism: Anser anser; assembly: GCF_964211835.1. Lineage (NCBI taxonomy): Eukaryota > Metazoa > Chordata > Aves > Anseriformes > Anatidae > Anser > Anser anser. The sequence continues at coordinate 38,034,162 of NC_139724.1, read as the reverse complement.
CAAGTGTTCATTTTCATTCCTTGATTTCATTCCTGACAACCATGTCAACTAGTGGCTGGCTTGAATATCATACGCTGACCATATGCTGGCTAACAGCTTACTGCATCAGGATTCCAGTGTCTTGGAAAAAAATCCCAGCACTTCCCCTTCCCTCTGTAAAAACAAAACCTGAAGTAAAATATTCTCCTGTAAAGCGTCTTCCACTTCCTTCTAAGAAGTAGCATACGGCTCGTGCAAGTAACTGACAGCATGTATCGTGAAGATATTAGCAGCACCTTAGAGATTTATAGGAGAAGACTCTTGATGAATAAAATAAAATACAAATAAAAAGCTTGCCAGGTTCATAGGCCTTTAGCTTTATTTACACAAAATATTTGGCCAATGGAACCGCATTTCAAAGCAGGTTTCTGTCCCAAAGCGGAAGACAGGGTGAAGCAGGACTCGCTGTTATTTATATGCCTTTGGAGAAACTCCTGTTGCAGAGCAGGAAAAGGTCAAACTTTAGTGTGTTGACTTGTTAAATGACTCGACTGGGGTGGATGGAGGAGGACGGAGGCTGTGCACGCAAACACACAGACGCACGTGGACCCAAAAGGTCTCATCTAACCTGTCCTGAAGTTTTGGGCAGAGCCGCTCGGACATGCCACTGCATACCCAACACATAAACAACGGAGCGGCGAGGCTGTCGGCAGAGCTTTCGTCTGCTGGGAGAAGCTGCTTCGCTTCATCCCACCAGCAGCAATTCATTTTTCAAAAGAAATTAGACCAAGGTGCTGTTGTTATAGCAACAGTCAGAGCCACTTACCCGGCCCCATCCCCCTGCTCACGCTGACTTCAGTGGGCAGCTATTTCAATTATGTATGGGGAGTGACCAGGACGGCGGCTGTTTAGTCCTTTTATTGCTCTTTCAAAAATTAAAAAAAAAAAAGGGAAAAAAAGGCGCAGAGACTAAATCCTCTGTCTGCTTGTTGAGGTTGAGCACAGCTAGCAGCGCCTAGCACAGCTCCACATCCAGCCGATGGCCAGAGGATCTGCGAGCCCACAGACCAGGAGGCTGGGGCTGCTTTTGCAGATGCTCTCACCTGGCAGCTGGGCAGCGGTGCTGAGAGCTGAGACCCAACCCGGGCCCTCCCAGCAGGATTTCTGCTTTCCCTCCCATCAGTCTGCCTGCCTCGGCACCTCTTCTCCCAGGTTTTCCTGAGCTTGCCCCACCTTTCTGCTCCCTTCCTCCCCTCGAGCTCGCCAGGGGCTCTGCCAAGCACCCCACCTCAGCCACCTCCAGCCCGCACCCCAAAAGCTGCAGCAATTCACCCCTGAGCATCTTGTGCTGCACTCAGACAGTACTTAGGCAGCTTAGTGTGTGTCCCAGGGGTTGCTGGCAAGTGACACTAAGCAATTTGATTTGACCCGACAGCTCTCCTAAGCAGAGACATAACCACCTCACCTGAGATCAATAAGGAACAAGCAGCACCGCCGTTTGCACGCCCCAGATCCAGCTTCAGCACCCGAAAACATTCCTCACCTCCTGCTCACCTGCCCCTGCTGGGCCACTTCAGAGGGACATTAAGGAGTCATCAGTGCCAAAGGGCACCACAGCCACCTCTCCTGACCACCTTCTGAGGTCCTTCAGCTCCATACTGGCCTCTTAATAATCTTAATTAATCTTGCTGCAGGTGTCATGCTGGGGAGAGCAATACAGCCTTTCAAACGCCAGAGCTGACCTCAGACAAAGGGCTGGGCGAAGCAGAGGCGGGGGACAGGGCACTGCTTCCAACCTTTGGGAATGCTCTGTGCGCCCAGCCGCTCCCCTACTACTCGAGCTTCCTCACTGCACCGAGGCCTGCTAACTCACAGGGTGAAGCCTGACAGAGCAGATTGATTTCGGATTGCAATTGCTCACTTACAGCACATGTTGTGCTCCTCCACGCTGGGCCTGCCCAGCTCCTGTCGGCCACTGAAATGTCTCAAACACAGGGGAAGCTCCCATCGTGAAATCCGTTTGAAGCCGGTACAGCCTTGATCTGCCAACCTCGCCGGTAACCTGTGCAGCTCGGCAGGTTCACTGCGGAACCTCTGCTGCGTGAATGAGGTCAGGCCTCTGCCTGTTATCAGGTGGCTTGGGGCTGCTGGAAATGCCATCGCCCTTGGTTTCACAAGCAGTCATCAGGAGAACAAATCACCCGCAGTAGGAGTAAGGAGCACAAGCATGCTCAGGGCACTGGTTAAGCCTGAACGAGCCAGCAGTGAGGAAAACGATCCGTCTCCTCGCTTGGTAGCCGGGTCTCTGGGACAGGAGGAGTTCCTATTTCCAGCGGCTGCCTGGATGGGAAGCAGGTAGCACACAGGGCCCTCGCCAGAGCTGCCCACCCGGCCGTCAGGGATCACGCTGGGAGGTCAAGCACAGGACGGGGAGGAACAGCAGCAAAAAAGACCCTGGATTGGAGCAACGCGGTGACAGCAGCAGTGAAGTCAAAGCAGGCCAACGCCGTGACTCTGCCCACCCTCAGCCAGCGAGGTGGGGATGCTCGCAGGGGCTGGAACAGGCAGAGAAAAGCAAGAAGCAGCAGGCGCTTTCACCAGCGCTTCCAGAGAGGGAAGAGCAAGAGAAGGGAAGGAGACACGTTTCTGTGGAGGTGGGAGAGAGAAAGAGAGAGGCCTGCATCTGTGCCTCCCCCTGGACTCCACCATTCTGCCCGATCGCAGTGCAAAGTTTTGTACTTCCATTGCTCGAGTCGTGGGATAACAGAGGACTTCCAGCCCCGTGCATATTAATTTCACCAAAATAATCAAGACAAACATCTTTACCGGTGTTTACTGCACTCTTCTAAACCACCCCATTGCACTGCTGCAAGACAGACATTTTTTGCTGTAGGAATTAACAGAGTGGAGAGTACCTCACTAACGAGGCACGCAGGGGTGGAGAAATATATACAAGTAGTGGAGAAATATATACAAAACATACAACTTCGCTGCTCAAATTGTGTACATCTACAACAGGCTGGGAAAAAACAGCTGTGCTCTTTCTGAAGACATATGTGCACGTATCTTATGTATCAATTCCAGTTTGCCTTTAAAATATTTTCCTTTTGTAATTTCTGTCTCTCCCACCGCGTAACTCCAACTTAAATATGAATGCAGAAATGCTAAATGACACGCTTTGAGGAGATTTGGAGTGCAGGGTCCCCGGGGAGGCTGTTGAGTAAAACACAGGCAATGGATGCAATTAATTTTCTCAATGTGGAATTATTGGCAAGTTTAACTGGACTTCAGAGCACAAATTATTTCATGGATGAAATGCTGTCATCATTGTCAGCAGCCTTCCAGCCTGAGTGCACGATCTGCATGGCTTGCTCCTCTTCAGGTCCCTCCAATCTAATCCTGCTTTAGCCCAACTGGGTAAACACTGGCAAAGCAGTAACCTCGTCACGTACGGAGTGCCAGCACTCCTCTGTTTGTGCAAAAGTCTTAATGAAGGTGCTAAGAGCCTGAGTGCTAAACTACTTAGCTGGCAGTGCCTGCTCCCGTCTCTCACACAGCACAGCTGAGCTGCGCTCTCCCCGCAACTGTCCTCGCAGACGGCAGGAGCTATGCTTTCAAAGCGTGTTATGAGGATTTAGCCAGGCAGCCTCTAATTGACTTGTCTGGGAGTTGTGCTGATAAATCTCCACCCTTTGAAAACATACCCAATCTGCTTTGTATCTGGACAGGAGAAAAACTAATGATAAAAAGCAGACCCTGCGGATTATTAAAGCTATACCTCCTGAAGATCTGCAAATGAAGGTACAAAAGAAATGCAAGAAGCTTGTATTTAAAACTAAGCAGCAGCAAAGCACCACAACCAGCAGCGTTGCACGTGCTTGGTTTTGCACCATGGTTACTCATTCTCTACTCACTAGTTCTTTAACCTGCTATGTGACACTACAAACTGTCTCCTGGGGAAAATCTTGCCCCGAATCATCCTGGGATGGGCACAAGTCCTAGCCAGCTAGCTCAGTGCGCTTGTGCCACCTTGCCTGCCTAGTGAACTGGCATTCGGGACATTGTACTCTGTGAAGGAGCAGCAGCTCTCTGCCCCTGCCTCTGCTTCCCTTTGTCATTAAGGCAGTGGTAGATACGAGCTCTGTTTATGACTTCAGCATCAAGAGACTGAAATCTTGCCTAGGCGCTGTGAGGAAAGAGCCCCTTCTATGTTCAGAGCAAGCGATTTACCTTCCAGTTGCATGCAAAGTACCGCCATGGTGCAATCTACATGCATAATATAATTATCAAGAATATTCTCAGAGAAATGCCGAGGAAGTAAACAGAAGAGATGAGGGATGGTGGAGGGAGGCATGCCACCACTCCTCCGTTCACCCTGTTGGTTTCTGAGGACTGTGAGCTCCTATTCAACCTCCGGTATTACAGAAGCCAGTCTAGCGTATGATCTGCAGAAGACTCTCAGCAAGCTATCAGAAGGCTGAACTCGCACCGTACAGTTGTCTCCCTTTCATTTTGCTGGTACGTTAACTCCCAACAAGCACCACCTCACCTCGACATGGTTACTTATTCCGTAGTTGCATGAAGTAGCATCAGGAGTTCCTCACAACAACACGGGATAAGTAATTTCAGGGATTCTTCCACACGACTAAGTTCAATTCATGGTTTTCTAAGCAAAATGTTCGATACCATCAGAAAAGAATGGGAATGAATGTCAAGTAGTCTACATACTGTACCTGTTCAAGCCCACACGTTAGTCACCTTTTTGGGTTCCACCACCGTAAAATAACCTTCCAGTGGAAAATAAATTAGGATCATAACTAACAGATTCAAAATGGTTAATTTATCCCAGAATTTCTCTCCATAAGCCTGTCTCCTCTTCCCCAGCCATCCCCTGCACCTGGCTTGTGCAGCTTGTCTGAGGACATAGGTGACCTGATGACTTCTTTGCAAGGAGAAATACTTTTGAAGGACTGGAGGTTATCTACGTACAAGTTAAAGAAGTTAACAGAGCAGTAGGCCTTGCAAAGGAGATCCAACCATGATGGGGGACCAGGGAGAGAATCTTTGGCATGCTGATGAGGTAATACTACAATTCTTCCAAGTCCTAATTCTCATTATGCTCCTGAGCCATGTCTTTCAGGAAACAGAAAAAAAAGAAAAAAAAGAAGAAACATGGGACAGATGGGCCTGAAAGCAGAAGCGTGCTAAGGTACAGGCCATTAAACAACAACAACAAACTAACTGAAAATGCTAAAATAGAAAAGGCATTGGAAAAATCCAAAATGGGTTTCTTTTTTTTTCCCCTTCATGCAAACAGTTCCCTCATCAGTACAATCAGCTTGATCCATCTCTAGGAAAGAGTAATGCTAGACCAGCTTGTTTGCCTTGCCTTTGCATATCTATTTAGAAGACTGCATGCAGCAGCAGCTTTGTAAGACTCCTTTACAAAACCTATGGGGTCTTACATAGCCCAATCATACAAGGCGCTGAAGCCCTCAGCTCCTGTGAAGTTCACTGGGAACTAAGGGTCCAGTTGGTAAGATTATTTCTTCTGCACCAAAAGTTCTTCAGAGCTGGACACTAGCTCTGATGAAACAAATCTTCTTTACATTCCCTTTTCCTTTCAGTACAAGTTATAGCCAGCACTGTAAAAAAATTTGCAGGATCCTTGAAGACCTGTGAAGACTAAAGGACTCAGAAGATTGTACAAGATGCCCTAGACACGTTGTGAATTATTCTGAGCACTGTTTGAGAGCTATTTGCCACAGGCTAAAGGCCAGAAAAAAAACATGAATAGCAGTTTTGCCCTAAATATGGCCAAGCAAACCACACAAAGTTTACTTCTTTGTTGCCTCAATGCCTTCACCTCAAGCTGACCTTGAGTCTCACAAAGGCATGCAATAACAACTAATGGAAAAGTACTCGTCTGGTCTCCCAGATCCCGGCGATTATCAGTCACAGACTCCCAAGGCTGGACCTGCTGTGCGGGGTGAACTGCAAATGCACCATTTAAGTCTACTGAAGAAGTATAAAGAAGAAGAAAAGAGATTTTAAACAAATCAAGGCTCTGATTCAGCGAAGCATTTAAAGCGCATGCTTCACCTTGCCCACCCTAAGCAGTCTAAAATATAAAGAACAATTTATGCAACCAACAACGCCATCTGAGACCTTTGCTTGGGTCTTATCATCCTTATTTCCTCTATAACAGCCATCTTCACCCCAGTATAAATCCCGTCCCACCCCAGCATAAATTCCATCCCCTTTCTAGGCTGAAAATACATGCACAGTGCAGTTGATTTGCATATATGCACTGGCTTCGTGCTTCCCAAAGGGCAGATGCTAAAAAGGATGCACAACGTGCTGTATCTCTCCTCTCCCTGCATGCACCCGGAGCACCCAGGGAAGAGAGCAGCTGCAGGAAATCTGCCCAAGTAATTCAGCGTTTGCTCCTGGCCGTTCTTGCCCTCCCGGTGAGCAGTGTGAACCACTTCTCCCAGTGCCCCCAGCAGCTTCCTCAGCAGCGTGAATGCACATTGGCTTGCCACGTGATAATGATGCCCAGCGTGGGCACAGATGTGGTGGTACATGCCCAGCGTTGGGGAATGGGCTGTGAGGCATCCAGAAAAGACGTCTGCCTGCAGCAAATGCCAGCAGTGCTGTAAAATCATCTGGCCTAGAGCACGCTTCTCTGTTGATGTCTGAAGGACATCAAGAAAAAAGGTGCCTGTGCTCAATCTAAATAAACCACTCTGACAGGCGGGGAAGAGCCCACAGGCTGGATGTGACCTGCCACTTGATGTTGATCACCTCAGTGGGAACCAGTCTTGTGAAGAGGAGTCTCATGTTTGCTGCTCTGCCCTCCTCCTAAAGCTGTTCCGTGAAGTTTTGCAGGTACCACATCACCAGAGTATCTTATCACCGAACATTTCCGAAAAAAACGTTAGCTATTGTTAAGGGGAAACCACATCTCTACCTTCCTAAGCCATACAGGTACGCCTATATATATAGGTGCTCAGTTCTACTCAGAGCTTGTCCAAAGCAACACAGTGTCCCTACGCGCAGCAGCAGCCTGCCTGCAGGGCAATTCCCCAAGCTGCTCGCTGTTCTGAAGCTGAACTCAGCTGTAGCAATGGCAGGAAAAGTTTGCAAAAATCCCAAGGGTGTACAGTGCTTCAAGATGCCTCCTCACAAACATAAACGCTGGCAAAGAGAGAGGTGGTCAGTGCTCTGCTAAACAGGCCAAATTCCCAGTTACTTGTGGCCGTGCACCAACATACCAACAGATAACCTTTTTTTTTTTTTTTTTTATCTATTTGTGTGTTTTGAAAACAGCCCTCCAGAGGAAGAAACTGCAGCTATGTGCATGGCCATTGTGCACAATGCTTTTTTCTTTAACCTTTTTCATCTGATGGCCGAGAAAAATAATCCCTGTATTTTCCACACATACACACGTAGTTGCTGCCATGACATTCATATGGTTTTGTGTCTCAGCCATGTAGGCCTGCTAAGCACTTATTAGCAGTTAATCCAAACAAAATTTAGATTTCAAGTCCTGTTCACCTCTGAGAGCTTGTGTCTTTAACGGTGTCAAATAAACAAAGACAAAGGAATATTTTCTATTGTTAGATGCTCTAGGTAAACCAGATCCAAGGCTGAGTCACAGAGAACACCACAGTTCTTTACTAAACCCCTCAGAGGTACGAAACACAAGACATTACAGTTTGTTGCTGGATAAGCCACAGAAACGCACCATAAACCAGCTGTGCATTCACCTACTGGGCATCTTATTTTTCCTTCTTAAAAGACTTTGCATTCCCACCTTTTTCTTCTGTCCTAGCAGTGACAAGCCACCTAGGATCATGGCACTTCCAATTTGTTAGTCTGCTGATAAAGTGCTCTTGGGCTACTACCAGAATTAAGTGGATTTGGGTCTCAGAGAAGAACACAGGTGGGCTAAATCTAAAATAGAAAAAAAATTGGTATGCCTAAAGAAATACAAACCATCATGTAGCACTTAAATGCTGTCTGCCATTCAGATGTAAACCCAGATTAAACCTCTGCATTTGACTTCAGAGAGCAGGGAGCTTGCCTAAAGTTGTATATGAACTCAGCAGCACGGTTAGAATTGAATTAAAATCTCTCAAATTCTCTGCCCAGCCAATAGGAGTATAAAATATCTTACATTTTCTCAAAGCACAAACAAAACAAAAAAAACATATTACAACCAGGACAGCAAGAGCCCACAAACTCCTGTAGGCACCATAAGCAAGCTGCAGGCAAGAACGAGTTGATTCCTTGGAGTCTTAAGGCCACGATTCATATCCCCTACACCAGGCTGGGATAGGGATGACATAAGTCACGCTCTAGAAGTGTCTTTCTTTTTCACTGACCTTAAAGGCAGCCTCGGTAACTAGCTCAAAGGGAGGCATCCAGTCAGATGCCTGCATCTGGATCCTCCCCAAGCCACCACCATTACTTGCCCAGTCACAGTTAGGGCACTAATTACATGCTACTGCTGTTGACATCTGTGTTTAATTAAGATTTCTGTCTGTGTGGTGTCAAGTCCTCCCTCCAGCTTCATTTCCAGAGGCTTCAGTTTTGTCCCACCAAACTCTAAGAAAAAAAATAAATAAATGAAATCTTCATAGTTTGGCCTATAATTATGGTATTACATGTGCTCTTGGAAAGATGCTTATTTTCTTGCAATGCGAAGGGGAGAAAAAAAGTTGTGCAGGTCCAAGTTCTTGCTTCATTATCTACATGCGTAATCACTTCTGGACTATTTAAAAGAGGCAGGGATAAAGGGAGAGGTAGTAGGAGGCACTGTGAGTTTAAATTACAGATAAATAGCAGCGTTATAACCATGATGGTCTAAGCACAGTCCGGAGAGAGAGAAAAAGTATGCTTAATTAGACACACAGATAGCAGGGAAATATATACAAGCTTTGGGGTAAGCAAGCACTTCTTCCTTATTTAATAACAGTGGTAGTAACCTTAGTAACAACTTCAACAATGAGCAGGCACGCTCAAGAAAAGATGGAAAATCGACTAGGTATCAGGCATACAGGATTGTGCACAAATCTGCTGGGTGATAAAGCTTCCCTAGTACGAGAGTTTGTTTATAAAGGAAATTAGATGGGCAGCAGGTTGAGGTTTTTCCTAGGGCTATTTACAATACTCTTTTATTTTTCCTCCTTTCTTCTAAGCTTTTCAAAACTGTCAGATGAAAACAAAAGGCTGGCAATTAGCATATTTCAGAATTACATTAAGGGCCCAGCTTTAAAATGCACAGCTGCCTCAGAGTGACTTTTTTCAAGGCCAGGTGGAAGGCACCAAGCCGAGAACCGACCCTGAATATTCTGGATCCTGGTGGCCGCAGCAAGGATTTGCAGGAGACCATGGTCTCGGTATGCCCGGGGACAGAAGTCACATTTTATTTTATTTTTTTGCCAAACCCAAAGCTTCCTGGTACTGCCAGACCCCGAGTTCAGAACCACAATAATCATATCAGAAGCACTCCCCGCTGCAGGCGGAGTGGATTTCCCTGACTCATCAGTAAAGTGGTGGCAGCCTTCTCCTCTCCCTGCTAACGAGAAAGCACTGCCATGCCTGAACCTACAGCAGATATTCTTCCCCCTCCAGTGTTCCCTACAGCAGCACAAACTACCCAAGGTTGTTCTCTCAGTACAGGACCTGGAAACCTTACCAGGCAGCGAGATAACAGACGGACGGTGGGCGAGAGGCTCCCTAAGGAGATGCAGGGGACAGGACACGTCCTGCAGCAGTGCACAGTGCCCTCCTTGGGAACGCCGCCTCCCGAAGCAGCCACTGTCTAGCAGAAGTTCAAACCACAGAGCTCCAGACTAAACCACAGCACCGTGCAGACTGGCCTCTCGGTCCCAGCACAGCAGGGCTGCCAGACACAGCCCGTGCACTCCGGCTTCCCCAGCTCCCACACAGCGCCTCTCCGTAAAGGCACGCACAGGCGGGAGCCCCTGGGGATAAAGCTGCTCTAGAGCTGCTGCCCCATGAGGAGCTAAGAGCTACGACGGCTGCCTGCCTCCTCCACTCTCCCGCAGCTCTGCCGGACCCCTGAAGCTCTCGTCTGGGTGGTGGAAGCCGTCAGAGGAGGCTACAGAAAGCAAGCGGTAAGCTAGCACCGGCGGCAGCAGCTCCAGGTGGTAATGGGAGGCTTTGGAGATGGGTATGAAAGGTGCACCAGGCAGGTGGGGGAACGCTTGCTCCCACCACTCTTCCTCTCCTGCCACCATTTCCCATATTTTCACAGTTTGTGCCTCACACATAAGCTACATGACTGCAGAAAGCAAAGCGGCTCCGGAGCATTAGCCTCCTTCCTACAGCTACAAGGCCACTTCTTGCTCCCACCCTCAGCGTGTGCTCTGCACTTGGCCTCTCCCCATCTATCCGACTGCTTTCTTCCCTGCTCTGCTGGTGCTCACGGGTCCTGGAAAAGCCATGAGAAAAACTGACCTCATTAGCAGCTCCCTCAAAAAGTCAGTTGGAGCTGGGCAACCATCTCCTGCAGCAGTTCTCAGACTCGCACGCAAAACATGGAAGGCAAAACGGTGCCGCAAGTTGCTCCAGGAATCCCAGCGACTGCCAGCCAGAGGAATTTGCACAACCTGCCCCTATCTGCAGCGTAAGCAACAAGTTCCTGCTGCAGCTCACTCAGTTGCTTGGCTTCCCTCATTTTCACCCCACCCTGTAAGAATAAGAAGAAGCCTTTGATTGTACAGGGGGCTGCAAAAGCCAACTGCTGACAGCTGGGCTCACCCAGTGGGTTTTACAGTGGTGCTGGGGGAAGAGGGGCAGGCGTGCTGGGGAAGGCTGACACCGTGCATGCTCTGCTCCTTGCACTCTGCCTCCTGACTTGGGTTGCAGGGAGGATATTGGGCTAAATGCTCCGCTACAATTGTTCTTGTATCTGCAGTGCCTGCAGAAGAAAACCCACTTAGAAGCTTTTCACTAAACAACAAACAAACAGAAACCCCTTTCTGCCAGCTCTTGAGTGTTCTCATCCTGAAGCATTTCGGTGGCAATACATGATTTTATAAAGCTGCAGCTCTGTAACACCAAGTGGTACAAACCCATTTCCAGTGACCCCTGAATAAAGATGAGGCAGTGCAGGAATAACAACCTCGAGCGCTCGCTTAACTGCTTTTTGGACGTGGACTCAGCATCAGACCCTGGTCACACTAGTGAAAGACAAACAAATGAACACACTTTCTCCTCATCCCCTGGTCACCTCTCGCTTCCCCCCCAAACTCCAACATTACCGTGACCTACCTATCCGATTTGGGGTTCCCAGGGAGCATCACTGGGTGCTCCGTGTTGGAAAGGAAGAGCTGTGGTAACTGTCACACCAAATGAGAGGAGACACGTGTGGGTGACTTTAGCTGTCAGCTTTTCCAGGGGACCTCAACATTCTTTACGAGGAGAACTCATAATATAGCCCTCTTACTAGTGTCCATGGCATACAGTATAAATAAAATCTATTATTTCACACGTACAGTGGGTATCACGGGCAGAAAGTGAACGGGAGCAGCCAACAAGGGAGCCTTAAAGCCAAACTCATCCTGCTGCAGCCCCTCATAGGAATGACAACGTCATGCACAGAAAACAGACCGTGCTGGGGAGCAGACCTGCCACACCGCAGATTGAAAGTCACAGCACAGAGAGGAAAGGAAACGTGAATTGTCATGCTACCCCAAATGTGTTTTCTCTGCTTTATATGCACAAAGGAACCCTCTCAGAAAATGTAATCTAACTGAATTTATTTAAACAATCAGCTCATTAAATTCCTGAAAATATGTAAGAATAAATACATGGAGATCCTAGCTATGCAAAGAGACTACTCATACTTTTTCCTAGCTTTCCTCACTCTTCACATAAGATGCTGTGACTTGAATAAACTCTCTGTAAATTTTGCTTACAAAAACATCCCAATATTAATTTTTTAATAGAGAAAAATAATCGACCTCCCTGGCAGAACTTGAACTCCATTCCTCAGAATGATTAGTTTGGCCACTGGAGGGCTCCAATATTGTTCCATAAAAGTACAAGAAAGTTTACCAAGAAGGATAAACACATAACAAATAGCCTGGGCAATGAAGTTCAAACATAATATGCAGTCTGAACCAAGATCTATAGGCTTGCAAGCATTTTGTAAGAGTCAGAGCTAATTTAACTGTTGCTTTGCTCTTGTAGCACAAAAGGAATTGAATGAGAATGATTTTCTTACAGTTTGGCTATAAATGTCTCCTCAAATAGAGCACCTATTAAAATGATTTTTGTATGCAATAGTAGAATGATTATCTGTCTGCAGAAGAGCAAAAAACATAGATTTCATTGGTACATGTCAGTAAAACAGCCTCCTGCCTGAAAGCCCAGTGCTGCAGAGCACAACAGCACTTCATTTTCTGTCCCTCTCCTGCCTAGAGTCTTCTCAATGGAAGTTTCCCGGGATAAATCAGGCAATTAGTAACTGTGAGCACAGGGAGGAGAGCCTGCTATAAAAAGTCCCCGAATGCTTTTTCTTCCTTGGGGAAGCCGTTGTTGGGAGTTGTCTTTCATTTTCTCGGAAGATTTATAGGTTCAGGTCTATAGAATCTAGGAATAACTGGCCTGAAAACTAATGGTTATTTGTCTGGTAACATGGCAGCCAAGATTTTATCAGAAAAATGTATGTGGTCTGCAGAAGCCAGTATGGGCACTGATGTCAGCTGATAAGCTAATGACTGCAGCTTATCAGCTGATAAGCTAATGACTGCAATGCTCCAGCTAAGGATGAAACAAAAGCTATTTCAGTATAAGAGCATGAGAAAAAAAGTATTTCCAACATCATTCTCTCTACGAACTTACAGAGGGAAGCAAAATGTCACAGCACCCCCAGCACTCCCAATCCGTCCGGTTGGGGTAGGGGGAATTAATCCTGGGCTTAGCTCCTGAATGCTGGAAGTTTCACGCTGAGCCAAATTTTACAGCTGAGTTAAGCACTCCTGAAAAGAAAGGAGGTTTATTAGAAATACTGCGTGATGCTGGTGGGTACTACGATAAGCCCAGCGGAGCACCGTTCTCGTTTGGTGGAGCGTACTGTGTTGGGCTGATGCACAAAACATCGTGGTTTGCTGGCACCTTGCCTCACGCGCACTATTTTTTCCGCTTCTTCAATGTAAAGGGAAAAAGAAAAAAAAAATAAAATAGCTTGCTTAAAATATCCCTGCCGCTCTCCCGTAGCCCCTTCCTCCAGCACATCACATGTTAATGCCAATCTGCTGGGAGACTGCGATTCGAACATAATGAGATATTAATGAGCTTTGCACATGTCCCCAGTCGCAACAGTTCCTCCCCCCCCCCCTCGCTGACTTCTCACAGCCCTACAGAGATGCTCTGCTTGTTTTCCTGACGCTGCACTCGTGTCTCCCCCATCCTGCCCCCGCCCCGCAAGCAAGCCCTGCTGCACCGCTCACCTTAGGCTGCCAGCACTAAAGAGCACCAAATGGGCTGGCACTGTCTTGTTTCCTGGCCTAATGGATGCTTGTTTAAACACTGGAGCTGTTTGCATTGCTGCGGCTCACTGCATGTTAAACACAGTCCTCTGAAACCCTACGCCAATCCAATAAAGGTATCAGCAGTTCAGCGTGGGGAGGCAATTACTATGAAGTCCCAAGTGTGCCTTCTAAGCTCAAGGAAGGAAAATTTGATCGAACAACTAAAAGCAGAATCTGATTCGGTTCAGCATCACGTGGAGGACACAAGGTTTAACTGCAGCCAGGCCTGTGGAGGGCAGGAGGAAATCAATGGGCGAGCCGGGGAGAGCGACTGCACATTGTTAAGAGGGCTTTAAGCTGGCCTCTTAGCAATGCTCTCTGCTGCCTTCAGAGCCACCTCCCTCCCCCTTCTTCTGTATGCCAAGGTGCGCTGTCTTTCTTTCAGCTTTTTTAATGATATGCTGCCAATTTCTTTTCACCCTTCATCAGTTCTTGAAACAATTCTTCTTCTGGGAAAGGTCCTTTCCCTGTGCAAAGTCATTGTCATATCAAAGGGGAAGTGTTACACGGGAACAGCCACGAGAGAAGGTTGACGGTAACCAAAAAAAGATCTGTGCTTCATCGAGAGATGAAAAAAACCCAAACCTCAGACTAATGATAGTCAATATTTCAATGGATCAGCTCTTTACCTGGGTGAGGGCAGAAAATCAAGGGAGGAAGCGGCTGTATTTCAATTCATTTAATCCATAGAAACAAAGCCTCTTTAAAACGTTCAACTTCCTTTGCTTTTAAGTGAGAGATAAGGAGATGGGGGAGGGAGGGAATGTTTCCATTTTATTCTTTTTTTTTTTATTATTTTTTAATTTTAAGCAGACTCTATAAGATGGCCTTGCTCCAAGGGCAGCTTTATGAGTGCTGCGGAAAGTTTTCTAAGCACTTGCCATGGCCACAGCCACTGTCAGGAACCTAGGGAAAGGGGGTTTGCCATGCCAGGTCAGACCACTGAGCCATCCGGCTCGGCCCCATGCCCGTGGCTGTGCCCAAAAACCTTGAGGGGGCTGAAGTCCTCGTCCTACCTCCACAGCACAGGGACTGTGCGCGCAGCTGGGAACTGGGGAAGCATCTGGGAAGAAGAACTTGCCCTCCCAGCTCATCCATCTCAGCAAAGCTGAGACCTGCCTGCGCGCAGAGCCACCCGTCACCGCTGCGCCGAGGGCCAGCCCTTGGCTAATGGGCTTAAGGCTCAAGCTGTCCCTTCCAAGCGAAGCTCTGGCAGGTCAGAAATCTGGTGTGATCCTAAGCAGTGCAGGCTGAAAGGCGGAGGGCCGCGCCAGCTAGCTGATTACGGGCGGATAAATGTCACCCGGCTGCCGTCACTCCTGCCTGGACACGCTGCCACTCTCGCCGCTAAAATAAGGGGGGCAGCGAGAGGAAGCGCCGTCTAATTTTATAAAAGGACACGTGGGGGGAAAGGTTGTTTCCTTAGCTGTTTTCACAATGCAAGAAAACAACTCACGGGGAGAGGATGGAGTTAATCACAGGATCTCTCCTCCTGCACTCTGCGAGCTGCAAACCCCCTGTGGATCCCAGCACCAGGCAGGCAACAGGATGCCACCGGCCTGAGTACGGCTAGTTAGAGTGACTGCCTGGAGGGTGCTTTGACAGAAATTTGGGGCTTTCAACCCAGAGGAAAAATTGTTGGGAAACAGCTGTTTTGCTACTTAAAAAAATAAAAGGAGAGGTGGCACAGTAACTTTCCTATTTTCAGTGTTGTAGCAAAAGACAAACAGGCAGGCAGGCAAACAGCAGTTGTTTTTGTTGGCATTCCTTCCCAGATCTGGGGGAGGACAAGCTGGAGACATAATGTCTAGGTAAAGGGGGAATCCCTCCACGCACTGCGCTTCAGCTGGGGCTTTGACCCTGAAGATTTTATTTCCACAGGAAAGCACCTTACAGCAAGGATTGCTGCTAAGACGGGGCAAAGAGCATCACCCTCATGGGAGGAGCAATGCAGCAGTCACGGCCAGCCAGTACCGAAACAAGAACCAGGCTGGCCTGAAAGCATTATACCCAGAGGTCCCCGAGAGACCCTTGTCACATTACGACTCCTTTCCTCTCTCGAAGCTGAGAGCGCTGCTTCTTTGAGGGCTTGAGAAGCCCACTCACCTACTCACCAGTGGTAAGTGGAATGATTTCCTGATGCGACTGGGGAAGGATGTGGCTCTTGAAATCATCAGCTTCTGCAGAATCTAGCCTTTAATTTGAACTAAACAAAACAGAAAAAAAATCCAGCCCTTGCGATTGCAGAGATAACTTTCCAAACACGACCTACTGGCATACTGTGTTTCTGAGTCTGCAGGCAGGCTGCTCCTGTTGTTCCCAAGAAGCTGCACAGTGAAATCAATAAGACTCATTAATGATAATCAGTACCCTATGGGCAGCAGCAAAACTGACAAGAATCCTGCCAATTTTGTCCTTCTGCCGCTGCTTGGGGGGCTCTGATTGACAGGGAAGGTAGACTTCCCACTTGCCTGCTTGCACGCAGTACCGGGAGGAAGCTGCAGACCGAGTCCTGCAGGAAGGGGCAGACACAGCACCCCACAAGGATCAGCTCTTGCTCCAGCCAGAGAAGAGCTTTGCACTCTCGACGTCCCCTATACATGGGACACGGTTCTTCTCTTTCTTGTTTTAGATCGTGATTTACCACCCTTCTCTGAACACCACAACCAGCTTTCCTGCTTCCTGATGCCACCAAGCTGGTAGGCCAACAAGCTGCAAGTCCTGACACAAGCCATGCCCTCAGCTCTGAGACGAATGGGGAGCTGTGGCACAAAAGACAGACTGACTAGGTCTTAAATAAGGCAAGGCGTCCAAGGTGCTGTTTTCACACTTTTAACTCTGGCACAGTGACTAGAGAACCTGCCTCCCTTTGTCCTCCCGCCTGTTGGTGGTGAACCACTCGGCTCTGAGGAGGTATTTGGGGATTCTAGGAAGGGACCCAATGGTACCTTCAGCTTCTTCAAGGTCTGCTTCTCCCCAGCTCTCTTCCCACTCTGGGGACTTGCAATTTCTGCTTGTTCCCTTCAGACCAGAATCTCCTTGGGCACCAAGCCCTGGCCGGCACCACACATGCTCTGGGACACGGACCAGCGCAATCAACAAAACAGATGTGTGGACAGGGCCGCTGCAGATGGACTCTCACGGAAAGCTCCATTTCAGGATGAAATTCTTACCTAACTTTGGAGGTTCAGTTACCTGAAGGCATACACAGCATACTTCTTACATGCCTAAAATGTATTTCCCCCTTTGATTTAAAATGATCCCGCAGAAAGGACTGACTGCTTTCCATCTTTGAGATCTGGCCCACGGAGATATGCAAAAGAAACCACAGTGAGGTTTAGAGCAGCAAGTATTTCCTCCTTCCCATCCCCTTTGAATAAAATGTGCCATGATAGCATAGCTATACGCTTACAGTATGAGTGAATCATTCCCAAGAATAAAATAGACTTTTCCAGAAGCTAGGCCTACACAACACAGAAAATTTCCCATTAATCAATATTATGGAAGAAAAATGTAATAAATTGATGTCTGTACATCCAGTGCCTGTAATCTGCTTAGATTAAAAACCCTGAACATCGTTATAACTCACACTTTCAAGGGAAATGGAAGGGTCGACAGAGTCTACATTTGTCAGGAAAAAAAAAGTGTGGGGAAAAAAATCCCCTAAGTGTTTCTCAAGCATAGTATCTGCTCATCAGGTGATGCACAGGGTGACACCGAGGTAAAGGAAATGGAGAAAATACCATTTCCTCCTTCATTTCCTCCAGAGAGGAATCTGGAGCAAGGTTTCATCAGATTAGAAATCCAAGCAGCCAGACGCAGACTAAACGTTAGGTCTGCCATTCCCAAACTCCAGGGAAGTACCCTACAGCAGGTGGGCAGCGAGTCAGCTCGGCCTCCGTGGAGGAGCAGCAGGACGTGGAAGAGGAGCAAGGGACAGTGGCGAGGAGAGGAGAGGAGTGACAGCGGTGGCTGTCACCTCCGCTCCTGGTTCCTAGGCCCTCAGGGGGCAAGTGCAGGCCCCACAGCAGAAGACAAGGTTGCTGGCCAAGGAGGGCGAATTTCAGGTTGTCAGTCATAGAAGCAGGAGAGAAAAAAAATGCCCCAACCCCTACCTTTTCGTTTCCAGAATAATTCATATACTAAGGCTGCCTCACACATATCAAGGAGCCAGATTTTGAAAAATGTCAAGTATCAGATCTCTAAGCATCAGACCTTTGAACATACAGGTACCTCAAAGCTGAAAGACACTTTGGGAAATGCTTTCTGTTCCTGCCGGTTCACATCAATAGTTACTGCCTTGAAATCAGCAACGTTAGACTGGCATTTACTGTCACTAACCACACGAATCTACCACATAATGGTGCACAGAAATGGCAGAGCAGTCAGCAGTTGCACTTTATTCCAAAGAAGATATCTAATGGGAATGTTATTCTATGCCCGAACATTAATAAACTCACAGCAGAAGCTGCTGACTACATTTGTTTTCGGCTGGGCTTTAAGAAGCCTGAAGAATAGAGGCAAATTGGATGCTATTCATATCCAACAAACAGCACTTCGCACAACACCCCGATAGTGGCCCATGGAGCAGAATTTGGAGAGGCACACAAGCGATCGAGTAGCTTCACTGACACACAGGGAGGATTAGTTTTGTATCAAACAGCTGAAACCATGCCCACTGTTGGTCATTTGGTTCCACACTTGTGCTGCACCACAGCCATCTCCCTAAAATTCCTGCAACTCATGGCACAGTGTTTAACACACACTGGAAACCGTCTAGGTTTACTTCAGAAAGCCTCAATGAGATCTAGCTGAAAGTAGTGCGGGGCCTGTGATAGCCCTGTCAGCCATTTCAAACCAAGAGACCCTGGCTTGAACTGCTCCGAGTAATGCAATTCTGGTAAGTGGCAACGGAGCTTTGTAGGGACCGAAACGCAGGTGCCAGCCTGGAACTCAGATCTCAGACCATTTCAGAGGCTGCACAATTCACAGACAACTAATACCGATGCTCACAAGAAGCCTCACCCAGCCTTGACACGGGTACCCAGCTTCTCCCCAGGTCATTCACGCCCCATGTGGCTACATAAAGCCCCACTCTGATCCAGAGATCAGCATCAAAATCAGCTTATGCTTCCTTGAACATGCTGCTGGGATGCTCTTTTTATACAGGAAACACCACCACATTACTTCTTTGCTCCTAACAGTCTCCTCCCTCCCTCTCAATACGTGGTGAAGCATATGGATGTGTGAGAAAGTTCACTACACGTTTTAGATCTTTCCAAGTTACCTGATTTGCATCTGTTCAGCTGTACTTTTGCCTCGCATCTCTTCTGCACAAGGAGATGTTGTAGGAAGTTCCAAACAAAAAACAAAACCAGGGAAATACAATGCTCCTCTTGGCACTTTTGTACCAGCAGCCAGGCTGACAGCTCTACCTATGGAAATGACAAGTTTTGCATCGTATGCATGTGCTCTGTTTTCTGCTGTTCTCCTTCAGAAGCATGCACAGATCCTAGCAGCAGTAGTGTTGTCCAGATTAAAAGAGACTGTATAAATTTGTTCAAGACCTTCACTGCAAGCCCTTCCAACACAAGTCAAGGGATTATTTGCTTTGCACTTTGGACAAGTGGCCGCTCTGACCCAGAGCTCCCAGAACTGAACTACTCCCGGGCTGGACGTAATTCTACATTCTGATCTACACTTCACATAAATCCTCTACCTGGGTAACAGCTGCTAATCAAAACCAGGACAAATATCACGGGTAGGCCAAGCTGGCAGCCTTTGGGGCTGCCTGATTTTGGCATCTAACTCCTGCGGCAGCTCCTGCCTGCCCACTCCTTGCAGGCCAGAATGCCCTCAGGAAGCTGGCAGGTTTTGCAAGCAACACGCGGCGGTGAAGGCTGAGATCCACCAGGAACCCGTTGTCTTGTGTCAGCCATGACCACAACCCAGCCGGGAATGCCACGAAATTAGAGAAAACTTCAGTTGTGCTTTGTGGGCAGACCCTCTCATTTTGATTTCTTGGTCTTCTGGGACTTTGTCTTCATTCTGGCTCACAAAGCATCCCTGCTGGTGGGCTGACACAAACAGAGCCAGTAGCAGAGGAGCCTGCTATTGTTTTAGTCACAGAAGTCTCCTCCGAAGAATAATTGACAGGAGGGGAGAGGAAACCCCACGGAGCAAACGTACACACAGACTGTGCTGCTGCTAGCTCTGCTTCTCTAGCTCTTGTTGATGTTTATTTCTGGGAGGTTTCAGAAATAACAGAAACGTTGCCCAGCACTCATTTTAAGAAAGCAGGGAAAGGGGAATGTTCTCTTCTGCTCTTGCCTGTGTCGCTTGCAAGGCCAGTCAAACGTGGGGTCTGATAAATGTACTGTAGTGACACTCAGCTCTTGACCTTTCGTGTGCTGCTGCTTCCCGAGGTCCCTCTGGGTGTGTTTTGAAACCAGAACCTTGCTGTCACCGTGCCAGGGTCTGGCAGAGAAAGCAACAGAAGTGACCTTCAGCTCGGACCCGGTATGGTTTTGGTCTGTGATGGAACGACTTAATCCCTAGTGTTTACGGGAGGAAGGAGGCAGACAGAACATCGTTCTCTCTAACGCTTCCCTGCTCTTCCTTTCCACACACCTGCACTTCCCCAGGGAGCTGGAGGCCGGAAGGTCTCGGGGTGCCCATGGTCCACTTGGCCACCCTGCCACACCAAGCTCTGAGGTGCCAGCAGGAGCCGTGCAATGAAGCAGCAATATATTAAAGAGACAACGAATACCATTAATACAGCTGTCCTTGAAGTAACATACTTCGTACTTGGACTAGGAGTAAGGAGATTTAATTTTCAGGACAAAAAACACTACAGCTTTCTCACTTAAAATTACCTCTTCTGTAGAGATGTTCTTTAAAGAACAGAGGGGATGGAGAGAGACCAACAGTAGGTAAAACTGCTCTACTTACTAAACCCTCTGCGCAGTCTGCCTGAATAAGTCAGTATTTCTCAGTATCAGCCAGCAAAATTCATAGAGGAAAAGACCTTCGTGCAAACAGAATGGCATTTAGCAAAGAAATGTTCTCCTTTGCCATTTCCACGATGTCCTGAGCAAGGTACTAGTCAAAACATTTGTGCTGTGAAGGTATGTTAAATCACCAATTCGGCCCCTTCTCTTCCAAAAGCTTTGTGCCCCCATGGAAGAGCTCTTCTGTACGCAGCCCATGGAAAGACAAGACTCTCACTTTCTCTCTTTTCCCATCCAAACATTCATCCTCACTCGTTTATTATTTTGACTCCTAACAATCAGATTGTTATGTAATTCTTAATTGCAGTAAGAATTGTCTAGAGACTACTGCTTAGATCTCAGTGACAGAAAGGTTCTTTTTAATGTCTTAGATTACATTTAAAGAAACAGATAAATATACCAAAGTTGTTCTAGGCAAAATATTCATTATACTTTCCCACATGATGCCACTTTTGCTCTGGCATACTGTCAATAAAACAAAAAGGGAATTATATAGGTCTTGGCTCTGTTTTTGTATTGTCTTAGAATAGGTAAGCACAGAATTAAAATGTCAATATTTGGCCCATAATTAATAAATTCAGCCCAACAAATTCTTTCCTGTACTGTGAGAAACACCATTTGAGCCAGCAGCCCAAAATCCCAGAGAAACCAAGGACAAGCGAGGTTTATTTGCTTGACTCACAGATAGCAGTGCTACTTGAGAAAGTTTCTGGAAACAGAGAGACAAGCAGTGCTTCAGAAAACGAGGGAGCTTCTCATCCTGCACATCGGAAATGAGCATCCTTCTCAGGGGAGGGCTGCCATCCTGATGTTAAACAAAGCCACGAGACACAGAGCATAGACAAAACACCACCTCATGATCTTGGATTATTTCACCCACCCCCAGCCATCGGCATTGTTTATTACTCTGGCAGTACGGCTATTTTCTAGTGAGATGCTGGAATGGCTTTGAGCGTGGTCCTGTCGAAATTAAAAATGCTTTCAATTATTATTTTATGCAACCAGCATCTCTCTCTGTTGGGATTTTGCAAATGCCACTTGTGTAGATTCCTGCTCATCAGGTGAGCAGTCTCAGTAGCATCCTTGCACCATGCTAATAGGGGAAATTTGTGCGAATCCCATGGGGGCAGGAAAACAGTTTACCTGAGATACATGAATTTATATTGTTACATTATAAAAGCTTTGCAGAAAGGAGAATTTCTACCGGGTGTCAAGCTTCTGCACTGCATAATCTATCATCAAATCTCAAAGACATCTGGCCAATTATTTTATTTTCCTTTTATAAACCAACGGGGAAAAAGAAAAGTGGATTTAACATTTACATTACTATTTGCAAAACTGAAAATAATGTTTTTTCCAGTAAGTTATGTCATATTTACTTTTTAGTGTAACACGTTGACAAATTAAATATTTTGCAGAAAACTTCTCCACTACCATTATTTAAAAAAAAAAAAAAAGACGGGTCCAATCAACATAAAAAAATAAAAATAACACAGGAGCAAAGCAGTCACTGCTTTCTTTGAATTACGCTGTTTCTTTAAGGGCTCATTTCCTAGGTGCAGACTGAACGCGGACTTGCAAACTCCTTTGTCTGACAACACTCCGAAGCACCCAGTGGCCCGGTTCCTTGAAGCCTGCCTGCCCAGCACCCTGCGGCCTTGCCTGGGAATTTCCCTCTCGCTGCCTCCATGCCACCCCAGCATGCTAGCAGGAGAAACGTGCACACATCTCTTCTTCAAAGAAGCCCCTCTGAGACCCCACCATCCACGCACGGCCGTGTGGCTCCCCGCACCACGGGTCAATGTGTTTCACGTGCTTGGCTGTGGTGTCTTGCTGCTTCGGTACGAGATGGCCACATGAGAGAAAAACCAACCAACCCTCTCCCCACAACATTCACAGTGACTGGAGCAACCCATACCGAGACAAGGGAAGATGAAGGTTTCTCACACACACGTACACACACTATCTTTGGCATTTCCTGATGTTTAAGCATCTTCCTTTGCTGCTCTGGTGCAACACGCACACACCTCAGGTGCAAGAGCTCTGCTGTTACCTGGAGCAGAGCGTGCCAGCCTCTGCAAACCTTGCCGTGATTCTGTGATAAGGACAAAAGTCTCCCTACAGCTTGGCAATCGTTGGAGTTAGCAGTTCTCTCTTTAACGCAGGGGGTCTGAATCACATGTACCTTTTCAATGGCTTTGGCTAGAAAACTTGCTAACTTACCAGTTTTATTTTTTCTGCTGTAATCCTCTAGCAGTTACCCAATCGCAAACACAGCAGCAGAAGTGGATCCATATCGAAATCCTAACAGACAATTTTGGGGTGTAATAGAAAAGTGAATTGCGAGTTATAGGAGGAAAAAAAAAAACAACAGTAACTGGCTACGCCTTCCTCCTGCCATTGATTCATTTCAGCTGGTGAGAAGTTATGAGCTGGGAACTGCATGACTGCTATCACTGGTGGTGTGTCAGAGGATCCTTCTCCAGTTTCACCGAACCCATTTCAACTCCTGCTGCTGTTACAAAAGCATCATAAAAATAGCAGCAAAACTGTGCTTTTTGAAGCAAGCAGCGCAGAAAAATATCCTTCACAAAAGCAAAGTTTGCAGCATGCTGTAATTAAGCTCACATCCTGACAGTGGGAGCATGAAGTTTTGTTCTAAATATAGCAGAAGCCTCTCCGATGTACAGCCCCCTTTTTAATGCAAGATTTACAAAATTAGTCATTACATGCCAGCAGCCTCCTAGGAATTCTTGAAAAAATATTGGGGGTTTTAATGTAGGGAGCTTTACAGCAGGGATTGAGGGCAATCTCTAGTGTCAGGAAACAAATTATTTGGGTTTGCTACTACCTACACAGCTCTTGCAGGAGGGCAGGCACTACACAAGGGCAGGAAGACGCAGCCCCTGCCAGGACTGACAGTGTCAGCAGACAGAAGCGCACACCGAGCATCGTGGGCAGACAAATCCCTTGGCTTTTCCCCTAGCATCGATCTCCCCTCCCAGCTTTCAGGAGCTGTTTCACATGGCACTTTCCCTTTAGCTGGCAACCCAGCTAAGACTCCATCAGCTTTGGGTTGTCTTTGTTTAATTCAGTCTAAAGCAGAGATTTAAGCCAGCTCAAGCTAGTTCATCCTAAAATGCAGTGTGAGACCAAGTTTAAACTGAGTTTGGAAACCGTGTTCTTAGACAGTTGTTGTTGAAATAGATCAGGCCCAAATCCTGATCCTAACTGCATCAGCTGATAGCAGAATAATTACCGATTTCCACAAAGAAACCGTCCTGCAATTCCAGAGAAACGAGACTGTGGCCTGTGTTTTATCTCTGTTTTTCTGGTTCATGTTGCAGACCTCGTCCTGAGTCCTGCACCACCTCTGCAGTGGGAAGAGAAGAGGACAGAAGCTCCCGGCTCACCCTCCACGGCGATGCCCGTGCTGCAGGAGCTCCTTGGGCATGAGCTGTTACAGAGGGGGACTTGGCTTGCAGGTAACATGGCACAAGGCAGAGCAAGCGTTTCCAGCAAGGTGTGCGCTGCAACTGCTTCAGACAGCTGCAGCGGCTCCGAAGCAGCTGGGTAAACTCCTATAAAAATAGAAACAGGCTCCCAGCAAAATCCATTTTTGATTGAGTCCAGCCTACCCCTTCTCTGCACTCTGTAAGCTGAGCCTCTGGCAGCTCCAAGCAGGGCTCGGGGGGCTGCGTGCAGTTCCACGTACTGCTGCAGCACCTAGGCGAGCTCGGCACGGGCAGAAGCCAGCATTTCAGCTGGGAAGGTCTCGGAGCCCCTCGGCTCCAGGCGCGCTGACCAGCCAGGCCACACTGAACCTAAAGGTGGGTGGAGGAACGTGGGGATAGCACGGTGCTACCACCGAGGGCTGGTGCACAAGAGAAGCCTCGTGCCCCGGTCTGTACTGCCCCAGACAATCCCAAACACAGCTGTACCTCCCTTTCTACCCTCTCCTGCCCAGTATTAAATCTGTATAAACCTCTCCCCTACTGCAGGTAACAAAACTCACATGGAAAAGCTAGCTACTTCATAGCCTGTATCAACTCCCTTTAAAATTAGGATTAAAACCTTCCAAACACTGTTTTGCAAGAGGCTCCAGACTGTGCCTGGAAGCTGTGAACATGTAACAGGGAGCAAATCCACCATTTACCCAAGGCTGTTTTCCTTGTGGTTTTTTCAGTAGCATGCATGCATGCCTTCACTGTTTACTGTCAGCAATTTCCAACATGCTGACACGGCTAAAAGTGACCACAAAGCCAATGCGAGCAGGCGAAGGGAAGAAACACACGTAGAAACGTCAGGAGGTGCAGGCTCAAACTTTGCGCTTCAGCCGCGGTAACTACCAAGGTAACCTGGCTATCGCAGGGAGGAACGTGATTAGCACGACTTGGAGCAGCCTCACCTTTTTCCTCCTTTTTCATTAGCCAATGGAGCTTTGTTCCTGAGGTTTCTATTTTTGTGGCTGACGCATGCAAAGAGCGAAGGAGAGCGCCTTTCGCACTACGAGTGTTATATTTCTTTCCCTGCTATTGGCTCGCTCAGGGTGCCTGGGTTGTTTTTCCAGCAGCTTCATGAACTTCTCCTCCCCGGTTTAACTCCAAGAGCAACTTTTGTTTTCTATTTGCTTATTTTTAGGCAGCAATTGAAAGCTAGGTGAACAATGCAGTGCCTGGGAATGATCAATAAAGACTTTATAAACCATCACGAAGTTGAGCTTGCCATGCCTTTGAGGTACTGGAACCTAAAATAATACATTCAGATATGTAAATACCTCTACCTGAATTTTAAAACACCCTGTGCAAAAGTAAAAATATTAATGAACCAGCCCAGGCACTAAATGCACCTCTTAAAGCTGAGCTTATGTAACAACTTGCTCCTGGTTTCACATGCAGAACTTGTCAAGCCCTTCTCCCCAGGATGCTCTTTCTTCTAGAACAGCAGATGGAAGAAACAGAACAAAGCCACATGGGCTGTTGTTCCCTGTAATTCCCAAGCTGATGCAGAGCTGTTGTTGTTTTTTTTTTGTTTGTTTTTGTATTTTTTTTTTAGAAAATGGAAAGAACCAAATGAAGATTTTCTTACCATTCCACTGGAAATTGCCCATCTGTGTGGAAAAGCTTCTCTATAGTAACTTGTAACAATACACACAACAAGCTGCCCATTTAACAGAAGTTTCCATTCCTCCTTAAATTTAGACTTTCTCCATTGTTACATATGGGTAATGTTACAGGTGATGGACGCTGAGTACCCCAAATTCAAGGAAAACCTAAGAAACAAGCTGTTGATTGTACTTTAAAGCCTTGCTTGGAATTCTTTCCTTCTTTTCCAAACTTCCCTGGTTTTCCCTACATTGGTAGTATCTCCAACACTACTAGGCACATATACACCAGAACTAAAAGTCCTGGGGTCGGTTTATCTAAGACGAATGCACGCACCACCGAGCATCCAAACAAAAAGCACTGAAGAAGCACTGGCACCTGAGCGTGTCTTTAAATGCTGCAGCCAATTACAGATTTAATCCATATATTATGGCAGTGATATACTTAAGGACCAGCATTTTTGCAAGAGGTCCAGCATTTTGGTGGAGAAGAGAGACCGCTGAAGAAGACCACAAGGGAAGCTCATTCCTCCGTATGGTGAGCACATTGCTCCATCTCTCTGGGGGTTACTGGCTGGATCCTCCTCATCCGGAAAGTTTGCCCCTGCCTATGCCAAGGGCCGGGTAACACAGCCAGCGATGATGAAGCCCTTGATGCCACGGAGCTGCTGGATGCCCGCGTCATGGTGGTCGTAACTTGCGGGTGAGGAAACGGCACGACGGCATAGATCATGCTGCCTGCCCGTCCTGCGCGGCTGTTTGGCTGGGATCAATACCTTCCCTGGCCGGGGGCCGACATCGCAGCCCACAGGATCAATCCGCAGGCAGGGCTTGATGGCTGTGCTGCTGCGAACTGCCTGCAGATCCCGGTGGTGATTTAAGGGCTGTGCTAAGAGCAGAGCTGTGACTCTGCTGACTGGGGGCAAGGCCCGCGCTGCCCGCAGTGACAGCCAGCCCAAGCCTTCCCTGGGCTGTGCACAGCCACCTCCGCCTGCTTACAAACACACAACCCAGACCATGACAAAGCAAGCGCGGCTGCGGGGCCCTGCCCCGATATCCCAGGTGAGCCCCTGGCCCCAGAAAGCCCCCAGCCCACGCAGCACCCTGACACAAGCGCTGGGCAGTTAGAGAGAAGCCCCCCCGGATTCATTCCTTAAAATATCTTTTTCAAGGCCAGTAATTGCATGAGATTTGTCAGGTTTCGATTTTTTTTTCCCCCTCCTCACAGCTGTTTTCAGTCCAAGAAACCAGAAAGACAGCAATAAAAATAACTGACCCTGATCATTTTCCTTTGTCCAAATCCCAATAATTGCAAATTTGGACTAGCTTCAATGCAAATACATATCACAGTAGAAAAATCACCATTTTTATTAACGTCCTCTGTAATTACGGGAGGTAAAATTATTTATGTAGCAAAATCCACCCAGAAGCCCTAATAAAATACATTATGAATCTTTTCCTTTGCCATGGATGCAGACAGTTTTTAAAGAGAAAGACGAGAATTTATGGCTTCGGGATGAGCACCCACACCTCGGGCACTGCTGTGGCAAGGCGCGCACCCTGTGCAGCGGATGGGGATGGGTGAGCTCTCCGGGGAGGTGCTCGGATCCTCCAGCTTGGCTCCTGCCCCAGATGTGCCTTGGAGGGTGCCAGCCTCCGAACCCTGGCCCCTCGGGTGTGGGAAGGAAGGTATTTTGCTTCGTATGCCTACCAGTAGCACACACAGAAGCAAGCAGGATCTACACGGCTTCGATTCATCAGCGTAGCTAGAAAGCAGTCATGCTCTTCCCATTTCTTCTTCTAGGACTAAATGCACGACCGAAATGCCACATCAGCTGCAGTGGTGAGACGTTAGCCGGCTGTGGGCTGTTTTCTTGCTTAGCCTCGTCATAGCCCCTGCTAAACTGCAGCACAAACATTCCCCCAAACTGAAGGCAGACGGGGCAACACGATTATGGTAAGAGTCACAAAATGCAGTCATTTGCATAGCCGTGACTGACACAGAAGATCATTAATTACGCATTCCGAGTATAAGTATATATGTATAAATTAGCATCTATTCATCATTTAAACTGTAATAGTTTTGCGTTTTTTTTTTTTATATCTGAATATTAACTACGTAGGAAAATTACTAAGTTTTCTGTGGAAGGGCATCCAACAAAAGTTCTACCAGCAAAAATAAAATAAGAATTACAGAAGTAATCAAAATACTAGAGGGAGCAGTGAAGAGTCAGCCATCGGCTACACCTCCTCTCGCTCTGTTCGGCATCACTTGTTGCAAGCTCTCTGCTACGACCCTCAGCATCTCTCTCGGTATGGACACGCACACATCCCCAACAACTCTTTACAGCAGGACCACTTCAGGAACGCAATTTTTCACCAGATTTGAAAGGCAACGTAAAAACCTTCAGGATTTCACACGGTTGCTCTCCAGGCAATCCCTACACCTCATTAATATTAAAAGTGACATCAGCTGAGAGCAGGATGCTGAACTGCACCTCTCCTTAGCAGAGCTCCCAAGGACGTGCAGCTTTACACATCAGTACAGACTAATGCAGACAGGGGGGAATAATTAGGAGGAAAAATGAGTTTGAAGTTTTTTAAAAAGCTCATTGTAACCTCCTTGCCAGGAAGTACAAGACACTTCAAAGACTGTACTTTCACAAACAAAAGAAATCTGGTGATTTTGGAAGCTTAAGATGACAACTTGGAAAATTACCAAAGCTCACAGCTTTTGAGCAGAAGTAAACAAGACAGGAATGCTGGAAAAATGATAGGCGAGACAGAAACTAATGAAGATACAATTGCCAATAATGATATTAGCAAAGTTTGCTTGGAGCTACAAAATGCACAAAAGGTAGATTAAAAAAAAATAAATTAAAAAGAGGGGTCCTCGGGTGGCGTAAGTGGAAGCAGCTGCTTGCTGTGCTAGCTTACCCTCCCAAGCATCTGGCCTGTAATCTAAGAACCTATGCCTACAGTCAAGCACCAAGAGAAATGGCATCCTCCAAAGGGTGGGTGTTTATCTAGTAGGGAATGGAGATGCGCTTAATGACATGGAAGCTGTTTCAGGGCTACCCATGTGCAGCAGAACTGGTAAGACACAGAAAACGAAAAGCACACTAGCAAAAGAGCACAGAGCAAAGCCTCTGTTCACTTCGGATACTTTCCGCTTAGGAATTGGGAACTCTGACTGTTCCCTATCCACCAAAATCGTGGCTTTCCTGTGCAATGGTTTGGCAGCTGCTGTCCCAGCATCTGTGTTGGTAGGGATGGAAAGCATGTAACATAGTTCTGTGTGATATCATTCAGAGCAATACAACTGCGACTGGTATTGAAGCTATTTTAGTTGGACAATAAAATCCAGTAGCTGGAAAAGGAAAGGAAAAAAAAAGGAAAATCTGATATTAAAAAAAAAAAAGAGCAGATTCCTTTGTGATTAAGGTTTCCTGAATTCAGTTAAATTTAGACTCAAGGGTAGCGAGCACAAACAACACTCAGAACACAGGCCCTCCTCAGTCCTCCCACTCTTTGGCCTCATCAATACACGAGCCCACCGACCTCGCTTGGCATCTCTGCCTTACCCTGCTATTACGTTATCAGCTTATCTGTATCTTTAACTGACCCACATCCAGAGCCCACTAAGACTGAAAATTCATTGAAACACGTACACACACGCATCCAGAAGCAGCAAAACACCAAAGCATTTCATTGCCTGAGCTCCTCCTCTTCAACTTGGGAAGAAAAAAAAAAAAAAGAAGAAAGCTCCGGATTACTTTTTTTTGCCTTTCTGCAAATGTAAATCTACCTATCATACACCTTCTGGGGTTGTTTTTAGCTCTCAGACTCCAGGTCTGATCCGGACAGTTGTAGAGTGCTGACAGCTCCCACTGAACACACGCACAACGGACTCCAACTTTGCCAGAACTACGCAGGAGGTGGGTACAACTTTCTGAAGGTCCTTCAGAGCAAACAGAAGGGGCTTGGGATTTTCTGCCTACCAGCTTTTGAGCTCATGCCTGCTGAGCATGACCCCTAAAATACAGGCTCCACAGGGGCAGGGAGAAGATCGGCCATAGCTATATCCTGGGGTCAAGCAAAGCCGGATTTAACAGCATGTGAACAAAGCTAAGAGAGGATCACAGACAAGGTAACAATATTCAGACAAGCATAGGTTGTGATATGAGGGCAAGAACTGTAACCACCAAAGCTAAGAAGATCAGTTTTAAAGTAAGGCAGGGTTCTTAGTGCCAAGAATATCCATCCACCAATCCAGCCTAGTGACTGTCATGCAACAAGCTATAGGAACCACACAAATGAAACATAAAATTCAGATAGCCCTAAATGAAAACTGATGAGGTGAACAAGCACAACTTGGCAGAGGTGGGTCTTTTCAGATGCCCTGATCAAGTATGAACAGGACAGGGAAGGGCGGTCTACATAACACAGTACTCAAAAAGCAGCCTTGGAGAGGTACAAGATTCCCATTCCCTTGGTTAATGAAAGAGCAAAGGCAAGTCCAGGTCATGGTCTTGCAGATTTTATCACAAGGACCTGTTCTTCTGTGCCTATGAAGCTGCTAATGATCTGGTTGAATGGGCGTGAATCCCTGAAGGAAGGTTCCTTCAAAGATAGAGCAAAAATCTTTGATTGAGGCTTTGATGTAAATAAAGTGGCTCTTGATAGTTTGGGACAAATTCAGCTGTCAAAGCAGAACGTAATTCAAGCATTCACCCCAGACCCCTTCTCTTGTAACATCCACTGGCTATGGAGAGGCACTGATTTCTTGAAAAAGATTGTTCTGGCAAGAGGGACAGAAGCAAAAAAGCTCTAGCATTTACACGGAAGAAAAAGACCACCTTTGGTGTGCTAGGCCACAGCTTTTTTTGTGAGGAAAATTTGGACTGCCTTGTGCTTCATGCTGCTCCTGGAGCCTGGGACAGACGTCCCTCTGGGACACAGCGGTTGTCCCCGTGGCACAACACCACAGCCCAGACCTCACACCTTGTGCCTGGGGTGGGCTGGGGAAAGGGGTCGCAGTACAAAGCCTACAGCGCACGGGCTCTGCTGCAGGACATCAGCCTGAGAAAGAAACCAGGCTAAAAAAAATAAAATAAAAGAGAACCACTTACAAGGCTCCAGTAGCATCAATAGAGGAGAAGGTTACTCAAACTCTGAAAAAAATCCAGCTGTCAGTTTGCTTGCAGGCTCTTGCCAATGAGTACCGTTTTGTGAGCCTCAAAAATCCGAATTTGCCAGAATTCTGCTCTAGCTAGAGCAACACGAGTTATACAACTTGATCTTAATTGAAATATTTGGTGCCTGCTGATATGTTCAAACAAATTCACCAGATCTTGATTATGCGCTGGCAATTAAAGCCATTAAGTCAGTAGACAGACAGCGGGTTATTTCATTGCTATTTGACAAAGCCAGCCGTCGTTCTTTCCCCCTGTCTATGTGACAGCACTGTAATTAGCAGTAATCAAATACTATTTGTGCTAGGTGTTGGGAGTTTGCTTCTTTAGCTAGCAAGATACCTCTGCCAATTGCAGAACATAGACATCTACCTCCAGTCAGATGATACACAAGATACAAAGAGGAGAAGAAAACAATGAAACGTGAGGAATGAAGGATGCTTGCTTATTTCAGGCTGAAAGAGTTTGCTGTTGAAAGCGAGATTAAGAACATTTTTTATTTCTGCAAGTTATATATTTAAAAAATTAAGTTAAATTACAAAAGGCTGATCAAGTAATATTGTGAAATACAATAATAATTACAATTATATTTAGCATTTATGTATTCCCTGCTTGAGAAATGCATGCAACCTCTATTAGCATTAATGGCTGTTCTACTCATGCATCAAGCAGAGACTGGAGCCTAATAGTGCATTACATCTTTAAAGTGCTGTACAAACATTAACTAATTAATCCTTATAACCACCCTGCGTGGTAGGTAAGTGATATATGAAATGTATATCTGAGCAAGCCCGAGAGCAAGCCAGCACCACTCTGTGCCCTTCAAGACAGAGCAGGAATTCATCCCATTTATACCGCTACCCAATTCAGATGCATTTTACAAGTACAAGAGAGGGACCCATGGTGAGCCAAGTTCACTGAAGCCTGTAAGAAAAGAAGTAAATTACACCTCCCTCTCTCTTCCCTCCTCCCTGGGCTCTGGTGGGCTGCTCACATCTTGACAGAGCAGGAAGCATTAATGCCTGCTGCTTTGCCTTCGGATTTCTACTGGGGGAAGACAGCTCTTGAATCCTGGCAAGGAGAAAGGAAAAGATCCATGGGAGCTTCAGCACTGCAGACCTCTCCTCAGTCAGTACCATTCCCTTTGATATCTTGATCTTCCCCCACTTCCTGCTGCTCGTCTTCCCCTGGCAGGCTTCCTGCCTTCAAAACCTTTTGACAAGGTCTGTGTATCAAAGTTGCACCAGGACCCCGGGAGGAAGAGCTCAGCCTATGATTTGGGTATTCCAATTATGGCATCTGAGTCTCTTCAAATAGCAATCCACCATTAAACATGGTTCATCTTTTCCTGATAAAAATAAGAAGGAACTGCCTTCCAAACACCCAGCTTGCAACAGGCCATAGGCAGGACCTTTGATGATGACTTTATGCACAGCACACTACTTCAGTACCACGCAGTGAGGTCCCAGGACACGCCGATCTGTAACACTGGTTCAGAGAGCATCTTAGAAAAGTAAAGTGAGAAGGCAGTAGCACATCATGAAAGAGAGGGTGCTCTTGGAGGAAAAAAAAGAGGGGAGGAAGAGAGAAAAGGCTCAGAGTTATATCAGAGAGGAGAAAGGGAAAGCAGATGTAATGAAAACATGACACTGCAATGTTTCCATCACTACCCTGCTTTCCAAAGTTCACTCGGTGTGGTACATGCTACAGTGAAACGGCGAGGCAGCAGGTGCTCTGGCAAACCAACACACATATATTAATGGTGTTTAGGTTTTTCCCAAAGCCTCAGAAATTCAGTGTCAGAGTCAAGGCCACAGCTGAAATCCACGGGTCTCTGACAAGCTGGTCTTTTCCATGGAGAGGGGCCAAGCCCAGCCTTCCTCTCTGCAGTGTACTCATCTCACCATCAGCCACGGGCTCTTTTCCCTGGCTGCCGCTTGCTTGCAAAGGGGTTTGTGCAGTTACAAGCCCCACAGCAGATGGGTGCACAGGAAGGAGCGAGAGCAGGAACAAAACTACACACTTGAGAGAAAGATGCTTGTAAAAGTGTGTTGCATTACCTTCTGGTGTCGTATCAAACACAAGAACAGCCGGTATGAAATGACAGAAACTTTCTTTGAAGAATGCAGAGAGTTTGGCTTAAAAGTAGCCCACGCAACATAAATTACACTTCATATGCCAACCATTCAGCTAAAGGTGGTGCTCAAACCCGTCTCGCCCCAACTCATTGAGCATGCAGAGTCCGGGCTTGGATGGCAACGGGAGCTGTAGATGGCTCAGCTGGTGTGTTTGGTCTTTACAGACAGAAACACATTTGAAACATTCTGTTTTCATTTGCCACAGGCTGCCTAGAAAGTTTACAGACACATACCCTAAATACATATGTACTTACTTACATGAATCCACAATATCAATTAAGTTTCAGCAAGACTACGTATAAATCTTCCCAGAAGATGAACTTTTGCATGTCCTGCTGTTTCCTGGTCAATAAGTCAACACAGCGTACTGTGGTATAGAGAGGCAAGTGGTGACAACTGTGTAGCTTCTGGTGTTTGAGAAGGAAAAATCTATCTGAATTCTGGCTGGTACAAATTAAAACAGAAAGCAGCTTCCTTGGTAGTGCTTTTCACTGTGCAAAATCACGAAGACTCAAAATTGGCTGTCCATAAACTAGAGACAGCCCAAACCAACAGGTGTTAGAGTTTCCCCTTTAGTTACGCGATCCAAGAAGCCCACAACTAATGCAGCCTTTGCCTAGGATGGGTGCCCCTGATGCCACTGCATCAGGTGACAGAGCAGTGCCTCTCCTAACAGGATGCAAGCACGTGTCTGCGGAAGGGAAGGGTAATTTTTTTTCCCCTGCATCAGAACAGAGAGGTTGTGTTTGTGGGTAATATGTCCTGGAACAGTCCCTGCCCACAACTCCCGCAGCACGACCTTCACGCTGCCCGGTCATCCCAAAATGAAGACAACTAAAGGAAATGTCTTTCATGCCTTCCCTAATCCTGTCACTCGATATGGAGAGACAGAGAGCGGCACAGAGAAATGAGGTTGTGAGAAACTGGTCTCACTTCAGAGGAGCCCTCCCTCTCCACCAGTAAATATTCAACAAATGTTGTGACCATTTAATTTCTATCCTCTCTCTCCCCCTCAGTCAATGACTATATAATTTCCAAAGATGTTGAGGAAATATTCCCCGATCGGCTGAAATTCAGCACAGACAAGCGCAAGGTAATGCACATAAAAAGCGGCAGTTTACTCGTATGCACCAATGGATGTTAGCTTAACTCTAACTGCTCTGGAAAATACTTGGGCAGCACTGCAGACGGTTCAGCAACAACACCTGCTCTGTGCAGAATGACAACGAGCAAAGCAACGAGACAACAGGGTGAGAGAATGTGTTAACACAGGAA
The DNA here is from genome assembly GCF_964211835.1 of Anser anser. Taxonomy (NCBI): domain Eukaryota; kingdom Metazoa; phylum Chordata; class Aves; order Anseriformes; family Anatidae; genus Anser; species Anser anser. Next base: position 37,999,890 of record NC_139724.1, on the reverse strand, counting down.
AAGAAAACAATTTAAAGCCCTATGTAAAGCCTTCGTGCACTCTTGAGCTCAAGTGCTCACTAACTCATTTCAAAAAGGATACAGAAGGACAAAACTTGTTACAGCCATAGAGAAGTTCCCATCCGAGGAAGGATTTAAAAGATTGTAACTATTAAGTTTAGAGAGAACTGAGGTCAGGACTGACACAATAAAAAGTATGTCAAATAACACATGGTTTAAGGAAGGTCCCTGAAATGTGTACACGTCCTTTTATCTTTTTTTCCTTAACCAGAAGAAAATGAGGACCCAGCCATTTCATGGGAACTACATTAAAGGGCAGCATGCTTTAAAAAAAAAAAAAAAAAAAGCAGCTCAGTGCCTTGTTGAGACAAAGGTCTCTGAAAGATTTTAAAAAAATATATCATGTTCATAGCTAGAGAGATTTATCGTTTTGCTGTGAGCTTTTATGAGTTATCAGTCCTGCTTTGGCCAAAAGATAACTGTGATAACTAGGTAGGGGAAAAAAATTCCTCCTTGGAGACCTCACTAAATCATCCTCTTCAGGACCTCAGAAGCACCTATGCTAGCAGAGCACACGGCTCCTTCCCAAATCCATGGAGCCAGATGCCCAGAGCGCTGCTGCGAGCTCTGGTGATGGTGACACCAGCTGGCAGGGCTGGCGGCCCCATGCAGGGCAAGGGTGGCTCCAAACCCCTGCACAGCGTGGGTTGCCTCGTGAAATCCTGTGCCTGGGCTCCGGCCTCTGCTCTCAGGGTGGCTGGGTTGCCGAGGGCCCCTCTCCTTGGGTACATGGCAGAGCTACTGCTCAGGATGAAGCCAAACTGGCCACGAGCAACGCGACAGCTCCCAGCACGGAGCTGAGGCTGAGCTGCATCAGATGCGATTCCAGCTCGATTCTCAAACAGGCCTCATTCTGCTCTCGCTTTGACTTTTTCACTAATGCAAATGAATTAACTACAGCTATATGCTAATGCATCTAAGAATACAATTCAGAAATTGCAGAAGGCTATTTTAGGGATTTTCTTTTATTTCATGAAAGACCCTTAACTCTCCTAGTCTTTCAAAGGAAGCCAAAGCATTCAGATGTTGCTGGTACAAACTGCATCACGCAAAACACAGAAATAAAGCGTAAAACAAGTGTTATAATTTAACATTCAGGCAAGGCAGCTCAGCACTGCAAAGACCCTACGTATTGTTGCAAGGGAACAAAAGTGTAGAGTCGACTCCTCTTTCCAGAGCAGTAAAGAAGCCCCCCGCTGGCTTCTTGTTTTGTTTTTGTTTTTTAAATTATAGTCTCGTGGTTTGTGCAATTACAATGAGAATGTATAAATGAAGCTGCTTGGCCTAAGGAATTTCTCATGACACAAAACAATCCAAAACACTATGATGCTTGCCTGTTTGTTTGCTTTTAATGTTACTGATCGCTTCCCACCACAAATCCTTCATATCCTTTGCCCAAGTGCTTGCTGCCGTAGTTTATCACTTCCCCTCTGCCCAACTTGAGTGCTTTCAGGCCCGAGCTGATTGCATCAAGGCAGGAGGGCCTTGTCCTGCAAAAAGCCTGGCATGGCCACACTCCGGGGCTCCTGCTGCCTGCTCTCGAGCAGTCAGGGCTGCCCCAGCCATGCTGGCAGGTGACAGACCTGCCCTCTTGGCCTGTGTTTCAGTCAGCCAGCACCTCCTCTTGTTTCACAAAGGGCTCCAGAAAGATGGCAGTCAACACCTAAACTTCTGTGGACAGCAGCCAGCTGGCTTGGCCTTCCTGCGCGCAGAGAGGCAACTCAGCCCTGCAACAAGGCTAAGAGACCAGGGGTGGAGGGTCTTGCACTTTGGCCACAACAATCCCAGGCAGCGCTACAGGCTTGGGGGAGAGCGGCTTGAAAGCTGTGCAGAGGAAAAGGATCTGGGGGTGCTGATTGATGCTCCCCTGAACACGAGCTGGCAGTGTGCCCAGGTGGCCAAGAAGGCCAACGGCATCCTGGCTTGTATCAGGAATAGTGCAGCCAGCAGGAGCAGGGAGGTGGTCGTCGCTTTGTATTTTGCTCTGGTGAGGCTGCCCCTCGAGTACTGGGTTCAGTTTCAGGCCCCTCACTACAAGAAGGACATCGAGGCCCTGGAACGTGCCCAGAGAAGGGCTACGAAGCTGGTGAAGGGCCTGGAACAGACATCCTGTGAGGAGCGGCTGAGGGCACTGGGGTTGGTTAGTCTGGAGAAGAGGAGGCTCAGGGGAGACCTTAGTGCTCTCTGCAACTGCCTGATGGGAAGGTGTGGGGAGCTGGGGGTCGGCCTCTTCTCACAGGTAACTAGTGATAGGACTAGAGGGAATGGCCTCAAGTTGCACCAGGGGAGGTTCAGGTTGGAAATGAGGAGACATTTCTTCTCAGAAGGAGCAGTCAGGCGTTGGAATGGGTTGCCCAGGGAGGTGGTGGCATCACCGTCCCTGGGGGTGTTCAAGGAAAGGTTGGACGTGGTGCTTAGGGACATGGCTTAGTGGGTGATGGTGGTGGTAGGGTGGTGGTTGGACGAGATGAACTTGGAGGTGTCTTCCAACCTTAATGACTTGCAGCCAGAAAGGTGCAGCCCATGGGTGGGAGATGAGGGGAGGCCTGAGAAACACCCAGCACGGGAACAGGAGCAACATGAGCCGTACTGTGTAAATCAGGGTATTGCTTTGTCGTCTTTCTGCTGCTCACACCAGCTAAAAGCAATAAACCAGAGCGTAAACAAGCCGCCTCCCCTGGCACAAGTTGCATTAAGACAGGAGCTGACTGATGCTGGGCCTGTGTAGGGAATTACATTACTTTAATGCCGAGTTGCAAAATTTTACTCATCCGCTCAAGGCAAGTCATATTTTGATGGACAAGAGAAATAAATAGATTTTTCATTACAAGCATGCTACTAAAAGGCTGACAAATAAATCTTCCCGGAGTAGTATTACTGTCCATAGTAGTTTTGGTGCTCTGAATGCCAGGAATATGTAACAGGTAATTAAGTGCATTTGTTCATATTCGTGTAGAATTGCCTTTTTCTGTAACAATAAAAACCCAAGTTTTTGTCTCTTCCATCCTGGTGTAAACCCAACTAAATCTACTGATGCTTCCTATTTAGGAAGAGCAAGCTTATTCCAAGGATACATAAGGGTCTAACAACAGTCAGCCCACTAGCATTTCACAGTACGCCCTGATTTTTATCTTCTCTTCTGCTGGAAATAAAATGAAAAAAGGAAAAGGGAACCACTGCTAAGAACAAGAGCAACATTGCTGCTTCGCTATTTTCTGGGTACCTTTGGAATTCATTGGGATCACTGTAGTTCAACAAGGACTTTGAAAGGTGAGCTCACTATTTACATGAATAAATTTGCCATTTCTAGCAAAATTTATCCTAATGAAAGAATTTCTTTCCTAGTCATGCTGTAGAACAAAAATATTTCAGAAAGGTTCCTCGGGTTTCTGTGCGTTCCTGTTCATATACAGGCAAAACTTTTTCAGAGCCGCAGTGCGGTGAATTACTGCCTCGAAGACCCAGGACTTTGCTCTGCCCCTCATTACGCACATTAACAGCAACTGCAAACCAGGCGTACTCCAACTGAGAAGGCCTACACACTTTTAGAAGCCTAAATGCCTCTTTCTGTTCAATTTAGGTATTTCTGCACTCCTGTCATCTGAGTACCTACCCGGCTACCTAAAGAGAATTACACAAAACAAAAATCTGCTTCAGTGGATAGCTACCATCCCAGGATTGTTTTATGCAGCCTCTGCTCCCTTGGCTTGCTGTTTTGGCTGGCCACAAGCCCACTGGCGCCCCGTGGACCCCTTCCAGCACAGCACAGCTCTGCAGAAGGAAACCCTTCGCACCCCGGCGTTATTTACAGCTGGTTCGCCTGGCCAGCCCGCGTGGCCAAATTTAACCTGCTTACATCGCATGCTTGGAAAAGGAGCAAAAATAAGACAGGATTGTGCTGCCTCCATTTCGAGAGCACAGTGTCAGGCGCTGAACTTCAGGAAAACTCCCCTGGGACTGTTCAGACGAGGGAAAAAATGCTGTTTCCAGTGAACTGCCTTAACTCGATTGATTATCCCACTTTAGTGCCAATATAGACACACGTTAGCCCCTCTCACACAATACGATCAGGCCAAGTAAATGTTACAGACTGACATGCCGTTGCCAACAGCTTCACTAAGGAGGCCTCAAATAAGGCTGAATAAAAGGAGCTCTCTTTTGTTACCAGACTCGGGCCGAAAGCTATTTGTAGGCACATAAACTGTCTTTAATGTCACCTTTTATTACTCATTTACATGGATCGTACAAACAGCCAGCCTCTGACTTGCGTGCTAAGATACGAGTTTCAATGCTTAACCGCGGGCATGCCTACAACATGTTAAAAACATCCTCTTCCCTTGGTTTTAAAGACAATGGCAATTGCTGGAATTCAAACACAGGCAGAAAATTGCCATCAGCCGATGGACCATACTAACAGGAGTTACAGATCTATACCAAACTCCACATTGCTTCAGTTGCCTACAATTTTAACTGCAATTACTACAGACAGACTCAACCACTATCTTCCCTACCTCTCAATCTTTTTTTTATTTTTTTTTTTCCCCTCGGAAGACCCCTAGTGTATATGATGGACCCAGGCACCTCACAATAGACAAGTTTAGCCAATAAATCAACAGCCATAATCACAAACCCCAAGTGAACTTACGGGAAGGAAAACCGAACTATTTTTATGCTGTCAGGGCAGACAGCAAATAAATTGGGAGGCTGAATCAATGAAGAAAGGCCTTCTCCTCCTCAGAGCACGGCCAGCTGAAGCAAAGGAAGACACGCCGCTTAAGGCTCTCTTCTTCCTCCTTGCTCCCAACATCTACCTTCCTTTCTCTACAGCTCATGAGACTTGATGACCATGCTCAAGCAACAAAGCCTGCACACATTTCTTTGTAGCAAGCACTTCCCAGGAACCAAAGTGGACTTCAGCAATATGCACCCACAGCAGTTTTTGGAATGGAAAGTCGGATTCTCATCAAAAACTTCAGCCAGGAAGGATGCCAGTGCTGCTGGGTCTGTGCTCACGCAGTTATGCTGCTGCCACAGCCTCCAGAGCAGAGGGCACACAAGGGTTGCCCACGTGGCCAGCCCACCCAAAGGAAGCGAAGCTGGGACTAGCGCCAGTGCAGTAAGTCAGGTTTAGGGCCCCTGAACCTTAGTTGAGTGCAGTAATGCTAACAACAGGCAGAACTCTAGAAAAAAATACTCTGAAGTCCTGCAAGACCGATATAATGTCCATCAGGTGTCAGGAAGCATCCAGCAGAGTTCAATGGCCATGTGAAATCATTAACACTGTGCAAAAACTGAGCTGTTGCAGTGGCTGATGTCATTCAAATCAGCTGGAACTTCAGCTAAGTTCAGAAGATCACAGACAAACTGTAGGCTTCTGCAAAACTGCGCATGGCAAGAATATTCTGCATCTGCATGACATATTGATTGATGATACATGTATATTTGTATGTGTGAAGTGATTCAGAGAGACTTTACAGAAAGGTGCCTACTACTGTTTGTTCAATGAGAGTCTCAGCTTTGGGCAGAGAGCAGAAGTTACTCATAAAAATGCCTCTGGAGCAGAAAAGTTCATTTAAAATGGAAATTTTTCTAAGATGACTCCTCAGTTTCTCAGGCATAAACACTCGTATGCCCACACATCAACATACTCCACCTATTTCTACCTGGCCATTTGATATGCATCCTCCACCTCTTCCAGCAGCTCTTTCCTGTACCCTTCCTCGTGTCAGGAGCAATGTTCACCCAGTTACACAACAGATCGCACCAGAGAGCCCCCCGATTCCTTCCTGCTCCCCCCAAAACAGCAGTCCTCAGCTGCCTCGTTTCCCAGCCAGCTCTCATGAACGCCACTGCCGGCACATCCACTGCAAGAGCACGGCACGAAGGGCAGCAGACGGACAGAGCCGCCAGTTTTGCTTCACCAAAGCCTCGTGCCGGACATAAGTGACTGGAATAACCTTGGCCGTAGGGTATGCTTTGCCCCAGTACTCGAAGTACTAAATACAACTAATTTCCACCATTAGCTTTATTTAGAAACTACACTGCTTGCGGCTGAAAGAGGAACCTCATCATCATGCCCACACCGAGCTGGGTTCTGTGGTATTATCTAAGGACAAAATGCACAAACTGGCAGCTCAGCTGTATGTCAAGTGACAAAACTGAGCTCCTGAATTTTTATTGTATCTATTTATTTATTTTCGGCGGTGGGCATCAGCAGAGCCTCCCCGAAGGCACTGAAATGCATACAAGCGCCTCACCAACCTAGGCCAGTTTCTTCTCTTGCCTTCCTCCCACACACAGCCTCACTGGCATCAGTGAAGTTATTTGCTCAACTGCAGAGAATGCACTTCGATTAAAAACGTGCCCTTCAGTGTCAGAAAAACAAACGAAAAAAGTAAAAGAAGCAATGCATGACTTGAAGGCTGGGTAGGAAATTCTCTCCTTCAAGACTCCGGCACGTGGCAGAAACACAGAGAGCTGACGTGAAGCTGTCTGCCCTTCATCTCAGAGGCATTCTTTAAACACGCTTTTAAAGATGAAGGTTATCACTACCCTGGTTCCAGCGTGGATCATTTTTGCCTGAGCTTCCAGTTGAAGAAAACCTGATGCATTTCAGGTTCATTCCTATTCCAGACAGTAAATTCAGAACCCTGTTAAATATAAACATGCACATCAGCAAAGGACTGGCTGGATGCAGCAAGAGATTTGCTGTGCCCTCTCGTCTTTAAGAAGTGACCTTGACCAAGGTCAAAAATATTGGAAACGGAGAGAAAAATGCACTGCCAACGCCCCCGTGGTGCCAGTTCTGTGAATAAAGGACGCCAGTGTTCACTGCTGTCATTTTTTGTAACCGTTGTGAATGCAGAAAAACCCAACTTAGAAATAAAAAGGCCCAAAGATGCCCTAACAAGCCTCAAATCTCTCAACAGCTCGAGCAATTAAATACTATCCCAACTTTAAAGGCTGCAATTGGCAACTGGTTATTTAAAATTAACCTTTAGGCACTGCTTTAACGAAAATGGTTTTTCCTGTGAAAAATCAAGAACTCCATCCAAGTCAAACACTTGTTAAGAGATCTTGCCACCCTCCGCTGCAGCACTGAAAAAATGCATTAGCAGAGCGAGAGCTTGGCTTCCTCCCCCTTTTCTGCTCATTACCATCAGTTTTGAGAACTGATTAGCTGTGGTTGTTATTCATTAGTCACATCTCTAAAATCTGAATTATAAACACCTCTGTGAGGTCTTATTCTAATCAACCTATTTTGAGTCTTGCAATTAATACTAACACCAGAAAAATAATTGAACAGTGTACATTTAAAGACCACCCCCTCTTCCCACAAAAACCCAAGCTCAGATTTGCATGAAAAGGAAGACTGAAGCAAGATCTACAAACTCTGCCGTCCCCAGCACACATTCCTTTCCTGCGTACGCTGCAGCCAGTTCAGGTGGTTAATCCCAGAGACATAATGGGCACACTGCAGGCTGTAAATACAAAGCAGCCATCAATGATTTTCCTGATGGGGTCAGATGCTACACAGCTGATAGATCTCGGGAGGACAAGAACATGCAGGCATGACAGATTAAGTGACTGCCATTGGTTGTGCGCTCACTCTGAATCCTCAGCTATGGACAATAATCAATTATTTGGGGCTGCTAATGATACTGATCAAATGCACTTAGCACTCGGCAGCTCGAGGGCTACAATCCTGACACTGTGAAAACATGGGAGCTCCCCACAGGCGAGATGAGATGAGAGGCTAGCACCAGCAAAATCCGCAAAGTCAACATGGAAGTTCACCCTGGACCCCTTCAGCTCCTCCTGCCTGGTAATAAAAAACCCACTTGCTTAGCAATAAGCATGGTCCTTCCTATAAGACAATTTACAGATGCTGCAGCCATCTGTGAAAGGCTGGGGCCAGACGTTCACCTGGAGGGGCCACACTGCTGCCTGTAGACCACCTTGTAACAGGAGGGAAAAAATGTATTGCCACCACAGGAGCCTGCTTCCAGAGCAAGCACCCTGACCTATGATCCAGGGTGATTTGCCTTCCTCATCGCTACCATTAGCTCAGACAGCGATCTCTTTCCAGCTTTTACAAGCAAAAATCTTGTCCCTGCTTTCGGAGAGTGCAGGATCAGGGCAAACATTTCTGTCTCAGACAGCCTAAACCTTGTTGTTGTTGTTTGTTTTAAAATAACTAATGCCTTGTTCATACGCACACACAAATCTACGGCATTAACTGTGCAGGATATTTATTCCCTATTCCTGTGCAGAATTAAAAAAAAAAAAAAAAGATTAATTGATACGAGGCAGTTACACATACCTGCGATTATACCCTTTCTTTAAGGAGATTATACCCTTTCCTTAAGGGGGTGAAAAAGTATTGCTCTATCTGACAGAGGAAATCACTTCTCTAAGTGGTAAGCAGCTAGCACAGGCCTATGCCTCAACTGGTGCTTTGCTCTCAGCCCCCAGAACTGGGAGTCCGAGCACCTAACCCCAGCTCTTCTTCCCTTGGGAACCCCCCTTCCTCGTGCCGCATGGCAGGCAGGCCCTGAGCGGCACTTGGACTGACCACGGGGATCGGCTGGAAAAATGGAACGCGCTCAGAAATGCCTTTACACCAGTACCACGCTTAATCACCGAAAGAAAAATAAATTCTGAAGAAATCACCTAACAGAGCTGTCTGAAGGGAACTTGCAGCAGTCCTGCAGATGACTGTATGCTCCCTGGCAGCCCTTTCTCCGAATGCAGGAAGTTAACAGCAGAAAATCCCTCGTTCTCAAACAACAATAAACCAGCAAACGGGTGCCCTGCAGACCTGTGCCACCCAGACGTTCCTGCAAGCCGTGTGCTGGGCTTGCTCCTTGTCCGTCCTGGGGCTACCTTGCCAGCACGCGGCAGTGCCGTACCTGCTCCAACGGGCAGAAGGCAGTCACTCTGGGGATTTTTAGCCAAAACTTGCTCGTTGCATAGAATAAGAAGAACCATCCCCATAAAGCGGGGTCGGGATTCGGTAAACTGTTAAGAAAGGGGTCCGTACTAAGACCAAGTACAAGTGCCATAAACCAAGGCTGCTAGGGGCGAATGCACCCTGGTCTGCACAAAGTCTCCTTGTGCAGCATCAGGTACAGCACGAGCGCCTACAGCTCCAACTGTTACCTCTTCCTCCCCATTGCTGCCTACAGTGAGGAGACAGAAAGAGCTTGTTCAGCCCTAAAAATAGCAGGCTTTCTTGCTGTCTTCAGCTAGTGGGAGGGTGTAGCCTGTCTCCTCGTAGACTGTACAATAGTAGACAGAGGGGCAACAGACACAAACTGCAAAACAGGAAGCTGCAGTTACGTATCAGGAAAGATTTTCAATGTGAGTGGAGTCCAGCCCTGTAGCAGGCTGCCCAGAGAAGCCGTGGGTTTTCCATCCTCAGAGATATTCAAGGCCTGACAGAGAGTGGCCCTCGACAACCTGGCGCAGCTTACCGTCCTTTGAGCCTCCAGAGCTCCAGCTAAATCCTCCCTATCCCACAATGTCAGCTCTAGGAGAAAGACCTACACAGCCCTGGGGGTTTCTTCTCCAGCCCTGCTGTTTAGCCCTGGAATACAGCACAACAGAGGAGCACTGGAAGGTGAGAACAGAAAAACAGGTACCTTCATTACCGATGTTCAACTAACTCAGTTGTGAATACTAAGGGGTTCAAGCGTTGTAGTGGATCCTGACATGTGGCAAGGGCTTGCAAGCACTTTCACAAGCACTAGTAGCTTGTTGCCAGCTTGGAGGATGTTAGTCAGGTGCTTTGTTCTAGCATGAAATGCACTCCGATGCTTACCGTAAAACACACAAGGAAAAAAAACAACCCTATGTTCAATTAAAGTGCAATAAGAGGCAGAAAACAGGGAAGCGAATCCCGTCCTCCCTGCAAACAGACATGAAAGCAGGGAGGTTCGCATTCTGCAAGCTGGAATGATTTCCCAGCGAGTCTGTTGGCCACGAACTTCTGAGAAGACACCAGAGAGCTCGCTGCTTTAATGCAACTTGCTAATGCCATGCATTATTCCCAGTCTTATTGCCTGCTCCATCCAAGGGCTGCTTTGAGGCAATTACTAGTAACTCATTATTCCATCCCATTATACAGTTCAAATCTCTAAAAATGCAATAAACTAATTCTTTCCTGTAACACTCTCAGCCTACCCATTCTCCCGGCTACTCCACATACCCATCCAAAGTACAATACCAAAACCATCGGCGTTTATTCCACTGTACTAGGCATCAGCCACCTAGAATGCATACCAAAGTGCCTGCAATGCCACAAAGAGATTATCCTTGACAAATTGGTATTTTAAGCAAACATTTCGGAAATAAAATAATTCCTATCTTTTTAAGTCCTCCAGAATATTTAATTCACCATGTCATTCCCTATTCTCCCTGCCCTCATTCATCTGAATGCTCAGTGCCACTCTCAGACACATGCCTCTCCTACCTTTCGCTGGGACGAGAAAACTAGTTTTGCATATTGAATCATTATTTATTTCCACGAATGTCTGCGGGTTCCTTTGACAGTTTTATCTTTCTGATGAGGATAAATGTTCTTTCAGAAGGTACTGACAGACTGCCCTCATTCTCAGATGTCAAAGGATGCAGTTGGCAGGATCTGTCAAAAATAACTCACATGGGAGCGAGGGATTGAAAATTACCATGGATAGTTTTAAAAATACAGTTGGTACGCGGTGGCTTTGGGTAGGTGCACTTTACCACTAGCATCCAGCACCTCACCTTTTCATTTCTCCTGGTCACAATGGGAATTATTTATTTGAAGAAAACAAATTAGAAATCAGCAGCGATATAACTTCAGTATTTCTGAAAAATTAGATGGCTTTTGCTCTTAGGCTTCTGCAGGTGCTCACGTCTGGAAACTTTTTTTAAGTGTAAAAGAAACAAACTAAAGGGAATTAAGCTTGAACCAGAATCCTGTACTGGTTTGGGGCTCCTGTAGTGACTGTTGTGACATCTAAATCTGACTCTGGAAGCTGCTGTTCAGTTCTCCAAGCTAAATGCAGGACACGGTAGCCAAAAACGACTTGCAGAGGCAACCTGACTCACTCCAGGAGCATTTCTCAGCCCAAGCTCCTAGGAAGAGCTGAGAGAAAAAGCACAGCTGGAAAGAGAGCTCCCTGGAAAGTAGCTCCTTCCCTGATGCTTCAGACCTGAGGCACATCGGGCTTGGCGTCAGGCTTTCAGCTGGGTGCCGTCAGCTGATGGTCAGGGAGCGTGACACCCAGCAGCGCCTGCTAACAACGCACTTCACATTTCTGCATCCCTACCAAGGAGGATGGCACTCTGGGCCGGGGCTTATACAAATCAGGACGAGTTGTTTAGCTCTTACCAGCCCCCAGCCCCTGTGTTTGTGTGTATGCACAGGCACGTACACACAGTCGCTAAGCTTTGCTTCAACGTTTTGTCTTCACAAGTGAGAAAACAAGTGGGTATGGCACCTGAGGATTAGCCAGTGCCTCCTTCCCAGTGAGGATAAATACGATGCTCATATCAGGCCTGAGCCGCTATGACCTGCACGCTGCCTGACAGCAGTACATTTAGCCTGCGTGTTCCCAAGACACTGTCTCAGCAATCTGCCTTTTTTAAAAGAAATTCAACAAAATGATTCAGAATATCCTTTCGTAGTTTTTTTTTTGCAAGAACTGCCATGCTATACTCGATCAGATCCACTTAACCTGGTACCTCTCCTTTGACAGCGCCCAGCAGTGGGTGCCTAAAGACTGCGAGCAGCAAGGCAAATACAGAGGATGCCTTCCCAGCTGCTGCAAGACTCGGGAGCCCCGCAGCAGCTAGGGCATGCACTAGGGCAGCCCTGAATCCCTGCAGGTGGCTCAAACGGCCAGCTGAGCGAGCAGCATCTCCGTGTGTCACTGTCAGGGCAGGACAGCTGAGATCCAAGCCAGATCTCCAGCTGCCTCTGAGGCTTTGCCAGCATCCCAGGTCTAACTGGATGCTTCACCCACCTCATTGCCACGGGTCCGGCTAGGAGACTGCGGGCAGCACACACGTGTAAGCCTGCCTGCATCTCCTGAGGAATCTGCTGGAGAGACACTACGCTAGGCGCTGTCTGTGCGAATCAGCAAGCACTGCTTGCTGCCAGCGATACCTTGAGACCTTTGTCTGCAGCAGGTTGCTTGGCACGGCCGCAGCTTCAGAGGTATTTTTCAAGAGGCCATTTTGGGACCGCAGCCAGATCTTCACAAGGCCCTGTAATTTCAATAATGAAATTAAACCCAGAATTTAGCACTTGTGGGACCGAACGAAACAAAACATGTGGCTAAGTAGTGCCTGCTGATATTTTTTCTTTATGACATCTCTCAAGCTGCTTAATAAAAATCATGCAATTCTTCACAGTCAAGAACGCAAATCATAAAAACAGCTTCTCTACAAGGCAGCAAGCGCAAGGCTGGGAGGCTTAAAGGTATAAGGCTGAAAAGAAACTACGACGTGTTTCAGACAAATGTCAGAATGGACTTGGATGTAGTTACTGCTGTGCTTAGTGGATCTGGACCGATGTATTTAAACAAACTAGATTCCACTGCATTTTTTAATTTTTTTAACAAAAATAATCAACAGGAAAAAGCTGCTTAAATACCAGAGAGAGAGAACATTTTGGTCCCAGGCAGGAACAGGATCCTTTTGAGAGATGAGAGAAACACAGTGGTTTGGACCTCACTTTCACTGAAAAACATCCTGCCCTACGTGCTGCTCCAAAACCACCCCTGGAACTACAGATGGATACCTTCAATGCAGACCACACCTTTAAGGGACAGCTTTCGTGCAGGGGATTTCTCTGGAGCGCAGATTCTACATACACCAGTTCAGCGACACGTAGCCAAGCTCTGAAAGCTGAGGCTCACGGGAGAGCAGAGCACACCCGGCCCCAACCCCGTTTGCTGTCAGCCACAGTCCGAACATCAATGCCGACGGTCACAATTACTTCTTAATCCCTAAATTCCAGCTAAGACAAATCGTAGCTACCAATTTATAATCCCTTGTGTCCCTGCAATGAAAAGGAGAGAGGAATCAAAACTGAATCTGCGACAGCCCCTTAAGTAGAAAAAGCTGGAAATGGCTGCTGTACAAACCCCAATTATATTACTAATGTGATCTGGCAGTTTTACTTGAGTCCCATTGCTGCAGCTTAATCATATCTCTGACACAGCCAAATTGCTAGGATACAACGGGACCTGGAGCTAATAACACTGCTTTAAAAATAAACAAACTCCTGTTTTTCTGAAGTGATTACAAGGAACTCCCTATATTTTAGATGAACTGCATCTGCTTAACCAGCCTGTTCTCTGAGACGTCCCCGCGAGCAGCCGGCCCGGTGCGTGTCATCGTGGCGGAGAGGGATCAGGCAGCAGCCTGCGACAGGCACGCTTGCTGCTGCTCTCAGACGGCCTCTGGTTCACGCTGACACTTAACACAGCCCTGATGGAGAGTGAGTGGGAAGGGTCTGCTCTTATTTTTAAAGAGGGAAAACAAGGTAGGGAAGATAGCAAAATCACAATTGATAATAAGGATACAGGGCAGATATATATTAAAAATAAATAAATGTAGGTTTAACCACTGTGCCTAGCTTCCAGGCTGATAGGATGGCACAGGAACTCACTGCTCGGCCCTGGAAAACACTGCACCAAGAAGGGGTGGGCTCGGCGAGGCACCGGGGGCTGGCAGCCCCTCTGGCACCAGCAGCGAGCTTGCTGCAGGGCTCCCTAACCTTTCTGCAGTTAAAGCCACTCCGTGCTTAGCAAATAGCAAACACTTTGCTCAGCTGACTGAAGCCAGCTGCTTTTGACTGAAGTGGATAAAGAACCGTTCACGTGAGCAGTGCCAGCACAGACTGGCAGAGGAGCCCATCTCCTGTAAGGCTTAGCGAGAGCCGTGCCTGCCAGGCAGCAGGGAGCAACTTGTCCATCAATATGTTTCTTTGATGAACCTATCCCTACCTTGAGCTTGCACATGCCGGGTCTGAATACGGCTCCAAATTTGTTTCATTCATCTATCACATGGATTGGAGAAGGTTTGTATATTTTGTATAAAGACAACATGAACCATAAGCCAACCCTCTGCCTCTTTACCATCCCCAAATTTACTATAGACATGCAGAGCTGTGCATATGAAAGACAAGATGGTATAAAAACAGCCTGCTTGGCCCATCTTTGTAGAAATCACGCCCGTAGAGTAAGACAAGACTGTTCTGAGTGCTTGGCTGTTTCTTCTGGAAATGCAACCAGTTCCTTCTCAAGCCTTTGCTGATATTTGCTCTTAAAACCTTGCCGCCACCACGAAGGCTATGCGATGTGCCTGAAGTTGCAAGCACTACTTTAACCATTTCCTACATGGGTAAAGTAAGTCTTATTTCATCTTACTCACTTCTGGTTGGCACACAAAAGGACCTTGTCTAATCATCCACCCTGCAAAATCACGCTAGACACTGAGGGCAAACTCCTGGCACTTAAAGTCACATCAGTCCTGCAGCTATCCTAGGTGCGATCAGGATTTTCCTCAAGTTTGACCATTTCTCTCTGTCTTAAATCACAACCTGTACTGAAATACTTCTGATGGCAAACTGATACTTCGGTTACATCTCTTATAATGGTGATTCTTCTTACTTTCAGGTGATGCCGCTTTTCTGTTTGTGAATTTTTAATTAAAATCGCTTTTTCTTTCTCAAACTGAGTCAATTTGACTGAACTGGTGTCGGGATAAGCCTAGAACCTCTTCCCCATGTTTAGCGCCTATTCACACAGGAACTGAGCTCTTTTTGACGCACATGTGAAGTTCATTTCAACGCGTTTCAGACGATACAGGTACTTCACAATGGGTTTACGGTTGTGCTCTTTTCTTTATTAACCAGAGCACCTGAAGTAAAAGCACAAAGGCAGTTCTCAGAGCCAGACATCCCAGGATGCTGTGGGAAAAATATCTAAACAACCATTCTGCCGTTCTCTAATGCGTTGCTAAAGACACCGTCATCCCTCATCCCTCCAGAAGTGTTCTTAATTAAATAAGAATCTATTAAAAAATACAGTGCCCCTCAGTGTAAACCCCCACCCCCATCCTTCTCTTTCAATTTTAAAAGTGATCTATCTTGCCTTCTCTCTGCCTGGGAGCTCATTAGGAACAGCCCCTTCTGCACACATGCATCACCTAACACAGACTTGGAGGGAGACAGGCAGAAGAAAGGGAGAGAAAGAAATTAGAAAGTGAATGAAAATAGCAGGTCTGCACGACAAGAAAGCAACTGCAGACAAAGAACACCCAGCACTCACCAGGGAACAACGAAGGCTCGGAGACGAACGTGGTACCATGGGATTAAACCAGAAGCTACCGCTTAACTTTGCAGCAGGGCTGCGGCGTTGCTCTAAATTGAATTGTCAGCAATAAAACCAAGGCAAACCAGATCTATCGCGTCTGTTTCTTTGGGTGGCCAGCAAGTACACCTGGAGCCTCAAAGGCAAGCATGAAGCTCCTGCCACGTGTGGATTGCAACACAAAGCCCCAGGGACTGATCCTTGGGGCCTTCCCCTTCCCCAGCTCGCCTCTGGGCTGAGAAGCGCAAACCAAGACGGGCACAGAACAGTCACCATGTCCCTCCTGGCGAGCTGCAGAGGTGACAAAACCTGCGGTCCGGGAGTGGATGATGCATCTGTCCATTTTGTGTAACAGAGCTTTACGCGAGGAATTAGCTCCTAAAAGTTCACCTTCAAATCATTTTTTCCATCCTGCAAGGGCTTCTCCCACGTTGAGCCACACACCCCAAGAACAGTATGGCATTTGCTGCCTGGCAAGCGACTCCAAACACAAAGTTCCCTTTCAGCTTTACACTTCAGACACGCGACAGGAGGAAGCACTGAGCACCTCCTCAACCTCTCCAGCACCAGGAAGGACGAGGGAGCAGGCGTGACAGGAGTCCTGGGACAGAGGCGAGTTCAAAGTGCCGTCAATCTGCCTGCTGGGGAGGGACCAAATTCACACCTGAGCTTTGACCATTATTTAAAGCGCATGCAAAGCATGATTTGAACTCCTGGTTCAGCCAGCGCCTTTTACCTGACTCACACCTTACACCTGAAAGGTGGCTTTGCCCTGCAGACACTCGCAGCTTGCCCCATGCTGACCTCTGAACACCAAGCTGCACCTCTAGATGCTCGAGCTGTAAAATTACACGAGCTGCACTACTTCACTGCATTTTTGTGAATAAATTGTTTCTACAATGGATTTTCAATAACCCCATGCAGCTGCCTGGCAATCCCTTCAGGACTGTGATGGCAAGATCCTCCCATCCCTGTGGAAAAGCTTCTCTCTGCCTTGGAAAGCTGTGCTGGAAGGGCCTAGAAGGGAGAATCCAAAATCAGACCCATCATTAAGTCTGACTGCAGGGCTATTTGGTTTTGCAGCGTTTTGCTAGGTTTCCTCCTCCTCATGCGGTGGGTCTGTTCACCTAAACTGCAGTGGAATTTGTTCCAAGCCCAATTTTAATTAAAGAAGTACCAGGCATCCTTCCTCAAGACCAGTGCTTTTAGAAGAATATGCAGAACTTCCAGGAGAGTCCTAGGAATTTCTTTGCTTACGTAGGTGCAAACCAAGGGATGCAGCCTGACAAAATGTCTTACTGAACTGAATGAAGAAAGATTTGGCCTTCCCAGAATAAACAAACGGCTGATCAGTTCACCTTGTCCTTCTTTCCTCAAGTTGCACAGTCAGCCCCTTGCTAGAACTCGAAGGCATTTCCATCTGGTGGCTCTTTTCCAGTAAACTCTCTTGTGAGAGTTTTGTTCTTTATGATTGCAAAGCTCGTGCTCGTGAGAGAGGACAGACAGAAAAAGCTGTAAACCAGACTGAGGAAACCGCAACCCTACAGAGTTGCAGGCTTGATTAGATTGTTAATAATGCCAAGGTATTAAGCAGGGCAGCAACAAGAAGAGCAGACTCCAAGAAGCCGAGGAGGTAGCTATCGCTTCAATAAATCCTTTGCCAGTCTGGGAAGTAGGAGGGTGAGAGAGCACTGATCTCAGCTTGTAAAACTGAGGTGGGAGCTTAGACATGAGACCTGGCAGTAGCTTAGAAATTAGGCCTGGTATGTTACTCAACTGCTGCTGGGAAATCACTTGGAAAGGCACAGCTTCAATTTCAAAAAGTTAGTCAGCTCTTGGTTCCTACTATCTCTTCCTGAAAAGCACTTAAAAAATAAAATTAAGAAACATCTCAGATCATTTCAGGAACAAACCCAAACATTACACACAGATCTATGGAATGGAAGTGGAGGTTATTTCAAGAGAAACTTCCCTGCAGTCCTGTGGCCTCTGCCAGGCTGCAGGCAGAGCACCACGTGCTGGCAGCTGGCTGCTCGCAAGCCACCCTGGCGGACGATGTGCCCGAGCACCTTGTCCAGGCCTGCAGGTGCTCAGCCTGAGCCCTGGCTTTCCTTCCACATCCTCCCTTCTCAGCTGCTAAGCCACGCTGCTCTGCCTGCCCTCCCTCTTGCTTGTCCCAGGTCCTACTCCCTCCCTACGTGGACTCCCTGATTCCCGACGCGTGGACACACCGCCAAATATCATCTTGCCTTGTGCTACCATTTTATTTTATTAGCAGCTTAAAACGAAGGAGACTGTTTCCAATGATGAATCTTACCACCATCTTCAACAGAAATTTAAAACAAAAAACACACACAAAAAAACCCAACCAACCAGACAAGCACACTGGGCTTTAAAAGCAAGTTCTGCCCTTTAACACGCAGGCCTGCCACTGCGTCACGGGAGTTTTGAGCTGACCACCACTTGGGTAAAAACTGCATCAGGACTTCAGGTCCCAGTGGATGCTTCAAGCACCAAGAGCCTGAGATGTTGTTCACGCCGTCTCTCACGCATACAAACCTTGCCTTTCACATGAAGAAATATTAACAGCCATCCAGCTCACCGCCATCCAGTTACTGCCCCAGGACAGACCCGCTCCTTCTCAGAAATACACCTGGGTAATTGTGTGTATTTCAGAATGACAATACCAGAAACCATCTTGTCCAGCTGCAGAACAATCCTGCTCCTAACCCACTGAGGTTGTTAATGAATACAAGCAGTGACATCCTCCCCAGATATCAAGGGGGGGTCACCGCAGTTACTGCTTGGGCCTGTAGGAAAGGAAAATAAAATGGCAGTGCAGGGGCTACACGTAGCCAGGCTCCCGGCCAAAGCAAAGGCAGAACGGTTAGGCACAGTCTGGGTATGCACCAAGTCCAATATTAATGTGCATGATAGTTACTGGAACCTTTACTATTTAAATTACTTGTTTTTATGTAATAGTGAAGGCCACCTGACAGAAATAAAGCATTGCTTCTCCTGGTACTCTCCACTTAAATTGCAGCAGTAAATATTTTTAAGAGTAGTGTTGTCAAATCTCAAGTACAGGTTCATCCCTCCAGATTGTACATCATGCTAGCTTGTTATCTACCATTTCATTACGAGCTTCCATAAATAAACTGGGAGCTACCTCTCTCCTGGGCCGGCCATCTCCAGAATTTGTTTCAGTAAAAATTCCTGCCCTTCAAATCTTCCCACACAAGAAACAACTTTTCTTTCTGCTCCAAGCAAACTAACTCTCTATACCTGCTTTAGCTGCCTGCAAGGAACCATTCAACAACTACGGGGATCCAACTTTCTTGTGTATCTTAACTTTAAACAAAACACAAGGATTGTTTCTGACGTAATTAAGGAAACATGAAAGATACATGACCCACCTTTCTAATAAATTCCTATCGCCTTTCTCCAGAAGAGAAATAAAATTAACAACAGATGGAAAACACAAATTTAACATTTTTTAGGTAAAACAGAATGAAATAAACCCAATTTTCGTCCAAGTCTGAAAAAGGAGGAAAGAGCAGCAGCAGAAAAACATGCCTTCCCTGATGTGGCAAGGCTGTGATTACCTAAGACGATTTCCCTTCAGAACTCTCAACTCCTGTGAGTCACAAATGTCTCTGATAGTGGTTCGCTGACAGTCTCCCATATGCTGGTTGTCTCACATATGTGCACAGCTTGTCCAGTGAAGTGCTAAACCTCAGCATTTTGCAACCCCCAAGTTTATCTAGCAATTACATTTGCTGCAAAAAAAAAAAAAAAAAAAAGCTTCTGTTTGCTGAAACACATTTATAATCACTTCAGCTATTTCCGAGCACGTATACAAGAACAGAATGCCCTGGCATGTATGGTAACTAAAAGCTAGGGACGTGTCTATTTTGTTGTTACATGTGCTGCTGACAAAGGAGATGCTGTTTGGTAAATACATATATAAAAGATTGATATTGGCTCTTATTTCCATTTCTTGATTTAACTTTCATTTAAGAGCATTCCTGCTTTGGCTTGCACACGCTGTCTTCCAGTAAATCACAGCACGGACTTACAAACGCAGAGGAGGCCTCCAGCTTTTCCCATGCACTCAGACGGTGATTAGAGGATCCTCCAGTACCATAAACTACAGGTCTGAGGCTGATGAGTGACACACAGTCTGCAGAAAGAAGCAGCCGAGGGTGGAAAAGGGAACTGTTGCATGGAGTGCAGATAGATTTATTGTCTGTTTAATTACTTTGGGTGGTTTGCACTGGCAGAACAGAGACTTTAACTGAAATTATTACAGGTTTTTGAGTACGCAGGACTCCATAAACATGCAAATGTCCAGGCGGAGACATAAGCTCAAATCATACTGCAGGGACTGACTGGCTTGTGAAGTTTTGCATTAGATGCTGCGTGCTCACGGCACAAAGGTGCAGAAGAGCGTAGATGCTAACTTGGCAGTGCTGCAGAACAGCTCGGTCCTGTATCCCTCTGCTTCAGCAACAGAGGACAAAAATAGATGCAACTTTTACAACTTGCAAACCCAGCTCCTCATTCTTTTCCTCCAAACCTCTTCCTACACCTTTAGATCTTTCTAAGATGTTTACCCGTCTCCCCCACCCCCAAGACCTCGCCTGCAGCACAGCAGTACAGGAATTTGCCTGGCAACCTGACATAAATATCCAACCAACCAGCAAATAAAGCCTGGCACGCTCCTAGCTGCAACGTTTCTGTGCACAGCCTTACGACAAATCAGAGCTGTCCACCAGACAAGGAATTCACTCGTTTTCTTTAGTTTGATTTTTAACCTAAAGTTTGAGGAGGGGTGGACATTTGCCTGCCTTTATTTCACTGGGCTGGATAGGTAACGTTCAGAGCTCTGCTATAGACATGGCTTTCCCCCTTTGTTCAGAAAATACAAAGTACTCTATCTTCTCTACTCATTTTTTAACTGGCTAGGTACGCAACCCTACCAATTACAACTCGTTTCAGAAGCAGCACATCACAGGCAGGCTTGTTGTGGGGCATGAATCTGTGCCAAAAATCCCAGACAAGGTTTCAGCTAACGGCAGTCCTCGTGGAGCCCCGAGCTGCCCCAGAGGGAAAGAGGACTGCCTGCTCTGGGCAGCTCCTCGTGTCCCAGCTGCTCCCTGAGCAGCTCCAGCAGCCTGCGGGAGCTGCGCCCTGCAGAGAACAGTGCTGAGCCCAACCTTGGTACCAGAAGGGATGGACACTGAGCACTGCAGAGGTCAACGCGTCCTCTGGGCTTCGAGGCAGCAAACTCAAGATAAGGATGTAGCAAGAAATCCCTGACATGTTTCTTCCAGCTTATAAACATGGAAAAAATAAGTAAGAGAGGCCCATGCACCAGCCATGAGCAGAGCTGAAGGGAAGGGAAGGCAGCTTGACCGTAATCAAACTACTAAATTCCACCCTGCCCCACAAAACGGGTCCCTTGTGACTGAAAACCAAAACGCAGGACCAAGTAAAATCAGAAATAAGGTTTCATCCTGCCCTCGCCACTGTGACTGCACCAGCTCCTGCAAAGTCCCAGGTCACTGCTCAGCAGCCGGGAGCCCATCCTACTGCTGCTGCCCCTTCTGCACCTGATAAAGGGGCCAAGTAAAACATCCCCTAGGGAAGGAGCAGCCGAGGAAGGCTGACGTGAAGTGCCGCGCTTTGACACATCATAAAAGTCTTTTCTATCCTTTGTTTAAGATAAAGCATTGCTAATGCAAATAATTTTCAATAATAATGCAGTGTGATAATACGAGGACCTGGTTTGTGTGGGATGGAGGTAAATTTAAATGACATGCCTGGTAAAAAGGAACAAACGGAGATTAGCCCCCAGCAGGCTGTTCCACACGTACCGTGCTGCAGAGCGCCATGGCTCGAGTGAGAAGCGAACTGGAAGCCTTAACCCCCAGAGGGATGCTGCTCCCCCAGCCCGTGCGCCAACTAAATGGTTAGCAAGAGAGCACATCAGGAGAGTGAGGCTGAGGAGCACAGAGCACCCCTTCCTTCCTGCATTTTTTAATTTATTTTTCTGCACAATTTCCCAGAGCAAACCAGTCTCTGTTTCTCAAACTGACTGAGTGCACGCCCCTTGGGTGAAGTCTCCCAGACACCCAGCTTTGCCCACCTGAAGCAACGAGCTTCGGAAAGGCTGGGGATGGCTAGAAACTCACCCGGCACCCCATTTCCACAGGCTGACAGTAATTTTGAAGGTAAGCCCTCTCCCTCTGTTCTCCAAAACTGAATTTCATCCAGCATGAGTCAGGCGCTGTGTGACCTCCGCTCCTTGCAAAGGCACATGCTGCATGTTTAGGAAAAATCGGCGCGGCAACTGACATTTAGATTCTTGTTTTCATAACCAAAGGAATATAAACTCTATTTCCCATTTTTATTTTACTTTCTAAAACAAAAGCTTGCATTGAGAGAGATCCTGGAAAAGGGGCTGGTGACACAAAGCGGTCCTGAGGTACAAAAAGGGGGTAGCTTTATTTATTCTTCTAAGAAAAAGAGAGGAAAAGCTAATCCAAACAAACGATGTGTTCTGCCTTGCTGGTCAGTTACGGAGAAGTCACATGTCAGACATCCAAAACAAGAGGCATGCCTTCTGAAAGCTGAAACACGAGCTAGTGTGGCTGAATAACCTAAAGAAAGGAGCGTGTCAGGCAGTTACTCAACGCTGGTAGTCGCCCAGCCTCCCATAACTAAAATCCCGTTGTGAAATCAGGTAACAGAAAGCCCTGTGCTGATCGCACCCCACGCAGAGGCACTGCTCGCCACCAGCCCGCGCGGCCACGCACCACGGCCAAGCTCAGCTTTGTCTCTGCCACTGCCTGTTCCTCTGAGGCTTGGGGCAGCCACGCTGCCCCAAGCCACAGACAAGATGTGGCACCATAGCTGAGGGCTGAAAGGCAGTGCCAGGCAGGTAATTCAGCGAAGCCAGCCCATTTTAACCCAGCCTGCTACACAGCCGTTCCAAAAGGCGCTTTAAAATATTCAAATAAAAATCAAAACGTTCGTTAATGCCGTGACAAAGAGGAGCACGTGAACCTCATTCTGCTAATTGGGGCAATCCGCTCACCCTACAGGGGAAGTTCTCCCTCCAGGTACTTGGAGAACGCATCCTTGTTCAAGCTATTCACAGCTCGCGTCGTGGCAGTCACTGCTGCAGTGATAGATATCTGCACCTCTCTATGTATTTAATGCACATGCCAGATATTTTCCCCCAGAGATAAACAGAAGTGGCACATTTAAAGCAAAGGCAAGAAACACAAGGTTTCTGAAGTGGCAACAGCAACAGCAGCAGCAGCAATGGCAGCAGGTTAGCATTTGGCTAATTGAGCCATTCAGGTTAATGAGCTCCACAATCGTGAGGATCCACTGGAAGAAAAAAAAAATCATTTCTTTAACATCATAAGCATGGAGAGCCTGCTAACACAGGTTTCCAGAAGTCCTATTTGTATCAAAGAGGAACGAGAAGGACACAGGTGAGGGACTAAGGAGACCCCCTCCCCAAGGCAGCAGGGCTCGCCCAGGCACCTATTTGAGACGCCAAACTGGAACGCCGAAACAAGACCCTTCCCGACAGCAAATTGTGCAGGCTCTCCAGCTCCTTCCTTCCAGTGGAATAATTAACAATGCTGGCAAGTACATTATCATAAACTTCAGAGTTAACACCCCCACTGCAAAGAACAAAGGCAGTTCACATCTCTCCCGGAGCTCCTGCTGCAGACTGGGTGCAGACTCTGACAAGTTGCTCTGCGCCAATTTAGATTCCACGCACATTGGGAAGATTATGTTCATAACCACGAGCTAGGGAGCGCTTTTTAAACGATGCCGAAAAACACAGAAAGCAGCTTGCTGAAAACCTGCAAGCCAGCCCAGACCACCTCCTGGTTACGGCGTTGCTTTAGCTGTATTTAGGCAGAACTCAAACAAATCAGCATCATCACGCATGGCATCCTTTATCTCAAAGGACCCTACAGCGCTGCTAGACTGAGGCTGCATGCAGCACACACCTATTGCCAGGCAGCCTCTCCCTTGGTAGTCCTGCAAGTTGGAAAAAGCAGCACGCCTGTAAGAGTAGGTCCTGCACACCTACACAAAGAGTATTTCCACCTCGGACAGGCAGCCAGCAGTTGACAGCAGAGAGCAGGGCCTCAGCCCTGGGCACAGGTGAGGCCCTGGAGAAGGTGACGTGGCTGATACCTGCTCTGCACCAGGCACTTTCAAGACTGGAAATGCTGGCGGGTGTTGCAGCTCAAAAAGGACATGCAGGGAAAGTCTCTGTGGTCCCATGAGCTCACCTCAGGTCACTGGATCTTTCTAGTTTATAAACTCCATCTGGCCGGGGTCCCGCCTTAACGTAACCTTCGTATTTCTGCAGGTGTTGCACTTCTCCTCCATGACCGGGGAGGTTTACAATAGAGGAGAGGTTTCTGTAAGGGGCTTGGTGATGGGACTTCTTTTTCTCACTGGTCTTCCCCATAGCCAGGACAAAATTTCTGGTTGAGGGGCTGGTGCTTGGTTCTTTCGGGATGGTTTGGCATGGTGGAGCCAGCAGATGCTTTGTATTTTTAGTGGGTTCTGCTGAGCGAGGCTGGATTGCTAATGGAAACCCAGGATACGTACAGCTTCAGAGAGACATGTTTCTCCACGTGCCAAGCTGAATAACACAGCAAACAGTTCAAGGTGCTTCACTAGAGATACTTGAAGTTCTTGCAGCTGTTTTAGTTTATTCTGCAAAGTTCTCTTTCAAGCAGCTGTCACAAACTCCGTGAGTGTGAAAACAAAGGGCTGACATTTCCAGGAGGCAAGTGATGTCAAAGTGCAGCAACCTTATCCAAGAGGTAACAAAACAAAGGAAAATAATGCCATGCACTGGGAAAATGGATGGCCCGTACAGACGCTACTGCACTGTAAAAATAAGACAAGACTCCAAACAACTCTAATCAGGCCACCCTTACTTCTCCCCCTCCCAAATGCCTCTGGGTTTGGGCTCCAGAAGGAACAGTTGCACCTGGGGTTCTCAGTTTAACAGGGATTTAGTACATCCAGCCTCTCTGCAAGGCAACGTGCTCTGCTCAGCCAAAAAATGACCCTCAACAGTTTGGGAATCTTGGGTTTCTGCCTCTTTTACAGCAAAAAAATAGTCTTCTCCCAGACAGCAGACCTGTTTTCACCTGACCTCTGTCAGCTAAAGATGCTGGCGCCAGCTTTGCGGAGCGTGCGTAACAGCGCTGGGTACGACCTGCCGTGTTTACTCCACGTTAAGTATTAACGAGGCCTGGGCTATCTCAGCCAAAGCCCTACTTCAACAGGCAAGATCTGCCCACAGAAGTGGCTTTCTACAAACACCAGCCCGGCCTCTGGGAAGAATAATGCATCCCAGGAACAGGGAAAGGGGGACAAAGGTATTTTCACAGTGCTTAGAAGAACCAAGCTGTAAAACAAAGGAGGAAAAAATAAATCGGTGTTTGTAGAAAACTCAGCTGTTTGTCAGTCACAGAATGCTTATTTCCATCTCCAAGAAATACAGAAGATTTCGCCTTTGGAGAGGACTTGTGGATTTCTCTCACAAATAACTAACAACTGCTTCTCAGCAGACAAAGGGAACAACGGTCCTCACTCGATTCTGCAGGGATTCATCTTTTCGGTTTCTTATACACAGTGGAAATGTAAATTTTGTTATCTGCTGCTACGGGGAAGGGAACCTGGTCAAAGTTGATTACGGCACATCCTCGGGATTCAAAACGTACCGTATCCCATGCCCGCCGTAATGAGTTTTATTTTAACTGCTTTTGGCGATTGCTTTAGTGGACGCTGGAACCGAATAACTAGCTCTGCAAGCAGAATGGAAGCAGCCACGCTGCTGCACAGCCAAGGTCTTGTCAGGGGGGCTTGGACATCACCCATAAAGGAGGAGCGGAGTGGACACCTATTCTCCTTAATGGGTATTTTTTATAAAATCTAAAAAAACACACCACAGAGCCATTTTTTTCAGGTAGGCATGCTTCGTCAGGGGTATACAAAGGTGCCACAGTTGCAGGCAGGCGAGTCGTGCCTCAGCACCAAGGTGTTTCCCCTGGATAACACTACAATATCCTTGTGGCCAGACATCTGCCCCTAACATTTACATTTTCACCTTCCTGCCATTTAAAATGCCTTATTTTACCCTCCTTTCCCACCTATAACCTCTCACTGACAATTTTGGTCTGGGGGACATCAGGAAACCTATTCAGCTTGCTCTGAAGCCAAAAGAAGAAGGGATTTTCTTCCCAGCTTGAGGGAAACAAGTCACACTGTCTGCACTGACTGTACCCGATTAGTTGGACCTCAAATGCTGACCTGTCCCCAACAACCTCTTCTGGTAGGTACATGTACGCACATATATATATAAAATGTATATATATGCACGCCACAGAAGCAAAACCACATAGGAGAAAGTAAAAGCTAGAGAACGAGAGAATGAAAGAACTGCTCATTATTACATTAGCAAACCTAAACTATTTATAAGCACCACATCTATCTATCACTTCAATTATATGTTTCTAAATGAGGCTGAAGCAAGATATCCATAATTATTACTGAAATGCCATTTTTACATTAGCCCAACAGTTGTGTGCGTTCTTCACAAAATGCAATAAGCAAACCACCAATTTATTATTTTCTGTAAATTACAGACAGAGAAATCAATCTAAATACCTTTTTTGCAACAGATTTGGTTTTTAACCCAGAATTCCTATTTCCTTCGAATAGCACGAGCATCCATTTCCCCTGCTCTCCCTTCTTTTCGGGAGCTTTTCCTCCCTCATTCTGGTTATTCTAAGGATGCTCAGAGAGAGAAGGGACGTTAAAAAGGCTTGTTTAACTTGCTTGGTAAGACCATGTTATTCTTTGCTTCTCTTCTCCCCTTTTCCGCCACTTGTCCTTTTGTGAAGCTCTTTCATAAAACCCCTTAACGTTATCCGCTGCACTCTCCTCTTCCCTGTGACGCTGCCCTTTGCCTCGTGCTTCCTTAGCTTTGGGGAACTCTGCAGGTGATGTTTGCAGCCCAGGGATGCTCTTCCTTCATTTGGACAGAGGTCGATGGCCAACACCTGCACCTTACTTGAACCTGGGTGTGCTGCATGTGTGCAGCCTTGCCCTGACTTGGTGTGCACAGTGGCTAGGGACACATCCATATTACACTCTTACGCCCCACCTATTCTCCCGTCCGTGCACCCCTTTGTTATCCTTCTCCTCATTCTGCCCTTCCCTTGCTGGTAAGATCAGCTTTCTTTCCTTTTCTATCTCATCGCTGCTGGAAACATGCTTCCATTCCCCTAGAAGCATCAGGGAGCTTTACAAACCACTGACTTTGTCTTCAGACAACACGGAGAAGGAGATGGAGGCGTGGAGCGGCGAGATACCTTTTCCAAGTCAAGCAGACCACGCTGAGCAGCCCGAGCACAGATCCTTAGAGGTCCTGTTTTGCTTCCATATATTTCAGTTTGCCAGAGATGTGGTCTAAGTATTCTCTCTTACCACATATAATTTTGCTGTCTGTGCTTTTAAAAGTTTAAGCCACGTACAAAGTATAATCTACTCTAGAGCAAACTTTTAAAACAACTGTTACAGCAGCTGAAATTGTTGGAAATGGCTGTGCAGAAGCCCCCCCAGACACTCAAATACTTCTTTCCCATTACTCTCCACACAAAGAGCAGCAACAAATCCCTATATCAGATGATGACTTTTAAGCAAAAACTGTATTAAAACTAATTATAGAAGTTGATGAAAATTTAAGCACTCAAAATATAGACTAAAATCTGCGCCTGAGCTGAGACGGCACTGTGATTTCCTTGTAGTTTAACGCACAGCACCAGCTCCAGTCGCAGAAATGCAGAGAAACGTGCAATGACCCCCTGGTAAGGCTCCTGCAAGCAGCCCACAGCCCACGAGTAACCCAGCAGTGTGCTGTGTTACTCCCGGTGCTGGAGGTGCACCATCTGGGGACAAGGACAAGCCTGGTGTTGTGCTCCCACAGGGATGCACACAAAGCCCTGAGGCCAGGGGAGAGCAGTCCTGTGCTGGCAGCAGCCTCCTGCTCCCCAAACAGCATTTCGTTCTCAATGCCACGCTTAAACAGAGGATCAACCCGTGATTCC
The DNA here is from genome assembly GCF_964211835.1 of Anser anser. NCBI lineage: Eukaryota > Metazoa > Chordata > Aves > Anseriformes > Anatidae > Anser > Anser anser. The sequence continues at coordinate 37,972,295 of NC_139724.1, read as the reverse complement.
CCTGGAAGAGATACAGTCTGGTAACCAAGCAGGGGCAGCATTCAAGGCACGGTGTCACTATGTCTTTGAAAACACCTGAGCACACAAGTGACTAAACCTCCCACAGGGGAGCTGCTGAGAACGGGAGTCCTCTTCTGCTGACCAATGATTGTTTATCAATTGATAAATGTTGTATTTTTGGCTACAGTCTAAGTCCTGCCTTCCTTTCCACCTCCATCCCTTGCTGTCTTCTACTTCAAAAACAGTTCTGAAGATCTACCCATGCTTTTTGTCCTGTTGTCAAAATCCTGCTCGAATCTTTCTCACCCCCAACTCTGAAGACCTTGTCTGGACTCCAAGGTGTGTTCCTCTGCAGCCACAAACACTTCCATACCCCCTTCTGCACCCACTTTGAACTGTAGATGCTGCTTTAACTCTCCTGAGCTACAGGCTGCATTGCCAGAGGGGTGCCTGTACCACAACGCCGTCCTCATTTTGGGTTTACCTACATTGCTGCCTGTTCCATACAGCATCCTTCTTCAGCTCACGACAGCACAGCGTTGTGCTTGGTGTCTCACGACTAGAAAAGTCTTTGCAAGTTAAGATACGTGACCACACTCTCCCTGCATGCAAAGCCATATAATAATAATCTGCTGCTCCCTTGATTATATTTCCATAGCCATCCATTCTCTTCTCACCTCTTGCCTTCAAGGAAACACATACCGTAACTTAAAAGAAGCCATTATTAAAGCGAAATAAGAAAGCCCCGTGTTTACACAAGTGTTATCTCCATATTTGCACGGCCTTTGACTACGTCCAATCACCCACACTTTTTGCCTGGATGCAATTCACATTGTCAGCTCTCTGGGGAAGGGAACTTGCCACCTTGGAGTTACTTGCAGAATACAATGCCAACCCTCGAGTTTTCAAAAACAAAGACCAGGATCCAGACACAGAACTCAGTTTCCACAGCAAACAGGTGTCAGCCCACTGTCGTTCAACCCATTGTAAGACCACGTTGCTACGAGAAGGACAAGAGTCTGTGTTTTGTTTTTATCGGTTCATTTTCTGCTGGATCGGCTCTACCAGCCAGCTTACTACGTGGCTGTAGGAAATTTGGAAGCAGCAGGAACAAATGTCCGTATGTGGGACCCCCACTATTGGCAGCAGTGCAGCTTTGCTCTAGATGAAAGGGAGACAGCAACTGCAGCCCAAAGCCCGAGGAACCTGCCTCATGGTGAAGGATGCTGCTGTAAATTTCTGCGGAAGGACAGCAAAGTCTGACTGCAAATGTGAGGAGAGGGTAATCTAATTCTTACCTAAATATTTTGAAACAGAGAATTATTTTAAAGTCATTTCTTGTGCTAGTATGTTTTAGCTCTCTGTGCGCCTACGTCTGCTGGGTCTTTTTTCACCTGATTTGACTAAATAATCACGGCTGATATTTGCTCACAGTGAGACTCCTGAAGACGTGAGCTGTGCATCCCAAGGACAGGCGTTTGCACATCACTCCAAGAGCGTTCAGTATTTGGCACAGGCACCCAGAGCACAGGACCCCGTCCTATGGCACCTGCAAGTCCTATAGCTGTTCTGGTAAAAGTAAACACATCAAAATCAAGTCACTGATGAACTTACTTTAACAGGAGGGCTTGATCCAGTACAAGCTGGACACAGTGAAATAAATGGTAGAGTTAACAGGTGTGAATCAGACCCCAAATGTCTCAAAGAGGACACGGACAGAAAGTGCACACACTTAACTGCAAGGCACACGCAAAGTGAAAACAGTTATATTCCCATTAGGGCAAGCAGAAAGTACGCAGCGATAGCTACCTCTGCCTCAGCACTACAGCCCTTAACACGTGGGAAATCACACGTTACTGGCAGGTGAATGAAGCAAATGTATACTTCTTTGCTGACTATAATTTCAGCCTTGGCCCAGAAGGTCCTTTCTCCTTGCCCCAGAGTGCATTTATTGCGTCTTGGTTGCATCCCTTACTAAAGCACAACTTTTAAAAAGACAGCTCATTCCTTTACCTTTAGGGAACGCCTGGGAAGTCTTTCCATTAAAATGCTAATAGAACAATAAAGTTACACCAAATGTCCCCCGTTTGAGTTTGAAAGCAAATGCTTTGGTCTAATTCTGATCAGAACGCTATCTATTTTTTTCATTAAAGTTTTATTCTGATGTATTTATTACTGAGGAGCCTATGAGGAGCCGCATTATATTCAAGAATGAACTGAAATGAACTTTGAAGCAAGAAACAAAGCCCGTCTATGCAAGGGAACGAACTGCATAAGAAATTATGAGATGAGGCTTACTGCATTGCTAAGTGGTTTGTCACTGTGATAGAGCAGTATTTGGTTGGTCTTGGGGCTACCAACTGCACCTACCCGTCGGTCTACTTGATTTGGTGTATTCATTAAATAACAAAGCATCAACACTTGGCATGCACATTCATGGTGTTTCCTAGACTGGCCCGCGATTAATCTACATGCTAATGCAGGAGGACACATTCTGCAATACAAACAAGCCCTGTGTCACGTCGAGTTACACGTTCCCTGGCTTTCACCAGCCTGTGGGAGGGTGCAGGCTTGCCACGACGCTAGTGCTGCCCAAAAAACGGGGCAAGAATGCTTACAGCTTCCATCGGCCTTGTCAGCCGGTAACAAACGAGGATGAAAGAAGTGCTTAGCTTCAAACTTGTCTTGCTCGAAATAGCTGCGGATCAGCACTGCCCGGTGCTTCTTTTGCTTCGCCATTGCAGCAGCCCAAAGATATAATTTGTGGGCCAGCCGGGCAGAGCCAGAGCACACGAGGAGATTTAAAGCAGATTCACTGCTCCGGCACTTTTTCCCTTAACTCCACTCAGCCCTCTTGGAGTGCTCTGGAAGAGCATCGGGTTATACGCTCTCACTAACTAAACACTTACCGAAACCGCAATCCATGTGTTCGCACGCACACAGCCACCCGATTATCAGACGGGGGCCCTCTCCTTTCTTCCCCTCTGCCCTTTCACCCATTTCCCTTTCCTCCCAGTCCCTTCAGATTACCAGCTCCTGGGGACGGAGCCCAAACTCTCCACCTGACCTCCTTTGTGACACTTTGTGAAGGCACAAGAAAGTAAGTTAGGGGACAAGGGGGAGGATGGCACACGTGTGCATTCTGGTCTGTATAAGAAAAGGAAGCCAAACCCTCCTTAATGCGTCAAATGCGCGTATTTGAGAAGTTTCTTTTTCTTCCGGTCCTCATTATAGCTTTAATGAAGCTTATTTTAAATCATTCTACTACAAACGAGCAGCAGCGTGGCACCGGGGGGCTGCAGGGCTGGACAGGACAGGACAGGACGAGGAGCGGACAGGGGCTCGACACGGCTGCTCTGCCAGGAGGTCTGTCCTGGCTGTCCATGCCCAAGCAGTCCTCACGCTCTCCTCTTCAGCCTTTTCAATCAAAATTCCTGCAGAAGCGGCCAAAAGGAGATCACATGAGGGATGGCTCCGCGCCGTGCTGCCCGTCCTGCTGAGGGGCACCGGCTGGCTGCGGAGCCGAGGCCACGTCCAGAGCCCTGGTGGAAAGCCAGGGGATGCCAGGCTTGCTGCGGGCGCTGGAAATGCTGTCAGCGTTCCCAAAGCCCTGGAGGGGAATTGCACAACGTGTCCTTCCCTTTCCCCAGAAAGCTGCCTTCTCGTTTCAAGGAAAGGCTTCAGAAATAAAAGCGCTAACTACAAAGAAAACACTTTCCATCTCAATTACTGCACAAACATTCCTTCAAAACTGTTAGAGCTACATGAAAGGAAAAATAAGCACAAGAAGAATTTGAATAATGCCCCGTGTCTAAGGGTTGCTATCTAACTGGCGCATACCCGGCAGGGTGGGAATCACAAGGCTCCTTCAGGCACAAATCCCGCTGTCTGCTAGCACCTCGCGCTGCCTCTGTCCGCGTTTAACCCTACACACCCGCCTCACGCCAGGGCACCACGGCAAAGCGCCGCCAGCAACCCCAAACCAGCACGGGGCTCGCCTGGCTTGCAGAAGTTTCAAGGCGTTCTCAATTGTGCTTTTCAGAAAAAAAAATTAAAAAAAAATCATTTAATAGTTTAACAAAATCCCAGCTGGCACTGACTAGACATAATCTTATAAGGGCCTTTTGTCTCTGCCTGAACTCTTGGGGTATATGGCAGTCTTTGCTGTGATAATTGGTTTGGCTGTCCATTCCACCCATCAGGTGATGGAAAACTATCAATCAGACTAAATGCAATGTGCGAGAAGTCTCTTTAGCCAATTAGCTGGTAATGAGGACATTAGCCACAGTATCTTCTGCAGAGGGCACCTTAGCAATTCTGGAGGAGCCCACGGAGCTGACAGCCCTATCTGCGTGATTGATGGAGATCCTGTGGCACTACAGGAATCCTGCGCACTTGTGTAAAGTCGGGGGGGGGAATGATCCACTTCACACTGCTAAATATTTCAAGAGCCACAGACCATTTTTTATTACATTGTATTACGTACACTTATTTTGTGCCTTGAAATTCTCTCTCCTGCAGCAAGGACAGTTTTTCAGGCACTGGAATTCGCCAGACGAGAGGAATTGTACAAATTCAAGTAACCCCGAGCAGCGGTTACAGAGCGACAGACTCCTCTTAGACACGGGAGGGCAAAACCAAGCGAGCCCATTTCTCCACCTCCTTTCACCTCGAGTGTATTCTTTTGAACCTACGGAAAGTGGCTTAACTTCCAGCCTGGCAGGTCAGAAACAAACACCTGTGTAACTCGCGAGGCAAGGGGACGTCAATATTTATTTTTCCCAGAAAGATTTCAGGGACAGGGAGTACTTTCAGCGCGAACGCACACACGTGTGCAAGGATATGTTCAGATGTGCTCTGCTCTCCGTGGGATCACACCCTGAGCCCTCCGTATCCATTGCGAAGCAAAGGCATAACCTCAGACCAGCTGGAGCATGGCACCAGCAAGGAGGGGACGCGGGGACACCTGTGCACAAACCGTCCCAGCAGCCAGCCCGAGCTGCTACTTGTCCTCTGAGCTCCAGGACAGCCCCTGCCAAACTCCTGTGTCCCAAGCTCACCCAGCAAGTGATCTGACACCGCGTTTCAAAGCCCAGGTCTCCGTACTGCTGCATTGCACAACAGCTTATCGATGCTACAGAAAGGGGGGAAAAAAATAAAATACGGGTATCTGAATCGATTTAGTTATTTTAGTCACACTACAGAAAATCTTTAAATTGGCACGTTGCAAGGTTATATTCCAGATTAGCTGAATTTGAGTTAATAGCCAAATCAACTTAAACAATTTGAGCTTCCTGGTGTGCCAGAGCAGCGCTCGCAGGAGACGACTACAATGGGGCAGCTATTGATACGGCAATTTATTTACGCTCACACTTGCCTAACACAAACAAAACCCGAGCGAGCTGTGGTGGAGGGGGAAACGGAGGGGAACGGCAGAAGAGATTAGCAGATGGTGCAATCATGGGAAGTGACAGGGCAATCGATAAGTTCCAGGTTCAGAGGGTAAATTGAACGGGCAAAAAGTCAGCCTCAGTTTGCATACCAAAATTTCATTGGTGTAAGTCCTCTGCGCAGAAGGAAGGCCAGCAGTAACATAACCATGCTGGTGTCTAAGCCTATTTTTCTTCTCTAACTACCATTCCAGACCTCAGTCCTTCCTCATACTCAAGCTTTGTTAAGCTGGAGCCTGAAACATGTGGCAAATTTCAGACGGAATGTATTAAAAAGCGCTTCGATACCATGGTGATAGGCACGTTGGGAACGGCACGCAACACGACAGCTGAGACAGACAAATGGATCTGAACACAGCGAATTTTGTACAAGAGAATTAAAACAAATCTGCAAAGGGGGGGGGGGGGCGGTCTTCATGGGGATTTTACACAGAGTAAAACCTAACAGGTCTGTTATGCAAACTCGCACCTTTGGTGAGTGAGCAAGGCAAAGTAATAAGAAATATCCTCGCGCTGCATCCCACAGAGATCTACGTGACTTACAGCAAGAAAAGCGACCCCTCAAAATCACACGGACTTCCCTGGCAGAGCCCTACACCTCCGCTGATGTTTGCCTTGGGACAGGGCACCAGCAATCCCCTGCCAGGCAAGGGAAGGAGCCCCTGCATGGAGCCAGCCCCCACCAGGGCTGCAGGCTCAGGAGCTACGACACCCTTGGTGGTTTGCTGAGGCTTCGCACGAGGGGCAGAAGGTGCCTCGGAGAGCAAGTCACTGAGCAGACACACCGACAGGAATTTATCCAGAGGCCTTTTGTTCGTTTTCGTGGAACTTGCAGATCAGAACTGGTTTTCAACTGAAGTATGCTTCCCTGTGCCTTTCTGTAAGTTATTTTTTACGTAAGGGCAGTTAACCTGGTAACGTTGCAAAGGGAGGTGTGCAAAACTGGGAATTAAAACTGGATTGACAATTGTGGATTGACAATGTGTCATCTGCTAATTAAAGGTAAGTGACAGCTGTAACATTATATTTCATCGCACAATGCAAAATTATTGACTGTGGCAAGATCTTCAAAGTTTTATCACTCCTTTACGGTAGTCAGTGGGGTTAAAGAGGCAAGCACGGTATTAGCTCTGCAAAGCACTAAACAAATTTGCCAGGTACTTTCTTACAGACAGCTTCTGGAGGCTTGAAAAGGCCAGTGTCACGCTGGTCACATTGGTGCTCAACGGCAGCAGGAGAGACCCAAGTGGTTCACGCAGTACCTGGCTGCAGCACAGCCACCTCTGCTCTGAAGAACGCCCAGCAAAGCCTCGCTGGCCTCTTGTGAAACCGCTGCAGCACATGGACTGATTCACATTTCAGGCTTCTCCTCCTTAGCAGACAGGAGACCAGCCTCCGCCCCACGCCCCTGCCTCGACATGGACATCCTCGCCAAACACTGCCCTGCCTGCGCATCCCTGCTCCAGGCAGAGATGCCTGAGCAGAGCCACTCCAGCACCACGTGGAAATCTCAACCCTCCTGTGGCCCAGTCCACGTGTTTTATTACATTACCTACAACCTACAGGTTACTTTATGCACTGTGACATGTTGCAGAACTCGCTCCCTTCTCATCTTTCACCGGCAGACGAAGAAAAGAGAAGCCTGAGCTCATCCTTTTAGGCTATCGGGAAGCCCTTCGCTGCTACTGATCAGAGCCATCAATGAGCCGTCCATTAATGGTCACGACGTGGCTTAAACGGATCAATTTAAGGGTGAATCTTTGTGAAAGATCCCCTTTCTTAATGGCATATTTGAGTTGCACAGGCTTATGCCGCACACCGGCTGCAACCACCGGCTCTGGGGGGCACCCAGCCCGTGCGGTCTGTCTGCCCACCGTTTCCCCTGGGTTTCACAGCCAGGGAAACTCGGTGGCTGCGGCACCCAAACGAGAGTCACGCTGCCTCTCGTTTGCACCTTAACACAAGGGTTACCTCCTTCCCTTTCAGGCCCAGAGATAGCTGCAGTCACGCGCCTGAACACAGCAAGCACCTCTCACCAGCCCTTTGTCACTGGCACTGTCGGCTCACAGATAAGATGTGCTCACTCCTTTGCTGTGCCTAGAGAGCTGTGATCAAGATGCAAATGTATTTAAATAGGGAGAACTTCAAATACAAGAAAAATAACCTACAAGGAGACTACACCGCAGGTTAACACTGAACGTTAAGCTACCAAGCACATGCTTTAGCTTGGCACTTGAATCACAAAAATCCTGTGCTCTATTTGTAAGCAAGTGAGCCATAACCTATTTCTTTTTCCACAAAATATGACTACGGGGTGGTCAATTCCTATAGCTACTCACCGTGAGGCTGTCCGCTCAGTGGGACTGCAACAACCTCACAAGTGCCTGCAGGGTGCTGTACAACCCCCCCCCACCCCAACGAGTCATAAAGGGGAGCAGGGAAGCAAGAGTTTTTGTGTGATAAGCGTGTCATAATTAGCGAGGGGAAGGACGAAGCCCCTCGGTGTTCCTCTGGCTGAGGGAGGGACAAGTCTCACAAAATATTCCGGTATCAGTGATTAGTAGAAGATTAACAGCAACGAAGACCACAGCAAAATAACTTCGCCGCGTTAACTCATTTCTTAATCACAGCTTGGAGCTCACAGCGCACGGAAAAACATTTTTGTCTGTGTGTGCCTATAAATACATAGGAGCATCATATTCTCTGCCTTTCCCCAGGTATTGCTGCATTTATCTCCAGAACATGAATGGCTATTATGAATTATCTCCACCATCCTGTGTTCTCCCTCCCCCTTTCCCGGCAAAAGGGGGGGGGGGGCAGGCGGAGGAGCAAAGAAAAGACAGCACCGTTGGATTCCCTTTCTCCAGCTTTTACCAGCCTGCGGAGGTCAGGATGCTATTGGCTCCGCTCCGTGTGCGAGCTAGAGCTGTTCACTTAGCAACAGAAAGCAGAGGAGGCAGACAGCAAAACTATCCAGCGACGCGTGCGTGCGCCCGAGCGAGACGGCGAGCGAGCAAGGTGTGCGGGATGTGCTCTGCTGCCGCCGCCGAGGGTCCCTCCGGGAAGCGCTGCGTGCCCCCAGGGATGGCAGCGATGGCACGGGGGGCTCCGCGTCCCACCGGCTCCCGCAAGCAGCTTCAGCCCCGCATGCTGCGCTTCTAATATAGGGGCTTAATTAGAGCCTCCTAACGGCAACAGGCGATCTCAAAGCCCGGATTTAATGCGAGTTGTAAAGAGCGTCTTCTGTGCTTGAAATAATAAGGGTATAAAACGTGATGTGTTAGAAGGAAAAAAAGGATGGGATAGGAACGAAGCCACTCTAAGGTTACAAGGAAAGGACAAATGAGTTGTTTACTTTCACCTCCCTTTTCTCCTAATGGCTATTAGGGAAAAAAAATCCAAAGCTTAACCAAGTCCAGTAGGACACTATCTGTAGTGTTACTCAGCCTCCAGAAGGATGAGCTTGTGTCCCAGCTACTTCTAAACAGCAGCTTTCTTCCTGAGAAGGGAAAGCAGCAGCAGAGAAAGGTGTAGACAAGAGAAATATGTATTTCACAGCTCTTAGTCCCTTTATGAAACCCAAGAGACCCGTGAGCCCCTGCACTGGGAAATTACTGAGCAGAGAGATTATTTCACGCTGCCGTTCAGAGCGATGTAGGATCCATCCACAGGGAACACCCAGCCCACAGTCCTCCCCTGGCACTGGGTGTTTTCCTTCCTGCCTATGCTATGGAAGAGCTCTGAGCACACGCTGGGGAAAGCAGCATTCTCTTGTACGTAAGGCGTATCTCCTTCCCCATCCCATCCCCAAATAAATTAGTTCTGGAGCCAATGTAACTGACCCAGTTCTTCTTCCCAACTTTACAGCATTTCTGTTCAACTTGACTTTTAAAACTAAATTTAACTTCTTCTATGGGTGGAAGAGATCACTGTTAAGTCTTTCCAAATCTGAACACCCAACCTCTCAGATCAAACCCACTCTGCAAAGTGCCACTGTCTGCTGAAATGCGGCAGCTGAAAAGCTTCTTCAGTTTTCTACAGCTCTAAAAAGACAAGGTAAAAAAACAACTGGGAGCCTCTTGCTATTGAGAATGGGGGGCTTAAAAGCAACCAAGTGTGTTGTTTTATCCTTTTCACCTCTTTTGTGTGACAATTCTATTACGTTTTCCTTATATTCAACAATACAATGGATATGTAATAAAGGAGAGGAAACGGTACTTCCTTAGATTCAATATATCCAAAATGTATATGCAATTGTTAAAGGGGAACCTATATTTTTCAAGGAACAGAACTACAACACGAGTTGCAGGCACCGTTCTCCTTTTATTTCCTCTGTAGGACTTCACCTTGCCAGCAAAACCTAGAGCTTGCAGGAAATGGGCAGAGCTGGGACAAGCTGGCTAGCAGGAGCAGCCCTTTGGTGCTAGGAGAAGCAGGCTGGTGTCAAGACACAAACAACCAAGAAATAGATGATGGAGCAGTTTACCCAGGCGGGGCACAGCCGCTGCTCCCTGCATCATGGCATGGTCAGCACTCGCCTTCCTCTCCACACCTCCCATAAACAAAATGAGTGACAAAGCAGTTGTTTTTCAGGGTGCCAGAAGACGTCCTGTGTGTCTAAAACTCGCTTTGTGTTGGTCTGCCATCACACGAATGCAATGACCTGCATGCGAAGGACACCTGGAGGATTATCCCTTTTCCTCAAACTCTCCTGGGGCAGCTCTCCTCCTCAGTTCTGCAGCACCACCTACGCCTAGGACTGCAGCCTGTCACTGCCTCACCGATGACAGTGGCAGCTGCTGATTTCACCAGGGGTTTGCCCGGCTTGCTCTCTGCAGAACTGCCCTGGGCATGCAAGGGAAAGCTGCCCAGCTCCAGGGAAAGGAGCAGGGATCTGAGGACTGAAAAAAAAAAGTCTATCTGGGAGTCAGATGTACTTTTCGGAAGGTGCTTTTCAACACTTTTTGGCAGGGAAGTTACTTTAAGCACTAGTAGAAGACTGAATTCAAATGCTTCAAGAACTGACTGAGGATGTAAACTTAGGTATTAGATGCTTTGAGGATTTCTAGTGGGATACATTCATGAAGTCAAGGTCATCGCTACCATCATCTGATGAGCACGAAATCTGTTCAGGAGATCAATGCAGTTAACAGAGATGAAGGCACGGACCCAATAACACCTTTAGGCTTCCAACATCCCATTTTCATGTCTGCACACTGTGCTTTAAGCAGAGAAGACAACAAAAGGAGCTGAGATACTGGGGGTCCCAGCTCTGCAGCACTGGGACGCTCAGCCTGTCAGCATGTCTGAGGCCTTTTCCCTCTGCGTTTGATTCCCAAATGTATTTCAAACGTAGTGAGTCATTCTCCCCCACTGGCCTCCGGCCCTCTCTTCCACCTCTTTCAAAATAAAGAGAGGCTCTGGCTGAACAACCTGCAGGCTTTGCTCCCTCCGAACTGACTGAAGTCAGGCAGCTTGCTCAGGGAGGCACTGAGAGCCCATCTGCTGGACCTGGGCATGGCTGGCAGGGCTCCACGCAGGCGTGCAGCAGGCGCTCCCTTGCCCACCTGCACAGAAAGCTGCAAATAACCACTATCCCGTGGTGCCGGCGCAGACCCAGAGGTGTCCCACAACTTCCACATGCACAGTCACCATTTAAAAGCTTGTACTTTGAGGACTGAGTTGCATGTCTGGCTCTGAATTGGCATGACCTGAGGAAGAACTGTGTCTGCTAACAGCCCACCTGTTAATTTGTACTTTAAGTTACCGGAATAAGTAGGGGGGAAGGGAGTCATTAAGTGATTTTTTTATTACTTTTTTTTAAACAACACAAACATCACATTTCCTATAAGCTTCAGCAATTTCACTCTAGGAGGCAAATCAATACTCCTTCTCTTTGGAGTTAAAGATTCTCATTTGGTAAGGGAGAGTAAGGGATTTGCCTTAATGAAAACAATATATACTTCTTTAGAAGAAAAACACCTTCCTTTTGTCTAGTTTCTGTTGTGTTGATAAAGCTAAGCACACTAGAGGGAAGGATTTTTCTTCACAGACAACATTTTCATAAAGAAACTTGCTCCTTTCAACACATTCAAGGAAAAACAGAAATACATGCTGAGAGCAAGAAGAAACTGCATGACAAAAGCATTTGGAAATAGCCTGGATTTCTCTGCAAAAACCCAGCTCCACAGCTCTTCTTCCTGAGCAGCAATGAAGGAACTCAACTCAAGCCAACAAGATGTCACATTGAAAGAAGTGAAGTATGCATCCTCCCTCTGCATATGGTTTCAGTCGTGTGGGTTTGTTTGTTTGTTGTTTTTTTGCCTTGTAGTTTGTTTGTGTTTGTTTTTGGTGGGGCAGGAGTAAGAAACTACCTACCAACCAGCCCCCAGTCTGGTTCATGCCCATATCATACTGCCAGTATCACCTTTCTCTCTGTCTATACATAACAGCTAGCTCTAAACTCCCACTTTTCCACGCCACTCATTTTAGCAACTGTTTTCGTAAACTAAATGGAAAGGTTTACATAAAGATTTTCATCGTGTTAATAACGGGGAATTCCTAGCAGTCAAAGGAATTTCCCACTGCTTCTACAACTGAGGTCTGCTTATTACTTATATTTTATACAGATTCTCTTCAAGCGACAGCCTGCTTTTAAAATGTCCATACTGTTTTTGATAACAGAAATTAAGCCAATACACAGAATGACTGTATTTTGCTGAAAGACACAGCTGGTAGGCAACACATCACCATGCGATCTCGCTAACTGGCACGCCCTATACACTACCACTGAGGACTTACATACGTAAATATGACCTGGCACCAAAACAGTGCATTCTGACTTACTGCTTCTGTAATGGACCTCTTGGCTTCTTTATTTGAGCCTTTTCTCTGCCTCATTGTATCCGAGCAGCTCTCTAAGTTTCAGTGGGGTCACACCCTTCTTTGGGTGTAGGTCACCAGGCCCTATGTACTCCGAAGTGTTTTACTGTGACTAATCCTCACAGCACATTCATGGCACATGCAGGGCAGAGGACCTGGAGGGATACTCCCTTTTCTCCTAGATATGGAATCCAAGGCAGCTGAGATAACTCTGCTAAATCAGACAGTATGTAAATAGCAGCGTGACAATGAAAAGCTCCACCAGTCGACCTCTGGCCTAGAGCTCATTCTAATTACACCATGATCTTTTTAATTTTATTTTTTAAAGTTACATAAAATTATCATAAAAATCCATTTGCAAACAATTCTGAACCGTTTGGTAAAACTGCTGCTTTGTGTCACTCCCGTCACCGCTAACAGACCGCAAGCTGTGAAACTCGCTGCTGGTGTCAAGTGGCTCCACCAAAACCCAGACTTTTCATTTCTTTTTCAAAGCCGCAGTGGAATGATGGCTCTTATCACGGCAAGAGAATTTCACAAGGCAGAAGAATAATGGCAAAATGCTCTGTGACTGGCAGAGTGAAATCCAGTCCCACAGACAGTCAGTAAGGCAGCAACAGTAGGTGGTTATCAAGACAGTTTCATCAGACAGTCGAAGGCCATGCAAAGCTTTATAAATCACTATGAAGAGTTTACAACTGACACGCCGCTGAACAGAGAGCGCTAAAGACTTTCCCTGCTCTGAAAAAGCTGATTTTTGGCATCAGCCTTCTTGCGCCTTTTAGACTTTGCTTACAGGAGTGAAAGAGTAGAAGCAGATAGAACGAAATAACCCTGTCTCGAGCCCAAGAAAGCATGAATTAAAAGCCATCTCCATGACCGAGGGAAATTATCTGTTGCTGATAATAATCCTCAGATAATAAAAGTCAGGATGTGAAACAGCCTGAGGACTGCCGGGGAGCCGAAGCAGTCAATCAGGGCCCTAGACAAGCGTGACGTCCTCTGCCACCCGAGAGGCGGCTGTGCCCACCTCAGCTTGGGGCAGGCTGCCAGGGTCCTGCCCCGGTGGGAAACCAGTCGCAGACCCCAGCCAGCCCCACGTCCTGGCACCCACAGCGGCAGCGTGCGGACAGACGTGCCCCAAAATCAGCTTCCAGTGGAGCAAAATGATGGCTGCTGATGGCTAACAGCTGCTAAGAGATAAAGGCTTACAAGCAGGCAGACGGGGTATCTTCCGTGAGCCCTACATGTGATTCTCGTGACAATTAAAAGTCAAATTCCAACAATTCAGTAGTCCCCCTTTTAAGTTTGGAAAGGCGGGCACTGACAAGGGCACCCAAAGAGAGCATTTACAACTGCACATTGCGCTAGTCTAGGTCTAGCATTGCTGAGCAGCAGTTGAAACGGGGATACCTAAAACAAATAATACATACCAAAGTACGCAGAACAGCTGTATTCATAAATACAAAAAAAAAAATCAACTTTAATCCCCCCGCCCCCTACTACCTAACAGTATCATAGTCACAGCAGCTTACTGAAGGAGAAAGCTTCCTCTCCGCTGTTTACAATCAAACGGAGACAACAGAGGCACAAGCAAGAAATCCACGTTGCCCAGGGGTGCAGGAACTACTGATGGGCTCAAAGACCTTGCACATGTATCGTTAGCTGAGAACGGTCCCAGGTATCGAGAGGACTTCACTCTCCAGCAAAAATAAAATGAAGCAAGAGGAAAAAAAAAATCCAGATAAGACTCTTATATCCATTTTTGCTATATGGGTAAAAACTTTTGTTTAAACTCCCCACAGAGAAATTCACTCAATATTTTTTGTACCTATGATCAAAAACTGTTCTTCTACTTCAAACAATATAACAGATTTCTCATGCCCTGTGCAATTTTTTTCTAGGGGGAAAAAAAAAAAATGTGTGTGAGAGAGAGAGAGAGAGAGAGACAGAGAGAGAAGAGAGAGATATCTCATTTTAATAACCTGATTCTTGGAAAGACTGACCCTCCAGAGGAGATAATTAGCAGCCAGGCCTGTAATTCTCGTTAGCCACACAAGTACAGCTGTTAACCCTTTCTCTAAAATACGGAGATAAAGGAGAAGTATGACTGCAGTGTGGGTGCTGCGTGTGAGAGTCAAACAACCCAATGTTTTCTTATCAAGGTCCTGAGAACCTTCTGCATTCAGCAGAAGATGCGATGGAGGAGTTTAAAATGTCATCTGCAAATACGGATGTCCAAATGAAGAAAAAAATGCAGTAATTAAGAACAATAAAAGTTTGTAAAGTGTTTAGAAGGAGGAATGTTTTCCCCATATAACAAATCCTTAGGACAGTTTGAAAGTAAATCACGACAGATATCCACCTTAATGTGCTAATCACTTGGCACCAAGGAACAGAGCCATCCCAGCAACAGATCTGTGATTAAAACCATGAAAAATCTGAAAAAAAATCTGAAACAGGACTGGGAAGGCAACAAATGGCCAGAATTAAAAAAGGATTTATGGTGTCACAAGAAACGGTAATGTGTTCAAGAGAATTATTGTGAACTGCGTGCCAAACGGAACAATTTAAAGAACAGAGAGACATAACAGAAGTGTTACCGTTGTACCTAGGAAGCGGAGATTTATGGGCAGCATAGGCATCAGTGGGAGGATGTTTTGGCTGTTGTAAATCACTGCCTCTTCACCATTTAAGAAGTGTTCTGGATTTCACAGTGGTCTAAAACACTCTCAGGGCCAAGGGAGCTCTGCTGATTTACATTTCTGAGGATAAGGGCGTATGATGTTGATGAAGCTTGAGCTGCTTGTGCCAGCAAAGGGCATGCTCCAGTGACTTCGGAGATGCTCTGTTAAGTCTAGGCCACTCAAGGGACTCCCCTTCCATTCCACCCTCCCCATTCCATTTGGGGATTTGGACCCTGGGACTTCCCAAATATCGAGCAGTTCAGTGTCCTGCAGGAAGCCATACAACCATACTACTTACAGGGGGAAGAAATCAACAGAACCTTTTTTCCACAGTCAAACTGATCGCCACCCTCCATCGGGGTCCACATTTTGTCCAGTAAATTGAGGCTTCCAGCAAGAAGAATCATTTCCACTAGACTCGAAAGAAACAACTCTTAAAACACACTGACAAAAGTAGCAGTAAGCCAATGACACAAGCTCTTACCAATTTAACCAGGGTGTGTTTACCCAAGGTGCCCATGGCATTTCTCCATATCCAGCTTTCTACCAGAAACAAACATACTGACCCATCCCAAGTTACTCGGACGCTAGCAACATTTTGGTCTTAACTTTCATGGACAGCTTCCTCGTCATGCAGCAGCTCCCATTAATGACTGGATGGTGAAACCATTTGTTTCCAAGTGGTTGTTTTAGATCCTGGCACCTGGTTAACTTTCAGTGACAATACTCATTCCACACGGGAGTTTCGTGGTTCATTAACAAACCTCTTTATCTGGATTCCTTTGAGGGCTAAATGTCCCTTGTAGTGCTGTTTTGCTAGCAAAGAGCATCCCTTATACACTGCTGGATCCAATCCAGAAAAAATGCACAGTGACTGAAAGCCATTGCCATCTGGTGACTGCTCAACATCCTGCGTGGATGCTAGCCTGCATCCAGCACTGAGGGAACAGGTGTCCCCAGAACAACAGCCACCACAGTTGTCACTGGCTTGTAATCCCATTTGCAGCCTTGACACTTGGTCAGCATGCTGAAAGCCCGTCCGCCTTCAGCTGATCCCTCGCAGCACGTTCGTGAGCCAGCTTCCTCACTGCTCCTCCGCCTCGTGCCACCGAGCACCTGGTGGCGGTGGACTCTGGTCTGGATGCTGTTCTCCCATCCCTCTGTTCTTGTTAATTTAAAAAAGATGATCAAACAGCAACGACAGACAGAAACACTCTTGGAAATACAGTGCTGTGCAAATATACAGGGGCTAAGACTCCTCTCTCTGCCATTTCGACTCCAGAAACACCAACACTCCCCATGGAATGGTACTCCTCTGTGCAAGCAGTAGTGAAACCAGCTATTATTTATGCCCAGTAGAAAAAGCATTTGCTACCTATGACTTCAGAGAAAAAAAAAATAACAGACTCCTTCCCTGGGTTCAGCGAGTATCTAAGAAAAATAATAATTTTCTCTGAAAACAGCTAATCCAACAGTAAAGTGTTCTCACCAACCTAAAAAAACATATCCATTTGATTAACAGGCAGATGTCAAATCAGTTAAAATAAATAACAATAATAATAAAGAAATACAGAATAAGGCAGGCTGTGGATTTCACTAGTCTGCAAGCTCACAAAAGTAGCCAAGTTTACAAGCATAACAAATTACCGGGACTCAGATGAGCCACAGTAAGTAATTGTTTGCGCATTCCTAGATCATTGCAAATATGAGGTAAAGCCTCATTAACTCACAACTTTCCCACTGAGGTATAATCTGACAACACTGTACCTGGTATTTCCTAAGCACGTGCACATAGTCATTTCACTGTTTGGCTGAGGCCAGGTAATGTGCGAAGCCCCAGATTTCCCTGAGGTACAGGACCCCCGAGTGCTAATAACTAACCCCACGTCTGCAGGCAAAAGCACCCGCCATGTGAAAATCCCTCCCTGGTAGCTACCACCATGCAGCGTGGCAGAGAGTTCACACGGCCTCGCTTTGCAGGGTGGGTGCTGGTGTTCCCCAACAATTTGGCAGCGGCAGATGCCCAGTTTCTAACCAGTTTCGTTTGCTCTCTCAAGAGCCTGCAGAGAGCAATAGCAATGAGGAAACTACACTCCAAAACATGTGTTGGGCTCTTTGTAACCAACAAAAGCAACCACAAATACTACAGACTTAAATCATTAACCTGCTCCACTATCAGCAAGTCAGGAACACCCCTCAGATCCTGGCAAGTTTCCAAAGCAGCCTTTTCTGCGCAAAGGATGGGCACCCAGAATCACACTTTTTTTTGGCAAGGGATCCACAATGTCTAAATATTTGCCAGCTACCATGCCAATAACTCCCTCTTCCTTTTTATTTTTTTTAAACCACCACCATAAAGGCTAGCTACTTTCCTTGGTCTATATAAAGTTAACCAGCCTTCCCATACCCAGAAAAGCACAGCCACTCTATACGATGATCATAGTGAAACCGTCTAGTTAACAAAAAAGCATTGTGAAGCTTGCCGGAGCTAAAATATGGTTACATACTAAACGCCTAGAGGAAACCAGCTTCAGAAGCACTTTGTAAGGTCTAGAAAGTGACATTCCTAAAGTGAGTTTGGAATGACCAAAGTTAGCAATACACATACATATATTGTAGTCTCGGTGCAAACAGATGGGGCTTTGCCATGCTGTTACTCCAACCGTACAAAAATGGTTCTGTTTACGTCATGAAAGCTAATTACACCAACGCCCAACTACAGAAACAGGGTAGAATATCCACATCATTTTTTATCCTGTGTCTGTCTGCTCATGTTAATGTATGGCTGCGTGCACACACACCCATGCACACCAAGATGAAAGTTACACTGAGATAGAACACGAACAGAACAATGAGGATTTTGTCTTCTTCAATAGAGTCCTGTTATATATAGCCTTTCGGCTTAAATATAAGCTTAAACACGAACAAATCACACACACAAAGATACGTACTTATTTATAGCTACAGCAATAGGGAGGCCGCTGAGCAAAGCCGAACATCTTTGGAAACAGTGGGTGGTGATGCTGCTAAACAGAGCCCCCACTTTTCAACTTCAGGGGCAACTCTGGTCTATGAAAGGAAAGCCATGAACTTGGGCCCGCTCTTTCTGCCCACTGTGATTTCTATGAATCATCCACCATAATCCTATCGTAGGGAGTTCCTATCTGCCCTACCCCCTCAATTGCACTTCAGGAGATTGGGTGCATTTTGGCCAGCAGAGAATTGTGGAACTGATGGAAATGGACTCTTTACACGTTGTAAAAAGAAGAGCAACAGAAAGCCAGCAGTGCTGGGCATGAAGACAAGTGGAGTTCAAAGTTACCTTGCCCCACACTGAGTGAAGGTCTCCGAACTCTGCTGTCACTGTTGGAAATACTGGGGCACCATCTCTGAGCCATGGGTGCCTTACAAAACCGACCTGCTCACCCTCCTCCACTCCTTGGTATTTGTGTCACAAACTTTGCTCATTTCATAATTCAGGGGAAGAGAACGTGTTCACTACTGGAAAAGTCAGTCACTTGAAAGACTGGCGACTCAGTTATTACTCACCGAAAGCAAAATAAGTGCTTCAGAACAGCTCACGTGTTGCTGGGCTGTACGTAGAAGCTGTGCCGTGCGTACCAGCACAGCAGTATGAGACAGAGCACAGGACGTGGTCTGCCTGCAATAAAGCTACACTTGACTGGAATTGGGTACAGCTGGGCAGCGAATGCAGTGTGGTGTGTGGTCTATTCAGCTCCATCTTCATCCCTCTCTTTTTTCCTCCCCTCTCTAGCCTTTAGCTTGCAAAGGTCTTCAAGGAAACTTCACATACTCTGTCTTACAAGCTTTAGCAAAAACTGATTGAAGATGTTTATGTTACACACACAGTTTTCACTAGCTGGTAACCCATCACAGGTTGTGGTCTAATGTGTAAATCATGTGTCTGTAACGGTTATCTTGCATGTTATGTCATATTGCTACATATAATTGCACAGACTATCACAGGCTCTTTTTTCCACATCCCCAGCCCTCTGTTGTTCCTTTTGGCTGACAGTAACTACAATAGAAATGAAGCTGCATCTGCCTCCTCACAATGAAGGAGACAGAGTGGGAAGCAACGGAGGGTCCAGGCCTGCTTCTCCGCTCGTTGAATGATGCAGGCGAACGGCAGCACGAGGCCTGCCACTTGCACCGGGAGCACCAGCACTTCACCTACACGCACACGCTGCCTTGGCTTTACCCAGGCACCTGCATCACACCAGCACTGCTAGTGTCAAGTACAGCTTTAAAACACAAAGCTGATTTCAGTGTTTAACACTACATTAGCAAGGTTCATGTTATGAACGTGGCCCAGGCCTCCTGTGCCTATAGAGATGTTATAAGGACAGCATACAGTGGGCAGGCCGCAACGGCTGGTCCGCTACAAACCATTGGCCTGTTCAGAAGTGCTGCTGCCCTCTTCTTCAAGCCCACTGCAGACACATGGGGAGGTTTGTAAAACATCACTGCCTCTGATACGTTCAGCTGATATTCGAATAACTTGTTTGTGGCTCACCCAAATCAGTCGGGCACGGAACGTTTCTGCAGACAAAACAGTGGCTCCCACTCCCTGCCCCTGGCTGGGCTGTTGGGATTTTGCACGTTGAGCAGGTCGAGAGCACACTGGAGGACTGGGGCTTAAACGAAGCCAGCCCTTCCTGTTCTCTCAGTGAGTTTGGATCCATTCCAGCCTCTGCTGCTGTCAGCCCCACACAGACCCATGGCGGGGTCTGCTTCCCTCCGCCTCCTGTGTCACGGTCACTGCCCAGGACTGTGCTGTGCTAGGGCCTCCTGACAATTTGGGCAGAAGAGATTCAGCCTTGTTGCTCCAATGTAGCAATGCTAAGGGGAGAAATATCTTGGTTGTGTCGTTGAAATGCGTAGTAAGGACTTGTTAGACGTGCCAGGAAAAGACCTCTTGAACCAGAGGGAATTGATGAGGTGGTTTCACCTCAGGAGCAGCTGTATGCCAGACTGGAAACCTTGCATGTTGCTCTGATGTACTGATCTGTGGGGCTTTGGATACATACAGGAGAATAAAAGGGGCTCTAAACAAAGACAGCACAACAACCGTTGGCTTTTTCCACAGCAAATACAGGAGGAGGTGCTCCCACAGCCTCTGGAAGAAGCGGGGGGCCCAGAGGAGCACCCTGTGCTCCCTCAGTCTTCCCTATGCCACTGGTGCTATGAGTGCGAGCCTCCCTCCAGCCCCATCCAACCCACTAAACACTAAAAATTGGATCAATTAAAACAGAATACAGTGTGAAATGGAAGCAGCAAAATGCTTGCCAGGCATCACCAGGTGTTTAACGTACATTCTGTACCTTGTCTTCAGTTTGTCTACGGCAGCCCCATTCAACAAAGCATCCTTGTTAGGATACAGTCCAAACATGTACTTAAATGCCTACTTAAATGCTGTCGTTAATACAGATGGTCTAAATACTTTTCTGAATGAAACCCTTTAACTGTAAGCTTTTCAGGACAGAAAGCATGCTTTAGTTTTGGCTTAGGCAGAATTGAAAAACCAGATAAAAGAATGCTCTTCACGGCTGCATTCGCGGCTTGCTGACAGCGCACACAAAAAGGAAACATCCTCTTGCTTCCTCTAAACTTTGTGCTTTGGATGTTAAGGAAGGAGCACGCACCAGAAAACACTTAAAAATCTCATCAGACAGACCCCTGAGCACATGCACAGAGAAAATCCATGGAGCTGCCACTTCTGGAGCAGAGCTACAATCATTCAACATCAGCGTCTTCACTTGGAGAACAGGAAAAGTACCGCTCAATCCAGTCAGAAAGACATCAGTATGATTTCTGGCTTTCCCAGTGCTTTGGGAGAGAGTTCTCTATATGCCTATACTAAAATTACCAGGGCTGTTTTTTTTCCTGAGTCTCCCAGTGCTGTTCATGGCCTGCTGTGGGTGGACCACCTCTTCCTGACAACAGCAACTTGTACCACCAGCCTGTGAGCTGCAGTCCTACAGAAGGCAAAGGGCTCACCATGAAGCGACTACAGATGAGACAGGAGGACTGTATGGACCCTGCAGCATGCTGCCCTTAAAGGGGAGGGTGCTCAAGTCAGCAGTTCTTGAGTTAGGAATTGCAGTCTCACTCCCCTTCCTTTCAATCACTTAATTAAATGGGTTGTAAAACAAGAACAAACAGCACAAAGCACCCCCCAACTGCTGCTTCCATGGCAGAAAGCGGAGCCCACATTTTGATTAGGCTGCCTCCCTCCCGGCTCTGAAGTGAGCCAACTGAAATTCATGAACGCCGCAAGGACGCGAAGGATATGTGTGCATTGTACAGGCTGAAGCACAGGCAGGACTCTGATCGCGGTGGCATGTTTTGTGTCATTTTAATGATGCACGGCCCTGCTAGCTTCCCCCCCTCTAAAGCTTTATGTAGGAGGCATAATTATGTAATAAAATTCCTGTTTCTGCAGCATTCTCCCTGTACCAACACAGAAACGCAGGCTTTATTATTCTTCCCAGCTGGTAGGCACTGAATTACTGGTGTTTTAACCCTCTTTGCACTAAACCCTCAGTTTGATTTCTGACTCCCAACAGCAGGAGAAACAGCCACTGATCATTTCTGTTCTCTCTGCTTGCGAGCTTGATTCCTGGCCTTTGAGATCATTTTTATCAGCTCATAAAACACCTGCTTGCTAAGGATCCAATCTGTTTCCTGGGGAAACTTTTAGTCACTGTGGTTGAGCTGTTTCCAGGGCTGGTCTACCACAGCCTCAGGACAGAACTACTCGACCCGCTCCTCCGCGTTGCCGGCACCGAGAAGGACAGCACGCATCCTGCAGAAGGGCAAAGGCACACCCGCTGGGGACGTTATGCTGCTCTGCATGTTACGAGGCCTCCTCAAAGGTGAGGCCCTGGGCTTGTGGTTGATACCAAAAGGGCAACTTCCTCTGACATCTCAGTCTCATTCCTTGAAAGAGCATGGGCCACGTGCTCGCACGACACTCCTCCTCGCTGCGAGAAGCCTGGTTGTGAAGTGGGCTCTGCTTTTCACTACCTGCTTGCTGGTCTCAGGGGTGTAGTAGCTTTGAGAAAGGTGATAACTGGTCCGAAATCTCACCAAAATATGATCTAGTGGTCAATCTTATTGTCTTTTCAAGAAAACAGACCGCCCTCTGTATTGTAGAGTAGGCATTCATGCACAGACAGGGTGGCCATCACCCAGAAGGAGAAGGCCTGTTACAGTCCCCGAGTTCTGTCCTTACAGCCAAAACGTTAAAAACACTTGATAATGAAGGTTTCCAAGCCAGACGCTGCCAAGCTTATGTCTGAACAGGCAAGCGCTCACAGTTAATTACCAAGTGACCCCTCGCGTGCTACTGGAAGCCCCAGGGATGGTTTGGCAGGGGATTCCCAGGTCCCTGGGCACGTGCGCGAGATCACATCTTCACATCTCCCTCTAGCGCCTAGCTCCAGAGAGCAAGGCAGCCCTGGGATGGCCTGCCGCAGGTGGTGACGCTGCCCTGGAGACCCCATCCTCACGGGCCCGCGAAAGCAAGCTGCCAGCTGAGCGGCACCGCATCGGGCCCTGTCCCGCCATCCCTCCTCCCTGATAAGGTGCTTGTCACAGAGAAAGCAGGCATGCCCAGGAGCAGAACCTGCTTTCCGCAGGCTTCGGAGCAGAGCGCTGCCCCAGCGCTGCCCACAGCTCTGACTCACAGCAGCCATCTCGCTGGGGAACGTGGCTGTCTCCGCTTAACAGCACCTGTTCATCAGCCCTGCCTGACCTTCACTCGCAATCTCCCTCAGCAAGTATTTCCTGCTACCTGCGTGTGGCTGGCTTGGAACACCCAGCAGCCGAATTCTAGGACACAGATGCCTCCCCAGCAGCTTATTCCCATGGAGCTGCGAACATGATACATAATCTCCCCAATAATCTGTGCCGAGTAAGGCCTGCTGAGTCACTACTTCTCTGTACGCATACATTTTCAGAAGCCGTCATGAACAGAGGGTAAGCAGTTGCACGGGAACACACACCAAAAGAATAACCTTTGCACGGAGGAAGGAGGGGAGATTTTTCGTTATATTAATGTCCCAAAACAACAAGAAGTTAAGGACAAGACCACCTTGCACCAGTCCTGGCCCACAACACACTGACTGACCCGGTCAGCCTTACCTTCTCCACCAACTCTCCTCCAGAGCGCTCACAAGGAAGACAACCTTGTTGGTTAGGGCTGTCATGGGCCATTTATGCTGCCAGTTAACAGGGCTGTCATCTGCTTAACCTGGATCAGGTGCTGTAAATGCACTTCCATCAGCAACCCCAGTCAGCAAAGTTCTCCACAGCATGAAACTCCAAAGAAATTCTGCATTTGGGAATGAAGTTATAGAGACTGAGTTGCACAATCTTCAGCTTGCCTCTTCTTCCATTCCTACAACCATTTGTTTTTGTTGTGTAAAGTGTTTAATTTGAGCAGGAGAGAAAGGAAAGGAAATGCTTTTTTTTTTAAATAAAGTTTGGAAGACAAATTCTGCCCTTTCTCATTCTACAGCTTCTCCTATAAACACACTCTAGGTTTACACACTTAAATAAAAGGGTGGGGTTTTTTGTTGTTTTTGTTTCTTCTTCTCCCTGAGCTGTATCAGAAGAGAGAGAGCAAGACCGGGGAACAGGCAAGAGAAGAAAAGATGATCTGACCTTTCCCCATGCACAGCTTGGGGAGGCGGGGGAAGCTCAAGAAGGTTTTTCCTCCTGTGAAGCTTCAGGCAGCCACAGGAATGTATCTCTAGGAAAAGGCTGGCTGGGTGAACTGGCCAGAACAAGTTCAGAGCAGCGTTGCAGCTTGCTCAGATGCTCTTACAGAGGGGGAGAGGGAGAGAGAGTTTCAGCTAGAGGCGAGCAGCTGCTGCAGCGGGACCACTTGCGCCCTCAGTGACAGCAAGGCACAGGGCAAATTTTGGTGGAGTGAGCAGCAGAAAGGGGGGCAGCTATGGGAGCAGAATCACTGGCTGTTGTGCCTCTAGCTGCTGCGTCCAGAAGCGATGCACTGGTGCCACGCTCGTTGCCAAGGTTTGGCTGCGGTCATGAAGGAGGGTAGGGCTGGGATCAGGCTGAGACACGAAGCTCTGTCCCTCCATAAGCAGGGCTGGGATGGCAACGTTTCCACTTTCTAATGATAACTCTTAAGAGCTTTGTATAACAGGAAGATCCGTGTGTGGGTGTATTTATGTTGAAATTAATTTAAGTTTAATCACATACAGCAAATAGTCAGTTTTCTGTCTACTTTAACACAGTCTGTTTCCTACAACGAAAGAACCTGCCTGAACTTGAACATTAATTCAGATTAAGGTAGGACGTGAAACTAAAGCACAACTGTGGATCCTGAAGAACAGCAGTTGTGGGTAGCCCTCCACTGTGGAACAAGAATATCCTGATCCAGCTCGATTTAGCTTCACTAATCTGGATGATAGTTCAAGTCACACTACTGAGAAGTTTCCCCAAACCATCAGTTCCTTGCACGGCTAACCTCTTATTAGCAGATGTAATTTCCATTATGTTCAGTTACTGACAAAGGAATATGTATTTTTTTGCTTTTGAAGCGGTAAAGAAAAATGAGATTTTACTACTCTAATATTTTACTTCAGAAGTCTACGTTTACTTTGTTGGTTTTCATTTTTTCCGTGGTGTGGGCTATTTTTTGGCTGGAGAACTGCCCACACTTGCGAGTGCAGTTGAACCTGCTAGGAGGACGCCGCTTGCACCGGGTTTGGTCAGGGCTGGGACGGCAGCACACGGGCAGACGCTGACATCCCGGCTCTGCTCTGGCTCGCCTAACCTCAGCGCTGGCGGGCCAGCCCGGAGCGCACAGACGTACTGCCAGGCAGCAGCAGCATGGCACGCAGCTCCTCTTGCAACACTGCCATTACCTGGCTAACCTGCATGGAGGCAAGTCGTAAAAGCTCTCGTGCTTGGAGAAACGACACCAGCAGAGCCCAGCAGATCGGCTTTTCCTCTGCCACGCTGCAGTAGCTCCAGAGCACCTCTGTGCATGCCCCTGAGGACAAGGACACGTGATAAATCTGTACTCATTCTACAGATCGCATTGACCATACGACCCGATGCACCAAGAACCTAACTGACACACCCAAGCCTTTAAAAGCCAGTAGAGAGATGCCAAATCTTAGGGAAGACAGAAGTTATCTGAACTTCTCACCATCAGTTCCATGCACATTCCACACAGAAATCCCAAACCAACCCACCAAATTATTTCTATTATTTCTTCCCTATTCGGAAAGCAAATTTAGCAATCCAAATTTTTCCTTTCAATTTACAAGTGTTAAAGATCTGATTAAATAGTATACAACTGTAGTTGTAACCAATGTTTAGCTTTTTCATTAAACAAGAGTATAATCAAAATTTTTATACTGTAAGTATATTTATGTGCAAATACATTTCCTCTGCAATGGCTAACTTGCAAGGAAGAAGGGAACGTGTGTAATTAACACAAATATAATCAGCATAAAATGATGGGAAGGGAATACAAATAAAAATACTTCAGAAAGGCTGCTGGTGTGCTATTTCAGATATTTTTCCATGCTTCCCTTCTCAATTAGACTGTGATTTTTCTCTCAGTAAGTACAGAAAGCCTGGGCCAAATTCATCCTCGGCATGATTCTGCTAGGATTCTATCAGGGTGAATTTAGCCTAGTGCTTCAAAATCACGCTTCATTTACTTCCCAGGTAAATCTGAATATGAATTATAAAGCTGAAGAATGAGATACAGCAGAGCTAAGTAACTTGGAAAACAATGCTCCTCGGCGTTCTAGCTTTAATCAGGCAAAACTCTGACATGAGCTGTACCTAATTAGAGG
Organism: Anser anser; assembly: GCF_964211835.1. Lineage (NCBI taxonomy): Eukaryota > Metazoa > Chordata > Aves > Anseriformes > Anatidae > Anser > Anser anser. Next base: position 37,946,411 of record NC_139724.1, on the reverse strand, counting down.
TAGGCTTTTCTTCCCCTTTGAAGAGCCATGAGCCATGTTCACTTGTTTCTTTTTTCTATTTCACACTTGCTATTCATACAATTAACATGTATAAGCACCATAATAGAAATACATTAGAGATGGGGAAAAAAACACTTTTTTTTCAGAATGTCTTTTTGTTTCGAGAACTGCCAGTTTCACGGTGGTAACACAGTCAGCTTCTACCATTACTGCAGACTCACTGCACAGAAAGAGCCAGCTATAACATAGTGACACTGTGGTTACCGAACGCTAAATGGCAGGCAAGTTTGGGCAAAGTTCAGTCTCCAGAACAGCTTTTAATACTTAATATTACTTTTTTTTTTTTTTAATTTAATTCACAAGATTTCACATCAACGCTGTCCTCTTGAGGGCCGTGGTTGTTTGTCAGCTTGTTTGTCTTCTGGCTTAACAATTTCTACATCGACCACTTAAGTAGCTGGAGCCTACTTTGTTACTAGAATAGCAAAAAAAATAATCAAAAGGCTTTAAGCATTAGGACTGAATTTTTAGGACTGACTTTTCTTCCCAGTTGTGTGAGGAGATCCTAGTGAGAGGCATGTGTTAAAACAAACAAAACCAACTTACACCCCCCCCCCCAAAAAAAAACATAAAAATATAATAAAAAAACCACCCACAACTCATTAAAACATTTACAGACTGAAAAAGAACTGTTCCGACCTGAAGGGTGCACGACCCCGCTCTGAGGCCACATTTTGGTGCTTGGACCAAGGCAGACTGAGCCACTGCGGGACAGGGATTGAGTCAACCCTGCTTCTGCCACACAGCCTGACGCACCAAATCCACGCAGACCGGATTACATCACTGCCCTAGTAAGCAGAGCCTGTATTTGCCAATTCACCTGAACAGAAGCCTAAAATACGGGAACTATATTCTGCAGTCCCAGGGACGCATGGTGTGTGCCCTTCTCCACCTCGACAAACTGGGCATAGCATCATCAAAGCTCCTTGGGAATGGGGCTGAAGTTGTTTAAACTCCTGCTATCAGATTTATGCTTCCCACGCTAGCCCTCACCTAATTTATTGCCAGGTGCCTTTCTCCAAAACGGCAAGTTTTGCTTTGAAGGCCCACTCCGACAAATCGAGGGGCAGTAAAATTAAAGCAGAAGCCATGGCAACAAAGGGATAAGCTGAAGTGACTGCTCCCAGAGGGAAAAAAACATAGCCTGAGAGCCGCTGGCCAATGGGATTTGCTGCGCAAGTGTAAGGAGCAGGCTGGGGAGCTGCAGCAGATAAAGAATTCCTGCTGTGTTTCCCCCAACGTGTCTCCTTTATATTCAAGAGTGTTCACTAAAACAGTTTCTGAATGCATTAGCTTTTCACATCTGGAGGCATGGGTTCAGTCGCGCGTTGTTAGCCTCTAAGTCCCCATTTCTTGCCTAACGAAGAGAGCAGATCCACAGACAGGCAGGTACCCAGAGGCAGCCCACTGTAAGAGGCAGGGAAAGCCACACGGCTGAAGTGCCAAGCAGAGAGGCTCTTACTATGGGCTTTCAGCACCTCTCGTGTTCTCTTATGAGCCACACGCAAGCTTTAGAAATCCTCAAGTTTTTGGAATACATCTCGAGTGTGACAGTTTACAACCATAGAGAGTGGTTCCCCCAAAAAGGGTGGAAAGCTGAGCAAAGTGTTTTAGGGAGTTTAAGAAAATACTCTTAAAAGCAGTGGAAGAAAAGCTCCTGAGATGGCCTAACGTTAGACAAAAAGGCAGGGATGCAGAGAGCAGGCAAGGGAGAAGCTGGAAGCGGTGGAAACAAACTCGCACGCAGAAAAAAAAAAATACTTTTCTTGCCACATTTTTCAGCAAGCCATCTCTGAGCCTTTCAGAGAAGGTTTGAAGACAACAGAAAAGGCTGCTTACTGTGCAACTTCACAGCTGTGGAAAAATGGGCAATTGCGGGTACAGACCAAAACTAGGAGTGGGCTCAGGCAGGGGTTAAAACAGGTTAATAGGCGTTAATAGACAGCAAATCCATCTATGGGTTTTTTGTTTTGTTTTTATTTAAGTAAAAAGGAAGAAAAAAACCCAGCAACCTTGACCACTGACTATCAGAAACCGGAAGGTTTTACGATGGGATGTAAAGAGGATCACTCCCTGTCCCCTTTTGGCAGATACTCATCTGCTCAAGACTGCTACTGAAATCACAAGGCTGGACTAAAAACAACTTCAGCCTGAAGCAACATGGCACAAAATAACTCCAGAAGACACTGTTTTTAACCTGTTGTGTCCCCCCAGGAAGGCCAAGGGACCTGCCTCACTGGAGCTGTTTTCAGAACAAGGCTATTTTCCGAGCCCAGATCAGATCCAGACATAACCACTGCTGACTTTTTCATGCAAAGGTGACAGTTCCACCACTGAGCTGCCTCCTGAAAAGACTTTCACACAACTGTACCACAAATACCTGCACATATTGCCCAATATTTATAATGTGTCTGGTTTTACTTTATCTTTGGGCACCGCTGTCAAAGTCCTTACACTTGGGTGGGAGTTCCCCCAGGCTGAGGGTTCAGCAGGACTCACTCAGTTCTTTGGCAACTCTTGGAAGGTTTCTCAGCTCTTCTATACAGGACTGACTGACAAAAGCAATGCTGTATCCCTTTGAAGTGCTGGTAGCCCCTCTTGCAGATGATTAGTGCTGTTGTCATTCAGTACAGTAGCACAGCCCCCAAGGTGCTCTGCTCTTTTCCCAGGATGTCAAACAAGCCTTTTCCCCTGGTATAAATTTGCACTTCTTGTTTCCCATCTGAAATAGCATTTAAACTTGCAATATGACTGCAAGACTCGCCTCACCTCATGATCACCAGCTTTCCCTGACAGCCTCTTTGGAGAAACTTTACCAAAACCATTCTAGGAGTCTCAGTTACAGTGGCTCTAACACTTCTTTCATTATTCACTATTTTAATTTTTCCAAAGAATTCTAATACATTAGCCAAAGTTTACAGTTACTTAAAGCTACAGTGGCTTGTGCCTCGGGTACTTTTTAATGGCAGCTGTAATGACTTTCTCAACAATTTTCTTAGGTACTTAAATGAGGGTCATGAGTTTATAATTCTCTGGACCACCCTTATCATCTTTCCCACCTCCATAAGAACATTGGCAATCTTCCAGATTCTTCTCATCATAGCTGTAGTGGTAAATTAAATCGCATTTATTTATGGCTTGCTTCCCCCCCCCGCCCCGGGAGGTAATCCAACTAATGCTAAAGAAATTAACTACCAACTTCATACATTAATACAGTCCAAATATTAAAGATACTAATAATCTCTACATTTACATATACGTATTGCCCAATCTCGAAAAGGAGGCCATTAAAAAGAAACTCCATTTTGAAGACAGGGAAAAAGAAGCATAGGCCAGGGCATAAAGGGGCAAAACTACCAGCAGAGTTCAGTTTTCCGTATTTTTATTATTGCCTGCTAAATCGTGTGATTCAAGAAGATCTTACGGTATATCCACTCGTGCCAACTCTTTACCTGTACCAAAAGTAATGTTAAGCTCAAGAGGTATCCTCTGTGTGGAAGACCAGTGTAAAAAAATATTTTACATTCTAATTTGCTCTTCTTGATTGTCCCTTGAGCCTCCTGAGCTATTCAGGCTCATCAGCTCTCCAGTGGATTTCCTAATATAATTCTGGAAGAAATTGCTCTCTTCTTGGAGAGAAAAAAAAAAAAAGATAAATTGTCCTTAACTTCTTTTCATCCATCTTGGTCTCTAGCTTTCCTTCAAAACCATGTACTTCACTGTACTAGCACGACTTGTGCTGAGTTTACTCCCCCCTCTGCAAATGATTTCTCTAGGCTGAATATTTGTCCCTTATCATTTAAGCATTTTTTATTATTATTTTCTCTACTTGTCCCTTCTCTTCACTTTAAAGATGTGTCATCATTCTGCACGAGGCTTTTCTTCATACAAATATCTAATCACATTTAGTAATACCAAACCGATGGATGCAGAGATGTCCTGCAACCACGGAGTTAACAATTAGGTGCTTAATTTTATTTATTTATTTTCCCCGGGACAGATCCTCAGAATGGGATGAAGCAGAGCTGTTCAGCGTAGCCAAACACTAAGAGAGAAGCTGGTCTTCCTTGTATTAATAGTCAAAGGATTACTCCATCTTAACTTCTTGTTTCAAGCTCTTTTCAATTAGTTTCTGCAGTTTTCTATTCTGTTAGAGGCAACTTGATACACTGTCATTTGTTTCTTGAAAAAAATCTTCTTGATGCTAGGCATCACATTAAGGTTAATAACATTTATATAAAAGATGCTATGTACACTGAAGGATCCCAAAGAGCTTTGGAAACTATACACAGTTTCACTCACTGAAGTGAATCAGCCATGAACAGGAGGAGCATATGGAAACACGGTGCACAATAGAATGGGAGTCACACACTGACAGCATGGAGAGAATTTACTTGAACAAAATGCAATTATTGCACCTGGAATTGGGCTGGACATCATTGTCAACATCCTTTTTCTAGAAAAAGCACCATGGGCTAGCTACTACTTCAGCCATCCGTGCAGAAGAAGCGTAGCGAACAGGCCAGGTAGGACAGGATAGCTCAGGGTCTTGACCAGTTATCCTAATGGAAGTCATCTCTACATGCACATCGTGCCACTCGGCTGTATAAACAATGCTGAAGTTGCTTCAAGCTACAGATCAACCCAAGATCAGCAGCATGCAAGAGCAATTTTATTCCACCCTGTACCTTTCTTAAAAACAGAAGCTCTGTATAAACTATCCTTTTCCTCTGTTCTTCATAGTGAAGTTAACACTACGACACTTGGACATGGACGCAACGCGTTTAAGCCATAGGTACCCAAGTGTTAAGCTTTGTAACAGTGTCATGTTTTTCAGTAAAATTGTCACTCTCCCCCTACAATTAGTCATATTAGCAGTCTCCCACCAAACAGTGACCTGCCCAACCTAGCAATTAAAAGATGAGACAAGACGGGACAGTGTAACCACATCCCTTTCTGAAGATAGCTCCTGGAAGACATAAAACAAGCCATAGAAATGGGCCAGCCATGCTAACTTCTGGAATGAAATCCCGCATTAAAACTCAAGACAGCCTTTCCTTTGAATACCTCAGAAAACAAAAACAACCCCAATCCAAAAGGTCACTGCTTGGAGTCCTCACAGATTCCTTACCCACCCCTACAAGCTATGTCCTGGGTCATTTACAACCTGTTTATGTTAGGAGGCGGATGGAGCCATTATTACCCTTCTGGCTGGTTTTGCTCGCTCTTTACACTCCTCTTGAGATGCTGTACTTGCTGTCACCACTTTGATCCAGAGACTGACAGCACACTACTTACTGCTGCAGCTTTATTGTCTGTCCTGGAACTTTTATCCCTGCCATTTCTCTGCTTTATGGCCCTTCACGCTGAAACTCTCCTGCAAGGGAGCTCCTGGAATCTTTTATGCAACGCATCACTTTTCCACGTGTAAATCCAACCTGCGTTTTCTATAGAGTTTGTTATGAGCCAGTATTACAGCACTGACTGCTCACACTGCCTGTGTCTCAGACACGCCAGCTCAGCCTACCCTGCAATAGCATCAGTCTCTTGCTCATGGACTCTCTTCTTTACACTCAGTCTTCGAAACCTAGTCAAAAAAGTTTTGGTTGTCACTTATGACCACAGAGAACCAAGCATTTTCACTTGTTCTTACTGCAAGTCAGGATGGAAACACACCAAGGAAACCCAGTCAGTCTTCCACACTATACCTCGTGTTAGGCAACACTATAGAAATCTACTGAATCTCGAGCAACAAAAATAATTGACAAACCAAAGATAAATTGTAATACACAAGAAAATAAAAGATATACATGTTTAGTCTGAGTGGTCTATCAATGTAACTTATCACTGCCACAATTTCTTTTCAGATATTCGGAAAATATGTCATTCCCTGTACATTTCACAAAGACCAGTGTATTTTTAATTTGAAAGCATCAGGATCTACAGCTTATCAGGAATACTAAAACCTATTTCTAACTTGCAGCTAATACTACATCTACCTTGTATTATTTCTCTCCTAACAGCTCCTATATTTAAGAGGAGGAAAAAAAAAGCAGCTAGTCAATCTTAGGAGAAGACATGACAAATGACACACATTTCAATAGGATTTAACAATAAACAGCCACCTCAACAAAGAGGAGCCTTCCCCCACCTCCCCACTAAGGCAGAATCAGACAAGAAGCTAAGTGAGACATGTTAACAGAGAAGCACTCCAATTAACGTGCTACAGCTCCTTTAAAGCGGAGACCAAAGGGGGCTGCTGCTCAGGACGCTGGAGGATGCCTGCAGTAATTGTCCCTTAGGCACTTCGCTCCCGCCACCCGGTCTCTCTATCTGTCACCAATTACTGCTGCCATTTGTGTCGCCCCGTGTGCCATCGGCAGCCCGGGCAGAGGTGGCGGCCCCTGAGCCCACCGCTGCTGGGGGAAGGCCTAGGCCACACTGGGGGCCCAGGATGCCTGGCAGCACCAGCACGGTGTGCTTGAGGGTGGCTCTGGTGGACCGGTGGCTGCCACCGTGCCCACACCAGGCTGAGGACAAGACCCCACGCTGCACCAGGCCACTGAGGAAGCCTTCTGAAGGAGTTTCAACACGCAGGATGCGAGCCGAGCACAAACAAAGCGAGCCTTGCTCGCACTGGGCCTCTCCTATGTTTTGCGGAATTTCTACTCAAGATTCACTCGCACTGCAAGGCCACACAACAGGCAGGATACGGACATTTCAGTGCCAATATCCTTTGGTACCTGTGCTCTTGCAGTGCCTATGGGCACCAGCCATGCTTTATGTCCCTGTGATACCAGGCACTGCACAGAAGAGGAGCAGAAGCAGCCCAGATCACATCCCTTGGTATAACAAGTATAGGTAAGGTATAACAGTGACAGCAGAGGCATACTTGTAATGGTCCAACGGCACTCCCCACCAAGGAGAGCACCAAGTTGGCTTTGCCACTATGAGAAAGATCCCAGAGGATGACAACAAAAGGCCCTTTCCTGGAAATGCAACAAGCGAGGAGCAGAGCCTGCAGCATGGGCCCAGTAGACACAGGACACAACCTTGAAGATGACAAGGACACGGCTGGGAAGGACCTTAGCTAGAAAAGCAATTATTCTGTGCCGGATGCAAACAGCACAGGGAGCACCCGGTGAAGGTATTCAAACATGAATCGCGTGTTCAAAGAAACAGAATGAAAAACCCAAACGTATCTATTCCTGCTGCTGCATTCTGCATGAGAAGAGACAACGGCAGGAAAGAAAGTATGTCACAGAAATTTAGAAGTGACATTATGAGAGACTCAGCAATAGCTTTTTGAGATGTCCAGACACTGGGTGTGTTTCTTCAGGACGTGATAATACATCAGCTCAGTTGTCTTGAAGGGAAACTACAGGCTGTGCCTAAGCCAGTGCCATGGAAGATGCCAGAATTAAAGGCCAAAATTTTAACTTGGAAGAAAAGGATGTGGATCTATCACAAACAAGCAGACATGCAAGTCATGCTCTAGGGACAGTGGCTGAGTTTTGTTTTCCTGCACTCGTTATTGCCCTGACACAAAGTGCAGAGAGAGATAAAGGATAGCTCCACGGGAAGCTCAAGTGGAATGAAGAGGTTTTGCTAAACCACAGATTCAAAAAAATGCAGTCACAGAGGGAGAAAGAACAAGGAGTAGACGAGTCACGGGAGACAAAAGAAGCCCTGCTGGGAAATGAAAAGCACACGTTGGCATGCTGGAGGTATTTGCTTGGTCAAGGAGGAAAGAGGATGGAACAACGGGTCTAGGGTGCAACCGGTGAGGCTGGAAATCCAGAGGGCAACAGCTGACTGCACACTCAGCGGAGGAGATGAAAGCACAGCACTTCCACCTTCCACACCCGTTGCTTTGCTTCCCAGACTGCGCAGCTTAAGCTAGTATCACAGTTCATCAGTACTTAATGGATCCCCTTCCCGAAAGGTTTAACCCTGCCTATTTGCAAAGCATCACAACTGCAATTTGCCACCAGGTTTTAGAGGAGCCTCAGCACTTCAAACAGCCCGTGCTCTTATTAGTATTTGAGCTCAGGGATCAGTCTTCCGAGCTGACAGGGAAGTCAGCGCTGCCTCCATCTGTCAGCCCGCTCTGTGACATCTCATCACCGCATGAGACACAGCAGCTACCCCTGAGGAGAGGGAAGAACCACCCTAGCTAGATCCAATTCAACATGGCCTCTGTAACTGAAATAGGATTTCTTCAGATTTCTGCAGACAGAAAGAATCTGATGTACAGAACCATCGGTTTTATTTGCTGACAAGATGCATTTCCATGGGTTTTCCCATGAGTGAGAGAGAATAATTCTGTGGGCAACTCAGACTGTCCACCCACTGCCCAAATGGAGTGGGATACAAATAGCCAGCAAGTGCAGAACAAATGCTACCTCGTACATGAGACTGTGTTAAGGCAAGGTTGTTTGTCACCGATGAGCTGCAATCAGGGCTATGAACTCTCCACAGTGGAGCTGAGGAGCGTTCTACTCAATGCTAACTTAAGGAAATCAGAAATAAAAACAGACCAAAACAAAAATACACCGTGTGTCTTTTCTTCTTAACTAGACACCAGAAAAGCAATGGAAGACAGATTTGCTGGCACCTAGGTTGCTGCTCCCAATTAGGAAAAGCACACGCATGTAAGGCTTGCATAGACACACAGCTCACTTTCCACTACCATCAGGACCTCTCTCCTTGGAGAAAAAGGAAAGGATACTTAAATAAATAAGCCAAAGCAGCTTCTACACTCTAAGCAGCCAGAGCATAACTATACTTCTGTGTTGGCCTTCAGTTAAGCAATTTGCCCTTTGTTTCTTTTTAAGCGTTTTTAAATGCCTTTTTTTTTTTTTGTCAGACTGTATTATTTGAAACCCTCTGTATTAATAAGCTGATCAGTTACTGGCTCCCTATCTGCTAAATTGAGCCAGCAAACTGCTCTTTTTTCCTTTTGGCTTGGAGACAACAGAAACTTTTATGGGGAATAAGTTCTCTCCCCTCCCCCGGCACTAACTCCCAACACAATGGTGATTTGGAACCTTCCATTTATCACCAGGAACAAAAATGTTAAGCCAGACGGCAAATCAGGCTTTGAAACAGGGTCCCTGGAACAAACCCTCCCACCACCGCGGCCCGCACAACTCCTGACTCAGGCGTTCTTTTTCGGAGCGCCACCGCCACGCAGAGCACGCTCCTCCACGTTGGCTTGGCTGACCTCGTGGTCTTCTGCAATTCTATGTTATTAAAGTATAGCTTGTTCTGCTGCAAAATGTAACACAGCCTTTTGTTTCTTCATCTACCAGTCTGGTTCTGCCCAAGTCTAAATCTGCACTTGAGACGTACGCATTTTCTCTGCTCTTTGAAAAGCGGAACTGTGGTCTGATCCAGGCAGCAAAGCTCTTAGGTGCAGGAGAAGTCCCACAGAGGGAATTTCTTCAGACAGGCTAAATGACAGCTGGGGAAGAAATGCCTGCTGGAATCACCTGGGATGAATTCGCTGACTGCCACTGCTTCTCAAAGTGGCACAGCAAGACAATTTGGACAGGAGCTGAAGACCAAGGCTGGCTCCAGGTGACTCCATCCATATGCTTTGCTCCAGGCTTACCCTATTAACCCTGCCTCTAGCTACTGGCCCAGCCAACTCTCAGATAGCTGAAAGTTTTCGGCTGTGGAGTGCTCAGCACCCATCAGCGGAGCACCTGAATTCATGTACATTTGTGGCAGCCTCCATCGCATCTTCTGGAGCTTTGACTAAAGCCTGTTGCTGCTGCTCTCCCTTGCCGGCATCCCTGACATACAACCAGAGGGATGTACGTGCTCCCGTCCTAGCCAGAGACGACTGCTCCCTTAACAACACACAGTATCTGCCCGTCACGTACCAACAGACACGGAACACCCTCCACTTGTAGTTTTCTGGAAGGACGTTAGGTCTTCTCTAAGCCGGCCTAATTAATTGTTTTAGTATCTAGCACCACCATCTTCACATACACAATCCCCCTTTATACTGCATTCTCAGAGAATTATGCTATCTGAACAGCAGACAGCATGAACAATAGACAAAACAATTGCTTCACTGGTTAGGTTATGAGGGCTGTGCTGGGTACTCCCAACTGAGATAGACTGTGGCCTTGGCTGAGTGGCACTAATTATTGGAATGCTAAACTAGAAAAAGCAAGACAAACTGCGCTGAAATCCTGGACCACGGAATACACAACAAATACAGCCAGTTTCCTTTCTGCCTGCCCCATGTCCCTGAACAAATACGAGTCAGACAGCATGAAACTCCCAGCTCTGGGGTGAATAATGAATATAGTCTTCTAGAAGTCCAAAATAAGAAAAACATAGGCAGAATAGAAACAAAAAAATACAGGTTTTGTTTGTTTATTTTTGTTCAATTCACACAGGACAAAACACTGTTCTTTTGGGACTATAATTTAGTGTTGCATCAGAGGCAGAGCCCTTTCTCATGCATGCACATATCATCTGAAACAGCTGAGAATGCATACATTTCAGTTTCCCTCCCACCGGTCAGTTAATTTAATTAACAGTAATCAGTAATTGTTCCAGCAGGCAGAAGTAACCTGCCTATAACTTACATCTTGACAGCAATCAGATTTCCAGAGGCAGACAGCACTCACCTATCTTGGAACCTAATTGAAGCTCGGGTACCTGGCACCTACTGGGCTATATTTCAGTTTCAGACTTGGCCTCTTTTCCAAGAGAGCCCTCCCCCACATTAGTCTCTTATTTTGTGGGTTACCAGCTTCTTTTGCTTCAAGTTCCACACCACCATTTTCTGCTCTTCTACATCTGCTCTTCATTTCCCACTTACCGTCTACTGTTGAAACCTTAAGCTACGCTACAATGAAGATAAGCTGCAGGATATAACTAACACAGATTGATTATATATGATTGATGTAGGACTCTAGCTTGAGAAAAGTGCTCTCTTTACCCAAGCTATCTGGACTAAAGTCGCAGGCATAATTGTCTGTTACAAACACTTAGACTAAACGTGCAATGACGATCTAGCTGTCCAGTGCTATTACTCTATACACTTCAATGGACTGGAATAATATTTTGCAATGTAGCACTGACAAGAACTAGGCCACCCTCAGAGGAGTCAGCAACTGAGAATACAGGTAATGGTGACCTCCGCTGCAATGAAGACAGTCTGAATATTGGTCTCTAATTAAAGCTTCTTTCACCTGTTACTCCAGTTCTGCAGAAAGAGGATTAGGTGAAGGTGGAAGATGTTGATGCTTAGGGAGCACACTCAGGCTGTGAAGGCAAAAGGGGCACCAAACAGAAGCCTCTGCTACATGCTTCAACTCCCTCACTGCCAATGTGTTCCACTCAAGCAGTGCTTATTACACGTAGCAGATAAAGCATCTCTTAAGTCCCAATAGTTCACGCATACTGACAAACGAAGAAGAGATGCCTTAACAACTCCGATTCCCAAAAGCAAAGAAGCACTAAACTGTACAGTGTAAACTCTATTAAAAGAAAATTAAGGATGTAAAGTCAAACCTTGGCTCAATGCAATTTTTCACCTTCACATACAAATTGCTTGCTGTATCTGTGATGCTGTAAATGCACCAAGTACACCTCTTTAAAGATTCTCATTTTTGTTGTCCCAAAACATATAATTCAGAGACAATGCTCCTGTTTTTCATCATCTACTGTCTCAAAGAAACTCAGGAAAATTATTTTTTCCTAGCAGATAAAAGTCTGTAAGTATTTCCAAATCTACCATATATGGTACATCAACCATTGTGGAAGAACAATTCCAGCACTGTTATTCTGCTTTAAAATACTTCATTCATTTTCAGATCTGGTGCCTAGAAGTCAGACTCCAGAAGTTCCCAGAAGTGCACTTGGATGCTTAAACAAAAAAAGTATTTGCCTGGAGAAGCGTCCGTCCCACCTTTGGCAACGGAGAGGCAACAAAGTTCAGCATTCTTTTCTCTTGCCTTGCCAAGCAGTCTGGCTCCGCAACAACCATCACAAATGCTCTCCAAAGTGGCACTGTGTTTTTGTTTGGTTGGTTTGACTGTATCGCAGATCACATTCACTCTTCTCCAGCTCTCCTCCGTCTAGGAAGCTACTTCTCTTCATATCGAAGACTATTTCATAGCCTCTCTCTTCCTCCCGTCTCCCATTCAGCCTCTGACCTCTGATCTGCCCATGGCAGACATCAACCCCTCTCCACTTGCTATACCGTCAAACAAATCTCTTCAAGCCCTTTCACACGCTCTCCTTCGTGCCTGTCAGAGTCTCCCCGCAAACTTTCATAATTTTCCTTCCAGTTCCTGCAGCGTTGAGACGGCCCTGAAAGCTACGCTGCCAACGCACCGAGACCACTGCTGTAATGTTGTTCCATGTCCTGTCGCCGCCACTTCGCTCTCCGCCTGCTATCCATCTGTTGTCTCTTTTCATACCTGCAACAACTGTCTTTTTGTACTGCTCCTGTAACACAAGAGTCCAGGGCTTTGGCCCTCTTAGTGCTCTAACAATACAAGAAAGTCAAGAGCAGCAGCAACAGGGAAACTGCAGAAAGGTTTAATAGGTTTGAACAGCTTCAGCATTAGCTTGTGGGAGCATATATGAGCCCTGTTATCTGTGTGGGCCTTCATCTAAAGATAGCTGCACAAGAGCTTCAGAACTCATCACCATCGCCTCCTGTACCACCTGGGCAGAGGCCTTTTTACCTTTCTTCCGTTACTGCTAGAAGGAACAGGAAAACTCTGCTGCTGGATTTCTTCCGCCTGCTCCCTGAGGCCAGGTTTGTTTTCTTCTTCAGCATATTTATTATTTCCTGGACTGTGCAAGGCTTATTCCCAAACAGACATGAATGAAGAGCTGCTGACCCCAGCAGATGATAACCCAAAGGCATGCGGAGGACCCCTCGAGCTGGTGAGACGACTGCCCGCTGAAGCCCAAGCCTCACTTTGCACACCTGAAGAGAGCAGAAACTCTCAGAGACGCAGACCGGTGTCAGCCCCGGCAATGGACTCTGTGACTGCTGCATCTTCATTGCAATTTTTACCTTTGCTAGCTATATTGAAGCCAGAATAAATCACGCTAGCCTGTACTGCAATGACAGCTTCTTGTTAACATGTGAATAGCTCTGGCTTTCCTCTGGCTGGCCCTACGCCCGCACTGACCAGCAGGAGCACGCACTTGGAAGCGCACGCGCCGATCCCCTTTGTCTCGTGGCACGGCCGCGCTCAGGCTGACAGCGTGTCCACGTTGGCATCGCTGGCAGAACAAAGGAGACAAAGGCTGACACAGGAGAGGGAGACCTGGCTGGGCTTCTGAAGACGCAGAGTGGAAAAAAATAAAACTCAAACTTCGGGAAAGGATGCAACTGGACCAGGAGTACTTTTGAAAGAAGGCTGCCCACCTGGCATCCATGAAATTGAGGGCTCACCATTCCTAAAAAGCAGTCTTTCCTCACTGTTTTGTGCAAGAGAGCATGGCTCTGGTTTGTGGAGGCAGACCAGGGGCTCCTTTCCCATGTCAGTGCAGCCTGAGCAACCGACGTGCGCATTGCGTTGCCTTATCTCTTGCAAACAAGCTAAACTAGGCTGAGCTAAGTGCGCAGGGAAGTGCACTAACCAGGAGGGGATTTAAGGCTCCTGGCACCAGGCACAGTCACTTGGTTTAAGTGGCACATGTCTTAGCACTACGGCTCATGCTAAGCAGCTGCGAGCAGACAGGAAGGCACACTGCATATGACCCTGCGTTAAACGCAGGGTATCACATCTGCTCCAATACAGCCATATACTAAATTATCTCAGAGGCTAAAAATGCACATTAGGGAACTAAATATCCCATCTTGTCCTCCTCACCCCACCCCCAGGTGCCCAGAACGGCCTTTGTAAAGCCTCACCCTCAGACACACCTGACGTGCCCTTATTTCCAGCACTATCTAACACACAGGGAGCATTTCCAGGCAGACAAAAGGCTGCGTCTTCACTCCAAGTCGTGCACAAACGGAGGAGACGCAGAGAGCAGACTGATGTGCCACTTCGGTCTCTGTCTGCACAACATCAGAGCCGAAACTTACTTCTATCCACCCCATTAAAACAGGTATCACGCCGCATTCATCCGGGCGCTACTACAGCGAGAGACATCTTCATCAGCTGAACTAAAACTGCACCAATGACTCCTGCAAATGCCATTGTTCTTCGGCACATGATTTCATTACATAAAGCCTGCCCACTGAGCAGCGTGTTTGGGGGTGGCAGGAAGGAGGGGGAGGGAGGCTTTAAGCAGAGCGGGGAGGGGAAGAAACCCTCCGAGATCCAAAATAAATGATTCTTGATTCCCAGGGAGGCAGGAAACGCAGCTCACACCCAAACACAGACACTCCTCCATGGCAGACAAGCATCCTGATGACTGCTGGCTTTGTTGTTGCCACAGGAAGCTCCCCCACCCCGCTCTGCAGCAGGGACTGCGAGCGGCAGCCACCCATGCTCTCTCCTTGCCGGCTTCCCTCGCCCAGCCAGCGGCTGCCGGACGCGCTGCACCGCAGCTGACGCAGGAAACATCTCAGGGATGCTTAGCGAGTCGAAAGGTGCTGCAAGTACCTTTTTTTTTAATCCACGGCACTGACAGTGAACAAAGTATTGCACAGAATATTTCCTGTGGGTTAACACAGCAAGCAGGATAGCACGAGACTTACGATGCTCCACCGCACAGGTCCTGGTTTCTTTTTACTAATAACGTAAAAAACAACGTGTACTGTTGTAAGCGCGACAACCACAGCGCTGCTACAGCTTGTTTGTGCTGGGGTTGATGGTAGAGTGGTTTCCTATTAATTATTTACATCCAGCATTGTATCCCAAAACCTGAGGATGGAATAATAGTATTTTTATTTAGTTACTTTGACCTAGAGTATGATTAAATTGTTTTCGAGAACTAGGACTCTGATTTTTCAGAAAAACTGCGATGTGAAAACACTGCTGACTTTCAGAACAGAAAGCAACCCTATCCAATGCCTTTTACAAGGCATGTTCTCTACCAAGCAGTAGCTGCAGCCACTATTCTGAGCGGAAAAGATGACAGAAAACCAGGGGGAATCTGTCATTCCGCAATGAACAGCGAACTTGATCAGGATCCCTATCAGACTGAAATCTGTAATCTGTATTGTCCATTTCCCTCCTCCTCTCTGCATGAGCACAGATGGTCAAAACCTTACAGCTAACCCTGAGCAATGGATAATGAGGTAATAACTCTGCCCAGCCTACAGCCTCCGTGGTTACTTCCAAATTAACATCCAAACTGCATTATCAGATTCACAATGCCAGAAACAAGACTCTAGTTCAGCAGCCAGACCATCTTGTTTGTCAGGAAATGGTTATAGCAGCTACATTTCTGCACTTATTTTTGTTCTTTAAAGTTGTGTGCAGCTACTGTAAACATACACATCAAACTATCTCTATGTTCCAGCTTCAAGAGAAAAAGAACAACAAAAACCACTGAAAAAAACCAAAAACAACCCCCTCCTACCCAGACTTTTCCTGAATACTAATGCTAAAACTATTACAAATGCTAATTTGGTACCAACAACCTATGATTAAAAAAACAATGAAGCACCTCAAGCACATGAATTAAGGCATCATCTTAAAACACGCTCTTTTCTTCTCAAGCTAGAAAACCCTCGTATATACATCTGGGGCTTTTTTGCTCTCGATGATCTCAAAACTATATTAAAGATGCAGGTCTTTATACAGGATAATCTAATGCATTTGGGGCATGAATGAAAGTTAAAGACACCGGGATACTTTTGAAGAGAACCACAGATGAAGCCAAAATCTCAGTTAAAATGCTCTCTATCAGCAAACCTATGCTGAAGGCAATCTCATGGATTACTGGGATGCCTATTGAGTTACTCAAGTACCATTACCTAATATTCGGCACTTGATAAAGTACATCACTGCTTTAAATATGCTTTCGGTCCTTAAAGTACTTAAGCAGTGGCAAGGATGTACCTCCACAATGCTTCTGAAGCAAAGATCTTAACGTTTATTAACACTAATTCATCTTTACAGTCCTCGTTTCATCTCAGTTTTAAAGTGCAGGAAACCAAAGCTCAAAGAGCTTCATGTTCTCCATGTTGCACTGCTCATCCGTGGCAAAGCTGGGAACAGAAACCTTAGTGCTCAAGTCCTTTTCACGTGCCTGAGCCATCGAGAGTGTTCCCTCAATTCTGTATTTAAAAAACAAACACAACACCACTCCTCTTGCAAATATAGTAGCCAAGATTATAGAGAAGGAAGAACATGTTGCTTGCCCAGAGCCATGCGTTGAACTGAAGGACCTCCTTTTAACACCCCATCCTTCACTTTAATCTAAAACACTGAAACCTTAGAACAGAGGCACAGACCTAACCTTGGTCAAGTAACATGCATGGTGAAAAAATCAGTTACCAAAAAGGGAAAGAACCCAGGAGGTCCTCCACTTTCCTTTATACAATGTGTCTTTGCCAAACCTTGTTTTCCTTTTTTGCAGATTCATTATAAGTATTAAAAAAAAAAAAAAAAACAAGCCAGGAAGTTTTAAAATACTTTATTCTTTAAAACCTGAAAATTATAGCCACATCAGATTGATCATGCTTTCCAACTGATAAAACCAAGATATTTACAATGGTTGGCTGATGTTTTCTGATTCACAATTCCACACCTCAGCAATGCCAATCTCACTGCTGACCACTAGGCTTACCCTAAAACCTGTTCATCTCAATTATGATGTTTTTGTGCTTTTCTGTTCATGATATTGCGAAAGGTGATGCGATTCCAAGGCTGGTGATAGAAAAAAAACCCACAACGCTTAGCCACGTGCATAATCAGAAGCATTCCTCCAAATGCTTGCCTTACTTTTCAACTTTCCTTTTTCAAGCAGTTTTAAACTTCAGTACTTCCAGTTTCGAGAGGTTTGGGTTCTTTTTCCTCAAAAATGCTTCCTGCTGCATTGGAGATCGTGAGGCATACCTTTTCGGGGCAGGACGAGTAGAAGAGTGGGGCTTGTCAAGCGTTTGCTACCTCAGAGAAGAAGCTGCTTTCCTCCTCGCTGCGTTAGACTGCTGAACAGCAGCTGTTATCAGAGTAAATGACACGTAGCATATAATGTTGGAAACCAAATTCTATTCTGTGTGCTCTCTGAAGCACTGCTGATTTTTCCATGTACATTTTAGCCAAAAGAGAGAAGACGACACAAGTTTATGCTTCGGATAGACCACCAGTAGCATACCTGAAGTAATACATAGCAGATTGCATCAAACAACAGAGGCAGGCAAATCTTCCACAGGATCTCCCGTAACTAGACAAAGTAGCATTTCTACCTCAGATCAGAATAAACTAGCAAGACCAAAATCACCTCAGAGGCACCCAACTAAGTTCCCATGGACCCAGTATTACAGTAAATAAGTACTTCACACTTGATTAGAGCACGAGTTTAACTCTTTTTTTTAGACCACCATTTTCATTATTCTCTTTGCAAAGACTTTGTCTCCATTAGAGAATGGAGGCAGGTCAATACCTAGAACAAGGCAGAGACACTTAGCAAAATTACACGGATTAACTAATTGTAATGTCAGGAACTACTACAGATCTCGGCACTTGGAGAGGCGCTATCAGCTGGAAAGGGAAAGGGGTGAGAGTCACAAGCTATCTGCAACTTCACGGAACAAGACTACAAACCCATTAGACAGATAACTGCTCCGAGAAAGAAATTACTTCACTGCAAATCTAATAGACAATTTCTGTAAGACAACTCGAGTTTAAGGCGCTGTTTCTCAGTTTAAGTTTTCATATCCCTTTAATCTCTCTCCACCTGGGCAGCCTTCCGCCAGCAGTTGCGCCGCATTTCCCTCCGTTACCGCTCGGGTCCTGGCGTCTCATCCAGCTGTCAGCTGGAAGCATTTGCCTTTCTGCCCATTTCTTTTCCATCTAAGCCTAACGCTACCATCATCTCGACTTTGAGAAAGAGGCAGGGACATAACGAAGACGTATATTTGTATATACTTTCCCCTTTCAAATTGTTTTTGCTCATGAGAAGGCATAAACGCTCCAAAGAACCGTCCCCGAGCCATCTCCAGCGCTCACAAAAAGCTGCTTTTCAAGCTGCCTAGCTCCCTTCCACCTGATCCTATAAACACTGCCGGCAATTCCCCCCCCCCCCCCCCCCCCGCCCCGTGCCGCCAACATATTTTCACTTAGCACCAGTTTGATGTATAAGATCTGACAGCCAGGCAGTTATAGGCCACCTGCATCACTGTCGCCATGACAACAGTGAAAGACAATCCATGATCCCATGCCCTGGTCACACGTTTCAATACGGCTTATCTGTCCAAAGCCACTGAGTCTAATGGAAGAGAGTAATTACAATCTTCCACTCATTGTCAAAATTCTCGCCGTATAACGCTTTTCAAAATTATTTCATTCCTCTCACACGGCTGCTTCGCAAAAATAATAATAATAAAAACTAAACCACACCCAAACCATAACGAAAGAAGCCTTAAGTGGGTTTGGGAGGGAGCGAGGGGTGGAGGGAGAGGAGGAGAGAAGAGAGAGGCTGTGACTGATACAAAAATGTAGCAGTGTGAGCACACTGTCTCTCTGCAGTGTTAAGGACTAATCAGGAGGAGAGGAATGAACCAACCACCGAGAGGGATAAATGAAAACCTCTCTTCTATTCGTAGAGCATCACTTAAGATCCTCTCGGCTTTGCACCGAAGGTGAAGAGAAGATATCAGGTGCCCTCTTTTTCCCCTCCCCTTCCTGGGAAACTTCTTCCTATCAAAACGAACAAGCCCCATAGTGCACCGTGCAGCAGCAGCAGCTTCGCTGAGCAGCATGGCTCCTCAGATGAGCGCCACTACCAGTGGGACAGGGAACCCTGTGCCAGGGACAGCGAGTGGCAGCTCCTCCTCCCCATTTCACCTCTTTGACAAAGTTCCCAGCTACCCCCACATTTTCATTTTAAAAGCAGAGATGCAGGGAATAGCCTCACAGTTGAGTGCCTCCTGATCGCCATCCCTAAAAGATCACCGTGTGCTTTCCATTTCCAGTGGAGAATGCCAAAACATTATTCCTTTGTCCATGGCCACAGCCATGATTAGGATGGACTGATCAAGCACTTTGCCCCGGCACAGGAGGTCAGAGGAAAATGAGACTCGGTTTGCACCTGCAGAAGGGGGACATTACTGCCCTGCCTCGTAGGGAACTGAGAGGACTGCCACGTTACAGACTGCAATGTGACAATGGCAAATGCCAGCAGCACCTACTTTGAACCATGGCAAATGTCAGGCAGCACGTGTCCTGGCCCCTCATCCCATGCTGGATATGAATACAATACCTTCTGGCAGAGTTTATTCCTGGAGGACCAGGTCACAATTGTAATAAATGAGAGAAGGTTTGCCTTGTGCTTGATGCTCCCTGTCCCAATCCTTCCTGCTCCTCCAAGCACCTTCACACAAATTGGTCAAAATGTCAAAGCCCCAGTTCAGTTGGCATGCAATGCCTCTTGGGTTAGTAAACTACTACAAATCAGAGACAGACAGACAAAAAGATGCAGTAATTTATTAGAAAGTTTCATCCACCGGTGTCCAAACCACACTAGTAAATAGAAACGTCAGCTGACCGCCCATTTTAAAGCCATATTTTTAGCTGGATGCTTTAGGCTGCGGTGTCAGCGCCGGGACCTGAATGCTCCATTCACAGCCCTACGTGCGCCTGCCATAGGCTGTTGCCATGGGTCGGCCGGCACACAGTAACGCGACTGTGCGCTTGGGCCCCCGGCTCCTAACTCTCAGCGCCCGAGCCACAAGGTAAATAAAAAGCCAGTCTTTTTTGGTCTGTACTTACAAGAACACAAAGAGGTCTGAGGACCCTCAGCCCCAGTGCAGTCCAAGCACGCCCCTGGATACTGGTGTTACCTCCAGCAGTCATGGCAAACTTAAGGAGAAGCAACACTGAGATCTCACCAGCACCGTTTTAACACATGATCCAAACCAAATGCTATAACCGAGGCATGCAATAGCATCTCTACACTTCCATGGAGCTGTGCCTCCCTTCCCAAGCACGAAAGGAAGGCTGCACCAGCATGCACCCTCTACCCACCCAGAAGGGCGGCCATCCTGCGGCCGAGCACGAGCTGCCCATGCCAACCACGGGGTGGCTTTGGAAGGGGCAGCAGGCCTGGCCTGCCAGGAGGCTCGGCCTACAGAGCAGAGCCCACACAGCATGGGCCGTGCGGTCTCTGCTGACAACAAGCAGCCAGAGCCCCGCTCTCACCCCGCACTCTTCAGACAGCGGGACAGACTTTTCCGCTGGCGTAAAGCAGGCCCCTCGGCGGACCTGCACCAGCAGAGCCTCTGGGCCAGGGCTGCTATCGGCAGTGCCCCCTACCCCTTCCTTCTGGCACTGGTTCAGCACTATCTCAAAGGGAAGGGTGCCACCTACAGCACTGCGAACAACTCTTCCTCCAGCACCATGGCTTTTCTTGGATGTCTCCCAACGAAGAATTAAGCAGGTCCAGCCACCTGAAATGGAAGCTGGCCGATTCTTCCATGACCAAGAGGTAGAACTTGTCCTCAAACTGTTTTTTACTTTACAGATACAGAGGTATGGTGTCTCAGACAGATTCCTCATCTATATCCCCTTTGCGTCTTACTGAGTATTTTCCTCTACTACTACACTTGCATGTCAGTACTATCAAGAACACCGCATTAGCCTAAAAAACAGTAGTTAGGCAGAGTATCAAACATGCTTTACTTCGGAACTTCTTCAAAGAAGATTTGACCCCAGCCCCTCAAGCTTATGACCCAAATTCCTTTTCCTCCATTCCATGGGAAGGATCAAGGCAAGTAACAGATTTTCACTCTTGTACGAGCCACAGATTCGTCTCTTTTGGAGTTCCTGCGTGTGTGACATCTGACCTCTGAAGAGGTATTAGAAGTGAGGCGCCGCTTCCTGTTTTTAATCTTGCTAAAGCCTTATTAATTCATATGGGGATGCATAACCAATAGGGTAGAGCCTGAAAACCAATTCTCTCTCTCACAGAAGCACGCCGGCTCTATCCGTCAATGCTAATCTGAGATAAATATCCCTGTGCAGAATACACAACAGGCACGCTGTCCAGAAGGAAGACAAAGAAGTTGAATTCGTCTGACAGAACCCACCTGCCATTGTTAATGAAACGGTCGACAAATGAATAGGTATCCATAGCCACTGCAAAAACTAAAAGAATAATCCAGTAAACCACAGCAACAGTTCAGCTAAATATAAGGATTAGGTTCCCTTTTCTTCGTGCTCCAATTTTTATTATGCAAGAATTTTTCTAATTATTACAAATTTGCAATGAAATGTAATCTCTGGTCACAGTTAAGAATCTACCGTCAGAAAACAGGAAAAAAAATCGGAATTAATTATCTTTTTAATAGCTTGAAAGAATAAACTGTTCCATTCATAACTACCCGAGTGTTCTCCCTATGAGGAGTTGAGGAATGGCCAGCGAGCCAAGGGCCACACCAGCATGCTTCACTGAAGCTTGATGTGGTCAGCAGACATCTCGCCTAGCAAGTTCTAGCAGAGTCTGAAAACCAAGGATACCACGAGGCAAAACGCAGTGCCTAAGCGCCAGGCAGGCAGCTCATCTCCACACTTACAGGCCTGTGCTTGGGGACAGGCCAGGAGGCAGCGGGATAGCCACACGCTGCCACCAGCCAGAACCTCTGCCAGCACTGCATACAGCTGGCCCGGAGCGAGAAGTCGCACGGGGAACAGGCCAGGAAAGGTCCCGAGCCTACCTCTGCACCAACCCTGCCATCCCGGCGCCCCGTGGCCCTGCCGTGGCCTGGCAGGAGCAGCAGCTGGGAAGGCCTGCCTTCCTCCTCCTCGCCCGCCGTCAGACACAGGGCCTCCGTGTGGCAATGGGGCTCTCATTCCCTAGGGCTCGCTCATGCCTGTAGCTGCCACGAGGATCCTGAGGATCCCAATCCTTGTCATGTGTGGCACAGGGGGAGGGGAAGGCAGGGGGACCGCTGCAGGCACTGCTTTGGCTGGGATCTCGCGCGTGCACACCAGAGACACCATCCTCGCTAACACCGTCCTCGCTAACGGTTTCACGCTGCGGCTCACTGGCGAGGAGCCAGCGGGAAAGGCCAGATGGAGAAGAAAGTCTGGTGGCCTGGCAGCGGTGACCCAGCGCAAAAACACCAGGGCAGAAAAACAAACGCCTGACAGCAAAACTGCTCCTCTTGTACTCTTCTGAGGCATTTGGCCTGTTTTCACCCTCACTCTTACTCCCACAGCTAACAGCCAAAGACTTTAAACCCATGAGGAAACCACTATGACCCAAGGAGCCTCTAGCCTTCACAAGAGCAACATCCCACCAGTCAAACTGGGGGGACATATTGCTCTGAAAATTTTATATAACCTCTCATCTATGTGGCTTCATATATATACATACATATAATATTTATATCTATTTATATATTTTGGCTTCCTAGCCTTTATATGATGAACACAGTAAGCAGGAGGAAAAGAAAAAAACAAAAATGTGAATCATACTCAAAAATGGGGGGAAACACCAGAGAAACACCGTCAGTGACCAAAGAGACCCACACCTATACATCATGCACTTCCTCATCTACCACGCTGCTCCTCCGTCAGCATGGGCATCTTCAGCAGGCAGTTCAAAGCAGCTGCAGGCCACTGCTGTAGCTATCAGCATGCTGAAGAGGAGAGATGATACTCGGCACCTGCTTTGCCAAATGAGGTGTTTTCAGGCAAAAAAATACCAGATACGGATGTATCTGCACATTTAGTACTTGCATACAGTGACTGGTTCTGTATTAACGAGCCACCACGCTCATAAACAGCAAGTCAGATGTTCAACCGGACAATCACGTTCAACTGGACACGTCAGTTAGCCATCTCCAGCCTCATTGTCAATGCACGTGTTAATGAGTACCTAACTGCATTTTTGTTCTGGTATTTATTTATTAGCCTCCCAGGCTTAATTTATTCAGATTCATTTCCATACAGATGCAACATCCTGTGCTCATAACCGCACTGGTCTGCTAGGCTTTACATCAACCCAACATCAACCTTAGTCTGAGGGACTTTATTTTTTAAATTAAACAATAGGACTAAATTTAACCTCTTACCCTGTAGATTTCTGTATATATCAAAACCTCACGAGTCCAGGGGTGTGTGGGCTTGCCAGCTTGATGCAGCATGCAGAACCAGTGCTTTGCAGCAGCTGGGACTAATCCCACCAACACTCTCCTAGTTCATTTCACCATAAGCATGTGCTTCTCACACTGCTGGTCTCCTGCTGAGACCAAGAAACTTACCTACTTCAGTGAGACCTGTCCTAAGAAGGCTTCTTTTGCAGTATGACTGATAGATAAGGACTTAGAGGAATTAAATCCCCTTTACTACTTCTTTCTCAGATGTGTATGAAGGATGGTTTTGCCAACTGCAGTATAAAAAGTGTATTCATTAACCTACTGTTTTGGACATCTGGTACTTGTACACAGTCTGGTGAGCCTCCAACCCCCACGTAACTTTAAATCAACGCTCAGTCTTTCCTCAGAAATAAACGAAAGAAATCCCCTAACAGATCTTCACCTTCCTGAAGGGCAAGCCACAGCATTCCTTCCCTATCTCCCTACGGCAGACATCAGACCAATCCTAAAAAATATACGTGAGAAGGATTAATAAGAATGCTTCCTTTTCTAAGATCGAACAATTAACAGATCTGACCGATGAAAGCAGACCATTTCACAATCAAAAATTCTCAGCAGTGACCATTCCTGTATGTCAACAAGTAAACTAATATTAGTTCTGAAGAAAGCCACAAATCACAATCAACCGTGTCTTTTGAAGTGAAGCCTGTCTAAAGGGAAACACCTACAATGTGAACCTGGATGCCTTTGCTAATGAGTAATGAGAGGTATTAAATTACAGGCTGCCACAGACACCTCCCCTGGAAAAGCCCAGCTTTTACGGAAGGTGAAGACTTACACAACAAGCTACCAGCTCTGAAGAAACCAACAAAGCATTCTCTGTAAATCAGTACTACTTCAAACTCCTCTAGAAATATACCCTGTGTTTTATTCTTTCTTAGTGAGCCACGGTTTGTAAGGCTATGACCCTAAATGTTCATAACTAAGTCTACTTGTTTAATTTCTCTTTCCACCCTGGTTTAATGAACAGTTAGATACCATAGTCGCAGGAGCCATTGCTTTCCTCCTCTCCTGCTTCCTTAATAGATTGCCCTCGTAGTGAATTTTCATATTCCTCATTAACACTTCTCATGTTAAACTCTAATCCTGCAGAGGTGAGAGTACCAAATCTAATCTCTGCCTGGAACACCTTCTGCTGGCCCACAAAACCTGCTCCCGGTCTTTGCTGGATCAGGCCCTCAGACCAGATTAGCTGGGAGTTACTGTGCCTACCAGTGCTGAGAGAAAACTCTACGTTTAACTGAAGTTGAAGTGTTTTCTAGCAAATATGGAAGTAATTTTTCACTGGGGCTGGGGGAGTTTGAAAATTTTTTCTATTACTGTCTCTTTCAGTTACAGCAACTAAATAAAATAATTAATATTAGATAGCTAGAGCATAGATTTACTCCACCACAACTGATGTAGAAAAGATCTGGTCCAGACTTCATAGAAAGGCGAGCTCTTTTGAACCAACTGTGAATACCAGTTGGATTTGGGTCACAGGACGACTGCAAGTGTTCCAGATGTCATTAAATACAGAAATAAAACCTACAGGTATTTCTTAACAACCGTGATGCTTGGCAGATCATTTCTTATGCTACTCCATTACATACACATTTTTATTCCTACAAAAAAAAAAAATCCAACGGCAACTCATTTTTCTAGACTTCATTTTATGTAGAATATTGATGCAATGTGAGCCTGCAAAGAAAAGGTCTGGATCTGGCTACATTACAAATGTAACCAGGAAAAGGAGACCAGGCCACACGCATGTTTCTACATTAATCTGTTGCATGTCATCATTTTCCCATTTTTCCCACAGTCCCATTTTAGAAATTCTATATTTAGTCTACTAGATTTTGATCTTTTTCCATGGTCAGAAAGGAAAGGTTGGTCACTGAGATTTGCTAATTTTTTCCTAATCATAGATTCTGGGGGCCAGGGGAAACGTATGCAAAGATATTTTATTGTTTTACACTTAATATCTAACTCCAAAGAGCAAAAGAGAAAAAAGTGTTCTCTTATATATGCATTTACAAATTAAAAGTGGGCCTGGTATTCCAGCAACCTCCAGCTACGCACTTTCCAATATGGTCCATGACATTACAGTGTGCAAACCACCCTGAAATTACTCCCAAAATACAAAGGTTGGTTCTGTCCATAGAAAATACCATTTGCTAGATGATCTCTACTGAGTGCTGAACTGGCAACAGTACCAATTACATTTTCATTAGGTAAACATAGATTTACATTAGCATTTTTGGCAAAACTGCATATCGTGCTGTATATTATTACATAACCTTTAAACTATCTGATCATTTCAGTCAGTTCTGTTAAATGCAACCTCAAATTTTATGTTTCGTTGTTGCCTCTGCACACCTCCTTGCAGCACAGTGAAAATCTCATTAATTAAAACCACAACAAACCCTGCTTCTTATTCACTCTGATCAATGTTGCATCCCAGGTGTGCAAGGTGCTTCCCAAACATAGTCACGGACGCCCTGTACAAAAACTTTCTAGGAAAGCTTAAAACCTCAGCACTGCCCCTCTGCTTTGTAGTGCAGCAAGAACTATACCATCAGAAAAGCAAAATATCTGCCAAATATTTTCTTTCTTTTAATCCCCAACATATATGCATTTCCGCAAGGAGTTTTACTTCCAAACACACTCATATTTCCCACCCATGTCCATCTAAGGATAGACAGCTATCAGCAAAAAGTTTCCAGCAAATCCAACACAGATTTTACGCTTACTGGTGAACAAAAAATATCTTGATCTGTACTAATAGTTTTATTGTAATACACAGCTGAATAGAGACGATAATAATGAAGAGACAAGGAAAAAAAGATGTATTTCAGTGAAACAGGCTAACAGATACCAAACTGCAGCTGAACAATGCAACTTAGAAGCTCGAACGCACCTCTACTAGTACTTTAACCTTTCCTGATTACATTTGATTTTTTTCCTCTTTAAATGGCTAGTTTCCATGCCCTTAACAGTCTTGGCACTGAAACCAAGACTCTGGAGAAGACATCAGCATTTCACAACCCTCAAACCCACCTGCTAATTAACTCTAAACTGAACATTGTGGAATGAAATCTGGGGCATTATTTTTGAATTTAAACACAAATATATATATTTTTGTCACAATGTCTGCACAGTAGTTATTCAGCAGGAAGAAAAAAAAGAAGTGCTTTCCAGAATCCTCCACCAAATCAAGATTGCACTCTAACACCTACTAAAACAGCAGACCACCACTTCACAATTCACTTTTCAACTGCTGTATTTTACTTCACCATTTTATCTTTCTTACATGTTTTTGATATGTAAAACAATAAATGATTCTGAACTTGCAGCTGGCAAGTAATTTTTTTTTTTTCATTATGATAGCTCACAAAACACAGTTAACATAGCTAAATAAAACTAATCAATTTACCCTGGTTAGTAGAACAGAGCATTCATTAAGTCTGTTTGCTCTAAAGACTGCTATGCACACCTTCACCACCTGGCATCTGAGCATGGACAAAGCCTATCTGATCTGGAGGACGGAGTATGAAAAGCACCATTTGCTCCTGCGATTTCATGCTGAGGGAAACGGGACAGTGGGGGCCAGATCTTGATGTCCTTATTTAGGAAACAAATAATCTCAGCAAGGTCTCCCTGAATTTTAGCCCAGTAAAAATTAAAAGAACAGAACTGAAAACAGTAAAAACTTAAAAGATATAAGCTGTACAGAAATAAGTTTCCTTATGATACAAAATATTTACATCTGCATAAGTTACATCTTTGTGCTTCATTACAATCTGAATTATACTGTTAAACTCCTTATTCTGATATAAGATTCACCAAACAAAAAAAAATTTAAAGGTAGATATCTGAACTGATGAGCACAGCAAAGGAAGCACGTATAGATATCATATAGGCAGGGTAAATGACTCAAGATAGGAGGATGGAATAAGTGCAGCACTAAATGGTAGAGGCTTTAAAGCCCCATCCTGTTCCCACTTAGTTTGAAGACAGAATGCCTGATATAAATCAAGGTGATTTAAATTGCTGATTTTAATCAGGATTGAAATTACCAGGCAGGAAACCCTGAACGGAATAAATCAATCTTTTGGCTTTTTTTTTTTTTTAATATATAATTATTTTTCTAGGGAACGGTCAATACCACCTGGTTGGTAACTATTAAAACATGTAACTTGACAAACCCATATGTCCTTTGTATTAAGTATGATACATTTTCTGGAAACATGGAAGGACTATGCAGCTGTACAAAGGCTATAGTACTTGCAAGACAGTTCCTCTCTCTTTTGAGCTTTCTGCTGGTGATTGCTACAAAGTGAAATTCTATTAAAGCACAGCAAACCACCTTTTCTTTTTTAAATCAATTTTAAAAATACCTTCAGTGTACCTGTTATGTAAGAAGAGAAGTTTATCAAACTGGCTTTTCTCTGTATTTAAAGAAATTTAAAATTAGTAGATACCTTGTATTTTGCCCTATTCCTATACATAGATGGGAAGCAGAAGTCTCCTCCTGCTCTCCAAAGAACCATTTTTCAGGCTTAAAGGCACTAACTGAACAGAGTAAGCTCACAAAGACACCATATCAGCCCAGAAGGTCCCTATTTTCTTGCTTAGGTATTTTAAAACAACTTTGTTCCAGATTTTTTCCTAAATGTTAGCCTTTGCCGGTTTGATTTCCTTTAAGATTTCAGTACAAATATAGCACTTAGCTGCTTTTTTATGCTCGAATCATTTTAACAGGTGACAGTAAGTTTACACATAAGCTCTCTTATTTACACATCTAAATTGTGTTAAATATTTATTTTTTTTTAATGTATTAACTGACTTCATAAATCTGAGGTTATTAAGAACTGGGTGCTTCAGGTTACTGATTTTTATCCACCCTCATTTGAGGGGTGGGATAAAAAACAAAAACCAAACTCCAATCCCCCCCCCCCCATACACATGTCAAACAAGGGCCTGAGCAGAGAAGTAGAAATGAAGCCCTTTGCAGATGAGCATAAACATGACAACTCACAAAGGAGTAACTGCAGTTGACACAAGAAATAATAATCCCTATCCATCAGCTTATTCTGGTCAGTTCTGAACTATCCCTTTGGAATGCAACAGAGCGACAACAGCATGACCTCAAAAACTGGTGGAGGAAGAGTGCTGTATGGACCCGAGGAAAAGGAGCGTTAGGGTATGATACTCCACATCTCAGTCTTATTTCAGAAGGAATTAGAGCAGTAAGACGAGACATTTTAAGTAGGTGCACTGCATGAAAATCCAGACAGAAAGCGCATGCGAGGGGCAGCGATGCTGCCGGGACTGCTTCTTCACCGTGACAGGGACGATGCTACTGGAAATAGGAAAGAAACCCTTCAGACAGCTCCGTAGTGATCAACAGATATGACTCAATTTTAGCCTCCCTGTCTCCTCCTTCAGCTTGCAAGGAACAGGATCATTTGTGACTGCAGAAAAAGAAGGCAGATTCTTCCTTTATCTGGGCTAATCTATTTTACCAAGTATGGCAGCAGTTCTTTGGAAAAAGACACAGAGTAATTGCTACTATTACCAGCATAATCCCTTCCTCTGTCTTAGATGTGACTTCTTCTCTCACTGCTTCTGTCAGTCTACTTTCTGGAGCAGAGGCTGAGTGAACAGGGCATAGTACAGCGTGGTCAGTTACACGTGTGTACAGAAGCGGCCAAAGGCTACAGCACGCAGGGAATCTGCAAGCCTTTGTCACACGTCAGTCTGTGCCAAAACATAAAAAAAACAAACACACACTACATTATGTTGTTTGGTTTACAGCTGTTGTTGAAGCTCTCTCGCTGCACGAAGTGCTGCCCACTGAAAGAAGCCAACCCCGAAAATTATGGAGTGAAAAAAATAAAATCAGAATATCAAAGGTGGAATACAAAAGGGACATGCATTTTGTACAAGCGCTTTAGCCCCAGAAAGAATTAGTACTTTGGCCATTGCTGTGATTTTACAAATCACATTTAAACATCTGGAACAGCTCTCAGCTTGATGGTCACCAACAGCACATGTTATTTTATGAAATCACAATAATAAAGACTAATTCCAATCACTGATCTCAAGTTCGAAAAGTTACACGTTACAAACCATCTTAGGCCCTACCGAAGCAGACAAAAGCAAGGCAATTCACACAAAACCATCACACTATTGACGTGACAGCAGAGCTGGAAGGCAGGTCAAGGCTCAGTCCCAGCAGGACCGTCCTGAGCCCTGCCAGCAGCGCGCCTGGACGCAGCCGGGCTCCCTCCTGCAGCTCCCGTGACACAACTGCGTGGGTACAAAGGAAAGGGGCCCGGGCCAAAGCGAAACAGATCTGCCTGGCGGCCATCAGTGCTGGTGGTTACACAACCCCGCGTGTTACCGGTAGCTTCACAGGACTCCCACAGGCTGGACGGCAGCCAGGACGACCTCTCAGCTATTTTCTGTTTCCTTTAGCTTTCAGAGAAGTTTGCGCTCTCTCTCGACCGACTGGATTTCTACCAGCGGGTAGAAGCTAAATAAACACCCAAGCTAGAGAACAAAAAAGAGTTAATATAAAACCTCCCTTCAAATTAAAGGGACTTCCTTTTACGTAAAGCCCATCTCTCGCTCGGGGCTGCCGACAGCGCAGCAAGCAAGGGGTAGCACGGGCAGCACACACCTCCCACCTCCCGCTGCCCGAGCCCCCGCAGCCTGGGCAGAGCATGGCACACGAGCCCAGGGCTTCTCGCCAAGGCTTCCCCCTGCTCGCAGTAGTGATCCCAAGGATATATATATATATTTTATTTTTTTTTTTAACTTGTGGGAATGGGCTCCAAGTATTATCCATTACAGTCTTGCACCTTGCAAGAGTTTTAATTCCAGACCAGTAACTCCGGGTCAGACTTCCCTGAGCCTGGATCATAGCAGCAATATTTTAAGAATAGACTTTTAATTTTCAGTTTTCATAGCTGTTTTGGTTAATTCTTCAAGGCACCTAAAGTACTCACTCATACCAATGTAGTACTCACTCATACCAATGTACTGAACTAGTATGTGCTAGTATGGCAGATGAATGCTCTTTTTCCCAGCGCTTAATCACTCACTAACTAACACAAACAGGTGTTACTGCCCCAAAACCACACAGCTGGCACTGCTGTGCCCAAGGATGCCCGAGGTGACCGAGATCAGCAGGCAGCTCTGCAGAAATGAGCTGGGCCAAAACTCACCCACAAATGGGGGCCCTTAAACAACTCCTCGAGCCCTTCAGCACCAGTTCTGACAGAGCAGCCTCTTTGGACTTGGCCTCACTGCAAGAAGGAGCTGAATTATGCAATGAATGACAAACTCTCTGGAATCCATACTAAAGTTGGCTGGGGAAAAAAAAAATCCCCTCAGGTGTTCTGGCTCAGGTTTATCAACCATTATAGGATCAAACCACTTTATGGAAGAGGGCTCTGTCACCTCTACTAAGTAGTCAAGTCTGGGAGAGGACATCTCTGAATCCTCTTCCAGAGAGCTCTCCGAAAATGTCCATTACCTTGAGAAAAGACAGTCAAACAAGCAAGCCTCCTGTTTTTTTCCCCATTATGGTCTCCAGTCCATGACACACCATGCTGAATTAGCCCTCCAAAGTCAGTGGCTATTTGCTACAAAAATTCACAATTTACATTTTTGGGTTGTCTTAATGAAAACCCATGGCCATCATTGCTGCATGGTTCAGAATATACTTCTAACATCGCACCAAGTGAAAAAAGCTTCAGGAACCACCACTGGAAAGAGATTGCCATTCCTCCCTTCCCATACATCCTGCTCAATAAGATGTCTCAATCGCAGCCCAGTATTCACAAAAGCAGTGGTCCACCTCATAGCCAGAGAGAAGAAAGCCATCGCTAAAATTATTTAAAATACGGCCTTGTTCTGAAATTTCATCTCCCATATGCAACTGAGCCATTATTGAGACAAACCCATGCGGTGGTAATAGGGGATACTGAACTGAAGCAGCCAGAAAAAACATGTTGCATAAACAGTGAGAGCTGTGCTTTTTTTTTTTTTGTTCTTTTTTGTTCCACCACCACCTTCGGAAGAATTAAACTAACTTAGTCGTGCCAGGATGAAAGGCCTCTGCAGAAAAATGATTTTGGAGGAAATGAAGACTTTTTCCAATCACATAATTTTCTTGAAGTGACAGGGCCCTCCAATTCTTCAAACTTCCACCTTACAAACGGAAATTAAAAATATGGTCCCAGTTGTCAAAACACACATTTACCATAAATAAACCCATTAGTCACTGCAAGGTTCTCTCTATATGAATTATACTGTCTTATGAGCAATTTTAGTTTGAGGCTACCACACTGTAGAGACTAGCTGTACGTCTCTTCTCTGATATTTAAAAAACAAATACAACATCCTCTGCTACAAAGAACGATAGCCTTTGAGCAATGTAACATTTATTATTATAAAGCACTTGTGAAAATGTTTTCTTAATAAAAATTGAACCATCAGTGGACATCATCTGTGCCCAATGAAACCAGTCAGATAGCAGCTGCACATAAATACACACACATTTATGAAATGTATGTACAGATTCACTGTGAGGAATTAGAAATGCAGTATTTATGTGTTTTTTTTTTTTTTTTTTTTTGGCATTTCCACCACCCAGACATAAAATTCACACATGAACACTGAGAACCGTGAAGATTTGGGTCTCCCCTTGCAGGACAGCCACAGGTCTCTGCCACTGGAGCCAAAAGCGGTGCTCTAGTTTGCACTTCTAAAGCCTTTATCCTCTTTCTTTCAGTCAGAGCTCAGTCCACACACCTCAACAATTATTTGAATCCAATCATTCCCAAACTTGCAATATCATCTTACATTTGCCATGCAGCTTTTAATGCCTGTGTCAGGAGTTCTGAAAAGCGTACAATTTGTGGATCTTTAGCACTCAGAGAGGGAGCGGGGGGTTTCCCAGCAAAGATGCAGATAATTCTCAGAAATTTCCCTTACTCAAATTGCTTTTCTTAACTGCCACTCAGTGTCACACGATCCCAGAAGTGTGCAGGCTATATGATAGAAATGACAGCTCTAGATTTCTAAATTCTAAAATAAAAACTACAGATAGGGAGTTTGGGAATGCAGAGCCAGCACTTGTTGACATCAGATCAGGAAAAAGTGTTACAAATAAAATCATCTTTATAAACACTCAAATATAAGCAAATAACTTTTTTTTTTTTTAAGCTTGCCAAAAAAAAATCAGTTTATTGCAAGAACTAGCATAGTTCTCTATGCAAGTATTGGACTGGGCCTGTTAGTAGTAACTTCCCAAGACATCCCCCAAAATTTTTTCCAAATATTACCACCATGCTTGCACTTCTGTCATCTTCTCTGGACTGAACATCTCCATGGATATCTTTTACTCTCTCTCTCCTCACAAGCTCTGTCTCTCAGAGATGAGCTAAATGAAGTTAAATGGCCCTTTTAATACCCCATTATACAAACAATCCCTTCACAACACCACGAAGAGTAAGAGATTGATTTATATCGATATTTACAGAACAACAAAAGGAACAGAAGCAATACATAACAACACTGCTGTCAATAACAAGAGAGGAAAATAAGTATACTATTACTTACTGTTACCAAAATACATGAGACCCTCTGTTCTCTCTGGGGGAAAGAAATGGGTCTCACTGGTGGGACGGTGCATCCTACATCCTAGGTAGGAAACTCAATGTTCTCCTGTTCTCTTGCACCACTAAGCATCTACAGCTTTGTTTTCCCCTCAAGGCCAAACTCAAATTCTTGTGACAAAGACAAGTCAAATTTACCTAATCTGAGTACAGATACTTCCTGTACAGGTAACACATTGACATACATAGCCTAATATGTATCTTCAGCACATTCTGGCACCCTCTGGGACGAGGAAAGGTAGCTCTGTGACATAAGGTCCCTTACTGAAATCCCACCATTATGTAGTTCAGTAATTAAGTAAAGTTGTCAGCTCAGTATTATGGCTGAAACATTCAAATACTGCATACAGAACTTATTTTTGTCATCTATCCAAACGCTAATAAAGTTCTCTCTAAAGCTGGAAAAGGCACCTTTTTGGATCATACAAATCCTATTACAAAGCATTCTCTAAAGAGCTTTTAAGGCATTCTTACGGAAAAATTTCAGTTGCTTTGCCTGAGATGGTAATGGCCCAAGTTGTGCAGGTCCAAGGAGGTCTGATGAAACATGGTATTAATTTTCAAGCTCACCTGTTTAACAGTATGCATCTAAATTAACCACCCCGATGACACGAAGTGCTAACCACCTGCTTCACACACCGTGGCACAGACAGGATAGCTCAGCCAACGACAGGATACGATTATGTCTATGGCTTATCGCCCTGTCAAATCTGTAAATCTTCCTGAAAACCCTTGCTGCTTGGTAGTGGTGTCTGACCTCAGGGACAGAAGCTCATCCTCTCCCTTCCAAAAATAAGAGGCTCTACCACCCAAGGGAAAGGAAATCTCTCATAGCTGTTCAGTAAAATAAGGCCTGCGGTGCACTCCTCAGCATTTCTCTCCAGATCCACCAGAAACCAGGAACACAGCCAGCCTCTGAACCACTGTGAACTACCTGAAATACTTTCCACTTGTTCCACTGGTTTGAGAAACATGCATTGCCTCCTACCTCCCATGGCAATCAAGTTTGGAAACTGGTTTACATTAGCAATGAATGGATACATCTAGGGAGAAAAATATATATATATTGAAATGTAGCTTGTTTTACCAAGATAAAGTAAATCCATCAGGAGAAAAAAAAATACCACACCACTTAACCAACTTTAGAAGTGTGCAATTAGGATTTGGACATAAAGGACTTAAAATACACACATCTGTTTGTTACTAACGTGAAAGAAGTTACTTGGGCAATAGCTTTCACGTGAACTGCTGCAGTCTGTTGGCAGCCTCCAAGACATACGCAACAGGTAACTACGAAAAGCAAGCCTGCTGTCTGCAGGTTCACATCTGCTGAGTAACTTTGTCATACAAATTCGTTATCCGTGCCACTGCAAACTGTTCCGAATTCCTCAGATCAGAGCAAAACCAAAACATCCCTCACCACCTAATTTAACTACAGTGCAGAAAACCACGTAGCACAATGCACTGTAATGCCCTCGCGGATTTAAGACCCACTTCCTCGGGTCTCTGCATTTCTGGTGCAGCACCTTACTGCTTCTCCTTGCAAATGGGAAGCACGTGGCAGCACAGCAGGGGCAAACTTTTGTACCTACCACTCCTACGACTGCTGTCCTACAATGAACAGGACAGCAGTCCTGGAAACATGGGAGCGGAGACATGCCACGTCCCCATCAACATGCTCCTGTCGGTGTGGCAGGCTACAGGGAGGCAGACCGTGCTCAGTGAGGATGAAACCTTCAGCACACGGCAGCAAGACACGACTAAGCACATGGGAAGTGCACCGTTTTCCACAGGTAATAAAGCGCTTAATTTCCCTATCCTCCCCATTCCCACTGCTGCTAGAGAGACCACGAATGGCAGACCACGACGTGTAATTCAAATGCACTGAAGTTCCTCATTGCAATGGCTTCAAGAACTTCCAAGAAAAAAAGCAGAGCAAACAGTGTATTTTTCCCTAATTTCATCCTCAGATTAAGAATGTAAATCATTTTTAGGCAAATTTCTCCACAAGTTTCTAACTAAGCAAAACTGGCTTTGAAAGTAAGATATAAGCAACTAAGAACAGGATGGATATATATACCTACATACATACAGGATATATACACACTTTTTTTTTGTTTTTGAAAGCACTATATGGCCTTTACGGAAGACAGCCTCACCATGATCCACCTGTGAGCACAACGGCTGCATTAGTATCCAGAGAGCTGCAGAGCTCTGTGATAAACTGCAGCACCATATATTTTTGACTTGCTCATCTGCACTCAGGCTACTAATCCATCTCTGCTAGGACAGCTGTAAGACAACTATACTGGATGTTATACCTTTTTAAGCAGAAACAGGCAGCTCTGCTAAAATACACGCACACACAAAAAAACAAACAACCACAATTAAACCAAAAGCAAGAAGATCCTGCCTAAATTATTGCAAGATTTCTGTCCTTGTGTATTAGGATATTAAGTGTATACGGATCTTGTCTAAGAAAAAAAATTATATTTGATATCACACTGATACAGCTCTAATAAAACAGATTATATTTTTAAACAGCTGCGAGCATTTAGTTTCCTGCCTTCACAACAGGAAAGACATTTGATTTTCAGCTTCAATCTTGAATCTTAAAACATGTAAGAACTGCATATTTTTTAAAAATGCATCTCTGAAATAATATGATTTTTTTCTAACAAGTTTGTTTATGCTACTTTTCTCTACAGAGGCCCATCCATATGACAATCACTGTTTTTACTTATTGGCCATCTTCCTGCCTTTACAAACATCTAAGTTTGTAAAGGAAGAGCTCAGAAGAGCTTCTCTTACCTTAAAAAATTAAAAATAAATTAAAAGCATTCCAAAAGCAGGGGGGGGAATTCTGAGGTGAAGTACTTTGGTGGAATTTCTGACATATCCTACCGTTACTTGAGCTGCCCAGCACAACTCACTCCTGCCACGACCCTTCTGAGCAAGCGAGCCAGTGCAAGTTAACTCCTTATGGAGTGGCGTTATGACATATGCTCATTATGAGATCACCATCCACACCACACCTCACAGATCTGGGGAGGAAACAGTTTTGAAACCAGAAGCAATGTCTTCTCAAGTAACTACTGGTGAAACTCAACATTTGAAACACACTGCGTCAGAAATACCGCTATCCCTAACGCTGTTGTCTACCTGCTGTGCTAACGGGTTGGGTTCTGATGAGCGAGTTAATTCTGAAATAAAACATCCAAGAAAGGAGGGGGGAAATGAACAGAAGCACACCTCGAATCACCCATCCCTAACTTACTGTAAAACCAAATCACCTAT
Source organism: Anser anser (assembly GCF_964211835.1). NCBI lineage: Eukaryota > Metazoa > Chordata > Aves > Anseriformes > Anatidae > Anser > Anser anser. Next base: position 37,910,114 of record NC_139724.1, on the reverse strand, counting down.
TCCAATCAGCATTCAGACTAAAGTTTCATGAAAAAAAATCCATTCAGAGATTTATAATTTATGTTATCTTTACTAATTCTCGTATGACAAAGCTACAGAAGTTGCTCTGTGACTTTCTTCCTCCTGGATTACTTGAATAAAAACCTTTGTCATATTGTCCAGAACTGGACTCTGACAGAAGGCAGATAAAACTATGCACGAGACAAGATGCTCTACCTTGGACTTGCCAGCTCACCTAAATATCACCTTAATCCCCTAAGTACGTCAAGACACCACATTCTGTGAATGGCAATACCACCTACGCAGGCCTTTCATAATTATTTTACCCTGTTTATTATTTCATGTGGGACTAAAAGGAGCGTAAGTGCATCTGAGCAGCCTGTATCACACTGCAAAGGTAAACCAAAATACTGTCTCGCCTTGTTTTATCAAAAAGAGCAAAGTTGGTCAGTTTTATGGAAGGAAACCAGGAAATGAAATACAAACACTACTTTTTTCCTCACAGGAAGAAGAGGGACGACCTACCCGATGCAGGTGCCGTGGCCAGCGCTTGGACGCCTGCTTCGGAGACAGGCCGTTCCCCTCAGCCCCCTCAAGGCTCCGGGTCACCACCCCACCTTTGCAGGCACCAGCACCCCCAAAAACCTTCTGCAAGCGCCCTGCCAGGTGCTGCTGAAGCCTTTCACTCCCAGACTAACCACAGCCACACACAACCACCAGGTTTTCAACAGGTAACACACGCGGCCTCACCACCGGCTTAAAGCAGCATGGGATTTCACAGCAAAAAGGCAATACGAGACAGATTCGCCATCCCCAAGGAATCACTTTCTCAAGATAGCAGGTATTTGGACCCAAAATGAAGGAACAAAACAGCGTATTTCATGTGTTCAAATATCCATAGCAACTTTGGAGAGAGAGGGCCCGTGCCAGCTTCTTAGAGCCCTCTCCGGCGGTAAGGCTGCCACGCACTTCACCACACTAACTGGTGAGGGGAAGCTTGTAACTTCGCTCCTCAAAATCAGTTTTGGTTTTGCTACTCCACACTCACAAGTCTCCATTGTCAGCACCCGCTGCTGGCATTTCCCACAACAGAAGTGTTACTGAGAAGGGCAGCGAACCCTGGTGTAAATATCAAGGTAGAAAGTGTTTAAGAAATGAAATGAAGGAGAGAAAATAAATGGATTTTTCTTCCTGTTTTGCATTATGTAGAATACACATTAAAATGTGTTCAAAAAAGTAAGCCCAAGACAACTCCTCCAAGTGAAAAAACATAAAGCCAGTTTTTCTGAGGGTAATTTTCAAAACTGCAGCAATCCAGACCTTAAATAATCCCATGCTAGCAAGTTTGTAGGCTAAAAGTTACTTATGCCATCAAAGAATGAAAACAGATAGCACTGTAACCTCTGCATGGCATCTCCACTTTCACTGGAATGCAAAGATCACAAGCTCAGCCCAGAAATTTCCTGTAATGCAAGGATCCACAGATGATTTTGAACCATTACTTCACATCCAGCGAAGGATTACACGCCAGAGCACTCCAGCCCATTTGGAGCTCGGGATGGCTGCCATTCAGTCACAGAAGCCTGCAGCAAAAGTATGAGTTCGCTAAAGTCTTCAAGGCTACCTGCTTCAATGAGAACCAAAGCTATGTTGAACAAATAAAGATAATGCTTGCCAAAAACATCATTAAAAATTGGTTGTTCAACATTTGCAGCGGTTTTCCCTGTGCTGCCTCACTTATGCCCTGGAATGCAACCCAGGGCAATCAGAACAACAGCCTCCAGCTTCTGGGACCGAAATGAACAACAGCAAAAATCACATCTGAAATGTAACAATCTTTTTAGCAGTCCAAAGACAACTATTGCCAGCTAAGATATAGTTTAAGGTCGTTTTCTCAAATACTAGAGCATCTGTAACCACAATATTCTGCATAATCAGAAGTGATAGGAAATGCTACGATTTCTCTCTTGGCTAAGTGCTGCTCTATCCTCCTTAAGGAAGTGTCTTAAACGATTAAAAAAAAACTCCAATACTTTTCATAACTCTTCCACTCTCTCATCTGCCATAACCAACTCCCTTCCTCCCTTCGATTAAACACAATGAACAAGTGCCATAATATCACCGTGGATTAGATATGAGCCAAAGCAAAAAAGGAAGCTGAAAATACACAAAATGGATACATATCTGTGAATCTTAAACTTATCATTCCTGTACATCCCCTTCCACCAGCAGCACTGATCGCTGGTCTCCCTCCAACCTTACAAATCCTTACAGCACAAATCCTTCACTTTGTCATTTAGAGCACGGTATAAAAGCCAGTCTACATGCACGTGTACTGGTCTGTATAAATACAGCTACGTGGGCACGTTGGCTGCTTGTTGTGATAAGGGGGTCAGAGTCAAGCTGGGGACCAATTCTCTGTTCCTTACCTAGGCATGCAGCATCCCAGGGCTCTCTGAACAGGCTAGAGATTTTTCAGAAGCAGCATGAAGACAGAGCAGGAAGGGTACCCCTGCGCTGAGGTATTTATGGCTGCTTGTCCGAATCCCCTGGCCTGAGGAAAATGAAGCTGTAATTGCCTTATTCAACCCCCTGCACAGCACATAGTTAAAGCAATGCAGGGAGGAGTCCCTAGTGTGAAGAAGGGAGGAGGGCACGAGGCAGAACCCAGCAGCCCCACCTGCAACCAGTTAAAAATCAGCTCCACCAAGCTTCAATCGCTGAGCACTGAGGACCTTACAGAACAGAGCCCAACATGAACACCTTATAGAAAACGGCCCTGGTAAAAAAAATATGGGAAAGAAAACGTGGGAACTGTTGGTCTTTCTGTTTATTAGTTTACTTATTCTGAAAGTCATAACTTCAACCCTCTTTTGTGCTCCATGCATGCTGTGGTTGTGCAGAACTGACAAGCAAACAGCAACCGATCATCTCCGCTGCCAGCAGCCTGAACAGTTACAGACATCTACAGAAAATGCACGGAGACTACGGGTGGACTTGTCTCTTCCCTCAGGTCAACTAAACAATAAAGTATTCATATCTTCTTACCAATTACACTGTATGTGGTGGCAAACAAAATCGATGTGAAAGAGGGAAGTCTCGAAAGAAAGCAGCTCAGCCCCTTCCTGTAGGCAAAAGAAAAAAATCAGCCGCTGCTATCTCATTAGCCACTGCGAGTTTAAAAAGACATTTTCTCTTACCCCCTGTAAAAGTGGGTTTCCAGCATTCAAAAAGCAAACAACAGCAGACTACAAACATTGTGGAACTGAAGCACGTGAGGGGGAAGCAAAAGAGTGATCAAAATTATATGATTTTATGATTCACCATCTTAGACAAACTAGGAAAATAAATACTTCAGATTGCTAAGCCTCCCCAATTCCCACTGCACGTACAAGTATGTTGCTTATCTGAACAGCCTGCGAGATCCCTGACTGGAAAACTGATTGCAGGTTCAAAACTTCAGCCTGAGACTGTACTTCACATTTCAATGCAGAAAACAGTGTACTTGAAGGATTCCAGTCAGCAGTTCCTGGCTGTCAGACCTGTCCTTAAACCTCTGCTAATCCAAGCACATCTCTCCCATGAATTATACGTACTGGAGTAATATGCAAGCAAATGGCACGTACACGCGAGTGTTTAAGGAAAAATGAATTCTGACTTCTGCTGCTTCTCGCAGTCTTTCCCGTGCCAGTGCCTGAATTAAGGGACAGAAGAATCACATCCACCTACCCCGGCGTTAGTTAGCCTGGTTAAAAAAAACGTATGCTAGCAGGTAAGCGTGTTTCAGCTAACACGTCCGATACGTCTGTCCTGGTATAAGGGCGAAGTTTCACAACAGGATTAAGGTGTTGTAAGACTGTGCTGCCCATGGGAGGGACAGTCAAACAAACCATGGCTCTGACCCAGCTGAACACTAACCCAGAAGAAAAGAAAAAAAAAAAAACGTTTCCGTCCTCCCTACCCGCTCGGTAGGTCGAGCCAGCTGACAGCGGAGCGACACGAGCAAAGGCTAGCACTGGCAAAGGGAGGCGGCAAGAAAACACGGCCACTGACAAGAGCATGAAAGATGAGACTTCCTCGGTGGCGGCAGCTCAGATTTACACCAGCTTAAGCCACGTGTGAAACCTTAAGCTTTAGGTCAAGTTACCACAAATTTAGGTTAACCTAAATGCGACCAATTGTCCCAACACAATCACGTGTTAATATTTTTGGCTCTGCGTTAGCAGAATGAGTTTTGGACACGTTCCAGCTAGAGTCATTCTTCCTGAACTTCACAATGCCTAAAACTTCACTCCGGGACTTCTAACACGTGCTGTTTGTCAGGCTGAAGCGTGGATTTCACCATGGCTGGCTACTACAGTATGTCAAAACACAACTTTTCCTGCTCCAGCTACGGCTCGTAATGACCCAGCCCACTATCTTTTAGAGAGACACTTTCAGTCGGAGCACACGAAGGTCACGAAGGACTAGTAGTGCTTGAAGCGAAGAGTCTCTCCATTCCTTTCCATTTGCTAAGCTGGAATCTATTGTGCTGACGAGCTGCAAAAGGAGGTCAACGCAAGAACTCCTTGTCCTAGAGGACAGCAATCGCACGGGAGCATCAAGCATGAGTTGGTATGAAAAGGAGAAGAAAAATGGGAGAGGCTGTGGAATAAGAAAGATCCACCCTTAGAGGAAGAGCAAAATAAAAAGGGTTGCACGATGACTCCTTCCATGAGGCATATGAAAAATAAGAAGTGTTGTTGGCCTGGGATTTAATTCTGGTATCATCCCAGTTTTGCATTAACTATTGACTTTACCCCAGCGCGAACAAGATCAGACATAGCTTACAAACGAAGAGATGTTTCAGCCTATTTAGTCATCAGGCATCAGTAAGGACTGCAGCATTTGACCTCTTCTGGAAAATAAGAAGTATCCAAAATACTATTTTTCCTTTTCATCTTTGCAATCCTAGAGAAATAGACCTTTCCTACCACGTAACCGATAAACTCCTGAGCGTGCAGAGTGAGTTACACCACGACACCGCCTGAGGAAGAGCACAAGAGCTGTGCTCAGGTGTATGAAGGCACACGATAACTACAGCAAGGTGCGCCATCAATACAGCAGGTGTAAGCTTTAAAAAACTGCTCGCAAGACCGACGGCGTTATTCAACATTCGATATCTTGAATAAAATTAGCTATGAGTCACTGAGAGAAACCAAGAAGTTATGCATTCCACTGGGGATACCTTTTACAAGAAAAAGGAGAAAGGAAGGGGGAAACTACTTCCCTGTGCTGGAGTATCCGCCAACGGGGAGGAGACGCAGCCAGATTTCTGTAATTCTGAGCGTGCCATTCTGTCCCGAGGCAAAGCAGGCTGAAGGGACCGGCCTGCCCATCTCCCTTCCCTCAGGTAGAAGAGCAACGTGACCATTGACTTCCATGAGGCAGCACGTTAGCCCAGGACGGGTAAAAAGCAGTATTGGAAAATACTGTGTTTGCCAGCCGTGTTTTCTCTAACTCTAAACTAATTCCGAATTGGCATAGTTATGCCTTGGCAGGGGAACAGAAAAGATGATCTAATAGGTCATTTGACTTCCGTCACTAATTTCTATGATCTAAATAACATTTTATGGTGTTTAAAACTCAGTTTCCGAAGGGCTGGTTTTAGGGTTAGGAATGGTCGGTTTGACAGTGGCTATCAAGCCCATAACGATGCTAAATCAGAAAAGAGTTGAGAGCTTTTAAAAAAGGAAAAAGTAGCTCCAGATCCTTTTTATGTTACAGTAGAGCTCAAATGCAAATCAACGTGCATCGGAAGGTCAATGTGGTAATTACAGAAGTTGCGTTTCACCAGGCAAAAAAACGACAAGAACACCCAATAAGAAGAGCAGCGTCAGGGATAAGCCAGAGAGGTGATTTCACTTGGCAATATGTATATTATATCCACTATTATACACTAAATATTTATTATTTATATTATACAGACACACATATATCACTTCTGAACCACGCTCACACAATACCAGGGATGCAGAGCCAGAAAACTCTTGCACTTAAAGCAGGAACTGAGAAGGCAGATTAGCTCACAAAGAACCAAAGCACTGAAATAATGCGCTGATGTTTCCTGGAACCAGTCCGAAGATGAGCAACAGAGTTTTGGATGGCCTGCAAATTTTCCCCATACTTCTTTTGAAAGCCTAGCTGGTACAGCATTCTAATAATCCAACTCAAAAGCACGGAAAACAACTTTGGCTTTTGCCAGGTTGGACTGGGGGGAAAAAAAAAAAAAAGTTCTCCCTGCTATTTATAAAGAATTTTTGTGCACATCCCAATCGATGCCTGCATGGGAGCAAACTAGTGTTGAAACCCTGAAACCCACTGTTCTCCTCAAGTAGGATAGGCTAAAATAGCTATAAATTGAGATACTCCAAAATTCAGCCAGTGAAAGCTCGGTCTGTATCAAGACACAAATTTAGCGTAGATCAGCACTTTACGAAATATAGGCGAGCCTATGCTCCTACGTGCCTTTTCAAAAAAAGGCTCCCATTGATAGCTGCCTGTCAGTTGACACAGAGTCCTAAACAGTGGAAAATGCATAATCCCTTTCATGAACTCAGGGAGCGAGGGTGCACCCCGTGGGGGTGGTGACAAGGAGCACTGTACGCGCCGGAGAGTTCCTACTCCGTCCAATGAAGAAAATCAGAGCGCGTGTCTTTCAACGACGATCGCCTTCTACAGATGCCTTTTACCCACCTTTTGGGAGGGTCTGCTGGGCACCTCACTGCCCGGCCCCCTGTCTCTGAATTTGGAGGGGGGCACGCACACGCTCCAGTAATACTTTCCTTGGATTTGCCTTGCCCTCCTGATGAAAAAGCATTGCAGACGGTGTTTCTCACTGCATTTGTTGTCGTTGAGTCCTAACTGACTGCCTCAGCTCCAGAACGTGCACTTTAATAACGGGAGGGAAGGATTTAACGATGGTTTTGTGCGAGGAGTAACGCGCCAGCAGACCCGTAGGATTGTGTCACTGTGAACCTCTCAGCTGGAGGTCACCAGAGAATAGAGAAAGGGAGAAAACCCCAATGTGTTGTTTTGTGTTTTCTCAAGCCGGAATGAAGTATTATATAAAGTTGAACCGTTTCATTAAATGGAAATCACGATGCATTTCAACTATGAAACTTAGCAAACTTGTGATTGTCAGAAGTGAAGAACTTTGTTTGTACCATAAAAGTCTCAAAGAGAATACCTTCCAGTTGCTCTGAAAGGAGCAGTTTCCCAGGTTTTAAGTACAACTTTCACGTGCCTATGAAGGTACTCATGTTCTCAGGTGTTAGCCAGATATCGTAATCGACACTCTACAGGTGAAACGCAGCAGATCATACTTCCAATTTTTGCTACAACGCTTCTTGCAAATGCTCCTAAAAACCCAGCGGCTGGTGGGAAAGGGTCCCTTCCGATAAAGCGCTGGGGTTTCTCTTTAAGCTCAGGGCGCCGTGCACGCCAAGCGGAGATAAATGGCGTGCGGGCTGCCAGCTCCGGCACAGCCGCAGCTCCGGCCCCGCCGTTTGCGTGCCCTCCCCTGCAGCCGGGCTTCCCCCGCCGCGCCGCAGATCCCTGGCGGCGGCAGCCGGGGCCGCCTGCCCTGCTCTGCCCACTTTGCTTCCCCAACTTTCGCACCTTGCGCATCCCCCCCCGGCCCCCGGAGGGGAAGGGGAAGGGGGAGGCAGCGACTCGCTCGGCTCGCTCGGGGCCGCCCGGCTCTTCCCCGGGGGGGACCCGGGAGAGCCCAGAGGAGGCGGAGGAGCCGCCAGGAAGGCGGCGAGATGTCAGGGAGGCTGCTCCGCTTCCTGCTGGCCAGGCTCCCCCCCGGGCGGCTCCCGGGCGGCGGGGCGGGATGCTGGGGGGGGATTAGGGGCGCACACACACACAGACACACGCACACACACACGCACGGCGCCCAGCTTTTGTCTGCCGCCGGCCGGCCCCGTCCCCACCTCCCCGCCCGGGGCGGACAAAGCGGCCGGCAGCGGGCCGGGGGCGAAGGGGACGCGGGGGGACGGGACGGGGATGGGACGGGACGGGGACGGGATGGAAATGGGACGGGGAGGCCGCCCCCCGCCGCTCCGTCACGGTTCCCCCCGCGGGGGCCGGCGGCAGCTGCCGCCCTGCGGGACCCCCCCGCGCGGCAGGGGAGGGAGCGAGGGAGGGACGTGCGGGGCTTGTAAACCACACGCCTCCTCTCCTCCTCTCCTCCTCCTCCTCCTCCCCGCCGGGCTCCGCCGCCCATTGTGCGCCCTGCAGACGGCGAGGCCCCGGCTGCCCCCTGCCCGGGAGAGGACGGGGGGGGGTGCTCCGGGACACCCGGGCGCTGCCCCCCCGGAGCCGTGCCGAGCCGTGCCGCCGGCCGCGACCTGCTATAAATAAGGCCGGCGCTGGCAGCGGGTCGCGGCTCCCCCCGCGCCGCCTTTGATTATTCATCATGGGAGCGGGCTGGGAGTGGGAAACTCCGCTTCCTACTCGCGGCTCCGCTCCGTGCGGCTCAGCCCCCGCCCCCTGCCCCCCCCCCCCCCCCCGCCGCTCGCCGAGCTCCTTAAAACCCGAGCAAACTTTAGGAAGCGGCTGAGCGCAGCCTGCTCTCGCCTGGGGCGCCGGCTGCCGGCCTCTCCCGGCGGCGGGGAGCGGAGCCCCGCGCCCCAAAACACGCACCCCACGGCCCCGCTCCCCCCACCCCCCCAAAAAAAAAATATAAAAACACAACAAAAAGTTTGCTCGCTCCATGCAAGTTGCGCGAACGCCCCCCCCCACACACACACACACACACGCTCCGTGCCCGAGGCCGAGCCTCCCTCCCCTCCGGTGGGGGGCCCGTGCCGCCCCCTGCCCTTACCATGATCAGCGTGTGGTTCCTCTGCTCCGCCGCGGCGGGCTCGGCATCCTGCTGCTGCTTGCCCTGCTGCTGCTGCTGCTTGGCGCCCGTCTTCTTGGCCCTCTGCTCCAGCGTCCTCTGGTAGAGGCTCACCGTGTCCCTGCGCTCCAGCTCCAGCTGCTCCGCCTGGGCTTGCTGGTACCTGCTCTCGCAGCTGACATGGTGCCGCCGGCAGCCCTCGATGCGCTGCCGCAGCCGCTCCACCACCGTGCTGTGCTTGGGGACGCCGCCGCCGGCAGCATTGTTCCCGGGGGCGGCGGCGGGCGGGCCGTGGGGGGCGCCGCCGACCCCGAGAGCGGCCCCGCCGAGCCCGCCGCCCAGGTTATTGTTGATGCAGATGCCCCCGCCGTTGGAGGCGGCGGCGGGGGCCGCGAAATCCCCCATCGCCTGCCCCGCGCGCACTATTTTGGAAGAAGTTTGGAGCCTGCCCCCGGCGCGCACGCAGTCCCCTCCGGGGTCCCGGCGGGATACTTTTCAGAGGGCCGCCGGGGGGAGGAGGGGGCGCCGGCATGTAGCGGGCGAGCGGCGAGCCCCGGCGAGCGTCCCTCCTCGCCCCCAGCCAATCCCCCTCGAGGCTCTCCAAAACATGAAGCGGGGAGCGAGCGGCGGCGGGGGGGGAGAGGAGGAGGAGGAGGAGAGGGAGGAGGAGGAGGAGGAGGGAGGGAGAGAAGGAGGGAGGGAGGGAGGAAGGCGGCGAGCGGAGGTGCCGGGAGGTTATCGCCGGCGGCGCGGCCACCCGCACGGCCAGCTGTGCTGCTGCTGCTGCTCCTGCTGCCGCTGCCGGTGCTGCTGCTGCTGCTGGGGCGGCCGCCCCCGGGCGCTACGGGGCCGCTGCCTGCCCCCCATCGCCCATCGCCGCGGGACCGCCTCCTGCCCCCGGACACCGCTCCGCCGCCGGGGAGCGAGCCGCATGCACGCGCGCGGGGACGCGGGGACGCGCGCCCCCCCCACCCCCGGTTCTCCGCCGGGCACGCGCCGCGCGCCCCCCCGGCATGGAGCGGGGCGGGGGGGCCGGCGCCGGGGCTCCCCGCCTAGAGAAAAGTTTTAGGGCCGCCGCCGCGCCGCGCCCGCTGCCCGCCCGGCCGCATACCGGCGGGGGGGAGCCCGGCGAGCGCCCGCGGGGCCGGGGCCGGGGCCGAGGCCGGGGTCGGGGGGGGCAGCAGCAGCAGCGAGGCTCCGGGGCGCTGCCCCAGCGCCGAGCCCGTGCCGCGCCGCTCCGCTCTGCGCGCTGCTGCTGCTGCTGCTGCTCCTGCCGCCGCTCCTGCCACCATCACAATGATCGAGCGCCCTCCTCCTCCTCCTCCTCCTCCCGCCGTGCCCGCGCAGCGCTAGCAGGACGGCGGCGGCTCCCCCGGGCCGGCGGGGAGGCAGACCCGGGGACGCGGTGCAAAACCCGGCGCGGAGCCGCCCGGCAGGAGCGGACGGCTCCCCCCGCACGGCTCCCCGCGGCCGGAGGGGGCCCGCACCCCCCGGAGGGCTCCCCCGGGCCGCGGGGCTCCTGCCCGCGGGGACGCCCCCCCCGTTCTCCGAAGGGGGGTCGGGAACCGGGGAGCGCGGGGCGCTGCTCCGCAGCCGGCTTTGTCTGCTCCAGCCGCTCGGCGGGTGACATTTGCTTTTCGCCTCGTCCCCATCGCGGCGGCGACGGCACCGGCCGGCCGCACCTTGCGAGGCCCCCCCGGGACCAAGGGGCCTGCCTGCCCCCCTCTCCCCCCTCCCAACTTTCCTTCAGCAGCAGCCCGAGGAGCGCAGCTGCCGGCTGCTCCCGGCGCTCGCCCCTCGCTCAGCACGCGGGGAGCAGCCCCAGCTGTGCTCGGGGGGGGGCTGCGAGCCCTGCCTCGCTTGCGGGGGAACCTCTTCAGTCCTCCCTCCGGCCCCAAAACACCCCTGCGTTGCTCTCCTGCAGACAAACGCGCGTAAAAAGGCCGAATGAGAGGGCCGGCGGGGAGACCCGGGGGCTGTCCTGCTGGTTTTTGTGGAAGCGGAGTGCCGGCAGGCCAGCGCCTCGGCCGGCTCCGCTCAGGTTGAACTTCCCAGTACTTTTTTGGGCTCCTCCGCAGTGCCCCCTGCAGCCCGCAGCCGGCACGCAGACAGCTCGCTGCAGCGCTGCTCCGAGCCCAGCTCTGCCGGGACACCGAGACACGCCGGAGGGCTGCCGGTTATCCCCGTGCTGTTACTGCTACTTGTAGGGCCTGCTCCCTGGGGCATGTCCCAGCAGCTGTCTTGTTTTCCTCACGACTAACAATATGCATCGCTTCTCAGGCCACACGGAGTAACACATCCCAAACTTTCTGCGTTCCGCTTGGGCAGCGAGCACGACATGCTATATCAAGTGCATGCTGCATTGCTAGAGAATTAAATTCCAGCATACTCTGAATTTAGGCTTTTTTTTGTTGTTGTTAAGTCTCTCATCTACCTATTTTGCTTCCACCAGGGGACGATGATTTGAGCAACAGGTTGGTAGTAACCAAAGCGCTTAATGTTTGAAGTCTTGCAAACAGATGCATCATCAGGTCTGTGAAAAACATCTGAATACGTTCTAAAAACGGTTGATTCTGATCAAAAGACACGTTTGAACTGGCTGAGGTTGAAACAAAGCCGAGCAAAATTGTAGCCCTCTGTTTCCCCATTCATGTTAAGAGCAAAAGTGGTGATACTTGCATTAGTCTACAGTGCAACCTTGTAGAAGACAGAGCACTATCCCTGTGTCTAAAGACAATCAACAGAATTAGCACTTCATAAAAACGTCCATTACCTGTGTCATTTTGCAGTCGTCATTCAGAACCCAGGAGCTACAAGTAATAATTTTCATCCAACAGGAGAGTTTTCTTTTTAAAACCAAGTCCTGAATGGCAATTGTAAAGCAGCATAATAGAGATGAGATTTCACAGTTCATTTTTGCGTTGCTTTTATTTTAAGGATACTTACACAAACAATTACCGGCTTCTGAAGAAACACGGCCAAAAACTGCTATTTAGGGAACTATTTAAATTCAATTTTTGCAAAGGACAACGTTTCTGCTAAGCCAGCGAGTCTGAATAAATACAAGCTGAAAAGAAAACGTCAGGTTGGAGCTTGGACAAGGCAAGGAGGAGAGAGACTTCAGTGCTGTTCTGCTACCGCCTGTCGTCATCCAAACAGATGTTCCTCGCAGCCTTGACCAAACAACTCTGTAATCAGACACAAGCACAGACTCACTCGTGATAGATGTGTGCACTTATATCCGTGACCATGGTCTTGTGAGCACTCACCTTTTTATGCAGTAGTTCACCTGGCACGTGGAAATATTTGCATTTGCTCTACGCTCTTTTCTTCCCGAGCATCAGCTTCAGAAAACTACCGTCACGACTGGAATTTTAAAGGAATCAAATACATCGGAGGTCCAAGTGATATAAGATGAACTTGCTGATGCCAGCAGTTGAACACTAATGCCTACCAGTATCAGCTGACAGGACGCTAATTGCTGGTTACAGGAGATGATTGCTTGGTAAAGGATCTATTCAGTGAGTTACGATTTTGAAAAATTATAAAGTGCAGGCCCGATCTGTGAAAAGATACGCAGTATGAAAATACAGCATACGTTCTCAAGATGATTATCATGACAGAGATCTGTCTAATTAGGAAGAATCTATTTTAATGCTAAGATATGAAAGAGCCCAGCTGGGAGAGGAATTTAGAGGAAGACACAGAAACATGACTGTTAAGCTGACAGCAAATGCAGCCTAAGCATGTTCCAATGACAGCTTCTAAAAAAAATTCATCTCAGCATTTAATCAATAGTGGCTTCAGAACAAGTACAGCCTTACAGATAATCTAGCTAGTCGTATTAGTGGGAGGAGCTCCAGAAGTAATATAGAAAATAAGTCTTTGCAGAGCAACACACTGAAACCACTTCCCCTTTGTCAGCTGAGCTAGGGGTTATCCACTAGATGGGCAAACATTAAAAATACCAGGAGGATAAACACGGATCACACTGTATCAGGAACCAGAGATTTAATTCCTGGTGCTGCCACTCAGGTTGGAAGCTGTAGGTTTTGTGGCAGCAAGTTTCGAACCATCTCGGGCAGCAGATTAACCTTCTGAGTGGCCACCTGGGTAGAAACCTTTCCAAAAGCCCCAACTATAATTAAACGGTTTATGTCTAAATCGATGCACGGCACGGTGACACGGGTATCTGCTGGAAGCCTAACCTGGCGTCCACAGCTCAGTGTGTTCACTGAATGTAACTTTGAAAGCCACCTGACAGACACCCTCTTGGGTCTGGACGACGCATCCTTACACAATAAAAAGGGTTTCAAAAGATTTCTGCTGAAGGTTCTCTTGGGTACAGATATGTAAGCGAGCAAATCAGGTGTACTTCAGTTACTCCTATAAGCTACTTATGTGCATGTTGCCTAATACACCTGTAGTCAAAAGAGAGTAACACCGTTGTCTCCAGAGTAGTTAAAAGCAAAGCCACATAGTAGCAGGCTGATTCAAAACACAACAAAACCAAACACAACACAACCTCCACAAATGCGTCTGTGAAATCCAGCTACAGCATAGCAGCATGGCTAAAATTCTCTTGACAGAAGGGGTGGCCACGAGCTACAGTTGTCAGAAGATCCACAGCTGCAGGAATTCTCCAAGTGATGAACCACGTCTGGAGCAAAAGAAGTCGCTCTAAATAGTTAAGGAAAAAGTCATCAAGGTTGAAAAGGAACAGAAGAGCAAAACAATGAAGGGAGGAAGGGGAAGCAACAAAGAAAATCAGAAAGCCAGTTAAAATTGCAGAAGTCAGAACTCTAAGATAGACTGCAGGAAGTGGAATGATCACTATGTGTAAATACAAAAAAAAAAAAAAAAAAAGAAAACACCTTCAAAACTATGTGCCTGCCAGCCTATACATTTCAAGTTGTAGAACAGGGGGAATCCAAGTCAGAATTTTTACAAAATCTTTCAAGCTGTAAACATAAGTGAAAGCTCCGACTCAGCAAGGTATTACAGCAAGACAGTCACATGGATTGAGACACACACATGCTGAATCTGGGCTGAAACATGGGGAAAGGAAACCACCTGTGCGCTCCTTCTCTCCCGTTATGATTACAGATAGATCACAAGAATGTAAAAACAGTAAGTTTAAGATTAAACACCTATGTTTTGCTTAAAGGAAGCTTCTTACCTCAATTCTCTTTGGTTTTGCATCATGTGCAACTCTGGCAAGGGAAGTGCAAGAAAAATTCTAGAAGTTGGCACTTGGCAAGATCATTTGTTCCCCAAGTACCTCAGTATCTAACCCTTTACAGCGGGGGCTACGCCTGCATAATGTTGCCCCAGCTTTTGGGGAACCTAGTATTAGATTATCCAATTATAATGTAACACATGATTACGTGATTATAAATATGCATGCAAAATTCAGCAAAACAACTTGCATTGTGATTCATTCCACGTATGTTATCACTAGCTATATAAACAAATTTACATACTCAAGCAAGTTTCCAGGACACCAGTAAGAAAAAGCCAAGACATAAACAAGATGTCTCCTCCAGCCAGGGGAGAAACGACCCGTCATGGCAAGGCTTTCGCATGTGCTTTAAGAAGAGAGAACTCTGAATGAGGTTCCAGACTGTAAATGCCTCTAAGTCCAGAAAGTTAATCAGTGCTAACAGACCTTCCCGAAGCTTTGAGAAGGCAGAGCTTAACTGTAAATTTTTCTCTTTGATAAATCTCTCTGATTTGGTAGCTATAGTCTCAGCAGACACCCTCACACAAAATAAAAGAGAATTTTCCTCTCAACCTTCTAGCCCAAGTTCAAAAACTACTTTTGACTTTATATTGATGGTAATAGTCCTACAAAGAATATAAACTATGGGTCTGAGCTTAAGGCACATGAACAGAAACATCAAGGGTTGTGTTCTGTCCATTATTCGTGCACAGAGAGCAGCCCATAGGTTTTCACTTGTCATTAACAGCAGAGCTAAATAGGTATATACAAAATCTTGAGGGACACTCCATCCCTTTTGCACCTATTTCTCACCCAGCCTTTTGGCAACTACCCTACATACAATCCATGCAGAAATTTGCAACTATTGTTAAAGTTATTTTCAAGAAAGAGAAATGCTTTACATTCCTCCCCATGCCAATGCGCTGGCTGGTATTGCCATTGTTTCACTGCAACTGCTAGAGTTTACAATCTACAAATATACATGATTTTTAATATTTTTAAATGTCTCTGATACAAGAGATGTGGCCACAGGGTGCTACGTAATGTTTTGGACCACTTTAGATGGCTCCCCAGCCAGTGCAACAACTATAGTTTACAATCTACAAATATACATGGCGTACATAAAATACTGTATTAAAAGTACATCACTGAGGTTGCAGTTTTGCAGTCAATGAGCTTAAAACCACCAAAATCAAAGTGCTTGTGAAATCTTTATTTGGCTTCCTTGCGTAATCCACAATATGATGAAGTTTTCAAATACACCCTTGCAAACTATTTTTCCACAGGATGTTTGCTTCATTCTGTACACAGAATTGTCAGCGCTAACCAGTGAACAGCTATTTAGTACATTTTTTTCCCTTTTTGTTCTGCATATGACCTCATGTCTATTTACTAATTCAAACCCCTGTTCGCAGACATTCATTTCCTCAGAATGACCACCACTATTGCTCCACCACCACTATTGCTCCTGAGTGCTTCACATATCGATAAACTGATTTTCACGATTTAGTGCAAGTGAGAGGACAGTGCTCTTACTCATATTCGACACTGGAAACTGAAACAAAGAAATCAAGCTTAAATCGTTTGCTAAAATGCCTAATTTGAGCTGATTTTTTAAAAGACTTAAACAACTTAAAGTACTCTGGATTGTAAGAGCAGCCCACATCAGCTTCAGTTAGATTTGTAGATGCCTAGCACTTCTGTTAGTCAAAACCCCCTTCTCAAGTCAGGTACCTAGAAGATGAGGAACAGAGTAAGTGATTGCCTGCAAGAAGGAGAGTTTAAGTGAACTGAGCAGCATCGCATAAGACAGTTCAAACATTCCATCTCAAACACACAAGTTCAGTAAATTTATTGGCAAAACCAGAAATCAAGGCCTTACAGGGAAAAAAATAAAATAATACATGCTGTTTTTCAGTAATCTTTTAAAAGAAGTCTTTTTGTCCCACTCTTTCTGCAGACACACCTTTCAAAACAGCCTTTTCTGAAGTTAAGTCAAAACATGCTGTGTTTAGAAAGCACTGCTCAGAGAAAGTTTCCCTGAAGCCAGAAAAATGCTAAAGAGGTAAGACATTAAAATAACCTGAAAGTCCCTAAAAGCATACGGAAGGGATTCCCTTTCACGCTTGGTCATATTAACCAAAGCACAATAAACCAGTAACTACTAGCTACACTGAAAACCAAGCCTACGTCCAGGCTATTTCCAGAGCCACTAAAGTCACTAGACAACATTCATCAGAAGCCTAGGACGCCTCCCATCTTAGCTCAGGCTTGCAGTTAACTAATGGTTTACAGCAAACAACAGCTGATTAGATTCCAGTTAGACAGGAGAAAAATCCCTCTCATAGTATGAATAGTGAGACTTTAAATAGATGGCTTATGGAGGCTGTTGAGTCTCCATCATTGAAAACTGTAGGAGCAGGGTTGACAAATTTGTCAGGAAGGACACAGATGTAATCCATTTTGCCATCCATGGAACAGGGGAAGGGATTAGGTGACTCCTTAGGTCTCCTCCAGCCCTAACTTTTTGAAACATTTTGATTACTTAGGGAGCTTGAAAGTTATGCATGTATTTAAGCTGTTAATAACTTTATTTACTGAATCCTGGCTTCGGTGTAAGGAGGTTACGTATGAACTTCTGTGTGGGTTCATCCCACAGGTGCATCTATCACAGAACTCTGAATGAACGCTCGGGGAAAATAAGCACAGGGTAAGCACATGCTGCCTCCCAGCCTTCAAACATTTTCAGGTTATGTTACGTGATTATCTAGTTAGTAGCCTCTTCAGCATCTCTTCCAAGGTTCTACCCAGTCTCCTTGTATTCCCATAAACTCCTCGATCCAGAAGGTTCTTTGAAGAGTACCACCACTGACCCACACAGGTTGTCTGAAGAACCAGTTCCTTTGTTTTGTTCTGAATAAAACTCCCACAAGCTTCTTTTGATATCCCTCATTCTCATATTATAAGAGAGGGTGAAAAGCCAAGCCCCTTCCACTGCTCTCCAGACCTCTCAGTTCTGTATGTCTTCTTACATCCCCCCAGTCACATCTCTTCAGAACGAAGATTCTTGGCTATTCCATGTATAGAGTTCCTTAAGAGTTGCACGGACATCACAGTATATGTCTGATCATCCTTGCCATCTCTGAATATTTTTCGGTTCTAGTATGTTCTTTCCAAGATAAAACTTCATGCAGTATTCAAGGGTACAAATCCTGGATTTTTATAGTAGCACAATGACTTCAACAGCAGCATAATGATCCTTTCTGGTTTGTTCTCTATTTGCTTCCTAATAATTCCTTACCTATAACTTTTTTTCTTCTTTTTCCTTTTTCTACTAAGTCAATATTTTCATGGAACTGTCTATAGTAAGCCAAAGGTCTGGTTCCTGAAGAAATTTGGTCCATCTTAGAAATGACACAAAATCTGAAGATAGGATTATTATTCCCCAAGTGTATCACTATATTCATCTATGCTGAGGTGCACCCATCGTTTTATTGTACAGTCTTACAAGATCTTTCTACTTTCCACGTAATCCGTCCTTGTCCTTACACCTTGCATAGCCTCCTATCATCAGCAAAGTTTTGCCACCTCACTGATCACTTCCTTTCTCCTGGTCATTAATAGCACAAGGGGTAACTGTTTTAAACTAAAAAAGAGTAGGCTTAGATATAAGGAAGAAATTCTTCACAATGAGGGTGGTGAGACACTGGAACAGGTTACACAGAGAGGCTGTGGATGCCCCGTCCCTGGAAGCGTTCAATGCCAGGCTGAATGGCGCTTTGAGCAACCTCATCGGGTAGGAGTTGTCCCTGCCGACTGCAGGGCAGTTGGATCTGGGTGATCTTTTAGGTCCCTTCCAATCCAAGCCATTCTGTGATTCTACAGTTTAAGACTATACTGAGCAATACAGGTCCCAACACATACACCATATGGAACTTCATACGTGATCTCCTTCCTGTGCAAAAAGTGACCATTTACTTCCATCCAGTGATGGTCTACCCAGTGTTCAAGTCTTTTTAATTACATTGTCATCCATTCCAGGGCCTTCCTTCTTATGCAAGCAACAGCCTTATGTTGCCTGGTTTTCCTGAAACACTTTGATAAGAAGTTCTGTCAAAAGTCTTTTGTAAATTCAAGTTGACTCTACACTCATGTCAGCGACCCCTTCAAAGAAATTTGAGAGTTTTGTTAACTCTCACTAATTTGATCGTATTTATTCAATTAGATACTAATTCAAACTCTTATTACAATATCTACTCATTCACCTGAAACAGATGTCAAATGTAGGTTTGCTGGACACCCGTGGAACCTTTCTTTATGACTGACACCACATTCGACACCTGATTTTCATGTACAAAGGAATATTGATGTGACAGGTTACATGCTGCTGTTAGGTATTTCACACCTGAGTTCTTTAAGAATTCTTGGGTGAATTCTTCTGATCCTGAAGACTCCTCTGTCTTTGGTATCATTACCTCTTTTTAGAGGAACTCTCTGCTGAGTTCCCTGAATGCCCTGAAAGGGCTGCAGAATTCTAGTTGGAGAATTTCCCCCATATCTTTTACAGTTAACAAGGATGCAGAGAGTTTATCTTGTCTCCAGCGACTTTGTCCTCCCTAAGAGTTCACTTTATACCACTATCATATCCAGACTCAATGACGATGTTTTCCCCTCCTGATGCACTGGAAGAATGACATTGTACTACTTTGGATTCTTTAAGCAAGTTAGGTCTTGGCCTCATCTGTGGGCTGCCTAATAGTATTGTTAATACTGTATCTGTCATTGTTTATGATCCTTTCAGTCTTCTTCATTTAGTTGTGTCTTCAGCTTTTCACCTTCTTTCTAATAGCCTCTCTTTGCTGTTTGGCCATGATGGCTTCTTTTTACTCTCTCATGGATGTCCAGTAAATCATGTGCACTAGCACTGTGCTTCCTGTTCGGTGTCCTGTTCGTAGTCTTCGTGATCCCTTTACAGATGTAATTGTCTTGGGCACCACTCTTTGTTTATTCTTGGTAAGTCTCCTCATATTGAAATGAACACAACAGCAGTAGATATTTTGGCCTCTGTAGCTCCCGAAAGATACTAAATCCAAGAGTGTTACAGGTATTCTTAAAGAGTGGTCTTAATGCTTAGCAAGACACATATATGGATATATATGCACATACGTACGTACATGCATGTATATATATGTATGTGTTCATTATATATAATCACGCAAATTGCAATATAGGGCAGATGTGGCTGTTAAACGGGGAAGCGACTGTGAAAGGACTTCTGGTTCTTCATGGATATAACCAGACATGAGTGAGGGTTCATTTGGATTTGATCTCATTTCAGATTTTGCCTAAAATGAACGCTAATAATAATTAGCATTTATTGCATGCAGCTCTCAAATCCTTCTAAGCATTATTATCCTTCTTTGCAGAGCAATTATGAGCCACAGAACAAAGAACTGACAAAGACAAGACAGTACCTATGATTCTTCATTTCAATCTGCTACCTATATTAGCATCTCCTTTATTTAACAGGAACTACTAATTTTGCAAACTACTGGAGGTATTGCTTTCAAATCATGCTATCATAATTATAGTTAATTTTACAATAGTAAGCATGCCCAGATGAGGTGTTTACATGTTTGTTTTCAGCCTTTTTTGTCTACATATAACCAGTATTTGTGTTGTAGCAATATAACAAGCATGATTTTCACGCAATAGATAATTTAAACTCACTTTCAAGTTGCTTCAGCTTGGTTTACATTTCTTAGCTCAACACAGCACTCTGATCAAATAAGGTAATGCAGACACAAAGCCCGATGCGCCGATGATGTATGTGGTAAATACCCTGGAGAAATCTAGCACCACAAAGAATACCAAAGCACCATCTTTACATAAATACACAGTCTATAAACAACACAGTCTATAAACAACAGCCCTTAAAAGAAGAAGCAAATTTTTAACTTTTAACCTTTCCATGGTGTAACATGGAAACCTATTACACATATTATTTTTTTTGGCCTATTCTTTATCCTATGAGACGTGCAGTCATTCCTTTCCCACTTCACCTGTGCTTCCTGACTCCCATTTCTTCTGTTAATCTGTTACCCATCCAGAACTTAGTACAAAACTGTCTTAGTTTTGCATGTCCCATTCACAAGGAGATAACCTGTTAGCATAGTCATTTTGTGTATTGATCTATGCTGACCTAGGTTCTCTGTGATTTTTTCACAGTAACTTGCATATTAGTTCCAGGGGAGTTTAAGTTCTAGGTCAGTTCACTGATAGCTGTTTAATTTAAGGGGTAGAGTTACTTGCTTCACTAGCCAAGTAATTTTCTTATCAAGACCTGCAAATGACAGTATATAGGAAAGTAGTTCCTTTCATTACTTTTTTTTTCTTTTCTTTTTTTTTTTTAATTTACATATCGTTTCTGGAGAATGGAACACGTACTACCTCAGCTAGTATGGCACCAGAAGCTTGATGCTTTTTTCTCTAAATTGACCAATATCAGACATTGCTAATTGTCAGTTAAGGCAGGGTCACAGACTTTACCTCCATACAGAAGAAAGAGTTGTACTACAGACTACCCAGTGGATCATATTCTGTCAGCTTTTCCAGCACTCGCACACGCTAAATGGAGCTTTATTTAGCAATGCTTTGATACTAAGTCAAGCTTCACAATGCATATCATCTCAAGCTGGTATACCCCAAAGTTACTCCATTTAATTCCATCTTACCTGTTTTGTCCCAAAATAGGGGTTTCTTTGGTGTTTAATAGTGTGATTCCTCTTCGATTGCTATGTTAGTTTCACAGCATTCAGTTACTGTATGGATTAGGTACCTTTATGTGCATAAAGACATCTCATGACCCGTGAAGATTAATGAAATTGAATATTGTAATTAGGAAAGCATCTAACTATGCAGACAGGAAAAAGCCAGGAAGCTACCTGAAGAAGACTCTCATTCCATAAACAGCAAAGATACTGAATCAGCAGAGTGGATTAGTCTTTGGGAGCCTACATGGTTGTGTTACTAACTGAACAGCCCACTATAATGTATACTAGCTATATAGACTTAGTTATTCTTTCATGGTCCTTCAACATAGTTTTATAGCAGTGACACTGAGAAGCCAAAAACTGGATACAGTTTCCCCACTTTTCTGCATCCTGTCTCAAAAAGAGAACTGTCATCTCTCCCACATTGCCTGTTACAGTAACTTAATTGGAGTTAGATGTCCAAGACACTGTAACAATAGAAGTTTGGTACTCTACCAATATTTAAAATTCCCTTACAGACATTGCTAATTTACTGATTCTTAGCTCTGCTGAATCAGCATCTCTGAAAGCAACGTCTCCCCTTAATTACTGCCAGAAAGCAGTGCCTCTGCAAGGGCAAATTCAACAAAGAACAGGATTATGGTAGACTGACAGTAGCTGTATCAACTCCTATGCAATCGTTTTAAAATTATCTAAAATCACTAACCTTTCACTTCTGGAGCACAAGGTTCAATTCTCTGTTTAGCCATGCATGAAAATGAGTTCAGCAATCTTGTGTCAGCCTCCACAGAATCATTCATGTAATTTGCCATGATTGGCAGATTTTGCTGTGAAGAAAGAATGGACGTGAATTAAAAAATAAAAGTGAGTTTTTGTCAGGTTGAAAAATCAAATGTCAATAAATCTGAATGTTAGAATCATGGAAAGCAAATTCAGATTTGAAAGTCTGGACCTTTGTGCAACCCGCACATAGACAGAACCAAACAGGAACAGAATGTAGGATCTACTGTAAGCACAGTGTAGGTAAGCATGGCATCAGTGGAGCGAGCACTCACTTAAACAGTCCTGTGAAGTAGGATGGTTGCATACCAATGGACTGACTGCTCCTGACCTCTGCTTCTCAGACTTAATGATGTCTTCTTATCCACAGGAGGTGCTCTCATTACTGTCCACGCAGTATAGGTAATACTACCTGGTGGACTGCTTTGTGTCTCAAAACATGCCCTACGTTTTGGGAATTGTTATTCATTGCTATGAATTCTGGAGTGCTGCTCAGAATCAAAAAGCTAACAGTCTGTTTCTGGACAGTGAGGAAGACCCTGAGTCCCTTTGCCATGAAGGAACACTTCCCAAACAATAGGGAATACAAATAAAAACCTATAAATAAACATGAAAGGGAAAAAAATAGAAAAGGATAAAAACAAGAGTGAGAGAAAGGTAAGAATGGCAACCCCTTGTCTGTCAATTCTCTCCTCACTTGCTTTGGGTGGCTACTCTTAGACCCAAAATTGAGCCTCCCATATGAAATGAACCAAGGTGAAATTCAAAGGACTTCCTCATTAAGGAAAATGGATAGGACTCCGTTTGTACATATAACTGCTCTGTCATTAACTTTTTCACCTTATGCATCATTCAATTTCTTTTCTTTCCTTTGACAAATACTGACCTTTGCATAGTTAGAAGTCTTTGAAAGTAACTACACAATGATGCACTGTCACTTCAAAGTATAAACAAATCTGAAAAAAGATGGTATCTGTTCTCTCATTACCCAAATAATGACACATGCCTGATGAAGATGTTTCTTATATTGTACACACTTTCAAGAAGAAATCACGTCCATGTATCTGTGCATAACATCTACTACAAAGGGATACCAATCCTGGCTGGAGCCCTGTGCATTACTGTAATATAAATACTGTAAAACTCACTTATACCTATCACCTACTGCTGTCTAAACTAAAGAGCCGAAGTGAAGAAGAAGAGGGGGAAACACAAGAGGTTGACTGGTTTCACATAAATATTAACCACAACCCTTTCTGTAAGATTTAACTGGCTTACTTTAATGAAAGCAGTAACAGCACACATGCAGCAGACATTAACAAAGGTGAAGTCTAAACACCCATCACCTCTGCAGCTCTTCAGATTATATTTAGCCCTCCATGGTCACGTTAAGAACCCTGCAAACAAAACTCCATCAAAGCTAACCATCCTTGTTACTCAGCAAGGAAACTGTTTCTGTTTCCAACAAATGAGTGGCAAAACCTTGCATGAAATCCTGTCAGATTCACAGCATAAATCAACCTGTTGTATACCAAATCTAATGCACAGCAACTTGCATAATGGTACTCTACATTTAGATCTCTAGAAAGGGCACTCTGAGCTGTGATTTGTATTCAGCTGCATTTTAAGAAGATGTTAATTACACTTTTCCCTCCTCTTGGACGTGCTTTCCACATCCCAGGCTATGGAGCTAGGCTGGTGTTGGTGTACGTTTCCCTCGCTGGGCTCTTGGATAATGCGGTCTGCTTTTGGGAAAAGACGGTGCCACTGCCACCACGAATGAAATGCCTGGCCATACCCCTACATTGTAACATAAATACAATCTCTTAGCCCACTTTTCATTTTTCTCAACACTACTTCTCAAACACTCATTTAACAAAAAAGGAAATAAACAAAACAAAAATAATGGCAGCAAAACCTAAGTTAACCATCCTCTGGCTAAGTCTGCCAGGCACATTAGAACTTGATCCACCACAGTCTTATTTAAAAATGGGTGGCTGGAAGGTGCCTCAGGATTTATAAAAAGAAAACAGATTGTCTCTGAGGCTGATGCCAAATAACTCATTGCCTGAGTTATCACTCTTCAATCAAAAAGTATATGAAGAAACTACATAAGTCATTTAGACAGCAATCACCATGGAGTTATGCTGGCCTCTCATGTCAGTGATGAAACAGCCAAATTCCCTGACAGTGGTGAGTTATTCCTTTTATCGTTGGCAGAGCTGCCAAAAGAATCATCAAGGCTACAGGCATGGAAAACATGAGGCCTCTCCAAATTCAAGTGATAAAAACACAGTGTGCTTTATTACTTTATTTTAATCTTTATCATTTCAGTTTTAAAGAAATTATAACAGTGTTAAACATAGTTAGGCAATGACATGATTACTTTAAACTCAGTATTTAATTTCCCTAAGTAGGTCTCTTCCAGACCATGGCCTTTGGGACTCCGTCCCTGCTGCTGCCTGCCCCAATCTCTCTCATAACTAAGCACGTATCTTTTAGCCCTGACAAAGCCAGCATAAAATACTGAGTGTTTTATTATTAATTATAATTCGGTCACTTTGGAGGTGGATTTTCTCTCTCTAGTTACAGTAATGACTTAGTACAGGAAATCAATAAATTTTTGTTGCACTTTGACATTGCTGGAAAGAAGTGACAA
The DNA here is from genome assembly GCF_964211835.1 of Anser anser. NCBI lineage: Eukaryota > Metazoa > Chordata > Aves > Anseriformes > Anatidae > Anser > Anser anser. Next base: position 37,885,794 of record NC_139724.1, on the reverse strand, counting down.
AGCAGAAGCGAGAGTACAGGTGTTTAGAAATATATCTCCACCTACCCTGATTGCCTTTACAAATCCTAAATGAAGTAAGAACACACTAATTCTCTTGTATAGTTTTAAATACTTGTTTTAAAACCCAAGCAAGTACTGAAAGAAAGCAAGGTTTGTGGGCCTGATTTCAATTTGAGCAGAATTTCAGTTAATAATGTTGCACACATAAACCCTCTTTTAACAGTCCATAATATTAAACTGAAGACAGGATTGCTAAAGAACTTCGTTATTTTTTCTCCCTATTAAATCAGCATTACAGACTTTCAACAGATGTCTTTAATAGACATTGTTATTAAAAAAAGTATTACATAAAATAAATTCAGACCATTTCTCCAGTATTACTTCTCCTGCCATTAAGAGAATCTCTCCTGTATCTTCAGTTATTACATTTGCCCCTCCCCAGACATTATAAACCTCTGTCAGCATTCATACTACTCCTTATACTTAAAAATCTGTCACTGCTTCCATTTAGAGTAACTTTTTTTTTTTTTTTACAGTTTTAAAAGCTCTAAGAATGTGTTCTAGTAGAAAAGTTTCAGCCCAGAAGCATTTTTTTTTTTTTTAAGTGGCAAAAAATCCCACTTCTTTTTAAGCTCTTGGGTGCCAAAGAGGTTTTGTAGTTTCAGGTATTTTTTCTACACTTTACTAACTCAAAAAGAATGTAAGTTGTTTGTTAATTCCTTTCAACGTATCAGCTAATAAATATACACCTTTGCATATTTACTGCCTGGGAAATGTTATCAAAAGTAATTTTTCCATGGCAAAACCAAAAACAAACAAAGTCCACCACCAAACAGGTGATGCCTCTGGGTCAAACTGTCAGTAATACTATACACCTGAGCTAAGTACCAAGAAGGCACACGTATGGTCCTCCTGTAAAATAATGCTTGTTGCTCTGATATGCAGATAGTTACCTCCAACAATTAGAAAACTTATTCAGCTAAGTAAATACACATTTATGAGCTACAGATTTTCTCTCTTTACCTCTCATCTGCACAGGTAACCTTGACTACACGTAAACTGGGAGATGTTTGGGTATTTCTGAGTTCCCAGGTCTTGACCAAATCTGGATTCCACACTGATGTCAGCCTGCTCCCTCTACAGGCTGGTTTCCACAGAAACCTAACGCATGGTCAGAAGGGAATAGCAGCAAGTTCTTGGTCTGGCTATTTAGGAGCCAGGATGTAGCACAACCTTAAGAAACATCTAGGGACACGATGGGCTTTGGATTTAGGCTTCTTCTGGAAGCCTACTTCTCTGGAGCAATTCTACTGAAAGCTATGAAGTTACTCTTACGTGCTGACACATACGTATAAAATATAAATACATATATAAACTGAGTAAATTAAAGTGGACTTTGGCCCCTCAGCAGTACATAATACTCATTCTTACATATTCTATGAGCAAAAGTGCAAAACAATGTCACAATAGTTAGACGCTACGATGGTTCAGTCCACCTCCTGACCACAGACCCCTGCACTCACCACAAACCTCTAAACTCAGCTCAAGTTGTAACTCCCCACTTGTCTCAGCAAGTGTCCAGCAAGGCTCGGTGAATTAAAAACTGAGGCATGCAACAACTGTGAACTAGAAATACCACAACACACAGTTTTGTGTATTTGCTTGATGGCGGAATACAGAGAGATGCCTGAAAGCACATCCACAAATACTTAGAGCTTTGCCTTAAAAGCCTGAGGACACCTTAACTTGCTTTGAAGAGTATCATGGCTCTATGAATCTGATCTCAGGTGTCGTGTGAATTGCTCGTGCAATACAGGACCTTTTAGAAGGTTGGTCGCTGTCTGTCTGTTGCGCAGATCTTTACAGAGATGTTCACAATACCTTTAGTATCACAACTTCTTTCCAGCAGAGGACTCTTTTACAGCTACTGAAAAGAACAGTTTAAGGCGATCACTAAGGGTTGTAGGATGAAACTGTAGCAGTTGAACTTGTTTCATAGAAACAGGTACTTCCTCACAAGCAGCACCTTAGCTCTGTGTGTGATGGGTCACCAACTCAAAGTCAAAACTGCACAGCAGTCATTGTTTTTAGTCAAGATACTAGAGTTACATGCTTCAGAAAAACAGCCTTTTTATGGTAATCGTTACTTACGTTTAAAATGTCAAGCTCTTTAAAAACTGGCAAGAAATTTTAAAGAATCCAAAAGCTATTTTCTTTAACCTCATAATTCTGTTTGGGGAAAATATCAGTGAGAACTTACAATAAATTATGGAATAAAACAATAAAGTTACCCAATACCTCTGTATAAGGCAGCTGTATGAAAATGTCTCCGCAGCAAGATGTAGCTGCTCTTACCTTCACCTGTTACAGGTGGTCCTCTAGGAAGTTTTGGGACCATCAGAGCACCCCAAATTGTTACTAACAGGCCTCCTACACTGCTACGTGTGGGGAAGAATTCCTAGGAGCTAATCTTTGCAGATTCTTTTCTGTTGGTGTTTTCTACTGGCTTTTTTGATTATTTGGTCTTTCTGCAACACCTGGACAACACAAACACAGAAAAATGGTACAGGAAAATCCATTCCACTTACTGTACAGAACAGCAACAATGGACACAAAGCACCTGCAACCAACACGTTAGCTGATCACTACAGCCCTGCCTTGCTGCCTCCATGCAGCTGCCCAGCCACACGTAGCATCCACACGCAGCACTCTGAAGAATGAGGTATGAAGAACAGCCCAAGCTCATCACAGAAATTAAGAACTGCTGATGCAATTATGCAGCACCTGAAACAGTCAGACACTTCAAGAGGTAAGATCATTCAGCTGGGTGGCCCCAGGAAGCATCTACATCTGGGAAACAGAAGAGAAAATTACTGGTCCGAGCTCAGACATAGCCCCAAATATAATCTGGCACAGCAGAAAACCTTGCCCACCTTTACATCTTTTCTCTGCTCTGCACCTTGGCTGCTTCATCTGCTAACAACATAAATCACGGCTGCCTGGAGGGGCCAACATTTAGAAGGATGCAGCCACAGGCCGGGGAGTTGATGACTGACTCTGACATCTGAGAATAGCTCTGAGTAAGCTGCTGCTTTTCTATCAAGAGCGGGATCAGTTTTTCCCCCCTCTAGGTATACACTTTTCATAGCAACACGTTCTGTTGCTATTTAGGATTCACTGGCCACTTCCATTACAAATGTTCTTTTCCTGAGATTGATAACCACAGCTTTTGTTACAAAGCCCAACGCCAGACAAAACTTGCCTCATTGTGGGTTTCATTGCAAAACCAGGACTATAGCCAGCCTCACACAAATTTTTGCAGTTCTTCTGGCGAGCTTGAGACAATTACTAGGTGGCGTTAGAACAGTACATACCTTAAGGTCTGGGGTCTGCAAACACTGCTCAACTCCAAATTTATCTGGCTGTTTAAAAATTAAAAGTAAGGAATCCTCTGTATTCAAAGCAGAATCGGCACTGAATGGAGGGCTGAATCCAATGATTGAAACCAAAGACAATGTTTGTGTGAACCCCAGTGAGAATCAAAATAGCTGCATTTTGCACAGCTCTATTTATAACTCTATAATTTTAAATGGTAAGACCAAAAATAGTCATTGCAATATGTCAGCTCAATGTAATTTTTCTTTCCAAGAGATGTAAATCAGTCTAAACTTTTTTTTTTGGTAGAGTAGTAAAAATAAATAATAAATCATTTTCCAGATAGCTTTAGAGGGTTTTGTGTTATTAAAGTTTTAGTCCTTTGTGACAGGAGTTCCTGGCATGCAAATGTGGCCGTTCCCTCATCTGACTTCACTTAGGGTCTACATCTACCAAGGGACTTCCACAAATATGTATTGATTCAAAAAGACAGCTAGTTCAAGTGGGGGATAATTAGGCTTTCGCCCTCCCCTTCGCTCTGTGCCACTGTTTTCACTCTCTCCACCTCCATTGTATCCTTAAAAGCAGCGGATCTGCAGCCAAGCACTGCACACTCCCCACAGCCAGCAACTTCCTCCGAAGCTGCAGTGCATAATTGCAACCAGCTGCTGGGGCTGCTCACAGCAGCACAGGCAGCACCTTCCTGCCCAGGCGGCAGCCCCCAGGCTCTGCTGGGTGGACACCGGGAGGCTCCCACCCTCCCGTAGTAAAATTCAGAGAGAGCAGCAGTCCCCCCCCCCTTTCCTGCACCAAGGGACATGCTGGAAGCACAGACTATTTCAGCTTCCCTCCTGCTTCCCTCCTTCCACCAAGTCCCTGCGCTTAAAGGGGAGAAATCCTCCCTCTCCGGCCCCTGCTGCTGCTCTGTCTGACCCACCAGGCTGCCTGCCACAATGCTGCTTCCCCTGAGTGACAGGAGGCACGGCCGTGCTGCGTGGGTAACCCACAGGGACAACAACCCTGGATTAAGGCTCTGAGCAGCACTTGGTAGCTCCTGGCGTTTCAGCAGCAGCACAGCGTTTTATCCGCGGAAAGGAGAGTCCTTGCTCCAGTGTCAAAGTTCCTGGTAAGGAGTCACGAAAGTCACAGATGGTAATTTCTGCAAAAGGAGCTCCATAAACCCATGCCATATGTGATCATGGCTCTTGGGTAGCACACCAGCATCAGTCCCATCCACGTGCAACGGCTGAGAGCAGCACGTGGAAATATAACAAGTGCCCAAGTGATTTAGGAGCGCGGCGCAGTCTCAGAATGCATTTCACACTCTGGAAATGTAAAAATTAGATAAGAGCATTTTAATTTTCCTCCAGGGTAGAGGAGCAAAGCCAGCACAGTAAATGAAATTGTCATTCCAAAGTCATGATGTTTTTTTATGCCACAATAAAGTTACGCAGCTGTATGGGAATCCTGTCAGGTTCACTGTTTGCACTTTCCCTATGGGTGTAAGCACACATCAGACGCTCCAGCTTTCATGCTGTATTTTGCTTTAGCACTAGTGTTGCCTGTACAGCACACACATTGACCTTTCTCTGCTTATTATTGCAACACCAGGGCGGCAGGCAGCAAGAGCTGTGCATCCTCCCAACTTCTCTGACCGTAGCTTTGCATGTTGGCTTTGGCACTAAAACAGACTTAAGAAATCGCCCTCCTGTTTGTCGGGCTGAACGGCTGCGGGTTAAAAAAGTGTGTTTATCCTGATTCATTTCACTGATCCCATTCCAGCTGATCCAAATAACACTGGCAAAAGAGGGAAGCAGACGGTGGTAAACTGTGGTAAAAAGAGGAATGAATGAGCAGAAATGAGCAGATGGAAGGAGAGGAAAGTGGTAAACACGAAACCATCTTTACTGTTGGAAAATGCACAAGGAAAAAACGCTCTCAGAGAGCTCAGTTATCGGTAAATCAACTTCTCTCCCTCAAATGCTTCTCTCTATTATACATATTCCACTTCACATGATTTCCAAGTGGCAACAAGAACCCTGGAGTTGCATGTCAGAGCCTTAAGCAGAGAACATTGACTGGAAGGACTCATTTACCAAATACAACGTATGCACTACAGTTCTTTACGCTGGTGTCACCCTTGGTAGAAGAGCTCCAGGTGGCTGCCTGGAGCAGGAGAGATGCTCTGAAGGGAGCCCGACACTGCTGCTCACTCTCTGACAGCGCAAACTCCACTGTAAGCAATGACAGCCGTTTTGCTGAATGCTGTGACGTAGTCCAAGACACTGTTGAAACGTGTGAGGTCAGAAACTGCTGTGACCTTTAAGCAGTGGAAACTGGTCATTTTTCAGCCAGGGAGACAAAACTCTTCTCATATCACACATGCAAAGTACAACGTTTGGGGGAGAAAGAGTCACGAACCCACTGCTGGAGGTGAAATGTTGTACTGGCTATATGGTAGCTATACTACCCTACTGGCTGAAAGTGGGATGAGCCTACCTGCCAAAGAAAAAGAAACAAAGCATTTATGCGAAAAGCAAAGTAAATCAGGGTAAAGATCTGTTACTACTAACTGATATTTCCTCTCCCTCCTTGCTGGGCAATGGACAAATAAGACTTGTGTCTTTGTGACTGAGCTTCAGAGTAAAGACCAGCAGCAAAAGGACCACAAAGCTGAGGAGTGATGACAAGCTGATAATGAAGATGGTCTTTCATCTACCAGAAAACCCACAATGAGATTCCCCACATATGCTCTGCAGTACTAAAAACAAGAATGGTTTTCTTCAGAGGGATTCAGTTGAACCAGAAAATTTAGAGACCATATATGCCCTACACCCCAGGATTTGAAGTAAAACTTTAAAATTTACATGAGATGAACTGATCTAAGGCCTAACTTAAGTTCACTTTTTGGCTAAGAAATCTAAAAGCTGGCCACTGATGTGCCTTCCCGGGGCCATAAGATTTAGCTGTGGAGATGCCTGGCATGCTTGTTTGCCCCGTGCCAAGACAAACACAGGTCAAATCCAGGTGGCTGGGAGAGGGAAAAGGAAGAATATTACTTAACTATAGCTACTGCACCAGTTAGGTCAAAGATCCTCAGGTCTCATTTAAGACAAAGTACAAAACAACAGCACTAAAACACTGGAAAGGGGAGTGTAGGAAAGTCAGTTCACCGATAAAGGGATGAAAAACAATAAAGTGGGCTTTGAAAGAGTTGCAGTCCAGACTCATAAGCTCCATTTTAAGTAAAGGCAACTGGGAGAGGAAAAAAGAATGGAGGAAAGAGAAATGCACACCACAGTAGGCAGGGCACATACACATTCTACAGCAATAGGGGAAGAATAAAATACAAACCCAAGGGACTGAGGTATGCAAAGGTGTACACAAGGAAGCATACTTGAAAGAACCGGAGGAAGAGGTGCTCTCTGCTGCACAAGAGCCTGCTTCTTACTGCTGTAAAGGCTGTTGTAATTTATGAAAGGCAGAGGGTAGTAAGGGGAAAGTACATGCACGAACAATGCCACTTAGGTAGCATTTTGTACTCATTGTGACCTGGTGTCAATGATAAGTAAGGGAAGTGGTGAAGCAGCAGGAGAGGCCATATAGGCATAAACATACGCAGCTGGAGTGCCCACTTCTTTGTTCTGCCTTCTCAATTTCTGATAGCCTCATGAAACCTAATTACTTATTAGCGTTCTGTAAGATTAATCCACATTTCCATTCTTTCCACCTTCAAGGCTGGGCTCATACATCTCAAATAAAATTCTAATCCTGATTTTTCATTCTGAATGTTATCTTCAGCAAGAAAGGGCTCAGCTGACCTTTTAATTTGTGGTAATTTGCAGCTCTCATTGCCTTGGCTATAGGATTTGCTATGGGAAAATTTCTAGGCTCTTAACTATGAATAACCGTAAAATATAAACAAAAATGTTTAGGTTATCATGTCTAGACTCTCACACCACCAACATAAAGCACTGAGTGCGCAAACTCAGAGGATCTTGTCACATAATTATCATTCTGTTGGTATCACATCGGTACCTTTCCAATCAAATCACAGAATCACAGACTAGTTGAGGTCAGGGAGAACCTCTGGAGATTATCTACCCCAAGCCCCTGCTCTGAGCCACGAGCTCAGAGCTGTGTTCAGTGGGGTTTTGAAAACCTCCAAGGACGGAAACTCCACAATGGGTCTATGAATACAAGCCTGAAACACAAAACGGCCTCCATTTCAGTTTTTCACACACAAAAACATACCCCATTTCCATTTTGCTTTCAATACATTTAAAGTTGCAAATCCATCCTATAGCTGCTTCAGCCAGGATTCTCTTTATGTTTCACTCGTATATTCTGTATGTTCCTCTGCTCTGTAATCACTGGGATTATTTGATAGCAACTAAGTTGTTTTCCAGTTACAAATACACCAACCAAAAACTCCTTCTGTTTTATTTTAGTGTGTGAAACAAGAGAGTCCAACCCCGGCTAACGTCAAGCTGCAAACCTCTCAGGAACATGAATCAGCCAGCAAACTATCTTTTGAGAATTTGGTAAAAGCAGGAAAAACGTTATTTTATTTTAAGTGTGATACAAACTAGGGAGTTTCTCGTTTATAGCAAAGGAACAAAAGGTAAATTTCTATCAAGATTTATACATGTACCAGCAAGTCTCTCCAGACAGTCTAGCAATAATTGTCAACAGTGTTGTCAGACTTCAGAAAAATAACGAGTATCTTATTTCAACGAATGTGATTTGATCACTAAATCCAGCCTTCATAAAAGAGAAATGCAATTGCAGGTTTGGGGCCTCTTACCCTTTCCCCCAAAAACCTGACAATTAAAAGCTTGTAAAGGCTGATAGAGTGTTAAAAGTCAGAACTTCGCAACTTCCAAAACTCCCCCCATCTCTCATATCCCCACTCCCCTTCCTTCAAATTAATTTCTGGAGAAAACGTCCCAGTGGTGATCATGACAAGGATTTCTACTTGAAAGCATGTTTTCCTTTGCTACCTTCAAACTCTACAGAACTGTTTACCACACGTTCACTGAGAATTTGGTCTTGGCTAACTCTTTGCTAAAAGCAAAAGCTAGCAGAGAAAAGTAAAACTGCTATCATAGTTTTGGCACAGCAGAGTAGGAAAGATTTTTTATGCTCTTTTTGCATCATGAGCCATTATTAACTTACCCTGAAATCAGAATGTATTAGTGTGATGCAGGAGACAGTTTCTGGCTAAATTTGCAGGCCTGGTAATTAGAGATAATCTTTTATTTCTATCTGTACATCTTCAGAAGATAATAACCTAGTGCCCAATGACAGCATTTTTACAATTTTCTTTCAGAGAAAAACTGCAATTTCAGGCATGTTAATCATGAAAAAGTCACTGTCATAAAAGTCAGCCTCGAGAAAATGAACATAAGATGGAAGTGCAATGAATATAGAAAAAATCCTTACTAGCCCACAGGCTAAAGTAGAGGCAGTGTAAGTCTGTAAAGACAGGCTAAGCATGGAGAGCTGTTCTGATTAAGGGACAAAGCATTAAGAAAGAACACAGCCTGTTAGAGATGTCAATATCAAAGAGTGACTGGAATTACTTAGAATGGTTCAAGGTAATAAATCTTCAGCAAATGGAATGTACTTAAGAAAGGAGAAATTTAGGTCAAATCTCAGGAAAAGATTTCTAACGCTGAAGTGCAGAAGGTTATGGAATATTTGCCTGAAGGAAGAGACACAAGGCACATCCCTGGAGACTTTTAAAACTACACTGGAAAAAGCACTGAAGTATCTGGTACACAATAATCTTATACCAGGAAGGAGAAAGGCTAGATGATCTAATTGGGCTTTTCCATCTCTGCTTTCAGTGATTCAGTGGTAATTCCACTGGCCAGTTCTAGTATAAAATACAACAATCCAGCATCAACTGTAAGAATCCCCTACTAAATGCAAATGCTCTAGAATAACTTACCTCTTTACCACAGCACAGAATGCAAATGCTCTTCAGAAATGAAAACAGATAGGTTCTTTTTATTTGAATATATATACACTATAATGAGAATAAAAACCATTAAAAATGTGAACAGGCATTGTGTATGTACCTCTAGCAAGGATCAGATGTGCTCAACGTGGGTACTCACATTTAAATTTCCAAATACTGAATGGAAATTGTACAGATACTGTTTAATTGAGGTAGATTTTGTAGATACTGTTACAATATTGCTCAGCATGAATAAGAGGGATGGAATGAGGTTCTGTGAACTTTCAAAGGCGGGCTTACACCTTTCTTACTTTTTTTTTTCTAGCTGACACTGAGAGAATAAAGAAAAAAAAGTGGTATATTTTACATACAGACATCTGAAAAATCTTATTCTTTTCATTTAAAATAACCACTACCTGGTCTTGGTCTCAGGTTTGGAAAGAAAGCTGCAGTTATCTGCCCTTCTGAAATCCACAGAGACATACTGTTCTTCGAAAGCTCTTGTTCCATCGCAGCTGATCACAGCTGAGTTCCAAGGATTGGGCCAGCAGTCCCTCTAAACTTCATGGAATAGGTGAATTACATAAATGGTACTAGAAATGAGTAAGGGTTGTAGGACTGGAGGACAAAGTGTTCAGAAAAACATGCACAGGGTGCATCTGTGTTACTGTTTCATATCATGAATGTGCTTTTTAAAGAGATTTCTCCTGATCATTCTGTCATGGCTGGTTCATGTCACAGAGCAGTCTGACACTGGATTATTTCTGAATGAAGCTAAACTGGAAGGTGTGTTCCAGTCACAACCAAGTATTCAGTCCACTGCTCCTGATCAGCGCCAGTACAACGTAAAGCATCTTGAAACGCATGCAGCATTGTCCTCAGCACCAACTAGATTCCCTGTACAGCCCGTGGCCCAGGGAGGCTATGCCAAGGCAGCTCCAGCAGTGGAACAAACCTCGCTGGGAGCAGGCCAAAGGCTGCCTGTGAAGGGTTCAGCACCTCAGCCAAGAGGCCGCTGCAGAGGGAGCGCCCTCCTGGCTGCAGGCAGCCTGTGCCATGCCACTACAGCGAGCACCCGTGCTGCTGCCCCGAGCCCAAGTGTCGTTTAAACACGTGTCGCTCCTGAGTTGGCATGATACCTCAACACACTTTAAACCCTAAAAATACAAGGAGAAATAGGATGTCAGAGAACACACACACGCCAAGCACTGCATCTAACCTGAGGAGTAGAGCACAAGGGATCCACTTACGTGTTGTGCTCCCCATGGCACCCCAGCACCAGACACTGGCTGTGCCAGCTCCTGCAGGGAAACAGCTGCTTGGTTGCTTAATCTAGCAATCAGTGCCACCAGCCTGCACCTGTAGCTTTTCTTTTTTTTTTTTTTTTTAAAGGGAAAGTTGTCTGTAAAGATATCTGAATTTCCTACCCCCGCTTTCTAAACTTTGAAGTTTACAGGTAGATCAGCGAAGTGCAGCGCTCTCGCAGCTCCAGCTCTCACCCACCCGCTAAAAGCTCTGTGTGGAAACTCTCTTATCTTTCTGCAGCCCTTGTGGTGTGCTGCTCCTGCCTTACAGGCGGGATTCTCGGAGCAGGAAGCGGCACGCTGGCACTGTCAGGAAAATTCTCTCAAAGGCTGCATTTCTTCGCGGTGCAGCACCTAGCCTGGGAGCTCACATACCAAATAACCACCGCTTACTTTTCCACAGCCTCGGCCTGTGAGGGGGGCACAGCGCTGAACGCAGCTCTTGGAGCCCCCTCGCCTCGCCTCACCGCCAGGCCCCGGCCCCGGCCCCGGCCCCGGCCCCGGCCCCGGCCCCGGCCCCGGCCCCGGCCCCGGCCCCGGCCCCGGCCCCGGCCCCGGCCGCCACCTGGGGGCCGAGCGGCGGCACTGCGCCACCGAGCCGGCCCCAAGTCGGCTCCGACCTGGGCAAGGCTTTACAGAGAGCATGTTTTGAGAGAAACAGACACAAGTTTCTCTTTTCGTAGGGCCTCACAAGGCAAGAGAGGACAGGACTGCTCTTTGCACAAGTGTCAGCAGCAGAGAGGGAAAAGGTTCTGTCCTGAGACCAAGTAAATATGGTTAAAGCAGAAACTGAAGCAAATATTTTAACCACCTGATTGCTGTCCTGGAGCAACCTCCCAATCAAGACGATGAGTTACACTTGAGATGGAAGAATTTATAAAATGAATTATTTTATGACAGTGTCTCCAGTAGTAATGGCCCATCTCTCTGTTTCGCATTCTCCTCATCTCTACACATCCAATCTAGAACAGACGAGACAGTCTAGCTGTAAACCACCAAACCAAGGGTCTTTTGAGTGCTCTCCACTGATGGACGAGAAGCACAAAGCAGTAACGAGATGGGAAGAGCCCCTGCTCAGGTGTGTGACAAACACCAGGCTGCCACACAGGGTGGGTAACCCTTCTGCAGGAAAAGGGGCTTCCACGACAGGACGAGCAACACGAATAAGCAATGTCATTCTGTGAGGAAAGCACAACCAGCATGGTTGGTTTGAGACAGCTGGAGAGAGCAGCGGAGAACAATGAGCATGATCAAAGGGCTCGAAAACATGACTTACAGTGAAAGATCGGAAGAACTGCAATTGGTTAATCTCAAGGTGCGAAGACTCATGAGTATGGTCACAGTTTTCAAAAGAAAGGAGTAATTTGTTCTCCATGCCCATCATGAACAAAAAGTAATAGATTTAAATTGCAGCAAACTTTTTAAATGATAAACACAGAGAGATGTCGGAAGACTGCCAGGAGAGGTTGCGGTATATTTGTCACAAGAGAAGAGGTTAAACAAATATTTCAAGACTGACATAAACACAGTGGAACTCTTAATGGGGATGAACTTTTATGACTGCCAGAAATCCTTTCCATTTTTTTCCTACTATTTTATGACAGAAAAAAAATGCTGTTTTGCTTAAAACACAGTTAGGAATCAGAAGGGGGTAGGGAGGTACTATTTCCAGTTTTCTTACTGGCTTACTGCATGAATTAAGAAACCACAAGTATTTTTGCATCTCAGCTCCCCATCAATAAAACGGAGGTAGCAATACACAATTTATGAGGGTACCGTGAATCTGTAATGCATTATTGTAACCTTGTGGATGCTGGGAAAGGAGGTGGTATGCAAATGTAAAATATTTCCAGACCTTCACTTTCTTTTTCATACTTGCACTGCTTTGACTAGTGTGATTTGTTTTTCCTTTCTTCTCAAAGTTTATAAGCCAAACACACTGTGATCTCTGCTTGGAAGAGAAGTACAGCTCTTTCCAATGAGGAACACAACAGAGTTGTAGTTTAATAGAACACTGAGGTTGAAAAATGTCCCTGGGTTTAAAATAAATAAATAAATAAAAGTCTAACCATTACATTTTGTCCTACTGTTTCTTTTATTGTGTGAAATTTACCAGAAGAAACTTCTACTTCAGAAACAATGATCCTGCTGGCTCACTTACACACATTGTAAGATCTCCTGAAAAAAAAAAATCTAGCTCCTCAAAACAATTATTGAACACATACAGCCAACAGGAGCAGTGAATATTTTTAAGACCTGTCCAGCTAAAGCATAGCTGAAGTACCTCATTATCTACTTTCCTTCTGAAATGCAACAATGGCTTATATTCACTAGGACTTTAAAACATTATTTTTTGTTAAAATGGTTTATATTTAAAGCAAAAAAAATCTGGTAAACATGGTATACTGTATAATCCAGACAGATACCTGCAGTTCAGGTCCACTAAAAACACGGATCCCAAATTAATATAAATTTTAAAAGCCTTATTCAAACACTTCTTCTTAATCATCTTAATACAAACACTTCCTTGCTGCAGATTTCTGCAGCAACATGCAAAACAAATCCTGCCCCTTCTTGCCATAGCAGGGTCCTGCTCTCCCATCCGCCTGGCATCTCCAGCAACTAGTGCCGTCTCTCATAGCCCAACTTCCCTCTCATAAGAGGATGGTGAGTGTGTTGGAGAGAAACCCTACACAGGGAAAACAAAGAGGGCCAGTGCTGGAGGCACAAGCGTGGCTGTGGTACACATCAGTGCCTATGAAAAGATCATGGAAAACCCTCCCTGGCCCTCAGCAGGAACTTAATCCTCATGCCTACTGTTTGCACTATAAAATAGCACTTTCAGGTACAGTTTGACATATATTTTTCCTGAGCACACGTATACATGTATCACTTAACTAAAGTGACTGGCATTATTTACATGTACATTGTTCCTCATGTGTGCATCTGCATTTGAATGTTTAAGAACACAATCCTGGAAAAGTAATTTGAAAAATAATTTCCTTTTAGCATACCAGCTGCTGAGACAATTAAGTCACTAATACTTTGCAAGTTCTCGAGCTCTCAGGAGACCTCTTGCATTTGGTAGCATTTGTAGAAGCACAAAATCCCTAATTCTTACCTAGCTTAAGTCAAAACCCATTGCAATCAACATTCTCTCCTAAAAAAATATCATTACAAAGACATCACATCAGATCTGCTGCTACATTCCATTGCTCATTTTCATAAAGCACTGCTTTTAAAGTGATTACTTCTCGTTTATTAAAGCTAAAGACAAACATTACAGAAGACAATTAAAAGCATATTTATATTATTTTAACAACTAGAGTCCTACACAGAATTGTAATTACTTTGCTCTCTGTGCTATACAAGTATATTTGAAGATGTAGAGAAAAGTTTTGCAAAAACATCATCAGATATGTGCAGAATGCTTATAGCACGGAGGAATTCAAAGAAAGTCAGGCACTTAACTCACTTGAGTTTAGCAAAAACCTCCTCTGCAACATACATTATATATAGCCTTTGATATTGAAAGAAAAAACAAAGCAAAAAACACACACCAGTCACAACAATGAGCAAAAGCTGGGGAGACAATCATATATATTAGTAGTAGGGTTGCTGAATATTTAGTAATAATAATTTTCAACTTCTATCTCATGCAAAATTTTTAACAAATTAGACTAAAGATTTCTGAATGTGTAACAAGACTTTTTTGAAAGTTTCAGCCCCCCAGCACAGCCATTCCAAAACCAAGGCTAACAAAAACTACAGCCCTCTGCCCGTGTTATGGAATTCTGAGTCTTCGCAGATACCCTCTAAATCTTCCCTGTCTCCAGAATAAGAATTTCATATTTGACAGAGTTGCTGGAATCTGTATTCAGAAGAGACTGTGAGCAAGTCTCTAAGATTTCAAGTGGCAGCACTATCACTGCCTTATCTCTTCTGTTCCTGGGGAAATGCTTCAACCTTCTTCAAAATCCCTCAGAGGGAAAATCTGTGGGAGTCAGTTCTCCTTGACTTCTGTTAACTTATTGTTCAATAACATTCTTTGCTTTGCAAAGCCCTTTGCATCAACAGTTCTTCATTTGCTCACAGTTAGAGCTTGTGATACTTTCTTGCATGTTAACACCATGTAACAGTACAATTCAACAATAAAACAAGTTTGTAAGTTCTACCAAAAATTTGTAATTTGCACCTAATCGAAGTCTTCAGATCACAAACATACAACATGGAGTTAGGCTTATTTCTTCAATCAGCTACAGATAAGTTAAGAACAAGGCAAGAATGACTGCAATTTTGAAAAAGGAGCTTGTCTTGGGGGTAGGATCAGTCTGAAAACTGGAGTAGGGAAGAAAACAGACAAGGACTATCCTGACAAGCAGTTTCCAGAGATGGAAATTAAATGTGAGCATGGAACTGGTTCATTAGGGTAACTGCACTAGGTGAAGGAACAGTGCACCTGTAAACCAGCAGGAAGAGCTGGGTTTAGATGTGACGAAATGCTAGAATATCTAAGAGAGTTGCTCCGATGGAGGGAGAGGGAGAAACCAAAACTGTACAAAACGTCTAAAGGAAGGATATGGCATCCGAGAGCAGTAAGTATTAGGAAGTGGGCAAAGACTGAATGCACACCCCTTGGCATGTACCGTAAGAAATTCAAGTTCTTGTAAGAGGTCTAAAGTTAAAAAAAAAAAAAGTGGATGATGTGTATATGTGATAGTATAATAATACTATGTGATGAGTACAGAATAGCATCATCCAAAGGCAATGAGAAGCTTTGCCATATTATGTGCTCAAATATTAGCAAACGCCAGAACTACAGTTACCATGCAGTCTTTTTTTTGGGTATGCATTATGACACTAATTATATGATCATGTGCTAATTTTTCCACAATCGTCTTGTTTAAATAGAGCAGCTCTGGTGATAAACTAAGCTCTATAGCACAAATAGCTATTCTCCATTTCCCTTCTGCTTCATTTGTCACTGGAAATAGAAAACAGCATGTGGAACAGGAAGAGAAAGGAGTATCTGGCAATTAAGACACCTGAAGAATACCCTGGTAAAACCTATGCTTTTCCTCCGGCCCCACATATTCCCCGTAATTCCAGTTTCAGTTGGCTGTCATCTGTTTTGCTGACACACTGTGCATTCATTCACGGTTTGGTGCAGCCAGTGGCACTTGTGCATTCAACTTACTGAACTGCTATATATTAAGTACTCTAAATCTCAGACCTTTTGCACATTAAATTAGGTGCTTGCAATTAATGGGTAGTTTTAGCATCTTTACACCTCATTTTTTCTCCATAAAACCGTGTTAGTTCATTCACACATGGGAATCCTGCCCAGCAAGCGTCCCTGAAAAGCAACCTCCCTAACATCCTCTCATATAAACCCCTATGCTCCATAACACTCAGGCGTGCTACGGATGCATACCTGTAAGGAAGGCCTCAGGCCACACACCGAACACATAAACAGGCAAAACATTTCTAAAACACTTAATAAGTCTCTGTAGCAAAAGGAGTAAGTGGCTGTATGACAGATGAGCACTTCCATAACCCTGATGGATAGGTTCTGTAGCCAGGAAGGCATGGCAGAGGGTTCAGTGCTGGACTGTACAAACCCTGTAGGGATGCTGGGCACACACCCGGGCCGTGCTGTATCAAAACTGGAACACCTACACCACTGGCAGTGTTACCTGTACCTTTCAGGTTATAAACTTATATTTTGATGGACAGATTTATTTCTGTGTAACACTGTCCATTCTAGACAATGAGACAATTGGAGGGGAGGAGGGGAACACGGTGATATTCAAATTGCATGCCACAGTGAAAAAACAAAACTGATAAAATTAATATAAGGCATTGATTATGATGCTCCTCAATTCTGTATACTTGACTTTGCAATCGTTGTAGGGTTAATCCAACACAGTTGTGTGTGGATAGAGTATGGACAGACACATAAAAACTCTCATACATGAGCATCAATAGAAACTGTATGCTCAATGCACTTGTTTTTAAGAATGCTTTTCAATAATAAATTAATTTCACTAGTCAGTGTCCTTACATCTTTATATTGCATTATGAGAAAAATACTTTTAGTTTGAATAACTGTTAGAATTGTTAATGATAATTTACTAAATATTGACCATTCTCAAAGCTGAAAATGATTCAGAAGCAACCGACTGTTTTATTTGTCAGCGAGACATATTAGGGCAAAAAAGCCTCCTTAAAACAGGCCATTAATCCTCATTAAGTTGAAGAACTGTCAGCAAGTATCACACAAAATACAGGGCTGTTGTTACTAGAATATTTAACAGGTTCAAGTTCTTGTTGTCCCAAATTTGGTCACAAGAGAAGGTACTCTGTCCAATTAGTGAAAGATGAAGACGTCTGGAAGCACGAGTATGTAATGATGCAAACACACTTAAAAGGATGCAGGTTTTTTGATATAACACATCAGAATAGCCATAAAAGATCTAAAAAGAAGTCAATTCAGCCCAGTATCCGATCTCCAACAGCAGCCACGAAGGATGCAGGGGGTGAGTATCACTATCGACTTGCCATGTTCATAAACAGTTTGTAGTTCAGGGATTTCCAAGAGTCAATGCTAAAGGCTTACTAGTTCTCAGTCTCCCGTCTTTCAATAATGTGCCCAGTAACTTTTACGTGCACACTAACCTTCCTGTCACACTTTCTGAAGAATACAGCGTGATAATGCAAAATAAGTTGTGCATAGTTTCATGCCAAGTTTCAAGATTAGCTGTGATGCAGAACAGATGAACTTTTGAAGCAAAATTAGATAAGCTACTTAATTAATTGAGTGAATTTAGATTCCTTAGAAAAGCTTAGGAGGTTGTTTAAAACCAAGTAACGAGTTCTGCAATAGGAGAAGTAGACATGCACAGTGTCGAGTCAATGCTAAAATTAGAAGGAAAGGTGAAAAAGAATGTCTCTTATGATAACAGAAAAAAACATTTAGAATTAGTAAATTATGATTAATTTCAGTAAGATACAGAAAGGTCAACAACTTTTGATAAAAGCAACTAAAAAAGTTCCAAAATCATTTCATACTTCTGAGAGCTACAGACATCCAATGCAAATACAACTGCTGTAATTTCCGTCCCCCACCCCAAGACAAATTACTTTTTAGACAACACAAGGAAGTTTCCATGATACACGACCCTACAATACCTGTGCAAAACCAGAAATGAGAACTATAGATCCTTTTTAATACATCAAGGCTGTTGCCTCCATTGTCTAGTAGCACAGACTGATAGGAACACATAAAATGAAAGATTTGGCACCGAGAATCTGACAGCTACATCACATACACTTCAGAATATTTTTTACTTTCGACTAGCTGTACTGGGAGCCTTGCAGAAGACACTGTACTCAAGGAGTAATTGACCTTGCGCTGTGTCTGCTCCTCTGGGCCTTGTACTTGAGGCTCGAGAGGCCTGTACATTAGCATGGAGTAGCCTCCGTAAGGATGGTGGGCTCCGGGCCAGCCTGTGCTGTGTGCTGGTGGATGTTATAACAGAGGTAACGTTTCCAGCCTGTCAGGAGAAGACATGTGATTGCTGGAACCATGATTTGAACAAAATGGGAGGCACTGTGACGCAGGTGGGAAGAGGATATACAGACAGATCTGCCCAGCCTGCCATGGGAAAAATCCATCCAAGGTCCGTCCAGGTGCACAAATGTGGGACGCCCAGCATCTGAAGGGACCTAAGATGTACTCACTATCTTACTGAAACAGTATTTCAGCACACCGTTTGTTGACAGGCCTTTCTTATTGCAATCCAGAAGGAACCCTGCACCAGCTCGCTCTCTCCCCTGCCAGTGCAGGACACGAGCTTCTACGGACCAAATGCCCATTAGTGTCTGGAGTACACTGAGGTCCCAGTGCACAGCTGGTTTCATTTCATCCCAGAGGAAGTGAGTTTGTACACTCCGAGTGAACCATGCATGACGTGAACAAAAAGCCCAGCAAGTGGGGGTGATCGGCGCATTCACGGTCTGAACAACACAAATATAAATGCAGCCCTGATTTAAGATCATCATGGAAACAGAATATCTATACGTTATGCACAAATATTGTGGAAAAAGTTATAAGGAAAAAATGGTAAACAAGACAGAATATGGGAAGTTAAAGGGAAAGTGCACTTTATTTTTCAAAGGGCACTTTACAAGGTTAGGTTAGACAGCTTAAGACAAAACACAAAAGGGGAGTAAAAATATGATAAATAAGAACTAGAAAGTAACTTTATCAGAAAGCACCAATTGTTTTGTGCAAGACTTGTATTATAAAAGCTGTAGGACAATTTTTGGTTCAGCTTACACCTACATAAAATCTTACGTAGGTGCAACTTCTCTGGCAACATGTCTCCTCAGTCCTACCCCAGTAATTTCCCTCCAGAGAAGTTATCTCATAAAACTGCTGCTGCTGTTAGCTGCTGGAGACTTTGAGCATGGAATACTCTTCTCTTGTTGATTAAGGAATCCTGTAGCAAACCCACTGTTGCTGAATCTAAATATGTTTGAATGTTAGGTCATTCTATGTTATAGATGCTAGATTACTGTAAGTTAAAGGACCACATGCACACTGCTCCAGCCATGTCAGGCCCTGCTACTGCACGTAAGGGCTGACTCTGAGGCTGAGTGCTGCTGGCTTCAAAGAATGAATGCTTTTGAACTGGGAGACGCATACTAGTTTTATTACCCAATTAACTGAGCTCCACGAGTACACTCTTGACTGTCTACAAACAGCACTGTGCTGTCACAATGCAGGGCTCAGAACTGTTAGGATGAAAATCAAGAGGAGATATCAGTTATTCAGTTTGTATAATCTGTCACTTAAGTAGTTTAGAGAATGGACCGTATCACATACATTCAAAACAGGAGTCACTGCCAATTGTAGTACTGTTTCGAGTAAATCTTTAAAGTTACATTCCTTGAGAAACATAAGAAAAGGAAATGTGTGGCCACAGGTAACTCTGGGGCAAGACGGAGCAGTGAAGATGATAAAAACAGTATAATCTTTCAGACCAGATGAAAGTAATTTTCTGTGAAAAAAAATTCCTTGGTAAGCAGCTGTAATGCAAGACAAATGAAATCAAAAGGAAAGGAAAGACTGATTTCTCCAGAAAGATGACTGTCAGTTCAGATGCATGAATTTATGGCATGTAGTGAGGCTGAGCAGTAACAAAAGCCACAAACTGCAGTGAGTTGTCAAGGTGAGTCTGCGGGAAGGGACTTTTGTGATTTAATTCAATAAAAAGTGAGAGGGAAGGGAAGAAATTACACATGAAGCAAATTTAAAATGCCTGAACAAGATGGCAAGAACAAGTATTGAGTTTGTTAACAAAAAGAAAGAAGAATTTAAAGAACTGTCAGTAAAATAATTTCCATGTACTCAATCACAACCCAAATATTTTCTTCCTTCATCTAAATATTCAAGGGCCTTGAAAGAAACGTGGAAAGGCCTTGAAGAAGATAAAACTGAACCCTGAAATAATCAACAGTTAGTTGTCTTCATATACTCTCCATTGCTTTAATTGTTGAAGGTTAATCAAACTGTAAAATAGAAATGAGTAGCTCAAACTCTGTAAAGATGATGTAAGAAGAGTTTATGAATAGGCTTTTGAAGGGAGGTGTTCCATCTGGTTTTGACTTTCTACCTCGATCAGGGAGTTAGGTGGCTGAGGAAAGGACAGTGCACAGGAAATTCTTCATTATATAATAACTTGTTAACATGGGTTTCAGTTACTTGTGAAGAGTGAGAAGTCCAGGGAGACCTTTTCACCCAGGAATTTTACAGACTGTCTTTAAAGTGAATTGAAATATAGATAGGAAAGAAATTAGAAGGAACAGCCAAACTTTATTGATTGAAGCTTTTAGCAATCCTGTGATAAATCTTGAAGAAATCTTGCTCTCCAAGCTTACACCAGGCTGTCCTTGCTATGTGATGGTGTTAGGAAAGCAAAGTCAAGATTACTGCGAATCCAGGAGAATAAACCAGAGGAGACTGATTGATTAAACACATCATTGCCCCTTCAGGGAGGGCCAAACTGCAGTAAGATCACTGCAAGAGCAGTGTGCTAACTTGAATACTTCTATGGGAGGACAGATTTCCCTGCTAAAAAATGAAGTTGCAATTCTGTGAATGCACCAGAATCATGTTAAAAAAATAAAAAATCTAGCAGTCTTGTTCAGAAATCCTAGCCTGGCTTTTAATCAATCTTGTGCTCTAATGAGCTGTCTCTCTTACCTCTCACAAATAGCATGCACTTCACTGGTGTTTCTCACTGTCTGCTTCTGAAGTACAGTCACTCACATCTGTCATTCACTGCCTTAGACTCAACACCAGCAGTCAGCAACAGGTAAATCTCTCATCTCCTGTGCTGTCTTTTTTCTACAGGTCTTTGCCATGAGGACCATGCTACCACAGGTTGCAGCCTCTAGTATTTCAATCCTCATAATGCTAAAAGAAACTTGTTCCATAAGGTCAAGGAAAACATCGTTTTGCATGCCCAGTGATTTACCTACAACTGGCTGGGATTTCAGACACACTCCCTGGTGAGGTCCCCAAAAGCCAGTTCTGAGAGTGACTTATCCCCACAAGATGAAATAAAACAATTCAACAACTGACTTGTAGAACTCATATACCTAATTTTTATCAGAACATTTTCACAATCCAAACCCAAGCAGATTTCCACCATATCCAAGCCTCTCTACAGCTTCCCCCCCCCCCGGCCTTCTCTCCCAGTTTTCTTTCTGCAGCTCGGGAGAGGGTATTTCTCATTCATTCCTAATGTGGACTGGCTAGACTAGAACACGAACATTTTGTTCTGATTCATTACTAGAAACTAAGTTTGCAAATCATATATTATTCTGCTATCACGGAAACTTTTAACTGCCCTAGAGACTAATTGTGATCTCCATGTTCCTCCTTCCAGGGGATGAGGATATTTCTAGTTCTGAAAAGCAAGAAGGAAATATGACAACCACGCTTTTATCAGCAGCTATATTTCACTGAACAGCCATTTCCCTGCTCTCCTACATGGAAAGATAACAAAGCACTCCCAACGCTGTTTGCAGACACCACGAGCGTTATTTTGCTTAAGCCCAGAGCTAATCACAGCAGCTCATCACACCCCTGATGTTCCCAGTCACACGATGGTATGTCCTGAGAGTTCCTGAATCCAGAGGACCCCACCATGGTGACGGCACCTCATCTCCTGCCTACAGACTTTCCTTCACACAGCTACAGCTGAAAACTGACTGCTGTAAACTTCAGATAGTGCCAACTAATTTCACCACGGAGAGTTCAGATCTCTCTTGTAGCAAGCTGGCAACATCGCTGTGTCCAACGTCAGCCTGTAAGTTGTACAAGTGGAGTCCAGGATCAAAAGGGCTCTGAAGCACGAGTGAGCTGAAAGAGCCACAAATTTCCTTTTCAGTGCTGAAAAATGTTAAATCATGCTGTTGACTCCTGGAATGGTTTCCCTTTTTCATCTAGCCTGTGCAGTCGTTTTGAAATATGGGTAAGCTTACAGATAAACCTTCTGTAATGGGAATGAAGCCCTTTAAAAAAGTCTGCAGACCTGTGAGTCTGGGGGGAGTTAGTTCTGCAGAATTTCAGACCCCTGCAACCCCTTTTCATCCAAGTGAATTCTTGTCGTGTTGGTTATGCGTAGGGTAGTTTCTCTCTTACAGAATAACTGCCGTTTATTTTGTTTTCATTTCAGATTGGTAGCCTTCAGGTTATCCTAAATCATCACCTGTCAGAGTACTGATTCCTTTTCAGAGGTGTGCTGAGCACCAAGACATCTCCTAGCTGTAAAAAGGCTCCTTCCAAATCTCTGCGAACCTCTGAAGCATGGCCCAAGCCAAAAAACATTAATATTGCCACAGGCCATATCCTGCTGTGAAAGAATCTATTTCTTCATCTTTTAAAATGATTTGATCTTCAATGGTCCACAGAGAATCTAAGGCTGATAATTTTTCCCAAAGATGTGCAAGACTCCAGAAACGTCCGACAGCGCAGTTACATTATTCTGACAGATTTCCCCAGTGACCTGAAAAGCTTATACCCTCTTTGCAGCCGTGTAATTAGACAGCCCCTGCTCCACATACCCAGTTTGTGCAGGCCCTGCGTAACAACTCACACCTTTGTTCTGTTGGGGAAAAATCATTCTGATTCCCAAGCAGAGGGTCCTGGACCATTGTGTTGCACCTCACCTGAGCATGCAGCATGGTGCTGAAGTACGCTGAATAGGACCATGACTTTCTACAGATGAGCATTTTTCTGCCAGCTGGTACTAGCTCTGCTGGCTCACATTTCGTGAAGTCAGCCATCACAGTTACTTCTTGCAGGGCAGGGATATTCAGCAACTGAACACAATCCTGGTGCTGCTCAGACCTACACAAACTTCAGCAGGTGCAGTCCCTTGAGGAATTTTCCTCTTAAAATACATCTTTTCTCACTATGAATCTGTTGTAACTTCTGAGCCTTGAGTTTTCACCCATCAGATCACCCACCCTAGCAATCAAAACCTCTACCATGGGCAGCCCTGTATATTTAAGAGTTCTCCTTCTCCCCTTCTTTCCTTCATCCTTCAGTTATCAACATTTATTCTGCTTAACTTCATTTTTCCACATTACTGTACGTTCTCATCTTTAAGAACAAATCTCCCTATCTGCACAATTTTCAACACTAACAGGAATCAGATGAAAATCTGCTTCTGCCTTTCCCTACAACTGCACTTACAAGGTTTACAGCAGTCTACCTCCCTCCTCCCCAGCAGCAGCTCCTGCCTCAGCGGGTGCCAGCCCACGGTGAACTTGCCAGCCCCTGTGGACTGGCACGGTCCTCCTTTCACTGACCTCAGCCAAGCACAGCCCAAGGACCGTGTCCTTCAAGCTGTGTTCAGCAAAGCATTCCTTAACTCTCAGTCCCCTAAGTAAGAGATGATACGCACTGAAGGAGATGTACTAGCTTTGGGTTCGATCCCAGGAGACACAGAGCTGATCATATAAATGCTTAGAACCACGGAGACTCGCAGTGTTTTGTTACATTGGACCCAGAGTAGTAAAACATTTTATTCCAAGTGCATTCTTATACGCAAACACATGCTGCACTCCTCCGCTCTTTTAGAGACTTCTCTAATACCGTGTTTTAGTTCTTGTGTTCCTAAATAGAGCTTTCCTTAATTTCACCATAAAGATTTTGAGAATCCTTCTTCTGGCTTTAGGGAGGGTATTACATAATTTTTTTTCAAGTTTAAAGAACGGCACTGTTCAGTAAATTCAGCTCTTCATACGCCAAAATTACAAGGATAAGTGAAGTTACATCATGTGAATTATGAAGTGATAATGTCTTTAGTTCTGCCCCAATCAGAAGTGTAACTGTTTAAGGCTTGTAATAATCATGTTCAAACATATTCAGATTATAATTACTTTTCTTCTGATAATGATAGCCCGTCTGATTGGATGATTACCTATTTGACTTTGATAAGTCTCGAAGGTCAAAGATGATAATTACAGACATCTGTTTTCTAAGAAAAATAAACTCTTGGAAAATAATATTTAAAGAGACATCTGCAAATAAGTGTTTTAGAAGCATGCCGCTCATACAAAAGTCACAGGCAGGCAAATAAAACAACAAAAGCAAATTGTCAAGATACCAAGTTATCACACATCCTTTGTAAATAACGTGCAAGTTTTCTTTGGTTACTTATATAAGCATAAATAACTTGTCTGATCAGAATATATTTGAGCAGGCATTAAGAATAAAAATAAATGAAAAAAATAATGCATGTTCTATACATCTTTAAACCATTCTTGTAGGCATCATTTATTTGAAAAATACAAGAAAGCATCAGATTATGTATACCGCCTCTCATTATTTCTAAGGAAAGAAGAGGAATACTGTTCAGAAGAAATAAGCCAAAGTATTTTAATGTCCTAACATACGATTAGAATCAACTCACTTCTTTAATTTGAGCTGTCATGCTCTCCAGTGGCCAAAGATGTACTGATTCCCTGTTAGTACCAAGGTTACTACTGCCTGCCAAAGCATTAATAATTGCTAAATGAGCAGATCTAGAGCAAATGTCGTATACATTTGTCTCCAGAAGAGGTGAGAAAAGAGCTGTAGGACCCAACACAAGTTTTCTAGAAAACAAATGCTCTTCGCTCAGAGAGGTGCTTTTCCTTTGCCTTGTATTGTCTACAGTAAGTTCCTCTCCTGTAACATGATCATAAAAATGCCATCAAACCAAAATTTTCTACTCTAACAATAAGTTTTTCATTGCCAATCTTCACCTGGTATTGTCTACATCAACAAAATCCTGCTTTTAAATAGCTTTCCTCCTCAGCAGGCACTGAAATAGACACTTTAAAAGAAACTTCTGCACTGATTTCCTTGCTTGGCTGGCAGCCTCTACAGAATATGGATTTCAATTTTTTGTTTTTTATTTTGTAAATATAAACAACCTACTTAACTTTCTGGATGTTCTCCAGCCACGAAGTACTGCTTTATGTTGTTCAACAAAAAAAACAACAACAACAACAACATTTCTTAGAGCCAACTGTTGATATTAGACACCTCCTATTCTTCATAATAAAGCCATAATAAGATCAGTTTCAGTAGTTATTGTAAAAAATCCAATAGATTGGTACACACCATCATCCATTTAAATTCATCTGTAACCCTTGTTGTTTTGTGAAACTTTACCTTGAGGTGAAATTCCTAAATTCTTATGCTTAGAACATAAACAGTAGAAAGAAACCAAGATATTATAACTTATCTGCCAAACTAGTCTCCAGAGATAGGCTGAAATCAAGTTAGAATCCCCGTATCTTGAACAATGCAGTCAGCTGGGTTAGATGATTGCATGGAGATAAGGATCTCATAAACTGAGAGACATCCATTTTAAAAGAGATCATACTGAGGAAGAAAAAAAAAAGACTATGCAACAGAATGAGGAAGAACACAAAACATTGCATGGTGAAAATGCACCCATGAGCATTCTGTCTTAGGAGGAAATGCAGAAGATAATGATGAAAGCTACTGGCAACATTAAACTGAGGATGCAGGCAGCTGGCTTCAGACGGCTTGCATCTTTGGAAAAGCAGCTAGATGGGTTTATATTTTGTATGTTGAAATAACAAAACAAAAGATTGATTTACAATCTATTTCCAGAAGAATAACCACACAGTTTAATTTAGCTTTAAAGCACCAAAAATGCCATAATCTGAAGATAAACAAGTAGAAAACATGGGCAAGTAGGTGGCTTTTTTCTTTTTTTCTTTACTTTTTTTAAATTTCTTGAAAATCTGAAGGTCTAAAAATCCTGGCAGCCACACAACCATAGGATAAAGCCTTTTCAGCTAAAGTCTGATTTACAGTATTGTGCTATAGCCCTCCAAATTATAAGACACCTGTTTTTTAAAATAAAAGACTATCTGTTGTCAAGGAAATGAGATGCTGAAGAAAAGTGTACTCAAACTTTGTTAATATATGATAATCAAACAGATATTCTCTTGCAAGTGGGAAGATTTTTTAAACAAATGCAAATGAGTATTTGATAATGTTTAGATGCTCTTCCTGTTTCAGTACTTAAATGAGAACAAACACAGATGAGTAATGAGATGGATTAACCCCAAATAAAATTGGTATTGTACAAATGTACAATAACAAGCAGATCTACAGAGAGGTCTGAACAGATGCACCAGACACATGATAGGAGAAAGCATGTTCCCAAATTAGAGAAAGGGAAAAGAGGACAAGATCCATTAACGACCTTGCCCAAACTCATACAAAACTTAATTTTTATTATTATTATTTTTAATCAGGGAAGCAGTTTGAATTTGTCTTCTGATTTTCTAATCTCTCAATCTCTAAGAAGCATTCCCATTCTCCTGCTCCCAGAATAGTACTGATCAAAAGAAATAAATAACAAAGAACATTATTTTTGCCACCACAACTCTACTATGGCAAGACAAC
The DNA here is from genome assembly GCF_964211835.1 of Anser anser. Taxonomy (NCBI): domain Eukaryota; kingdom Metazoa; phylum Chordata; class Aves; order Anseriformes; family Anatidae; genus Anser; species Anser anser. Next base: position 37,859,138 of record NC_139724.1, on the reverse strand, counting down.
AATGACCTGTAATGCAGTCGGCAGCAGGCTAATACTACAGTTTACATCAGCAGAGGTACTACAATTATACCAGACATCTTTTCGTGCAGTGGCGCTTCTCATTGTATCTGCCCATTTTCTGATCTCACCAGCTTTCATTTAACTAGATCATGACTTTGAGGTAGGTTTAAAAGAGCACCCAAGGGGCTGGCAGACAGCAGACTGAGGGGGGAAAATCTTGTGCTGTTCCTCAGCTGCCAGGATGAAAGCAGGAGAGAGAAAGAGAATGAGAGAGAGAAGCCTAGGATGTCATACATCTTCCTCCCTGCCCAAAGCAAGTCTTAAAGCAAATCATTACCTTATTACATAATTAGTCCTATTACTGTTATGCCAAACAGTGCAAGACACAAATAGAAAGCATTCATCTGGTATACCCATGTTTACAGGAGGTTACCAGCTGTGACAATGTCCCCAGGCACACATGTGCACTTTAAAAAATAAAATTAAAAAAAACAGCAACAAAAAAACCCTCGAGGAGCATTTCAACAAACAAGCACACTGATGTTTTTGTTTCTTTGAACTAGTTCTCAAAACGTTCCATCTGGGCAAAGCATTCCAGCACTCCAGCCATGACATGAAAGTAATACACACGAGATACATCCAGAGATCCATACTGGGTGTATCTACCTAAAGTTGTACCCAAACCATCATTTTGTCACTGTCGGTGTTACTCTGTCCTATGACTGTATTGAAAAAAACAAACAAACAAACACAAACAGAACTACTGATGTACCTCTTCAAATCACAGATCAATACTGACCATAAAAAAGTCACCTTCTAATGGGTTAAACGTCACTCAGGGCAAAAAGACTGCTCAACTCTTCAAGCAGACTTTGAGCTGGCTTTTCAACTCAGGGAGGGGAAAGGAGTTATTTTACAACCAAACTGTATTGAGCATAAGCCAGGCAGTGGAAGGGAGACTCCTGAACCTGTTTTCACACTTCCTGTGCAAAAGAAGCAAATACTGCAGAAACGAGCAAGGAAGTTTAGTTCAAACCGGATTTGCAGAAGCTCTCAACACTGGTCCACTTTATGTTCTGATACACAGACATAACTACATGGTCAGTAAAAATGATCACATTTTTATACTATCTATCTGTAGGCAAACAATTGTGCTTCAACAATATAAACAACGTATTTTAGCTGGCAATAAAACAACACACAAAATATACATATGGGAAAGTTTTGAATCGCTTTTGGTCAAAGAGGAATGGCTCTCTGGTAATGAGTAACAAATGGCAAATCCTTGGTCCTGAGGCAGATGTCCATGGCAGTAACTTCACAGAGAAAAAAGTGTAATTCATGTACACTTGGACATTGCTATTCCTATTACGATTTTTATTGAAATATGAAAACCAGGTATAAAATAACTACAATGTAACTCAAGAGTCAAATGTTAGTGAAGTCTCTCAATTAATGTTGGAACTATGGGTGAAATGGGCCACTCAAGAAGCAATCATTTATTTTAACTAACCAAACATTATTTCACCTCATGAATGTTTAAGTGTTTTTATCCATGAGCTGTCTAAGCAACGTATAGGAACCTGAGATCCTTGAAAATATCTGAGAGCAGCATGTTAGTCTGATGTAACGCACCTGACAGGGAAGGAATTGCTCCGTCTCTAATGATTGCAGGAGACCTCGTCTGACTCCTTGGATTGCAAAAACTTAACCAGGTAACAGAAAAGAGGTTATCATTTAATCTATAACCTTGCTTGGCAGGTTAGATGATTTTTGAACATCCAAATGAGAGCAAAAGTTACAAAGCTCTGAACAGGACACGTTATTGCAGTACGTATACACTGCAAGAGCCAAGAAGTGTTCTGCAGACAGCGACTGGGTAGGGCAGGTCCTCCAGGGCAAAGTCTTTCCTCACTTGAAGTCATGTGTGTCCTGGCTTTCCTGACTGCCATGAACAACAGGAAAATGGACACGATGCAAAAGGCTGTTTGTCCTCCAGTTGTCGGGAATGAGGGAATTAAATGCCATGATTTTACTCCACTTAGCCTAAATGACAAAGGTGCTTCCATCAATCTCTTTTAAAAATTATTCATCCACATTTGGGGAGCAGTGTGTATATACAGGGCTCCTCATAAAGGCAGCACTACAGGCAGAAAATTTTCATGAGGCAGTCACAGGCATTTATTGAAGCCAGTTTTCAAGACCTGTATCTTTACTTCCCTGAGCTAATTTGTTTTAGCAACAGATGCTGGACTCGGTAACAGCAAAGTCAAACCTGCCCTGAGAAATGGGAAATTTCCTATGAAAAGACACAGGACTGCTAGCCTCAGTGATACTTCCAGCTGTTAAACTATTTCCTGGAGACAGGACCGTGAGAGACCAGGTGTGACGCAGAGCGCCACAGAAGACAGAAACAACAGCGGGTACCTCACCGCTGGGACAACATCGCCGCTGTGCTGCAGGGGCTGACCCAGAGAGAAGTAACTCAGCCAAACACAACTGGCATCACTGCCTTCCACCCCTAACTCCTCTGCGTCCCACAGAGCATCTCCCTGTCTGCTCCTCCTTCTGCTTACATCACCCAGTGCTCTTCAAGAACAGGGTGAGCCACGCATTTAAGCTAGCCTTTTTATTGTAAAAATATCTTTCAAAGAGCAGCTGCTTCTCTGCTACAAACACAACCTGCCCACTTCGATTCCTGAGGTTTCCCAGTTCTCTTCCTGCCTCCTCTTCTCGTGCCTCACCAAGGTGCTCCGTTCTGGTCACATTGCGATGCAAGACTGCCTGCCTAGTCATTATATTCCTGAGCTTGCTTCCCCTGGTGACTAGGAGATCTCCAAAGATAGCTGCAACATATCAGCAATATTACCCCACTACCTTTCTCCACAATTCCCTTCAAGAAGGCTCTCCCCCTTGGTGACCAGAAGAAAAGCTTTGACAATGGTCAGACTATCAGCGTGCTGCAAATACCCCCTGGCATGTTGTCAGCGTTATCCTGCTGCTTCCTCACGCGTCCTCCTCTTTTTAGTTTGTCTTACCTGCACCCTCTTTGGAGCCGTGACCTTTTTGTTCCGTATTTGTACGGCAGCAAACACTGAAATCCCTATCTGCAGCTAAGGATCAGGTACACAACATAAATATCAACAATAACAAATCCACAAAGGTTAAGAGGTTTTTTGAGAAACTACTGTAGGGGAGAGCCTGAGGAGCTGCCAGCAAGCTCAAGTCATATCTGTAAGGTGTGCTACATTTACGTAAATGGTGCTAGCGCACTCCATCATTTCTAAAGGACATCAAAACACTTCTAGGTACCATTTCAGGAAAAATGTTAGAGACATTTTGGCAAAAACTAGATATATTTTAGAGTTAAAAATGAGGAAAAAATCCCCCAACGCATTCTCAAGACTGTTGGCAGAGTTGTAAGAAAGAACCTCACAAATTACTGCACCCTAGCTCAAATCCAGAGGTAAATTTTACTCTGAAGGCAAATATGGTAATGGGAAACTTTTAGAAAAAAAAGTTTTTTAATGTTGTCCCATGAGCTGAAGTATTTGAGATAAAGAGCTCACCTGTCCATCTGCAGAACTCCTTATTCTTTGTTCCACATGACTTAATTTAATAGATCCAATTATGCAACCCAGTCTAATGCTCACCAACAACACATTTCCTAGCATTTCATTGTCTGGGTTCTGTGAGTTTCTAGTGATGTAGCAGATTTACATACTTGTTAAAACCTGACTACAGTTGTTCTGTAGTCAAAACAGCCTGATCTGAATTAAATTTTACTCCTTTAAATTTCCTCCCTTTGCTTCCAGCATACCACTCCACATAACTCTCCTCCATCCTTGCTACTTACCTAGTACAAATATCCAGAAGGTAGAGCTGTAAAATCCCTCTAATCACTGCTCGTAAATAACATTTCTTCTGAAAATGTATTTCTTATCATACACAGTACTGACTAGAACATGGGAAAATGTTCTAGTTGTGAAGCACTTTCCATTCTACTCCAGACTTCAGCTTAAGAAGTTATTCTCTATGTCCCTTTCTGTCAAATGCTGACAACAGTATCAGTTTGTTTTGTAAAGCACCTTGTACTGAATGATGGCATTTGAAGAAAACCTGTAGTTTGAGGTATGGGAAAATATGACTGAAATTAATACTGCTTCTCTTTTCTATAATCTTTAACTCTAGTTTGGGCACATTATTAGAAAAATATTGAAATAGCAGAAAATAAATAAAATGTCTGAAACTATTTTTTTTAAACATTCGTATTGAATTTGCTTCTCATTATTACTTCCATAATTCCACTCAAAAGCCCGGCCTGGAAAGGACCATTTTGTACAAAGAAGTAATGATCATCTCTATTTATGCTTGAAAGAAAGCATGCTGAACAACTACAATTTCTTGCATGTTTCTAGTTTCTTTAAATTTTAAACTTTAAAGTATCCTAAGTGTTCTTTATTCATTTGTTTGACCTTTTTGCTACAAGAATAAACTATTTAGTTACTAAGCATATCCCTTTGCCATGAATTTAAATCTTATCTACTAAGGCATATTAGCTCAGAAAACAATTCAAAGTCAACTGAATGCATTTCTTAATAAGCTTTGAAGACATAGAAATCAGAGAAAGCATTCAAAAATTCTATAAATCCAAATATCTTCCTTCCAAATCCCTTGCTAATTTCAGCAGTTTTCTTTGTTATATGCAATACTGTGGGGCTTTCCAAGATGTATCATGGCTCTTCTCCTTACCTCTCACTAGTCTGCATGCCTATTTCCCCCCACACACACACCTTGTCACTGCCTGTTTTCATGCAACAGAACAAATATAAGTACCCGGAATTCTTCAGAATGCCTTTCTCTGACTGAGCTACCATGCTGAGTTAGAAAGTGTGGCTCTCTAACGAGAGCAGCTCATCAGCCAGGTTACTGAGCTCTGTTCTCATCCCATTCATAACAGGTGCAATGTTAACTTCTTCATACTGCTGGTTTTTTTTCATAAAAGGAAGAAAATTGTGAAAATCACCCTTTTAATTATACTGTCCCAAATAACTTATGACTCCAAACACCACTAAAATTGTTTCCAAAACATAAATGAAGTCCTATTGCCACATTACATGCAACACTTAGCTAGTGAAGCTGCATACAATACAACTGCCAACATATAGAGGAGAAAGCACATGCCCTCCTAAAAAGAGCTCATGGGAAAACTATGTTAAAGACATGGCATTTATGAGATTTTTGCATTAGTTATCCCCATATTTAATGAATGCCCACATGCTTGAGCTACTGGAAAATAACTGCAAGGATTGCCTCAGGTCTGCAATACACTAAGAGTCCTGAACATGGTGACCACATACGACTGAACAGCGACCGACCTATCTCCAAATACAACAATCTTATGCTGAATATGGATATAAAGACAATGAACCGTCGGATGTTGATGGTTTTGCCTCAATATACATACTGAGACACAAGGAGGGAGAAGGTGAGCGTGTGCATCTGAGACTGCTTGTGAATAATCCAGGCTCTTGGTGGGACTCAATGACATTAGTTGCTCTACAGCAAGTGAATTATCACAGCTTTGCAAATAAACTCAGCTTCCTGTGTTCTACCATCTTTATATTAATACCTTCTTAATGCCATGCTCTTGCTTAGCCACCACAACAGATCAAATTTCAATTATTTATTAATCTATCCCAAGGCCTAACTTTTCAAATCTGGTGTACAGATGATAAATGCATTGGTTACTTGAGCCTCATAGCCAAAATTGATTTAAATTAGAGATGCATGCTATAGATATTAAGTTCATAAGATAAAAATGCTAAAATTAAATAGGCTTAAACAACAACAAAAAGCAGAGCTAGAAATGCTGAGGTTTGCCTTTCTTGACTCTGCATAAGTAAGAATTCATTGCTGAGTCTTATTACTCTGGCACTCCTGGAACCCACCAAACACTCCCTCCAAAATCAGGAACTTTTATCGATTTGTTTAGTTCCACTTTCTATTCTGCTCAGAAATACATTTTCTTAAAACAAAACAAAACAAAACAAAGTGGTTTAATAATACCTACAAAAACTTTATATAAATATTAGGTGTATTACCAGGATGAAAAGCAACTGAACTACACTTGACCTTCGCTGACTCATCTGCAGTAACTGATCATAGAATCGCAGAATGGCTCAGGTTGGAAGGGACCTTAAAGCCCACCCAGTTCAAGCCCCCTGCCATGGGCAGGGACACCTCCCACCAGACCAGGTTGCCCAAAGCCCCATCCAGCCTGGCCTTGAACACCTCCAGGGATGGGGCATCCACAGCGTTTCTGGGAAACCCAAGTCCAGTGCCACACCACCCTCACAGTAAAAAAAATATTTTTAATATCTAATATAAATCTACCTTCTTTTAGTTTAATACCGTTAACCTTTGCCCTATCACTACATTCCCTGATAAAGAGTCCCTCATCATCTTTCCTGGAGGCCCCCCTTAAGTACTGGGTGCTGACAGATCCATTCCTAGTGTGCCACAACTACACCGCAGAACGTGTTCGCTTAACTCACCTTTGTGAACTACCCTCTGAGCGTATGGAAATACTCATAGCCTCATTCATAATTTAAAATCAATGACATAATATCAGGGCAACAGATTAGTAAAACATACTTCTCCATTTACTGCTGGTAATTGGAGCTAACCATGCTCTTTGATGACCCAAGCAAGAACTGTCACAGCATCTTCAATTTACAAAAAAAAAAAAAGAAAAAAAAAAGAGTAGAACAGTCTCTCAATCAGACGTCTTTTCCAAACAAACTGCTAGAAACACTTCGCTTTTTAAAAAAATGAAAACACTGCCCTCCTTTGGACCAGACATCAACACTCTTCAGCTAGCTCAGAATATAACAGCAAAATCTGCTTCTGGAGGGTCGAAGTCTGACAGCAAGGCATCGCATCCTTTAGCTGATTCCTATATAAGGTCCATCTTGCAAACGCCTTACAAACTATGCACCATGTTTTGGTTTAACATACCAGAGTACAACTGCAGCGTTAATCACAAGGTGAAAGAGCTTGCTGGTTTGCTTCTGTAAGATACAGAGAACCATTCTAATAACCCTCACAAAGCTGCAGAGATACTGAAAGAAAAAAACCGTAAGTAGCTTTACAAAACAGTATAAAAGTTGTGCCTGCTATTTCTAGATGTATATAAACACAGCTTATGTAAGGTGTAAAAATCAGGTGAAAGCTGGAAGCTAGATAAACCATAATTAATCAAATGAGAAGTCAGAGCACTATCGGTGATCAAAATTTAGCAAAAAAACCACAATGGTTTAAAATCTAATCTAACAGATAACACCTTCTATAAAATAAAATAATCTCATGCAAAGTTTGCCATTGGACCTGTAGACAGAATTATTTATTGAATTCAACACTATGCAGTATTCTTTGGAACCAGCCCCAAACTGAAAGAATGGGCACACTTCTAGACTTGGGAATTACAAAAAAAAACTTGGCTACCTCTTCCCTACTTGAAATAGAAAGGATAATTTGCAGTGGACTTCAGAAAACACGTAGGTATCCCTCTCAGCTAACAAAACAAAATAGCTGTAGAGATCTGGTTTCCATACACATGTGAAGTATACAACACACAGAGCATGAATAATTAGCATAAATGAATGTCAAACTCATCAGAGGACAGGCTGTTGATTTGGAACGCTGCTGGAGGAGCGCGGGAGTCACTCCGCCGGGAACTAATACACGGAAAGGGACTGAAGTCTAGCAGGAAAGTCAAAGATGAAGGGGACCTTCTGTGAAAAAAAAGGTTTAAGAGAAAAAATATGTTTCTTTTTCCCTTTGTCAGGCAAAGACACCCTCTGACAGTTTGATCTGACTAATGAGGGAAAAGTGCTGTTAGAGTCACATTCTGAGAAACTGCTTCATTTTTGCACAGTTCTTCCTCAGAGTTTGTCAAAGGCAAAACTGAGTAGGCACCTCAAGATCTGGCTCTTCATCCAGGGGCTGGATGTAGAGAACTAACAAACCCTCCTTATAAACAATCCACAGAGCTTAGGGAACTTGTTTATCCATTAATTTCTTACACAGGCAGGCTCAATCTTCACTTTCTGTCTGAAATTGTTTTGCTGGCTGCCATCTCTAAAGTTACTGCACTTCATTACCAAAGGACAGAACTCCTAATATAATTATAAAGCAATTCTTTATCTTCCACTACAAGGGCAGCATTTCACGTTAAGTTGTTCGGTATAATTTCCCTAAATATACAGCCAAATTCTCCTTTCTCTCCCCCAGGAGCAAGTACCAGACTCCTGCCTTGTATTTATGATCAAAGAGTAGGGAGCTGCGAACCACGGCACAAAGGTGAGCTACTGCCCATCGAATGATAATAATTTGCCCCCATGGGAAGCAGACAACTACACTGTGCCTGCCAGAACTCGGCAGGAGTCAGGACTTGCACTAAGTGACTGATGACAGAAACAGGGTCGGGTAAAGAGGGCTGAGAGGGAAAGAAAAGGTAAAGGTACTCAGAAAGAGAGATTGAGCAGAAGCACAGGTGGGGGTAAGCACGGAACTGGGATACAGAGAAGTGAGTGTGCAATATAATGAGGCAAGGAGGGGAGAAACAGATGCCACAGCTCTGCTTTAGTCTACAGAAATATTCTTCCCTAAGACACACAAAACCAGGGGTGTTTAGGGCTGCTCTGTATTCGGCTAGGTAAAAAGTTCTGTGACTAATCCTGTGAAACTGCATTAAAGGTCTGATCCCCCTCAGCGGCTACAACTGCACCTCCTCAAGTGAAACAGAGCAGACCCAACTCCGCAGGAACAGCTGTATTACTGCCATGTTCCCTGGCTCTTTACTGTGAGAGAACAGCTTTCAGGTCCATCCCACGTTACAGAGAAGCTTCAGCTGGGGCACAGAACAAGCAAGACTTTTTGCTGCTGCTGCTTCACCCGGTAAACTTTTTGGTCCACAATTCCACCCCTAGATGTGCAACGTCTGAAAACAACTATTCCATCTCTTGGCTTTTGGTGAATGTTTTGATAACGAGACGTTTGCATACAGCATGTAGTTACTATTGCACAGGCCTTGCAGCTAGCTCTCAGTAAATGACACACTACAATTTCATCTTGGACTGCGTTAATACAATGGGGCATTTCTTCCAGTATCCAGTCTTGATCTGGTATGCTTTCATAATATCTTTGCTTTGACTCTCTATAAAAAAGGATTTGCTCGGGTCTGAAGAGATCTTAGAAGCATTAATGCTCATAGTTGAAGAATGCAAAGGCTAATAAAACAATCCCAATATTTATTATTTTTTGAAGCTAAATCATTTACAGAATAGCATTTTTCAATCTTTGGGTTTGGCAATACTGTCACAGCTTCATTCTTTCCTTCTTAAATAATTTACTTGGCATGGAAATTGAGTTTGTTCATACACACTGTTTTCTCCTTCCCCCTTCTACTTCCAGCTTTCCCAAATCAAAACTGGAAACCTTCATTCCACTGTGACAGGCTCCCCACCCAGGAAAGCTCACAAAGGAACCCCCCTGAAACATACATATAAAAGTCACTACCTCATAACAACCTCTTCCACAGTCTCAAAAGAATTAACTTTCAAATAAAAGAAAGAACCTTAATAAAGTAGTTTTCAAACACTGAGATACAGGAACGAAGTAAGCCCGCAGCCATTTAAGTGTTATGACTCATGAAATATGGCTTAAAATAACAGATTTTTTCCTTAATACTTCCTGATATTTCTCAGTTGTGTTCAGATTCTGCCAGGGTTTACAGTTTTAAAGTTTTTTATCACAAGTCTTGCATTTTTTAAAATGAAATATAAGATTCTTATAATTTCAGGAGCTGAACTTTTTAAGAAAACACCAACTATTGCAAGACTTGCAATAAAACTAAGATCTGGCAATAATGCTGAATGACACTGAGCACAACTCTATTAAAGTCACTGGGATATAGCCCATTTTATAGGGGCTAAAATGTATCAAAAGACCTCTTCTAGAAACTGTGTTTTTTCTCCCATGCATGAGGTCTCTCTCTGCTGTGATTTCTCTGCTATTGTATTATTATAAGCATTATTGATCATCAAGTCCATTAAAAGCATTTGTCACTTTAAATAATTCATCTCTCTAGCCTAGCTTCTGCCACAGATGCCATCAGCAATAACCTTCCAGGAGGCTTGTACTAAAGAAAAACCAGCGTAGCTGCAGCTTAAATAGACAACATTCAGGAACAAGCAAGACAAAAATGGTTGAGCAACCGTGTCACATGATTGCAGTATACTGAAGATTTCTGTGAAGAGCATTAAATAATCTCAGAGTTTTAAAGACCAGATATGCAACAACAGGAAATGAGAGACCTTCAAATGAGGCATCAGTATGAGAATGTCAATACATTTGTAGAATATGTGACTTTGCAAAACAACAACAACAACAAAGATATACACATGAAAGAATTTGTCCTTCTCATTGTCTCTCAGTATCTGATTGATGAATGACCAAATCTGACTGCTGAATGACTGACACCTCACTCTGCAGTGCTCCGCTGGCAGCTCTGCAGGCAAAGTGTGGCAGCCTGTTTACTTGCCTTGGCAAGTGTTTCAGGTATGTGACAGGCCAGGAGGCAGGCAACAGCAGAAAAACTGACAAATGACAAAATTCCCTTGGTGACAAAGTCAGCAGGGCCAGCATATGCTGTTCCACATGACCCTCTCTTTAAAAGCCTGCAGCAACAGCAGGCATCCCAGTTAGAGTACTTGCAGCGCAGCTGATCAAGCCCCAGGCAGACAGAATTTAGGCCACAGACCACAGCTGGATTTTTCAAAGTAAGTTTGAAATGGAAAAATACTTCAAACTCCCTTATTTTTCCCCCCTAAGTGCTAAGATTCAAGGAGGAGATACAGAGGACCCTATGATGTGCTGACACACTGTTGGAATGCAAACTGGTATGTCTTGCCACTGCAGCACAGGGCTTAGTAAAAGCCAACTTCTTGTGCTCCTGAAGCTAGCAGTACTTCTGAAGCCAGAACTGAAATGTGTTGCTAGAGCTTCTGTATCAAGGTCCACCCAATTTTGTAATTCTCTTGCATAGTAAAATCCATTATTAGTTTGTTGTTTAGCCAACAATTAAATTCATGAACTGATTAGGTCTCCCTCACCCATTTAATGATGGCAATTTTAGTGGCTACACATTTAAAATCTGAAGTATTTTCCATTTAACTGCACTGTGGAACAGAGGAAGTGCAGAGGTTACCTGGTTACAGACCTGGAGGACTCCAGGAAGGACTGAGAAGAGGGAAAAGTTCCTACGTTCTGACTGGCCACATTCGCTTCAGAAGGATTGTGAGGGTCAACCACATCAGAGAAAAGCATAAGGAACAGATACCCTGGAACAGCGTTATGTGCTGCCCAATTTTCTGCATCAATGTATTTCAAGGTGGTGGAGGAACCATTTAGCATGACTGTAGAGTGATGAAAGAAAAAAAAATGCTTATTGTCAGTTTCTAAACTGGTACTCTCCAGTGAGCTAACTAACAATTTCCTAGTATCTTTAATGAACACAATGAAACAATTATTACATATGGAGAATTTACCTGAGCCAGCTCTGTTCCTGAATTAGTTCCATCTCCAGAACTGCACATCAATGGAGTGAAGCAGAATGGGCCTTCGTTCAGAGAAGAGCAGAATGATGATCCCTAGTCGTTCCCAAAGTCCAATGAAAAGTCCTGTTCTGCTGCATGTTGCACGTGCCGAGTCACCTAGTTAAGAATTATGAAACGATGTATCAAATGAAAGAGAGGAGAGGGAAATGGAACACACAACTATAATTCACACACCAGCAAAATATAGATCGGTTCAATAATTGCCCATTCACTGTCTAGTTTTACAGGAATTGTAACAGATTAAAACTTCAAGGAGTATTTGAAGTACTCTGGAGCAGTACATTTTTTTTTTTTTATTTTTAATTTAGTGGGCAAATGTTCTCCAAGTCTAGACAGACGCATGACAGGAAATCTGAGAGTAGAATGGACAAGTGTGAAGGAAAGTGGGTCTATTTTAAGACACACATACCAGATGTTATGAACAAGTCACTCATTTTCAGACAGCAGAGGTTCAGATCCAACTTTAAAAAAAAAAACACTACTCAGGCAGAAAACATGATGAACACATTTATCAAAATTAAATGTAATAAGTGAGTGGGTCTGAATGCAAGTGGGCAGTTGTCATGGATGGTTTCCAGGTAGCCAACTGTCAGTGCAGCTTCAGAAGCAGCATTTGCAAATGCTGATATTCACTCGCATAGCATGCCCTCAGAGTGCATCTCTAAGTTTGCAAGACTCTGACCCAACATAGCTCGCAAATATCTTAAACTGGGGTAAGTGCTGAGGCAGGAGGGAAAGGGGGGAAGAGCATACACAACTAGGCGACTTGCCGACAAGCATTAATACACCTCAGCTTACTGGTTAAATCTGCAAATGACACATTTAATACACTTCTGTCACCACCCTAGTAAACTGTTGTTCTGCAAGTAGGTTACTGTCACACAGTGTCAGTCAGACTAGCTTGGAACATGCTGTGAATTTACTAGCACTGCTTTATTAGCATGCACTAAGCACGTGCCACGGTTCCCTTCTAAGTTCATCAAGACAGAAACACACTGGCAGCTGTCACTTCCTAACAAGGCACATATTTTTAAAATGTTGTGTTTTATATAGTGTAACTGATAAAGTGGATGCATTTTTATAACGTTTTGTGTAAGAAAAACAACTCCAAACACTTTGTTGTATGCTAGAAAATACTGGCAAATTTATACAGACGTGTATTACACATAATAAAGTCAGAGCTGGGTTCTACTCCCCTTTACTCACAAATTCTTAACAGAAACAAATACAATGTTTTTAAACATGCCAGCTAAAAGCAGGATACTCTATCTCCTAAGGATACAAAGATCAGTTTTCCTACTTCAGAATCCCCTACTAGCTTACTCCATACACTGTGCTGCCTACATCAGACACATCCACGTTTGCAAAACTTATTTTTATATTGGACTCTTGATCAAATCAGCACAGCCCGACAGAACATCAGCCACAAGCTGCGTTATAACACGGATCTCCCCTGCCCAGAGGTTATGTCCCACTATTCTCTGAAATTAACATAAACCCGTTCCTTCAGTGTTTCTGCAACTTCACAAAAAAAAATCTTTTCTATTACTGACAGTGAAAAAGCATGAGAGCAACACCAGGCATCTCTATACAATTACACCTTTGGAATAAGGGGTCGGGGAGGTCTTGCTGAGTGGTACAGACAGCAAAAATGTCTCTCGGCTGACTAACCTCCTGTCTCTGACCCCACTCTTTCCTCTTGCCTTTCCAAGCTAGAAAAATATTTAGAAGTGTTTGCGAAAGGTACCCCAGCTGTGGACTCCCAGAGATAACAAATCAGCACTGTAACAGGAAACAACTGAGGGAGGCGGAGGGGTTTTTTTGAAAGCTGCAATGTTATAGCCCAGTTCTTAAGAGCAAATTAGTGCTGGGCCCTACATAAAGTAAGCTCTATTGAACTCTACCTCAACCGAGATATAAGCACTGTTACACTCTTAGTAGAAATAGGGGACACGGCACATGCTGTGTTTCAGCTCAACGTTCACACATCTGTACTTAACTCCGAGCCAGCTTCCTTTTCAGGTCACCATTAAATCATTTTAATTAGCAAATTAGTTACATGTCACTTACAGAATTAAAAAATGTGAACGAGCTACGACCAGGCACATTTAGCCGCAGGTTTTACAAGGAAGGACCAGAACCCTCCTGTAATTTTACACAGGGGGCCTTACCGACTACACAACCCTGAGCTCGGAGAATCATTGCAGTGCCAAACCTGCAGGTGTCCTTGGGCATTGATCTGTTGCTTTCACCCTACCCAGACAGCAAGCTGCTCGTGTGCCTGCTATCGATATCACCACGACAGGCCCAGCACAGAGCTGTGCCGGCACTGATGCCGTTGCTGCTATGTCACACCAAAGGCTCGGAGGACTGGCTGTCCCTGTCCCGCTCCAGCCCTCAGCTTCCTCTGACTGAGGGCAGCCACACAAGCTGCCAGGCACTCCCCGGCCTCTGTTCAACATGGTAATGACACCCCCAGAAAGAGGAACTGATATTTTATAACCAAAGTAACTTTCACATTAATGTCCATCACTCCAGTGAAGGTGGAAATGGCCAAACTCACGGTGCTGACAGCGAACCCCACCACACAGCTCTACGTTGGTCAGCCCCTCTGCCTGCAGCTGCTCCTTTCTGCTGCTCCTTGTGAAATAAGCACGAGGACAGCAAGGAAGGGGTACTTCCACCTCACGTTTGCATGGCTTCTCCTATCCAAAGACCTTATTTCACTAAGCAGCAGGCCCCCACCAAAGAAAGTGTTCCTGACCACAGCACTCACGGAACCGAACAAGCCAGAGCTGTGACCGTGCAGTGCCTTTAAAATCACAGAACACGCAGGTGTATGTGTGAAACATGAAAAACCTTGTGGGCAAGACAGAAACTAGGCAAAATCTGAGGAGCCCTTCGCCAAACCCCATCGCTCCCTGTCAGTAAACATGTCTCCACTTCCAGAACAAGCTGTGTCAGTCTCTCCCAGCCCCAGCTGATGGCCCAGGTCCTCGTGAAAGGCCTTCTGCACGACACAGCTCTACAAACAGCGCCAGAGCCTTTGGTACACACACACATGTGTGCAACTACACTCATGCAGCCAAGCACACATACTTTCTGCACTCTCCTCCTCCTGCAGAGGCACCAGTGGAGGAAAGGAAGCGAGAAATCATCGAAAAGCCTTTCAAAGAGAGCTTTAAAGAGCTCCAAGATGCTTGCAGGGCAGCCTTGTTTCCAAACCTTGGGGCCAAGAGCCCGCAGGCCCGGAAGACCCCTGAAGCAAGCTGCTCTTCGGTGCCACATGGAGCAGGATGCCCAAGAGCAAGAGCCTGGCTCCCGAAGCTGCAGGGATCAGAGCAGCCCACACGAGGTGGCCAAACCGCTCCGTGAATCATACCCACCTTCACCGTGAGGAGCCTTTCTTACTCGCTCCTGTTAAAATACAGCTCTTACTCTGCATCACTGTTACTAATGACTTTGATCTAGGCACGAATAACAGCTGCACAACATCCATATTCACTGTGTCCAAAACCAGCTAATGATTTACCTGGAAATTGCACCTACCAGAGGGAGGCCGTATGGCCAATACAATAGAACAATATTGACACAGGCAAGAGAAGTTAATTAAACATTTTAGATGAGAGCTACACAGTTCAGACAAGATACAACACATTTAGTTCCACAGGCGTATGATTTTACAAAATTCAGAGGTACAGATAGTATAATTGCTGGAGCTTTTAGGACATGCCCTTCCAAGCTGAGTTGTTGAAATGCTTCAACCATACATAACATGTCTGAGAAGAATAAAGGACAAAGACAAAAGATGAAAATGCTTCCTAGCTTTAATGGGAGGGCTCTGAAGCATGCTATTGCATCACAGAGAAGGAGAAAAAATGATATGGAATCCTTTCCACCAGAGCAAAACCAATCAAATTCCAACATGACAGCAAATAAGGATTAAAGCAGCTACAACCAGCAGTGGCCAAGAGAAGAGCAGCGAACAACAGCTGAACCTCCACTGGACCTGTGGAAGAATGCATTAACTGCCCATTTTCTCCTTTCTCCCCTTCTTCTCTTCTTTTGTCATTCAGGATTTACAAGTTAATGTAAAGATCATACAGGGAAGGACCATTCACTCCATCTTTTACCAACGGAACAGACTGAGCACACAACATGCAGGCTGTTCAAGACCAGTAAGGCAAATTTTTAGCTCCACTTGGATAAGAACTAAGTTTGAGTAACACCCAAGATTACTCTGAAAATGCAAGACGTGCTTGATTTTCAGTAATCTCTGAAATCAGTCGTCAGTACCTTCACTGACACCAACAGAAAAGCTTTATCAAAACTAAAACCACACACACGAGCAGTTAAAGGATTGGAAGAAAAACCGAATAGCATTGCATTTACCATTTCTGTAAGTTGGGCAATGCTTCACAAAACTAAGTTCAATTTTCAGCAAGACTTCAGAGATGTTCCTAATTAAGAAAAATTTGTCAACATCCTAAACTTGGTCTTTTTCTGAATACAAATTTTGATTAAAAAAGATCCAAGTCAGGTGGACTCTGAACATGCAACCCCCTGAGCAGGAAGTGGTTCCACCCTTCACTACACTCTTTAATCAAGACCAGGGCCATTTATAGTTTTAAATTAATTGCAAACAAATATTCTATTCCATGAGTGCAAAAGAAAGCTATTTAAACGTATATGTATTTCTTCTTTTTTTTTAAAAATACATGTTCAAACCATGTTCAGTTTTCTTTAAGAAGCGAAAACAAACTGCCCTCAGAAGCGGGGTTTTCTTTGATCTCATTTTCTCTTTCTTCCTCCCACCTACTATCACAGAACACCACATGCTCGCATATAACTTACTTGCACACTTTAGCCAATTGGTTTTGATGTGACTGTTCAAGTAAAATTACTCACATTCCTAAGTATTTGAAGATTATATTTTAAAATTGTGGCTCCAAAATCTGTTCACTGCGTTTCCTTGGGCTATGAGTAACATTTTTGGACATATAACATTAAGACTTCCCGTCTTTTCCTATCACAAGATAAAAAAACAGCAAACCACCACACGCAGCCCTAGGAAAAAAAAAAAAACAACAACAACAACGAAAACCCGATTCAGGTGAACGCACAGTTCTTTCACAGAAAGAGCGTGCAATAATAGCGTTTGCTCAGCACATATCTGACGAAGCTGCTACAGCTCTTCAACCTTCTAGCTTAACAATTTCCGGAAAGGAGCTCAAGGTTCAGCCGAGATATCACACAGGACGACGTGTGTAGTTGCCAACAGGATCGGGTAACACCTCCGTGGTGGACTCATTAAGGATTTAACAGGAGAAGTCACGTGCACACTGAAAAATGGCTGCAAACGGCCATGCTTAATGCACTTCCCAGAAAACTTCGAAAGAAGGAAGCAAAATGGATTTACCCTTAGACGAGGAGGACGGCACTTTCACCAACATTTCTTTGGCAGATGATTCAGGTAAGAAACTCTAGTTACCTACTGATACAATACAAATTGCATGGTCCAAATAGTAATACTGTGTGAGCACACGAACCTGTAGATCCCAGGTATGAGGTACAATGTATCTTTAGAAAATACCCTCATGTAAACTTCTCTAATTCTGCAGTTGAATAAGCCTTGTGATTAATTAAGACTTGAGATTTTGGGGGAGGTGGGGCCTACCAGAGTTTTGCTATAATAATGCATGGTAATATACACTCACCATCTGACAATATATAGCCTTTCATGGTTTATAAAGAAAGTTCCAGAAATGTTAACTCAGTAGTTACCTCTTTCAAAGAAAATACAGATAGTGCTGGCCCTTCCGCCTGAACATGGAGTGATGATCTCTGACATACTCTAGTGAGAGTTCACAAGAAGTGATGCAAATTAAGTGGTAACTGAAATGAGCAGATCCACTTAAATCCCAACTATTAAGCAGTAACCGTTTTAAAAGAAACTACAAAAAGCAAAGATTGCCTCCGCTTGTCCTTCCAGTTTGTGGAACAGAAATGGTTTGGAATGGGAAGTAGGATAGTTCTACATACTAGAAAAATTGAGTTAATTGACAATAATTTACTTAGAGAGGTGTGGCCAGAGTATCAACTTGATAATATCTGCTCGGCCGTCATACAGCTGTACTAATTTACATCAGCTAGAAATTTGGATTGCTGATTAATGAATGCTAAAAGTCCTTTATTTTATTTTATTTTTTAAACAGAAGACCGTTTTGCTTTGTCTTGTTGTTTTAGCTTAAAGAATTCAGTGTACTTGCTGCCTTTAGCACGTATTTTACAAAACCTCGGAGCTGATTTTTAAATGCAATAAGCTTATACAGTACATAGCCATGTGCTGATGTCATGAGGCTAGCCATTCACAATCAGACAAGTCTGCAGACGCAGGCACAAGCTGTGCTGTCGGGAGAACCCTCTGTTACTGCAGGTCTGACTCTTTCTCCGTGAGAAGGAGCGGAACGGTAAGGGAAAGCTGTCCTACGACACGGCCTCATGACTCGCTGCACAGCCGGTAACGTGGCAGGAAGAGATGAGGGGCAGCACACAAGCTTGCCTAGTCTTTGCGTGGCAGCCACAACACTGCATGAGCTTGAATCTGCCTGGTCTCAGCTGGGTCTCTTTGCTGCGTTGCTTGCTTGGTCTCTCACCCGAGCCTCCTCTCTTCTCTAACCTCAGCACCCTTGCAGGTTGGAAAATGTTAACACGCATGAGAAAACACAGGCAGAAAGTTAAAACCTCTCTCGTTAGGACACAAACAAAGCTTCTTTATGCAAGATCTGATACCAAAACCAGAGCTTCCACCACCCCCAAGAGTAAAGACGTGGGGAGAGTCACTCACAAGTACAGAAAGAAGTTCAGGGTAACTGAGAATAAGTGGCATTTTCAGGCAAGCTTTTAACGTGATGGCATATAGAGAGAGTACAGTAAGATACAGGCTGAATACGATAGCCCTGGTCCATTTTTTCTGCCAGAGGGCAACACCTAGAGGCCAGAAAGGCAGGTGTAAGAAAATTTTCAATCAATATCAGGAAGAGACTGTTATATGCTTTGTAGCAAACAGTCTTCCTTTCCTCTCCCAGCTGAAGTCACAACCAATTACCATGACTTCAGAGCACAGAGGCAAAAAAACACGATGGGTCTCACTGCCATAACTGTCAGCCTGGAGAAGGACATCGATTCCACAAGAGCAGGGAGGACAACAAAAAGTTTTACGCAGTGAGAGAGAAAATGGTTCCTTAAGTGGACAACAGAATCTCAAACAAGGAATAAAGAAACGGGGCTAACAATATGTAGACCTTGAACCAAATCATAAGCAAGTGGACTTTGCCTGAGGATGACCTGAGGTTTTAGAAGCAAGTGTTCCATAATTAAATCTTAACTAGGATCACAAAGATGCACTGGTTTTAATGAACTTAGTATGTCTGTAATTACATAAGGCTTTCCCCCATCTCTTGGAGTGTACTGACAAAAATACTAAACAAGGACAAGTAGAGCAACACACTACGTATGTACAGTCCGATAACCTAATTGGAAAAGACCCTTCATATCAAAGAGTCTTTAGTACACTGAAAAGCTGTTGTGGAAAAGCAACAGGGGTTACACTGAGCCTGATTAACTGAGTACAATCCATGAATGTTTAATAGCTATTGTTCTTCCAAAACAGCAGCACTTTTCTAGTTGTTAAGTACACAGGTATTAAAAAAGAAATCATTCTCATGTAAATCAAGATGAACATAAAATGGTAGCAAGACAGAAACTTCTCAATCAGTATTTGAATAGCAATATCAAAAGCACTTGAAACAAGGGAAAGCATTCATTAACAGCATTTGTTAAAAGGTGAAAACATTTTAATCTTTAGTGAAAGTAATACCTTTTCAGTAAGAAACTCAGCACTTGATAAAGTTCCCTCAAAAAAAATAAATAACGTATAGCAACAGAGGAAATGAAACCAGAAATAAAACAAAACAGGGAGATGACACCCAACAGCTGCAAAGATTTCTGCATTGCTCTTCTCACCAATGCTCACTAAGTCAAGTTTCTGTTCACTGCAAAGAATCCAAAAATTATCTTACTTTTTTCTTCTTTTTTCCCCTCCAAATACAGTTTCCAGAAAGCCAGCAGTAATGACTGCATTTCTTACACATAACCCTCTTCTTAAAAAGCAGAAACAACCCCCTAAACATTTAGGCCTAACTTAAAGAAATGCAAAATAGTTTTTCATCTCCAAGTTACCAGTAAAGCTTTGTGGGACCTCACTAAAAAGTCCTTCCACAAACATTTGTAACAAACCTGCAGCTGATGATTACAAGGAAGATCAACCAGTTAACAGGCCAACATTATGTCATGTATGTTGGTATTCACAGCCTAACACTGCAAGGAGTTCAGTTCTCCATTCTGTTTAGAAATGCATTTTGGTGGAGTTAGCGTAAAAACGGAAACATCTGCACTCCTGCACAACCTTGAAGAAGTCAGGATGCAGTTTCATTGGAAGGAGGACCCCTTCAGCATTAAAGAGAAAATAAGGCTTCCTGAGGCTTCCTTTCTGTAGGCTTTCTAAAGAAAACAGATTTTTCCCCCCAACTGAATGCACACAGGTTACCTCACTGGTGAGGAACCATTCTCATAAGGGGCCTAAAGAATTGCCAAACCCTGGCCAATAAGTAAGGACAGAGATGATACTTACACCAATGGAAGTCAAAATAGCTGTTCTTTTTTTATAATTTGATGTGGTTGGAAAAAGCGCAAACTAAGAACTACGCAGATTCTGCATCTGACAGAAGTCTTTCTTCAAGCTGTAAATGTAAATTTGTACAAGGATGTTCTGTACTACAAAAGCCTTTTGAGGGTGCTGGGAAAAAGTAACAATAACTGCACAGAATTCCAGCATAGAGCAAGACGAAAAAAAATCCTCAGAGGCTGTCATTTCTGCAGAGAAACAAAATGAAGATTTGACGCAAAGGGTGCGGCAGGGAAAAAGTATGAAGCCAATTGTCATCCTTTTCATCTTTTTCTTTGTGGAAATATTAAAGGAGAAAAAAGTACAGCTCAAATAGAAAACATCTTAGAAATATGTACAATAACTTCTTCTGTTAATGAAAAGGAGAATACGTTTCTATTCTAATGGTGAACAGTGAAGCCTCTGTCATCAGCCAGTTTACGCAGGCGCCTTTGGTGCATGTAACGGTGCCAAAAAGGAAGTGAAAGGCTTGTTGGTTTGCACTGTGTACCATGGAAAAACAGGACATACACAAGACTTTTAGAAACGAAACATCTGAAAAATGTTTGTCATTAGCAGCAAGGACTATTAGAATTGGAGTCCAGGGCAATGAGACTGACAGTGTGAATGAAATGTCCTGTAGTTTTGTAACTGTGCAGATATATGCGTTCAGGCTAACGATTAATGATGCCTTATATCCTAGGGAGATTGTTGCTATTTTAAACAAAAAAAGGTCTTACAGTGAAATTGAGTAAATTAATTCCTTTTGCCAGCAATGTCAACTAGTTTTAGGAAATCTTAATTGGAACTTAGAATATGTATAAGTATAGATAATTGCATTTGTAAAGTGAGAAGTGCTGTTCTTCTAAATTGAATATAATATAAGCGACAATATCATGAATGCCCCCTGGCTTTGACAAAATGCCTTAGAGGATATGAAATGAATTAGTAAGACAGAAAGGGATTAGCACTGGCTCTTGGTTCAGCTTTGACTTCAAGAGCTCTGACACACTGGTAAAAATTACAAGCTTTCTTTTTAACTCTTCAGTCAGCAACCCGCTTACCTGAAGCAAGTGATCCAGTGTGTAAGTGTACAAATAGTTTAATAAACTGAACAGCAGAACGTTACTTAGGGCAGTGTTCAGATGTTCCACCAATAAAGAGAATCCTCTTATTTCTCCTTTAAACCGCACACTGGATGTTACTATCAAATTATGTTGCTCCACATATGTTGCTCCACAAGAGAAAACAATTAACTTCCAGAATGTGTTAATATCATTTCATTTTCTTTAGACCATGTATTTCCTCTGAAGTAGAAAGCAGTAAGTTCATAAACAAAAACAAAGCAGAAAAGCTCTGTGAACACAGGTTATGCCAAATCAGTTTGCCAAGCAAAGTGAACCGATTTGCACAAACCTGCACGTAATTGGTATTTACCTCATTACTGCTGCCCTTCCCAGTGAGTGGGGAAACCATAGAGAAGCAAACCCTGCCGGATCCCTACCAAGGTGGTTTTTAGAAAAAACAAACCTGATTGTTTCTGGAGGCGGTAAATGACTTCCTGTGCGTTTGTGAGCTCTGACACTAATGGCACATTCGAGTCGCTACAGCTGCTCATGAGCAAGACTACCTGGCTATTCCGCTGTAGCTTGACTTACACGTAACACCCAGCAGAACGCCATCCTAGTGTTTAAGATCGTGTTTTATGTGAGGGCATAGACAAGAGCCAGGGTCAGCCCTGCTTTTCTGGCAAATTAATCAATGGAAGGGGTAAATACAGATCTCCTATGAAGCGTAGGAAGCCTGTAGGCAAGGCTTGCCATACTGACAGCTTCAAGAACAAATAAATTGTTCTTTCTAATGCAAAAAGGGTTAACAATCTACTAGAACCAGCCTCCCGCTGCTAAGGGGGACACGGAGCACACCCTAACGTGTAAGATACTATCAGGTTACTCCGTGTGCGTTCGGGACTTGGGAGCTGTAGGATTTAGAGCACGCCCTGAGCAACCACCTCAAAGGGCAGGATGTTTGGTGGCAATACGTTACCGAGCAGCGTGCGAGGCAGGCAGATAAGCCTGGCGGCAGGCTGCTTTGCTCGGCCGCTCATCAAAGCGCCTCTGGCTGCGGGCTTTTCTTCGCTTGGCTTCGCACCTGGTACCTCAAAACGCGGGGTCTTTGTGCTGGAAAACGGAGAGGGGCTGGGGGGGGGGGGTAAACGTTCCCGGTGAGGGCCGAGCCAGGCAGGACCCCGAGCCACCTGCGGCCGGGCCCGGCCCCGCCGTCACCCCACCCACAGCCCGCCCCCGGCCCCGCTGAGGCGGCTCGCCCCGCCCCGCCCCGCCCCGCCCCGCCGCCGGGCCGTGCGCAGGCGCGTTGCGGAGCTCGGCGCAGGGCTGCGGCCGGGCCGGGCCGGGGGCTGTGGGCGCGGGGCGGCCCGCGGGGAGCCGGCGGCGGCGGCGGCCTGAGGTGGGGCGCGGCCGTTGGGCGGCGGGGGGAGGCTGCGGGGCCCCGGGGGGCTGCGGCCGCTGAGCCCGGAGGGGGGGAGGGGAGAAGGGGTCCGAAGCGGGCCCGGGGGGCCGTGATTAAAAGGGGGGCCCCCGGTGCCCGCGGGAGGCGCTTCCAGAAGGATCGGTGCGGAGCCCGCGGCCGGAGCGAGGCCTCGCTGCGCGGGCTCAACCCGGAGCGGGTCCCCAAACCCGAGCGCGGCTCCTCGGGGATCCGCGTCTGTGACACGGAGCGACGCGGGGCCTAAGGCAGAACAGCGTTTGTCGAGTGCTTCTTAACAACAATTAGCGAAACGCACCTGGAAGGCAGGTGCTCGCCGCTGTGATGCTTACCTCAGCTGTCTGTTTCTCCCTTACGCAGACCGTCTCTCAGGACTACGCCGTTCAAAAGCGGGAAGAGCCCGTTCTCCAATGATGAATGCTGACATGGATGGTATAAGTTCTCTATGTGCTTGTTCTTCGCTGTTACTTTTTCTGCTTAGTGTAATTTCCAGCTGTTTCAGAGGTTGCATTAAAGCTCGTATGATTTGTTGCAGCTGTTGAGGCTGAGAATCAGGTGGAATTAGAAGAGAAAACACGGCTTATTAATCAAGTTTTGGAACTGCAGCACACACTTGAAGGTTAGCAGTTTGGCACCTCAGATTTTTCATAAGCACGATATTAAGCAAAAGAGGAGCACCTTACTGTTCTGCCCTGTCTTAGGCTGAAAGTGCTGCTGTCTGGATATATGTCATTTGTGTATTTGAAGGTACATAAACAAGGTCTCAGAAATTTTAGTGATGCCAGCCACTTTTTCCCCCCTTCTTTCTGCAATGTATTACTTGCTTGATTCTTATAATACATGCTGTCTTTGTGTCTGCTCGTCACTGGACTTAGGTTTCCACATAGTTTAGTTTGCAATAACTTAATTCAAAAAGTCAAGAAAAGAACACAGATTAACAATTAGTTTATGTGACACACTTGTCATAAAATACTATACAACATAATTTAGGGAAAATGGGTTTTAGATAAAACCTGGGAGTAACACAGTGGGAATACCTTAAGGTATTCAAGGTAATACCTTAAAGCAGTGTTTCACGTATGTGAAACAGATGTGAATGGTTTGATGTAGGGACATAAAATATATTTGTTATTATATGCAATACTGTCTAATTTTTTTCTTATAATATCACCTTTGCAGATCTCTCAGCACGAGTAGATGCCGTTAAGGAAGAAAACTTGAAACTGAAATCAGAAAACCAAGTTCTTGGACAATATATAGAAAATCTGATGTCAGCATCTAGTGTTTTCCAAACCACTGACACAAAAAGCAAAAGGAAGTAAGGGTTGACTCACAAATGATGTCATTGTATTGCTGCTGTCTTTTTTTGTTTTAATTGGCATAGGCTTCGTGAGCTAAAATACCTTAGTTTGTGGCTTTACTGGATACCTGAAAACTATAAACTTCAGTGATAAGCAGAATTAAGAACATTATCATGAACAGGAGACATAAGTTTGTATATTGTTAAGATTAAGCAATGTGCAAATATAGTATAGAGACTTACTAGATTTTCATACTTGTTTTAAATGAGCATATCTTGTTAAAAACTGGATTCAGTTTGTCAGGTTAAACGTGTATGTTGGCTCTCTTTGAGGTCTTAGGGTAGTGTTCTTGACTAGAAAAATAATAGTTATAAAATGGTGTTGAAAACTTACTTGATAAAACTATTCCAAGTCTAATGGCATCACCTTTTTCACCTCGAGTATAGTTAGATTACTGTATAGTACTGTCCATATCTCTGCAAAGCAACTTTAAACAGAAGCCTATAAACCAGTTAGGAATTTTTGTGAAGTAGAAACAATATGACATTATTTGCAGGGTTTGTATACAGAATTACAGGATTTTTTTGGAAGGAGGAGGGTAAGGGAAGGCGAACAAGAATAAGCAATGAGCATCAAGGAAATACCAAATTGATGCAATATTAATATGTCTCATTTGCAAGATCTACCCTTCAAACCATTTTTACTTCCTTGTTTCATCAGAGAATGATCATCTGCATCATAACGTATGATCCTCCTGAAGTTTTTCAGTTGTGTAGTTAACAGTTACAAAAAAAATACTAAGTAATAAGCTTGACAGAAATAGAAAGCCAGCAGCGTTCTTCCTCGTGCTCACTGTGAGCAATGTACAGAAAGGTAGTGAAAACAAGTCTTTCCTTGCCACCTTTTTACTTTGTTCCTGAAGTGCCAAACTTGTCCTCGCTTCAGGCCTTAAAGCAGCTGTTTACCTGACGCAGAGCTGGAGCTTGTGAAGCGCCTCTTGAGGCACAGCACGAAAACATCCAAGGCAGAAGAGGCAGCAGTGGCTGTTGCCTCAAATCTGTGCTGCTCTGAGCAATGCCTAGCATCCAGGTATCCTGTTTTTCACTGGCTTGGTTTTGCTAGAAGGTTTTGGAAAGGAGCTCAGCCCAGATTCTGGGCACCAGCACTTCCCATAGAGGGGTATGTCTAGCATAATCAGTATTAAGGAAGAGCAGAAGCTGAAATACAAAACCTAAGTTTTAGGTCAGTACTCAGTTGCATGTTTCACCTTGCCATATAGCACCACAGCAGACCTGTTTACGGATGTTACCTAAAGCTGAGGTCTGTCTCGTAATGAAGCTGTTTTACTTTACCTTTTAAGAAGAGGAAACCATTCAACTTTGTTGTGATGGATTCTGTAAAATAAAGCTGCAGGAAGTGAATCAGTGGATGTCACGGCAGAATAAATCCATCTCAAAACACACTTCTTGGCAGCTAAGTGCTGCTATTTCTCAACTGTAAGCTGATAGTGTGAGGTCTCCCCCTCCCAAAGGAGAGTCCTCCCGTACAGGTCGGTATAGCACTCACTGGAGTGTCAGCAGGCAGTCAAATGACTGCAAACAAAGCACTAACAGTTTGTCTCAAAGGCTGCTTATGAGTCTGTGTCAAGAAATCAGATTATGAAGAAAGTTTTACCTGCCAAGGCACAAGTGGCTGATACTGTTTTTGTCACAGGGTCCTATAACCATCTAACCTTACTTGTTACTTGTAAATGTCTCTGGACTGCTTTGTCACTTTACTGCCTATCTGAAAATCTGAATACATCCAAGAATTCCTAGCAGGTAGAATAAATTGCATGGCTAGTCCAGGGTTTGAGCATTAAAAAAAAAAAACACCCAAGCACTTGACTTCTAAAAATTATATTTCATTATAGCCATCTTAGCTTTAAAGCTGTGTCACTTCCACATCTCCATCTCCACTGTAGGAGATACCCACGAACACCAAGTGGCGACAGAGCATGCACTTTGTTAGACTTCAGCAATTCTCCCAAGATCACGTAATCTTAAAATCACAGTTGTGTATTGTAAGATTGGATAGTGATATTTTATCTATCGGTCTGTATATAGTAGTCATTTCATCTATATACCATTTTACATCCCACTGCTGTGGCCTTCATTTAACTTATGAGCATTTTAAAGATGTTGTATTTCTGACTTTACACTAAATAAAAACTTGATTTGTCTCACTTTGGTTTAATATTTATAAACCCTAAAACGTCCTGCAACTATCTGTAGTCAAAAGGTAGAAAAGTAGTAAGTTTGCTGTTATAATTTTGTTTCTACACAGTTGAAGTGTCTGAAAGACTAGATGTAATTTTCAAGACTTGAGATTAAAACTGGGTTAATTACCATTTTCAGTAAGCTTCCAGTTCCTGACTCACTTGCTATTTCCACTAGTGAATCTTAGTATAGTTTGCTGTTCAAGCTAAAAGAAAACAAACAAAAAGGCTTGGCAGACAGCATCCAGTGTTTTCAAAGCTAAAACCTGCCCATCTATGTAGGTTAACTTTAAATTGGAATATTTTACCTTTTCCTATACAGCTAGCTAGCTCTAATGTGAGACAGAAACTGGAATTCTTATTTCACCATACCTCTATGACAGTGGAAGCTAACAGGAGGAAATCAAGTTGGAAGAAACTAACTTCACATGTTCCCCCAGTCCTACATAGCCTCCCCAGAATGTAGAAGATTCTCCATCTGGGCCCTGCTCTTGTCAGTAAGGCCGCCTTACTCAGCTGCGACATAGCTGCTGGGAATGCAGGCTGTGGAGGTCGGCTACTCATGCGGTTCCAAAGATGACTGACAGCTTTAATAGCAAGGCACCCTGTAAGAGGGTTATCATTAGTTGATTAATTTCAGAGCACTTTCAAGCAACCAGGATCAAGTATTTTTCTTGAAATGTGTTTGGTGATAAATGAACTACACACACGAACTACAGGATGAAATCTCAGTGTTAACAGAATCAACAGAAGGGTTCCCCTTTTGCCTTTTTTCTCATCTAGAGCCTCAAGTACCCTAAGCTCTGATATTTCTCCCTTAATTACTAGCGTAAGACTAGATCCAAGTAAACTGATGTGCATGAGGATGTCTTTTATCTGCAGGTTCCAGGTAATGGAAGTCATTAAGCCAGTATTAAAGAGCGAGATAGGCCTTACAAAGCCAGTACTATTGCAAACAGCACTCTTGAGTCATGACCTCCTAAAACAATTTTACCTGTAATAAATGAGTCTGTCCTTACTGAAATAAGATACAAAGATGCTGATATGGCATTAATGAAGACAAATCCAAGTTCAAGAACTTAAGGGAAGAGTAGCATCCCCTATAAGGTGACCGATCCCTGAAGTAACTATACCATTACTAAGAAATCAATGTGCAGTGATTTAAAAACAAAAACAACCCAACCAACTCCAAAGCCCAAACCCAAATGCTGTAACAATGCCACAGGCCTTTTACCAGGCTCAGACAGGATTCAATCAAATTCAGTGCTGAAATGATCCCTGACAGGTCCCAGTAATCAGCAGTCCATACTCATACTCACTGCTCAGGGTCCTTTTGTTGCCAACAGGACACCTCACTGGTAACAGCTTCTATTTATTATTGAAAAGTCACAGGCAGAAGGGGGAATCTGGAGTCACTACGTACCTTTTGCATGTAGACCATAAACGAAGGAGATGAGAGTGTTGCACTTTGCCATGTCCCTCCATGTATTTCTCCACACAAAACAGAATCCAATATTCCTGGCTTTTGAACACTTCAACACAAGTACTTGTGTTGGCTGGCTTCTTCATTTGGGTTAGTTAAAAAGCATTCATTTGTTAAAGATATCTTATAAAGTAATATCAGAGTAAACAAAACTGTGAAATTGTCGTTGACTTCATATGCTGAGAAAATATTTCTTTTGTAAGTGAACGGACTTCTTGCCAGTCACAAGAAAATTTGTCAGGTTGTATATAAACTAATGTATTTCTCCAGTTTTAGCATATGACTGCTTTTGCTAGCAGTTTACATACCACCACTATAGGCAGCTGCCAAGCAGCAAGAGGATTCCAGTAACTGGTTTTATTGTTTGTTTAATATACAGTTGAACTATTTCAATGTACAGTTGAACACGGTAACAAAACAAAATTTCTCTTATGATACGCAGTTTATTTAAACTATATTAAGAGAATGCCCAGGTACTCACATCTGTAAAAAAAAAACAAAAAAACTTAATCCATCAAAAATTTGTATCTATGTTAATAAATTTCATGTTAAGCAAGAATTATTAAATATTCAGGATGTAATGTACACTTAGCAAGTATTCTATAAACAAAGCCTATACCGTTCTGGCTTGGAACATGAGAGCTATAAAAGTTTGAAAAAAATCATTTGTATTTCACTTCTGTAGATATCTGCATTCAAGAAAGCAAAACAAGTCATCAATGAACCACTTGTTCTATGAGTATTGTATTTTGAAATAGCTCTTAAAATATTGTAACCAATGTCTAAAGTGAACAGATGACTACCCATGTAACAGTATCAATGGAAATAAATAATGTACAATAAAAATTGTTACTAGCACTAAATCATCATACAAAAACAATTATTGCATTTAGCTCTGCACAGGAAAAAAAACACCTTTTCTCTTAGCAGTGTGAACTGCTATAGATGCTACATCTATACCACAATCCTCTTTTAGCTGAAATGTGTCAACAGCTAAAATGTGTGCTAGAGCTGCAAAAATATTATAATTTACTCATGTTTTTAAAAATATTTAGAGTAAAAGTTTATCTCCAACTAATAATAATCTCTAAGAATCCTCAAATCTTAAGAATCTTCATTTTTAAATCAGTTGGCCAACTTGCAATTTCACTTTTATTCTAGATTTGAAGCATTGGCGAACTCATCACAGATGGTATTTCTTCTTAAAAAAGGGAATCAACGTTTAGGAAGGTTAAAAGAGGTCAGGGCTTTAAAAGAGGTTAAGTCGCAATGAGTCTCATTTCTCCCTTCAAATCTCAGGAACCTGCATGCTGTCAGGCCCACTGCAGTGACATGCCACAAGTTACTATTATCTAGACCTAAAAATACTAACTGGAAATAACTCAGTCCTTTCGTACTCTTCTTTTGCGCACTGATTTCAGTGGACCATCTCCAGAACTTGTGCTTTCATCATCTTCTTTCATCTGAAGAAAAAAAAAGAAAGAGACCATTTCAGCACTAACATTTTAAAGCAATTTGAATTTAATTATTGAAACTGGCATATTACTTTATTCCCCCCCCCCCCCCCCAATCATAGTATCACCCGCTACTACACTTAAATGATGGATTTTTTTCCCCACAATATTACTCTGATGATAAATAAAGTGGGTAAAAGGCTTTTCCTTTCTATATTCAGAAGGAAGAGAATAGTGCATCTAAACTGACATCAGAAATTTGGTTTTGTCCATTTACTCAACAGTTTAAAAGCACAGACTTTTTAATGACTATAGCAATTTCCTTGAAGCACTAATCTTATGCTAATTTTAATTTCCACTTCTTAAGCAAGAAGCATTTAAAACATTCTAACTGCCTGCCTTGGAAGGTACAAATAGAACAAACTGTTCTTAAATCAGGTGTCTGTTCTTAGGAGTGATTGGCTTACAAAGGTCCACAAAAAGCCCTTCCTACAGGAGCTCCATTCAGAGACAATTGCTTCCTCACTTTCCTGCATCTCCTGAGGGCAAGCGCCTCATTCAGAAGGCAGCACTTTCCAAGTGACAACATGGCACGCATGACAGCTCCAAAGTAGGTCTCTAGCTAAGTGATAGAAACTTGTACACCCTGCAAATGCCCAGATAAGAGCAAGCCATAAGCTCACCGTGATTGATACTGTGTAATGGAATATACATGTTCAGATTGTGTTACTACTTTCATAAAGAATCACACGCATCTTAATGGGTTCATCAGACACTGTATTCCTAGGTAATGTACAAGAAAAAGGAGCTTCCTATGGGAACAAGAGGAAGTACTGAGTAATGGCTAATTAATGAAGAATTTCAGTGCTGAAGCAGTGCAATCTCATACAAGGTACACTCTCAGAGAAGTTTTATATGAAAAACAGTTAACATTACATTAAGCAGCTCCCCTCATCCAGGAAGAGAATCATCTAGGGAGTGAAAAGCACAAGATGACCATGACCAATAGAAATACTGTGGGTGGATATAAAGTGTTTTAGACACACTATAGTTTCTAAATGGAAGGACGATGAGTGTCTGATTAGCAAAAAAAAAAAAAAAAAAAAAGACAAACTCCATCCTATAATTTTATTTTCTGAAAAAAAAATCATAGACTATCTGGTCACTGAATTAACCTGCACAAGAAAAATGAAACGGCAGGTGCTGAATTCAAAACCACTTAGCTTTTTTAGCTTAAAACCTTTTTTTGGAATAATAATGATGATTAAAAAAAGATAACTGAAGGCTTATGGCTTTTCTAGATCTCACAGAAAGGCTATTCTGTTGGAAGCAAATGTTCAAGCAATTAACTAGCGTGATAAAAAAGACCGGACACTTACCCTGGCAACTGATTTTTCAAACTTTACAATTCAGTTACTAACCTCTTAAAAACCACAATCTTGTAAAAACTACATGCTTGTAGCAATAGTTCAAGTTAGAGACCTGCAAGATCACTCCTATACTATACCTGTATTTGAGAATAAATACCACCTCCTGGCCAAAATGACATGGAAAGAGACTTACTTCACAAGCCTATACAAACAGAGTACAGGAGGTGTGAAATTCAAGTAAGAACACATTTCCATCTCATAATATCTTATATGGCTCAACAGACAAAAAACTTCTTGTAGGTTAACTGTGCTTTGTTAGAACTGTGATGGTGGAAAGAGGCAAGAAGAAAATAGGGGAAGAGAACTCACCTCATCTTCTGAACCAGATTTATTTGACTTATCACCTTCTTCTTGACTTCCATCTGCAACTTCATTTTCTTCCTCTTCATCAATATCTTCACCACCTTCACCCTCATCTTCTGCAGGAGAAATTAATTTTACTTTGTAAACAGAACTATATAAAAATGCACTGCAGACACACTAGTAAGAAAAAGAATCATGGAATCATAGAATGATCACTGCAGACACACTAGTAAGAAAAAGAAGACAGTTTCAGTCTTAGAATGAACTGCTTGTTTGCAATAAGCCATAACAACATGAGTGATACAGAGAATAGAATTCTTATGAATTGGTATAAATTTATCACTATCAAATTTAATCTCTAAATCTAAAATTTTCAGCCTAGTCTCTTTTCACAATAGTATATACTCTGCTCGTACAGTTGATTTCTTTTAGGGAAGTCCTTCTAAGTGTCACATTAGACAGTTCTAAGAGCAGACATAGGACCAGATGAAATAGGACAACACGAATATCCCAAATTTGACTTAATTCTGACTCAAGTAGTCAAGTACATACTATAGTCATCAGTCACCCACCTCAGGGGATACCCACATCCTAAGGGATCTTCCCCGTCAGCATGGAGTTCCTTTGGCATACTGGTTTGTACAGCTGTTGAGGGCTAAGCAGCCTAGTGCTCACTCCAAATTTACGCATTATTCCAAAGCAAAAACTAGCCAGAAAAGCACCGTACTCCCCCTTAGCTCAGGTATGTCCAGCCTGTACTACACTACGGCAAAACCATTGACAAAAAGCTGTCAGCTTTCTGCAAGACCTGCGGTCAAGTAGATCTATGAATTGAAGAGGACTGGGGCGGGGAGGAGAGGAGTAGCTTTCTACTCTCCAACAATTCCCTGGATAAACTATAGGCTAAAACAAAGCAAAACTGCCTTCTACTTTCTTACTGAATCTGCGTCACTGCACTGAACTAAAGGGAGCAATGAATGCACCAGACAGTGCAAATTCTAAGCTGCTCTCTGATCAACACGGGTTACTCTTCTGCCGTATCTATATTCCATACATTTTGAGAAGGCAACCAGGCACCCAACTGTTCTGATTTCCACTTTGGGCCTCAGTACTTACAAGCTGACACTCCCACGCCTGCATTTTAGCTATCTATGTTCGTTACAAGAACTGGAACTCAGCAACCACAGCACGATTCAAAGAAACGTTACGTGGGTTTGGCATTTCTCTTCCTTTACTTCAAACTGAGAACTCAAAGTGAGAATTTCCAGAAACTGAGACTCATTTGCAATACGTTCTATCAAAGAGTAAACAAGAAATCACAGCTACCCCTGACAACAAGGATATGAGATGGCATATTACAACAGAACAGGCTCAATTAAAAACAGTAATAAAACAGCTGTAAAGGATGACTACCCCAAACATCGCTCAATCCTACCTTTCTCATGTCATGCCCCATCTCATAAACACTACTTCAATGTGAAAAAAAAATAAAAAATAAGCCAAACAGTTGAGCACAATTAGTTAAGGTCTAAGAGTTTTCCCACCCTTAATAATACCTGATACATGTCTACACTTATCTGTCTCTACTATTGGCAAGAAAAGTAGAAATATGACCAAAAAATGGAGTCCACAGTCTAAGAGAAATGTAGACAAAGATTTCTGTTCTAAAAATAAATTCTTAAGGGAAAAGCATGGCAAAAAAATAAATAAATCACAAAACCTTTGCTCATATTCTGGTCAAGCAGTTAGAAATTTTAAGTGATACAAATCTAGAACCTCCTGTAAGCATTCATTTCAGTAGAGTAGAAAAAGAAAAAAAGTTCAGACATCAAAAGTACTAAAAGCCCAAATGGGATAACTATAGTATTTACAATTATATATTCTAATTTATTCTAATTTAATCAGTATTTTATATAAATTCATGTCTGGAACTTAATAAATAAGGTTCAGACTATGCCCCTGAAATTCCTTTTCCTGTCAAGATTCTTTTACTCCCTGGGATGTTTTTCTAGAGAGTAAGGAATGCCAGGAGAATAATACGGATGACTGGACAAGTCAAGAGCAGATCATCTTTTAGCTATGCCACAAAAATTAACATAGAACACAATAAAGAATTCAGTCCCATGGACAGTGCCCTTCAAGAAGCACTCTGCCAGCAATTCATTCTCAATGGAGCCAAAGAAATCTACAAGTGTTTCTGAAATTTGCAATTGTGCCATGCTGTTAAAGTCCCTGTGATAAAATGTGTCTCCCAAATCATCCAGTGTTTCATGGCTCAAAGCCAGTTACCTTCAACTACAGGAAATAAAGAAGCAGATGACTACAAAGGAATTGCAAAAGTAATTAGGATCCAAACAAAGAAACTAGTACAAAAATATTGATGACTACAGATACCATGTTAAGAGATCTCACAGGAAACTCACATCCATATCTGATGAAGACTGGCATCCACCAGCTTGAAGTTCTACCATCAGCAATGAAGCAGAGAATAAAGAGAAAGGACAGACCATTCTCAAGTCCTGGCCCAAACTACTTCCCTTTCCCAATACCTGAAGGAGAAGCTTCCCCTTCCATCTTCTGTGTATCCTTTACCAACTCTCCTTTTGTCTCCTCTGGTTCTCTTCTCTCTGTAGCAAAAAGAATCATAGGAAGACAGAAGACAAATACTCTATGCTTTGAGATATGAGGAACCAAAGAGTGATGAAAAGAAAAAAAGGAAGATTTCAACCTGCAAATGTAAAAGGAGGCAGAAAGCTAAGGGAAGCTAGGCAATTCTTTTTGAAGACATAAAAACCCAGAAAGTCACCTGACAGCAAAGTAGAACCCTTTCCTCTTTGAAGCCTGGAATTTATTTGAAAACCTTGGAAGAGTCATACAAAAGCTAGCTATGCTAGTTTTGCTCTGTATTCAGGTTAGTAACCAGAAGTAAAGCCCTAAAATGGAACCTACTTCTGAAATAACAGGAACACTGTTCCAGGTGGAATTTTAAAAATGTACAAGCTGAAGTTTTCCTCTCTGATTGCCTAGACCTTATATCTAACTTTCAAATGTACCCTTTAACACACTACATGACGTGCACTGATTTTACTCAAATAGGTAAGTGGAGATACAAGAACTAAGTCTCCACTCCCCCCCCCCCCCCCCGACAATTTGAAGTTCCCCTCCTTCTCAAGTCAAACTCTATATTAAAAACTAACGGAAAAAATGGTAATCTAGTCATCTTCTTGCGTAAAGAAATTTTGTCTGTAGCTTAAGGAATGTATGATGCTCTCAGATGACTTGGACTGCTAGATGCTTGAGATCAGTCATTTCTACAGGTTACAACGGAAACTGGCTATTCTAACATGAATACTACGGCAGGTGACATTTTGAGGGGATAACTGATGTATAAAACTTCCTTCTGCTCTCACTTTACACCAGAACACTGGTTAAGATGAAGACTATGATGTTAGAGGCCTGTAAGTTTGCGGCCATATTTTGACATAAGAATGATCCTTTCTCCTATCCTTCCATTAATGCAAAAGCAAAAGTTAGCTTGAAGAAAAATCAAGGAAATGAGGAAAAGTTAGGAAATACACAGCACAGAATAAGATGCATATGTACCCACATTAAAAAAAAAACTCAGCACAAATAATAACAATAATAAAAAACCACATCTAACTGGAAGTTCTTAAAAGCTTAAAAAAGCTTAAAAAAGGCAGGCAAATACTTAATGCAATAAAAGCGAGTGTCAAATACCCAGCAGGACACAGGATAAAGGATGCAGAAAGGGCTACGATGAGATGGGATCAGAGCCAACAGCATCTTCTGAAGTGGACTGACAGAATAATTTTGGAATACAGCTATCTCATACAGCCTTGCTGACAGTAGTACATTAAGCACAAAAAGTACCTATCAAGCCATCAAGACTGGGCAAAAGAAAAGAGATTCTTCAATTCACAGGCAAAGACCATGTAAAGTAGAACAAGATCAAAAGGAAAATGTAGGAAGATAACAATGCTGGAGTGCTGTACCTGCAATTCGTGATTCATGTAAAAAATAAATTTAGCATAACTATAATAGTTAATGCCTAGGTAAGGCTCTCTAATGGTAAGGCAGATGAGCTAAATTTGGTGTGGTAAAGCATTATGCCAAAGCACTCAATTCCTTAAGTATGGGAACATTTGATGCTAAGTTAAATATTAAGTCATACAGGCAAATGCCATCAATACTCATGACACACAGTGCAGAGATGGGCAAAAATCACCAAGTTCCAATCAGTGATACAAAATGAGGTCTCTACTAACAAAAAAGCATGAATGTCTGCCAGGTTACTAACTTTTGATGCCAGTCACTTACAACTTTTTGTATTTACCAAAGAAGAGTGAGATAAGAGGCTGAACCTTGCAGAGGTCTGAGGCTAAGGATTTTCTCATAGAAGTCAAAATAATACACTGTAAGTTACGTGATTCACTTTCCATTCATTAACTAGAGACTTTGGGAAATGCTAACACAACATCAAAGCCATAGCTGAATAGTACCAGTTGTATTTGATACAGTAATGAAAGATGATTTTGTCAATCTTTGAATGCCAAAGTGCATCTTAACCTACTAATCATTCATTTCTCCCTTGGAACAGCAGGACAGGCCTCTGCAGGCTAGCAATGCATTCCTAGATAGCAATAAAAAACAAGCAGCAAACATAAGTATTTCATGTCCACTGTATTTTCAGACTTTAACAAGAGTTACTAAAAACAGTGGCCAACAAAACAGTTCAGGGTACAACACCCCCACAGAGGAGTAAGTGAAAAGACTTATGTCAAAACTATTCTAGACACATTATAAAAACAACAGTGATTTTAACCACTTCAGATACAGGTATCTGAACCGCTCAAAAAGTGATCAATGTATGAAATATTTAGAAGGCAGAAATTATGCATCCTTGTTTACAAACAGTAAAAGACTGCCAAAAGCACTATAACTTCTTGAGAGTGAAGAAATACTGAGAATCTTACTTTCTGCTTGTATTTACCAAAACACTATTACCACGGAATGCCAATTACTAGAGAGAAGATGACAGATTTTGCATACGCTTAAGATAACTGGTTGCAATTATTGCAATACAATCCATGACCTACTCCTATTCACGTCTTGATATTTATTGAACTGCAAATTGGCTTGCTCATCTTACCATCTTCAACAATATCTTCATTTTCTTTTTCTTCTTCTAAATCTATTTCATCATCTTCTAACTCTTCTCTCTCTTGTTTTATTTCTCCTTTTGTAATTGCCTTAGATATAGCAGTTTTTTTGAACTCAATATCGTCATCTGTTTTCTACAAGAAATTAAGAATCAATTTATACTGAAACTCAGATTAAGAATTAAACACAATAGCCACTGTAAGGTAACTAATATCAATGGCACAGTAAAAGAGCATACTGTTGCACAAGTATTAGAAGTTTTAAATAAAGTATTAAGAATGAAAATGAATAAGAACGCACTGAGTTTCTCTAACCTTTGCTGGCCAGCAGAACAACACACCTAGACCAACAGGGAGTGCTAAAGTCAAGATGTAAAGAACCCAGAGCCATGGGTGGTCTTCTGCAGCTGTCACCAGTTGACTAAACATTCCAGGCTACATTAAAAAAAAAAAAAAAAAGGCATTTACATCCCTCTGAACACCTGAACACCTTGGTAAGCTTATAAAATATATATTTTAAATTTTATGTTGCCTAAAGAAAAACATTTTTTCCTTTTGTTTTTTTAATTACAAAGTATTGGATTCCAACGTAAGAAAGCAACCACTTGTCAGATTGCCCATATGCACTTAATAGCAAGTGCTAGCAAACAGCATACAGTAAGAAAGAACGAAAAGCTGGTACGCCAAAACTACCAGACTGCCCCCTACTCAATTCTGTGAAGTGACACTTGGAGTCTCCACAACCTCACACTTTCCACCCTCCCCAGCTATTCTGCTCTTTCCCCATGCTCTGCTAACTCAGCTGAAATCTCCCAAAGCATCAAGAACCTCACAGGAGCTGCGAGCGACCTGAAAAGCAATGCCTTGTTCCATGTGTACTACCACATCGTCTCCTCCAACAGCCAATTATTCAGGGAGTAAAGTGTCTTCCCAACCAAGTTCTGACTTATGTAGTAGAAGAAGGTAGGGAGGTAGAGTGTCTAGTCCAGTTAGACTCTGAAAAGGGTACATCTATCTATATATTAGTATATATATATAGTATATATATTAGTGTGTATATATATATATATATAAGGCTATGGAGGCACAGTTGAGTGAGGGGTCTCAACGATTATCTTTTGCTATTGTGAGTACAGGTATAGGTGCAACTCCAGACCTAAAAATAAGGATTTCAAAAGGGCAAGGCTGTGGAATATGGTGGCTTTTCTAAATCGCATTGGCAAATAGGCTACTGCTGCTTTCTCATCCTTTCCATGAGGAACAGCTGCTGCCAGGGACTGGCCATATTTGCAACGAGCCCATCATTTTTTATCCACACACAGATGCCTGCTCTTGCCCCTCAATTAAAGTAAATATAGGACTGTTAGAAGAAACCACCTGTGAGGGTGGTCAAACACTGGAACAGGCTTCCTAGAGAGGTGGTTCATGCCCCTTGACTGAGTTCAAGAGATATTTGGACAATGCCCGCATTGATAGGCTTTAACTTTTAGCGGCTGTGGTCAGACAGTTGGACTAGATGATCTCTCTAGGTCCCTTCCAACTGAACTACTCTCTCTAAACTGCAGTCAGTGAAGGCAGCCACTAGAGGGGCTCATGATCCCATATGCTAGGACAAATTCATCCCATAACACAGGGAAGAGATCTAGAAAAGCTGGTGGCTGGCTAACTGCAGTATACAAAAAAAAAAGTGGATACACACATAGAAACGAAAGAACACATGCAGCTCCATAAACATACGCACATTACTGTCATAGCTGCATAATATACATCTGAGCAGCCAAGATCCTAAGAGTATTAAACAAAAAACATGACTATCATCCATTCCTGATAATAGGGAAACACATCTAAAGAACATATATAAAGGAGTTGTCCAAAAGTGAAAAGTTAAAAAATAAAAATCAAAGGTCTTTTAGTGCAAATAATTCAGCTTTCATTTGCTGACATACTGAATTCTAGCACCACCATTAACAGTGGAAAACTCATTAAGATCAAGTTACAGACACTTGCTAGATGCTTGAGCAAAATATTGTACCCTTTTAACTTCAGGAGAATATAGATCTGTGAAAGCTAAACCAGCCAAACTAGAAAAAAACATCATGGCTATTCAGTAAGATAACTAATTGCCAATAAATTCTATTGTGTCAGCATTAACTGATAGAAAATTCTTCCAACAGTATTCCTTCTTGGTAGGCAAAAGTAGTGACGAACATAATGAAGTTTATACCTCATTAGCACTTGCTACTAATTTCTTCAAGCCCCAGCCATCTGCTGCCCAACGATCAGCTACTTCTTTTTCTGAACATATAATGAAGTTATCGAAGTAGATATCAGATGTCATAGACCAGAGTTCTAAACCAATAGCACTGACAGCTGTCATCTCAAATGGGTGAGGATCTTCAAAATAGTCTGGGTTAGGTATTTTCCGAGGACTCCAGATTCCCTTTTAAGAAAAAAAGTACAATCACATTATCTATACCCCAAAAACGTTAAAAAAACAACAACAACAACAACAACAACACCGTGAAATAGTTTAAAGTAATTAAGGCTTTCTGGTTCTTTTAAATACATGATTTTAAAAAGAGATGGGGTAGTCTCTGACCTTCAGGAAAACTGAACTGAAAACAGCCTATAGGATTTTGGCAGATAGGTCTCTGATTTCTGGCTTAGGGCAGACTGATTACTTCTTAAATTCAAAACTTTTTATCCGTATGGGGTTACAGTAGTTGACTGACTGCACAAAGCACCTCTGTTCTACCTTGTACTGGAAATGTCAAGTATAGTCTTTGTGAACTTCCAAGAATAAATCTATTAATTTCCTAATACTGCAGCAAAATAAGACACTGGTATTACTTCTTCCTCTAGCATCTCCTCGTGTAATATAGTTTTGGCTTTTGTTCATCAATACAGCATATACATTTTTCTAAGTGCACTCACTGGTCAACATTTTGTGGCCAGAAAAGGGCTCTTCTGAACTAAGTCTCTATCGTCTGGTTACCTAAGAGTGCAGAGGAACTACATCCTGTGATCCACGCAGTCCCTTCAGGTATGTATAAATAAATAAGTTTATTACACTAGTATATTCATATAAATATAAATTGACAACTACTGTAACCAGAAGCATTAGGGAAAATTTTAGGGAAGAAAAACTCAGCCTTATGACACCTGTGCAAATTAGTTAAAGCCCTATGCTTTTTGGTTTACAAACCTGCTTAAGATCTTAAGCTAAAATAAATCAGATTCAAGTTCTCCCCAACTGTAATTAATACAAAGTAACTCTTTCTAATACCCAGCTTTGCTCTTATATCTGGAGGGGATAATTTAATTATCCAAAATTGATGCTTCCACTAAAATAGAACTAATAAGTTAATCTGCTTACTGCAGGGTTTCATTTTTATTTTATCAAATAAAATGTATTAATTTATAACTTTCACACTTAAAACCCAGTAAAAAATAAATTAGTCCATTACATGACAACTTTATTCTAAATGAAATGCTATAGAGCATATTGAATGTGTGGTACCAGTGGTACCAACTTTTAGAAGAGATTGTTTTAATACAGGAAGTATTTCTGTCTAACAGTATACTTAAACAAAAAAAATATAAGTAAATACATTAAAAGCTGAAAATGTTTAGTGAGGGTGTTCAGACACACCGTAAAAAATAAATACACTGTATGAAATACCAAATAAATACACTACTTTGATTTGCCTGCTTGGTTGAAGTCTGTACCTCCTTAGCAATAACCTACAATATTGCTAGTACCTGATAATTAGGATTATCTATCATAGGTGCTTTCCATTTTCCTTTATACTTTGGGTTATTCTTCATGGGACGCACCCAGATTCCGCAACCAGGTGCGGTCTCACACTTTGGATTAGGGATCTGAGGGGCTTCCCACTCCCCATCCATTTCTTCATCCCTACAGAAAGAAAGTTACAAACAACTGATTTCAGACTGATCTGAACACTAACTTTCAGTCTAAAGTTAGGTTCCATACATTTTGCTCTAACGACCTCTGAATTTATTAGATCTGCCCATAGAACTTTACCCAACAGCATAATGCTTCTAAAAAAAAAATATTTTCCAGAGTACTGAAAATAAAACGCGCTAAAGCCACACGTTCATAAACACAGCATGACTGTATGTAATTATACTCCTGCAGGTGCAAACAGCTTGCAACACTTTACTAAAACATGCTTTCAGACTACAACTTCATGTATCAACTTATAATGTTAGGCCATGAAACAGTTTCAGTCCTTTCATCAGGTTCCTTAATATTTTGTTTTTGTTTACAGATCTTCAGAATACAAGGCAATTATTGACATCTGTGTATTTTTCTAAAAGCAGCTCCCCAGAACAACAAATAATTGGCCATACCTTGTATGTTCCAACTTACTACATTAAAATACAATGACATTTGAGTTAAGCTCTAATCAACTCATAATTTGCCAGAGAATAGGTGGGCTTATCTACAAAATACATTAACAGACCTGCACTTATTGAATCAAGTTCTTACCAGTCCTTTGGTTTTTTTGCATTAGGGTCTGGAACATACGGTGGTTCATCATCAAGCCATCCCTCAGGCTTAACAGCATCAAGATCTTCTATTTTGGAAGGCTCATCTTCATCCCTTCAATTACAGATTAATGTTAGAAAATACATCAGCTTGACTTTAAAACAGTATTTTCTGTTCAGAGGACTGCAACTGGCATGAAAGGGATGATATTCAATGGCATAACAGAATTAGACACACCTATAATGAGAATTAGGCATCTGATTATTTGTTTATAAATTTTGAAACTATATTTAATTTGTTTCAAGGCATTAGTTACCCCAGAAATTGCTGCCATCAACTAGCAGGTGTCAATCAGGTCTCCCCCTTTAAATTTTTCCCTCCTCTGAGATGCTATATGAACACTACTTGACACAGGAGGAAGTACGTATATAATAGTGTAAAAAAAAAAAAAAAAACAAACACAAAAACACAACTCTTTCTAACTCTTTCAAGTATTGTAATCTTTGTTATTAACTACAACAACAGAGGGTACAAATCAGCATAGTTTTTCTTTCCTTAAAAGAAGACTACATCCTTGTACCCCCATCTCAATTACATTTTTTGAAGTATTAGTACTTTTAGCAGTGAAACATATCCGAACTGCCATTAGCAAAAAAAGCCAGTCAAGTCTTTCAAAAGAATAACCTGCTGTACAGATAAAATTTTGTCTGTACCAGTCATCTGGTTTGACAGCGTTGGGATCAGGTATTTTTGGTCTTTCATCCCAATCATCAGGCTTCTTGTCAGCAGGATCCTCTATTTCTCTGGGAGGGTTTACTGGAGGAACCATATCCTCAAGGAGACTTCCTTTACTGACAACTGTTTGGTCGATTAACATTTCAAATGTATCATCTGGTTTTAGCACTAAATTAAAAAAAAGTATTTAAGAAATAAGGGAAACATGAATTTAACAAATTCATTTACCTTTAACCAATACCTATCTATATAATACGCATAGACAAATAAGAGCAGACAGATCCTCACTAGCAGAGCAGGAGACAGACTCCTCGCTCCATTCAGGTACTGGATCTGGACACTATAAAGTTCCCACTGTAGCGATGTCATGACCAGCATCAGGACTAGAAAAATGATACCTTCTGCAAATCAATTGTTGAAACACCTCAAAACACACGCTAACAGTTTTTCAAACACCTACCACTTAGTCAAAATTCTGCTTTTTTTTTTTTCTTCCCCCCCCAAGGACAATAAAAGACAAACCTTCAACCTCAAAAGCATCTCTGCTAACAAATTACAAGTCCACACTTGAAAACGTGAAAACACCAGAACTGTGTAAATATCACAGCTGAAGGATCATGAAAACAGTATTTTCTTTTAGATTCAAATCTCTGACAGCCAGTTCCCTCAACTGCCAGACGGTGAATAGAGAAATTTATCTTCAAATTTTTAAAAATTTTAGCAAGTACCTGATAAATA
Source organism: Anser anser (assembly GCF_964211835.1). NCBI lineage: Eukaryota > Metazoa > Chordata > Aves > Anseriformes > Anatidae > Anser > Anser anser. The sequence continues at coordinate 37,816,830 of NC_139724.1, read as the reverse complement.
AGGGTCATAGAATTGAGCAGTGTCAGACTCAACAACAGAAATTGGATCCAGATCCATCTCTAATAACTGGTGAGCACATTATTAACGCTTAACAAGTATATTTAAATGCCCATTCAACACAAGCAAGATTACTAATTTGAAGTAAATACTATTCCAGTTTTATGAAGATGGGCGATGAAAACCAGAGTAACAGACCTATAATGACGGTTTGTTAATACCTAATTAAGCTCTTGCAGCTTAAAATTTTTAATTTTATTAAAACATCAACAAACGCAAAAATTAACCCCCCATATGATTTTAGATACAATAAAATTAATTGATTTTTCTACTTATGTTATCAGTCACAAATGCATTAGATGGTACAAAGCTGTTCAGAGGTCTAGCTGAGCAATTATAATAGAATAAATGCAATTTAAGTATCTTTAATCATCATCTCTAATGAACAGCCCAAATACAGGAACACATTCGTTCCTTTACTGTAAGGACAGGATGGTGGGAAGGATTTTTGTGTTTTCTTTGGTTCTATTGCTTTGTTTCAGTTATTCTTATGATCTAAAAGTGACGGTTTGTTGTAGCACACTACTGTAAGTTATTTTAAGAACAATACATTTTTCCCATGGCACAGCAGTTGAGCACGTCTTCCATTATTATTCCATTACTATTATTCAATGGAAGTTCTAAAGTATAGTCAATTTGTTTGGATTTGCAGTATGTCACAGATTAGCCCATTTTCTCTGACTGCTTGTTCTTTTTCAGAAATTAGAACAAGGAAAAAAAAGAACTGAGAAATTAAACTTTCATTGCTGCTATACTGTTCATTAGAACATAAACTGATGTCACATGGATTAAAACCAGACCAAATTTCATCTCCAGTGAAAGCAGCAACCTATCTGTTCACGCACACCTCTGCTGATGCAGGCATTGGTGGGAACTCAATGCGCAGAGGAGAGCGGTGTTCAATATGCTGTAGATCTCACTGAACTCCAGTAAATTCTTGATCCCTTCCTAGAATACTGGACATATATATATATATATGTATATATATATATGTATATATATATATATATGTATATATATATATACACACACACATACACCTTTCTTAAGGGATTTTTTTTTTTATCATAGTATGTACTGAAAGTATTAATCAGTTCTTCAGGTTAAAGGCTAGCCAAGGCTGGTAATGCTTTTTTCCTGTAATTGAATATTAAACAGCAGCATTTCAAAGCCACTTATGCCCTGCAGTTAAGCTCAGTCATTAAATCATTTAAGCCCAAATCATTAAGCAACCATCCCCCAGAATTAACAGACTATTACAAACAAAAAGCAGAGTCAAATACAAAGCTTCAGTGAACTAAGTTCAGAAACTAATTTTTAATCTGTTTTCTAATTTAAACGTGTAAGAATTAAACAATACCAAGCGTGTACAGATGAGTCTTCTTGTCCAAATAGAACTTTTTTAGGTCTACATCAGGGCGTTTTGCATGTTTTTCATCATACTCTCCAGTTTTAGGATTCTTATGTCTAAAGATAAAGTGTAGTTTGTAATCTTCTCCACATTTATCTGGTCCAAACATAATAGTATAAGGTGTTTTGTCAAAAAAGTATTCCTGTAGAAGCAAAAAAGCTGAGCATGCGTTATACCGTACATTTTACAAAGTCATATTAGGTACTACTTTTCCTCCATACTGTGGCATATACACAGCATAATTCCCCTTTTCTAAAAGGTGTTTCATGAAGCATCGGCTCTAACACTGAAAATGGTAGGGTAAATCATGAAAGGAAATGAACAGTCCCCGCATGTTGTTGGATGCTTTCCATTCTCAGGGAGCAGTCTAACCACAGAGATCACTTAAGCTTCTTCAGGGAAGAAGAATATGCTTACTTAGACCTTATTCTTACACATTATGTGGAAACTCCTCCACAAATCAAGGCATCCAAATATCTATACCCTTCTGCACACACTACACTAAAAGATGGAAGGGAACTAGTTAACTGCTCTTCATAGCAATTTACATTTCAATAAAGACTGTAAACAGGGTATTATCCAGCATTTCAGCACTGTCTTCTTGCTCCATACTAACAATAAACAACCCTGAAAACACCAGATATAGTTTCCTTCAGAGTATGATGCATTAAGCTGTTCAGAAATTTTTTTTTTAACTAGATGATTTTTGTAGTTGGTATACACAGTATCATGCTATAGTCTTACTCAACTGCTTAAAGAAAGATAACTTGATTTCTGAAACTTTTCGTCTTTCAAGAAATATTCTAACAGTTATGTATTGTTTGAGATGAGTCTGTATTTTCAAGTATGCAGCAGTTTTTGAACACAAAGTAAAACATTTTCAGTTTAGATTTAAGCACTACAGAAATGAATGCATTTTAAGTTTGGTCCTTACAACTTCAATCCTCATTTGAAAATGTCACTGTTAAAAATTAACAAGAATTAATTGATTATTCCAATATGTTCAATTTTAAAGTTAAAAGGATATGAAAGAGAAAATGTTGACTCAAACCTACCAAAATAAAAAATTAAAAAAAAATGTATAGGATGAACAATGAGCCAGGTCATAAAAAGATAAAATTTGCATTTGCAGTCTTTTGGTTCACTTTCTAGAATAAGACAACAGATGTCGGAGAATTTCAGTTTCATGTGTAACTAAGCAGAGTATCTTGGTCTCACAACTTCTTTTACAAAGTAAGATTTTTCAGTTTTAGTATCCTTTACATATCTTTCCATCATGAAAGATGCCACACCTTTACTAGTTTTCCTACCATCTGTATTTTTAATACAGATCTATTAGTACTTAAGTTTGAGTATAACACATGCTGACATACAAATTTGAGGAAAAAGGAAAAGCATTTGGAGGTTGCATTAAAGCTTTTACTTAGATATTTCATGAATGCTTACAAGAAACTTCTTACACATGCCACCATCTCTTAGACTCTTGCAGGCATACATATTATCCCTTAAAAATCACAAAAAATCTGTGTTAAGAGGTTCCTTCTGACTGCTGATTTGCAGGTGAGGACAAGCAATGCCTTGAGCCTGTCTGAGCAACTTTCCCTTCCTTTTGCACATAAGCAAGGCATCACACTTCACTGCAATACAGTATTGGGTAATCCAGCATCCAAACAGGTTGCTGATGATGCCACCTCCCCTCAAGCTAGCAATTCTATCATTTTAAGTTTGCTCAGTAAACAACTACAATGCTGTTCTGCTCAGCACTTACAATGTTGTAGCTTCACGGGTCAAGGCAGCGATGGTAGATATGTTCAGACATCTCAGGAATAAAAGCACAGATGGAAAATCTCACCCAGGGAGAAAATTATGAGTTCTGCCCACGCTTGTGTTTCCAGGTTTTTTTTTAAGACTAGTCTCTATTGCTTTTCCTATTAACTTGCCTTTCCACCTTACCAAATCTTATTGAGCAAACAGGATAGCTTGATGCATCTCAAAACCAACAATTTCTAAAGCCAATACTAGCTGTAACTGTGATTGCCTCATCAACTTCTGTCTGAAAGTTGTCTAGTACTGAATGTTGGGTCAACACCACCAACTAGCTTCAAAACCATAGCGTAGGAGCTAGGGTAGTCAGCTTTTGAATGGCCAGAGCAATCTGCTTCATGATTGGAAGTACCCTTACCATTTTTGAATCCTGACAATATTTTGAATCCAGACTGGTCATTCCAAGTCTATCCAAATATGTAAAACTATTCTGTAACTGCTGCTATGTATGTAAAGCATCAACTTTACACCTGATCATTGAGAGCGTCCCTGGTAAGAGAAATTCTTCCCCATAGGGAGACACTTCATTACTTGCAGTTCCTAAATCCACATTCTATCCCTCTGTGAGGTGACATGCTGTATGCCATGCAGTAAAAAAAAATTGTTTCACAAGTTATGAGTTGAAATTCTATGGCTTGTGTTATTGCAAAAAGGCAGACTAAACAGATACAAAACTCCATTGTCCTAGATATAAGACGAATAGTTAACATAATATCACCTGTACAGAACTAGGAGGAGTATGTTAATCCATACACTGCTTGCTCTGACCTATGGAAATTCACATTTTGAGATTTCTTGTCTGAACATAGATTTTAACAGTGTACTTTAAGTTTCAGACTACCTGCATTTTTCATTAAAATAAATGGTAATTTTAACATGAATAATGTTATCAAATATTCCAGTAAAATGCACAACTATGAAGGCTTTGTATATATATAAACTATAATATATATATGATTACCTTGCCTAATCTTCTGATTAAACATTTGGGAAGCTTTTTAGAACTTAGAATACACTAAGAATTAATCTCCTAATGACACTGCACAAGAACAATTATGCATTCCTCAAATGAGCAACCAACAGTAAACATTAAGAGGACATACCAGATTCAAGTCTTTACTACTGGAGAGGAGCTTAATATATGCACCACCACAGTCAATGCCTTCTTGAAAATTCACTTCGTATCTGAGCAAAGAGCAAGTTAAAAAAACATTCCGCATCAGACAAATACAAATTCAATTCTGATCTCCAGAACGAGAAGAATACATTAATATCATCAATTAGTCACTTTATTTTTTTTATTAGTCATTACTGTCAAAACGTTTCTACATGACCAAACAGGTTTTAGTTGCTACACAAACTAACACAGCAATGATGACAGACAAAAAAAGCCACAGTAACATTTGATACTGTTGGTATCACCAGTAAGAAAAGTTTCAAAGCTGTATTGACCAACATGCAAAACACCAAAGCGAAGCACAAATCAGGAATAGTTCTAAAACGTTTGTGCTGTCTTTGAAATGGCCCATATAACACACTGAATTTAGCTGGAGGAGTTACCTGGATGTGTCTGTAAGTACAACAAATCAAGTCTGTTATCAGAAAAAAAAAGTCCTATTGCCATGACACTCATCATCACGAATACTGCTATAATACTTGCAAGATTCAGGTTTTACTGATCTACACAGAAATACTCTGCAAATGTAAAAACACTGTACTCAAATTACATGATTTAGATCTTTTAGATCTAAGACCGAAAATTGATTAGCTTTTTAAGAAATTTTATAAAGTATTAATTTCTGTCCAAAATATTTTATAAGAGTTTAAATACCACTTCTTAACACCTGTATTACAATTTTTCTTGATTATTATATCATTCATACTTACAGTTCTGGTAGCTCTGGATATGAAGCCAATGCTACATGAAAGACAGTATTTTTTACAGAGATTTACATTATTTTCTTGACTTAATGAATAATAAAAATTAAGTAAAAAATCTGAGGGAATACTTACTGAACAATCAAAGGTTTATTATCAAAAATAAATGCCTTTGTTAGCATAGTTGATATTGCATGATGCTTTGCCACCGATTTTAACACTAATCCTCTGTCTCCAGGTACTGTGTTTTCTTTCAGCTCTTCTACTTCCCATCTTCCTAAAACAAACAAACATACAATCTTTGAAAAAAAAATTAGGCAGAAGTCAGGAAACTGTAGCCTTGTAGAAAGTAAAGAGTTAACAGCATATAAGACTAATTGCCAAAGTAGAGAAGTCATCTTGACGTTTGATGTCAAAGTTAGAAGTTAAATAATAATCATCCAATTCAATACCAGTAATTCTACTCTGGACACAAACAATTATAATTTTTACATCCCAATTTTTTTTTATTATACAATCCTGTAGCATGCGTGAATATCCACTGAATTTCTGATTAATTGCAATACTGTACAAAGGAATCAAGAATACAGTTTAGACAGAGAGAGACCTATATTTTGGATATGCATAGCTCTACACGGAAAAGCCCACTCTCTCATTTCACCAAAAAGGTATTGGTTCTAGCCAGTTAAGATTATGCCAGCTTTCAGTGTTTTAAAGATAGCAAATGTGTAGCACACACATTCCTTGTTACTTCCAGCCTAGGAATGTACGAGTCAAATACAAGCCCAAATGACAAAAATCATCCAAACAACTTTTTCATTTTCACTTCCCAATTATTTTTTATTTTCTTTAGAAAACTATACTAATAAACTGTACAAGAACCACTGGAGAATCCTACACTCAAGCACAGACAATCTGACAAAAGTATTCAAAAAAACCAACACTCATTCAGTTTCAATTTTTTTTGTTTCAGAGGCTAAGCTTTGAGATCAACAGCTGCATCAGTAGGAGATGCAAAGACACAGGAACAGGCTGCTTTAGAAACGTGCATAACAACTGAAATTGAAGTGGTAAATATCTGACAATTTCAGGAAAATGTAGTTCTCAAGAGGCACTGTTCATAAACAATTAATACTGAATATTCACATGTCAGAATGTATTCTAGTACATCAGAATAAAATTACTGCAATGACAGAAATATTTATCTCCATGGTAAGTAACCAAACAAGCAACCTTTCATATCTCAGTTTCAGGGTAACAGTCATTATACAAAGTAAGATATTGTTGATCTATGTCATCTAGGTTTTCAAAGGTAAGTTCAGTGCAAGGGACAGTTATTTCTCAAAAAGCAACAGAACATCAGAAACTATGTAGTGAAAGTAAACACCAAAAAGGCTTACCATCATATTTAGCAATGTTATCATCCGTGTCTTCTTTCTTGATTTTAGACAATATCCACCTAAAACAAGAAGTGTACTAGTCATTTAACTACACATGCGAAGCTGTATTATTTAGCAAGCACAGGAAAAACAGATTTAGCTGCTAGGATGTCAATCTGTGACACTGATTTTGACAGGCAGCATCATGGAACTTTGTGTAATTTAAAGAATGTGAAACAAAAAATTGAAGTGTTAGTCTAATACAACATTGATTTTGAAATATTTCCTAAGAATCTAAATGAATATACAATTAAAACTCTAAAGTAATTCACATTTACTCTGAATAATCTTCAGTTTTATCTACAAGCTGAGGCTGACAACGTAACACTATTACGTGAGCATGGAACTTGAAATAATACTTGAAAATAGCAAAGTTCATGTGTAAAGACTTCAATGTGATAAAGAAGAGCAAAAAATCATTCAAACAACCCTTAACTCTATCTGATATTAAGAGTATCAGTGCACAGCAGAGGAGGGAGGGAACAAATAAGTGTCCAAATGACAAGTGCAATTATGCACTAAGCAGATTCGAATTTTATCGCACACGGGGATTATAACAGAGCAAACGAACTCCTGATCTCCTTGACAGATCTCCTTGAACAAGGCGGATGCAGCTTACCAAAATCAGCTCACCAAAAATGAGGATATGCACACACCCTGTACAAAATGCTCATTTGGAGAAGAAAGAAAAGGCAATCCAGCCTCATTCGGTCATACAGTGGTTCTATCCCGAGCCATGCACAGGAACGTCTTAAGCCAACAGTGTTGCCAAACTCTTCCTTGTATCAACTACAATGCTATATTCTCATAGTGACTTCTGTAAAGAACTAATTTCATTCATTCTGAACGACTCTCTGCATGGAGTATGTCAGGGATGAATACTTTTTCTTTCCTGCTTGAATTTCAGACAGATCTGTGTTAACAGAGATGCTGGAAAAGCACCACAGTATAAATGGCAAACTAGATCCCTGGTCTTCCTCTGGAAAGCCCAATGCTAAAGTAACTAATACTAATCAAAGCTTCCAGTTGTTTGTTTTTTTTTAAACCACCATTTTCACCTTTTCTTTTTAATCGTTTTTCCTACCATCACTGGTACGGCTTTTGTATTGCACTTCTTAACATTTAGAAGTGACATGCTGAAGGTGAGAATTTTATAAAAAATTATCTTCTTTCTACATGTGGTCTAAATATGTAACAAAAATGAAAAAAAAATCTAAGAACATAATGTGAGAAATGACAAATCCATATTCAGTGGCCTGAATTTCCCTGTAACCCTGCAGAAAAGAACAGTAGAAACAATTGGGAAAAGGGAGTAAGATTCAGTCTTATGAAAGTTACTGGTGCCTGCTGCCATGCTATTTGGTTTCAAGTTTATGTTGTGCATCCTCAGCACACAGGTGTCTTATGACAGTTTACCTCACACCTACAGTTGTTGCATCTCAGTCTTTTCACAGGAAGACAAAAATAGGCAGCTTTAAATTGTATGATAAAGATGTATCTTACTGCATCTCCTTTCACCTCTGGCTGCCTCTTCATGGGAGCTGGGTTTTGTTCTTTTAATAACATACAAACATACCTTTTTTCATGATTCCTTGCAAAACAAGGTATTTTGTCCACCCACCCAGTAGCAGTTACACCTTACACTGCTGTAGTGGTGGAAGAAAACTTAAAAAATGCAGACAAGATGAATATTTCTGGCTTAAGAACTGTTGACCTAAACCTCGATATTTTTCTGAAATATCAGCGCAGTGTAGTCAAACTACCTAGGAACATTTCAGCAATCATATAAATATCTAATTCCTCTCGATAGTATAAAAGCACAACGGGAAGCAGTACAATAAATCAATTAAATACAGTCCTCCCCAACAGAGTTTTTAATCTATAATGTAGAGAAGTGCTGCCTCCTTCTTGCACATATCTAAGTGTACATGAAGAAGAAATAGTTTGCTAACAATTTCTGACTTTTTAAGCTACTGCAGTGTAATGCATCTCACCTTGTAGTTCACTTTTAATTCAACTGGCATTGCATTATTTTTTTAACATCCATAAAACCAGAGTCTATTACAGGTTTTGTTATATCACAAAATATAGCTACATGCCTGAAACATCAACTGCTTAGCTTAACCTTATGAAGAAATTGGAGCAAGTATGACCACCCTTCTCAATTCTAAACCCTGTACTTTTTTTTTTTTTTTTTGGAATGTACTAGCAGAAAAATGAATATAAAATAAGTCCTGCCGCTGTAAGTTAAATTACTGAAATTAGAAGTCTGTAAGTTTAAGGTGCAGCTTACCCTGTCAATACTCCATCAAAGGTTTCTGTAAAATACACTTCCCCAGTTGGCTTTGGCGTCTGGTATACAATCTAAAAGACATTTACAGATATAACATATCATAAACTACAATTTTTCAATTGAAATACACTATCACACCACTGGAAGCAGTCCACCCAGCCAGACCACCACAGTTACATCTAACAGAATAAAACACTCTTTCCCTGGGCCCTCTCATTTCTACAGTTTGGGTGCATTCCTCTAACAGTGCGCAATTTCATATCCGTGAAGCTTTGTGCGACCAGGGGACAGCGATGAATAGCACAGAAACAAATCAAGACTCTGAGCAAGGACTCTTAAAAGGCAGGAGGGTCTCACGGTTTCATTTCTAGTGATATGTTTATGATGGTTAAAGAGGCTGCTAGGTTAGTTTTAGACTCACTCTCAGGTATCAGAAAAACACTTTTCCCCAGTTTTTTGAAAACTAAATGGTGGTCCTCCTACTAAACACAGTAGAGCTCAAATGCACACAGGGTTATCAGCAGTTGTTTCATCTCTGTTTTTGTGCCCTAGCAGCTTAACATCTTCGAAAGCACCTGCAGAAAGTTTCAGATACTATGATAAAAGCATAGATACAGCTTAAAATTTTGCTTTCTGTGGTCAAAGCTCATAACTGAAGTACCGTTACACACCTTGTGCATAAAATAAAAACACAGAAAATTTACACAACTTGCTCCAGCTCTCTGCTTCCTATTTTTTAATTCACATGGTTCCTTTTTTTTGTTTGTTTGTTTTCCTATCTACTTGGCATGTTACAGTTGGGCTACACAGTTAAAAAAAATAGAAAAAAACAATCTATGACTATTGTGCAAACCTATTATGAAGTACAGCATAACAAACGCAGAAAGATTTTTTAGGAACAAAGACCATCTTAAAAGGCAGATGTGACCAATGAAATTAAGAAACCAATCTAAACGAAAAATGTCAATGAGCCCAAGGTGCTTTCTTCTCTAGTAATGACACGTTAGGCTGCAGGGTATATTATCCATCAAGGAGGACTTCGGACACCAGGTTCCATACCTAGAGTGAAAGACTAGCAAGACCTTCTTCGGGACTATCGACCACAGGTGGGAGATCTGATTTTGCATTTGGCATAGTAGGATCCTTAAGGCATACACAACAAATGAAAAACTCAGTCTGGTGAGTTTGACACTCATCGAGTTGTCAACTGTATATTGACTTGCTTTTTTTAAAATAAATTTGTGCACTGATTCTTCTACTAGTTACAACTACGTAACTTAAACAAGCTTTAGCTAACGGCATCTATAATCTTACCCCTAAGGAAGATTCATCTTTGTCAACATCAGCTTCTTGAGACTGCTTGTCAAAATCCTCCACTTCAACATCTGCACCCAAAATTTCTTCGTTTTCCATTTCTGCAGTTACTGAGGTAATTATCAGGAGACCCAAGCACAGCCAGTCCCACTGGAAATGCATCCTGGTTATCTGAAGAACTGAAGGTTTTAAATTACAAGTATTGTTGGGGGGATATTATCAACATTAGTTCAATTTTACCCAAGATTTTATCTAGAAGAGAAAAAAAACTAAGCAGGTAACTAACTCAACCTCTCAATCTGTACTGCTACGAAAAAGAAAAGAATGTTGTCCAGATGCATTTGCTTCACATCCATAAGCTAAAATACATGCACATGCAGTTTTACATTGAAGTACGCAATGGTTTGGAGCAGTGCGATTCCAAGCATGTGCCTACGCAAGTTTTCTTAAAGGTCTTGCCAAAAGTGCTTCTTTCTGAACTTGCTTTTGTCTGCATTTGGAAACAGAAGGAAGACAGACTCCAGATACCATTGTGTAGGTGTTTATCCTTTGATTGTTAATTTCTATCCACAGAGAGCTTAAAAAGAAAGACAAATACTGACATTTAGTCAGTTACTGTAAGGCATTTTCAAACCTTGCATTATCTGGCCACCAGTACTCACACTAAATATTCTGCTACTGAGACGCTTTCTGTGCCTTAAAAAGCAGTCACCCTTTTAAGCTCTATCATCGCTCTTCAGAGATTGCTTGTTTACTACTACAAACCCTAAGTACCACAGCAACTCCAGATACTGTCTTATATTCTGGAAATCTTAGTTCCTCTCTTTCTTCCTGGCTTTATCAGATTTGCTAAGCAATGCAAACATTAGAACGCCCTAATAATTATTTATCTATTTACAACATCTGCTAGTTCTATCAAGCAATGCATATAGAGATCAAATAGTGTCAAGGCAAAAAAATCCACATCCCAACAGAGCTATCCAAAAACGAAAACTAATTCTTTTTTCCTTATTCATTTTAAGATCTATTCATGTAATATTGACTGTACTGATTACATCTAAAGCTAAAAATAAACTGTTTCAGGCACTAGTACTAGACACTATGTCAACATCACTTTGAACATAAAAAGCCTCACCTCTTGGGACAGACACCTAATTTTCCACAAAACTGTATCAAATTATGTTACCTTTTTTTTTCAACTAATCTATGCCATTCTTTGCTTTGGATCCTTTCCATCTGTTTTGTTTAAGAATAGCAAGTCTATGGTTTGCATCATTATGTTAATAGTCAAGAAATCTGAAGTCTTCTGCAAATTTTACTATTTTTTAAAGAAAATCTTAGTTAAAAAACTACAGAGATTGTTGATTCATAGACCTCTCTGGCCAGTTCTAGAACTTGAAATATTCTTGCCCTATTCTTGACTTAAAGTCATTCAGCTTGTCACATGTGAACGTTTAACTTCATGGTGTGTTTTTGAAGACCTCTGTCTGGAGGCTATCGCATTCAGTTTTCCCATGCCCATTTTATTGCTCTTAATCATCACAGTAAGACAAACACCTAAGCAATGTCTCATCACACGTTACTCCTTCACTCCACTACAGCGGCATATATTAATTAGGTATTAGAATCAACTTTTCGCATGAACTTGCCTACCTTACTTAAGGTAGTTTGTCATGCAGTTCTGCTCCTCTTCTCCTAAAGCAGATGAAGATAAAAAGCAGACACACGTTCATCAACAAAATTCAGTCGCGTTTTATGTATGATACAAAATGCCTACTTTCACTTCAATAGCTGGAATTTATTATAACTAGCCTCTATCCATTATTTTCATACACACACAAGCAAGAGCATCCAAGAAATCGCCTTTCCACACAGTTCCCTTCCAAAACTCCTGATGCCTTCAACATGCTGTGCTTTTTCAAGTCACTCAAGCCTAACTATATAGCAACTCCCTGATCCTAGCCAAGGACATTCCTAATGTCATTCAGTCTTCAATCACATCTCTTAGCTTCCCTCCAACAACAGAAAGTATACTTTTTTGACTCATCCCAAATTAAGATATTCCAGAAACACTGAAATCCAATACCATGAACAATTAAGTTATCGCTTAATTGCCAGATAGGGATAAACCCAAACAAAACCATTAAATCTTTTGATTTTTGTGAATTTTTCATAACCACAGTCTTACAATGATAAATCTTTAAGCCAAAGAGTTTATGGACTCAAAATATTATACATTTAATAAGAAAGTCCACTAGATTTTAAAGATTAATTAGCATATGAACATCCATGAAAATCTTCAGACCTGTAATTTTAAGCCATTTTTTATAGCTTGGTTTCCTTACTATGGGAACACGGGTAACTACAGCGCTTCTACACATCATAAGAGACACTCGAGCCAAGGGTACTGCTGTAGAGCAGGCTCTTGGGACCAGCAGCAGTGCTGCAACACTGGCCTATTATTGCCTCTGAAGTAATAAGCCACTGTCTGCGGGACGTGTGCTAGACAACAGTACAAGACAACATGAATAAACTGAAGGAAGGAAAGTTCTGTTTGGGTATTAGCAATTTTTTCCCAATGATCGCAGCCAAGCAGTGGGTCAGGCTGCCTAGGGTGCAGCCTCAGCCCTTGGTGCTCTCCAGCATGGAGGGGATAAAGCCCTGAGTGTCCAGCCTGCGGGTCCGGCCCCGGAGTTGGCCCTGCCGTGAGCAGCGGGCTGGAGCCCTTCCCACCTGGTTTGATTTCCACAGCAGGCTGTGGAGCACAAGTACAGCAATTCGGACCTCTGTGCCATGGTCTTTAGTGTACTCTACACCTGCCATGAAATTAACGGCATCGCAGTTGTTATCCCACTCGATGCGGAACTAAATAAAAGTCAGGATCTTTAACGTGACTGGTAACTCGTACTTAGAAGAGTCAAGCCTTCCTGAAACCACCTCCTCAAGCAGAGGGCAGCAAGGCTGCCATTAACATCCTTCCTCGCCCAGAAGCTTAAAGCTCCCGCAGCCACCAGCAGCACAGGGAGGGCAAATACCAACTCCACCAAGGGCAATGGAAAGGGTGGGTTCGTGCGCCTGTAACCGTGTGCTGCTGCCTTATCCCTCCCCGACACGGTTACGTGGGCATCAGCCTGACCCAGTGGGACCCGCTCCACGGAAACCACTCGAGAGCTCTCCCCCGAAGTTTCATTTCCCCGTACGCCGGGGGCACATGGCACCTTCCTGTCTCTCGCCGGAGCCTTAAAGATGCTGCGTGAGAACAGCGACAGCGGGATGCAACCGGGCTACTTACACGGGGGACTTTCCGCGCTGTTTCACCGCTCCCGCTGGCTCGAGCAAAACCTCTAGGAAGAGGCTTTCGATTAAAAACGAATAAAACAAGGAGGGAGCCACCCCGCTCCCCGCAGGCTGCGGGCACACGGCCGGCACAAGACCACGAAGGGCCGCCCGCACCCGGGGGACCCCGACAGTCCCCTCAGGACCCCCCTCAGGACTCCGCGGGGAGGGGGGGGGGGGAGCCCAACGGCCGCCAACGGCCGGCGCGCGAGGAGCCCCCCCACTCACCACGCGTGCGCCCTCCCCTAACGGCCACCACAGCCCCCCCCCCGCCCCAGTTACAAAGCGCGTCCCCGCGCAGCGCGCGCGCCCCCCGCCGCCGGGCCCTGCCGGTGAGCGCGTGCCCGCGGCCGGCCGGTTACCGGATCCCCTCCGAGCCCGGCCGCTGTCCCCCAACGCATCCCCGGCCGCGCATGCGCCCTCCCAGGCTCCCCTCGCGGGCGCCCTGCAGCAGGTGCCGCGGCTCGCGGCGCCGACGCCAAGCGGCGGCCGGGTCGCGGGGCGGGGCCACCGACAGCGCGGGGGGGGGGGGGGTGGCAGGTATAAAAGCCCGGCAAGATGGCGGCACCCAGCGGGAAGCGGCTGAGGGGAGCGTCGGAGCTGAGTTAAATGCTCTGCCCTGGCTGGGGGAAAATTGTTAGGAGAAATGGCGCATTTTGTCAAATTGGCATTTAAAATTGTAAATGCGTGCTCCACTGTGGACTTTTCGAGATCAACCGCCGTCATAGTCACTGGGATTTTAAATGTACTCACTGTGGTAACCGTCATGCTCCGCACACCTTTGATCATCTACTAGGCTATTCAAAGCCGAGGTCTTTTCTCATTGCTAATTGAAACGATTTAGGTCAAATTAACAAAACCCTTTACTGAAATGGAGATAGTCAAGCAATCTAACCTAGGTTCCAGGAACCGTAAAGCAGAGGGACCACCCTGTGATTCTATGATTCTGGACGCCGTACAAGTTGAGAGAATTTAGAACATGACACATGGCAGCAATGTGTAAAATGTGGAGATGGCACAGGGAAAAGCAGTTCCTTGAGGGGCCACTAGGAACTTCTTGGCACCAGAGCTGTGCAGCTAGTGACAAACCAGATCAGGGTTCGTAGTGTTTTCATGTAACGTTGCGTCATTCAGTTCACATCATCAAAGAAGGCCTCCTCACCAAAAGCTTTACCGGTTCTGTTTTACATTATTTGATTCTTACCACGTCCAGGAAACAGTCTTATGGACGTAATGGCTATGGCCCATACAAAATACTTTATAACTTGAGGTAATTTTTATAGATGTCTCCATTTGTTTTTTCTACCACATACTAGTTTGCTAACTAGCCTAAATAACTCAAATAACTCAGAACTGTTTGGAATTAACACTAGAACATGTACTTTCAACTGTCAATCCAAATGCTTTTTTTGCCCCCCCCCCCCCCCCTTTTTGGTGACATTCCACCTTTCAAGCATTATAAGGTCAGTGTAAACTAATGCAGAAGCTTCAAACTTGGTTATATTTCTTGACAGCATCATCAAAACTTATGACTGCTACAGATCATTTCAATTATGAGCTCTAAAGATCAATGTAAATATCACAACTAACAGTGTATATTTATGTCGTAGAAAAGCCACACCATTTCTTCTCTTGTTAAGGTATAGCTAACACTGATCAGAAGGATCTTTTAAGCCTTAATTCAAATCGTTATTTAATGTATTTTTCTGAAATGGTACCATACTGCTACAGAATCTTCAATCTTTAGACACCTCTAGCTAAAAAGGAAGGGGGGAATGTTCTTATGCATTCCATCATGAAAAAAGACAGATGAAAACTATCCTTGCAGCTTGAAATACACATATATCCTTTTAGAAGTAAATGGAGAATTCAAGAATTCTGCTCACTGCAGAATTCATTGTTAATATTCCTACTCTTCATTGTAAGGCATCTATGAAAGATACATCTGCAATCTTCCATTCATGAAAATAAATAATATTCATTAAAAAAACAAGCTGAAACACAGGAATCTCAGAGAAGACAGTTTGTGTAACCAATAGGACAGCTGACAGATGTGTGACAGAGCAATGCAAAAAGTAAATGTTGGGGAAAATTAAGATCTTTGTGTATGGGATGCTATCCCAAATATCCAATATCCAATGGGATGCAAATGGGAGAGAAAATTTCAAATTCAGTAAACAAATCCATCTTCAACTTTAGATTAAATCTCTCCTAATTAATTTTAATAGATATTCCTTCTGAGTCTAGTCTCTTCCCAGTGTAAATCTGTCCTCCATTTGCATTTAGAGGAGATGTGTACTTGTATTTAGCTGCACAAAGAGTCACAGTAACACTGATGAGATTAGGGCTCACATAATTAATGGAAATAAAAACATTTAAAAAAAATCAGTAAAGCCAAGTTCATAATTGCCTTTTGTATCAGAAACAAATGTTACCAGTTCCCTTTCAAAAGTCCCTCAAAGGATTTAAGACAAGAATAGAGTCACACTGCTCAGAGAAACAAATAACTGCACTTCAGTGGAAATCAAAATGGGTACAATAAACCATCATTAGTATTGAATTAGCTTGCAAAATGGGCTTTCTTCCCACATATGCATTTAACCTGATTACGAACATGTAAAATGAGCTAGCCAATATTTTGGAGACTGTGTATTAAACCACATGAAAATACTGAAGTAGAATATCCTAATGAAAGAGGTCGGTGATCTGGTATGGAACCTGAAATGCCTCTTAAGAGAGTTGTTTTTTTAACTTACTGTCTTTGTTTTGTAAGTTAATCACAGTGTCTATGGTATAAAAACAGTCATCTGCAAAGTTAAAGGATGTTCTGTATCCCCTAGGTCAGTTACCTGAACTGAAAATTCTCTTGAGGAGCCCTTAACCTGGCCTTAGGGACGTGGTGTGTGAAGGTGCGTGCAGGTTCAGTACAGCTTATTAAATGGAAAACCACAGGTAGGAACTTCCTTTCAGGATCAAAAGGCTATATAATTATACAAATATTCT
The DNA here is from genome assembly GCF_964211835.1 of Anser anser. Taxonomy (NCBI): domain Eukaryota; kingdom Metazoa; phylum Chordata; class Aves; order Anseriformes; family Anatidae; genus Anser; species Anser anser. The sequence continues at coordinate 37,800,275 of NC_139724.1, read as the reverse complement.
GTAACCATTCCATGCATAACAGAGATTGTTATGAACACACAGAGCTAATTGTTGACATTAACATGCAAAAGAACATAAGTATACTTCTATTACACTGTTCTCTTAAACTTACTAGGGCTGTAGCACTCGTAACTTAGTTATCAGTTCTTCAGTGAAAATCCAGAGTTCATCTCACAAGGTTCCTTCGATTTTGTAGAGGAACTGGGGTTCTACATACTGGGCAAAAAACCTCTGCACTCCATAAAGCACATGGAAGAATGGGGACTAAGCAAAATTTTACTCAACAGTGCACAAGCAAGCATTTGTTATTTACTCCTTCAACATCTGCAAAGCTCATTTACATCAAAGCGTATTCAATGATTGCAATGATTAGGTAAAATATGTAAAAACTGAAACAGCATAAATGAAGTACATAGCTGGATGTACAGAATGAAAAAAAATATGTATACAAAAGTCCAGTCACTTCCTAATATAATTTCAGGTACTCTGATAAGCTTTTTGGAATTACCCTTCAACAGTTAGGAATTCCATTTCACTGTGAAAATAAAAGGCTTTGGTAACAAAATCTTTTACCTCTGTACTTTGTGTTTTCTTGATTAATAATTGACCTGAAATTTCATCCTATACAATGTCTCTTACCTGTAATGACTGGCCGCTAGACAGTCCAAATGCAGACATTGCTCCCAGCCTATGACTGTTCCAGTGAAAGCAATAGCAAAAAAAAAAGATTTGTTTCTACTTAAGAACTTAAGTTCTTCCCCAAAGATGCTAAAGCATTTCAGGTTAAGACAAGAATGACTTCCAAAAAATCATTCCCCCACCCCCCTCCTTAGTGTAATGTAAGCTGTGTTTTATTCCCTAATACAAGTGTTCATGATTATATGTCATTCTGACTCCTGTATCAGCAGAGGAAAAAAAAAAGAGAGATCTGAAAGGCTATTTTGATCTGGGTCAGAGGGAGGAAGCTCTGCCCTTCGTGTGCCACATAGCCCTGTGCAGAGCCACCCGGTTTCCCTTCAATCCCTAGCTGTAGTTTTAGCTACCGCATTTTAATGATACAGTGCTTTCAGTCTTATTCGACCTTTCTTTTTACTGTAAATGCTTACCGATAATAAAGGTGTCCCTCTGTGCATCTTTAAGCGCCTCACATTACTTCAATAATTCTTAACCTGCATTAAATTCTTAACCTAGTGAAGGCTGCAATATTTGGTCCAAGAAATAACACATGTATTTACACACATGCATATATATAGCACCACAGTGTATATTTTAAGTACTGTAAATTATCAAACTATTATTGGAGATGGTCTTTAGAAAAACTTCCCCTCTGAACTGTTTTAATGTATGCAAGAAAACTCATTTTATATTATTCTAAATAAAATACTCTAATATTAAGAATACTGTTATGCATTATTTTTACCCATTTAACACAAATCCATACAAAAGTGTACAGTGCAGTTTACAACATTAAGGATGCAATGCTTGTGCTGGCGAATGAGGGCGCACTCGTGCTTCGAGTGCTGAGGAAGCAATACTGGAATTCTGCACATCACAGGTAGATATCCAAGGTGCAATTTCTCAGCAACACTTCAAATGAGGCTACAGTGGTTTAGCTGTTTTTTCAAACTTGTACTGAGTTTTGGCTTGTGACCATGATTGAAGTATCAGGACAGACTGATTATCAAATAGCAGGATCCAAAATTTTATTTAAATAGATTTTCTTTCTACAAAAATATAGTTACATGTGATACCCTGATTATTTCCTTTAGTTAATTCAATGCAGGATTCACAGAAAACTTTTACATTCCTCTCAACAATACAAGTTTGATTTTCAAGTTATTCAAATGGTAACTTGTAGGCACTTTTCATTTAAAAAAAATATATTAAGCATCTGTTATGCTACATTAAGGCTGAAACACGTGGTAAGTTTGAGATCCATTTTCATGTTGTTAAATTGTTCCTTTCTCCGGTGGACTGCTCTAAGTACTTGCGAGGAATATGGACAACTTTTCCTTCAGTTCTGTTTTCCCTCCAAAACTAACTAGTGTTCTTCCTGGAGTTACAAACAATGTTCTTAATATTTTCCCCAAATGCCCATATGTTTAGTCCTACTTTTGTGTTTTAGTCCCTGAGATAACCTGTAATGCCTTATCAATTGTTTGTAGTAATATATAATCAATGTTGCTAAACTAAGATGGGATTTATTTTTTTTATGTTTATGTATTAACAGCTTATTCAATAACAGTTTATGGAACTTTCTAATGTGATCAGTTTTTTCATAGCTTTTAATATTCTTTATATTATATAAATATTTAATAGTTATCGCCACTCTTTCCCAATACACAGTATTAAGAATGGAATGGGTCTGGGTTTGTTCTTTGTACCCACTCAGGTTTTTGTTGCTGTTAGCCTGGTTTCAAACAAGCCCGTTAACAAGTGACATGTCAAAAATACATTTTTTTCCAGTTTTCAGTTTTCAGATGTCTTGATAAGTACCTGGAAAAAAAAATACAAAAAAAATATTATTTTTTAAAATGTGCAGAAGTGTTTCCTAAGATACCAGCTTTTCCTTCCTTCCAAGTATGACTACAGTAATTGTCTTCAGTGATTTCTGCTGAATATTTTCTATTTATGGGTTCACACACATTCAGACATTTCATTCATACTTGAAAGAAAAAAAAATCATCTGTTTGCATATAGTAATTAATATTCAAGATGGTGACTGAAAAATGCTAGAAAATCCTCCTTCAGTTGGTTGATTTATCATGACCCGAATTCTCCTGGCCATATCTACAGCATTGCAAAAACTGGAGAATTATCCCATTTAAGCATTTCCAACACTTTTCCTATGAAGTAAATAAGTAAATTCTCCTCCCTTTAGTAATTAATATCCTTCTCCACTTGTGTACTCTTTTCCCCACACAGAATCCCACTCAAAATTAGATAAAAAAATTATGACCATCAATTCCTGTATGATAGGAGGAACTAAAACCGATTTAATAAAGCTTTTATTAAAATCCTTTTATTAACATGCTTACCTCACTAAGTATTACCCACACAGGAGAATCGGAATTGACTGACAAACGAATAGCCTGTATTTTTTCTGGCAGACTGATGTTGCCTTCTGCAATTCCATTTTCAAAAGCCCCTAAATGAAAAATAAAACAATATCAATACAAGCCTATATTAGGATGAAATATAGTTCCAGGTGAACTTAGTGAAAGTTCTAAATTACAAATTATAAATTAACGCTAGGAATGCAACAGTAGAGGAAAAAATCATTTGAAAAAGTTCAAACTGTAGCTGCTGAAAAATAAAGCTATAAAGAAGACGATTTCTGCTGTACATGAGGATTCATTTATTCAGCTAAAACAATAAGGAACTGGAGAAGAACACAAGTAAATAAGGAACCTGCAGCTACAGATGTTAGAAAATAAATACATTAGTACTGGCAGTACACATATGAACCACAGGGTCACGTTAAAGAATCTAGAAGAGCTTTTCTGATACGTACAACTATTTCAGAAAGAGATAGAAGGGACCATGGATCAATTAGAATATATTCCTTCACTAGTTCACACTTTTTAGATACCCTTGTCAAACTGGCATAAAATCAGCACAGACTAATGAAAAACACTCATTCCATCTGATATTCATTTCCTATGAACTTGCACATACAACTCAGAGTTGACAACATTTGGTTTTCGATCTCTAATTAGAACAAAACAGCCAAGAGGAGGTGGGGGGAGAGGTGCAAATTAAAGCAAGCAAGAAATGATGGTGAGCTGAAAGTGGCTCATTCGGGGAAAAAGAGTAATTATGTGATAGAAGAGACAGAAGAAAAGTGGCAAGCAAAGCAGATCTCCCAGTAGTCCATTTTTATTCCCAGAAGGATATTTTAGTTTAGGTAACAGTAGACAATAAGTTTTGGCAGGTTTGCGGAGAATCTGCAGTTCCTTTACAGAAGTCAATTGCTACCCTGAGGAAGGAAGAAGGGGAAGCTAGGGTTGGGCAAAAATGCATTGTGTTATGCTTTATCTCTTGATTTCAGGTGGGAGCACAAGTCTGTCACAATCAATAAGGAATCCTTTTCTTCAGCTAAGGCTGCAAAATCTAAACCAGAATCAATTACCCTATTAAAACCTTGCAGAGGTCAATTTTTTCCTGTCATAAGATGCCCTGACTTTTGCCACCAGCGTTGGGGTTTTTCATTATTTAAAACAAAATAGGATCATCAACGGTCAAACAACATACTACAACAAGCAGAAGCGCAATATGTTTGTTTTCCTTACTAGTTACTACCTTGAAATAGTGCATTTATTACAGAGTTAATGAAATTCTCAATCACAGAAGCATTTTACATGGAAAATCAAAATTTCTGGTTTTGAAGTGACAATAAACAATTTACCTATTTTTAAATATCCATCTTTGGTTGCTGGGTAGTTAAGTTTACTTCCATTGTCAAGCAATTCTTTTCTTTCAGCTTCCTGTAATAAACAAAACAATACTCAGTAGTGTTTTCTAGGACATGACCTTTCATGCCAAACATCATTCTTAAACTGAAATAGCATTGTGTTGCAGGTAGAAATAAGAGACTTACATCAGCTGGCAACACTTCCACAGTAGTGTTATATAGTATATCACCAGGGTGCTCTATGTTTCCACTTCTAAAGAAGTACCTGATGAAAAAAGGTATATTATTTACAGGTATTTCCTTTTCTGAAGGAAACTTTTAAACATCTTCGCTTTAATCCTTTGTGGGCTACAGAGAACAGAAGTAGGCATTGACATGTGTGACCAAACCATATTAAAACTTTTTTGTTTTAAATAAAACAAGCATTAAAATCATCTTTCTCTGGAACTGTGGATACAGTGGAAAATACAGTGGAAATACAGTGACAGAAAAAATCCCTGTCTTTAGAAGAGTATATACTACATGCCAAGAGAATCCCTCTCTTTATCAATACTGATCAGTTCAGGAGCTCTAAATAATCTCCGGTTGTTACCAATGAGCAACAGCAATGTCAAAGAATGACTTCAATTATCAACATTAAGCAAAAACACCTGTGAGATTAAAAAATCAATTTGGTTTTGATTTTCTGGCATTAGAGTTCTTAGTTTTTATATCTGAAAAGAGCTACAGAAATGTAAAGCATTAACCTTCCTCCTCCAGTATGAATCAAACAATGGAGACCTAAGAAATCCACTAAGTACTATAAGATTAGCTGTACATTTTCACAAGTTAGTCATGGGGGTAGATCTCTTTGAATGAGAAAAATGTTTAAGGTGGAACTTAGCTACAGATACAAACAACCAACTCAAAGTTAGATGTCTGGCTGTGACCCAAATATTTGTGTGTTCATAGGCAATACAAATACACTCAAAATAGTCAGTGAAGTCTAGCAAATGACTCAGATGACCAAATGGATGATGAGATGAATATCTCTCTTGCTTCCACTGGCTGTATCAAGCAGACTACTCTCTGTAACATACAGTGGGAGCTTATGCACCGACTTTATGTAGACATCTCTGCTGTAGATACTACATTCATGTTTCTGAATCTGCAACTGAATTCCACCTTTATTAATTTACTGTTCACTGTTTCCCCATGCTTGCTCTGTGCTTTCACCTGCACTGGGACGTGCCTGGGACATGACCTTTGAGCTAACATTATGCCAACAGCCTTTCTGTTGGCAACTATACAAACAAAGCTTTCACTGACTTCATTGATGAAACTCGTTAGTTAAAACCAAATTCATTCGAGAGCTATTGTAAGAGAATATAGAGTGTTTAATATTTTAACGAAGAAATATAAGGAGAAAAAAAAAAAAAAACCTCTAATTACCATGGAAGAAATGTATTTGAGGAGTGGAATTCAAGAAGGGGAGTAGGTACACAGCAAATCATAGCAACTCCTCAGTAACCAGGCCATGCTTTATGCAAACAGTTGAGCACTAGTAATTTTGAACACTCAGTCATTTCCAAAGTGGATACATGTAAGCTACCATATTCCATACCAAGCAATACTTACTTTTCTACCTTTAGTGGTTTTAAAAAGGTGAATCTGATATAGTCCCCGGTCACTGGAGCTGAAGCCCAAAAATAATCTTTTCCTTCATAAACTTTTTCCAAGGTATATTGCTGGTATACTTTTAGGCTTGTATACACTTTTGCAGGTGGATTATTATGTGCTTTATATAGCACATTACTGCCAAAATCTTTATCCTGTTGGACACAAAGAAAAGTAAGTGCACTCATAAAAATACAATGAAAAGAAGTGGTCCAATATCTTGAATTCTTACAGGTAACTATTCCAGAAAACACTTACTTGTCAAAAGTGTCAAAAAATATACCATCTATTTCTGATAAAAATAGGATATTCATTTCAGTGTTATAACTGAGATTCAGTGTTACAGTTTGTACACTGAGCTGTACTGATTATTTCTCAGCTGTCTAGACTGGAAAAGAAACATCTCCAGGGTAGACTATTTTGTGGTTGTCTCCTATACCTTCTGCCAGAACATCCAATATTGGCCTCTGCTAGAGGCTACCTGAACATCTAGTCTGATCCAATGGTGCATTTCTAATTATCTCATGAGTGGTCTAAATGGCGCTAACAGAACATCCATGAAATCTGGTGCTTCACTGCTCTTTAACTTATCAGATACCTGGCAGATCTACTATTTGCCCTCCAAACTCTCCCTAATAACCTACTGCTGTCAGCAGAGCCATGCCCTTATCTTACCAGTATCCTTTTCTTATTAATAATCCTCTGTGTTGGTATTGTGGACTATTTAGCCAAAAGATACCATCATAACCCTTTGTGTTTGTACGGCGCATAGCGCATGAAACCTTGCGCTGTGCAGAGGATTCCTACATGCCACAAAATGCTACTGCTACTAGTGTAATTGTTCAGATTAGAGATTCAAAGATGTTTCTGCAGAAGCAGTATGTCTTATCTGTAATTCAGATGTTAGATCGATACTACACACACACACACACCCCAATCTGTAAGCCAGCATTTCTTGGAAATGGAAGTGCCATCAAATGCCAAAGATGAAATGCTTGATACCAATATGAGAAACAAGCTAGAACACAAGCATATAATTTAGAAATAAGACAGTAATTTCTTATCCATACTTTCAAATTCTGTATCTTCCCAGACAATGATGAATGAATTCCCATATGCTGAAAGAGAGATGGTTTAGCACGGATACGTATCTTTGCCTTTTCCTTTTCACAATGCATCTGGAAAGAAAGTAAAGAGGGTGAAGTTTTATTAAAATAAAGGAGATGAAAACTAATCAGGTGATTTCATTATGTCATTGAGGGTATGGGTCCAGGTTTTTTACCCATATTTACACGAGTAATCCTTAGATTAACAGACACCTTATTTCACATACAGTTTCTAGATATAAACTCATAATTCCACTCATGGTGCTATGTAGACTTTCAGGCTCAACCACCACTAATTCACGGATTTCTACACTGTATACACTGCCCATCATCAATCGCATTTGGAACAACAAAAACGCACCTCAGATCTGAAAGTGATTTTTTTGTGTTCGTGTTTTGTTTTTTCTGTTTCTGGCAAATATAATTTCAACTTTTGGCCTTGCCATATCATTCTATTTTGACCAAAACTGATCATCTTGAGATAGAAGTGCAACCAGAATCCATCTTTATCATTTGGCTCTTTCTGCTATGTTTGAGAAGGTTATAATGTAATATACAGTACCATATTATATGTTACACATATTTTACCCTAAAACTAAGTAAAGGCCCTAGGTATTTATATCCCCATTTTCTGGTTTAGATACACTTTGTGACATGTACACCAAAGAATTAAATAACTACACTTGGTACTAATTTGGGGATTTCCTTCTTTTTGTATGATAGCAAATAATTTCTTTAAATGTAATTTTTGCTCTATATGCATAGAGCATCAATGTTAGATACAATGAAGCAAACACATTACAATAATATACAATATTATGTCTTATTTACATAAGACATAACAAGGCATAATGGCATAGAAGAGTGCAGAGTAAAAATTAGACTCCCTGAGACTCTTGGTTCTGCCACAGAATAATTGTATAAGTTTGAAAGATCATCTAACCTCTCTATATCACAGGTTTCACATCTTTAGATTTGAGAGGGTAATGTGTTTACCTCTTCAATAATATGCTTCCAGTTCTATAAAGAAAAACGTCACGTAATTATAGCAATGCCTTCTAAAGCTAGAAGTGATTGTCTTCACTCAGCTGGCTTAAATAGCAAAATTCATAGGGGATTTATGGTTCTCACAGAAGTGCTAACTAAAAGTACAAAACCACCTGGAAGAAGGCTCTCAGCAGAACTAAGTATTTTTATGTCTGTCCACAGCAGATGTTCAGCAAAAAACATAAGAACACGACACACGAAGATTGATTTACTGGCAGCTTTTTCTTTGAAAAAAGTGCTGTCTGTCTGCTATGGAAAAAAATAAAATTAAAAAAAGTACTTTAAGAAAATAAATTTTTAGCCTTTCTCTTGACTGGGTTGGCAGTTCATCCTCTAAAATAATGTAGTCTCTAATACATCTCCTTTCATGCCACAGCAGCAGCTGAGCACACTTAGTGCAGTGGGATGACCCATTGTAGTCACTTGCACAGAAACTGAAACAAGGCTCCTGGATGAGCCACGGCTCCCATCTTCGCAGCCTGCTAGTCCCTGTGCTACACTGGATAGAGATATGCCACTGCTAGTCAAACTAGCAGATGATGGTTCACAGGAGGTAAACATGATAAAGTTGTTGAACCATACAGAGATCTGACGAATCATCTTCCAACTTGGTGGACAGAAGTAGCTGGATCTTGAGATGTTAATACTCAGTCCAGGCTGAAAACATGCCAGACACCCATCATCACAGAATGACACATAAAAGCCGTGAACAGGTACCCACTGACCCTCCCATGAGGCATATTGTGCAGTCACTCAGTGACACACTCAGTTGCTTGGAAGAGGGAAAGCATGAGGACTATCTGTCATCTTGTCTTTTCTATAGGAAACTCCAGCTTTCAAATCATTTCTTTAATCTATAGGGGAAGATCAGCAGGGATCCTTGTCCTCCCAGCCTCCGTTTTCTGTACCCTTATGAGCAGTTCCAGTGTCTGTCCCTGGTCATTCTTTCCCAGTGGAAAACACAAGGCTGGCTTGACTCCATGTTTATTTACTACCCGCAGCAATTGAAATTGCAATTGCAGAAGTGAAACTCACTAGAAACTTGCTGGTACTAGTCTGCTTTGGTTTGGCCAGGGCAGGCTCGCACAATCCACCTGCCTGCCTTTCAGGAACACCACATTGTTTTAGATATGATTCAGATATGATTTATGTATGAAATAAACTAGCACAGTCATTTAGAAATGAAAGTAGAATGTTTAATATATAGGAGTTGAGGTTGGCACATGTGAGAGATCTGGAAGGGGTGATATTAACACTTTTTTTTTTTTTTTTAAGTTATTGCAGGTGGGCAAGAGCATAAATTAGAGGTACTTATGGATCACTAACTCCTATAAGCCAACCTCAGAAAAGTATAATTTCAAAGCTTAATCCTATCTGCATGAACTGGGAATGGAGACTCTTCAGTGGCGTTACTGAAGTGTAAAACCAGGCAACTTCTGTGGTCCCCAGGAGTTACCTCTGCTACACAGTTGTAGCAGAGGAGGCCCACTTGTTCAACTCCTCAGTCTCCTGCTCTGCACAATTCCTATCTATCTCTTCCTCCTTATCAACACAAAAATAACACATATGCAAACAACTGGTGTGGGAACTCACTACGCTAATCAAACAAAACTCTTGAACCTTAAAAAAAAGAAACAAGGAGGAGAGAAACTCTGGTCGTTCCTCTGTGGCACAGCCTGTTATACAGGAAGACTGTGAGTAGTGACCATCACCAAAAGCTAGCTAAAGAAGTCAAAGGGATATAAAGTAATCCTTAACATGTCAACATGTCATTGGGTTCACCTGCAATGCTACAAATGGCTTTTTTTTTTTTTTTCAATTCAACATAAGCGTCTCTTTCATTTGCAGTGAAAAGTATCATTTCATCCTTTCAGTCTACACATTTCCCTTTTTTCTTTTTTAGGCAAAGAGTCAAGCTTTTTTCCCAGGCAGTAAATGATTTAAAACAAAACACAAGTTCTGCTTCCTGAAACAAAGGAAATGGTATGTAAAATTCATAACTGTGATCTTAAGATTGTATGCTTTACGAGCTTTCATGTTAGAAGGTCAGTGAAAGGTTATGAAAAGTGCCAGTCCCATACAGGTTTATATATTCAAAATTTTCTTTGATGCTTCAGGATTGCCTAAATGACTAGTTGGAGGAAGATGAGCACTTGCACTTGACCTTGTTCTGAGCTGACAGATGTAAAACAGCTCTGATGTGGAAATCTGAATTTCTGTGAGTCAGACCTCTCCATATGTCCCAATGGGCTCCAACAAAGTTACACACTATGAAAGTCTGTATCAGCTCTTGAGTCATCCGAGAGATCTTGATTCTGCTTTTTCAAAATGTTGTAGGGTTTTTTTTTGGTCACAGAGACTGCTTGAATGTTATCTGTATTCATAAATTCATAGACATACTTACTGCATCTTTTTCTGGATTGCACACTTTGACCCAGAGCAGGTGGTCCAGAAGCCAGTCTATGGGCTTATCTTTATAGAACATTAGAAAAAATTCCACTATGAGTGGCAAGTCTTCTGATTTAAACAATTTTCCTGAAAGCAAGACAAGAAGGTGCATATTCAAATATGTTTATTGCTGCACAGTAATCACCATCTTATCTTTATTTCAGCCTTAAATACACAGATGCAATTCTGATATTGAGTGGAAATTTTACACAGACTCCAGCTTCGGTACTTAGTTGCTTGTCGTCCAGCTTGTAATTTTGAAAAGATTTCTATCCCATGCTTGGAGATATTCTCACAAAGTCAACCAGCTCAGTAATCAAACATGCAGTTATGTCCTAGTTCAAACACAAGTCTGCCCATCGCTTGTATCAGTGTGTCAGATAAAACAAAGTCTGAACAATCTCTCAAAATGCTAAGCATACAATTTCAATGGTAATAGTATATTGAATATATTTAAATTCAGACCTACATATAAAAAACATTGCTTTTATAATACTATCACTATTCATTTAGTTCTTTTGCTATTTTTATTAGCAGATCTTGTTAGATTTTTTGTTTGACCTAACAGTTATAAGGTGTTATCACAAGTCAATATCACAAGTAAATTGCGTTATAACCTAAGAAAAAATATAATAGGAAACTATTATAAAAATAGTAAAACAAACAAACAAACAAAAACTATACTACAATATGGGATGCACGTTCTTCTCCAGAAAGGAAACAGATATTTTATAAACTGTGGAAATTCCATTCTTGAAAGGAAGGCTACATGTTGCAGGAGCATGTAGTGCCTTGATGTGGAAGAATTTGCTTCTTACGGGAACCCAACTATAGATCCTATACTCCATTAAAAAGACAGTGCCAAAGAGCACAGAAAGTAAAAGGCTTGCAGTGGGAGTTTTTCTGAAGAGCCAGGGAAGTTTTGATATGCAAGTCCTTCCATATATGAACTGTAATTCTGAATGAGACCTGCTCTACTTACATAGCTCCAAATCAATTGACCCTGCTGAGGCCTTAGTACTTACCAATAAATCCAAGCTGGGAAAACTCAAGAATCATCCACTCTTGGGACTGTTCAGCCGCAAAGTTTTTTATACTTTGAATATAATCAGGTTTGGCTATAATATCATCTTCCAACTAGGAAAAACAACAACAACAAAAGGCAACTGGTGGTTTTATTGCTTGCAGAAGAGGTGGTGATGTTGCTACATGAGTGATAACCATGACTGCTGCACAGTTTGTACTGAAGCTGTGCCAAACTACAGTGGATTGCTATTTAGCTTCTACATATCTCTCTGTTCTAGTATCATTCATTAAATATTTATTTACAGGATTGACTGCAACACCATGACTACTTCTCATTTTTTCTCCCTACCTTATAGGGCTACCGTGTAAAAGAAAACTAAGCAAAAAGACAGAGGTTAAGGAAGACAATAGACAGTTTGTACTGAAGTTGTATAAGCACTGATAAGCAGCAGGAGCTAATTCTTTGGAAAGAAATACGCCTAAAGCAGATGGTCAGAGGCTCTGCAGATTAGCCTGGGCAGACTCTGTTGTAACTAAAAGGTGACAGAGGAGAAGAACTGAGGATGATTACTGAGAGGGGCTAGCAGAAAGCAAGACATTTCAGGGAATACTAGTCGTGAAAGAAGAAACGCTGTGAAACACTGAAGAAGAGAAATACATAGAGCTCAACATGTTGTAAAGGCTGAAACCGAACATGACACTAAAGCCAACTAAAGGACAGTCAGAGAAGGAGAGTGATATCCATCAAGGAAATGGGAAAGGACTTGGCAGCGTTTTTGCACAGTTTTCAGAGAAGAATGGGAGATATGAAAAGCCAGAAGCTATGCCAGTTACTAAAGCTGTGGATAACAATTCCAAACAAGGAGTTTAAAGTCAATCACACAAAATAAACGGATTCCAGAAATAACTAAGGAGCAAGTAATACAGGGTTTGAATTTGGCATGGAGGTGAAAAACACAGGAAGAGGAGTCTAAGCCTTCCAAAAATGTTGTTGGGGTGCAGCGAAACAATACAGTTAATTTGATCTAACTGCTGTACTTTATTGGCCCTGGTGCTTGTCTTATGGCATTGGGATCTAGTTTAGAGAGCTAAATAGGTAGAAAACAAATGCTATGGGGAAAAAATGCATGGCTTTCTGCAAGTTTTACACCCTCAACAGATGCAGTGCAGTGTCAGCAAGAGCAGTTTGAGGGAGCAGGCCTACAACTTTTAGCCGAATTTGGCCGTTACAAGCATGTAAGTGTAAGGCTGGTGGGGGAGAAATGTCAACACTGAAACAAGGAGGAAGTAGAACAAAATTCAAAGACATGATTAAGAGATTTGTTTTGATCCTGTCAGCTTATGCTGATGGTAAGATATCAAATAACAGAGATGAACTGATATCAAGATGAGCTGTTATTAACAGACTGAGATCTGAGGTTTGAGTTGAGAAGACAGTTAAGCAAAAGAGAACAGCAAAACAAACAAACAAAAACAAAGAAAACAACCCAACACCTTACAAGAAGTCTTGCATAGAATTAAATGAGCTAGGAGGATTATCCAGGGGCTACATGTAAAGGGAGAAGGCAAAGAATCAAAGAGATTTTCGGAGAACCCTCAGAGAAGTTGAGGGGACACCCAAAAAAGGAGGAAAAACAGAGCGCGCAGTATCTTAAATATCTAGTGAGACTACCGTACAAAAAAACACTAGAAGAAAGCATACACAGGTTCTAAGGATGAAAAACATAGAGGTTCTGATGGCTGTGAATGTGGCTCTGAACTGTACGTAGTTCTAACTAGGGAGAAGTCTGAAATGATCTCTTCTGGAGCAGACAACTGCAACAAGGCCATGAAAAGTAATTTAATGAACCCTGTGTTGAGCCTCATGATTTGCATTCAACTAAAGCATATCTTCTTGAAGAACATTTGCCATCACTTGGGGATTTCAGTATCGGGTATTTTTCAGCAAGTTGCACTGTGTGCAGCTACCATTAACATTCAATACACTGTACCCACTTGGATTTTTTCTGGTTTCAGCTTACAGCCACTTGTTCTTTATATGCTCTTATCTGCTAAAGGAAGTTATGCAGTGACTGTACACAGCTTGCTCAGGAAATTTACGATAAGAACTGTCTAGTCCATTAGCCCAATTGCCTTCTAAAGACCAGCAGAACATGTGGCCACAGCTAATTTCCCTTTACTCATCAGTGCTTTGTCATGAAAAAAAGATACATACACAATAGCAAGCCGTGTCAGTTTCCTAAAAGACAGGCAACTAATGTCTTTCCCCCTTTTTTTTTTTTTGTGTGTGTACTATCTGCCTAAGAGAAGGCAGAATGAAGAAGTGACCAAAAAGCGGTAGCATACAATGGAAGTGCAGGCATCAGACACGAATACATCTTCCTTTCTAAACTATACTAGTGTATTTTTCTGTTTTGCATTAGTGTTTGACAAATCTGTGAGGGCTATTAAACTGAAAATTCTTATTCTCTCATTTTCCACAGACAACAAACCTCTACTAGTTCATTCCATTAAAATCCTTTTTATTTTTTGCTGTATATAAAGAAATTTTCAGATAAAAATGCACTTTCGTGAAAGTTATTCCTTCTAGAATTCTACTAAATAGAAGGCTTAACTTACAGTCTACTGGAAAAAAAATTCAATAAAAAGAGTCCTAATGACTTAATTGAGCTTTTGCTCAGGCCTTAAAACCATTAGAGAGAGAGAAAAAAAATTACAATAAAGGTGAAGAGATAATTGCTATTGGTTATATGTATTACCAGTATATATAAAGATGTATGTTGTATATAAATACACAATGCAGCTCCCCCAACTTGCACATGGAAAAAAAAACGACGTTCTTTCAAAGCTCTTGTTTGATCAGTAGGTAAGGTTCATCCATACTGTAACCCCATTAGCTTCAATGCACTCCACAAAGCTACTTTTTAAAATCCTGATTCAGCACTATCCTAGCATGGGGTGTTTACATGTTTATTCATCTAAGATCTTGCCTGGCTCATGATATCAACTGCTCTGTAGACATCAAGACTGACTACGTAAGTTTGAGTATCACTCACTCAAATGATACTATTCCTGACAAAACATTAAATTACATCTATCATTGCTCAAGTTTTTCCCTTTAATTACTGAAGTGAATCTTATTACCAGGCTGAGGAAAGGGATCTTTAGATTATTTGTTTTCGACTAGTACACAGCTTCCAAATGGGGAGAATATCATAACTAACTTTATGGCAGCATGTACTCCATCTTTTTAGCTGTACTCTACAGAGAATTTTCTGGGCAGGTCAGAATCTGTGCTAGAGAAGCAGTTGCAGAATGGACACACATGAAGAAGAGGATTTACTAGGTAAGGGTAAGAGGAAAGCATAGTTTCTAAGAAAATTCTGAATGCAGCAATAACTATCACCAGACCATTACAATCCAGGCTTTACTCCAGATGACATACTTCAGTCCTTATATGATGTCCCAGGTAAGAAAACACACATTTTTTTTTTTATTTTTAAAGGAATTTGAGAATACAGGAGTCATTTCCAGGCAAATATGAATGCTTGGAAGCTTTATAATTCTACATCGGTAGTAGAAAGAGATAACACATGTCTGCCAGCACGCTTAACATTTGTCTTCACCATGTTGCCCAGGCCTTAATACTCTATGTGCACTTACTAAACTTGGGTAGGGTTCTTAAATATACCAAAATCCCAGGAAAATACCTCATCTTCTAGTAACTCTCAAGTGTTTAGTAGACAACATCTGTCTTTGCTTTTTGTCTCTCTGTCTTCTTAGTGCCTGTACCTAATTTGAAAGTGGACCATAGTCTCTCGAGTAGCCCAGCCCAAATATGTTTGTGCTACATTCTAAAAAGAATTGTACGAGATGCCTGTTCTTGCGGTTTCCTCTTCTGCTTCTGGGAATCTTGTGAGGTACTTATGTGATACAGAGCCTGAGGACTGTCTGAGCTGCAGAAGACTCAGGAAAAATTTAAGAACTAAGCAAAATGCTGTTTTGAGTATTTTAAAAACTGTTGACATTCATGAGCTATGAGAAATGGTACGGATCTGTTCTATTATTAAACAATCATGACAATTTTTGAAAATTCTGATGAAAGAAAAATTCCATACTCTGATTCAAATTTCATCTCCGTTCAGGAGAAAAAACAACATTGTCAGATTTCTGCACCACGTCCCTTCTGGTTTAAATTATACTAAAACTAAACTAGATATTTCTTTACCTGATTTTCTTGAAAATGAGTTGAAAACTCACCTCCCAGAATTGCCACTGTTCCTGTTTCTTTTATCACATGGGTTCTACAAAGCTGCCCAAGTCACGATAGTGTTCTAAAACTTCATCATTATGGAATGCAAATTAGCACTAATCTAGAACGATGGCTAAACCTAACCCTGAATGCTTGGGGATCTTCTTAAAATCTTAAATCATCTGGAGAATTTAGGATCCGTACCAATCTGCAGTATAACCTTGACTCCAGTGTCACTATACTGGTACATTTCCCTGTCTGGAAAAGTCCTTTATGGCATTTTGCTTCATGATGATCTGGGCTATAACATGGACCTACCATCACTATTCTGTCTTTATGCACCAAGTGAAAACACGCTGACCTCTGACTCACTTAACCTAAAGAAATAGGGGTTTAATGCTTCAGTTACCTTTGGTATCACAAATGTTAGGAAGGAACACAGATAGATTTATTCAAATAGTACCTAGGTGCAAGATATATATATATAAACACAGAAATAGTATGGATGCTTGTAAAGAGCACAGGCAAAATACACAGATTTTTTTTTTTTTAATTGAGGCCTTAGGAGCAAATTAAAACTGCCAAAGCTAATAATCAGTACAGATGTATTGCAGCAACTTAATGATAATGTGAACATACCTGTAAATAAAATGTTCCCTTAGGTTGGGCATATAGCATTAAAAAGCTATAATCCAAATTCTGTTTCGTTCTCCACCTAAATACAAGCGGCAAATTCTGAAAATCTTCTTGGGTGGATTCCAAGAGTTATTTGTATAATAAAAGCATTAGAACAGTAAAATCATAAAGTTGAGTATTCTAACTCCTTGTTAAGAGAAGAAATCAAGAGGTACTCAAGAGGTATTTTTGATGTAAAATTTCCTCCATAATCAGTGTAAACATTAGTAAATAATTTGACTTTCCCATAAAAGTTAATGTTAACTAAGCAAGACGTTCCAATCTGTATCAACTCAGCCTGAAACGAAATGTTTAACAAGTATATTCATGTCAAATTATTAAAAGAGTCTACTCATTACATTACGAACAGTAGAGACCAAAACACAATGATTATTTAAAGGTGATTCACAACATTATAAAACCAAATGCTTTTACCGATCAACAACACAGAAACTAGTTGATAGACTTCATTTTCTCATTTAAATGTAAGCATAGATTTTTCTCTATGAAGTACAATATCTCATTTTACCAAAGGATGAAGGTGACCTTTAATACTCAATGCTAAGACTTGAGCTAGAGAGTTATTTATCAGTATATAAAACAATTAACGTAAGATTGTATTCATAGTGTATCTGATTCAAATCAAATCATACCTTAAGTATACAGTACGTATGCATGTTTATGCTCTGGAAGATACAAGGTTGATCTATAAATTATACATGCATAAATACACTTTCTGATTTCACTCAACCTAAGCTCTAAGTACTTCAGCTCTCTTGATGGCACTGTTTGTGTAGCTCCCAGAGACACTTATTTTTCCTGATAAATTACAGTTATTGTTGGTCAAAATATTTTTTTTCTCCAATAAATTTATTTTCCTCCAAATAAATTTATTTTCCTCCAATAATCAATTTTGTTAAGGTATAACCTCTGTCTTTGTGAATTTGAATGAAATCACCACAAGTTAGGATATACCATTTACAGCACTATGACATGTCCATAATCACCACAAGTTAGGTCATTAAACCCACATTAGTTGACTAGTTAGTTAAGGAGGCAAATAGGGCTTCCTTTGTGTGTTCTCAAATCTTCTCCCTTATCTGTTAGATAAAACATTTTCCTATTTTTCCTTTCTCACCAGATCATGTTAGGCATTGGAACAGGCTGCCCAGGGAAGTGGTTGAGTCACCATCCCTGGAGGTCTTTAAAAGACGTTTAGATGTAGAGCTTAGCGATATGGTTTAGTGGAGGACTTGTTAGTGGTAGGTCAGAGGCTGGACTAGATGATCTTGGAGGTCTCTTCCAACCTAGATGATTCTGTGATTCTGTGATCTAGTCTATCACCTCTACGCATTATCCATCTGGTTTAAAACCTGTGAGATGCCCAGAGACAACTTGAAGCTGATGTGCAGCATATCTTTTCTCAAGAACTCCTTGCATAATAGTTATAAATAAAAAAGTAAGAGTACACTTGAAGTCCATTAGCTCTGAAATGCAAAAACCATTATCACCTCAAACAACGTTGACTTCCACAGAATTTTCCATTTTTATACTCTTAGAAAAGAGTTCTTAGGTTTTATGCAGCTATCTTACCTTACTCTGTCCTCTGAATCTCCTAATGTTTTCCTCAGATTGGAAAGATCTGGATAATAAGAAGCAGGAGGAGAAACAATCTCTAGGACTCCAGACTGGATTTCTTTGGGGAAACTGTGAAGAAAAGTTTAGTGAGACCCTATTCCTCAAAAAGATGTTTGACTGCAACCACAGACAGCAGCTCCCCAAAATTACATCTGCTCCTCCAGAAGTAGAATTTGCTACTAGAAAAGAACGTTTTCACAAGTATTGCCAATTAGGGACATTTGGAACCAAGAAGAGATCTTTGACAAGCATCAGAACAGGCAAGACAGTAACTCATACAAGTCACAGAAACACTAGAAAAGTGAATAAGAAACCCTGCCAAAATACAGCAGTAATTCATGAAAGCAAATCCACTACCTAGAATTATACACAACTGTGTGAGAGCCACCATATTCCTTCCTCTTGCTCTAATTCTACCTTCCAGCCAAAATGATGCTGTCTTGGAATGAGGGGGATTGGTATAGGGAGTCTGGGTCTCAGCTCCAAATGGTACATTTTCCATTTTATAAGTAATTGAAAAAAACATGTAATTTAGGGAGCCAGACCTGGAAATCAAGTATACCTTTCCTCTGTAATATGCTAAAAACCAAATACTCTTTAGTTTTTAATTGTTATAGGATCACTGAAATAAGGAGTTCTCAGAACTGAGTTCCCCATTTTCTGTAATTAATTTTAAAAGGCTAACATTAAAAAAATAAGTGCATCACAGTACAAGCATGTTTATGAAAAGCAATCTCAATCTTACCATATAACACTGACAAAGCATCTACTTTGCAAAAACATTTTTAATAACCATAAGGACAGCATAAAAATGATGCAAGTGCTGAAGTTGCTGTACATATTTTATCTTGTGGTCCTAAACAGTACTGAGGAGGACTGCATCTTGATCTTGTCCAAATTGCAGTACTCCTAGCTGAGCTAAATCCTCCGGAGGGAGGAAGCTAATGATACTACTTAGCCGGTAGGCTCAGCTTGGGGAGAAAACTACATGGTCAATACAGTCTGGGAAACCCAGGTTGAGCAGGAGAAGCAAAGCCCCAAAAGTGAAGGAAAAGGGCAACCTCTCTGGGGAGCTTGTTCAACTGTTTGTTTTCTTGTTAGTATTCTACGAAGGCATTGATAGATTGAGAGCTCTGTTGCAGTCATTTTAAAGGACAGAGGGGAAAAGGCTGTTTAACTTCAAATGCTGGCCAACTTGGGGCTCTGTCAGAGTAACTAACTCACAAAGAAGCTTGTGCACCACAGAAACTAGCAACACGAGTGCTGTAACACAATGCAGATATCATCTTGCTTTCTATCACTCAATTGCGCTTCAGGGCCTTAGCCTTATCTGTTTTGTGACTGTTAGCTACATACACTATACCATTTCTTAGAAAGCAGCTGTCATAAGACCAAATGAATCTACCAACAAACATATTCTTTTACCTCAGCACTTTAATTTAGAAGTGTTCTTCTCAAGGTACTTTAAGGGTTTTCACATGCACATCATGTTGTAAATATCTATGTGAAAGAACGGTAAGAGCACGCAAAACTGCATTGGGATCCAAACCTTCATTTGATAACTCTGACATTAATTTTGCATGGCAAAGAATATCCATCTCGTGTTACCCATCGTTTAATAGTGTTTCACATTATAATATAATCTGATTACTGCCCAAAGTCTGCTGTCTTCATGAAAAAGAGGCAAACAAGGAAAAAAAACACAGAAAACATGATAAACATCAGAATACATTGTAGGGCTGTGAAGTCAGGGGAGACCTAATACATGCATGTAGCCCCAGGTGCTTTACCTTGCATCACTAATTTCACAGAGAAAAGATTTAGGTTCAAGTAAATATTTATCAGATGCTTAAGCTGAAACCTCATCTGATTAGCTAAAGCATATATACGAAAAGAAAAAGGAAAATAAACTGGTAAATATAGTTGAGTTCTGAATCCTTGTGTTCACCCATACTAAGAGAGCACCTCTGCCTCATTTCTTAGCAGTTCCATTTCAGTATGGTGGAGTTGTAATTTACTGCTGAAATTACTCTAATTCTTTCTGTAAAAGCTCAAAATGTGTTTATTAGCTGTTGAAAGTTACACTGTATACGACTTACCTGCTTTTAACACTTTCTGCAACACTGTTAACATATTCTTCATTGACCTAAAGAAAAGAAGCCAGTTTTCATTTCAAGTCACCGGTATCTCTATTAAGCATTAAGCAACATTTTGTAGGAAATGTTTACATGCATATACTTCATTTTTATTTTCTAATTGATTTCATTCCAGGCAAGAGCAATATGTTACAGTAGCATTTCTATTACAGGACAGTATGACATTTTCCTTTTTCATTACTTCTGCAGGTGGCCAAGCCATTTTCTGCATAAACTGTTCTACAGCTTTCACTTATGCCAGAAAAGCACAGTTATATAATTGTAACTAAAATGAACTGTTTTGGGTTAATCATCCAAAAAGTCACAAAAGAGGCCTGTGACTGTTGAGAAAAGTCACCTAAGCAAAATTTTCTAAAGCTAACAATACCTAAAATGTTTACAGAGAGTTTCTTCCTAAGGTAACAAACGTAGGACTCCTTGTCTGGAAATTTTGAGGACATACTTATTCATTGCTGCTGTTTCATAAATTTCATGGTTTTAGTGTGGAAAACGCTTCTGTTAACTACATTAAGCAGTTGTGAGTTTAATGGATGTGATTTCCAAAGCAATATAATACCTGTCTTGGAAGTTAAGATTTATTTATTTATTTTTTAATACACAAGTAATCATTACCAACTATACAATAAAATTATAATGTAATATATATAAATAAATAAATAAAAGTGATGTGACACGTAAAGAACTGTGACAAGAAAAAATAGCAGCAACTTTGTTAATCACTTCCAGCAAATAAATTACTCTAACTTAACTCACGATGTAAACAATTACCGTGATCTTCTAAAGCTTTGTGGGAAAAAGAAAGGTGTGCCATCATGACCAGTGAATATGCCTGCACTTTTCCCATAACTACATGTTCTTATCACTTCTCATAACAGCACAATCAACCTGTTCTAATTTTACTGCATGGCTGAAAAATGAAAGCTGCATGAATGTGACTTTGAGGATGATAGAAAGGGCAGAGACTGATTCTTACAGCAGCATTTTAATCCTGAATTGGCTGAATTGGACTGCTAACAAAACTTAGGCTACTGTTTGTTAAAAGTGCACTTTAGAACTGTCCACAGTGGGAAACTGTACGATTTCAGAAGTTAACCCCCAGAAATTCAAAGAACTCTCTAAAGGACTGTAATAGAAGGTTTATCCAAATGGCAGCTAGGCAAAGCTCACAGTGCCAGGACTCTTCACCAGGAAATAAACACTGATAACGTAAGTTCAGTTCCTGAAAATTATACTTAGGAGGAAGCAGAGTTAGTAAAATCAGACCTAATTATCATGTTATCCAAACAGAAGTGTGAAAGTCATGACCCAATTTAATAAAGTGAACTATGTTCCATTTGATAGTATTAGAGTTGCAAAAGCTGTTTTAAGCAGTGATTCAACTAAAAAAGCAAGATTTAACTCCTAATAAATATCTTCATATTTTCTCTAAGAATATGTTCATTAAGAATACATTCAATTCATTGGTGAAATTTAATGTTGTTTATGGAAGCACAAGGAAATATGAAGAATAAACATGAGTTTTGAATAATTGCACAGTCTTTCACCTGCAAGTAAGTATCAACAGCTAATTCTCTTCTGTAGCTTTTTCCAGTGTGCTCAAGACATTTTGGAATGAGGAAAATTTAATTTACCCCTAATATTCTACCTTGAGAAATGTTTACTTTTCCAAACGTGGAATATTCATATTTCTGAATGATTTAAAGCAATTTTCTTTTTCACAAGAGAGTCTCCAATACGTCAAGGTACTTTGCAAGATATATGATGTCAAAACAGCAGATAAACAATCCGTATTTTTGTTAGACAGAATAAGTTTACTTTTTTCAGGTTCTGTGGAACTTTTCTGTGAAGGACTTACTTTTCATTCTTCCAGTAAAGCACAACTTTCAGAGATAGTAAGTTCATATGATTTTATATCAAAATCTGACTGCAACAACTGTGTTTATACATGTAATATGACTTTTTCCCCCCCTTAAGCCATCTGAGCTGCAGAGTTTTCTCCACATACAAAGACCAAGACACTAAGTGGTGTCTCCTCCAGCACTGAAGAAACCCCTCCCAAAGGCCTGGTATTTTGCAGCATCTCCTACGCTATTATACTAAGACATGAATTTCCATGTTGTATTTCTATTAGTATACTGTACCTTTCCACACAAACTTACCTCTGCTATAAAGATGATTATTACACAGTCATTCTTTTGCTCTTCAGAAAGTTCATAGAACAGGGAATGCAGTGTGGTCATCAGGTAACTTTGTTTTTCCCTTTTCACAGTAGGAATACCCATCACCAATGAGACTGCAAAGAAAGAAATGAAAAGCCACATTGTCTTAAGTCAGGTAAAGGGAAACTTTAATTCCATTTTAATTTTGATTTGACATGACCATGGTCCCATCTGAATGGGACTATCACGTTAGAAGATAATTACTACCATGAACGATCATTAATTAGTTTACTTGGTAACAGTTAATATTCCTATTAGATCATAGAAAAATTAGTCAGCATATTCCTATATTCTGACTATGACAGCATTTGACTTACTACCTGGAAGAAGAGAGACGTTCAGGCAAGTTTAGGTTACAGATACCAGTGTCTTTCTTACAAGCACCAGTCTACACTAGGTAGATTGTAAATATCTGGGAACTCAGACATACTACTACTGGTAAACACATGTATCTGCTACTGAGTTTCTAAAGTGGGTATTGCAAAACAAATACTAGCTCTTGGTATGGAGCTGGAGATCTGAGTATTAAGAGTTAAAACAACACTGAAGTGAGGAAGTTCTCACAGGACGTGAGTGCAGAGTATCTCAGAAAGGAATCCAATTCAAAAATCCTTCTGAGTAGTTAAACTGATAGGAACCAATGGCTTTAACACAGTCAATAAGAACAAAGGCATGTGTGCATAATCACTATTAAGAAGAAAGGAACTTAAATTGACTCTGGCGAAGACAGTGCTACTGTTGACATCATTAGCTGGTAAGCAGGACCACTCTTTTTTCATTGGTGAGGACATTACTGAAGTCAGTGACCTCATATGGCTCAATAAACCTATGCAATACTTAGTCCTTACAGGATATTCCCATTCACAACAACCTTAGGAGGCTGGTAAGGAAGCAAAAGGTTTTGAAGAATAGGTGCAGTTAGTGACTTGCTCCAGACTTTATCATCAGTGCCAGCGTCAACTCGAAAATACAGAAGTTCCAATGTTCTTTTCCAGCACATAACTTGCTAAACCACTGGGGTTTTCTTTGTTCTTACATGGTGAAGGTCAACCTGTACTTTTTAAAGTGTGGTCTTGCTATTGTGATTTCCATTTACCAATACATTACAAATTAAACATGGAGTGTTCTTTCAGTACTTATTACTTTTCTTCCAACTGTTTTTTTTTTTTTTGCTTGCTTATGTGCACATCTGGTTTGCTGAAGGTTGTTTGCAAATCATTTTGCTGACTACCTGGGGTCTTTTGCAGACTCACACTAATCTAAGAGCACTCCATTGAGAACCACTGCACTAGATCACATTGCTCTAACTACATCTACTAATGAGAAGGCTGTAGAAAGTTATTCATTGTCACAGGCACTGCCAAGATATTTTTAATCAAATCAAAAGTGCTGCCCATGTTTCTTTACATAAAATCACCCCCAGAGAAAAATTAAAATTTCAACAAATTACAAAACCCAGCAAATGCTTGCTTAGTGCTTTTGACTGTTCTTTTTACCTATGGTTGGGAGAAGATGCAGCTTAATCATTTGTATTGTAGTTCACTGGAATTCATTATTATTTGTGCAGGTGTCAGCTCATTTCTCATATGGTGAAAGAGTTACACTGAAGATTTATAAATATATTTCAAATGATCACATCACCTCTCAGTTTTTTTCAGCTTTAGCAAGCTGAATGCATTATAAATTGTCCATGGCTTCCTTACTTATACTAGTTTTGTGAGAAAAAATTGCCAACCAATGCTTCTTCGCCATGTAAATAGACGACTGAATATTGAAGGAGTGTTGCTTTTCAATTGTGACTGTTCTTGTTGATATTTAAAAAGGTTTATCAGAACACTCAGGGGTAGGGACCTAAATTGGGATGGGAGTGGTGGACGGCTTTTGCTATCTCCATTAACATTTATTCAATTTGGCAACATTATAAAAAATAGGGAGAAAAAACCCTCCCAACTTTGAACATGCTAGAGCTTAATACAAAACAAAAATATGTATAAAATATAAATTTAACTATTTCCTACCTCCAGTTCTCTGTTGCCCAACAATAACATTTGGAAAAATGGCATCTTCATATTCTCGAAGATGAGGTAGGTAGTAGTACATGTTTGTAAGGTGCAGGGGGAGTTTCCTGGTGAGGTTTAATACTTTCTCATCATCTTAAAGAAACAACAAATCCACACATAAACATAAAATAAAAAGCTGTTAGCTATTATTTTACCTATTTTAACTAGCTATTACTATAGCTGTTTTCCTCAATTCAACATTAGCAGATTACCACAGACAAAGTTATTCAATCAGAACCATTCATCAAAAATGATTAAATGCCACGTAGTTCATAACGATTAATAATTACCCTGCCTGGTGGTCAAGTCCTGTTTCAGTCTAATGCCACTTTCCCAGTTTCTCCAGTCTATCTCAGAAATGGGCCTGACAAGATCTCACAGGTGAGTTTATGGTAATGCTGGAGCACAGACATGCTGCGGTCAGCCTGAGCCCCTCCTGTGGAACATAAGCTGATAATGGCACAGTACAAAGAACCCCCCATGCAGGAGATCATGCAAAGCTTCATGCCTGAACGTCCTGGGAGCTCCGCCTGCATTTCTCTGTGCCTAAACAGTTGTAGAACTGGGCCATCTTAAAATAAAATGAACAGTTATTTTAAAAGCAGTGGGGAAATTTAAAAATATCGAATTTTTGCTCTTTTTACAAGTTGCTTACCAAAGTTTTAAACAAATATAGATTCTAATTAATAACTTTCTTAATTGCTTAAGAAAGTTAAGT
The DNA here is from genome assembly GCF_964211835.1 of Anser anser. Taxonomy (NCBI): domain Eukaryota; kingdom Metazoa; phylum Chordata; class Aves; order Anseriformes; family Anatidae; genus Anser; species Anser anser. The sequence continues at coordinate 37,774,860 of NC_139724.1, read as the reverse complement.
GTTTTCCCCAGAATTTAATGCACAGTGGTTTTCAGGGCTCAATCAGAAGTTCCCAGGTTATAAAAGGTCCTACGGTATAAAAGAGAAAACAAGATCCAGGCCTTTAAAAAAATATGTGGGAAACAAAAGACTGTTGTGGCATGGAGAAAAATAAGGAATATTTATTTTGCTTTACTAAAGTAAAACAAAGATGAAAATAATTATAATATTTATTTGTGTTGAAATAACTGAAGTGTAACCTCATAAAAATAATATATATATATTTTTAAAAAGCCATATGAAAACCAGACACCGTTCATTTACTAGTTTCTCTTCCTTGATATACACATTCCCAAATGCTCCAGTAGTAGTGAAAATTCTTTAAAATAAATTTACTGAAAACTTGAACAACATGATTCTTAAATCAATAAAAATTCAATTATAGAGTTATATATTCAATTACATATTCAATTTAAAAAAAGCAAAAAACATAATGTAAGATACCCATAGGAACAGAAAAGATATGCACAAGGCAATTAAATATATATATATACATATATATTTGAATGGATTAAAATGAAGACTACATTTCATTGTAGGAAGAATAGAAAATGGCCTTTCTAATCTTTAAGAAAACTTCCTGGAAACAGAACCGAAGGTCACTCCAGGCTTTATTCTACCAGTTGCCTCAAGGCTGAAATCTTTCTTTCATGACATATGGCTCCCAAACTAGAATTCTGGCTGTCATTCTCTGCTACTGACTTTACCTATATCCTACTAGCTACCTACAATGTGCATAAAAATACAGAAAAACTGAAAGAAAATACAGCTCCTGTGAATTTATCTAGGGAGTCATTCCTACTTCAGTGGCTGCCTCCTCCAGATATTTTATCAGTTGTGCAAAGAGGCTGGTGCACTACATGGTATCAGAACACCACCTCAACTAGTTTCAGCCAACAAAATCATGTTAACAGCCTTTCAGGGTGCTTTGGCATTAAATGTACTGGAATTTTGCTGCACAGAGGCATTTTTTTTCCCTGTTTAAACACCTTTGCAACTTTCTAGGGACTTTCCATTTGTATTAGTAAGTAGTATCTATCAAGGGCTGGGCTTTATTATGGAGGACTTTGGCTTTATCGTGTACAATAACAATAAAAGTATAAAAAATAAATTTAGTAAAAAGAAGAAACATTCAGCAATTTTAACAAATTTCTGCTTTGAACCCTATGAAGCGACAACTTAAACACTTCCTCATATTCAGCTGTTTTCAGTAAGGGTAAAGAGCAGAGAGGAGAGACTTGCATTCTCCTCTGCTGCTATTGTGTGCATTAGGCAATAACTCTTTGTCCACAGCATGCGACACTACTGGTGGCTGACAATGCAGTCTCCAGCCTAACACTTAGAAGGCCTACCCTACAGTTAAACATTTGCTTGTATGTATCTGAACAGTCCCACTGAATATTGAGTAAACAAACAAAGAGAGGCAGGGAAGAACAGGATTTAAAAAAAAAAAAAAAAGCTAACTACCCCAAACAGGAATGCACCTTGTTCTTTTTTCCCCCCTCTAACAGCCCTAGTTAATTCTCTATTCTAATCAGATACCAGCCTGCTGTACTGAATGCAAACAAGGTTTTTAAAGTAGCAGTTTTCAGTAGCATCCAGACTCTTTTTTAAGTCTGTGTGTGCTGTGGAATGCTTCCAGGTCAGAGACACCCCCCTTCTGGGTTTCCTTCTCTCCCCAGGGAAATAGGTCTTGCAGTCTGAACAGGGAGGAAGGCAGATCCTGCACTACTACATCATTTCTTTTAGGGAACAGAACTGAATTGTCTAATCTGTTGTATGCAACTACCAGGGTGCAGATAGACAAAAATGCACAGTAGCCTGTAAGGCAAAGATATAATATGTTTTTTAAATAAATGTGAACTTTAAATTAAACAATGGGAAGAAGCCAGATCACTACAGTAAATTTGATTGCATTTTGGTGTTCCTCTTATGAAAAAAAAAAAAGCACAGAAACTCCCCTTCAAAGTTTTGTGTTTCTTCTCTTAAACAGGTTTCATTTATAAGCAGTAGCCTTCCTTATTCACTTAAAAAAAAAAGAAAAGGAAAAAAAAGTCATGCATTTGCATTTTCCTTCATATAGTTAACAAACTACTTGCAAGATAAACATAATTTCTAGAAGGAAGATTCCTAGGCTATACCTAGCCAGCAGGACCTCACAGGACTTCTCAGCCCCTGGGTTCAGGCAAGCACCCAGCTGCATGCAGTCTGCCAGCCGGGATGAGACTGTACATCCTCCATGCACACCGCTGTGCCTTGGGTTTACCAGAAGTAAACCCAGCACAAGAGAGGATGGCAAAGTACTCATGGCAAAAACATCCCTCACCTGAAGAGGAAGGGACCAGGATTGTGCAACACAGGAGGAGGTGTATCTGCCTTCCAGATTAGGTCCTAGTATTATCAGCGTGTAGTGGCATAGTAAAAGCTAGAAAAAATAGCTTATTCAGTACTCTGTAGTTGGCAGCAACAGAGTTCAAACACTGTAAAAAGCTGGATTAACAATATTACAGGTTTGATTTGTGCTTGCCCCTACGACATCACTGCAGTCAGTTCCTTTTATTTTTTCCCCCTTATTTTTAAATTATCAACTGATAACTATTTAAAGATGGGTTACAGGTTCCTTTACCACCTTTTTGGTTTCATTCCATAGAAACTTTTACCTAATGTTGGTATCTGCAAAACAATGCTTTTTCTCCCCACACCAATGATGAAGAAACGCGAGCACACAAAACTTCAAATTTTTGACACAGTAGATTTTCATGCATACAAACCTGTATGATTTGTTGTGAAGTTCATTCTTTTTGCAACTATGCGTTTAATTTCATCTAGGGCACTGCTCAGTTCACGGGATCTTTTTTTATTTTCTTTTTCAGCATACAGTAGTCTTTGACGGAGTTCCAGAAACTGGCTTTGATACATGGCTAGGTCATTGTCTGCAATGAGAACATAACTTCTTTTCAGAGAGGTGAGCATATAATATATATGATGGTATAAAGCAAAAGTTGAAGAATAGGAGACAGTCCAAAAGAACACATGACCAAGACTGTATGAGACCACTCAAAGTTTACTCTCAGAATGAAGAAGCCTGGAAGAGCATTCAAAGTTGGGAGTTTAGGCACCACTGCTGGGTAAAGGCTTGGAATTGAAGTCAAGAACTAGAGTATGACATTAGTAATAAGGAAAAATAATAAATGCAAGACTATGAGTTTCAAGGAAAGGCACTATCCAGTAAACCCAACATTTTTTGGTAAGCGTCTAATGCAGATGACCCCTTGTCACACTTAAGAGTGTAATTATGTAGTGTCTTATTTTGTATAAAACACTAGTAAGATTGAAAAAATATATTAAGGTATTCAGTCTTCACTTATGATTTTAAAAGTGTCTGGAGTATACAAACTATTAGTAGAGATGGTTATATGAACTCCTGAATATATTTAATTCTCTAGGTAACAACTGAAGTTGTGCTCTGGATTGAAAGATGTCTTCATAATTTATAGCCCACCTCTAACTAAATACCTCCAAATCATACTGATATTAGAAACCCTTTACTCTCTGTAACAGTTATCAGATGCCTCTGGTGTTCTCCGTAATATTCTCAGATGATGTCAAGGTTATGTTTAGGTAAGACCCACTTTCATAAGAAGCAAGTACTGTTAATTTCATACACAGGACTTCTCAGTTGTCACAGATGACATACAAAACTCATAACCCTCAATAACCCTTTACTGCCTCATTGCCATGTAAACAAAGATTGTAAGACTTGTTAAAATTAATGTAAGGAAACATTTCAATAAAGCCACTCACTTAGAAATAGAAAGCGAAGAAAGTATAGGGCATGGTTAACATCGGGAAAGGAAGAAAACAGTTACTGTCTTTAGCAAATGACAAAAATAAAATAGATATTGCTGTCATACAATTGGCAGGCTAGGTAAACCAAATTGGGGTTAGTGTAGGTCCACCTGGAAAAAACATGCTTGTGTACTCAGCTGAGGAACTGAACCCCATAAAAAACAGTATCAAAAGAATAGGTGAAATTTCAGAACATTGCTGTTCAAAGCTATGTTATTTCTGCAGGGATGCTCGCATGCAAATCAAACGTCATGGTAATAACCAAAAAGTTTTTTTTTTTTTTTTACTGTTTGACAATATAATGACATGCAACTTAATATGAAGAGATTGTTCCTGCTGCCAGAAACAACTTCCCAAGGTCAACTATTTAAAAATAATTTTTTCTACCGATACGCACCAGAAAAAGCACTGAAATTTCAGACAAATTAAGGATTTTGTGAGAGTTTTAATAGGGGAAAAAAAAAAAAGAGCTTCGAACAAAACAGTGAAGAATAGGACCTCTACTTCACTCCACAATGTTTTATAATTAATGCTGGTTTTTTTTTGTTGGTGGTTTTAAGTTAAATGTTTTTATACAGACACTTCCATTCTATTCATGGACTGTGCTGAGTCTGAACCTTGGCAGGAGTGTCTTTCTAGGACCCACTCTTGTCTCCAAGCAAAGTGAGTTCCCAGGGAGTCTAGCCTGCTGAAGGGACTAAGAGCAAAATGTGCACGTAATACAAATTGGTGAGTGTTTGCAGAGGCCGTTCAAACAGAAATTATTTTGACTTTTGGCTAAACAGTAATTCCATTTGCAGTAAACTCAATTAATTTAATAAATAAATGTGTGATTAGAAGACAAAATCTGAAAAGATATAGGAAGAAAGCAGTTAGGGAAAGTATTTTAATAGTAAACTTGATCTGCATTATTGTTATTATTTTTGTTAGTGGTCTCAGTGAAAAAGTCAACATTAATATAAGTATGTAAATTAAAGACACAGTAACTACTGTGATTTTTCTTTAAATTCCTATTGTCTTTATAGGAGTTACTTAAGTGCCAAGAAAAAGTGGAAGTTTAACCTGCAGTAAAAGTTCTACGTGTTCCTTCTGGAAAGATGCAAGCAACCAGGAAAGAGCCCACAATCTTAGGATAAATACATGTTATCACAAGATGCGGCTTACTACTTTTGACAAAGGGAATTGATCATCTTGCAATGGAGGTGTTTCACAATTAAACGCTGGAAACCGTTATTCTATTGGTATTTCTAGAGATGTAATAATGTAAACGAAATTTCCCCTTGGTACAACTATATTAGAAGAGGAACGGTATGGAAACTACAAATGAATAAAAAATGTTATAGTCCTGCTCTCTCTTTACAATTCTCCCAGCTGTCTAGTGTCAGGGTGACTCAAAATTAGCAACGTCACTTCCGAGCTGTCATTTTGGCAAGCACCAAGTAACTGCATTTTCATTTGCTTACTTACAGGTGAGACTGCCAAAATATCCTAGATGCCTCCAGCAAAGGAAAGGTCAAGACTCAGCTATAACTGAGTGCAGCCAAAGAAATTGGCATTTGTAATTGGCCTTACCTATTTCTTCAGGCCAGAAGAGGGAAAGCACATTTATGAGTTTTTCAGAACTGAAACCTCTCTTAAGTTTAGCAATTACTAAGAGTCTCCCCCTACTTATGCAATTTGGAAAGCTGGGGAAGCATGGGTTTGACAAACAGAATGTAGTATTCACTCCCCCTTGGTGAGAATAAGTTTACTATAAACATATATAGCTCTGTACTTTGAAATAGAACAGGAAGTATGGTGTCATTAGAGTATATATAAATGAGCAATGTTACCTACTAGTAAACCTTTGGCAAAAAATAAAATGTATGTTTGGATCGCAGTACTGAACTTCTTGTATTTTGCTTTGTAAGAAGAAACTGTCATAATCAGTATTTATTACTGACATAATTTTAGCAAACTAAGAAGATAAAATTAGAAGCATTTACAAAGCTCAATACCCTAAATATTTAAATGGTCATTAAGCTTGCATAGATTTTAGTATGTGTGTGGAAAGTGTTGCCCCTTAAGTTTCTACAGATGTACACAGAACCAAAACAATGTCTCCCATTAGCTTGCTTGGAAAGAACCAGACAGAGCATTTCCACAAATATAACTCTAGCAAAGCAGGGAGAGCCAGGAGGAAGGAGCCTCAGATGTATCACAAAGCACTCTGTCTATCCTCAGTGATAGCCTTACTTAGTAGCACCTCTTGGAAGGCTTCTATCTGCAACCAGGACTGTCAGGAGAAAAAGAGACAGATGAAGACCTGTGGAAAAACCACAAAAAATAACTGAAGGTAAAGTCTTTATTTCCCCTTGGAGAGCTGAGGATTAATCACTGCGATGGGCTAAGGAAATCCTACCAGGAAATTTCAATGGGGTTATACTAGCTAAAAGCCAGGGGGAAAAAGCAACCAGAATCAGAGGCAGGATTCAAAGCTTTTGCAGTGAATCTTCAGCTCTGCTACAGCATTTCTTCTGACCGTTTACCACATTGTCATATACATTTTTGGGTGCTGTAGTTCTAAAATGGTAATCCTTGAAGTGGTTTTAACTGCAATCTTGTGTTATCTCCTCATATATACAGAAATATAACTTTCTGCACTGGAAACTGAAATTGTTTAGAAACAATACTAATCTCTAAAACAAATACTCATTCTGAAATTCAGGCAATTATTTCTCTCAGCTCCACACACACATACTTCCTATTACCACACTGCTTCCAGTTTTATTAACAATAGATTTCCAGGAATATGTAAGGACCTCTGGAACAATCATCAAAACCCCCTTCTAATATTCAAGGAGGAAAAAAAAAAAAAAAAAGGAAAACTGGGGGTGACATAAAGGGTAGAAGAACTACTCCCCCATAGTCTAGCAGTAACCCTTGCTCCTATTTCTTGATTACAAGCTACATTCTCTACCATACCTATGGACACTTCCTTCTGGAAATTGAATTTTGGTTAACGCCCTCTTTAAAGAAAACTATATAAAGCAACTGCAAAGGATCTTGTCGTACACTGCACTTGGAACCACTGCTCACTGCTCGGGTTAATGAAGCATATTAAACCACTGAGGCATGCGTTGCGTTAATAACTGTGGTGGTTTATTGTCTTCCTGTAACCGATCTAAAATAGAATAGAATAACAAGACCTCTAAATCTCGTAAGACATATAACAAGCTGAGTGTTGTTCTTTCAGAATGAGGAGAAAAAATCCCCCAAACAATGCATCTGTCTTAGTTCCGAACAGCCAGTTCTTACACAAACACTTGGATTCAACAATGTGCTAAAGTCTAAGGGTATTTAAGCACCCTTCCAGGTAAGGACACCTCCCTGAATTCGTGTATGACAGTTAAATACCTTGTTTATAGCATTACAGCACAGGTACTTGTCTCTACCAGTAGGCTAGAGATAACCAAGAAAAACTACCATGAAGCCAGAAGCAGTGTCACCTGCACTAGGTACATTTATCCCTTAAGAATAGTCTGAGCCAAAACTGGGGTAGCCTCAATTGCTGAGCCTTAACTAGAGGACACAGCAGATCTTAATGTGTATCTTAAATCTTCAGGAGCCTCTGAAGTCAGTCAGTGTTCAGGTTGGTTTATTTTATGCAGTTGAAAAGTGAAGGTTAAATGAATGTAAGGAGTCTCTAATCGTTTCCACTCATGTTTTGTCCACCCCGATAGCAAGTGGGCTACAGAGGCTATTGCTACAGTGTATGGTAGGGTCCAGAAGTAGGAGAAGGAGAAAAATTAAGGCACATGTCTCAGCTGGCTGGTTGAAACCTTTGTCCCACTATGATGCAGCAGCGTCAAACATGCAAGCTTGGCAGGCCAAACTATGGGGCTTAACATGCAGTGAGGGGTCTCTCACCGTGTTTTTACAGCTCGCTCTACAGGCGTCTAGCTAGGCTGAGTAACCAGGCAGCAGTATGCTCTCCAAGTAAGTCTATTTGTCTTTGACAGTATCCACGTCAAGAGCTTCAGGAGAGCAGAGGCCAGCAGAGGAACATTTTATTAACACAGTGACATCCAATAAAGACCGTGCCAGCAGTTTTTGGTGGGAAGCTAGGGTTCCTCCATACAGCAACTAGGAAGAGAATCAGAATCATTTTCCAATATTAAAATGAACAAACAAGACAAAACAAACAGAAACTTCATAAAGTTAAAAGCAGGTTAAAGTTAATCACTGAATTTTAAAAATACATGGAATTCCATGAAGAGTAATGAGTCATTACTGGTTTTAACACAGAATAAATTTTACTAACCCCATTTACATACTGTATCTAACTGAAAATAGAGATGGAAATAAACGTATTTTAGAGAAAATACAGCTAGAGTTCTGATAATATTTTCTAAAACACTGGCAAACAGTCCTTGTTTTATAGCTAAGTCTTTTCCTGTATTAGAACCTAGTGAACAGGGATTTTAAAACATTCAGTCAAAACATTTCTATGTAGAAAGCATTATTAAAATAAGTGGAGAAATGTATGAATTGAATAGATATACTTTGGTGTTTGCCCATAATTAGTATCCTTTGGTTTTATCATAGCAATGTTAGGGACACAATAAAGGTTCTTATTAGCAGTGGAAAATTCTGATTTGAATATGGTCTTTATCAGATAAATAAGAAGTACTCATTCACTTTGGACAATTAAATGGTTATTGCTTCGTTGTGGTTAGCATTTTATGTATTTTTACTGTTCTGCCTGATGTAGCAACAATTACACATTTATACACACATTTAATTAAATGCCTATCAACTAACTAAATTATTTCTGGATAAAACAGTGTTTCTCAAGACTGAGTGTACAATGTTAGGAAAGCACAAAGGTCATATGTTTACATTTGTTTAAGTAGAGGTTGTGATAATACACTGCGCAGCAAACAGAGAGTGGTCAGAAATTTTCCTTATTCCTTCCTCAACAAAAAACAACAGTAACTAGTTTCATTTTTTTACCTGAATCTTTTTAGAATTTATGACTCAATTCCTCTACTTCTGAAGACAAGGCAGCCACTATTCCACCTAAATTAACTGCAAAAAGCAGCAGTCTCTTAGTTCAGTAAATTACACATTTAGAAGCCAGTAAAGCCATACAGCTTTTGTTAGTCTTGGATACAAATTTTGGTATAAAAATTGGGATCAGTAAATACTCAGTCTCACGTTCCATCTGAAGCTGTTGTAGGTGTTTTGTTTTGTTTTTTTTTTAAAAAAAAAAAGACTGAAATGGAGAACCACGTAAAGAAACCAAATAATGCCCACTGTGCATTTTGGTCACATCCCGACTGCGTGCTGGGGCGATACCTGGCTGTGCATTAACTTCTGTATGCTTTCAGTTCCACTGGAAGGAAACGGATGCATGAAGGCAAGAGCGATGATGTAGACCATCATTCAAGCCCGTGGTCTGGACAACTGAGTGCCCAGGCTTGGCGGCTGGAAACTGCCTAACAGGCCTAGAGAAGACAGGATAATTCTTTTCTACTTGTTCATAAAACCGAATAAGCTGTATTGGCTGAAATGAGATTGGTGTAATTCAAGACTCCTTATCAGCCCGTCAATTTGCCACTACTTAATTGAAGCTGTAGGCCAGAGCGTGCCAGTTGGGTCTGGATAGGAAACCCGCAAAGAGCTCCGTCACAAATGACGATCACACAGGGAGCTCCACTTGGGTGCACAGCAGGGGCTGGCCAGCGGCAACAATGTGTCACACCACGTACAGAAGGTTATTGGAAATAAAAGGAAGAAACATGTAGCCTGCTGTTTGTACTGGCGTGTACATTGCATTATTTCAACTGCAAACACCTGACATTCATCAGAAACTTCTTTGTAACCCTTTGCACCCCTTCCTTCTGATATGTTAAGCTTTGTGAAATAATGAAACATTTATTATATTAAACAATTTGATAAACCTTAAGTATACTTCTGTGAGTGTGACTAAGCATGAACAGTTCCCTTTTTCCCCCCAGCCTTAAAGAGATAAATAGAGAAACACAGGTTTCACAATGTTTGTCTCAATACATACATATTAAGATGCTTAGACATTTATATTAACATGCTTACATGCGACATCATATTTTAGCGTTGCTGTCTCCTAACTTCCAGACAAACCTTAATCTTAATTTACTTGGATTAAGCATCCCACAAATTTAGGTGAAGAGGGCATCAACACTGTATAAATCAATTCTAAGGGATCTAATCCTGTTACCTTTACAGGCAACATTAAGAAGCGCTGCCCCATGAGATGATTCTATTTACCTCACTGCTGTGATAAATAAATAAATAAATAAATAAATCACTTTTTTTCAGTCAAGTCACTGAAGTTGACCAGAGTAGGACTAGAGCGAATGGCCTCAAGTTGTGCCAGGGGAGGTTCATGTTGGAAATTAGGAGACATTTCTTCTCAGAAAGAGCAGTCAGGCATTGGAACGGGTTGCCCAGAGAGGTGGTGGAGCCACCGTCCTTGAGGCTATTCAAGGAAAGGTTAGATGTGGTGCTTAGGGACATGGCTTAGTGGGTGACATTGGTGGTAGGGGGATGGTTGGACCAGATGATCTTGGAGGGCTTTTTCAACCTTAATGATTCTAAGTTACTTTTTTATCTGGGAATAGTCCTTCCAAAGAAGAAACTTCATGTAAATTCATAATGAGAATGCATTCTTGCCTTCTCCTTTACTGTTTTAAAAGTGGAGGAAAAAAAAAAAAATGATTTGCTACCTCCTTACTACTTTTGTATACCTGTGATATTTTGTGTTGATTAATACCTCCATGGATCCATGGAAAACCCTAGACAAAACCGTGTGAGAAAAATCACTACACAAGTTACAATTTATTTACTAGTTGCCATAACTACAAATTTATATAAAGAGTATTTACATGAGAGCAAATACTTTTGGTCAGGTGAACTAACAAGTGGATTGTAATTCGGTTGCATAACAGTAGGAACATCTGCATCATCCTGATAACAGCCTTTCCTATCCTCAGTTGCAAAGTGTTTGCTTCAGACAGGTTTTGCTTAGGGCCTGGGGAGGGACCAAAAAGCTCATGGCAAAACCATGCAGGATGTGGAGCAGGTATTGCTACACCAGTCAAACCGATTACTGGCTAACAGCAGCCTGCATTTGCAAGCTCTCTAGTGGATGCTGAAGGAATCACCATACAAGCTTAGATGCAGTATCAAGATTTGCTGAAGATGTGGTGACTACCAGTTGTCTCTGTAATTACTTTTTCTGCCACAAAATACAGTCAGCCTATTGAAACTGAAACCTCTGCTCGTACATACTTATAAAGCAATGGAAACAATGAATACAAAGCTTTTTAAGGATAGTTAAAACGTTTATAATAAGACAGTATCAAAGTCCACAATAGCTGAAGTTTAATGACTGTCAGATTCTGAACTTTCATTTAAAGTGCATAAATTAGGCATGAACATCTTCCTCGCTGTGCCAGTTCAAATTACCTGTAGTTGAATTAAGTCTCAAAATTTCAATTAGAATCTCTCAAGCTAGCTAGCCCCTTACTATAAGGCATTTAAAGGTCTCTGTGTATTCCCCCACCCCCACCCCCCACTGAAATCAGGGCAGAGCTAATATGTGATTTAAACTTCAAGCTAACACCAAAGGGCTGAAAGGCTCTAAGACAGCAGGCAAACTGAACAGTGGTTTACAGGGCTATTGCATACTTCTCATATTAAAGTACGTAGCTAAGATGCCCTGTTCTAGCTGTAAAACAAATTAAAAGGTTATTTACAATCCCAGTATCAACTTGATCCAAGTAACAATAAACGGCTAGAAACCAAAGTGCACGCTACGGACTGCAACTGCTGAGTGTGAAACACTGATTTCAAAGATCAAGACCAGCTGGCACAATTTGATAGGTAAGTCAGAGAAGCAAACTGAAGTAACTGCAGATCTAACAAATGTGCAGAGGAAAATGAGCCAGAGAAGAACTTCCGACAAACAGGTAAAAGAAGTGGGAGCTGACAAGCAATCAGAGACAGTACTTGACCTCTCAGTAACAGGTGAGATAAGTGAAAAGGGCTTTAGAAAAGAAAACAAACGGATCACCTTTGAGGTGTGAGAAAAGTAGAAACTCCAGCACTGCTCTAGGCACGTTGCTAGAGGGGTAAGTTCAGCAGGGATGACGCGAAGAAGAAGAGAGGTTTAACAATACCTAAGCAGAGCTATATGCCTGCTGTGGGGGAAAGAGATTTGTTTCAAACCAGCTCCTTAGATATTGTCATGTCTTAGTCATAACGATGGAGCAGTATTTGGTTTGCTTCCAATTCTCCTCTGTGTGGAAAAAAGTAACAACACATGGTGGTTCTTGGGGATTTTCTTGGTATAGGTAGGACATTTCTGTATTCTAGCACCCCTCAGGAGCAAAAATTGCACCTTTCCAGTGAAATAAACTTAATACAAAGTCATTTACCACATGCACCTTTACTTACAATTATCTACTCTTTGTTGAACACTGTAAATTAACATTAATAATGGTTAAAAGTTTGTTAATAAAAAAGGTGCTAAAATAATTAGAAAAATACATCATTTGAGAAGAATTAGTTACTCTGTTGTGGAGAAGGAGACATCTGTGGAAAGACAAAAATTAAATCAATACACAGAGAGAAGGAAGCACCACCACCACCACCACCCCCCAAAAAAAAGGAACAAACAAAACCATAGACATGGAACACCAGCAGAGAAAGGTCAAAAAGAAAGGTGAATGAAAATGGTACTTCAGCAAAGTAGCCACAAAATAGAAGTCACGAAAGAACATGGTGATACATGGATATAGGCTGTGGCTGGGACAAACCCTCTCTTTCTAATATCTTTTGGATCTTAGTCTCTTAAGACACACCCTATATTTTCTTTGCTTATCATTCCCTGCTCCTAGCAGAATTGCCACTCTAAAAACTGTCAAGTGCTGTAAGATCGACAACTGTCTAACTGACAAGAAACAACAAAGGCAGGAGGATCAGCATTGCCTCAACTCCATTCAGCACTGCATTACGAGGCCAAGGTGTCTACCAGCACTTCAATCGGTCACGAAACCAATCAATATAAGCAAAATCTAACAGCTAGTATGAGTTCTGTCTTCATCCCAGAAATTACTAATTGGCTTAATTCTTCTGCATCCATAAAGCCAGACCTTTCTGAATGCGTATATAGGAAACTCTTCAAAATCCATTCTTTCTGCCCCATCCCAAACAAACTGTCACATTAACAAGCTGTCTGCAAGCCTTAAAGGTGTTACTATGAGAGACTATCAATTTATTTTTGGAAAATAACATCAGCTTTATCTTTCCTGTGTCGGCTCAGAGAACCTTACGACGTTGCTTTCTGTGGACCCATCCGGCACGTGCCACCTACATAGTCCATTAAAAAGATGCATCATTTATAAATAAAAACAGAAAGGGTCAGACGTTTCCCTGCGGACCGAACGTTCCCTCCTAGTGCTGGAAGCACACACGAGGAGAAGCGCCTGCAGGTGAGGCACAAACACAACTGCGGAACGGGTAGCGCTGCTTTGTCCTCCTTGAGTAACACCACCAACACCACCACGTAAAAGCGACAACCACGGCGATCACCTCCTTCCCATCCTCGGAGAAGGGAGCCATCGGTATCCCATTAGCGATACTTACCAGAACAGGACGCCGGGGTTGATTTTTGGTACCGCGGGGGTCCGAGGCACCCCTGTCACCTGCTGGGTGCGCGCACACGCCCGGCCGTGGGGACGCAGAGCCCGGGCAGCGCCCTCCTCGCCCCCCCGCAGCCCCCCGCGGGCAGCCCCCGGCTCTCACCTCGGCTCCCCGGACACGCCGCGTACCACAGCAGGGGGCAGGCGGCGCCCAGGCACAGCGCGGCCAGCAGCTGGCCCTGCCGGAGCCGCATCTCCCGGCGGGGCGCTCCCGCACCCCGAGCCCAGCCGAGCCGAGCCCGGGCAGCTGCCGGGCGGGGCCGCGCCGCCCTCAGCGCCCACGGGGCCGGGCAGCGCCGGGGAGGGGCCGCGCCGGGGCCGGGGCCGGGGCGAGGGGTTGCTGGGTTCCTCCTGAAGGTAACGCAGCTGCGGCACCGAACCTAACGAAATCCCTGCGTGCACCGGCCGAACCTTAACGTGTCTTACTGCTGCCGTCGTGCCGTGCTCCGCTACGGCAGACGCCTCGCCAGGTGCCTGCTGCTCCGTGCGGGAACAAGCAACCGGCCACAGGACACCTTCTGTAATGCTGAGGGGAACGTGGGACGCAGAGCTCCCCAGCACCTGCTGTGGGACGCAGCTTTCACAGGCACATCCAGACTTCATAAGAAAGAAGCCCTCCTCTCCCTGCCTTTCCTACATTTCCGTCAGCAGGCAGGGGTCTTCGCTGTGGCACGCGCACCAACTGCTCGCAAATCCATTCAAATTCGTGATTTAAAAAAAAAAAAAAAAAGTAATTTACAGTTTGGTATCACAAAGATATAAAGGACCAATTCAGAAATCATACTGGACTTTGTTAGCTGATAAGAGCAGTCTTTTACTAGCTGTTACCTATTTCCTTATTGCCACCATATATTACTTATTACCTTTTTTTTTTTACCCAAATGATGTAGTATTTTCTATCATTTGCATTATAAAAATATGCTTGTATTATTAACACAACATCTCCTTTTCTCTACACTTACTTAACAACTGCATCTCATCTTAAACCAAAACAATGAAACATTCGGAACAGCGTTGTGTAAAGCAAACCCAAAACCTCCAGCACCGTTTGGTGTCCAGACACAACTATGCTGGAGTCCTAATACGAACGCTGCCTTTACGCTCCACTCTTTATTACTACACTAACAGTATAACTACACCCTCTTTTGAAATATAATCTTAGACTATCAAAATTTCCTGTTGCTGCTCTTACTAGTTAGTATAATCTTCCCATGTTTGAACTTTTATGCAGATGGGTTTACTTCTCCATTTAATAATTACTTCGAATTGTGAATGTAATTGTTCATTAATAACGCAGGAGAGTGCTAAGTAGCCTGCATCAGTATACAAATGGAGAGCTGCAAATCTCAGCACAGCTCTTTGAATCAGCAGGAAACCTGGAGTTAGGCTTCACTATTCCTGATCTGTCCTCATTCACTAAACTAAACTTCCCCTTTCCTTCTGTTACTGACTGTATCTTGCTTTGATATTTTTACTGAGAAATCTCCTTTAAACTACACTTACTTTAAAAATGTTTACAGTTCCTGTTATTAACCAACGCGATTACGACTCAGTGCTCTCACGCTCTATTGCCTCCTCATCAGCATTTCTCTCTCCAAGTTAACACATTAAAAGCCCAAGACAATACTCTTAAAGGAGGATCAATGTAGGTTTTGGCACATTTTTAGTAAAATAGAGATTTAGACCTAAGAGGAACAAGTAAACATTAAGTATGTCATATGTAATGAATTAAATACATATTAATTGATTGGCCAGTGTGTATTTGTTACAGAGCCAGTATAGGATGTCGTCAAGCAGGAGCGATACCGAAGATATGAATAATATAAAGCTAACACACACTTTTTAGTCTGTTTTCAGAGCCAGTAAGAAAAATATTTTTAACACACACTTGCAGAAACTACATACTGTACAGGGAACATCTGTGGAGACTGGCACTGAATGCATTTGATGTTATTTATTGAGGCTGACTCTAAAGCAGACACAGTTACTCAGCCATGCTGTATTGTGGTGATCATTTACTTAATGCTGACTTAGACTGCTGTATTAACTTTTGATGAGGTAGTACATTAACTGTTCCTCTAAAAAAATCAAAATACCAGATCACTGGAAACATAATGAACTTCCACTGCCTTGGGACCTACTTGCAAAGAGGCCCTCTTACTTGCCTCATGTTTTCCTAAAATCTTCCTCCCAGTGCTCTCATCTACATTATTTTATATACTTAAGAACTAACTAAGACAGGAATAAAATGTGCAGTATTTTTGTTTGTTTGTTAATTTTTGGAGGAGGCTAAACAGTTCAGACCAGTTTTACCTCCCAGCAGCATTTCTGGCAAACTAATAACCTGAAAAAAGTAAACAACTGTATAGAACATAACACTGGGGAACCCCTACCACCTGCTAAGCAAATCATTCAGTGGGCTAGTTCCATCCAGACGGCTTACCTGCAAGACAGGGTTTTTACACTTGTCCTCATGCTTTTTAACTGAAAGTCCTTTCTTGTAAGTTGCTACGTAACTTGATTGTCTTGCATTTTCAGTGCTGTTTTCACACATCTCTGTGTATGCAAAAGTAGAGATAAGAAAGATTAAAATAACTATTTGACAAAATACAGACTCATGGGTGAAACAACTATTGGATTATTCTGCATGTAAGTTGCAGCTGTCCTTCATCTACAGGGTACATGAACAAAGCATAACTACTGGTAACAATAGGTGATAGTCACTGCCATGGAAAGTTTTCTGATAGTGCAGAGATCCAGCTGATATTGCTGGTTAAAGTCCCCTTTTATTTGCCCTGCTGTCATTTAAGAAATGTAATTTTAAAAAGGTAAACAGTAGGTCATTATCTTTCCCTAAGCCAAAGTCTCTGCAAAGGTAGCCTTGGAAGGCAATCACTGAACACAAAAGGAATAAGCTAGAACTTTTTTTTTTTTTTAAGCTACCCCCTTATATTTTTGAATGTCCTAATATAATTTATGAATTGACTGAACATGATGATACAGAAGGGTCTCGCGTGATTCAAGTAGTAACATTTGTGTAAAGTTGACCACATTCTCTACTGGATGACTCAGTCGTGTAAAGAACCAAATGAAGGTTTAAGTCAAGAGTTTACACTTGCTTGTTATACAGCAAAAAGATGATCAAGTTTGGAACCCAAAGTCAAATTAATGCACCCCAAATCACTGATTTATATATAAACACCTTTATCTCCTGTCATATTTACAGTAATTAGGCTTTGTAGCCTTTTAATAACTCATACAAAGCTGTGAAAAAAAAGTGTCAAAAATGTAAGCTTTATTTTTGAAGTAATAATTGGTTATGGAATTCAGGTTTCAAAAATACATATTTAAGTATATCGTATGAGTGAGAAAGTTATAAACTAGATTAAAACTTGCCTCTAGGAAGTTTTTGCATTTCAGAAGCACTTTAAGTAAAACAAGACCTACAAATTTTTCAAGCTTACCCCAGCAAGTTTAATTACAACACAAAAAGTATTTTACAATGTATTGTCAATGCCAAATACTTTTCACATCCATCATGGAGACTGGAAGCAGTAAGAATCAACTGAGAAGACAACAAAAGTGTACTGTGTATATTTGTTGTTAAAGATTATTGTAAAACAAAGTGGAACAGCTTCCAGAACCTGTGGTACAAAAAGATGTTGCTTTGGATCTTAACAATCCATGCAAAAAGAAATTTTTATTTAAGCGTAAAAAAAAAAAAAAAAAGCATCCATATTGATAAAAAGCTATTTAATTAACTAAAAGATGCAATAGAAAGCTGAATGCCTGAATGAGACCGTACGAAGGCTTTATTTTGGTAGCCATCAGCTAGAAACTTCCCTCAGTGTTGTTTGCACAGCCCCCCACTTGAAGGATGCACCTGCAGGACTTTCCAAGCAATTCTGGTAGCTAGAGCTCCTCGTCAGCTATCTCGGAGCAACCAGTGTGTGGGCACAAAGACTGACCAGAAGGACCTGACTGCCCTTTGATTTCTTACCAGCATTTCCTCATGTTGTCACAACTCCTCCATCTTCCCAAAATCAAGCCGTAACACCCCACTGCTGCTGACGCCAGGAATCTCCTGACAATAGCCATCACACCCTCCTGTCACCCAGTGAAGTTTACTTTTTAATAAAGAGAAATACTTCTTAGTTTATTTTTATCCTGTAGCACACCAATGTTTTATGACTCAGATTGCTCATTTATGAAGCCACACTGGAAAGAGTGATGGAGCGCATGCTGCCTGTTAACACACACCACCTGTCCCCACAGTTTTCAGGAGCAGGAATCGGATCTGAGGTCAAACGCCTGAATTTCTCAAACCAGCAACTCTCTCAAGTGAAGCTCCTCACCCCTGTGAGCGCACAGATCTGAATGGGAAAACGCCAGATGTATTTGGCCCACCCTCCGAAATCCCGTGGGATGCAGGTCACCAGGCCTTTCATGCTGTGTGAAAGGTACTTCCATTTCCTCCCTTCAGAGAGGTACCTGCCCATGGCCCAGCAAGCCTGCCAGCTCCCTTCTCGCCCCTCAAACTCTGCATGCAGCGCAGAGGAAAAGGAATTCTACCTGCTGCCCTCCACAGAACTGCTTGAGCCAAACGTGTCTAAAATAATCACTAATTATCATACAAAGGAGGTGCCTACCGGGACTAACTGAAACACTTGGGCTGCACTTATGTGCAACAGCAGCAGAGCAGGATCCGTGGCCAGCACCCTCCTCACAGGCACCTCGCCTAAGCCCACAACGCCTCCTTCCCAATTACATTTCATAACATAACCCTAACCGGAGGGACAAGCACACTGCTCACTTTGTCCTCAGACACACACAAGTGGCCCCAAGCGACACTAGGTTGGAAATGAGGAGACATTTCTCCTCAGAGAGCAGTCAGGTGTTGGAACGGGTTGCCCAGGGAGGTGGTGGCGTCACCGCCCCTGGGGGTGTTCAAAGACAGGTTGGATATGGTGCTTAGGGACATGGCTTAGTGGGTGATACTGGGGGTAGGTGGCTGGAACCGATGATCTTGGAGGTCTATTTCCAACCTTAGTGGTTCTGTGATTCTGTGACCAGGCACGGGCTGAGGGTACCAGCAGCCCACCCCAGCGCCCTGCCTTGCACTGTGGGAGCTCGCCTCGCCTCGCCTCACGACCCCGGCCGGGCCGCTGCCAACAGGCACCCGGCCGGTGGCGGCATGTGCCCGGCCGGTAACGGCAGGGACGCTGCCGGTAACGGCAAGGGCACGGCCAACAGCCGCTTCCGTCGTCCCCCGCCATCACTTCCAGGTCAGGGAAGGCGGCGGGCGGCTTCCGGCGGGCGGCTGCACGGTGGGCGCAGCGGCCGGGGGCCGGCGGGGAGAGGGGGGCGGCGGGCAGCGGGCGGCCCCGGCGGGTAACGCGGAGCTTTCTCCACGCAGATGTTGTTGCAGCTGTGGGGGTTCCTGTACAGCAGCTGCGTGCGGTTCTGGCTGAAGTGGGTCGTGAGGCTGCTCACCGGCAAGTGCGAGCTGCAGCGAGTCCTGCACGGCCAGAAGGAGGGGGCGCGGAGGACGCTCGGCATCGGTAACGGGGGGCGCCCGCCGAGCCCGGGGGCTGCACGGCCGTGACCTTAAAACTCTCATAATGCAGCTTTTCTCATATAAAAGTAGCCCTTTTTCTAAAAAAAAAAAAAAAAAATGAAACTTGCTTTGCTTCCTTATTCCTCAGTCATAAACAAGAAGGCGTTTCGAGGAATGGAAAAATGTGCGGAGATATTTCTGTCTTGACACCTTTTCTTTTTTAGTAAATCTTGCTGACCGCTGTTTTGAATAATAAGCCTGTTTTCGGCATTGAACTCAAGGATGATCGAAAATCTACGTAAATTAAGCCTTTCAGTTGCTTGATATGGGTTAAGTATTTGATACATGTAATCAAAAAGTTACTCAGCATTTTATGATACCTACAAGAACACCCATTTGCAATTATTTAAAAAAAAACCACTTCCATTGGACTTTGTTTTTAATTTTCTTTAAATTATTGTTATTGCAGAACATTCACTGGGATCATCAAAGAACAAGGTAAAAGATAAAGATTCAGCTGTATTGTAAACTATTTCAGAGGCAGGTGCCTGAAAAGAACATGTGCTTATTGAGGGAAGGAAAAATCAGAGGAATAAGAGACAGAAAGAAAAGAACAACATCTTGGGCTCTGCATGCTAGGATTAGTCAGGGTTTTTCAAGAATAACCCTATATCACTTCAAACATTTGTTCACTTTTTTTCCTCTGAAAGATTACCTGCTCTGTAGCAGTGACTCAGACAAGTCATCGTACTGAGTTTCTGTTCTTGGAGAGAGTCAGTTCTCCCTGTCACAGCTGTCTCCTTTGCTGGCTTTGTAGAAACCAGAAATGCAATACAGGTAAATGATACAGATAAAGCAATTATATGGAGTATATACAGTAGCATCTCAATTCATTGGGGGAAAAAAAATGTAACGCATGTTTGCAGGTAGACTTCTAACTAACAAACTCCTGCTGATTGTTCCGTAGCAGTTAGACGTTGTAATTAACGCTTTAAGCCCTCAAATCTGTGCGTCTTGAACGGAACTTTTCCATTCTAGGTCGTGAGGTGACTGAGCATTCTTCCTTTTCTAGCTAGTCACTGCAGTGTGATTTTTAGAGAGAATTAGTAACTGCCACAAGTATTTTTGTTACAGTAGAGCACAGTATGCATTTGTTTCAATTAGGTTAGGAAGAACATCTTTCAATTCAGCATTTGAAAGCAAACAAGAACCTAACTTAAGCTTTTTTTTTTTTAAAGTGGATCTTTTGCAGAAAAAAATTTACAGTTGACATAGTTACAAATTATGCACTTATCTAATTACGCAGATTTTTAATAAGTGATTTGAGCATAATTCTTATAAGCATTAAAAAAGCTATAAAAAGGAGAACAGTTAATTTATTGAAAGAATATACATGGGGCAGGCATCCAGAGAATGAGAAATAGCAAGAGTAAAGTAGGCAACAGGTTTCTGCATTCATCATGAGGACTTGTACTTTGTTAACTTCTTAGGTTTTAAGAAATGCTCTACACGTTGATGAAGCTGAAGTGGAGAAGTGTGTCAGAGATGTAATGAAAGAAAAGAAAATTGAACATAAGGATATCAGGTATGTTTGGAACTCTAACAAAGGTTCTCCAAGGGAGATAATTCTCACTTCTTGGCATGTTTTTGCTCTTGTTCAGTAAGATACAATATTTGAGCAATTCAAGTCTTTAGAATGAAGCTAGAAAATAAGGTCTGGCTACGTCCTCTTCAGTTCTAGGAAATGCATTGCAAAGTTTAAATTGCAATGGATTTGAGATAACTGCCTCTGTATCTCACAGGTCACTTTTGTTATTCCTTGCTTTTAAGAAGTATCACAGAAGTTGAGACATGAACTATGTAGTTGTTTAGTTATATTTGAGAGAGTATAGTGATGGCAGATTAAAGTTTGCATTTCTCTGCAGAAGTAATTATGAGCGATTGAGAGGAAAAACTATGAATCATCAAAATTTTAGTTCAGTGAAACACTTTGAAGGTATAAAATTTCTGACAAAGTTTGGTTTTGAGGCTTACAAAAAGTTTGTGGGCAGATGTTTGTGGGTACAGTAGTCAGAATGACACATGGAGTTTTTCTGTGTCACCACAGATTTTAGCGAGGGTATGTTCCTCCATATATTTAAGTGAATAGGGCCTGACTGCGCAGCTCTAAAATCAGAAGTAGAAGTAAGATCCCTATGGCAGTATGCTTAACCAATATGGTGAAGTTTAAGATGTAATCATAAAGCACTTCCTAATTCTAACGATTATATTGTGTTTACCTGATAGAACTTAACTTATTCAAGCAAGAAATTATAGCTAACGAAGCCTCAATACCTTCTGTTATTTGTTATTATTTCAGGTTTAAGACAAATCTGCATATATCCTTACTGCAGATAACAGGTTACAAAAAACTTTACTTGAATGTGGAAAATCTGAGGAAGGTCCCGTATGATTCAGATAACGAAGAACATGAGGAACAGTTAATTGAGGTAAAAGCATATCTTTTAAATACAAAAGCTGTTCCCCATTCCCCACTGTCAGGTCCAATAGTTGCAAAGAACTTCATTTATCAGTAGTATTATTAACAGATGCCCTAGTTAAAGCTCTTTTCTACTTGTGAACCGCCAAGTCATTACAGAAGTGGCTGATTAAAATAAAATGTCAAAGCGAAACCAATTAGTAAACTAGTGTTGCCTGTACTGGGATTATGTTATGTAAAATCAGACCTAACAGTCAGCAAAATATTTTTTATAACAGGTCACTGAAGGGTTTTAACTAAAAAGATATTTAACCTTGTGCAGACTTCTGTAAATTTCTCAATTAATAACTACTTAAAAAAACACACTCATCCCAGTCAATGTCAAAGAGGATAGTTTCAATCTGTCAGTATTCAATTATCAGTATAAATAATAGCAAACGTAATTTTGCTCGAGTCTATTTAAAATAACTTCTGCTTTGCAAATATATTAGCATGTTATTTTCTTGGCATTTCATAACTCCTCCAACTTGCCATACAAACCCCCACATTGCATTGTTGTCCGTAGGTGTCAAATCCCTATGGACAACAGCATGATGGGCAAGTAAACATTTGTCGTGAATTTGTATTTCAGTTTACAGCTGTCCTATTGGAATACGATGCATCAATTGTTTTCTGAAATGAAACAAGTCTTGGCTTCTATAGTGTCAATATAGTGGCTTTGCCTACAAATGGAAATTATCACTTTTAATGCTAAATGTAATCATTTTCATAACCTCTTGACTAAGCTATTGTAGCATGACTCCAGATTGCCACTGACAGAAAACAGCGTGCAGGCTGTATCCTATTCCGTGGTGAATGGTTTCTAGTGTGCAGCAACAAGTACTCTGAATTATGTGACTTAGAATACTTCAGCAGCTATGCATGACATGGTAGCATATTTGTGCAGCTTTGGAATTTGCTGATGCCTCATGAAAATCTGAAGGCCAGAATCACCAAGCAGTGGTGTGACATCGGCTTCCAAGGTGATGACCCCAAAACAGACTTCAGAGGGATGGGCCTGCTGGGATTAGTGAATCTGGTGTAAGTGAAAAGAACTATGGCGGTTCTGCTATAACTAATGTTCAGTATCTATGAATTCTCATTAGTTAATGATATTTTTAATAAAGACTGAATAAAAGCAAATAGAAATGGTGGCATATGTGCAGTGAAAAACAGGATTTGTTAATAAGTCAAGTGTTTCTAGCAGCTACACTTCTGTAAGTGTGTAGTTGGGTAGAGACAAGAGGTGAGGGGAGAAATAAAGTTGCCCCAGACACCTTATTTTTTGTCACCATATGATCTGTTTGATAGGCTATGACTTGGAGAGTAACTTGTTGAAAGCTTTTAAAATTTCTGAATTTATTACTGCAATGAAAAATAAACACGTTTGCATACCTCTGCTAAGCTAATTTGTAGACTTAAGTGAACTTCCTGTTTGATGTTCAGATTTTATTTTTTTCTACTGCATTGGCTGAAGCTGAGTATAAAATATTTTTTTTTAAAATACTTTTCCTTTGTTTTCATGTTGTGACCTTTTTAGTACAGAGTAGTGTTCAGCTCTAGTTTATAGCTACATGTTTTGATATGGACACAATTTTTTTTTATATGAACTTAAAAATAATGAAAGGTCTTGTTTCACACTGACAGGTATTTTAGTAAGCATTACACCAATGAAGCTCGTCAGATCCTCTCTCGTTCAAATCACCCTAAGCTAGGGTAAGTCATTATGACTCTTTTTCACTTGTTCTGCAGAAGAGCACATGAGAATTGTCAAGTACTGTTTCTGAAAATAAAGAGGAAAATATTCGTGTTTCTTCCAGTTAAGGGTGGAAAAAAAAAAAAAGGTAGAAAGGCTTGAGAAACGGAACTAATCATTTTCAGGTTGCTAACTTTGTAATTTTTTTCCGAACAGACTTGTTGGGACAAAAATGTTGCAAAATATTGACTCTGGTTAACACAATAAACACCTAACATCATAGCTGTATTTTTAATAGATTTTGAAGTGAATACGTATTTTTCACTTTCTTATTGATCCTGTGTAGGGATGATATAGATTACCTCTTAATCTAATATTTTTTCTAGACTTCTGTAATAAGTAAATACAAGTAGAAGTAAAATGCTGAAACGAGCAAAACATCATCTTTGAACACTGTGTATTAAAATGCTTCGCTGATTTTACAGGAAAAGATATTTTAAAAAAAGTCAGATACAAAAGAGAGACAGTAAATCTGTATGTGTCATCTGATCCATCTAGTCCCCAGTTAGCTCAATCACCTACCAACAATAGGAAACTTCCTTGACTTCAACTCTAAAGAATATTATCTTATGCAACTAGATCATGAATAAGATACCCAAGATACTTCCATCAATTAAATACATATATCATTGAAATAAATTCATCTTTTTTTAAACACTTAATAGTCCTTTAAGAATCTGTGGTGTGATGCTTTCTAACTGTGCAGCAGAAAAACAGATTTTTGATATGAAGAAATAAGTTGAGATGACCATTCTATTGATACTTAAATAGTTTTTTTGATGTCCTATTTTTGATATTCCAGAAGATGCAATGATTTCAATTGAGCAATGAGGTCAATATTGATTACCCTTCCCATCTCGTCATTGCTTAATGGAGGCATTTACCATACTATTGTATAGGAAGTTAGAGTTTTTTTTAATAACTAACTTTCACATGGTTAGCTGCACCAGGGAACTGAAAAAGGGGTCTGTAGGCCAGAGTTGGCTTGTTAACAAGTACTATAGGAAAAATTGATTCTTACAGTTATCCTAATGCCAACTGTTTCTGGGAAGCTTTTAAGTCCTTCAATCCATAAGGTGAAAACATGAACTATGATCGCTGTTGCAGATACTCTTACGCAATTGTTGGAATTAATCTGACCGAAATGGCATACAGCTTACTTAAGAGTGGTGATTTAAAGTCTCATCTGTACAACGTGGTCTCTGGATTGCCACAAATGGAACATTTCCATCAATTTTACTGTAAGTATCTGTAGATTTTCTAGTACAGATTACTGGGGGTAGGCCTACAACATAGAGTGTTATTTGGTTGGTTGATTTATTTTTGGAGTGCATCTCCACTTTTTTCTCTTTAGCCCCAGCAAGCTGGTTACCTTCAGGACCAGATATTTGAAATGTAACCAATATTTAACCACTGTGATACAGAAATGTACATTTCAGGAATAAATTTAGGTGAATTTCTGTATCTGCAGTCTGAAAATACAGTACTTGCAGATTTTTCTTTTATTCATTATTATACTGTGCAAAAGGTTGCTGCTGACCAGGATAAAACACTTCCTATTTTAGCGAATTGGACAAAGTCTAAAGGATCATTGTAGGTTTAACTAGCTCAAGGCACAAAATTGTGGAGCTCATTTTTGTAGGTCTGTATTTTATTTTCTTTCTAGGTTATCTGGTTTATGAGTTTGACAAGTTCTGGTTTGAAGAAGAACCAGAAAGTATTATGCACTTCAACCAGTACAGAGAAAAATTCCATGAAAAAATTAAGGGTCTTCTACTGGATTATGATGCGATATTAACCTTGGGAGATAAAAAGAAACCTTAACTCCTCTGCAATGTATCAGGTTCTGCATCAACAATGGAATTACTCATTTGGCTGAAAGTTTTGTAAGTTTCACCAAAAACTGTATAACAATAGAACTTTTTTACATAAAAAAATAATCTAAGTTCAGTTAAGAAAGCTCGGACAATCAACCTCTGTTTACAGCTCTTTATATGCTACTCTCCAAAGGACATGGTTATTGTGTTTATTTTTGTTGTTTTGTTTGTTTTTTAACCCAGAAGTCTGAAGATCCCTGGATCGCTTGTTATCGTTTTTTTATACTTCTTGGTGCAGGAACACAAAGCAGATATTTATTCTGCATAGTGCATTTCATTAATAAGTTTATCTGTTAATTGTCTTTTAAAACTTTTTTTAGTTGAAATGTCCCTGCTTTTAAGCTTTTTGTGTTCTCATTCTGGATGCGTAGTCAGTAGTCCACTTGTCAATGTTAAATTTCCACAATGAAGAGGTTGATGAAGGGGATGTATTAGTCACAATTTTGGAAAGAGGCTTAATCCATCAACATACTGATGTACTTACTACAAATTACTTCTGGCTAAGGAAGTTTTTTGTCTGTGGATTTGTACCAGCAAGTTGCTATGCTTGGAAAAAGCTTAATTTGCAAACAAACAAACAACAAAAAAGAAGCACAATTCAACGGTGTGAGGATCTGATCCTCAGAGTAAAGCTACTCTTTCTAAAAATACTGCCGCTATAAAAGTTTTCCGTTCTTTCTGATCTGACTTCAGCTGCTCAGACTGCTTGACTTTGTTGTCAGCCCTTTCTTTTAGCAGCTAATGAGAAATTCCCATTGGGAAGTACAAGAGTTGAGTTGACTCATTTAACAAAAAAAATAAATATTGCAGATGCAGCCCCTATTTCTTGAAAATTAATACTAGCCTCTAATAAAAATGCATTTTGCATGGATAAGTGCAACTGTGACACATTCCTTAATCATGGCATCCTCAGACAATCTAGTCAATAGGACTTCATATTTATATTTTGTCTAATTATTGCTTAAAGCAGCTTTAAACAGATTTGGTACAACCATCACTTCATTTTCCAAAACCTACTATTAAATAAGTGCCTTCTGCTTTTTTCAATCAGTGTTTTATTTTGATTCTGTAACCAGATCATAGCCTTAGAAGCTCAAGTTATTTGGGAAAAACTCTTTCAGTATATAAATAGCACACTGGCACAAAACCTGTATGCTAATACAAGCTTTCATGGTCCATCTTTTATTTTTAAATCATCTCAGGTAAATTAGTTAACTTACAGTCAGTGACTAATCATGAAGAGGGTCCTGAAGAATACAAATACTGAACAGGAGAGGAAAGGGATGAACCCCTTTTTTGTAATGAGTGATGTTACACTAAATAAATAATACATTTCTTAATATAATATGAAATATTACGCCTCCCTGGAGAGATTAAAAGCCCAACTGGACAAGGTCCTGCTCAGCCTGCTCTAGGTGACCCTGCTTTGAGCAGGGGTTGGACCACGTGGTCTCCAGAGGTGCCTTCCCACCTCGGTAATTCTGTCTTGTATAAATAGTGACTTCTTGCACTGCGTGCACCCAATTACTCTTGGTCCCTTAAATGCTGGTGATCTCTTTATTTGTGGGAAAGCACCTGGTCACTGTATACTATATATATATATATATAGTATATGCAGGAGGTAGTGCAGCTCTGTTTACTTCTTATGATGCCTTAGGTATAGTAACAAACAGTTTTTGAGTTTACCACACACAGGGTGGAGAGAGGTTCATCTCATCTATGTTGGACTGACACTATTCTACTAAAAAAAAAAAAGATAATGTGAAGATGCTTGTAGGGTATATTTATGGTTATGCTTTGGCTTTAAAGCAGATAGATTTCCACAAGGATGATCAAGGGACTGGAACATTTCTCCTTTGAAGACAGACTGAGGGAGCTGGGTTTGTTCAGCCTGGAGAAGAGAAGGAGGATCTGGGGACACCTTACAGCAACCTTCCAGTACCTAAAGGGGGGCTTACAGGAAAGCTGGGGAGGGACCCTTTGTCCAGGAGTGTAGTGATAGGAGAAGGGGTAACAACTTTCAACTAGAAGAGGCCGGACTGAGATTAGATATTAGGAAATTCTTCAGAGGGTGGTGAGGCACTGGAACAGGTTGCCCAGTGAAGCTGTTGATGTCCCATCCTTCTAAGTGTTCAAGGTCAGGCTGGATGGGACTTTGGGCAACCTGGTCCAGTGGGAGATGCCCCTGCCCATGGCAGAGGGTTGGAACTGGGTGGTTTATACAGTCCCTTCCAACCCAAACCACTCTGTGATTCTCAAATAACAGAACTGTCCACAAGAAGCCTGGTTCTTTTGCTGTTCCTGCAAACTTGGAGTTCTGTAATTCTTACCAATGGAAGAGCTGAGATGCTGGGGAGAGCAATCTGGGATTCAGATACTGTGTTGCAGCTCTGTTTCTCTGACCCCCTGCAGAAACTGAACATGCCTAACAGCTGACTAAGGAAGGGAGTGGAAAGGAAACTCTTTCTCAGCAGCTAGAAAGTTAGTTATTTACTACTTCCTAGTCCCAGCTTCCTTTGTGTTTATCTTTAATAATTTTGATATTGCTTGTAAATCTCCTTTGCAAGCAACATGAGACTAATCTTTTGAATTTCGGAAGTGACCTCAAGATGTCTAGCAGCAGCAGGAAGGGAATTCCAGAATCACATTTACTTCCCTCTACCACTTGCTAGCAATTAAAAAAAAACAGTTGAGCCATCTCCAGAAAAAAACCAACCCTCTCCTGTGGAGTCTGCAAGCTTTCCCCCCCCCCCCCCCCCCCAATGGTTGCTAACAATCTCCACACTAGTCTTTCCAGCCTTGAAACTTGCATTCAGCTCCTTGGTCATAAGGAGACTGCCACGTAACTACTGCTGAGGCTTTTTGAGCATCAAGTTTTAGGTTTCCTGTCACACAGCTAAGACATCTTAGTGTAGAACACAGATTGAGCCCTACATGAAATGTATCTTCATTAGCTTTTTATTTTTTAAATCAAAAAGTGACCTGGGATTAAACTCCATCAGCATATGAAGGGAAACAAAAGTAAACCTAACTATCATAAAATGAGCAAGATATATGGGAATGTATTAGCTTGTGCGTAGTAATCGTTTAAGATGAGTATTTGTTAGGCTCCACTACACTTCCCCAGTAAACGGTTAGAATTTGCATGTAGTTTTTGTGATCAAATACCCCAGTCCTTCTGTTTAAGTCACTCTATGTAGAATAGTACCAGGTCTCCCTGTTTTGCACCAGTGGTAAGGTAATTGTATTATGGTGGTAACTAGAATATGGGAGGGGAGGGGGGAAGGTGAAGCTGCATTTAGGGAAGGGAAAGAGAGTGTTTAGAACAGTATTTTACTTGTCAGTGGTATTTTGTACTAACTCTCTTACAGAATGACAATCCTAAGGTTATGGAAGATTCAAAACGGAGGTAGGCCACCTTTCTGCAAGTTGATAGGATCAATTTGTTCAACATCAGAACTTACTGCTTGTAGTTTATTCTAAGGCTCTTGTAAATTAAAACCTTGTTAAATTCTCTTGCTGTTATTTATTAACTGTCGTGTTTTACTTATTAGAACTTGTAAGTATTGTTACTTTAACATGCTGCATCGTCAAAGCATTCACTACATTGTTTATATGCAACAGTAATATTTTAGAAAAAATTAAAACTGAAGACAAGGCAGTTCTCTATTTTTTTTGTTCCTGTAACAACTGTTTAAGAGACTACCTCCCTTCCTGTTGTTCCAGCATATGTTTGAAATGTGATGCCACTCCATGAATAAATTAATCTGAAGATAAGTAGAAACTTATTATAAATAACAATAGAATATAGTCTTTCAATAAACAAGCATGTTGCTTCTTAAATAACCAACTTAATTGGAAGGCATGATTTGAAGACGACACTACTTAGGAGGAAACAAGAATATTTTTAAACTGGTTGTGCTTCTGTCATTTGATACTGTAAAAATATGACATTTTGTCTAAAGAAAAGGGGCCAATTTAAGCACCTCACATAGTTTTGGATTTTCACTCTTTGAGGAAAAAATGTTTTTAAAGTAGGATGGAAAACAAAAATCCCATTGGTTAACCTTGTCTTAGGAATTATTGTAATGGAAACATTTGTATTTAGTTATGTGGGAGTTCAGTAGTCAGTATTATTGAAAATATGGCTAGTAAATTTTTTTTGGTCATACCTGTTTTGTGTTGCTGTAGTAGAAAGGTGATCAGTCTTTGGACTGATGTTTCTTGTGCCAGTCTATATGTTGTCTTTTGCGGGGTGGGGGGGGAAGAGGAAGATGACAAGACTGCTTGTGGGCAGTTTCTTCTTATCACACTGTGCTTAGATAGCTGTATACTAATTGGAATTTCTGTTTACCGCAATATAAAAGCAATAACGTAAACGGTGATGTCTGTGTAATGGAAAGATGTTTACAATGGTAGCAAATAAAGAATGAGTTATTGTATAACATTATCAACGCTTGCATGTTATGGCTTATTAGAGTTGTTAGAAAACTAGCAGTTTACAGTTAGCCATGCTCTCAGCACATATTGCAATATGAGGGAAGGCTTCATCATGCTCTTCTAATTCCCTCCTCAGTTCTGAGAACTCATTTTAGAGTTCTCTAAGGTTCTTCTACTGGGTTTGCATTTCTGTCTTTCCTAGTAGCCTTGTATCACAAGTTGTAGAAGTGGTATGCAGTGGAACATTTATGTGTGTGGAAGCTGAACTGGCAAAAAACAACAGCAAGAACAAATGCTTGTTGCCTCACATTTTCTAGTTTCAAAATCAGAATCCAAGATAGGCATTTAAAAGTCAAACACCAGAAGAAAGAAACTGGAAACATGTAAATCTGAGAGATCTGCACAAACTCTCAAGATCGTTCTGGTGCTATAGAGAAATTCTTACATGCAAGTCTGCTTGAAATCTTGTATCTGTTTTAACAGAAAATTGTGAAATAGACAAGTCAGTTTGACACATCTGATAAATTTTTGTGTATTGTGACCTTTAACACTTCCTCCCTCCCTCTTCATGATCATGAAACATGTTTTCCTTAACCAAAGTCACGGCTACACCATATTGCTGGGACTGATGACATTGAGCTGAAAGGAAATGCTTTCTGCTTTATTAGCTGAGGGGCTTCTCCAGGTCCCTCTTTCACTTTGTTCTACATCTGACCCAAAAGACCAGCATCCCTTTATCTCTTGAAATTCTTTTGGTCCACACCAATAAAAGCAGGCCTCGCTTCCTTGATATATAGTATACACAAAAAACATATTGGGTTGGGAGGAGGCGAAGAGTTGTTTTGCTGAGCCTCTGTAGCTACAGGACTACATCGGTAGCTTTATGGGTATATCACAAATAAGGTTATAGAATATAAGACAATATTACACAGGTAGACTGCCATGCACTGCCATGTTCTGCTGCGAGTAGTAGGTGGTTATTACAGCTCCTAACCATCACCAGGTACCTCCAGTACCATTTGATAAATGTGTGCAAAACAAAACAAAAATAAAAAAGTTACACAACAGGGTTTTGTTTGAATGGCTAGGACAGGCTTTCTCTGCATTAAGTGTGCAAGGATTTTTGTTCAGGAGAGCAAAGTTCAGGAACAAACTTTGACTGCTGGAACTCTGGCAAACTTTTCCAGAGAAAAAGGGAAACCTTGATTTATTTTGGTTGTCTGGCTGTTCCTTCTCCCCAAACCAAGAAAGAATCTTTTACTTCCTTTACCCTTTCCACCATGCACTCATCTTCATACAGGCTACGTTGAATTATTTGCTTAGTTTTCAAATTCTATTTGTATTTCTCAGGTGGCCTTTGTTTCTACTTGCAAGTTTTGGAGACCACATGCTTCTATTAACGTACAAAAGTACCACTACATAAGAATTACAAGATTTTACCTGTAGGACTCCCCCCACCTTCCTTCAGAAGCATAGAACAAGCCTTGCACTGCAGAAACATCCCACTCCCCCGACCCCAAGATGAACAAAACCCCAACTGTCGAGTTGGTCAGTTATGTAAATACCAGTTGTTTTAGAAAAAGGGATGAGGAAGCACGCATTCAGGAAGATGAAACAGATAGAGCATGCCAGAAAAGAAGAACCTGTAATACATTCTCTTCTAATGGGACATGCTTTGGGAGATTACCTTCCACCACTTTTTGAAAGCATCTTTCATTGCACTTAAAAGTAACTTACTTTCCATATTTCATTCCTTCTATTTCCAGCACTGAAACACTTATGCAATGACACTGCTGGTACAATCATGTAACACATTTTTTATTACTAGCCATATTCCAATTTAATGTTTACTGCCATATTTTGTTCTAATTGTTTGCCATCATGCTAATTTATGTTTTCACTGAATCTGTCATGCTGATCTATTTTTTTTTTATATATATACACTGAATAAACCGGCATTTAAACTGACCGTTAAAAAGTTACAATTGTTGGACTTGTAGCACTATTTTCTAGTGGAAAGAAAAATCTTTTCTTTGAACTACAGGCTAAAGCTCAGTAATAAATGCAACTGCTTCAGTTTCATTCTTGCTACAAACTTACGCCCCCACAAGTATCTGAACTGGCAAGCTTTAGTTCCTGACCAGCCTTACGCGTTTATGTCTGAGACCAAAGGCAGGCCCAGCATGCTGCAGTCCGATGCAAAAAGCCAGGAGACCGAGGCACTCTCCACCATAGGTGAGCTAGCCTACCAACTCCTACACTATTCCTTCGTATTTTCTCAGTTTCAAGAGGTTTTAGTCTAAGCCTGACTACTCATATTTTTCTGACAAAAATGGATGCAACAGCATCAAGGTGGTGGCTGTTTTTTTTTTTTTTTAAATACAGTTAATATGTCATTTCTGATAAAGGCGTCTTCTAATTACAGTGTATATTCATATTACTGAATTACAAAGAACAGACGAGAATAAACTGTCAGGGATAGCAGCAGAGTAATACCATTGGAGCCCATCAACATGACTACAATCAAAATGGGAAGAGAACTGGTGAGCTGTGCTCCCTACCTGTCAGGCATGGATACATAGCTACAGGTGCCTTCTCTGATCTATTGCATCTTCATCTAGGCAGGTTGTAGGCTTACAGTGCTTGTGTACTGCCTTAATTTTGTTTCTTGTTTGTTTCTGTACTGCACCTACTGCTGGGAGGCCTGATTACCATAGTCTCAAAATGCTGCTGCAAAACTACAAATAATAGAAGATCTGTGATAGGAGGGATCCAGAAGCTTAGAGAATGCCAAGCATAGCACACAGCTTACCAAACAAATGCATTCTCTCTTAGTTTGACCAACTGCACCCTTTTGCTCCCAGAGCCCTCGTACACACCATACATCCTCTGCTATCTTCATTAACAATGCAGTGCCTGACACGTAACATCCACTGTAATATAAGCTCCAGTGCCACTGTATTGGCCCCCTGAAGGTGCTTTTCTCTTTTGAGTTGCTTAGACATCAAATTTTCAGTAGGTTTAAATACAACACACAAGCTTTCCATCTGCTTGCTAAGAAGTTACATGACACAAATCTTTACACACCCCAACAAACGCAACCTTTACCTCTAATGTCCAGAATTCAGGTACTGTAAAATACTTGTGATAAAGGAAAGAGGTACCATTCAACTTTCATACACTATGATTAAGTAACTTGAAGGGTAGATTAGAATAACACATTTCTTAGTGGCTTTTTTCCCCTCCTCCGTTTAAAGTAGAGCTTTATAAAACAACCTCCCACTCCCCCATCACTTGCTGTCTCTGCAGGCAGCACCCCCCTGACCACCAGGCTCCCCCAGATCAGACAAGCAGAGCTTATCAGCATCCAGTCACAAGTTTCAGTTCCAAAGAGGAAGGAGATCTTATCTTCCCTTTTTTCTTCTATCTACGAGATTAACAACCTTAACTAAACTCTACAGTTCACAGACTAAAAACAGTCTTTATCTCAAAGCATATCAATCAGCTGATTTGCTTGCACAGCATGCCCACGCATACAAGTAAGACTTTAAATGTTCACTCACATTTTCTTGAAGGTCTTCATGTGACCGTGTGCTGGTCAGACAAACTCCGGCAACTTTCTTCTCATCATCTTGCAGCAGATCTTGCCATCAAATAGCCAACTACCAGGCGGCCATTGGGTGTGGTCTTGGCCAGGTGAGCAGCCTTACAAAGTATCTGGAGAAAATCAGCTCATCCGGCTGCTTCCTCTAGCAAAGCAACACTTAGATGATGATGTGGCTTACATTTAAAAACTTTGTTGAGACAGTTGTGCTAGCATGGCAAGGAAATCTTGCACAAAATAATCACCTTGTGACACCAGAGATCTTTGTGGATGCCTCTCCTTATTAACAGGAGTTGTAACAGCAACATAACTTCCAGGATAAAAGCTGCACTGCCAGTCCCTTCCGGTAGAGCAAAACTGGCAAACCCTTTCAGGATGAAATGTTCTTCAGCTGCGATCTGTGCACCTCTAGGGCTGTGTGGGAGATTGCCGATTTATTCTGGGGGTCTGCAAACTGAAAAAGGTCCAGTCTGCTTAAGGAAGTGTTGAAGATTTCTGTGATAACTTACTTAGCTGCCAGGCATTTACAATAAAACACCCTGTTCTGGCCTTGACATATGAAGTTAAAACACTCAAAGTCATATTCTTCAGAACAGTGATTGCAGCTTCAAATTAATGTCACGATTTGATATGCATGTAAACCAACTTACTTGCAAGAAATGAAAAGTAAAATGATTGAGACAAGGATATGTGAGCACAGCCATTAACTCAAAGTGCTCAGAAGTTAACAGATTAACAGCTTTTTTTTTTTCCAAATTAACTTTATATACATACAGAGAATGAGATGGTAAATTTCAAAATAAATATATGTTTACTGAATAGATATATATTATCAGTTCTGTTACCATCATGGTTGAGAGGCTGCCAGCTTACCCTGTGAAAAACATTCTAATATATAAAAACTTAAAAGCATGTCTAGTATGCTACAGCAAAACACAGGTGGTTTATAGAATACCTGTGAGTCTTAAAAAGTATTAACAACTGTTTTCACCAAATGTGAGCATAACAAGAAGCTGGGCAGTGTGAAAGGCCTACATGGGTTGCTTGTTGCAGATGGAATTAAACACATTCAAGTGTTAAACAAACATACCAAGGCATGGAAACAGCAAATGTTTTTGTTCTGAAAACTGGTGTTGAAGATTCAAAATCATTTGCCTCTGTAATAAAACCCAATCACCTACTTTCCCTCTAGCATGACTTTAATAGTTAAAAATCACATCTGTGCAGTGTATTTTATTTGTTCACATTACCCTATTTGTGGTTAAAAACCACTTTATCTGACAGTTTAAAAGCATTCTTTTAAAACAAAAGAATTAAACACAGCTTCAGCTAAAATCTGCAAGTTACATGGATGCATTATACAGGAGTATAAAAAAATCAACAGTATTCTACAGAAATTATTCTCAAAGCAGCAAACAAAGATTAGGCATATAGGCATGATCCTGAACTGAACAAATATGAATTATAAAAAGCTAACAAAATAATAATTAAAAAAAATCCTCAATATCTGTATAAAAGAAGCAAGGATTCAAAGTGCAGGTGCTCCCGTTTTCATTTTAACATATTATTCAGTAAGCTGATACAGGATACTATTTATTTTATATAAAGTGACAGTGTTCTCAGTAAGACTTAAACATTCAGTTACATTATCTTGCAGATTTTTTTCATTATTTCTACTTTACACTGTTGTAAATGAAGACTTATGCAATACAGGTTTTTAACTTCTTATCTAACAAGGATATAATAGGTTGGTGGTAAAGGTTAGTTTTAAGAGCTAAGCTATATATGCTGTAGATCCAGCTATAGATTTATTTATTTTTAAACATCTTTCATTTTTTTAAAAGGGACTCCACCGATCTGTTCAGGTACCTGCATACACTGTATTTGGAGCACAACAGCAAGGCTTCCAAGTCTACTTGTTAGGAATACAGCTCCAGGCATGGTCATGCTGGAGAATTTCCCTTGGTGGCCACTGCTGGGGAAGGACTTCCCTTCTGCTCAGTTTGGTAAAACTGGAGGTAGCTGAACCCAGAGAAAGGCAAATGGGCTCTGCGTCCTGTTGGAGCAAAAATCATCACATTTAACCACATTTGCCTGACATGCCAGCTGGACTCGGAATGCACTTCTCATTTCTGAGTGTACCATTCTCAAGCAGGGGAAATTATGATCCAGGCAGGTATCAATGAAGTGATTCTTCATGTATTCAAAAAATAAAATTGAAGCATGCATTAAAAAATGTTATCCTCTTTAAAAAAAAAAAAAAGTTGTATGAAATAAAGTTATACTTCTGGAATGCTGCCTGGAACTTTATTTCACCCCGAAGTCCTATTCAGGTTGACAGTGTCCCTTTAAATTTTAGGTACTTTGTTTTTTTTTTTTTCCTCCCAATAATCAGATCTCTGTATATGTGTATTTTAAAAATGCACACAAATATCGGCATTAAGTTTATATTTAGAAGTTAAGAACTAATCTTTACCATTTTATATTGACAGCAAGGTTAATAATACACACACTTCACTGACAACTGTTATTTTTTTTTCTGTACTTTGAATAAAATTTGCATTCGTGTAACATTTCCCACAGAAAGAGTGATTATATTTCAAGATAATTAAGTTTGCACCCCAACATTTTCACATTAGTGAAAACAATCATATTTTGAAAATACCAGGGCCTGTGCCAGGTACTAATAAATACATAATAAAAAAAATAAATAAAAAACCCAACTGCCTTTTATCCCGACATAGTAGAGATTTCATAGTCACTGGCCGAGGTTATTGGTTTACCCATCATCCTTACATTTTTAGCATTAGTAATCCTAGCCATCATGGACACAGGCTTGTCAAAGTACCTAACCAGCGCTGGCTCAGTCAAAAGGGAGGCTAAAAATTGTTCAAAGGTGATGGCCCAGTCTCTGTCAATGCTAGTGCTTCTACGAAGAGAAGTGGTGTGGTTGCTCCGTACTAAAACAGTGTCTTCACCGATGTCCTCGCAATGCAGCTTTTCTTCTTCGTGTGAACCTGCACTCAGTACCGAGTAGGAGGACATCGAACTATCATCTTTTGTATCGTCATCGGAAATAAGCATGGAAGAACAGGCTCCGTTGTCCCTGGGAGAAGAGTCTTCGAGCTTAATGTCTTCCATCTGCATGCCCAGGGTGCTGTCGGTGCAAACTGCCTCCTCATCGTTGGTGGCAAGGCTGCCTTGGAACGGCTTGTGCTGTTCAAGGGGGTACTGCTGGCTGTCTTTTTTCTGAAACAGGTCACTCTGAATAGTTTTACTGCAATTGTTACTGCTGCTGTCTGTCTCTTTTGTGGGCTGCACCGTGAAGAGCTTACCAACTTCACCTATCTCCAAAAGCAAGCTTGTCACAGCAGCGGTAGCGTGGTACAGATCTTGCTCATTGGGGTCTTCACTGAACATATTATACATTGTCTTGCACAGTTCAATGAACTGTCCCTAAGCACAGAGGGAGGAAACATTAATGAGATAGCAGAAAACAAATTCAGCTTTTGAGATCTAGTATATACGTTTAAAAGAAGTTTGGAATGGAGGCAAGACACAATTGTTTATATGATTAAACTGAAATTGAAAATACTCTATGTATAGTCTAGAAAGCATTTTCTATGATTAGACGGCCAGATGTGCTGCTGCCTGCCAGTCTCAGCTATTTACAATAAACTGCTAGTTGTGTCTTACAATATATGATAAATATATCTCTCTGCAGCCACAGGAGGGCAACAGAGGATGAGCAGTGAGACACAGCATTAATTTTGGTGGCTTTTCTTGTTGGAAGAATGCTAAGTATAACTAGTGGCTTGATAAAACTAATGAGAAGTAATGAGAAATGAAGGAAGTGACCAGCAGTACTCTCTTAATTGGCAGTGGTAACTCAGTTCAATGCAAGCCTTTCAAAATTCAAAACTGACTAATAGGAAGGAGATTTGCTTAGGGCTACCTAAAGTAGGAAGTATTGTTCTAAAAGGAGTACACCTTCCCTATATGCTCTGTAAGGAACAGCTGTCCCAATGGGTCTTTATCCTCCTTCACTGCAATAAATCTAAGGCAAATAAGACTGACAGTATAAATTGCAAAATGCTTCTTGCATGTAATGTGTATTAGACGTTATGTGGTAGCTGGTAATACTCTGTGTCCTATCACCCTGTCTGGAGATCTAAATAAAAAATTATCATTCCTATCTGCGCATCTCACTTTTAGGATGTTTTGGGAGCTGAATGCCAGTATGTTGAAGACAACTAACTTCTATATTCAGCTGACTGCTGTGTTGGTCAAAAAAAAGGAAAAAAAAAAAGCATCTGCCTCTAAATAAAACCTTTAATTAGCATGAATGTATGAACATTTGTAAGTATGCAAAAAAAAAAAAGAAGTTTAAAGTTCATTAAAAATACGTGTCAGCAGAAGTACCTGATTCAGCCTGGGCAAGTCCTTTGAGTTTTTTGCTTTGGATTTATTCTCTTGGCTCCACATTCTCAGGTAGTTTTGATTCTCTTGTGAACTCTTCTTGCCTACTGTCAACAAAGTAACCAGAGATGCAGAAAAAGTCCATGAAGAAACCTTACACTAATACTTCTTTCCATTTTCAAAAGGAGTGTTTTGTCAAGAAATGAAAGATGTATGCATACCTTTGTCTGTTTTCAGACTCACTGTAACAAACCCATCATCTACCCCCTGTTTGTTCCTGCTGTCCAGGCCAACAACTAGGAAGCAGAGGGGTGGGGAGAGAGAAAGATTAGTGTAGTCTTAGCTGCATATATACATTTCACGTGTACAGTGCAAAATAAAGAAAATGTTCACACTACAGAAAATGCAGAGTAAAAATGGTAAGACTAAACCATGATTTTTGCTTATTCTTAAATGTGTTCACAAATCCCTTATAATAATATAAATACTAACACAGGGACCATCTTGGGTTTTGTTTGTGTAGTACAACGATTATTAGCTTGTGTTACCACAACCCAAACAGCACCTAAAGAGATTCAACTGAACTACATTTTGGTATATCTGTTGGCTCCAGTTTTTAGAACTTCCTAAGTTCTGTGATCCAAATATATCATGAAAGTCGATATATTTATTGCCATTCTCCATCAAGAAATATTATGCAAAAGTTATCACAAAATTAATTTCATAGTAACATACTGATGACATTATTCCGAGAGCATACACACACACCTCTAAGGATACCAAACTACATACAAAGGCCACATATTTCTTTTTACAGAAAATAGTTCGCTTACAGTGTATAACCCAATAAAAAAGTAGCTTCTTAAGAAGGCAAGGTGTTTGAAATGCATTTTGTTGTTTTCAGGCCCAAGACAAAAGATGCCTACCGTGCGTACATTCTGGTGTAATGTCTTCAAAAAAGTACTGTGTGGCTTCAAAAGCAGAGTCTGGCTCTTCTTGCTCAGGGGATGGATCTAAACAATATTATAAAACTCTATTTCATTAAAAACTCAACACTTTAATCAAAAACTAGAACATATTCCCATTGATAAGAGTTTAGAATTTCATTTTTTAGAAGTAATAGAGTGAGGATGTGTAAGGTTGGGGATCATCTGTATTCAACTCATGGGAAACAAATCAACTGGATCTACTACTACCTTGTTATCGTCATTCCACTACCCCCAAATCCATCTCTGTCTGACTCTTTGCCTTCAGAGGCTGGCTTGCCTGTCTTCCCAAGTCTAACTTCCATTACATTCTTCTGTGCAGCTCAGCATGTCCTAAAAAGGACAGGAACCCCTTCCTAGCTGGAAACAGTCTATCATGATTGGGTATGAGCTTACCAGTTCCTGAATACCAGAACAGACATTCTTAGAACTGGATCTTTTCTGCTTAATAAATTTTTGTTTGTTTGTTTCTAGTTAAACTAGTGAATCACTCAAGCCTACCTCCAGCAAACCCAACCGTGAGCACTCAAAGCACAAGGAGTAAACGCACCTGTGATATGATCCGGATTTTAAAACAAACAGTCTCTTTCTGAAAACATTTGGACCAGCTCAGTGGGGAATGCTAGAAGGGCTGGGGACAGAAACAAGTAACCAGGGTACACAGGAACACTTCAAGCTAGCTTCACTGTTAAAGAAAACGTATTATGGTAACAAACCCTAAAGAACACTGTATTTGTTGTGCAGGGTGGAAGTCACCAGCCCCGGGTAAACTTGCAAGAAACCCATACAAATGGCCTTTTTGTGACAGGAGCAATAGAGGACTGCATGGTGCTTTCAGACTTTCTAAATCCATTTCTGACTAAGGCAACAGCTCTCTTATTTTACTACTGCATAAACAAATAAAATGATTTGTACAAATTAATTTTAATTGGGACAGCTATTTGTTTACAACTCTGCTCCACATGTCAGTTCTCACCAAAAAGCAAGCTATTTTAATATAACTCACTTACCAGGCAAAACATGCATTTTGTACAGCAGCTTTAGCTTCTCTGTAAGATCTCCATGGCATGCTGCACCTAAGCAGTATTATATACAATATGTTAGTACTCAACATTCAAAACCATTCTATTTATTATTGCTACAATATTGCATTTAGAAGCTACTACATTGACTCTGGCAAGTACTATACTCCCTTTACAGCCCAAGACAGATCATAAAGCAATCATGTGAAATTCTAAGATCATACAGCCTGTGGTAGAAATACCAAAACAACACAGAC
Organism: Anser anser; assembly: GCF_964211835.1. Taxonomy (NCBI): domain Eukaryota; kingdom Metazoa; phylum Chordata; class Aves; order Anseriformes; family Anatidae; genus Anser; species Anser anser. Next base: position 37,734,808 of record NC_139724.1, on the reverse strand, counting down.
CAACTTACTCTAAATTTTGTACTTCAACCTTAGGTTCTTCATTAAATGTCTGTTTTGTAACTCTTAAAAATATCCTGTGATCATCATGTTGCCACTAAGAAAGGCCTCCAGCTAAAAGTTAAGAAGACATTTTTGTGTGGACTTCATCTTCCTGATATGAGGATCCAATAACATCACATGACTTAATAAGATGTTTATGAGGGAAAAAAAAAAAAAAGAAATTCAAGCAAACACTACTCATCAGCCACAAGCTAAACTGATGTTTACGCAATACCCTCTATCCACTTCAAACCCTTTCTTTGTGGCCTACACTAAAATTAGCTATATGAAATCCAAGCAGTCTGTTGCAGACTATTGTATTAATTAAGTTGATGTTAATTTGAAAGTACTGAAATGACCTATAATCAGACTTCCTCATAAATCATACTTTTTATGACATACAAGTCATAAATAAATGAATTAACGTTCATTAACAAGGTTAAGCAAAGACTTATTTCACCTTACAGTGTCAACCTACCTCTGCTATGCAAACTACAACAAAGTATGGACTGTACAAACAATCACAGTCTATAGAAAAGCTTATGATTGCAATAAATACACGTTAGGCTGAAGAAATAGGTGCATCTACATTAGCCATTTTGCTTGTAACCTGGTGCCTTTTTTAAGTGCAAAACCTCCTTATGTTCATATCTGGTATACCACATTGTGCAGATGATGTTTTCTCTTCTGGTGAAACAATGTCTTAGGTTATGCACACAGGTACCATGTGATGTGTTGCACTGGTAAAGGTGACATGAAATAACCCAGGCACGGAACGGGCTGCAGTTCTGAGTCCTACAGCAATGGTTAGGGATGCATTCACCAAAATAGCATTCAGGGCACAGGGTATCTTGTGACATCTGTTGGCTTCTTCTTCTCGCTGTCCCCAGGTGTGATGAGAATTGAAAAAGCTTAAGTGTCATTGTTTTTTCCTTTTGTCCTGAAATGGATCCATGTGTGCTTCCTAATGCCAGGCCCTTTTTCTCCTCAAAATGTACATGAATGAAGACAACACAGTGCAGGACAAGATGCCATCTAGGTCTCTCCTGGGAATAGGTCAGAAAATTTTTGCAAAGGGAAGAACAGCTGACTGGCTAGTCTCCTTCTGTTACACTACACAGGTGCCAAGTCCTTTCTGTGCATAAAGTCATACGTGCACAGTTTTTCTGTCTTCTTTGAGACCACTAACAAAGTAATTAAACAGGTTAGAACTTTATTCTGTTAATATAAAAATGAGTAGCAACATACAAGTGTTGGCCTCCGTTGTCCCTCTCATGAACACATGTAGAGGGTGCAGAGTACTTGCACAGCAGTAGTTCACGAAAGGATCATTGGAGGAGTGGTGAGGTTAACACATTGCTTTCTCAACATTCTCCTGCCACAATAATTCAAGAAAAGCTTTTCAGAAAAAAAAATACACTCAGGTACTCCTTGAGACACACATTTTTCTTGGTGCTGACTTCTTCGTGAGACCAGCAAGAGCTGCAAACTGAAAAGGTGGAGTGGCCACATGCTCCAAGAAGGGAGTATTGCACAGAACCAAACACTTGATGGGAGGTAGGGGGCCACTTTGAGTCCACATGGAAATCTCCCTGGTTTACTGGGATCCTGAGTCAACAACAGGTGTGTTTCAATCCAGTGTGGTATGGGGTTGCAGGTGAGCTTCTTCCTGAGTGAATATCCCAAATAGCTCATAACTAAGGATGACAGCTGTTTCTGAGCAGCACAACTCCTACAGCAAACTGGTCAAGACACCTTTTTTGTTTGAACTTCCAATAACATGATACAGGGTAAACATACAGCAAGAAATGCCAGGTTTTTCTATCTTTGCTCAGCTGAGGCCTTAGAAGCACCTAAAGTAGGAGGTTCTTGAGCTGTTCACTGCAAGATTTATGAAAAGGATTCCCAGTTATAACTACATCTCTCTCATATCCCAAGGATTTCATGCTGATGTCAAAGAGGGAACCATGTGCCTGTGCTGGCACACAGAACAGCCCTTCTTATTTATGTTTCATGTAGCTGCTGGAAGGAGTCAGCAGCACCAAAGAGAGGCTTTGAGAGAGCAAATCCTTGTGGCTATGTGGATTAAAGCCATTGAAAAATAGCAGTGAAAAGGAAATGTGTCAGAAGCCAGGGTTGTGTCAGCAGGCAATAAGCATCCTCCAGCATGGTCCAGGACTAGGAGGCACATGAATATGATGTTTGTTTAGGAAAGAGGAACTCAACTAAGCAGTGCCAGAGTCCAATAGTGCTGTTTGGACAAAACAATAAGAGAGGACACTGCCACAGGTCACCTTTAGAATACCCATCCCTCTGACCACACTCTCCATCCAGGGCAGTGACAAAGAAAGGCCACAGAGTCCTCTATTGAGCAGGTGGGTCTTTCTCCAGCAGATGCTACTCTGTGTTTGGGTAACTCTCCTACCCAAGGCATATAGGGTGGATGAGGCAGACTGAAGCAGCTGCTGGTTGTAGAAGTTTAAGTCCCTGGACGTGGAAAAGTAAACTCAAACAAATCCCATGCTGTTTTTGTTGACTGCTTTCTTTGTTACCATGAATGTGCTGCTTTATGGAAAAAAAGGGGCGGGGTTGAAGTTGATTTTTAAGTTTCAACACATGCCACGCTGGGCTTGATTTCTGAAAACTGTGTTTTTGTTAAATGAGCAGTCTTGTCTGCTTTGCCTATCAAAGGTTTTAGTTCAGTCATGTTGGCTTATAGAGGCACACATTAGCACAGTTTATGTTTATTTCTGTTCACAATGTTCAATGTTGTTCCTTGTTCTCATTGCTCATTATTTGTTCAAAAAAATTTTGACTGAACCAGTAACAGGCTGCTTGTTACTAACAGCATCCTGCAAGCAGTAACCATGGGTCATGTCTCAGAAGGCCATTAGGGTTACCTGGCAAACAGTCTCTCAAATACAATTCAGAAGTGCATCACAGCGCACTGTTTTTTGTGTGCAATCAGTTTTACTGTCACATAGCTATTCTGCAGCCACAAAAGAACAGGTATTACCACGCCTGTAAAGAGATTTTAATGCAGCCCTGATGCTTAAATGTTCTCACACTTAAAAAAAAAAAAAAAAAAAAAAAAAAAAAAAAAAGTAAAGCTAGGGCAAATAATAGGCTGCCATGAAATCACCCAGAGGACTGGGCTGAGATGTTAGTCAGTTACAGGGAGTAAGGCCTGATGCTTTACTCAAAAAAAAAAGTGGCAAGTGTTTGGCAGGCAACTGCGATCATCGTGTGCAGTTTTCTGACAAAAAGCTGTTCTCCTCGTACAGCTGCAGGCATGCATGACCACTGCTCAGAAGCAACCTACTCTCCTCAAGGCAGCTCTTCTTGCTTTCTGATGCCAGAGACAAAGAAAGTCAAGGCTTCTGGGGATTTTTCTGCCTTACAGACAGGAGGAAAAAAAAAAAGTAAGCTTTCTCCTATCTGCTGACAGGACTGCTTTCACCACATGGTCACCTCTTTCCCTTATGCCGAGCTGGGACAATGTTTCCAAACCCTGTTCTATTATCATGTCAGCTTCTGCTTTACAAAGTGGGGGTGTGGTTTTGTTTTTGAATTTAATGCCCATCTCTCCCCCTCTCCTGTCCTGTTTCCAGTTTTCCTACTACATAGAATGTAAATTCTTTCCTGTTTCTCTCTGGCTGCCAACACTGCTTCTTTCTTCAGGGGCAAGCAAAGCCAACATCCTCACTCTGTCCTCCCCCTGGCCCACATACGTGCATATAAACTTCTCAAAATTCATATTGCTTCTGAACAGTCAGGGGAACAAATGCTGCCTATCTCCCTTTTCTAAAGCTGGCAGCACTGATAAAAGGTACACACTCCCAAATTTCCGAAAAAGTTTAAGGAGCAGACGACAGAATGCAATATAACTCAAAGATGAACAGAAAAATGTGTTGGTTTTTTTTGTTTGGTTGGTTCATGTTTTTTTTTTTTTTTTTAAAGAAAAAAAAACTTCCCAAAAGGAAATACTTTGACCAGAAGTAACCACACCATTAAGCACACAAGCTGCAGGACATTTTTGTGAGTCAATCATCAGGGAAATCCAGGCAGGTATGCACAGAAAATACATGACAGCAGTGTTTTGTGAAGTAGTGTTTTTTTCATTTAATCTTTAACTATAAAATGTAACCATAAGTGAAATTCTAGAAGGTTACAAGTTCCCTCTGAGAATTCATCTTTCATACAGCACCACTTCCTTCAGATGGTATCTTGAATTGCTGGCCTTTCTTCAGACCCAAGCCCACCTACAAATGGTTGCATCAAGGTGGAATAGAGCTACAGCAAGAACAAGTCAGTTGCAGACTGGACGTAGGCTGTAAAGGGCTCCAATTAAGCCACAAAGCACTTTGGTATGTTGGCACTGATGATGTCCCACAAACATCCTCTTCTTGGATTAAGTCTTTTAGATGCACATGTACTTCAGTGGCAAGCAAAAAGAACACAGCTGAAATGGTCATGTAAGGTATCGCTTTCCACCAGAAGCTGAGGAATTAAGTGGAAAAGTAGGCAAGTCTTACCAATAACAATAGAGAAAGACACCACCATCCTTTTTGAAGTTTTTGTTTTCTGACTGTTCTCACGAGCACCCACTGAGTATAGAAAAACCACAAAAGAAGCAGCTACTCATTATTTTCTTTACATCCTTCTTAGGTAATCCTGAAAAATATTCTGTGGTTAACAGTCTAGAGATACCTCCACAACAGAAAGGAGGTTTCAGACCTCCTAATGACAAATTGTTTAGCTGCCGATTCATATGAACTAGGTGCTTTTAGAATCCAGAGAGAGACACTCTTTGTTACAGTCCCAGAATTTTCTTCTTTGGATTCATAAGGTTCTAAGTGAAGCACTCCCTTAGGACTTTAAGGGAGACCTACAGCTGAGCTCTCAGCTGGGCTTCCTGGGAGAGCTGTGAACATTGCTTCAACCACATACAGGGTACAGGCATGAGGCCATGACCATCACACTGTGGGTGTGCAGAGAACCACAGTGAAATGCACAGTGTGGGCATCGGGTCCTAATGGGTATGTAGTTCTTGTTCGTGTGTGGTCCTTCTCCCAGTGCAACACACCACTGCCTAATTTAGATGCACCTACTGAGTCCAGCCTGAACCTCTGTGGGAACCACTGCCACAGGCATGATCAAGTTAACTCCACAGTAGCATGTACAGCTCTTAAAACAAAGGTGACTGACTTATGAAAACAGGCATATGTCAAACAAACTCATTATCTGATGACTAATAAAACATCTGTTTGTGACAGACTGGATCCCCTTTAGAAACAAACTGATTTGGTCAGATTATTTCAAGAGTGCTATGAATTCCTCCTTACTTAGCCCAGACACGAATTCACGGAAGTTGATGAGCAAGTCTCCATTTTCATCCAGAAGCCTGAATAAGCGTGCAGCTAATACATCTGAATGAGTTCCACATGCCCAAGGAAAGAGAAGAGCAAACATCCCCTTGAACTGTTCAAAATCAATACGGTACTGCTCCAGATAAGGCAGGCTGGGATCATGCCGGTCAATAGCATTGCTGTTTCCTCCCCAGTAGCAGCTAGTCAGATGTTCTGCCTGAACACAAGGCAAATACTGTGAGATTGTCATCACCTCTGTAAACAACTCATCACTTAGCAATGATAAAAGAACAAATCTCTTACATGCACCCTCTTAACACAAGACTAGCAGATGTATTTCCATCTACCTAGCCCTTGCAATTCTGCAAGGGATTTCTCCTCTAAACAGCACAAAGTCACTTCCCTCTACAAAAAGAAAAAAAGGAAAAAAGATAAAGCAAAACTTTTTCTGCCTCACATATGGATGAAACATGAAATACCTGTTTTGAACTGAGCAGTAAGCAACTGTGACTTATGCATATACACAGACAGGTCATGCTCAGTCATCCCTCTCAACCTCACCACACAAAGTTAGAAAGAGGGGAAGTCTCATGAAGTCTTTACTTCCAGAGTGTATGTAAACCAGTATGTACAACCAATTACTAAGATATCACTATATGCCGCTATATCTCCATACAATACGTTAAAGCATTAACAATGGCAAAAATCAGCTAGTGTGACATGAAAGTATCAGTAGTAGAATAAAATGATTCCATGATCAATTCTAAAACTTAGGCATAGAGAGACATACGTAAGTTTCTAAAGAGTGATCAAAAACCTCTATATTCACTTTTTTGTAATATTAGTTTACATCAGCATATTCCTTTTTTTCCCCCTCAGACAAATCACTTAGTGCATTACTTCTTTCCTGAGCTTTTAAAACTTTTTTTTTTTTTTTTTTTTTGGATATTCAGCAACCTAGCAGCTAACTCAAGTTTGCATTAAGATATCTGATGGTAACTCAAACCCTCAGCCTGGCCTTGAGAAAACTACAATACCCGATCCCATATCAGATTTAAACATTTGCTTTTCCTGCAAGCACAGGATCACTTCAGCTTTACCTTGAAAAGAGCATACAGTTCCTCCAATTCATCGATAGTAAAAGAAGTCTCCGTCACAATAGTTCGTACCTTTTAAAACATAACATTAACAGATACAGATTTGAAACCCATGTATCATGAAAAGCTAATTTTATTTCAGAAACTGTCAGACCTTAATCTTTGTAAAGAACGTTAATTTTGTACTTACCACATTGCGCTTTGTAGTATCTTCAAGGGTTTGAATAACTTTCAGTCTTTGTTTGAATCTCATTTGTTCAATCAAATCTGCTCGGATACTTCCAAATTTCTTAAGACAAAAAAAAAAGAAAAGGAGGACAGGATAGTGTGGGTATTAGTACTAGGCTTTACTTTGATGTATTCAATATATGAATTTAATTTTGTGAAGGATCATAAGTGGTACAGTTCAAACTGCTGCTAAGGCACTAAGCCATTTATTTTTCTAACACACAATGAAGTTATGAAGACTTTAGAAATTTGTCACTAGATTCTATTTTTTCCAAATAACTTTTTTTATTTTGAAAGTACTTTATTAAGTTATAAATCCTCACATTTCAATCTCAGTAGTTAGAAATTTCCATGGCAAATCTCTGTGAACAGATTGTTTCACAACTCCTTCTGAAGGGTTTTATTTCAGCTTCTCCTGGAACATCTTTTATTTGCCACAACACAAAGAAGATATTCAGACTAACTGGATCTGTAACAGCTGATACAGGACAGTATAGCAGTCCTTACATTCCTAAGCATCTGAAACCAACCAACAGGAATGCAACTTCCATTAGGAAGAAGATTCTCAAAAGTGCCTAAATCTTATTTTCAGAAGGTTTCTCCCCTGCCCCCACAATGCACTTAACAGTCTCAGAGAGCTCCTAGATACACTACAGAAGCGTCCTAGAGGAAAGCCTACTGGGAATAACATTCCATGCTCTCATATGTAGAGAAATGACTACTGTCTAATATTTCTTTTCATGAATTATAAGTAAAAGTTTTTTGCCATCAAGAAAACACCTGTAACATACTTAGAAACGCACAGAAGAGCACCAAAACCAATAATGCTACCTGTAAAACTAAGAGGGGGTGTGGCAAGATGGATTTATATTGCCAATTCAATTGCATCTAGCATATTCTTGTGTGGCCAAGTTAGCACTAAAGTTGTGATGCTACTTGCACCTTTATCATGTACCTTAGGAGTAAAAAGATGTTTATGTGCTTGGAATATTTTTAAAATAAAAAAGTCTTCTGAAAAAAAATGTAATCTAGATAAACATCCAAGAACATCAAGTACCACAGAGGTCACAAAAGTCTTGAAAAGAGAGGTTTTTGTGCCTCTGAAATCACATCTATTCCAGTAATCAGGGACAATTCTCTGGTTTGGAAGAATAAAAGGAATTAAGCATGTGACAACTCTGAAAATCCGAATTTACAGTCCATTGACAGCTAGCGAACAATGCATAGGCTTCTAACTCTGCAATGATTTTTCATTATTTCAGTCACTTCTACTGTAATCATCACAATACCAGGTTCCTGAATTGATTACCAAATTCAAAGAAAACATACAAGATCGCTTACAAAAAAAGTATTTTCAATACATAAAGAAATCACTGGCATAGTAGATTGTATTTGTTACTTATATTCTCGTCTCAAGAGTCAAACGTTCCTCAGTATATTCTACGCTGAAGGACAAACTGAACCACACTAATAAGGCTTAGGTTTAGTGGCATAGGAAGTGCTTCTGAAACAGTTGTCATATTGTTAACATATACCTACATCTTGAGCTGAAAATACTAGTTAAGTCTGTATACAGGAAAGGAAAAAAGGAAATTAAGAATTACTCCTTTAAGTTACTTTTTTTTTTTTAATAAAAAATAACATCAGTGTAATCATCAGGGATATTTTAATTGATTTTTTTTTTTTAAATTTAAGGACAATGAAACTCATTTACAAGTTTTAGTTCTCTTGTAGGCTTTGTTCTATGCTTTACAGATATTAGTTATTACCAGCTCATTTCACCTGAAAATATTTTACCTTTGTGACCCTGGGTCACTAATTTCTCTATTATCACCAATCTCTATCTCTATTATCACCAATCAGCACTAGCTGAAAACTTAAAAAGAACAAAGTTCCACTGATAATGGCAAGGTCTCGTGAAATCCCATTGATTTCACTAACATTGCAGTTGGGAAAGGCATGAAAAAACTTCCAATAAAATTAACAGTTTGTGAATTACAAATTCAGCCTTTTGTTTGTAACCTACTTTTTGGTCGCGAGCTGCTCTCCTGTGATGTGGCATGCTTCTATGCAAGACAGCTGCAAAAGTTTAAGTTAAAAGAAAAAAAGACTAACCCCCTAGCCCATTTTGGCCTTCTGAGATGAGTACTTCTTCCAGTACTTCTTCCATAAAAAGAACCAAAATCATCTATAAAGAGGAACTATTGCAGGTTGGCAAGTTCCCTTGAGAAATCCTACCCTACCTCATAGGAAGATCGGATTAGTCTGAAGATATCCACCTCGGGATAAGGCTCTACATCATCACTGAGCAACGAGTGAAGGTGAGGAATGGGTGGAAGAGTGCTGTCCTTATTAGTTACGCTGTCCAAATACCTGGTGAGAAAAAGAAAATTAAATGAGAAACCCAAGATTCATTTGTACTCCTTCCCTTCTGAGGGCTAGTAGAATAAGGGTTACATATAAATTAATTAAATGTAAAAACGATCATGTAAATTGAATGAATTTACATGATTTTTGATGAGTGCATGTCAAGAAATTGGAGGTTACATACAGCAGTAGCATTTCGTATTAAATGACTCAACCTAGTCTGTTTAATGGCCTCCTGTTTCACCAAAATGCATTTGTCTACCTAACGTGTTCGAGTTCTATCTGAGTTTATTCTCAAAACAATTTCCCTTGAGATCAATCTTTTTTCTTAGCAACATTTATGTGATGGCAAGTAAAAGATGATGTAATAAAAATTATGCAATCAACCAAAGTAAGTTTCTATAACTAGGTTTGGGAAGTTTATTTGAACATCTTGACAGAATAATTTATTTTATTGGTCACTAAACATTAGTTTAAGATGATATAAAGGGCACTGTATATGGGTGGAAAAGGACTTCAAACATGTAAAAGATTTACATTTAGTGCACTGGTTTGAGTATTTCAACGTAGCAGAACACAAATCAGAAGAGGAAGCAAAGAAAAGAAGAAACTTTATTTTCTGTAATATATACCTTCCCAAAACTGTCATGGCTTCTCCATCATCTTTACAGTTGAGCAGCTTATCTACATTAGCATCGAGGACAGCGAGTGCCAACTGAAATATCACCTTTATTCCTTCACAGAAGAAACAATCCACAACCACCACAGCACTCTCAAATGGCATTACACTGAGGAAAAGAGTGAGGAACCAGGACAGGGAAATAGTGGATATTACACCCAAGTCCTGCATGCAGTCATAAAGCTGTGGAACATAGTCACGAGCTAACTCTTCAAAGACACCCTGATCCACCAATGCTCCTGTTGAAAATAAATAAGGTTAGACGTCCATTAATTTGGGAGCAACTGAATACATCATCATTTCGGGAAAAAATATATATTTTTTCCCAATCTCTAGATACAAAAAAGAATATTCTACATGATTCTTATATGAATTTCTTGCTTTCAGGTAAGTATCGGTAATAATTTCACTATTAAGCTGTACATACAAATTGAACTGTAATAAGTGGTTTTTTTTATTTTTTTTATCGTCTTAATTATACACTTTCTAAGAGCCAACGAATTGTCAAATATGCTCTAGGACCTATAGAAGTTACATTATGGCTTAGTATTTAATACTACCAACAGAATAATACTTTTCAGCATTACCTATCTGAGGCAGCCAACATGACATGCCTGTGAGGGTATGGATTTATCTTTAAAAAAGAACCGTCTGTGAAACATATCTAAGCCATAACATCAGTATTTTAAGCAGGCCAAGACGAGTAATTTCTAAAACTGTATGAGTATCTCAAACACTTGTAAGCTACAGTAAAGACAGCTTCTACTTTCACATACACAATGGATCTGCTATCTGAGAGCAACAGCTTTCAGATACTGTCACTCTTTCGAATCAGATGTGAACAGACACAAAGGTTTCTACTGTAACTTGTCAAAGCTCCTGTTTCCACCTTAGTTAGATATTGGATCATGTAGAAGTCCAATTGTAGCCTCTCATCTCTTTTGGATTTACCCTGTTAAGCCCATTTTAGAATTGCATCTAATCCTAAGTAGGTGAAAAATTTAGCTATCACAGTATCTTTTTAGGAAATTGCTTCTACCCTCCTCACTGAGCACACTGTTTTACCATGAGCGTTCAAAATTGTTTCTATGCCACAAATGAATCTACACACATGCTTGTTTCAATAGGAGCAATATCAACTCAGTTAATTTTGTACTGCCATTTTAGAAGATTTCTTCATAACGTACCAACAACTCTCGTGTTGTAGTAGTCAGGTAGCATACGTTCACACAAAGCCACCAGCAACCAGAAAGCTTCCTCTTCCTTTGCATAAAGCAGAAGTACTGAAGTGACAATATTCATAGCCTAAAAGGAAAGAAATATAATTTGCTAGACCCATTTCTTCAATATCTAACACAGTAAGTGGGCAGATAAGTGCTTACTGTAGTTAGGAAATTAGCTAAATATCCCCATGCAGATCCCAAACTTTTCCCAGTGCTCACAGAACAGCTTGAGAAAGCATCAAATAAACCACAAAAATTAGTTTTAAAAAAATAACAAAAACAAAAACCACATGAGATTTCTTTGCATAATTAGGGCCCTACTGAGGTTTGCAAGCATCCAGTTTCACTGCTACTGATATTCTGCTAATCGGTGCTCTTAAGGAATCTGAGTCCAATACTGACAAAATGCCTCCTAGAGCACTGATGATGACCACTGAACTCCTTGCAGAGGTAGGTTACGTTCCCCATGCTTTCTGCCAGTACAAAGCACATAAAAAACTATGGACTGAGACAATTATCTGTTAATAGTGTCAGTCACAAACAACTACAGCGTAGTGAAACAGAAGTCTCTCATTGTTGCTCACTCTCAGTGTTCGACTGTTCACCTGACAGCTTTTCCTATGACGTTTCCCTCCATTTCCAACATCACAACATTGTACAATGACCTCTGAATTGTTTGCTCAGATCCTTTGACTAGACTTCTGTTAGTCTGACAAAATCGAAGTATTTCAGTACCGTTTTCTTCTCAGTTTGCCTCATTTCAGATCCTGACTCATTAACATTTTAGGACTCCAGTTTGATCATTACCTATTTTGAAACAGCAATTAATGTTCAACTGAGATTCAGAACAACATTACAACTCTGTCAAAGTCTGTTACTTCCTTTTATCTTGTCTACTATGTATGAAACACTTCAGTGCCTGAATTCTCACTGTAACCATGAATCAGCATTCTGAATGCCATGGACCAAGTCTCAAGGCTCTTAACAATTACCATGGCAGCTTTAGGAACTAGAAACAGTGTCTTTCTACTGATCCTCTGTTAAGCAACCTTTAAAAAAAGGTTACTGTATTGTATTAGTGTTATATTTGCTATTAAGTAATTTATGATGGTATCTGTTAGAATTGCTTATACTTTCGCTTACTCATGTTGCATCTGGCAGTATTAACAGTCAGACATTAAGTAGGCTTCTTAACACTTATGAATCCAAGTTTCTTTTATATAGAAATAGGTAAAATTTGCAAAAAAAGACAAAAAAAGGGCCCAGGTGACTACTGAAAGTTACGTAGAAAGAAAGAATGATTTGGGACTGGAAACTTGACTTGCATCACAGGCATAAAACCTCTAAAACAATGTACTGTTCAGCATTAACTGTACCAGTACATGGTTGCAATGTACACTGATATGCTCTAGAGCGTTCTTTTACGTTTGTTTTGTTTTGCCTGACTGAATTGCATCATTGAAAAAAGTAGAGGAGGTTTTGGAGGGTTGTTTTAACTAATCCATTAAGAAGGACAAAACTTAAGGCTGAGCAATTAGAAAGACTTTTTTTTTCCTGCTTAAAAGAGTTCCTGAAGAACCCTTTCTTTAGGGTTCATTTTTTGTTTTCTGTAGATGCACTACAGGACAGTTCTGTAGTTATCTTCTGCCCAGCTTCTAGATTTAGAGGCAGAAAATATGCCTACAGAATGCTATGTAGGCCCTTGTGTTAAATCCCTCTGACCTCAGCACTACTGTAATTCTGCAGTGCTGAGGCTTCTCTTCGCAACATTTTACCAGTATCAGTGTACTTACATGGCCAAATACCCAAATGTGTACAGCTGAAGAAGCAGGAATAAGAGGAAAGAACTGGAATTCCAGAAATTGAAAGAGTGCCAAGGTATTTCAATTACCTGACAATATCCTATGTTCGGATTTCTAAAAGCATAAGCTGTCAACACTCTCCTTAGAGCAGCAATACCCATCTCATTCTGGAAAGCAGGGTGTTCTGGGAGGGAGCGATGCAGGTCCCTCTCTATCTCTTCTGTAGCAAGGTTATACTTCCCCATCGATCTCTCCACTAGGTCCTCATAATAGCCAGGATGAGTGGCCATTTCATTAATGGCTCCTGGGAGTGGGAGAATGGTATTAAAACCACAAGACAAAGCAAGGCTTAACAGATACAATATCTCACCATGATGATGCTTCTGCTCTCCTTTCATTTTGAACATCAGTTTTAAAATCCAATACACGCTTTGAAACAAATGTGAAACATTAGTTTCGTAAAGGTGATTTAAAAAAGTATAATGCTTAGATGATCTTGTCTTCTCCTCTAGAGAGATTTTATATTAAGGTTTTGAAAAATAAAAAAGAGAAAATAATAAAGCCTCTATTTTTCATCCAGGATGAAAAAGGAGGCATGACGAACACAAAAAAAGCTGTGCAATCACATGGTATCATGAGCTTCCTCTGCAGCTGGCTGTGGGTTTGATTACCCTAAATAACTCAGAACATGCCTCTGAGAAAGCTACTTGCCCTGAGGAGGGAGTAGATTATGTTTGGTTGCAGAAAGTACGGTATCTCAGCCAAAAGTGAGAGACGGGAACTCCTGAGGTCTATTCCTGCTTCTGAAAATGACTCTGTCATCTTGGGCATGTTTTAGGGTTACTATCACACACTCACAAGGTTGCTATTAGATTTCACTGGTGACTTCAAAAGTTACCTGGAAATGACAGTCTAAGCAACAAAAGATATCAAGTGCCAGCACACAGTAACACACGTTGAAAAAGACTGATTATAACTATACCATGAAAACTAGTCCAAACTATTAGCCAGATGCAGGACAGATCTGTGCATCTTGTGTATATTGTCTGAAAACATCTGTTTAATGCCAAGCACCAAAAAGATGACTTAAAATCAAGCATTTTTAGCAAAGAAATGGAAAACAAAACAAGAAGTATCCTTCTGCCATCATACAAAGTCCTTGGTGTGCTCGTATCTTAAGTGTTGTAGGTAGCTGTGGTAACTATCTCATGAAGGGATGGAGCTAGAGAAAGCATACAGAAAGCAAAAATATAAGAAGAAAACCTGATTTCCATTTAAATTGTAACAAAATGAATAAAATCCTTCAGCTTTGAAAAAAGGCCTAAGGGAACACAGATGTAGAGAATCCTCAACAGCATAGAAAGGTTGGATGGACAGAGAATATTTTCTCACTATTTTTCACATACTGGGAGCACAGCAGCATGCTTAAATTTTGGAATTGCCTGCAAGAACTTATTGTGAAGGCCAAAAGATTAACTGGATTCAGAAACGATTAAACGAATGCAAAGTAGGCCTGCTGGTGGTTTTTGAACATCTAGAAGCCCCTGCGCTGCTGACTTCTGGTAACAGAGTATACACTGTGCTTTTTTTTTTTTTTTTAAATATATATTCTTCCCTAGGTATCTGAGCCTTGTTTGAGAAAGGATGTTTTCTCATCTAGACAGAACTTGTCTAAACCGGTCTTGTGCCTGTTAACACACAGCAAATATTTTTGCATGCTTATTAACTACACCCTTAAATACTTTTGAAATCCTCTCTCCCCTCATGCTTTTGCTTATATCCCACAGTCATGTTCTGAATGAATATTTACCTGAAAACAGTAGCCAAAGTTCCCCTCTCATGCTTTCTGGAATGCCCTTCAGCACAAGGTCTCTCGTCTTCTCGGTACGATACATACAGACTCCTTGGCCATATTCAGCAAAGTGAATCTTCCACGCTTGTTCTTTCAAAAACTCTTTAGCCTAACAGCAACGAAAGAAATGCATAAAGATGGGGCTTAGCATTTTTAATAGTGTTAGAAAGAGAAGTGCTAAAAGCCTGTGATGTTCTAACTCTCCAAGGGAGCAAGAAATAACATGGCTACAGTCCAATTCTCTTCTTAATGGGTTGCCTCCTCCCATTTCTTAATTTCTATTCCAGTAGACCTTACTGTTAAAAGAAGGCTATTGGAGCAGTTGTACTACAGAACAGGCATACAAACTCTCACATGTGAAATGTTTCATTTTTGAAAAAAATATTGCCACTTGTAGAGACAAGTCTGTGGCAGAATGAAACTTCGCTGGGTCACAAGGATGTATTTTAAAGAAAACAATTTTAACAACTTTTTTCAGTCAGGTACAGCACTCAGACATATTTTACCAGCTTGGGGTTGAACTCCTCAGGTGACCTCCGTCGATACATAGTCATTAAAGCTTGAGTTGCTGTTGGAATGCCATTGCCATTGAGATTGAACTGTCGCTCTCCTTCCGACTCAGAGCTGAGGCTTTTGTGTGTGCTGGCAGAAATGATACTATTTGATCTTGTAAACACCTGCAGAAATCGGTCATGAACAACACAGGCATAGGACTGAACCAGTCTGGACTTTTTACTTTCTTTTACTTCAAAGTTTCTGTACGCTAACAGCTAACTCAGACTGAGCAAATTAAATCACCCACATACAATCAGAGTAAAAACAAAACATAATTTAAACCAGTATAAAATAATAACAATATCTGCAGTTTCCTCAATAATTTCCTCAATTATTTTGCTCCCCTCACTTGAAAAAAAAATTATTCTAAAGAAAATTGAACACTGTCAGACTGTAATTAGGAAGAAAAATATTTTGGAGAAAAAGGACTCTGACTTCTCAAACAGCTTTGAAAACTTTTACTACAGTTAATATCTCATACAGCAATTCACACTATATGCCTAAAATTGAAATTAGCAGTCATGTATGTCTACATATGTAATCATATTACTAACTGTAATAGGGATTGCAATTATTAATTTGTGCTTATAATTCCATAAGTAGAAAAAGAAGTTCCATTTAGTGAAAAGGTAAGAAGTTTCAGCATTATGCATACATGCGTATGTGCTCTGGAATGCAACTAAAACACACCGATTACACCTTACCACCAATAAAGCAAGTCAAAAACTGACTTTTAAGATTTATATGGCCAGCAGGGTAGGGCTATTCAGCGCAATACTAAGGTATGGTTTAGTACAAAGTTGGAACATGAGGTCTACCTACATAAAACCAAAATGATACAGCACAAAAGCCTTGTCTGCTTTGAGACCTGAACTGCTAAGCTTTGCTGGGTTAAACAGATCTGATGAGGCTGTGATATGGAGCACCTAAATTCACACAAAACTTAAGAATTCAAACAGAAGCCTTGATATTCAGAGTGTCTGAGAAACATTCATCTAACTACATCTTTTAAAAACTATTTACTTTGCATAGGTAAATAGCAAAGAAGTTCAGAACAGGACCACCTGTTTTTAGTTCAAACCTTCTGAAGTTCAAAAACAGTGTATTTATAATCTCATATGTCCTTCTCTGAAGAATCGAAGTATCCAATTCAGCAGTTTGACTTGCATTAAAATAGCTTTATATTAACTGATCTTTTTAAAATACTAAAATTCCACAATTATATTTTAACTTGGGTAAGTCATATTAAACAGTATTATTGAATTAACCAGATAGTTAACCATGCTACTTCTCACAAAAGACACACTTTGATGTTAGAATGTGGCAGCAGGAGTTAAAGTAGCTCTTCCACTTCAACAGTGATCTCTCTTACTTCTAACATGAAAAAGATATTCTAGTCATAACATTTTAACTGTACAGCTTAGGGGAAGCTAAAGGTTTTACATCTAGAAGGTAAGGTTTCTGTGTACAAAGGTATAGCACTTAAAGGTTTTTGTCTTCTCTCAACGCAACAATTGAAACTCCCTTTTAGTAAACGATTCCTGTTCCCCTCCACATACCTCATCGTCAGAGCTCATACAACTTCCAGAAATATTTTTTTCCAAGTATATTTTTGAAGTTGTTTGTTGCAGAAAATCTGAAATCCTCTGTACAAGAAAGTCTCGGTCTTTCAAGTTGGCAAACAGGAACGTCATTCTGTTTTTAGTGCTGATTGATAATGGGCTGGGCAACACACTGGAGCTGTCTGCTTTTTCCACTATTGTCACCTAGGAAGAAACAGTTAGCAACAGATTAAGATCTTTAATTAATCAAGTTGCTTGGTTTAAGAAACTAAGTACAATAAACTCTTGTCCCTTCCTCTCCTATATCAAATCATCATGAACATCCCTCTACTGGAAAACAGGGTATGGATTCAACTGCTCACAAGTCTGAGGATGAAGACTGTCATCCCCCTACAACTGGCTTCTGCACATTCTCCAGCAAAACTCCTTTGCACTGCTTAGTTTATTTTCCTCAGGCTTTGGTTTAAAAGTAGTAGTAGAACAAAATTTCTTCTGTGGGATGCAGATCTATGAGCTTTTTGTAGGACCTCCAAATCCCTCTTTTGGTCTTCAATGCTAAAATAGGCTGAAAATCTTGCTTACTTTTTGTTGCTAACACATGTGAATAATTATTTTTTTTTAATAACTCTCCTGTTCTACTATCTTACAGCTGCATACTGTAATAACAACTGTTAATGCAACTCCATTTTCATGACACACAGAAACCTGCAACTAAGGGAAACTAACCCCATACTTTTCCTTACAAAGGAAGGCATCCAATCTGTGACGTGAAGGTTTTTGTTTGACCTTCAGTTGTTAGTGGTCTGGTCACTAATCTAGCTGAACTCCAGCCTGTAAACAGTACTCACACTACAATCTATCGAACACAAGGCACAAGTTCCCTGAACTTTTGGTAAAGTGTTTACGCCAAGAAATCTCAAGGATAAGTCATACACTATGGACGAACTCTTTAACAGCTGTGTGTTCTAAGCATTACCAATTATTGGCCTTAAAAACAAATTAATCCACTTTGTGCAGTTCATACTTTGAAGAAAACACAAAGCATAATTCAAAGCACTTTTAACTTCTATGACTTTAAACAATTTCCTAGGTAACAATAACTGTCTTACTGCCTTTGGAATAGAAGAGGGCACATTTTGGCTTACCTGAAGTATTTTTTTTTTTTTTTAAATTTAAAGTAAGGATCAATGGTGAGACATTAGTGCGGTAATATTCACGTTTCTCTAGCTAAAAGGATAAGATAACTGTTTTTCACATATTTCCTGTGAAGATATATTTAAAGACCTCAATGAACAGCTCAGGTCCTAAATCGCCTCTCTGTCCTGTGAACTTCCATTTATTTTTCTGTTTACTACAAACGTGTTAGTTCTTCATTGACTTCAAGGACCTTCACCAACAGCATAATTAGCTAAAGAGTGTTCCTATGTTGTTTTTCTATTCCACTTAAAAACTGTTTGAGCATAATCAGCACAAAAAGAAGAATTTATAGAGGCACGGGACAAGCATTATGGCAAGTGTGCTCTGCTCTAACGAGAGCTGAAAACTGCTTATTGCCTATTGAAGTAGAGACACACAAGTATCCAAAGTGCTGATCTTGGAGCCTGCACATACTAGGAGCAGCGAACAGTGCAGGCAGCTGCTGAAAATCTTTTCCAATCATCATTTCTGAATCAATGCTTTGTTATTGCCTTATCTGTCAAAACATCTCCAGAATGTTCCAGAACACTGGAATTAGGGTCTGAACCAATGCTTTAATTAAATAGAAAGCTTCCCTTTAACTGTCAAGGGTACTGATCTGTTGTTCCGATGGCTGGCGTTATCCTGCGTGTTACCATTCTCCTTGTTGGTGCTGGAGACTTTACCTGTTCAGAATAAAAACACTTATTCCTTCAACTATTTCTTAAAGCTTTGAACCCCATGCTACTGCAGCTGTGATTATCAAAAATAGTTGTTCAATTTGTATCCAGGAAAAGAGGTCCAGTTAAATGCAAACCTTACTCCCCTTCTCTAACACTTTACTCAGAGGACTGTTGCTCCCTCCGAATTCCAGACAACTAGCACAATCGTAACTGAATGTCTCTGCTCAAGTAACCAAGGTCATTGCAACACACCATGGAGAAGCTGTACTTCAAGGTTTCCAAACAAATACTATTTGTTTTTACTCCTAATGACATATGGGAAAAAGAGTGCTTTAAATATGCCATGGTTCTTCAGATAAGCTAAACTGTCCTTGTTTACATGAGCTCTGCAACTATTCCCAAGACTTGACACATTTTTCCATCAACCCACAAAGCAAATCAAATCACACAAAATCTCCCCAATACATCTTATTTCGTTGCCTCAAACTTTAATTATTTTTTACTGAACACGTATTTCAAGCAACCAACTTTAAAAAGGACAGCACAAAAGCATTTGTTAAATGCTGGCAAATATTTTCCATATACAGGAATAAATAATTGCAAGTTTGTCTGCATGAAGAGACAATTCAATTCATTAGTATTACAAGTCTTTTTACATCTGACAGAAGCAAATTATCTGACAGATTCTTTAATAGAAGTTCCACTCATCTATCTAGGAAGTCTTATCGTCCCTTTCTATGAGACAAAAAATATACCATGGAAATGTAAATCAGAATAACTAATTATGTGAGAAAAAGAAGTCTTTAACGTTGTAAAAACTGACAGGGAATTCCACGTGAGTTTTAGTAGCAGGAACTTAGTTCTAAAATACACACTCATCAAATATTACTTAGAACACATCAGAACAGTATGCTCAAAAGAGGTTAAAGGGATGAAAAGAGGTTTTCTCCAACAATGGGGAAAAAATTAGGATGCAATTTCCAATATAGTATTGCTTTATTTTTTGCCCTATCAATCTACATATATAAGTATTTACCTCTCGAAGAGGGATAATAAGGCTGCACAAGTTCTCTTCTTTACTAGTAAAGCAAATGTAGTTTGTAGAAACAAACATCTGACCCAAAATATGCATTTTGTTGAATGGAGTCCACAGAGTACAGTCTGTATGTCCATCTAACTTCTCATCCTTAGGAAGTCGAAACAATGCACGGTATCTCTCACTCTTTGCTCTGGCATCAAGATCCCTAAAACAAACAAACAAACAAACACCACAAAAAGCTGCCTTTTGTTTAAAGGCACCTGTACAAAATACATTTTAAGATCTATTTTATACAAGCCATTGCAAGTTACCTACAACATACAACTCTGTTAAACACTGAGCATACAGCACGCAGTGGAAATAGTTTGCTTGTAAAAGATGTATAATCTCCCCTGCTGGAAGATTCCAAGACTACATAAAAACCATCTGCCACAAATGACTTGGATACAATGACCCTGAATTCTCAGAGGTAACAGGCTATGTGATTTTTTGGCATTTGGCCCTATTTTCTGGGAGTGCGCGCAGTGAATCCAGTGATGGGACGCAAGGCAATGGCCTTAAGTTGCGTCAGGAGACATTTAGACTGGACATCAAGAAGAATTTATTATTGGAATGGGAGGTTAGGAATTAGAACGGGCTGCGCTGGTAGATTGTGGAGTCTCCATCCCTGGAGTTATTTAAGAGACATGTGGATGTGCTGTTCAGGGAAATAATCTAGCAGTAGATTTGAATGTTAGGTGGATAGTTAGACTTGATGATCTGAAGAGTCTTTTCCAACCTAAATGATTTTAACATTATTAAAAAAAATGAGACCACATAATATTATGCCAAAAATGTTTCTTTGATGTTGATTTATTAACACAATGGAATCCTTAAGGCTAGAGTCTGTTAATAATTTCAGGATCTAGTCTTGCTAATGCAATCAGTGTAAAACACTGAACAGTAATGGGTCTGTACTACAAAAGATTAGATAAACCTAAGTGATCAAATGCATGTCAGATGTCACCAAGTAATGAGAGCTATCAACAAAAACTGACTACAGTCTGTTATATGTCGATTGTGTTAGTGAACGATACAAGGAAAAAAATAACAAGAAACTATTAAATTGCAGTGTGATATCCATAGAAAGAATTAGATTCCAGACTTTATTTCATGCACTGGAACTTCATTTCATTGCTTGTAGCTCTACTACCTTAAATAAGTTCTAGATGGAATTCATTACCTAGAGTCATTTTTTAATTCCAGTTACAGGATCAAGTACGAATGCTAGACATGTTTCTTGAAGAGGCCTTACAACAGATATCTAATGCAGCCAGTGTCAAGAGATGCATAAAAGCTTCTGAACAAGTGAGAATGTGACTCTAATGTGTCTCATATTTTGCATATTTGCATATTTTCCTGTTCCTATTTCAACAGGGAGACTAATTATACCTAAATAATTCCTCACCTTTTGCCATCACCTAGAATCAATCATTCCTTTTTGGAATAACACTATATAGCAACATCATTAGAAAACTTCTAAACAAAATGCTGTAAGTAAAAGCAATGAGGAGAAGCAAATGACTAAGAGCCAGTGCTACCTACCGTTTCAGTGCAGATACTTTTTTGGGGGATTTCTTTTTCAGCTTGGGTAATGACCTGTCTTGTTCAAACCCTTCATTGTCCAAAAGTTGTCGCATAGCTATATTGGCAAGCTGTTCCATTAGTTTAAATGTCTCATTGATATTAAGGAATACTGAGAAGAAGTGTTCACTGGACCTTGTGCTCACTTTGATCATATCAGGGAAGAGTAATGTAGCATTCTTCTCAAGTTGAGTAATATCAACCCAGCGGATAACTAACTTTGCTGAACAGAAGTAAACAAAAAGATTCAGTGAAAAAAATAGCACATTCAAAAGCATTTATCTTCCATTTTCTATAAAATGTATTCAACTGAAATTTTCTTGCATCTTGAAAAGCTGAGAGGACAGCATAAATAGCTAGCTGGGCTAACATAACTTATCACTGTTACAGCACTTGCTCAGAGTCTGATATCCTTTTTCCTAAGAAAGCAAGGAAATGTAATGTAGTCTGAACACACCAGACAGGCTTCTCACTACTCCACAACAGCTAAAGCAATACAATTAACTGTTTCACAGTTTATTTATCACTTGTAAAAGTATTTTGTAAAAGCCCTAATTTAATCAAAATATTGCATCCCACTTCATTTAAAAAAAATCAAGAACTTGAGCAACTAGACAAGAATCATAAAAGAGCTTCTGTATATAAGATCAGTCTGTTCAGGGATGATGGATTTAATACTGCCACTGTCTAGGTATTTAGTCAGACTCTCCTACTACACAGACTGCTCAAGCAAATGCTGTCTAATGCTGTTTCATAGGTATTTGTCTTTTATAGTATTGCACAGATGTCATACTCAATTTGTTTGGGAGAGAATTAAGTTTTTATTTCATGTCAGTGTACAACCACAAGCGTTTAGGAATCCTTCTGCCAATACTACAACAATCAGGATAGCATGCAGTATTAAAAAAAGCTTCTTGCACAGATATCTGAACTAAGTATTTCTCCTATGTGCATCTCCACTTGTCAAAACACTGGCTGAAGTTAAAAAGATTTGTACAGTTCATCACCAGGATACTCTACTGTTTTATTTTTATACATCAGAATATTTCAAACATTACAGCAATGACATCCTGTTGACATGGGTCAACAGGCTAACAGTAGCAAACTACAGAAGACTTCCTAAAGATTCTTAGATGCACAAACAGACATTTCACTGCAAAACATACCTTCTCTTCCCATGAGGAAAGAATAAAAGCAAAGGTGATTAATGCTGAGGTACACCCAGCCCTGACGGGGCACTTTCCCCTTCCAGTAACTGCAGGAGTAGTAGTTCACTAGTTTCTCTTCTTCTGGCATCCCAAATAGCTTGTGAAACTTCACTATGGCTTCCTTAAATTTTTCTGTATCATCATCCTCCTTGATGCCATTGATTTTGTTGTACTCAGCAATGATGCCCTAGAAGGGAGCGAAAGAAGTACATAGCACGTTAGGTGCTACAGAGTATCAGATATCCTTATTACCCTCCCTGTCAGGGGCAAAGGCCACAAGAGTTAACTGTGATGTCAAAATATTTCACTTATCCTTCTGCCTATATAGTTATTTACCTTATTCAAGGCTGTCTTCTGATTACCTTGCTCCCCACCATGCCTATGCCAAAAGTAATCAAACGTCAACCACTTAGCTGCTTTGCTAGGATCCTGTTTAAAATTAACAAATTTATCTCTAATCCTAACTACTCTTTAAAGTACCCGTGATTTGTAAACTTTTCCCCTTTCACATAAACATGTTCCTTGAGGAGACAGGGATAGGATTTCACTAGAAATTTTTTTCTAAAAAGAAGGAAAAAAAGAATCTGTTTTAAAAGTTATTTGATGTTTTTCCTAATGAATGATTCCTTTTAGGATCTTGAGCAGAAGAAAGTAGGAGAAAAGAAATATTAGATTAGGATAACTGTCAGGATGGAAAACCATTCACACTTGTAGGTGCAGAAGATCATAATCAGATCTGAAGTGGCAGCAGTCCAGTGAAAAGCTACTTTTTGATACCTCAAAGACTACAGTTGTTTCTGTTCTATACTGAAGTTCCGCTCTACTCACTTATTTTCCAATTTTTTTTTTAAATGCCTTCTATGTTAGAGATAAAAAGATACTGCTTGCCTTCAAATAGGTCCATTTACATGGAAAGTATAATACAAGACAGCAAATTATCATTCATTTGTCAGACAAATTTTTAATGCTCTATAAAGTATGAAAATATTCTAAAGTCTAAAAAGTAATAATTTCCTTAAAGGATTACATTTCACAAATTACTTCTAGCATAAGTTGTTTCCATGAGCATCTATAGCCCTCATATCTGATCAAGTAGTAAAACAAACTACCAACTATGGAATTCTTAAAACAGTTGACCTACTACCTGAAATTATGAAAGAGGAATTTAACAAAGCCAATGCTTAAAAATACACAGAAATTAAGTACAGTAATTTTGCTTACAATCAATCTTTTACCAAACTACTTATTTTTATGTAGTTCTTAGTGTGGATGAAGTACATTTATCAGCATAACTATTTTCTCTCCTATAAGGAGGAAAAGATGTACTGGTAAAACCAAAACAATTGACATCTCCCAACACCATCACAAATGCCAACACTAAGGGATTTAACTGCACAGAAAAGTAAGAAGGTATTATACAATACACACATGTTAAAAAAAGTCAAAGCTTTGCAATGAAAGTTACTCAGAAAACTTACGACAGAAACAACAGTGCGATTAATTTTTTAGAATGCTTTAATGTTCACAGCCCTGCATATAATATTGTTTTTATTACACTGCTGTAGTAATGTGCACTAATGCCACTTTCCTGTATATTTACAAACATGTTGCTATTTGGAATGTTTTTCCTTTCAAAAATATGGAGCAGTCTTGGGAATACTAGGTCAAATTTCTTTAGAACTCATAATAGTCTTCCATCCACAATCACATCTATCATTAGCAATATTTACAATAATATAACTACCTGTATTTTTCCTCTGACAAATGTATTTATGTCATTCTCATTTTCAAAGATAGAAAGAGTTTGCAACAAATTCTGTTCAAGCCATTCCCAGTGTTCAGTGATTTCCTTCCTTGAGCAACCTGTATATAAAACAAAAACAAACAAAAAATCACAAAATAAGAAATCAGCGTCTATGTCCTCTTAATAAATAAATAAATGGCTTACATAAAACTTGCCAGTGACTACAGTTGCCATATAACAGATGCCGTATCCTTGGAAATTACAAAATTCTCCCCCATGGTCCTCTAACTTCATAGTCGATGGCAATCTTCAAGATATTCTGACAAGCACAAACTGACTATGTCAGTATCATGAGCAAGAAAATCCTAAATTTAGAATTCCAAACATAGTAATGACACTGTGCTGCGCAGCATCACACTGAAGAGTTGGCAAAGGTATTACTCACATCTATTGGGAACTGACAAAAAACAACTGTTGTATATTCTACAATTGGTTCTTAATTCCTCAACACTACATACAAACACAAGTTACAAACCAATGATGAAATCACAAGAGCAACGCTGTAAAGGACCATTTTTCTATTATTTTTCCATTTTACGTCTATTATGATGGCTCTTCCTCAAAAGAAGGGTGCTGAAATACCTCCAAGAAAGCTATTTATTTTAGGGGTGGGAGAATTGTCAGAGGTAGCTTATTTTTCATAGTGAAAGAATAAACTAAACTTCAAGTTTTCTTAGCAAACCAAAAGGGGCCAAATGAGATCTCTTTGATACTGAGGAAGCAACATACATGTAATCTGTAAAGCAGTTCCGAAGAAGAATGAAAAAGCTTCTGGTATGAGCTAGAGCTAACACGTGCAAATTTTCACTTTTTTTTCCTTGAGATGGGATTTTAATAAATGTAACTTCCATTTTGTCTCTCTGTTCTCAACAACTTGCAGAATGAAGTTGTTGGTGCTCTTCAGGATCTCTGTGACCATCCCGAATTAAAAATAAATTTTGGCACTCAAAAAAAAAAAAAAAAAAAGAGACTCCACCAAAAGAGGAGGTTGAGGGAATTGTGTCAAAATAGGGACTTTTAAGTATTTTCAGAAAAACAAACATTACATGTTCACATCTATATATGAAGCTTGATAAAAACATGCCAATCCAACTAGGAAATCAGATCAATACCTCATCAGTTTTGTTCAATCACAGTCTCAGTTAGTTTTACTCAGAACTAACAAGTAAATGTATCTACGTGCTAACTAACACCTACAGAATACAGGAAAGCATAGCTGTTCACATGAAACAACCATTAGAAAGTGGTGACACTACAACTAGCTGTTGCTGATAAACTCTCCAACTTAACTACAGGCACAAATCGTCCATGCTAGTGCTATACTACTTTAACATAAATGTTTCTGCTCTTTATAGAAGAATTCAATGTAATCCCCTTGAATACAAAACAATTGTTTTCCGTGTTGCTCAGCAACAAGTAATGAAGAAAAAATAGTATTTCTATGGAATACAATCAGAGGGTGAGTCCAGAGGAGGGCCACAAAGATGATCAAGGGGCTGGAACACCTCTCCTATGAGGACAGGTTGAGGGAGCTGGGGTTGTTCAGCCTGCAAATGAGAAGGCTCTGGGGAGACCTTATAGTGGCCTTTCCGTACCTAAAGGGGGCCTACAGGAAAGCAGGAGAGAGACTTTTTGTCAGGGAGTGAAGTGACAAGGAGTAATGGTTTTAAACTAGAAGAGGGCAGATTTAGATTAGATATTCAGAAGAAATTCTTTACTCTGAGGGCAGTGAGGCACTGGCACAGGCTGCCCAGAGAAGCTGTGGATGCCCCATCCCTGGAAGCATTCAAGACCAGGCTGGGTGGGGCTTTGAGCAACCTGGTCTGGTGGGAGGCAACCCTGCCCATGGCAGGGGTTGGAACTGGGTGGGCTTTAAGGTCCCTTCAATCCAAACCATTCTATGATTAAACAGCTATAGTTAACATCCTCAACCTGTAACCTCCCATCTCATTGTCTGCATTTCTCGTCTCCATTCCAATTTTTGACTCCATAATTCTCCCAGACAGTTTCATCTACAGCAGATCGTGCAAGCAGGCCAAAATCAAGATATGATATAGAACATTTCTAGCCAAGTTCTCCTCACAGTCTAGATCTTTTCCTTGCTTTATTTACTAAGGATTAAAGAAATATTTTCACTGCAATATTTTAAACTATAGGTCTATTAACTCTGCTGCTGGCAAGCCTTTGCCCATCTTAGCATGTTAGAAGCATTCACTATTTTACCATCATTGGCCTTTTAGGTAAATCAAGCAATACCTCTAAATCTGAGGGAAAGAAAAATAGAAAAAAAAATTCAACAGTTAAACTACTTTGGAATAGAGCCCTTCAAAGTTAAGGTATGAAGGTACAGAGGGAACATGACTATGTTCAGGACTGAGAAGAAAATTAATATGTTATGCCCAGTCTTCTCTCCCAAGTACATACTTACCTGAAACGCTTATTAGTCAACCTGAACTGCTGCAATTTACAGAAGGCACTACAAGAGAAACTGTAACACTTCGGGGAGCCTAAAATAGTTCTTGCCAGTAACAGCAGGCTCAGGAATGGAATGGCAGAAACCTCACTTTGTGCAGAGTGGGAGGAGAAAACATTTAAAGCTCAATATACAGAGAAAATATGCATATATATATGTGCGTGTATATATGTATATGCACTGTAAAACTCATAACTCTTTGTTAACCAGAACACGGGGGCTTTTCTCAAAACCTTTTCCAATGCATATAATACAATTTCAAGATTGGTGCTTTAAAATAATCCATGTTCTTTTTTTCACATATGGAATACGGATTTAGAAACTTGTATGGAAATGCACATAAAATACCACTACCATGAAAAACCTACGGCAATGATTCTACACCTGAAACACACAAAGCCATAGTAAGGATGACTGATTTTACAGTTGGAATTGGAACTAAAAAGTTGTTTGCTTCCAAACAGGGTATACGTATATACCATCACTCTTTCCCTGAAATTAAGGGCTCTCAGATTTGGAATGGGGACGTAGCACAGAAAGGCTCTTAAAATATACAAGGCTGATCACATACAACATTTTGAATTTCTAGACCGTTACAAAATTTATACGCCTTAAACTGTTCTTGCAAAGTCACCAGTAACATCTTTCATATTATCTTTCCAGTCTAGTTCAATAGACAGAACTGTAACCTGTAGCAGAGGTGTTCAACATCACACTGCACTGGAAGAGGTGCTGTAAACAAGCCCACTTACAGAGCTACAAAGCCTCAGATCTAACCAGCTAGCATTCTCATACAGCCTACATACATAGAGTTAATACCAAAGCAAATTCCTATCCCTATCCAAAATGAACTATAAACAAATCCAGGTTCCAAACGTAACTTTAAGTCACTTCAGAGCAAACAAAACCCCTTGGATTACTTTTCCCCCAGAAGAGTCTTGTACAGAAGAAGATCAAATGTCATGCAGCATGAATGAACCAGAAAGCAATCACATTTGTTCCAGTCATTCTGTACAGCTACTCACTGAAGGCAGAGATTATTGCTTTGTGGAAGGCATAGGAGAAGAGGACAAATCTCCGTAAAAGTAAGAGATTACAAGTACCAAATAAATGGCAGTGTACCCCTAGGGAACAGGGAGGGACAGCTATACAATGTAGGACAAATCACTCGCATAGGTAAACGCGGCAAAATCCCTTAATACCCTGTATAATGGTAACAACCCTTGATCAGTTCAGAAGGAATTGCTGTAGTTGTGAGTTCATAAAATAATCACAGTGCAGAGCCTTAGGCAACGCTGGGCCGCTCAGCTTCAAGGCTGCAGAGATAAATGATTTGCTCTGTAAAATTTTATCTCCCATTAAGAGTCATGCTATTCCCTTCAGGGGATAAGCCTGAGATGCTGCAGTCTTACAAAAATACAAAACAAAAATAATGAAGCCAATCACCCAGCCTGATATTATATGGTTAAAAATTCAAGAAACAGTCCACAAAAAATGGAAACAGATATATTAACTAATTGGTTAGCAATTTCAGTTAGGGTTCAGATTCAAAATTGAAGAGCATGTTTATTAAAAACAGCTTAAGTGTTAACTGAGTACTATATTTCTACATTCAAAACTGCAAGATCTGTCACAGAAAAGGAATGAAAATCCCTCGCAGTTCAGTAGCAGCATAAGTTTCCACGTGTATGGTACATTTGTTTATTCTGGGGCCATAACTCATCCACCTTCCATTCTGTGCCCTTGGTTACCTGAGGACAAACATTGTTAATAAAATAATTATCTGTAGGTGTCACGCAACAAAACATACGAATGCGCTTAAAGAAAAAGTTACATGGTCTATTTCCAAAATCTCAAAAATTAATTTTTGAATGTGTACACAGTATGAACACCTTTGAAGAACGCCTCCTTTGAGAGCTTTGTGACGCATTTTCTTTGGAGGGGAGCCTGCAAACAGCGAGAAAGTTTGTCCCCTCAGTTGTTCCCTTTCAAGGTTCTGGGACAGAGGTGCTTACTCACGGCTGTGCACTGATACTCTGGTGAAAGGAAGATGAAATCTCACATGGATCTGCAACTAGCTCTGCTTGTGCACAAGTAGTGTAAAAGACTTACAGGCAAGCACTTTTACCCTTCTTTCTCATGACTGGCCTCCAAGGAAAGCTGAACTGCAATGTCTCATCACTTACTGTCACAGCAAAGTAGCTGACAGTACAAAGGAAACAGTTAAATGAAGATTCAGAAACAACCTTCATAACAGACTATTTCATTAATATCTGCTTTTACTATTAGCTGCCATTAAAGGCAAATTACTTTATACAAATTAAAATCATCAGAGTTGATACTGGTAGGAGTATAGGGAAAAACATCTGTTTAAATTGATGCCCTCTGCCAGGTCTTATACTATTGAAAGTTGCAAGAAATAACTGTGTTAAGACAAGCTATTCAAAAATTTCCTATCGGATACAGAATATGACACAGCTCTGATACCACCTTTGTCAGCTACATGAGTCTCATGCTTCCAAGAGCAGACTCTGCTTTGATCTGCTATCATTATTAGATCTATGGCAAGCCTTCACCCATTCCTCTTCTTCCTTTCCCAAGAGAGAGGGTTTGTCTGGAGGAATAGTCACATAGAGTACGTCCACATCACATTTTATTGAGAGAATAGGCACAAAGGAGAGGTCAGTGTTAGGCCAGAACTCTACGGCCTCATTAACCAGTATTTTGAATGTCAGGCAGCACTGGGGGTGCTAGGAGCTGACGGTCTATTAAAGAAATGACAGGTATGTGTGCATTCCTCAACTGTCCCCTTTTCTCCATTTGCTTTCAAATGAACAGTTTTGGCTGCTGCCTAGAATACTGTTCGAAACTTCAGAAATACAGGTGTTGCATTCAAAAACTTTCATTTTCTAAGACTGACAAAGCAATACTATCAAACAGAGATCTGACCTTACAAATTTAGTGAATCAGGACTAAAAAAACCTTGACTTTCTGTATTCAGCTTCAAGCACTATTTTCACAGCTGGCAACCAGAAGCAGAGACTAATCACAGGCTACTTCACACTACTTGCAATATGTACCTGACCCCAGAAATAAGCATTTAGTATTTACAGGGTCTGATGCACACAAATATTCTAGTTTATGAAAACTGCAACTTCATTGATTTACCAACTACGATAATGACAGAATAAATGGTCTTAAGGTTAGGTATGTCAAAGTTTGAGCCTCAACTACCAAAAACTCTTAAGAGTTTTTGCGTCCTTCTAAGAATATACACTTCTGTATTTAACTCTGATCTAGCTACTGCCTGGCTGAAATTAAATACATAACTAGAAGGACGACACTGTCTGACCTAACTGTCCAGAAGGTCAGCATCCCTGGGATCTGGATGGTATTTATCCTGAAGGAGACTGAGTCTGTGATCCAGGAAATGTCATACCCATATTCAGTATTCAGGTGAGAGCTGGGTTTTTACTACCTTCCTAGTTTCCATTTCAAGGGAAGCCAGGTGCCCAGCTAATTTGGGGGCCATAGCCCAGGCACTCCTCCTGTTGTACATTTTAGAGACACCTATCACCCAGGAACACTGCATTTCAGAAGTGCTGCAGGACTAAGCCATGGGCATGGAGGCATGGACACTAGACTGCTTCCCTGAGAATGTATTTGGGAGATGAAGGGTGGGAAATAACAGAGAACTCTCTCCCTGCTCCATGACCATTTCTGTTTTTACTCAGTCAGCGTCAAGCATAACAGATACATACATGCTGGCAATCAAGGTCTGAATATTAGATGCTCTGGAACTTCTTAATTTAACCACTAGAGCAGGTTTTCATCCTGACCTATTTCTTTGTCCTAAAATGACTGTGCACAGCAGGCAGGATGCTCTGTTAGTTATGTGGCACAGTACCCAGGAAGAATGAAAATCCACATGTCACTATGTTTGTCCTTACCACAGGCAATAGTCCAATAGACCAGGGAGTCTGGTGCTTGATAGAGGATTCGATACGGTGCCACTCTGGCGCTGGAGTCCAACACGACATCAAGAGTACCCACAAGGAGACCTACGGAAAGGGAAATTCTGATAAATACACAGTGATGAATCACCTGAGACCCCAAAGGAAGGGGCTTCATATGCTCCTAACCCCTTGATTCACCCTTCACAACAAAAGGCAGACCTATGTATTCATCCCCACACTTGTTCCCTCGCATTATAAAGAAGAGTGACTTAACAGAGAAAACATCTTCAGTTTCAACAAGATTTCATCTTCTAAACATACATCAATCCTAGCATGATGGCAGACAAATTGAAGCAAAGAAGAGAGCTGTTTTATAAAACTGTATTTAAAAGTTATTTAGGTCTTTTCTGCTTCATATACTTTTGGACCCCTGGAGAGGGAAAAAAAAAAAGGAAAAGAAAAACCCAGATAATACACCCTAGAAGAGTTCAAAATTCAGATGTCAGCTAGAAAAAACTAAGACTTCCAGCAAAGATAATTATGTTATTTAATGGTCTGATTTTTTTTAGGGTAGAAAGGATCAAAATGCCTAACAGTCAAGCTGGTTTTCAGCTGAAAGGATACCGATGAAAGACAAAGCCATACTGTTTTCCCAAAGTAGCTTTGAAAATTCTTTGCTAGTGAGGGACAATCAACAGTTGCATACCGAGAGCTACCAATAACTCCAGACTATATTTCTGCAAATTCTAAATGGTATTTTAATAAGAAATCACATACTAAACATAATTCTAACCCCAACAAAACCCTCTCCCACCAGATGCCCTATTTATTCTTGAAAGATGCAAAAGATTTCTCCCTTTTCACCTCCGCATAGAATTTTCATCTTCCCTGCAGAGATGTGGGTTATAAATTCTCAGCAAATTCACATCTTAAAAACAGATGGATGAACTTTCAAAGATTTTTTTCTGCAAGTATTTATTAGGGCAGAAAATATTTTCAATAGCTGAAATAAACTGCACATACCAAAATCATTTTAAAACATTGATGCTGAAATCCTCTTTTCATTTCAACTGCTTTCATCTTTTCCCATCATAGTTGTACTAGTTCCCCATTCTGTATTGTCATGACTGGAATAGAAGACTGCTTCCCTAGCTCTTCTTCTTTCAGTTTTGTTTTATGCATTATAAATATATAAAAGCACTACCTGTTTTCCATTTTAGCAAATCCAAAAAATTAGAACTGCAACTGACATTTGGAAATACCCCACCTATCAGTGACCTCGGATTCCCCCATTTTATGTTTTTTATTTGTTTAGGAAAATGAAGCTTATACATTGATCTTCACAGGCCAGATCAACTATAACCTATTCCTGCCCGATGCACTAACGCTCACCACGTTTTAATTCACAAATTCTGTAATAATGAAAAACAAGCCTGGACATGCTATTGGTCATTAGCAAGCAATACTAGAAAGTTGTGTGCTGGTTACAGGATATGAATACAACACATTAATGTAAAAAATCCCAGTGTTCATTAGTCAAGCTAGCTTTAGTTGTTACTATTGTATCTCTCATGTCTTTTGATTACTGGTGTACACTGACAAGCTGCCTTTGATCAATCTGCCACCAGCCCTCCTAGTTGCATCTTGACTCCTTTCAAACTCAGCAGACGGAAGCAGGTTAAAACATTTCTTTCACCTTCCAGCATTTCGCAACTTTTTGTTACATTCACCCTCTCCATTCAGCCTTCACAGACACAGTATGGCTCTGCTCCAGAAAGCACGTGCATACACACTTTCAACTACAAGCAAATATCTCAAATGCTTAAAGCTACTAGTGAGCTTAAGGGCATTTCTCAACTGGATCACAGACCAAGCCAGACACTACACTGAATGTATCCGCTGGGTTTGCTGCAAACTCATAGCAGGACTTGTGCCAAAGATTCTTCACGCTTTGCAGCTTCACACGTCCACTGACGGTACTGAACACACAAAAAGCATGATGAAGTATCTACATAAAGTTGTCTGCTGGTCAAATGTAATCTTCTCTGAGGTACGGATACACTGTTAAGTCACTGTGATCTTTAAAAACATGCTTGTTTCTTTCCTTGTAGTGTATTTCCAAACAAGTTGGTCTGAGGGTGGCCCTACTGATTCCATTGCTAGATCTCTTGGTGTGCTACAGTTGTTATAACTGGGATACAAAGCTGAGGTTAGAGCTAGAATAAACCTACCGTTGCGCACCAAGTTAAAAGAAGTGCCCCATCCTGTCTCCTCCTCCCTCATTACTGGAGATAGAAGGAAAGGAACACTCCCCTGCCCCACCAAACAGAAACTATGTGAGATAGAGCTACGTATACAGGAAAGGTGAAGAGAGCCATACGAACAAAAATAGGGCTAGGCAGCACTGAAACAGAGAAATGTTATGCGTGAAAAAAAGCTGCAATACGTAAGAGTTGCCCAGTCCCTTTTCAGGAATAGAAACAGGCTGTAGAAATATCCCTGAGGTACGGTTAAAGGAAGAAAATTCACTGAACTCCAAAAGACCCCGTGGAAAATTTGAAGTCTAGCTTACCAAGTCAATTGCAACAGTTTATCAGTAAAATCTTACTTGCATAATAAAATAGTTATTTTGATAGATGATACATGTGATACTTCAAAATAATTTATGCATTCTTATGTATTAATTGACTTTAATATTTATTGTTGTCATTATACAATTATCCCTGATTGTTATCCTTCAGGAACTGTTCCACTTTGCACTGTAGGACAGGTTTTTGTTTGTTTTCAAGGCAGACACATGACACAACCAAACTAAAAGAAACAGCAGTTCAAATAATCAGAGAAATTTCTACTTGAAGTGATCATCATTATAATAAAAAGAATATGAATTTATTTTAATATTGCTCAATAACTCTCCACACAGAAAGTACCTTTTGAAATATGGTTAATAACTGGAAGTTCACATAAAAATGAAACAAGCAACAAAGAATCATATTCTTTAGATTAGACTGGTCCTTGGGCATGAGCCAGTGAATTATGCAGGCATCACATCATGTGACTACACTGATTGCAAGGTTTTTCCCCATGGTTTCATCAGGTTTCTGACTACAGTGAAATAAGGGAAGGAATTTCCGATGTAATAATATTGAACCTGCAAGCCCTTGTTCAAGCAAGCAGTTTCATCGGCAATGATCTAAAGCCCATGTTAAAGTTTGTGGGATTAGCGCCTGACTGACTGGTGACAGCCCCGATCCTGAAGGCACTCAGGCACAAGTAACCTTATATCGAGCAGCAGTCCCATCACACATGCCGCATTTCTAGAGTAGCTATACCTAGACATGGGGGCGGAAGGGGGAAGAAAAGGGAGGGATAATGTCTTCATTTTGTTTGGTAGAGCTTTTTGAATAAAATCAGCTTTGTCTTTTGCATACTTGTACTCTCCACAAAAGACCAGAAGACCACTCAATATTTTCTTCCTTTTCTGTAAAACATGAAGCAGTGACATGTAACATCTGAAACCGGGGAAGCCACAACTGGCTAGGAAGCCTGGGCAATTGCTCTTGCATCATGCTACTGGAAGGACATACAATGCACTAGAGGGTGTTACTGAAAAGTGGTTTGGTTACCCCATGCAACTTACGCCGAAGGAAGAAATTGTACCGTATTTTATTTATCTGACCACTGTACCTCACATTTAGTCTTGAGCTGTGCAAGGATTATAACTCCACCTCGAAGTGCAGAGATTAGCTGTCTGTATTCTGCATCACGTTATGACTTACTGTGCTTGTATCCTTACATGGGCAACCACTTTTTGAAGTGTTTTTCACTAGAAGCATTTATTACCACATGAAGCCTGACCTCCTGTATAACATGGACCCCTTTAAGCCAAATGATTCCTATCTGACCAAACTATTTCCCAGAAAGGTAAGTTATCTTCATTTCAAGACCAGCACAATTGATTCAGACAGACTCTTCCAAGCACCACTGCGCTGCACTCTCCTCTCCTTGGGAACCAACATCCCAGACAGCTTACAGTCCAGACTGCTTACAAATTACCAGTAAACTGTCATGAAATCAATGGATGTTCTGCAGTAGAAACTTGGTACACTGTAAACCACCACCGTGGAAAACACACACACTTTATAGTATATGAACACAAACAGCTGTCTAAGTCACAATGAATCACGGAACATCCTGAACTGGAAGGGACCCACAGGGAACATTGAGTCCAACCCCTGGCTCTACACAGGACCACCCAAAAATCAGACCCTGTGTCTGAGAGGGCTGTCCAAACGCTTCTTGAACTCTGGCAGCTCAGTGCCGTGACCACTGCCCTGGGGAGCCTGTCCCAGTGCCCGACCACCCTCTGGGTGCAGAACCTTTCCCTAACACCCAGCCTGACCCTCCCCTGTCCCAGCTCCATGCCGTTCCCTCAGGTCCTGTCGCTGTCCCCAGAGAGCAGAGCTCAGCGCCTGCCCCTCCGCTCCCCTCGTGAGGGAGCTGCAGGCTGCCATGAGGCCTCCCCTCGGCCTGCTCTGCTCTTGTTTGAGCAAACCAAGGGGCCTCAGCCACTCATGTCTTCTCCTCTATAGCTTTCACTATCTTTGTAGCTCTCCTTTTGGGGTTCTCTAATAGTTTTATGTACTTCTTACATCATGTTACCCAAACCGTACACAGTAATGTGTTTTCAGTTGCTTTAATATTTACATATTGCTGTGCTTGATGACTATAGCACAAATATTTGCTGCAGGTATGTTTCTCCTCCTTTTTACGTCTAAAAATTTAACTAGTGATTACCTTTTTTTTTTTTTTTAACTTAACCTCTCACAAGAATCTGCAAGGGTGTTGTTTTTTTTTTTTTTTTGCAATTACTGGTGTTTTTACATTAAAAGGAAAAGCAAGTTTATGCACCTTAAACATAAACATTTTTTTTGCTGCTGTTACAGCAGGATTGTCTTCCTGACAAACAGTAGCCCTGTATTACCAGAAGTTATGCTTTATTTTAAATAAAACACAGAAATCAAGTAGTCTTTATCACCTTTCTACCACTCCTCCAACACCGATCTAATAATTGTGTCTGTGCCCCCACATTTTACCTGCTAAAAACAAGATTCTCAAAGTAAATCAGGTTACATATTCAAGAGTGAAGACCTAGATTATGTATCACCTCTAGTGCACCTTATAAAAACACCAAAACCAATTTAGCTACTGTTTATGAACAACAATATATAGTGACCATTCAGACCATAAAAATCACTAGCAGCTGTGGCTTTCTTGCCCAGAAAGCACTACCTATCAAAAAGCTCAGGACAATAACCGACAGTGACACTTCCCATTCAGCTTTATCCTTGCAGTCCTCAAATTTGAGGCGCTTTCAGCACACAGCAGAAATCTGCAACACATCCACGCTTCAGAGTCAGGGGCAACCTGCATCAAATCTTGCCTAGAGCCGGAATGAGGTCACTGTGCAGTTGGTGCAACTGCTGTGCCTGCTACTGCCACCCAGGAAAACACCCTCCTCTCCTCCAGTTAGCCAGATGACAAGCATGTGTCATCCCCTGGCTCCCAAAACTGAGCCCTGCCCTGCCCCCATTGCTGCTACATCCTTCTCCCTGCGCTACAACTAGCCACAAACGGCATAAAAAAATCCAAGAATACAGCAAATGCAAAAATGCTCAAAAGGGGTTAGTCAATAGCTCTCAGGAGTCTCAGTGGAGGCAAAATGGGAGGTCGAAGAACTATGCAGTCGCAGCAGTAAGCACGTATGCAGGGCAGAGGAGCACCAGCTGCTTCCTACTTATTCCCTGCTCCCCTTTTTATACCCTTTCAGCTGCTGCTGCTATGGACTGAGCCAGGGGTGGGGACAGCAGAAATCAAGGCAGATTTGCTGCCATTTGACTTCTCACAGAGATATCCTGTGCATCGCCCTTATTGAGTCTGTCAGAGGTCTGAATTTTATCACCTTGCCAGGCTATTTTCCTTTGTTTGCGGAAGCAGCCTGAAATGATACATTTTCACTTAATGCATCTTTATTTGCTGCACTAGTAACACCACCACATAGCCTAAAACAATAAAAAAAAAAGCATCACATCACTCATCATCATTATTACGGAAAATTTTACACAAATTGTTTGCAAGAGAAGACTGCTGACAAACCATTACTATCAACAGCCTGACAGTCTCTCAAGACATCTTCTGTTAAAAATAAACACTTCTTAAAACACCTAAACAAACAGCACACGTTCATCTTTTTCGCACCTAGAGAAAAACAGAAGTGTACAGAACAGAACTAAGACTTCTTACAGGTCACCCGGTGACTCTCGGAGTCATGCTCATGGGTTATTACTCAATTAGCCCCACGGATGTTAGCAGCCTATTCGTATGTGAGCTCAACACCGCAAGTAGGAAAGCTGGCAAAGTCACGTGTCATCAGTAAGAAGTTTTCAAAACAGGCATAGTGACATTCCAGGTGAATGAAAGAAATACCGCTTATATGATTCCCTTACTTGCTGTGTGCTGATGACCCCTTCTCTTTCCACTAATGTCAGATGGACACATAACGAGCTCTGGCCATAATCCTGAAACATCCAAGGGAACTATTTGGATTGTAGACGTCTGATCATTTCTGAGAAAGCCCAATTCAGCCCTGCGTCAGCCATATTTTCACCCAGAGCATTCAGTTTTATATCGAAATCATGGACAACAAAAAAACTCGTCCTCAAGTTTAAATATTACTTCCTGGACTATAAAAACAATTACTCATGACAATACATAGCTAAGATGTACAGTACAAGCTATTGTGTTTTGCCTAGACACTATATGAATCATTTATTTTCTATTTTTTTTCAAGACGGTCCACGTGTTTACATAATTAGCTCACTCATTTGTTATTACGGGAGGAGGTCATCCAATTACTTGACAGTCGAAACTCAACCTAGAGCAACAATCTGAACTCCACAAGTAATATTATTGACAAATCCTGTTAAATGGGGTGGGAAAAAGCTATCTGATTCCATTTCATGGGATAGACTAAATGAATAGTAAGTATTATATATACACCACTCAAAAGTAACTACAGTATTAAGCTTCCCATCCTAGTAATAGTATCCTCAAAAGTATGAAAACATCTTCACTGCGAACACCACACTTGAAACTTCATGAAGGTTTATACAGTTTTGCATTATATGCATAAAATTCATACAAACTAAAGCAAAACAGTACCTAAATACTTGGCTACTGTCTTCCATATGGGTTATATAGCATTGACTTATATGAACACGTAACATATAACAAAAAATACCCAAAACACTCTTCCTCTGGAACCAAAGCCTATGATCCGTTAAGTTTTCCTCAACTCCTGCCTTTGTTGCTCTTTCCTTCTACCACTGAACTTCATAGAAGTTTTCAAATATCAGTGAAACAGACACTGAGGAAGTTCTGTCACTCTGGTGACATTTAGCAAAACAAGCAGCAAACACAGTACTTGCTTCTGTCTTCAGGATGATGAACACAAATGAGACAAGACTGAAAACATCACCTTTTTTTAAAAAGCTTGGGTAGGGCCAATGTGGTGATCTAGCTTGACTACTGCAGTTTAAGACAGTAACAAAGGATAAAGCTTTCATTCTCCTTTCAAGTTTAACAGTTGTGATCGCAACAGATTTTCTTCTAGCTATCTTAATTTTAAAGTGATCAGCAATTCGATGTCCAGTTCAGTACTTGTCAAGGTGTCTAAACAACTGATGACCATCCCTGTAAAAATCTGAATCTTGCTTCTAATCCAAGTTTGACTGGGTTTTCGACTTTCTCCTTTCAAAATCTTTTGTAAATTTGGATAGTAAGCTGAAGCACCCTAAATCATTCTCATATATAACTACATATATCAGTGTTATCTACTAAGCATCATTTAAAATATTTTAGCATTGTAGAACTTGGCTGCTTTTCTCCTCACCAGAGAAAATAAAACAGAATATGTATTTGCTACATATAGATATGGATGCATATACACACAGTGAAATAATTGCCTTTATTTACACTGAAGCCAAGTTTACAAACGATGAAAGGTCCACGTACAGTAACTCACTCAAAATACATCCAATGAAGAAGTTCCCAGAAACGAACCCACTAGATTTGAACTGAAAGGAAATCCTAGCACAAGCATAGACAGGCTGGGTGGAGACATGAGCAGGAACAGGCCATGCATGACAGCTTCAGGTGTGTGATGGCTTACTGCTCTGAGGAAACTGACATTTGCACCAAAACAAAATCTCACACACCTGAAGAAAAGAAGTTTGTTATTACTTGTCAATCACACCAGGCTATGAAATGATGGAGAAACTTTGTGAATACAGATAGATTCAACAATTGCTTTCAAGGTATGATTAACAAAATAGCAAAATTTACTCCTTATGAGTTTGTTTTAACAAGCAAAATAAACAAAAACAACTTAGGAAAAGCATGACCAACAACCATTGACCAAAACAGCACAGAAGTCACTGAATTCCACTAAAAACTAGCTCTTACATAGCACCCCACTCTCTGAGTAGCATAAGCAAATTAAACAGATTTCACCCAACAGCAAAACTTACACCAACTGCATCTGCACCAACATAAGCCTCAAGAACAAATCAACTAAGTGCAAGCAAATAAATACTGCCAAACTAAGAAGAAAAGACACTGTAAACTGAATCTAGCCAACAAAATCAATGGTATAAATCAACACCTAATGCGTACACAGTAAACTCACCTTGAACTAAGGAACAATCCTGAAACAAGCATGATCAAATACATGTTAAATCTAAAGAGAAACACGTTTTGCCAAAAGTAAAAAACAAGACCTAACTGCTCTGACTGAGTACCCATGAGAAAAGAACCAAAATAATTTTAAGAACTTGATTTTAATAAGCTTAAATTAAGGCTGCTGTTGTGGTGCAGACCTCTATATAGGAACTTTGGAAAAACTTCAGAAAAAAATGGAGTAATTGTGACATCTAGAAATACTTACAACCTTTATTTTGAAAGGAAAGTAACAGACAGAAGATTTCCAAGAAGTGCTCCAGAATCTAAACCCACCTCAGCACCAGATTTGAAAGCCAAATGCAAGTGTAGTTTATTGAATGTCAACATTGAACAGACATCAGAAGTATGACGGGTAATCAAAAAACTGGAGAAAACATCAACTTAAAGGCCTTTACATACGTTGTATCTTTATACTATAGCAAAGTCAGTGACAGCAACAACCCCTGCCTATTACAGGTCAAAGCTATCCTACAGTGTGATCTTATGAAGGACTGAAAAAAGTAGAGGCTGCAAGCGTTAAGAACATAGAAAGCTGAGCAGATTCTGCATATAGCAAATACATGCATATAGATTCTGCATCTAAACAATACAAACTTTGGTATAATGCAGAAAATTTACCAAGAGGCCTAGACATTGCTAATTACATTGAGGTCCTGTGTGACATTTCCAACAGGGTTTCACACAAACAGATCTCAGGAAAAACAGCAGGTCCAGAAAACATTACTGAATTTGTTTGTCAAGAAAAAACATGATGTCAGAAGGCAAAAATGGGAAGTGACAGCTCAGAGGCCTTGATGGGTCACATTACTCAAAGTGTAAAAGATGAAGTGACGTCAGGGAAAGTCTTGGGCCAAGAAGCATTTTGGTACAGAAACCTGAGCTGCACAAGCACCAAGGAACACCAAGAATTTTCATCCCAGGCGCTGCATCTGTGCAAAGAGCGCATGATCTGTAAGAACGGGAGATCAACGGAAGCATTGGACAGGAAATGAGACACCTTCCAATTAAGCACCTGTGAAAACGCCTGGGGATTCAGCAGAAAGATCAGTGAGTCAATCCAGAGAACCAAAAGGAGTTCAGCTCTTTGACATCTGGATTCCTTGAAGTGGAAATCTACTAGTGTGAAGCAGCAGATATACCCATGGCAAATCCTTGTAAGAAACCAACAGTGGGAGAGGAGATTCGATGCAACACTAGACGACAGAGCCAAACAGACACGGAAAGCTAATGGACAGGCTGACCACCTACATAAGTGATGCTAATTGTGTGTATTTTGATAGCCATTTCAAGCATCAGAAAGCATATTTTCTACTGAATTGTATCAAGTTTGACATGTAAAATCCTAACTGCTTGAGTCAATGAGGACAGAAAGCAACATGTTTGTTACAGCACGTACCATCTTCTCATCACACAGATGATACGCTGGTCAAAAGCTTTTCTAATGTCAGGCATAAACGATTTTTTAAGTAATTACTTCCTCAAACCTCTGAGTTGGGAGGCTGAGAGCACGATAGAATTTCTTCTCCAAATTTGAGCTACTAATTGCCATGTCTAGCGAGGGTGCAAGAAAACGTTCTGACTTAGAAAACTGCACAGGATTAAAAATTACATCAGATTCAACTTTGATGCCCTGTGCCAGTCAGCTGAGCTCAGAACCTCTCCTTTCTGACTTTCCAACGAGGAAATTATACGATAACCCCTTCTGCAAAAATAGCTGGTGAGAAAGATAGTACTTCATCAATTTCTTTTACCACTAGCAGTCAGCAAATTTCCATCTGCTCTCCTCTGCTTAAGCATTTGAATCATCTTTGGCAACATCTCACAGACTTACAAACTTGTACTGAATCTCTCACACATGCACTGTCCCAGCTGTAAGCATAAATGCCGTATCTGCAAAATAATTCATTCCTAAAAACAGTTCTTGCAAACTAAGACGAACAATTTATTTGCCTTCGGATTCAAAGGGATTTTACAGTAACAAGATGTTAAAGAAAATTAATGAGAATTTCATGTCCATTTCACACAGAAATGTACACACGCAAAAAGCACACAGCAGTTCCATGAATTAACCATACCACACCCTCAGTCTCTTCCTGTAAGCTGTGAACACATTGCTTTGCTGTCAATTATTAGTTGCACTAATTCCTTGCAATGCTGTTCCCAAATAAAAGCCTTTGGCTAGCATTACCACATGATAGCAGAAAGCAGATAGAGGAATTTTTAACCTGTTTGTTGTATCAGTACGCAACATGCACTTAATGTACAAAAAAATGAGCCTTTTAGTTATTCATAAAGATTACGACCTGTTCAAGACCCTTACATCCACGAAAGAAGCATGGTCATACAGTGCACAATGCCCAAACGATGGGAGGGAGGTGGCTTCACGTTCTGCCCAGCTGATACAGGCTGCCCTACAACATGCTGGACCCTCTCGAGAAGGAAATATTTCACACAGGCCAAACCACGTGCCTGCACGGGGAAGGTAGCTGACCATCAGGAAGTAAAATAGTTACGAAGAAGAGAGGGTTAAAAACAGCTGGCACCTTTGAGAAAACTCAAAAGAGGAAACAAAAGAATTTTTCGTCTTCCTTTTGTTGACCGACAGGGAAACTCTTGAGTGAGCGTCACCCAGAAGCAAGATAAAGGAACTACTTGCAAGGCACGAAACAATTTCATGATGGAGCGCGCTCATCAACCATCAAATATTTTTAAAGTAGGGAAGTACATTTTTCAGTCTTGTCCTGAAAGATTAATGCAGCATGCAAGATAATGCAAGTTTGCAGAACAGCAACGAAAAAAGGAAAAAAAAATTAAAACCGATTTACAAGTCTTTCCCATAGTTCTTAGATCAACAAATTAAAACAAAACCTAACCAGCCCTTCACTTAAGGCATGCTGACATGTACACAATCATTTAAAAGCGTCCAGGCCCTAATTCA
The DNA here is from genome assembly GCF_964211835.1 of Anser anser. Classification (NCBI taxonomy): domain Eukaryota; kingdom Metazoa; phylum Chordata; class Aves; order Anseriformes; family Anatidae; genus Anser; species Anser anser. Next base: position 37,692,336 of record NC_139724.1, on the reverse strand, counting down.
GTCTAAAATGGCTTACCACAGCTTAGTAAAAAAGCTGTAGCTCTTAAGCAGACTGACTATTCAGACATTTTGTTAGCAGAGATGACTTCTTCAGACTCACTAATTAGGCACTGCCCTGACACAGAACAAGATGATCATCATGCTTCTAACATGCTACAATCCAATATTAAAATAAGTGCAGAAAATGCTTCTAACGTCCAGATGAGTGTTGAAGTAAGATGGCTTTCTCTGTTCTACTAGTTTATGTAAATTGAAGCCAAGAAGAACGAATCTGCGCAGAAAGGGCTGAGATTTCCCCATGTATCCCTGAGTGACTGATACTACCTTTCCAGCAAAGGATTGCTGCACTCAGAGTGGATCCAGAAGAACAGGTAATGTGAGTACTGCTCTTCTTCAAAGCCATAAGAATTACTTTCACCCACCCCCCAGGCTATATAAACTACTTGTTTTTAGACTACAGTGTGTGAAAAGACCTGAAAGATGCGTTCCTCTGGACTTAGCTCTGGTGATGGTAACCTCCCTGCACAGGAGGAGGGGTAACACTGAGACCTGGCAGCCTTCAAACACATTTTTGCAGTCACAGCATCCAGCCACAGCACAGTCTCAAGAAGTCTGTACTGGCTCCCCCCTCATTCCCAGCCACCTCGGAAAGCACTCCACCTCTTCCTTCAGCCTTACCTACACAATGGCACCGCAGCGCAGCCCCAATTTACGTTCTTTGAAGTCAGACAGATGGAGAGAAGGGTGTTACACTTAGTCCAGCTCAGTCTGCCTACTGGCTAGTTTCACAGCAACCCTGGACTTGAAAGCAATGCCAGAAAATCAATGCTCCTCGTTGTTGAACCATGGTTTAAGTTACATAGCGAAGCCATCTCATGTCATCGAGCCCACATTCTCATCAATTTGAAAGTCAATTATCATTCTACAATTTAAGACAAATGCCTTTAGTCAATAATGAGGGAGCACAAGTCAGCAGAACTTAGATTACAAGGAAAAAAAAAAAAGGTGACAGCTGTACCTGCATCTTCTCTTGAATACATAAATTCAGACCACTCTCAACCACAATGAAAATCTTACATATAAAATTTTTAATCAAATTCAGGGACATGTGATCTTGTTTCCCACAGAGCAATGAGCCAAATTTTACACAACATTCATGGGTGGATACCTTTTTAGGCTATTATCTGAGCAAACTTCAGCACCATATCACTACAGAATAGAAGATTAAGGAAAAAAATGAAAGGGTCCTTTTTTCCCCCATTTCTCTAACATAGACTTGATAACCTCAAAAATCCATCACTAGAGCTATATCATTATCTACAGAATTTCCCACAGTGCGACCCTAAATGCCATCATTATTAGAAACTACATACCCCATTAAGTGTTTCAGCAGGGTTTGTTGTTGTTTGGAACTTTCAGGATCAGTTAGGCTCCCCTACACTTTGCCTTTAGCCAGTTCTGCCTATCAAGAGTGGGCCACTGGCTTTCTTTGCCTGCACTGGCCCTCAATGGGCCAACCACAGCCATTAGAGCAACCAGCACAAAATTCCAGGATTGGTATTTCCAGGGAAAACAACTAACCATAAGTTCCTCTTCTTACTGTGCCTACTAAGCTGGGAGTAGTCTGGCTACTCCACAGCCCTTTCTTTCTTCTTCACCCACCTTTTGTCCACCACTGCATCACAAACCCATGCACTAACGTGGCAAGGTCTGACAAGGTCCCATAGAGGCTTTTGAGACTGCCAGCGCTGATAACTCCTACAGGTTAGTGCTGGGTGCTTGTTTAGCTATGGTTCTGGCAACGTACTAAAAAAAACTCCAGCTCTTCCCCCCAGGCATCATATAAAACAAGCAAACAAAATCCATAGAAATTATTTAGCTACTTGTTGCCATTACCTCAATCCCACCACACGCAATTCCATGCAGATAGACCCTAATAAAAGCTACATGAAAAGCAATTCTCAAACTATGCTTAGAACTTGTGCATTCTAAATCAATATTCACTACACAGAGAGCATTCACATGCTAAAATAACAGATGCGGCGGACAAAAACTGAAATATCAAGGGGGAAAAAATGCAGAAACAAAGATAGAACTGTTTCTATATTCTGAACTGCTGCTAAATGCTGTCGGCTCATTTGAGCTTCACAAAACAAGGAGCATGCATTTGTGAATCTTGTTCTCACTCAAAGGAGAAAATCTTCAAAGTGATCTCTGTACGGTGGTATCATCTATCACACTACACGCACTGCTGCAAGAAGGCCTTGTTATACACACACACTGCAAATAAGTTGAAGAGAAAATAAAATTCTCAAAATGCTTCCCAGGAACTTAAGTGTTTGGAAGATTGTCTGGGTTTCTCAAACAATCTCTAATTCAGAGGTGACAAAGTCAGAGAAGTACAGGAGCGCCTACTCAAACCACCTCCACTAAAACAGAAAAAAAAGACCTTGGAGGCCAGTGGGTAATCCAAGGAAGGAGTGTCTGCAAACAATTCCTCAGTAAACACAGCAAGGGTAAAGTTTTGAGGCAAGAAATATTTTAAGTGGATTTGTCAACACTGCCCATAATTGCGAAGATTAAAAAAAAAAAATTACAGGAAAACAACAACAGAAATCTACAGCCAACACAAAACAACTGCTGGTCACTTTCTACGCAAGGTGGGCTTGATTAACCTTTAACACTGAAGATCTCAAGGCCCTACATGAAAAAACACTTTGGAGTGGTGCATTAGTTTAGATTGTAAATTGTTTGCAGGCCCACAGAGTATTCAGAGGTTGAAGAAACACTTAATCTTCTGGTAAATATACCCAGGACCTTGAACCAAACATCAATGCAGTCCATGTGCTTATTTTGATTAGCCTAAGTAACTGGTTTCAGTGCAAGTGGGGAAGGAAGAAACCAGTTTTCGGAGTATGAGCTTGAGCATTTCCTACCAAGTCAAGAAGGACCAATGGTAACACCATTGGGTTCCATATCTCAAGTTTTATAAAAACTTATACACGTTACCTAAAAACGATTAAAGGTCTAAAATACTGAGTGTATGCAGTTGTCATGTATGCGGTTGTCAGGAGACCAACATATGTACAACCCAGACACCTACAAAAGTGTTTCCAGTTGACAGAGGCTGAAAACAAAGCATTTGTGGAACAGGCTTTACAAGGGCATCCTAAAGAATAGAGAGAAGCCAAAGCAAATGTGTTCTGGTAGCACGTACCTATGAATTACAACTCGGTCTCATGTTCAGGAGTGTGCATTATGGGTTCAAGCACAAAATCCACCAAGAACCTCAGCAAGTCACACCCTCACGTACCAGGGCATGGACAGCGCTGACCACCCGCACAACGCCTTCGCAGCGGCTCTAAGCCCATAAACCCTAAGGAAAGCCTCAGGGCATCCCCTCAGCGCTGAGGGACGCCGCAGGGGGCCGAAGGGCCGCCGGCACAGCTCGGAGGCCGCCGGGGAGGCCGTGCGGGGCGCTGCCAGCCCGCAGCCCCGGGTGGCGAAGGCAGCTCGCCCCCCAGCACCCCCTGAGGGTCCCCACGTCGCACAGCCGCCCCCGGGGGACCCCAGCCGAGGCGGACCCGTCCCCGCGGGCGGCCCTGCCCTGCCCTCCCCCCGGCCTTACCCGCCAGTCCCCCGCCGCCTCCATCGCCGCCGTGCCCCTTCCTCCTCTGGAGGATGAAGTAGGGGTTGGCCCGCTCCGTCACCCACAGCGCGTTCGCCAGCAGCACCTCCTCGGGGTTCACCCACATGCTCCCGCCGCGGACAAAGGGCGTGCGCCCCGCGGGGCCTCACGCACGCACCGGCCGCCTCAGACGCCACCATGCCCGGCCGCCGGGGAACGGCGGCGGCGGGGAAGAGGAGGAGGAGGCAGCCGCATGCCCTCGGCGCTGCCGCCGCCGGGCGCGGAGGGGCGGCCCCGGCAGCAGCCGCCGCAGCGCCCAGGGCAGCGGTGACATCAACGGCCGCCGCCGCGCGCCGCCCCCAAGCCAACGGCCCGCCCAACCGCCCCGCAACCGCCCGCCCAACCGCCGCTCCCCTCAGCACAGCGAGGAAGCCTGCCGCCAGCCAGCCGCGCGGTGTGCCGTACCTTAGCAGCTCAGGTTGCTGAATAAATTCAGTCTCAAAATCACGAACGCGCGTGTTCCGGGCACAAACTTTTCACGGAGTCCTTAGCTTTACGGTAGGGCCATCCTGCAGCTGGTGCCGACTCATGGTGGCGTGGAACCCGACCGCCGATGTTCCTCATACAGAGGCTGACGCCTTGTCATGGGAGAGGTGACTCCCCACCTGAGGTGGCAGTCACACCTCTGTCACTGCGTGGGCAAAAGGTCCGGGAGAGGAAGCGGCAACCTGAGGAACACTCCTCGCATTCGCAGTGGGCCATGGTAAACATTTGCTGTTCGCACTAAGGCAGGGGAATATAATCCCAATGGGAGTGCAAAAGGCCTTCTTCACCCTTCCAGAATTTATCGTAGAATCGTATTAGTTGGAATTCTAACATTGCTGAAACGACCTCACCCTTTTAACTGGACGATTAGAGGGGGAGAGGGGGAAAGTATTTTTAAAGAAAAACTCTGAACAAACAAATTTCTTATAACTTCAGAAAAAAAAATTCAATCTTCGCTTTGGTTTTGTTTTGACCAACTCTATTTAAGACATATTTCTTCTCAGAAAGAGCAGTCAGGCGTTGGAGTAGGTTGTCCAGAGAGGTGGTGGAGTCACCGTCCCTGGGGGTGCTCAAGGAAAGGTTGGACGTGGTGCTGAGGGACATGGCTTAGCGGGTGAGGTCGGTGGTAGGGGATGATTGGACCAGATGATCTGAGAGGTCTTTTCCAACCCTAATGATTCTATGATACAGCAAGTAGACTGAAAGTTAAATTCTAACCTGGCAAAAAGTAGTAGCAAAAATTCTTAATAACTTCCTTTACTAAAGGCAGGATGTCACACACAAGTGGCTTGAAAAAGTTTCTGTGTTGTCACAGAAGCACGGATGGCATTACGTTCTTGTACTTTTATCACTGCCAACAACTTGTAGTAGAATTACTATGGCAGCACTGACATTTTAGGTCAGTGAATAACCAAACCTGAAGAATAACTGAATAATCCTGCTGCAGTCAGAGCCAGTGATGAAGTTAATCTTGTGGTCCCTTGAGAAGGAAAAGATCACTTACAGGTGTTAGGAAGCCCTTCTGTCTCCCACGCCTAACTTGGGCACAGTTATGTTTGCAGAACTGTAAGCACTGAAGACAGCTGCCAGGCCTTAATAGCACCAATTAGTCTGTTTTATATCTGAGTACAATGACATACATTAATGGCATAAAGAGCACCAAAAACAGTTTTTAATGTCCTTTGTATTTATTTCTGTTAAGCGCTCTGCAATATTTTAATAAATTTGGAAAGAAGCAAGATGTCATCCCTCAAGCAATGACATTTAAAATTAGGCTATATTGTGTCTTTTTGTTGCTTTGTTGCTGTGTTGTAGATAGCATCAAGGCATTTTTAAATAGAAATCTGATCCGCTTCCACAGTAATGAAAAAACAAGTGTTGTGCTATCATGGCTGACCTTTCTCTTAAAGCTAATGCAAATATTATCTCCTATATGCCAAACATGCATTTTTTATCCCTTATGTAAAATACTTATCTACATGTATTTTTTTCTGGATTTTAGTTGCCCATTAACAAGTTTCTTTTCTATCTGGTACTCTGGGAACAAAATAAAGAATTAGAATAGGATTTTTTTAAAAAAAATCTTAAATGCAAAATGGAAAAAAGAAAAATCAGTATTGGAATAATTGACCCAGCTTGTATTGCAATATTTTGTTAGAAACAAACAAAACTATATCAGGTTGGAACCTCAGTGTCGTTTTAATTTTAACTGGGAGTATTTGAAAGTCTCTGTGCCATTAGATTTAAAACTTCAACACATGCCCTTCAATTTGGAAGAATGTATTAAAGAAATGGTTAAATCAGGAACAGATATTAATACAAACCAATTAGTTACTTCTTATGTTATATTATAAACACCTTGGAGAAGAAAATAAACATGATTCTAGTCCTTATGTGCATTGTCATCAGATTAATGGAGAATAACAGTACCCAAGTAGGAAAAAGATTAAATAAAGCAGGCATTTTACCATTTATTCCCCCAAACACCTCCTTACAATTGGCCTCTTTTTTAAATGCAGCTAACTGGCATTTGTGAGTGGTACAAGACAGCCATTTAACTGGCTAGGGGCAAAGATAAAATATCATGTAAAAATTTACCTTTGATAAGTGTACACACTGTTCAGCTTAGAACAATAGCCATACAGGTCCTGCACAAGGGCATACCTAAGCATAGGAAAGCACCTAGTCATCACTATCTAGAAGCTTAGATCCTTGGACTGCTATAAATCAACACCTTATTTGTACATGGAGAGAGCTGGTGTTGAGCTTCTTGTGACAAGTGTTTTACTTTATAAATGTTGCCTAAGGTTTAAGAAGCCAGAGGACATTGTGTTAGTTACAATGTGGAATGAAACAGGACATAAGAAAGAAAAGGATTTGAGATTTCTTACTGCATGGTCAACTCACCTGCCACAAAACTTAGTGTTTATATGCCTGTAACACTGTTTATTGAAGCAACTAGAAGCATTCAAAAATAATGATGGCACTTTTACCGTGCTCCTGCAAGTACATATTACAGGCACTTCTACAGATGAGACTGAATCATAGGAAATAATTCTTGCTTCGGGTCATCCAGGAAGTCTGTTGCAAGGATGCAAGTAAAGGTACTCAAATCCCAGCATCCACTACCTGCAGTTTTCCACTTCCCAGCTCTGGTAACGGTGTCCTTCAGACTCCGAACCAGGGCCACTCACTGTCAAGCCCTTTATCACTCCAAAATAATTTTATAATCCTTGGGTCTAGTGTCAAGAGCCATTAATGGACTGATTGAATTGCTGAGCACCTGCTGTAAGACATACCTTTTTTTATGAAGTATAACACTCAGCACATGTGAAATATTGCACCCAACTGGAACACAACCTGCTTGATAGGAAAGAGTTAACTTTCTGTAGGATTTTGGCATTTATTCAGTACCAGGCCATCAAAAGTACCATTTGCTATCCCACACCAGGGTTGGGCAGGTAGTACACCAAGAAGACTGCATCAATAAATCTCCCAAGGAAATCTGGAAACAAAGTACTTCAAAGTGAAATAGAGCAAAGGAATTAGAAAGTAACCCAAACAAGTCCCAGGAGTTTTTCAACAAAAAGAGAGGGTACGCTCACCAGCATGAAAGCAACCTGGGAAGACCACGTATACCCTCACTGCAGAGGCTAGATAAACATCTGCATCTCATTAAAGGATGCCGAAAAGGATTTCGGATTTGTTGCTTTGCTGAAGAACAAGGACACTTTTTTTTTTTTTTAAATATCATTGTCCTCTCTGTAACCTTTCTTACCTGGCCTTGTATGCCGTAAACAAAAACATTTATTGGATTCCCCATTTATTTTGCTCAAGTTAAAAGTGATTTCAAATTAACAGGCTAGCAGCAGGGTATTCTGTTCTTATTGATGTGGTGATTCTTACAAAGGAAACATCCAACATTTCTTCCAGGTACCCAAAGAGTGTCAGGGTGGATCTTCACCGAGCTGCAGTGGTTCATTTTGAATTTGTGACAACAGAGGTTGAACAGAAAAGCAGTGTTGACTTCAGAGGGTCCCAGGCATGCAGCAAGGCAGCAGGGAGAGCACCTGACCCTCTCTCAGGAGATTTGGACAGTGACTATATTTTTCTTTGACTAAATATGCCTTCGTAAAGGCATCACATCAGGAGGTCTGTTACAGCTGGGTTCTTCTACGTTTGCATATCTGACAGGAAACATCAACTCTGAAGATAATACCCAGCTGTCTGTTTTCTCTTCCCAGCATATTTTCATTGCCTGGAAAGACTGTCAAATTCAGGACAAACTTACCAGCTTTTAGTCTGAATGAGGAATCTAGATTTCCGAGGAAGGTCAATTAGAGCAGTTTCATATTCTGTGATGCATTTTTACACTTCCCTATAACCATAACAACTATTCTTGAGTATGCCACTCACTACTTTTTGCTCTCATTATGAACGAAAGCTTTTTTTTAAGGCCAGTTTTTTGTTATATTCTGCCAGTCTCCCACAGCAAAGGTACAGCTTACTGATAAAAAGCAGTTCCTTTCTTTTTGGCAAGGCATTATATTTAACTCCGCTGTTAGGTACAATAAAAACTGCTTTACTCTTTGTAAAGCACTGCTGTATACTAGGCTCTTCACAGCTGAGGTAGCCATCTGCCCACAACCCACACGTCGGATTGTGGCCTACCTCGCTTGGTGATGTGCATCAGATAAGACTTACCAGCTCGCCTGCCACGTCTATTCTATCCTTTGAACTCTGACAATTTCTGAAGAGTAGGTATCAGAATTGGACACAGTATTTTAACAAAGCTTCACCTTTTTTAAAAAAATGAAATAAGATCCTTGCTGCTTTTGAGAAATTCTTTCTGAAATGCCTTGCTTTGACATAGCACTGCACTGGGAACACATGAAGTGCTTTATCCTAAGTCTTCACCCAGGAAGAGCTTTCTAAAGCAACCACCCTTATTTTGGATATAACTGGCACTCTTTGCCTTACACTTGGTTTATGGACTTTAGCACTGGACTGTAGTAGAATGATCTGTGACTTGTTATAGCAATGACCTTACACCAGTATTTATTATCCTGCTTATCCCTATGTCATTCATAAACATTGTCAGTAAAAATCCTTTAGTACAATCCTAATCATTTAGATTATTAAAGTGATACATGGACTGCTACAAACCATCCCACTCAGTATTATCCCCTTGTTCTAAAATCTGTGGATTCATTTTGTACCCAGTTGTTCAGACCAAGTTAATTCCATATATAACGTCTTTACAATTAGAATTGCTTTGGCAAAATCCAGACATTTTTCAACTCTATCTATCTATATTGGCCAAAGCTTTTACCCTGCCAAAAAAAGAAACAAGCTTTATTTGACTGGACCTAATTCCATGAGACCACACATCTACTGTTCAAAATAAAATATATTCCCTTTCTGTAAAAATTTCTTAATATTATCCCAGATAAATCATTCTGTCATTGCAACAAAGTTCAATGATAGACTAACTAGTCCATGGTTTGTTAGGTCTAACACACTAACCAAAGCTTGTTCTTTTTAAATGTGGGAACTACCTCAGTATACAGATGAGTGTATCAAAATTTCAACATCAGCCATCTTCCAGTGGAATGCAAATAGATTAAATAAACCCAACAACTAAAATTCCAAAGACATTATTAAAGTTTACTACAACCAAATAAAGCTGACAATCAAAGTTGAGAAGGAAAACAGCCCATTTGAATATGCCTTAGGAGGTTGCACACGGTTGAGCTAATGTTACTAAGCTAAGAGGAAAGCCAACAAAAGTTTGACAGCAGCTGATATTTTTTAAAAGCAACTGCCCTGAAAAAAGGCACTCTTATACTTTAGTGAGATGCTAGAAAAAAGGGTGGGACACATGTTGGTAACAGCACAATCTGCCTCTTTGTTTCAGGTTCAGCAATCCAACTACATTTTGCACGTTCCTGTTAGCACCTTTAGGAGCAAGCAGTCAGTCACTGAACCAGCTCAGCAAGAAGCTTCATTGGCGCTGTTTCTTCAGAGCGATAGGAGTGAGAAAGCTTGAAACAACACTGGTAAGGAATTAGATTTATTCTGAAGACTTTGGTGGTATAATCGCCTACTCTTGTAATTCGTAACTTACTCCTGGTGGAGATGATAGATTTCCTGAGGGACAATTCAAGTTATATTGGACAACAGAGAAACTGCTGGACTTAATTTGGTTTTAAGTGTTAATGCTCAGTGATTACTTACCTTAAACCTTTTCATGAGCTACTTATGCTAAGCACGTGAATTTGAATACTTTATTTTATGTCATAAGACTTAATTTTGCTCAGTCATAAACTGGTTAGGTTTGTTTATCCTTACATTCAATGTAAATTTTGTTTACCCTCCAACGACATTCCTTGCTTTTCTATGCATTTTGTTACTTGAGTTATGCTAAAATAGATTGCAAATTATTTAGAGAAACAACTTTCCATAAGAAGTAAGAACTGAACCTGAGTTAGATCTGTAGAAAAACAGGAGGCTGAGGTGCTAGTCAATCCATTTACTCATTTGTGTAGTGAATAACTTGCAGAGTTAATTTAATTTGTAGTTAGTTTACTCTAGAGCTTTCCTCAGCATTAGTCTGGGAAAGTCTGGGATCTTCAGCAATTGCTTTGGTTGCTGAAAGCAGAAACCTGAAAAGTGACTCAGAAATCTCATAAGCATAGCTGGGTAGGGAGACATCATGGAGCAGACTGTAGAATTTTCCCCTCTGGTTTAACTTAGAAACTTAAGCTTAGCTTAGAGTCAATAAATAAGAGTCATAATAATGTATTACAATGATTGCATTTCTTGTGTTTAATTGTAATGCCTTTTACTCCTTAGCAAATAATCCCATGCGGTTATGGAGGGAGTCACCACATGTTCATTTGTCAAGTGCTGGCACAGAGGTGGTGACAATTTGTGGGTGGGGATTAGCCTGTACAGAGACTGTGTGTAAACAGTCGGGGTGTGCGTGTTTCTTTGTGCTTTAACTGTTTACCAGTTATTTGCCTGGTAATTGAAAATAGCAGACAACACTAATGTGAGTTAAGATACTAAAATTTGAAGAGCTGACTTGCTTTGAAAAATTAACATCAGTTCCAGCTGAACATACTCAAGTCCCCTGCAAATAATATCATACTCTGGGTAACCCAGGAGGGCAGGTTTGCCATAGCAGTTGATCCACATAACCTCATAAAACCAAACTCAAATCTGTTTGTGCTAATTTCCTGAATAGACTGCATAAATAAATACTGACCTGGATCACATTGTGATATTTCTTAGTTTCACAGATTACCTAGTCTTATAAACCCATGATTATACGTAGGCAATAGTAGTGTATTTAGCTCTGAAACATAGAAGAATGCATGCACATATACATAGATATTTCTTAATCCAAAAAGAAAATGAACGTACTAAAACACCATGACAAACATATTAGAAAACAGTAGTCAGGAATAAGAGCTTTATTCAGATTTTTTTGGTAGAAGTCTACATTGGAGTTAATTCAACTTGCACTTAATTCAAATTGCACTTCAGTGATGCAGTTTAGTTGCAGTTTTAAATGTCTCAGAAAAATGAGGTGAACAGGAGAGTCAAGTTCATATGTAAGAACTAAAAGATTTGGGGAATTCCAAGCCTTATATGCCACTGAGATACTTAATTTTACCTTTGAGGTATCTCATTTTAGAGTAGTATCCCATTAAAAGGCTAACATCTGTTATTTTGTTCTGTTTACATCCATCACAACATTAGTTTTTGCTACCTTACCCTGCCACCCCAAGAAAATCCAGCTCCCACTATTGTTTCTCATGATGGAGAAGGTTAGTTGATGTGACTCAGATGCCACATGGGCACAGCTACAGAGAGCCTGTCTTCATCTTTGTTTCCTTGTTAATTAAGCTGCAATAAGTCACACACAAATATAGCACTGAAGACAAAAACATCTCTTTGGCAGGCTCCCGGCTGCTGCTCTTCCTCCATCCCACTCCTGGCTGCCCACCAAGCAGCTGCTTAGAATCTGGGATCAGAGTTTGTCTCTGCACAAGATGCCTGGTCTTACTGACTGCAAAGCTATTCTGGGAAACTGGCCAGCTTCTAAACCAGTCTCCTCACCATCACACAGCCTCTGATTTGAGAAGCATTTTGAGCTAGAGCTAGCCTAAATAACTGTAAGCTGTGAAGTGACCTAGGCTCCAGGTTAATCCAACTTAGTACTTGCCTGCTTTTCAGGCATTTTAAGATCTTCCCACAGTCCCCCCTCAAGCAAAGACAAGCTTCCCTGTATTTGTGGCTTTAGATTAAAGCACATCAGTACAAAGCGCCATGTTACGTACTCCCATACACATGCAGAAACAGCAAACACTTAAAACCAACACAGCTGTGCTTGGTGGAGGCTTGTACCCTGTTTGGATGCAAGTATGTAAGAATTTTTGCTGCTGCTGGTGACATCCTCATATATCATTGCTTGAGTTCAGGGCAAAACTTTGCCTTTGAGCCATTCCAGTATCTTTGCAAGAGGCTAAGAAGAAGATGCGTCATTCTTCAGCCCATTCTTGGATATGGACAAATGAAAGTGAAACAAAGATGAAAGAAATAGAAGGGGGAGAACAGAGACTGAAGTAGTCTAAGGACAAAAGAGATGTAAACAAATAAAAGCAGAGAAGCTGAAAAGCACCTAATGAAAGTATATGGAAGAAAGAATAGAGAAGAACTGGAAAGGGTTTGGAAGAAATCAGAGTGAAGCAACACACAAAGGATACTTTCTCTCTACAGCAACCAGGAAACAGTTTTTAGTGGTACATAACCACAACAGGAAACCACTTGCACCACTTTCATTCATTTTTCTAGGTATGACTAAGCACAAAACTATTTTACAACAGGTAAAGCAACTTGTTAGTCTTAAGCTATGCTGAGTAGCTAAGCATATCTTTAGGCTATAATCTTTGTTTAGAAGTATTAGTCCATAAAATATCACATGCCAACATAGGAAAAGGTAAGTCTCCTTTCTAATTAATTTATAATCTAGCTTAGACCAACTCCAAGCTGAAATAAATATGGGTGCAAAACATAGAAGTTTTCTATTAAAAACAGGCCACAGCTTTTAATAATATTTTAACCACGAACTCTGAAATAACTATTACATCCTAAAATCCCCTACTGATAAAATCCATTGATTTACACATAATATAAAACTAATTCTGTAGAGAAATATATATGTAAGCATTATTAACAGCTTTGTAGAACAGATGCTGTTATTGTCCCCTTCTGGGAGATGCCAAATGTTAGCGGAATATCTGCTGACCATGGACTTTTTTCCTTAAGTAGCTTATGCAGTCCTTTAACTAGACACCGTGGATAACCTAGAGGCACTCCTGTCCCCATTTTGTGTTCTGGGAGTGAAAGGACAGATGGTGTCACCAAGAGATCAGTGACAGTGCAGGTGATGTACACTGATGATCCCCAGAGTCCACGGGAGGGCCAGGAGGCCACAACACAATATCCTTTTGGCACCCACTTGTAGGGGTGGGAGGTTGGCCTTTGCACTCCGAGTTTATGGAACTTGCACAGCTGGCTCAGTCTATTCCTCTGTGATTAAAAGAAGAGCACCATTCAGAGGCGGGTTTTAAGAAATAAATCACTAATGTGACTGATGCACAGCCCCTACGTTCAGTTTTGTTCCTAGAGCATCTTTCCCTTCTCTGTAACTCTGACCCTCACACACATCTGTGGGGTTGCTTGTAACCCAGTCTATATAATCAGCCTGGTGTTTGCAAAGGCCAGGAAGAGGAAAGTCAATGCCTTTCCCCCACTCTGTACTGTTCACATGCAGCAAACACCTCAGAAAATGGCAAATCCACTTCACAACAGAAAACATTGATTCATTTTTTCATAAGATAATCATTAAACTAGGTACAATCCTAGCAGATATTTCAAAAGGTGCATATATAATCTCAAAAGGTTTTATAATGAATATAAATTTTCAATATATTTATATATATATTTATATATTGGAAAAAAACCTCAAAAGTAAGTTTGTTGTGATCTGAGAGAAGAAGCCACCAGGAATACGTTTGATTCTTGGTATGGCCTTGTGACTTATTTTGTGTTTTGCTCTGAGAAGATGAATTGTAATTGCTCTAGGCAAGAACAGACATGGAAAGTCACTTGTGTCTTGATCAGACTTTCTTCTTAAACTGCACAAAAAGGTAAGAAAACTTGAAACTGAAGCAAGTTTCTATAGAAGATGAACACTGGCTCACACACATGCACACAGTAACTTTGTATAGCTGAATGTCCTGTTGTTGCACACAAGTTTCAGCAACGCAATCACAGCCCTTCTTCCACGTTATTTTTTTCCAGAGTGTTTTCTTGTCCTATATATTTTTGTGAAGACTGATGGTATCATCTGAAATTCCTTTCTACAACCTTCTGTCTGTAATGCTAAATGCACTATCTATGCTGGACGTGGTTTTGGCCTTGCTTTAGGTCTGAATCTATGAGAGTATTAAGTCTCCCAAGAAACACAAAGTGAACTTATGTTTTGAGACAGAAGACAAACACAAGATAGGGCAATAACATGAATGATCACCACCCTTGTTGGTCATTTCCTGTAATAGGTGATCATCAGCGGGGTAAATTCAGTTTAAACTTAGTTATCTCACTTGGTCCGGCAGATGCAGAACTGCACATTCCTAATGCAGAGGGACCTCAAGAGTGCTCTTCCATACAGGCCCTCATCAGGGTAATGAGAGGGTGCTATAGGCAATCCATGACATTTAATGTAAACAACAGTTCCAGTCACAGCTAGAGAACGTTCAAAATATTCACACACCTCACATGCCTGTTTCCTCTGCTTTTCCTGTAAGAAAAATGCTGATTTGTAGAGTCCTTTACCTTCAGATAGTCTTGATAAAATACCACTACTAATCAAAAAAAAAAGCAAAGGAAGCAATGCTAACAAAAAAAATGTTATGACCTAGTGAGCTTTTCACAGGCTGGCAGCCAGCTGTAAGTTAATGTCTCAGTATTTCCTGCGTGCTCTTTAGCAGCTCAGTATAAGAGTAATTGGAGAAGGAAAAAGAGTAGCATGGGGGAGAAAAGAAAAAAATTCAGAGGATCTGAGTAATCTGTTAAAAGAAACAGAAATGTAATGAACAACCTGTGTAATCATTCCAAAATAAGTCCATGTTCGAAAATGCATTTAATAATAATTTTACTTGCATAAATTTGAAAGTAAATTATATTGATCTGGTTTAAGGAACTCTTTTCCCCTCAGAATAAGATTATGCTGCAAGGGACCATTCACAGAAAATATCACACTATAAATTCATAGCCTATGTTAATTTTCATGTGTGGACCTGTACTTTGTAGGAGGACAAAATTAAAAATGATTGCTGTTACACTTCCAAGTGATTCTGTAGTTGCTGTGTCTTAGTTAACAACCATGGCAGCACTGATAATTTGGAGGCTTGGGCCCGATACATCAGTCCATTTTCCATTGTTCACTAATTGTCACTTCGTTCAACAGAAGCAGACCAGGGTAAGACAGGAGTGAAAACACGAAGGCAACCTCAGCTTTTGCCTGGTGCAAATCAGCATATCAGACTTACACTGTTGTATTTCAGATGCTTCTCTGGATTACTCTGATATATATTTAATTACTTGATATTTTGCTTCCATGCATCCCAGCTTGTCCAGTCTGCTTTCATGCAGACAGCCTGGGTAGCCAGTTGCCCCCCTCACATTCATTTCTAGATGTTCACCAGCATGGTTTTGCTGTAAATTAGTCTAAGAGCAGACAGGACAGCAAGGCCCAACACAGGGGTGATTTCCTCTCCCTCCTCCTCTCTCCTCTGTGACCATGAAATATTTATTTGATGAAGCAGCACTGCCTGCTTAACCAATCAAATCTTTCAGAGTTATTTATGAGGGATGACAGAGAGGGGATACATTGGAGAGGAAAACTGATAGACGGTGAAAGTATATTACCATACCAAGATGGCATGCAAAATTATTCTTTGATTACTGAGAAGGGACAGGCCTCTCCTGGCATACATAAACACGCTCCATTATCTGCCGCACCTTCATTGTCCTCCATGCAAGACTAAGGACTGCTGAAGCAGGGAAATATTATTGCTAATTTGCATTTATTCGGCTTATAAAAGTGCATCTACTAAAGCTCAGAGGTCATGGAAGAATACTTATTTACAAGTCCCTTGGCAGAAATATTTTCTTTCTCACAGTATGCACTTCAGTGGTAAGCAGTAACAATGGAAGATTTAAACATTTCATCTCTTCGAGCATTTAAACCTCTTCCTAATAATTACATTAGCTCGGATACCAGCCAGGTCACTTCTATGGGCGTTCTTGTACTGCTAGGTCCAGATCCCCAGCCTTGCTTTGCTCCAGCAGCATCTAGATTTCAGAGGGCATCAAGCAGTCCCCTCCCTCCCCACTTGTCTTCTCTGTGTAGCACATAGCTGCTCTCTGGCCCTTCCACCTCTCATAGCCTCTAGGCCTGGATAGGAGTTCAAAAAGTTGGGGTTGCTGCAGATATCTCTAAAATGGCACTGCAAGTGACGGGTACAGATATAAAGCCTCAGAATGGGCTCCGCTGAGCCGTGCTGGGGCACAGAAAGCTTTTCATGGTTTGCCAAGAGAAATACTTTTGGATAGGAGTCAGGCTTCCTCTACAAGAAATGGAAACAATCAGCTGGGAAAGGAGAGGCCCAGGAGTGCAAGTCTCTCATCCGCACTGTCTCACATGGGGAACACACTGAGCATCAGCCTTGGAGGCTGTGCTCTTCCACCCATGGGTCTTAGAAAGCCAACACCAACAAGCAGGTAGCTCCTCTGTGAGTCAGTGCCCATAAGTCAGAGGAGCAAGGCAACACGAAGCTCAGGACAACATGAAGCTCCTGAGGGACAGTGGCACTTGGGTAAGGGCTGGTAGCGCAATTGCGCTGGCCTTGCCAGGACACCTCTGCAACACCAGGAGGTAGTAAGCCTGTCCCTGCTCTCTATGGGTACAACCCAGCCCTCCCAACCACTGTCTCAGGCAACACTGCAGGTCCATCCCTAAAGAGCAAGTGCTGGGACTCATGCTGGGGGCATCAGCAGTTCTCCCCCCCAGCAACTGCTTGGCTGGAGGCACCAGGGCCTCAGAGGGGGGTCACCCAGCATGGTTTCTTCTCCATGGTTTCATGCTTGTTGGTCTGCCAGACCTGTGATGTGCAAGGGAAAGGTGATAATGTATGAGGTAGAAAAGCTATTTTCAGTGTGCATCTGCAGAGAGCATCCTGCTGTGCTGCATCAGGCATGAAAAAGTCTGGTGGGGAGTTGCATCTCCTTCCTCCTCTGAAGAAAAGCTCCTTGGAAATAGCAGGTTAAAAGATTTTTGTTTTTCCTTCCTGCCATTAATGGCTATTTTGTTTAGCTATTCACCCAAGGTAGACATCTTTCATGTAACTGAACGTACTGCCTAAAAATAATCTGCAGCAAAGCCCATTTACTTGATGGGTTGACTTAAGGACCACATTCAGGGGCAGAGCATGCCCGATCATACTTTCACTGCTACAGGCAGTGTATGCTCCCAGGACAACTAGCTTGGGCACAGCACTGCTGATGGGCTTGCTGGGAAGGACGTGCCACACTTCCAGCTGGCCAGCCCCTCTAGCTCTTTTCCACCCGACCACCCTGTCACTCATACCTTCCTGGCTGCACCAGATGTCATGCAGGCGTACCCTTGGACAACACAGTACCAACCAGTTCTGAAACGATCGCTTCAGACTAAGCAGCCAGTAGCTGCTCGCTTCAGTTGTGTCCTAGGGACACAGTGACAGCCTTCACTGCACGTGCTGCTGGAGGGACCCCGGTGATGGATGGACCGAGTCAGGAAATCTGCAGCCACCACCTCAACATGGTGTGCAGTAATGCAAGTCAGTTTACCTCTGTGCCCCTGCTTCCGCCTCTGCAAAGTGGGAAAGCCCATCCAAGAAGCACAGCAGTTTCCCCAGTTCATACATGGAAAGCACCCCGGATTCACCAGGAAGCAGCATGATAGCATTAAGCACGGCTGCTCTGTGATGATAGGCAAATCTATTTCTGCATTACCTCCTCCTTAATGTATAATCTTTTAAATATAAAGCACCTACCTATATATTTATACTTAGAACAGCTCAAATATATGGTTAATATCAGGAGAGTATCTGGAGGTAGCTGGGATCACGAATCTCCGTTGTTAATCAGCCGATGACTTTGGCGAGGCTGACATTTTCCTGACTATTTTTAGAGCATGACTCAGACGCTGTAGCTGTACTACCGAGCCTGCAGAATCCCTGGAGGCTGATACCAGAGCCTCATTCAGAGCTGTACCAAAGCATCGTGCAAGAAGGGAAAGGAAGTCAAAGAGGGCAAAGGCTTTGTTCACACACCTTCAGGGCTTTCTTGGGGAAAAGTAAACATGGAAAGCAAGGCGTTACGGCAACGTAGTGGGGTACTAGCAACTGGAAGGGAAACCCTTCTACGTGGCTGTCACAGGAACGTTTTCATAATGCATCAGTGACCTGGTAGAAGCAAAATGGAGCCTTGTGAATGCTGTTTCCAGAAGTGACTGAAAACCCAGAAGAGAAAATGTTCAATTTTCAGCCAGTCCTGTGGGTAATTGAATCCCCTGCTTCCCTGTGTGTATGAGTCCACTGCTTGTCTCATCTCATTCCTCACGTGGCCTCCCTGAGAGCTGCTGCCATGGAGAGAAGACCCCCACACTGTGTTCAGCAGGGTCCAAGAACAGAGGAGCTGTTGGGTGTGGGGAGGGGGAAAGCAGGTGCTGGAGAAAGCAGTCTGGTGAAGTGGCTTGTTCTCGTGCACAGCTTTGGTATGCATCACTTCAGAAAGAGATGATTGGGATGCCCTTAGCAGGTAGATTTTGTGCAGGTTGACATCACTGTGCAGTCTCCAGGACCTGCCTGTTGGAGCAGCACACAGCTGGAGTAGAAGCAGTTCCTTTGCATGGGGTTTCTCTCTGGAAAAAAGGATCAGTACCTGAGCCTCCATCAATCAGCTTTAATGAGCTGAAAGTAGTCAAAAATTTCCCAGGAATCCAGTCCCTGCCTCCTGAAGTTCCTGGGTTTTATTTTTAGTCATTTTCCTTTCTGATAGCAGACAGGAGATGTATATTTGGTCTGAAGTACAATGGAAATTCTGGCTGTGTACTGGGAAGAAGTCATCTGAGCAGTCACCCATTGCTTGGCACAAATGGCGCTGAGCATGTGTCTGTCACCTTCCTATCTCTCATCCCCCAGCTCTCATACTTGCTCAGCCTGCTGATCTCTCTCATCGGGGTTTTGCTGGGCTGGTTATTACACGGTGTATTAACTGAGGTTTGAAATTAAGAAAAATGCTTTTAACTACAGCTCTGTAGCACATCATAATTAAAATTAGTCATTTACTTCATGCCATGGTGCCACCAGTTGCCCTGACTGCCTGCAAATTGGTGACACCTGCACAAGCAGAGGCAGCTGCGCAGCTCTGAGCTGTCACAGCCATCCTGCCTGCTGGGAGTGGAGGCACCAGCAGGAGGAGGGTTGCTAAAAACCCCATCCCTCCTGCTGCCCTGCCAGAGACCTTCCAGCCTGCCCTGACATTTTATGGGAGTTGACTCTTCAGGGGCAGTTCCCCTACTGCTTTGAGATGCTCATCTGGTCTATCCCCCCTATCAGAAGCAGTTTTCCTCCACTTACTACCCCATTTCTTAGATGTCTTTCAATCTTACTGCCTGCACAAGATCCCTGCCAGTGCTCCTGCCCCAAACATGGGTCCGAGAACATGGGTGGGAGCTGGCTGAGCCCACAGCAGGGGCAGCCCACCTCTGAAGTCAATGGTGCTACATCGATTTACATCAGAGTGAGACATAAAACATTCATAATGCATGTAACTGGGCACCGCAGTAAAGTGCATGGATCACAGAAAGCATTTCTTCAGGACCCCATCAGCCAAGAAACAAGCAGTAGAAAGATTTAAGTGTAAGGAGCTTGTGTTTTAGTTTGTTTTCATCTTATGAAGATTTTAGTTCTAATTAGTAAAGCTACAATATTATTTGTGGCCCAGTCATCCTAAGCAGCAGTGAAATCCACAGATCGATAGGGCGCTGCATTATAGTATTGCCTTTCATTGCTCTTATGTTTCATCTCTTTCATGCCCTTATTTCAGACAGGAGTGAATAACTACATGATTGCTTTCTACAACAGGATTTTACACATCTCCTGTACAAGCTTCCTGTACAAACCATAAAACAAGTTTTCATATCCATCCTTAATGGCAGTGGTAGGGTGGGGGAAGTGCTTTGTGTCCTACAAAGCTTGCAGCTCTCTGGGTGTTTCTAACAGAAAATTTCAGGTTTTGAGTTCTGACAAGAAGTACCCAAAGCGCTGCAGAGACAGGACTTCACACCAGCTAACGTGAATCCTGGTGTGATTTCCAGCACGAGGGGCTCCCAAAAACGGGCCAGAGGAGGCACAGCCATGCACGTACAGTGATCACCTTCCCTTGCTAACATGCATTGCCAGTATGCCTTTTGTGTAACACTTACTGTGTAGAGCAAACTTCCCCTGCCATCACATTGCCCAGTAACCTTGGTTTCTAGCACTTTGAGCAAGCACACAAGCAGATGATAAATGGAGCTGGATGACAACCTTTAGTGCAGGAGTCAGGTGGCTGCCAGGTCTGAACTTCTGTAGACATGAACTGAAAAGAGATTACAGACTTACCATGGCCAAAAAAAAGAAACCTGTCCTGTCAAAGAAAAGCCATAAACCAAGAAAAATAACTCATGCACAGGATATGCCGATGCACTTCAAGCTCATTCGTATACGAGCTCTGAACACAGCATAATCATCTCTCCTGCTTCCTTTTTTTTTTTGTGATGAGCAGAAAACAGGACAGAGTTGTGAGCATAACCAACACAGAAAGGTATTGCTATGGAAAATAACCTCATTTATGATCAGAAAAAGAACATCTGAAAGCTTACACTAGATAGAGAGACAAAAGCCACAGCAAAATGCACCAAGGTAACTGTGCTGCCGACTTGCTGCAAGCTCTTCGATAGGAGACCTCAGAGGGACAGGGCAGGGAGGGCTCCTGCCCTCAGGTTTGATGTACCACCTGAAATGCTTTCAGATGACTGCTCCCTGTAGACTAAAATGGACTGGGAAAGGCTTTGGGAGGCCCGCACAGTGCCTGACAAGCCCTGTTGGACAGGTTTGAATGAGGCTTGTGGCAGAGGAGACAAGCAGAACACTCCTGCACCCATCCCATCCCAGCTCGCACCAGCAGCCCCAGGTCATTAATTCCCAGCTCCATTGGTTTCCATAAAAAACACACACAAAAACAAACAGGCACACAAGCCCCCACAAAGCCACATACAGCATGCACAGCACTGAATCCTGCTCCAGCAAGCTCAGTCCCAAAGAACTTGTTAAAAAAACAAGTATTTTAACATTTTGCCTTCAAAAGGGGGCTTTTTTTTTTTTAAAGTTAAAAAAAAAGATAAGGAGGGTCAATGTCACCTTTCTGAAAAGGGTTAAATAGAAGCAGGAATGCTGTTTGAGCTTGAACAACCTTCATACAAACTCTGAACTACAGTTTCTGCATGTCCTATTTGGCAGCAGAGGACCACAGACCTTACAAAGGATGCAAAAAAGCGAGGGATAACGGAGAAACAAGAATGACCATATTTACTGCAAAGTATTGTAAGGCAAAAGGAAAGCATTCAAGTCCCTGGCTACCACCAAGCTTTACAAAAATCTGAAGAGCAAGACTAATCTCTATTTCCATCCAAAGAAGAGAATAAACAGTAAAGATAATAACCTAATAACAGCAAGAATAATGGTATTTAGGAAGGTTTCTGGTGTTACAATCAAGGGCTGACAAGAGCAAGCTGACACAGTATTGCTAGAAAGAAAAAAATTCATGTTTACACACTGCACGGCCTGCATTTAATGTGCCTTTTGTGCAAAGTCAGGCTCCACATCCTGGAGACGGCCAAGTGCATTTCTGAATTGCTCTGCTTAACCTCTCAGACACATGAGGAGCGAGATTCAGTAGCGTGGATTTGCTCCTTTGCTGGCCAGACCTACTCTCCAGGGAGATGATCTCACAGCTGCATAAAATTATCTCCAGCACAAAAGAGAGAATCTCTCACGGTCAGATGGAGCTGCTGCACCACTTATGAAGCCTGGCTGCTGACAAAACAGGCGTGCAATGCTCAAGCAATAGCTATCAAAACACCAGGCAATTTACTGCTTACGTGCCCTTCAACTGAGGATGCTCTCAGTCAGTGAGAACTTCTCTTGAGTGAACAAACAGAAATAATATGTTTGTCTGAGGCCCTGCAGACCACAAATTGAGGTGGATTTGACATCCTCAGGGCCTTATAATGCTGCTGTGCCCATGACAAGCAGTGTCCTGGCTCTCATACCTGCACCCCAGGACCTTTCCTCTGCAGGGGCTCCCAGGGACAAGGCAGCCAGCAGGGAGTCCCCACCCTGAAATATTTAGGAAAAAAGTCACTTTTTAGTAAGTAGCATGCCTTGAGCCCAGGCGAGGCCAAGGGCGCTAGGTAGCAGCACACCAGAAGCGCACAAAGAGCAACTTGGGCTGATTGCTCCAACAGGTGACAACCTACCAAGGAAAAAAAGCACATCTTCCTACCAGCCAAAGCACAAGCGAGTCCTTCATTGTCATCCAGGAGAACATCTCCCTGGTGCTGCGCTGAGCCCTTTTCTTCCCCCAGAACAGAGGTAAACAGAGCCCCTACAACAAGCAGCTTCCTTCTATAGTGTCGCTGGGGCTGCTTTATACCTTCAGCCCACAGGTCCTGCAGCCGCCTTCCCAGCATGCTGGCCTTTCCCCTCCGCACACCCCGGCAGCACAGCTGACCCGTGCTGGCCATTGCTAACGATGCCTCGCATGTATCTGCATCAGGGAGCCCTGCCAGCTGCTTCTGTTTAGGACTTCACTGAGTGTAGGCAAGGAGAAACCTTTTTTTTCCCAGTACTGATGAGCTTTTTCAGAGCAGTTTTCTAGCTGAAAGGCTGTGAAATTCAGTGTCAGTCCTCCATAAGAAAATCCCCCTTCTCTATGCCTTTGGGGCAATTATTACAAACAAACAAACAAATCCCAAACCACCGCCCTCATCATAATAACACACCCTTGTGTGATTTTTCTCATCCATTTTTTTTGGTATTTTTCTGACTCTCAGACCCAAACCACACTGAGGGCAGCACACCAGAGGAGATAAGTGAAGTACTCCACGTGCTGAGGCTGCGCTGCCAGCTTGTGTTTTACCTCACGGGCCTGAAACCTGGCCTGAGCGTGGGGCAGACGCTGGGTGAAGGTGCTGGGTGGCACTGAAGTGCACCTGAATTTCGGCTGGGTTGTGCCCAGGTGAAGGTGTCTGCGTACAGCCTGGGGTTTCTGATGGTGGCGCTGGAGTGGGACGTGAGCCGTGGACCCCCACAAAGTGCCTCACACTTGGATATGATTTTTCCCCACCCAAATCCCTGCTCAGGTCTGAGTGGGATTCCCTGTACAGGGCAGCCCTGGCAATCCTTGTGAGCCTCAGTCAGCCGAAGCCACGCTAAAATAACCCACTCCTACATGGATACGAGTATGTGCACCGACAGAAGTTCAACTGATTTGCTTCTTAAACACGCCTTTGGCTAAAGCCTGGTCAAAATGTGGCATTTTGTGCATTCAGGCAGCCAGGCTGGGATGCCGATTGAGGGCAAAAGCCCAGGAGCACAGAGACCCACCACCACCACCACCACCACGGGACTGCGGCCGAGGCGATGGCTGCGGCTCCGGCACACGGTGCACAGGGCTGGGAGATGCATTTGCGGGGCGAGGGAGCCTCCTGTTGGGGAAGACGAATCCTGTCTCGCATGGTCGGGAACGTCTCTGTGAGGAGCTCCACGCAGAGAGAACAGGGATGAGCGAGGCCTTATGTGTTTTGGGCCTTTACCGCCCATTTTTTTCAACGCTTCTCAGTCGCTAAGGCTGCAGCCTTACACGGCCCTGCCTCCT
Organism: Anser anser; assembly: GCF_964211835.1. Classification (NCBI taxonomy): domain Eukaryota; kingdom Metazoa; phylum Chordata; class Aves; order Anseriformes; family Anatidae; genus Anser; species Anser anser. Next base: position 37,668,566 of record NC_139724.1, on the reverse strand, counting down.
CTCTGCCTCCCCCATTTGCCTCCAGAAGCTGTGGGCTTGCAGGAAACATCAAATACCACAGGCATTGCCCCCAGCCTGTGTACACTGCAGCCCTGGGCACCGTCGGGCGGTGAGACTGCTGTGCCAGCACCCTGAGCCTTCCTCTTTCTGGCCGCGCTGTGCAATTCCAGAGAGGCCCATGGGGCCTGGAGAAAGGTGACGAGGATGTGCTGGCACTGAGACCGCATGAAATGTGACCAAGTGAGCCTGGCCCCTGCAGCTGGGACGTGTGGGACATCTGGAAAGCCAGGAGCAATGCGGAGGGGGCGACCACCTCAGTGCTGCGCCTTCACGGGCATCTGCTCCCCTGCCTCGGCTGAGTCAGACGCAGGCCAGGGCTGTGGGCCGGAGCCAGCACGGCTGCCCCAGGCAGGGCAGGGGAACAACCTCGCCTGAGCTCTGGGCTCTGACAGGCGAGCTCCAGGGCTTGGCCAACACGTCTGAGGCGTTACCACTCCCAGATGTCTGCTCTGTCTCTCTGCCAGGAGCTACCATGCTCCTAGCTAGAGCAGGAGGACAACATCTGAGTGGGCTTCAGCTGCCGCTGCTGGCCTCCCTGTGCAAGCCTCTCCTTGTGACCTCTCGGGGGCAGGCCGGACTATGAGGCCAGGGTGCTGAGGTGCAGACGTCCAGCAGCGTGGACAGAGGAGCATGGTGGTGGCCTGCAGCAGAGGGTGGCCCAGGCACGTGAGGGTGGCGATGCATCCCCTGCTTCAGCTGTGGCCAGGGCTTGCCCTCTGCTTGTTTTGCATGGGGAGCAGAGGCTGAGGAATGAGTGTGCTGCAAAATTGCACCCTCACTTACTGAGCACTGGCTTCTTGCGGCTGATCTATGGTAGATATGAATGCACCAACCCATTTGATTTCTTTTGGACTGTAAGTCCTCTTATTACCCATGGGCCTCCCCCAGACCTGCTCACCCTGTGTGGCAGTGCTGCCTTCTCAGAGCTGTTTTCCTGGGAGGGGTCCCCAAGACTTGGTGCAGGCAAACGCAGCTTCCCTTAGGGCACCCTCAGATGTGCAGCACAAAGCGTGTGCGCTTTCCTAGCACATTTTGGGTATCACAGGACAGAAGGGACCCTGTGTTGGCTGGCACAGTGCAAATCTGGATAATTCCTTTCGAGTCCTGAGTCCTCTCCACTGGCTGTGACAGGTCTGAAGGTCATCTCCTGGAATCACAGGAGCGAGAACAATTTGACTTTGGAGGGAAAAAAAAAAAAAAAAGCACAGCGCAGCATAGCTTTATTGCTGTACTTTGACTAGAGATGGAGCCCATACGCAGTGGAGAAGAGTGATGTCACCCCAGCCATAAGTTATGTGCTTGCATCCTGGAATTAATTGCCTTACGCCCCTCGTTATTTATAGCCCTGATGCCATTCCCAGCAGCCGCACACTGGGTTACTTCTGCTGCGATACCCGAGCACGCTGTGCCCACACGACCTGCAGCACTGGCAGCAGCTGTGTTGTGTGTGCAGATCCCACAGCAACTCGCACTGCTGCCTGCCGAGGGAACCGGGCCTGCTCCCTCCTGTGGCCGCCCGGCAAGTACACGGTCATAGGGAACAAAGCAGGGACCAGGGTCCTGGGCTGGTGATACCTCAAATCTCCCTCCGCAGCCAGCCCAGGGTTTATTCTGGTGAGGAAGGCTCCTGCCCGTGAAGCAGGGCTGTGCAGGCCGGGTTGGATGGGCAGAAGTGATTCCCAGTGTTGCCGACAAAGCCACATTAAACCTCAGCTGATTTTCCTGCTTGGAGCCAGCTTGCTGGCCACCACTGTGAGCAGCAACAGCGAGGCCCAGTGGGAGCGAGCAGGGCCAGGAGGCAGGGTGATGTGGGGAGCCGGGTCTGACCTAGCCCCCGGCTGCTGCCTCCCTCGCTGCTGGGGCAGACCCGAGCCAGGCCCCAGCCGATGTGCTGCGTCCGTGCCTTGAACGCAGCGCTGCGGCTGGCCAGAGGCACCCCTGCTGCTGGCACCTGCTGGCAAGCCGAGATTGTGGGCCAGAAATGGGGTGAGCTGCGTGCCTGCAGCGGGGCTGCAGTTTTGGAGATCTTCTTTTTCACATCTACTGGAAAACTTGTCTTAAATTTCTTTTAGGCAGGATATTTACTATGTTCTGAACCTCCTGTAAGCAGCATGGGCAGTATGGCTGGGGCTGCTCCCCCGCGTCCCCCTGCTCCCAGGGACAACACCTGTGGGGACGAGTGGGACAGGGAAGAGCAGCCAGACAACTCCTCACACGGGCTGTTCAATGCTTACTGTGGCACGGCCGAGCCGTTGCACCTTAGAGCTATTTTAGCACATGCTGCCCAGGGCCAAGGGTGACGGCAGCTCTTCCTCCGGGATGCGGAGGTGTTCACCATCTGCCCAGCCTCCGCTCTCTGACCAAAAGCAGCTGAAGGACAGTGAGAGCGAGGGCAGCAGCTGGGGCTGGAGGCCAGGCTGCAGCTCAGGTCCCTCCTGGCCGGAGCTTCTGCTTTGCAACGGTGCCAAAGTCAGCAGCAGCCATGTTCAACGAGAAACAATCAGCGACTTTCACACATCAGGAAACGCCAGCTTTACTGTCTGTTAGAAAATACGTATGACACGGTAATCAGATTCATTTTATTAAAAAACTTGCAATAAAATTCCTCAGAATTCACAATCTTAACTTTGATAGTTGCAATATTTTACTAGTACATAATAACACAGTCTCACATATTTACATTATAATCTTCTATATAACAAAAATAGCCGTGTTGTACTACTGAATAACGCTTCAAATATTAGCCTTAACATTTTGGTACTTCCCCCAGCTGAGTCACTGTCCATGCTCTTTAGCATTTACAGTATATAACAAAGCAAGATGAAACAAAAAAGTGTGTGCCCCATGATTTCAGGCAAATCCCTTTAAGGTGGTAGCTCTCTGACTCCCACATTTTTCAAGAGGTAAAGTGCATTGAAAGGGAAGATGTACACATCACAAAGTATCAGCAAAGAGTTAAACTATATGTGCAGTGCTGTACAGAAAGTAATGCTAGAAAAAAAGGCTTGCTTCACAAACTGCTACTGCTCTTTTTTGGCAGCAAATTCACAGGTAGCAGGAAAAAAGCTAACTAAGGAAAAGAACTGCCTATGCAAGTGCTACAGGATGATTTTGCTGTGGTCTTCCTCTAGGTGTTTCCTACACCAAAGTGTAGCAACCTGAAGAAAGGAACTTTATTTTATTCGTGGAGCTGAAGGGCAGTTCCCACCGTCAAAAACAGCATAACACGGTCAGGCTACGGAAAGCGCCTGCAGTATCACCAAGACCTTCAGCCAAGAATAGGCTCCGGTCCTGACGGACCTGCAGACAACAGAAGATGCGGCGTGCAAGTGAGTTCACACGTGTGCGTGTGTGTGTGTGTGTGTGTGTGCATGTGTGCAACAACCCTGCCACGTCCCCCCAGCTTCCTCGGGCTGTCAGCCCCACTGAGCAGGGCCAGGGCTGAAGCAGAGCCGCTCCCGTTGTCCGCAGCAGGACCGACAGCAGCCTGTGAGAATTTCACTGATACAGAACATTGTCTCCTAACTGGAAATTATTTTGGTAAGCTGTGTGCTGATGCATGTGGTATTTATTTTGTTCTTTTTTTTTCCTTCCCTTTTTAACATTGGCATTTGCTGGTATGGCTGTGCAGTGTGTGAGAGAAGACGTTGGAAAAACTTTGGAGCCATCACTGGAGAACAGAATACTTCTGCTCTGTTCATGAACTGTGTACAAATGGGACATTGTATTTTATTTTATTTTTTTTTGGTTTGCTTATAAACTACTCTAAATAAAAATAATTCTCTTCTGGAAATGGATGGAATGTATATTTGGACAAGTACAAAACCATTTTAAATGCTCGCTAAATACGAGGAACATCTTGCTATAAAAGTAACAGACCCTCCCACCCACTGTCCCCTCTTTACATTTCTAATTACAAAATGGTACAGTCATTTCAGGTTCCTAAACATGAAACAAGAAGTGAGGGTGGTATTACGTACATACAAAACATTTAGATATTGACATCTGTAATAACCGTATACATTCAGAGCAACTAAGTGCCTTGATCTTATTATTTTTAACACTACACAGGACTGAAAAATTAGGAAATAAAAAGGGAAAACACTATTTTTTCTTTTTGTCTTTTTTTTTTTTTTTGCATTCACTCCAGGAAGAATGAACTTTCACCAATTCACAATTAAAATAGTTGGGAGGGGCAAGATTAATTTCAGATGGAAAACTCATCCGTTGGCTTTCCAAACTCCACAAGGCATTTAATTCCTCTCATCTTCTCTGTTTCTCTCTTTGAAATACAGCTTGTGCTCAGAAAGCTTTTTTTTTTTTCCTTTTCTTTTTTATTTTTTTTTTTCCCCACAGAACAGAAGTGCCAGGGAAGAGAAAGCGCTGGGAGCAGCCTGCCTGGCGGGTGTCAGCTGCGCGGCAGAGGGCACCCTTGGCCCTCGCTCGGCGCCCCCAGCCCGCAGCTGCCATCTGCTGCACCCGCACCCGAAAGCCCACCTGGCTCCCCTGCCAGCTGCAGAGCTATCAATTAGTTCAGGTAAGGGCTTGTCTGAAGGAAAGGACTGCTTGCCTTGGATCAATCGTCCCTGTTCAAAAAGTCTGCTAAAACAACACCTCCACCCTCATTTTCCCTTTCTCCTAAAATATTTCCTTATGTTGTTTTTTGCTGCAGCTTTAACTGAGTTGATTTATATCTGTCGGCCCAGTTGCCCCGTATGTGCTCAGACACTGCATCTGTAAACCAAATGAGCCTGTTTGCACTCAGCGCTCCTCAGCAAAGCAGCAATCCAGCAGCAGCTAACAGGCAGCAGCCCCGCTTACGAGGCAGTCGGGTTCCCCTTAATCTGCCCAAGGCCCAGGGCCTGCCTCTTCTTCAGCCCCCACGCTGAGCCGTATCACAGGACATTTATCTGTGAGCCCTTCTATGCTACCAGGACGATGCACAGGGCACACCCGAAGGCGCTGACCCTCTGCACTGTGGCTGCCTCCCTCCAGCTGGGTGCTACTGGAGGTTAACTAGCTGCTTCTGTTTGGACTCGTCCTGGCCCACAGCTCTATCAGACTGGGCTCTACAAGAACAATGGGTAAAAAAAAAATCTCCATTATTGCTAGTGAACTAGAAGGCCATAAATGACTATCAGTTTTCTTGGTTTGCACAGACTGTAAACTCACACTCCTGGCTTATTTCACACTATATGCTCATCAGCTTTTCTATGGACAATGACCAGGAAGGAACAAGCCTCTTACAAACACAGCCTGGGAGCTGCCCGCTGCCCAGGCTGAAAGGCATCTCCCGCTGCTGAACATAACCTGCGTCGTCATTTCAGTACAGAACAATCGTCACAACAAGGGCTTGCAGCCTCGAGATTGTCCATGAAGGCTCGTGCCCTGATCTTTGCCCATTAATCACTGAATCCCCTCAAGAGGCTGCAGCATACATTCAAAGGAAAAAGTTGGTAAGGCAAAAAACTGGAAAATTCATATGATGACTGCACTCCAGGTTTAACCAGAATGGGAAATATAACATGTTTTACAGAAAATCTGTCACTGTGTACTGATGACTAAAAGCACGTAGAGGTGTTAAGTGATCTGCAGATACCTGCCATGGCAATCCTTCTGTATGCAAACATCTTCTGAGCTCAACATTTTTCAAGTTGGACAAGCGTTTCTTTTTATTTAGCAAAGGGGAAAAGAGGGTGGATTAACAGGTGCAACAACAAAGACTTTGGATCACAAAACGCATATTTCTTGTGAAACATTGAATTCTGAGCTAGATCTGTCTCCAGTGCTTGGGTTCATTTTGTTAACAAAGTCAGAACGTATCACAAACTGGTCATTCAACAAGAGACAAAGTATGGACTTTCTTGCAACAGCATCTTCTGGATCTGACCCAGACATCATTAAATTAAAGCAGTGAGATCCTAGGGACCTCTCATAGTATGCGATCTCAGTTCTTTTTTCAAGTTGCTTCTGTAAAGCCTTTTTCTTTATTGCCAGGTTCTCTCACATATGGAAACGCTCTAAAAATGGCAGCAGCTTCTGTTTTCACTACAATGCAGTTTCCATAGCTGCGTCAATGTACTTGTATATGCGTATGTGGAATTTTAATTCTATAGACTGCTTAAAGAACAAACTGCAGCACTACCATTGTCTCTGTCCTGTTTTTGAGGCTCTGAAGCAGTCGGGAAAAAACAAACCTCAAACTCTCAGCAAGTGCCAGACCTGTGCCCGCAGCAGAATGGGTGAGCTGAGGAAGGGATGCAGCAGAGCTGGTGGCTTGCACATCCACATGCACGCATTAGGTTGGTTCCGAGCACAAAACTCTGCCCATGCAACTTTTTACATCTTCTACCTATTGAACAGGCCTTTGGGAAAGCAGTTCAGCGAAACCCATGAAAACCAGAGGGAACTCAGAGCACAGGCTCTGCCTGTCCAGGTTTCCTCCTGCAACCCAGCCGGAGTGAAGACAAGCTGGTGAACGCTTTTCCCACACTGTGCTCACCAATGGGAAATAAGAGAAAAGAGCCTCAGGTGACAGGAACAGGAAGAGACACACGATGAGCCTAGTGACAAGAACATTTTCTCAGAGCTGTGCTGCCTTCTGGCCACTGGCCCCGTGCAGGACTGGCCCCTGGTCCCAGCCGTGCTGTCCGGACAGCAGCTGCTGCAGCAAAGCCATCCGCACCACGGCACGAGTGTGCAGAATTACACACCTGAGCACTTTTTTTTTTTTTTTTTTCCCTCCTGGCTGCAGGCTAAAGGCTGCTCTCTGTTCTGAGCAGGCAGGGCCGTGCCCCCAGCATCCGAATCCCACCTATTTAATGCCAGAGCCCTGGTGTGACGGGCAGCAGTACCGAGGAATCACAAAACGCTCAGGAAGGGACCGATTGCGCCCAAACCTGCCAATGAGGAGATTTAGTTTTACCCTATGAGGAATCACAGCGGAGGGATTCACATAGGCAAAACTGTGCACGAGCGTAAGGATCTACAGAATTAAGGCTTTCGCATGTGTTACAAACATACCTCTGGGCTCTTAATATTTATGAAGCACCTCAAATTGCCAAGGCATTTCACAGGTTATATATACAAAGGACATTTGAGCCAGGACCTGCTTTAGGAAAACATTTCCATTTGACCCAGGGTCTTAAATATGCTACAGAAGACCTGTTGAAAATAATGTGATTTTAGAGCAAGTCCAATATTAGCCTTAAGTGCTTTTCTGAACAAGGACGGATTAAAACATTTACTTAAGTGCTTTCCTAAGTTCTGCCTTCAGTGCTGTGTAACCTGGCCTTGCACTTGTTATCACGTAACAGCGCTCAGAGCTACACAACTCCTGAGGAGAGAGACGGAGAAACTCCTTCCTGAGCAAAACTGCAGAATTTGGAAAACAAAAGCGGAAAGTCCCCTGACCCAGATTTGCTAGGATGATTCTTCTGAAAGACCATAATATGGTGGTGCACAAAATCACCTCACCCGCCTAGCACCCTGTCCCTGACGGTGGCCAGCCCTGGCCCCTGAAGGACCAGGTCTAGGAAGGGATACTTACAGAAAGAGCATGCAGAGTGTGATCCCTCTCCAAAATCCTTCCCAGCTTCTAGAGGTATGGGCAGGGTCTCAGTTACAGTCTGTGTGCTGTCCTGTTGAGCACAGCTCCCTTTAAGGATTTTGCCTGCAAATGACCCACTTCAGCATCACCTCCTGCCTTGCTTTTTTTTTTTATTCCAGCCTCTTGTGCAAACACAGACCTCGCTTGCTCTGCTGTGCTGTGGGGGACTCCATTACAGCACCAGACAATTGGTCAGTTTGTCCATTAAGTTAATTCAGCTTGTAAAAGAAAATGAAGACTTTGTGACAGGTCCTCTGAAACCCACATGACTCAGCCAGGAGTTCTGTTTGCGTGCTGGGTGCCGTGGGCGGATGTTAGAGGGTCACTGACAACTTGGACATCGTGTTCGTGATGTTCCTGTGACATGCAGCACCCAGGCTCCAGTGCTAGGGAAGAAACTGTACCAGCGTGTGTTCTTTTCACAGGGAGCCCTGACTGGGTACACAACCAGCTTCTCTTTCCCCTGAAGTCACTCACAATGAATTTCACTCTTATGTGAAGGGCCAGTATGAGGTATAAGCACCACTTAAATCCTACTTCGTTACTTCCAGAGCTTAAGTGGAGCTGATGTGATTGGTACCTTGTGTGAACTCTTGTGAAGGGGTGAATTTCAGCATCGGCTCCCCTCACAGTGTGGGCCTTTCCCAGAGTGGCAGGGAACAGACGAGATATTAAAGAATAAGGAAAATGTGATAACAGAACCACAACTATTGGCAAGGGTGACTCAGCCGCACCCTCCGGAACAGTCTCTAACTTCCTTTTTACAACAAACAGATTCCCAACTGCTTGCATCTCTTTAATTAAAAAGAGATGTTCTTTTGAATGGCATATAAAAATGTAACAGCACATATCTGGATCATGGTTTTGAAGCCTCAAACATACCCTGCAATTTAGTGACTAAGAACATCACAAAAAATAAGCTATAAAATGAACAGAACCAAAAGTATGGAGGATAATTCTTCCTTCTTCCTGTAATAAAAAAGCAAGTTGTCAAAAATTTTAGGGATAGTTCTAACCACATTTGTTCCTGAATAAGCCCTGATAAAATGAATTTTGGGTGGGAGCTGTTTTCCACAGCTAGTGAATAAATCCACAAGGAAGATTAAATATAGCAAGAATGCTAACAGTTGCGTTTTGAGATGCTGCTGTGACACAAGTGAAGACGTTTGACCTCTCCATGAAATTTCGATGTAAGACGAATCATTGATTCTGCTGACCTACTTGGGAGCCAGTAATGTGATTCAAATCATCTGACTGTCAACAGAAAGCATTTACTCTTGTAAAACAGTTAGCTAAGAGGGCTTTTTCACAGCTGAATATTTTGAAAAATGAACTCATAGGTTGAACAAGTAAAAATAAGCTTTTTTTCCTGGAAAGCATAATTCAGTATGGACTAATAATAATCACAGGTCATTATTATTTAGATATTTTGATTTGCGTTGCTTCTTATTTACAAATTCCTTCCTCCCTACCCAAAATGTTCTGGTATATATACTTATATAAATTGCAAGTATTCCGTTATGCTTGCAGCAATGTTAACAGGGACTCTGGAGGGCAATGAACCACCTGAACTCTTGTGTTGGGTAACAAGCTGGCAAAAACTGCGGAAAAAAAAAAAAGAGAGAAAAAAAGGAGAAATGCAGAAAGAAAAAAATAAAACAAAAAACAAAGCGGTAAGTAAACATTTCATCCAGCTGCCTCCTGCTTCATTAACAATTTCTGACACTGATATCAGCATCTCCGGACCCCTTCTAAGAACATTTTTTTTGTCTGCATAATGCACAGCTGTTAACAAGCACCCTCTGGAAATCCCTCAGACACTCTTTCAGCCTACTGGTCAGATTCTGGTCTGTAAAGTTAAGCAAAGATGCAATGTTACACTAGACCTTTTCCAGCTATAGCCCTGTAACTTGAAGGAAGGCTGTCGATGTACTGACCACTACTGATAGCATAAATCTAGCAAAGGACCACAAGGACAGAGTGAAGCTTAATGCTTTCTTTCTCTCCCTCAACACTGTACCATACTTGTCTCAAATAGAGCTCTACGTAAAAGTCAACATAATGCTGTTTTAAACCAAATCTCTGCAATCTTTTTTAATTCAGAGCTCTCTTACAAATAAAGGCCTTCAGAATACACAGTTTCCAAGGCTCCACTTAATGAAAGCAGGCTTCACATTATTACAGGGTGCTGGTGCACCATCCTTCTGAAGCCCTGTGTACTTCATAAAGAAGCAACAGGCAATGATACATCCTGGAGTTGGATCACAAAGTGACCAGTGAACAGGAATTCAGGTTTCTGGATTGAACTCTTGAAAAAGCTGGGCGTCAGTCAACAAAAATAGCGTGTCTATCCATAACAAACTACAAACAAACAAATGTAACAAACATACGTCTTTTCCAAAAAAAAAAAAAAAACAAAACAATTGATCAAGTGTAGAAAACACTCAAGCTGTCATTTCAGTTGCGTATTTATGAGCCATGAAGAGTTACATGACTGCTCTCAAGCACGTGGGTAAACTGGAAGTGTTCATCTCCCGTGTGAACAAACCAAACGTATGTAAGTTGATGGAACTGCATCCAGGCAGACACAACTGTTGCTATTGCTTTTCGTGACCATCTCAGAATGGAGTGTGCAGGAGTGACAGTGCTCTGGAGGCATGTGCATGACTGGTCCAAATCCTAGAAAGCTGACTCGGTCCCTCCCTGTGACCCTCCCCTGTAGTTTAGTGTCGGAGCTCTGTTTGTTTTTCAAGACTTCACCTCTTCGCAGTCTTGATCAGTGGAAAGCTCCACATCGGAGAGTCCAACCTCCATTGCCATAATCAATGAAATATCTGAATCACTGCTGACTGCTGGTTCCTGTTCATCTGTGAGGGCAGAAAAGACAGGAAAAAGGCATTATGTTCACATCTTTCTTACATGTCAAAGGATTACTATTTTTCAGGTTTGCAGATAGGACCCAAAGGCAGATCCAGGTTTCTCCACAGCTGAGGTTGTGCTCTGTTTCCAAACTTTGCTCTTATTCAATATCTGTCTAAAACATTTTGAAAACATCACAAATTCGACCCCATCTGTAGAGAGAAACACGATGACAAGGAGCCTGGATGAGTAGTACTTTCTTCCCTTCCTCATCCTCCCAGGGCTCTCTGTTCAGGCCTTTCATCCCCATGACCTTCCTCTCACACACCTGAGCACTTCCCTCACCTTCTTCCCCTTCCCCGACCTGCCATCATCCTACTCTCTCCCCCAAAGGCAACAAGGTAAGGATAAAATCATGGGCACATGGTGGAATGGCTTGGTCATCAGGAAAACATCTCTAACAGGAAAAAAAGCCTGCCCAGACCCTCACTAGGTGATAGACTCTCTGTTCCCAGAGGCTTTCATAATGTTGCTAGGCAAATTCCTGGAAGGAGTAACGTGGGGGTCATTAGTTCTGCCCCAGCACATGGGACCAGGCTACTTGCCCCCTCTGGTGCCTTCTCTCTCATTTTCAGGCCTCTTTTCTGCCCACCCTCTGCTTTGATCTGCAGGCACCTTGCAGGTTTCTGATCCAGTCCAAAGGGACCTACCGTAATCTACCACGATCCCGAATACAGAAAGAATCAGATTATTGACTTTTGCAAACTGCAAATCCCATCAAAACTACAAGTGTGGGAGGAATAACTTATTTTTGTTTTGATCCTGCAGCGCTTACTCTCTATGTACTCAGTAGCAGATAAAAGCAACACATTTTAAAGGACTAAAAGCTGATTTTATTTCAAGAACAATCAGGAGAAGCAGAGTGCATTGGATCTCTGGGGAGATTTCAAAGATTTACAAAAATCACTTGGGTGGCTGAGTCCCTGAGAGAAGTTGATGGTTTGTATGTTCAAGCAGTTTAATTACAACGATGGTACTTACACTGTAACAATACAATGTATTAAAATCTGTGGCAGTTTTTCCTTTACACATTTATTTTTCAGACAATAGAAGCAGAGCTTGACTGATGCTAAAAAGTCTAGAAGTTGAATATCTAAAAAATAACAAATATGAAAGATTACAGGGAAGCCAGGAAAACAATAACTCCTCACAGTTTAATTACTCACTTGAAGCTAAGTGAGCACAATTAGTCTCCTCTCAAGAGCTACATGATTTTTAAGTCAGTTCCAGACAAAAAAGCATTTATTTATTTGTGCTGTGATTAGACCTCATGTTCTGGAGAGAAAGCTTCAGTGAGGTCTGCGTTATTCAAACTGAAAGAACCAGTGTGTTCCTTTAGAACCCTCCCCATTTTTCACCCTGGATTATTTTTATACTTTCTTGATTGCAAGATAAATAATTAATACACACAGCATCTCTATAACTGTGCATTTTTTTTCCCCATCAACATGACAGTAGTAAAACGTTTCAAGGCATTGCTTCAGACTATAAATATTTCTCCTGGGGGAGGAGTAGGTACTTACAAACTGAACGGTACGTCACGCAGACTTCAATGGGCTCCAGTGACACGGAACTGTTGGGTGAACCGCTAGACCCAGGAGCACAGAAGTGCAACACCATGGCCTAGAGCACCGTCTGTAGTGGTGACAGCTCCCTGAGCCAGAACCATGTTGTTCCAGACCACTGGAACCAGTGGCGATGAACTGGAATTCGTCAGTATAACTAATAGAATTCTTAAAAAACAATGACAATAGTGGTTTAAATGTTGACCCAAGAGAAAGTTTACATTCTCCTGACAGAGTCCCCAAGGCACAGCCGTGTTAAATAGCCAGCTGGAGCGTTTTGAGAGAAAGGTGACTTTCATCTGAATGAGAGCTGTGCAGGAAAGAACGGGCTGAATGGTGGGAGTGAGCCACGTGCATGCTGAATGGGCCGTCCAAGTGGCCAACACCAAGTGTCAGAGAGCCAAAGGAGAAGTGTTTGTGGTGCTGAAATGTTATTACAAGATCTGCCATTCCTTCCAGGGCTGCACAGCAGAGAAAGATCTCAACTGCCTTCAAACCGGACAGAACAAAGCAGATCTACAGCTCACCTACTAACTTTCTAACCCATTTAGGTACAGAAGCACAAGCTTCTCAAAATAGCAAACTTGAATTTTACATTAAGAACTTTATGTAATTACAGCAACTCTTCCTTCTTAGTCCTTACAAACTACAGGCTCAGCAGTTTGTTTTCTTTGGGACTGAAGTGCAGGTCAGTAAGAAAAATGAACAAAGGATCCTAAAAATGTCCATGTGCTGGCACTGCTTCTCCAGTTCTGCAGAATTGCCCAGAAACACGGATGCTCCATCTCCCTTGCTTGCTAACAGTACAGTTGTTCAAAATCCTAAAGCTGCAGCCTGCTGCTTCAGCAGAGTGAGGAGAAAAACTTGGACATCACCACTCTTTACTCCTTTCCCTTCTGCAGAATCAACACTGACATTTCTTTGGCAGATGCAGGCAACACAAGGAAATTAATGCATCCCTCAGCATTACGTGCTTGATCCCATGAATAGGAGTCCTACTACTGACCGCAACACGCACATGATGGATCTCAGGGAGGCTGCTGAGGTTACACCATCTGCTGGTATCTTTGGGTGCAGATCTGGCTGTAAGTCTTCAAACTGCTTTGCTTTGCCTCCCCCACACCGCACAGGCTTTCTAGACCAGTGGGAGGGTTTTTGTTGGCCAGCTGCTCAATAACATGAGCCAGCACAGTTAGGGACCTTTGTTAAAGGTAAGCAAACTGCAAGTGCCAGGAGCTTGGCCTGCATTTTGCATCCCTGACTTTTAGATCCCATTTACAGTGACAAAGCTTACACAGTCACACAGTTCTCCAGAGCATGCCTGATTCACTGTTGAGAACTTTTATGACATTTTTGCAAGTTTTGTAAAATTTATTGTCTGTCTTAAAGCTCTGAAGTAAGGTGAGGACCTCAACTTTTTCAGTGAAGATCTCAGCTTTCACTTAAAAATAATTAAATCTTCAGAAGCAAAAAGGAAATAGTTTTTGTTGTTTTTTTTTTTTTTAATTTAAAATATTTACACAGTTTTTATTCTGTATCACTTGCGATTTTGGATGTTTGATATTGACAACCCTGCCTAACAACAAATACTATAATAATTCCACAGTGCTTTATAGCATTTCATGCCACAGGCATAAAGCCTTTTGCTTAATGAAGCAAAAGGCACATCCCAATCTGCTTTTCAGCCTGAGCGCTAGCGCCTACAGCCAGCAACTGTAGACCTCACTGCCACATTCCTCTCATGTCAGCGAAACGCAATACACCACAGCATGCTGCCTACTTCCAGACAGACTTTTTCCACTTACTTACATTCCTTGACACACATTCATTTGAGAGAGGCACAATAAAACAAACTCCTTCTCTAGTCAATGTTACTTTAAAGTTACTTATGCTAACACAGGAACAATATTACCCCACAGATATGGAACTGCCCTACACAACAGTAGTAAAGCCTTACTTGTTGCAAAGTTCATAAAGCAATGTTTATAATTGCAATCAAACAAGGATGAAAATAGCTAATTACTCTGGTGCTTTAAAACAGTAAGACTGCACTCTACTAATGGTTATCTACTGCTGCTGCTGCTCCTAACACTGAGTAAGTGTGTAGCTGTCACAGACTAATGAATATTCCAAAACAAAAAAGTTAGGCTATAGTTTCTAAGAAGTTGACACTGTTTGCAAGAGTCTTGGGAAGGACTTAAGCGTTCAGCACTGAGTGAAAAGTGCATTTACAAAAATGCCACGTGCTGCATGTAAACATATAGGCATTAGCACAAACCGATGTAATTGTAATGACCTAAGCAAGGATGAGGAGCAAATCAATGCAACTGTGGTGGGTTTTGCACTCATAGAGGCCTCACTCCTGCTCCCTTCTGTGCTCCTTCCAAGGAGGCTGCATCTGACTGCACTCTGATGTCCCTAGGACGTTGGCTGTGCAGTAGGACTCTCCTAAAACTACTCTTCCTTGCACCAGATGCTGAGATTCCCTACACGTTCACAGGGCTGGAAAAGCTGCAGAACCCGCTGGCTGGGCTAAGAGGTCTGCAATCAATCTGCATCCAGGAAATCAACAGAAAAAGAATACAGTAAAATGTTATTCAGCTAAAGCTGCTCAGCATTGAACACCTGTAAGGTTTGCCTAAGATGATAGACTTCTTTCCCCCTCTGGACCTCCAAGTAGCTCTCTGCTATTACGTCCTTCTGGGAGTAAGTAGGGAAGTATTGATTATTACATGTCAAATGAGAGCTGTCACCAAATGTGTAATTCATCTACTGAAAGTGTAACTAAAGGCAGCAATCTCCTATTCTTGTGGATTAAAAACATGGGCCACAGCAATAAACTATTCAGCTGGGAGTCAGTCTCCCTTCCCTCATCTATTATCAGCGCTCCGTGAACTAATTCAGCATACTAAGAACTCAGTCTTGCACTGCATGCAATTAAACCACTGCACGGAGCTGTGCAGCTGCTAATGATTTTCTTCATCTTATGTCAGGAATCAGAGAGCAAGAAAAAGCTGCTATCGTGCTACTGACTTAGGTGTAACCTATTTGCCTATCTTTAAAGCTGAGCATTTAGCACAAGTCATTTTTCTTCCCAGACTTTCCATTCTTGACAGTAGATGCCCAGCTTTGAGGAGAAATGAACAATTATTGATTTCTTCATCTAATTAAATACTTAGAAAAAAATATTATTAGTTATTACCCCATCTCTAGGTGGCAGAAATTGTAGAGCAGACAATGGGACTCCAAAACCTGGTTCTGACAATAAATATATGGCAAAAAATAGGCTTTATTTCATTACTCATTTCACACTTTCACTACTGTGAAATATATCCAATTTCATACCACTTCATCTTCTGAAGGTAGAACCAAGCTGATTCACACAATCTTGGGTGACAGGTATGCCCTCAGGTATAGAAAAATATCTAAAATTTATATGGTGGCATAAACCTTATTCTAGTCTGGTGCTCACTTCTATTAAAAAAAAACATTGTCCCCAGTCAGATGTGTCTCGAAGCATTTTGCTCCAGAAGAAAACAGAAATGTGACCATCAGCTGGAGCTCTGAGGACACGAGAAGAAAATACATCCAGGGTCATTAGAGGCATCAGTATGGGACCTTTACAAAAACAGATTCTGGTCAGGACAAAGCCACAGTGACCTGCCGAGGCAAGCAGTGTTTTTCAGACTTTGCTTCCAGTGTAACAACCTGAACACGCTATCCATCACATTTGATTTATGACAGGGAGAGAGGAGACATTCCTAGCGCCCTCCATTTTTCTTTGCCCAAGCACGCACTTTACTATTACAGAGCTTATTGCTCCCTCTCAGCGCAACCTTGCCACAGCATCGCTTTGCTGCTTATGATCCACGAAAAAAAAGAGCACAGTCCTATTAAGTTAGTACTTCAAATGGCAACTAGTTCCACAACAGTACCAATCATATTTCTTTTATTGCTACGACCGTCTTCTGTAAAAACACTATTGATTCTTAAAATTATTCTCGAATTAATCATCCAACACTTTTTATTGGATCATTTTATAAAATAAGTGCCAAATTCCTTCCATATCATCTTGATAATCATAACACTTTAGATCAGGCCCTAACAGCACCAACAAAACAACTGAAATAAAAGGCACTAAAAAATGCCTATAAAATCTTTAATGCAAAAGAAGCAGTGGGAATATGTTTGAATGGAGAGGGTTATAAAAAACCTGTTACGGTTCTTTTGTACACAGAGGCTAATAAAATGGATGAAGAAGTCTGGCTGGCTGCAATTGAGAACATAGTCCTGGGGAAGTGTTTTATTGGTACTCCCTAGCATTTCAGACAAACTTATCTGCACAGCAAGGGGAAAAAGTACTTGAGCATAAGTAAGTCTTTTTGGAAGAAAAGGTTGGAGTCTTTTCCACAGACAACAAGCCAGAGTTCTGTGAATGCACTAATGGCAACATTGCTTCATCCTGAGGATAATGCAGACAGCATCTGAAACACGTTGCAAAGGCTATCCAAACATCAGCACACCAGAAAGAACCAAATGCTGTGACCTGGCAGGGTTCAGTTAAGAAATCATTTCAAAAATACGTTTACCTGGATCTAAGTGGCCGAGGGACTTCATAGGTGGGCCCGGACATGACATAAAACACAAGTATCATTTGCAAAGCCAACTTGTGTTATGCTAGTGAGTGAAAGGGTAACAAGCTTTCTTTAATCTTTCTGTAGGAGGTATATCTTTGGAGAATATACAGCATCTTTTCATGGGAAATAGCCAAAGATGCAGTTCCTCATCTCCAAATGCCCTGCGGTATGAAGGGGTAGCATCACCACCATTCTAGAGATGAGCTACTGAGAGGGAGAGACGTGACTGTTCGAAGTATTCACTAACTCTGCGTGTCCAAATAAGAAATCCTACAACTCATTTTTCAGCTACAGCATTAACCTACACATTGTATGCCCCACGCATGTCTTCTGCTACCTTCAGGTACAGCTGTAAGTACTCACTACTTCTGGAAATCGTATCTCAGTATCTCACATTAAACATCAAAAAAAAAGGTGGGGGGACACATATTAGTAATGCAACCAATTTTCTGAAGCCTAAATTTGGGCAATAAACTTTAATACCAGTTACCTGAGAAGACATCTTATGTTTTGGCAAGACCAATAAACAGCATGGAAAGTATCACCACCCAAATGTTCTATCCAAAAAGGGAAAACAAAAACAAAAACAAACAAACAAAAACAAACAAAAACAAAACAAAAGCAAATAAAGACATATGATATAAAACACGTGGAACAGATAGCAAACACATTCGCAGAAAGCTGAGCAAAAGGGGCAGAACACATACCAGATGTTATTGCACGGAGACACTTGGACCTGATTGGCTGGAAAAGCAATTTTTTTTTCCACTTATATATGTATAATACATTTTAATGAGCACATACTACCTCTCTGGAATTTTGTCCCTGAATCAATATACAAGTCTTTGATATTCACAGCACGTAGTAAAATCATTTTAGGAGTCAACACTTTGGTGATTTGTCTTCTGCCTATAAGAAGCTGGCTGACATTTTGGGAACTCTTGATCAGCTGTCTCAGAGGGGAGCTGCCAGCCCTCTTTGTGATACAATGAACATGCCTCTGCCAAGTATGACACAAGAAAACCTAGAATTTTTGCTTCTGATATGCTTTCCTCTTTCTCCTTACTCTTATGGGTCATGCTCATTATGTTCCTGCCCTTGGACCAGCATGGAAACTCCTTCTGTGGCCTAGTTACTGCAATATCATTTTCTCCTCTCCCCATGCCTAGGGTCTTTCCTCTTGTCGCTTGGAAACTCAGTCAAAATATAATAAGAGAAATTATCTGAACAGTTGATGCAGTCATCACACTAAGGTCTCTTGCACTGACCTCCATTCTCTCGTACCAGCTAATCCCCATGTTTGATTGCCAGACAAGAACCATGCTGCTTCCTTTGCAGCAGGGTGTCCAGCCTCTTAAACCTTTTTCAAAGCTGCTTTTCCCTTCCTCCTCGAAGCCCTCCCACTGTCTGGAAGATGAGAGCAGCAGTGGGATGACGCTGCACGCCCTTCTTACCATTTGCCACTAGATACTGTCAGTGCCAACATGCCACACCAGCTCTAACTCTGGTCAGGAGAGCATGTTCATCTGATGACCATGGTAAGTTTTAGAAATAAATGTTAAAAATTATTGTTATTTAGAACACGTGAAATTATTCATGCATTTGATTCAAAATCAGAAAATAAGATCTCTCATAAAAAGGGAAAAGATTCAGAAATACCAAAGAACTGTACTGCAACCACATGGCACTTTTGATCTTAAGGACCTTAGTGACTTAAAGATTTTCAATTGTGAAAGATTTTAGCTACTTTTGGTAACATCCTGACATTTCCTACACTTGTCTAAGAATCTTAAGAAACATTAAATTAATTTTTCCATTTGACGTTGAACAAACCCTCCTGATACCTACTCTGAAGTCAGCCCTGCCATTCCTTTGGTTGGCCAGGAAGTTGAGTTAATTTACAAAAATGACTGAAAATTAACTTAAAGAAAGGTTTTCTAGGTTAGCAGCTGAACAGGCTGGCTCAGTCACAGGGCAAGTATTGCAGCTAACTTCAGGAGAGAAGCATACTGAAAGTAGAGAAAGGAAGAGGTGCTCCCTTCTTTTCAACATCTGCAGGCTGTCCCTGCTGCACCACGATGCTAAACCTATAAACTGTCAGGTGAGCTCTGGAGACTGCTTTTTTACTTTGTTTTCTTGGCAGCTGCTGAATGACCAGGGCTCCTCGGTGATGCTGCAAAACAAATAGCATTAAGTGATGAAGTTAAAAATGATCATGCTTGTTCATGTCAGCAGTACGTAAGGAATATTACAAGGACTTCTCCAGTAGCCGAGGTGAGAAGTGTGTAACACTAGCACGTGTTATATACTCTACGGCCTACCGGCAGGCTGGCATAATAAAGGGACTTTACATACAAGAAGTATAATCACACAATCTAACTGTGTATATCACAGTTTCCATGGGCTATATCCTGGTGACTGCTGCTGTCACTGAACTTTTCTGTTTATATTTTAAGAACACATGTCAGCAGTGCACTCTGCTTCCTGCAAGCCTGAAAGCAGAAGGAAATTACAGTCTGACTCAGACGCATAATGCACTAGATTCAATGAACAAGTACCTAATGGTAAGAGAAACTTCAGTTCTGTTCTTTTCTTAATGAGCACAAGGAAGAAGCATCCCTTCAGAGTGATATAGAGACATCCTGGCCAACACCACGCAAATCACACACCACAGAGGTATTGCAATCCCCCCAGGCATGATACAACATCAAACCAGAAGGCTCAATGTAAGCTAGGGGTTTCAAAAACCTTCTTCTTGGTCTGATCGTGACCTCTCCTTGGGGGACTCCCTGGCAGCTGTGGCTGCACAAAGCTGAGGTCGTTCTTTCTCATTGCTGGTCCCTACTAACCACACCTGCACAGCAGCTCTGCTGTGCTCTGCTGCTCTGTGCCCTGCTCCTGGCTGGAAGGAGTGAGAAAAGGGATGCTCGCCCCACGGGCACTCTCCTCCCTGCTGCAGCAGCTGAAGAGCCTGTCCCAGAGCGCCTGTGGCTGGGTGGTGGCTGGGGCTCCGCGGCATCTGCTGGTCCAGAGCGGGGCCTGGGGGAAACTTCAGCCTACCACTACGATCTGTGCCTAATGGTTTCGGCGCTGTTGGATCCTGCAAAGGCAGCCAGAGCCATGGCACGCCTGGGAATGCCACCTCTGGCACTCAGGGGAACACGAGAAGTGGGGTTTAGTGCTTGGAGAAGCAGACCAAAGGCACAAGACTACAACATCAAAGGGGGCCTGCAGAGCCAGATCTGGTGAGGCTGTTTTAAGAGAGATCAGTTTATTGCAGCTTTTATTCAAGGACGCCAGAAGCTTCTCACTCTTACTTCAGCTCATGTACAAGGTGGCTACTAGCCAGCAAAAATCTGCATGGGGGCAATTAATTGTGAGAACTTGTTGTCAAACTTAGGCTGCTGTGACAAGCAGAAAAAAACATTTCTGCTTAATCACCATGAACTGCTTCCTCAACTACAAGTATGCACACAGCTGTAAGAGAAAACAACAGCTTGCTTTAAAGTGAACTCCTGTTAATTCTTGAATGAGGGGGTTGAACAAGCTCATGCTAGTCTGGCTGAGCTTGCTCCTCATGGCAGCATGTGCACGATTTTCAAATCTGCCTCTTTAAATACCATTTACTGCATAAGCTCTCAAAAACCCAAGGTCACTAGCAAGCCATCACACTGATGAATCATAGACTGAACTTTCAAGAGCAGTTACAACAAACAGCCCTATGCAAAGGCATCACAAAAATGGCTGTGCATGCATATTAGAGGATTTAATGAGAAAACACACACAAGGAGATTGCTGAAAAGCACAACAGTGGTGAGATTACTTGAATAAAATGCATGCACATCATCTTTCCTACTATCTCTTCTGCCTTCTTTCCCACAGGTTCCACCTGGGTTCTCTGGACATTTCCAGGATAAAGGGACAAGTCATTAGCCCAGCACTTTCTGGGCTGTTGAATTTTGTGCATGTCACTAGAAGTAACTTTCTCACCATCCATGCTGGTGATGATGATCCTTGGCTGAAATTTCAATCCATTAGAAACATCCATAATAAAAACTTCACCCAGGGATGTCTTCTTATTAAATATGAAAAAAAATGCACACGGTAATGAAGCCAAAAGAGAAATAAAAAGCACCAACAAATCACAGTCGTGGTGGAAGAACCGATGTATGGGATGTCATCTTTACTACGAAGCAAAATACAGCTTTTAACAGTGTAAATTCTACCTTAAGGGGAAACAGTCTTCCTAGTATAAGGGAACAACACGCCTGAGAATGGGGCTGGCTCTGCTGTACCAACAGCTCCAGTGCCTAAGGCAGGGCACAGCTGTGGGACTGCTGTGCCTGCCAAGTGTGGGCAGATTAGGATGGCATTCAGTGGTCATCCGCCCACAAGGTCCAGCACCTCTGCACTACCCAAGGGCTGCCCACAAACAGCAGACATACACAGAGACTGTAACGTTTTGTGTCACGATTCCTCTGCTGCTGCCTTTTCCTCTGACACCGTGCAGTGAAAGCAGTGTTTTGCCTTCCACCAGCCACACGTGGCCTTCCAGGATTTGACCATCTCCAGTCTCCCACCATACGCTCATGCCCCTGTAGGACTGTCAGATACATGCCCCCAAAACACTGGGACACATTTGACCAAAGTGGTTTGCTCAGGTTAAAGATCAATTCATTAAGTCCATAAAAATGGAGAATACATCACAGAAACAGCACAACAACCCAGTGAAAATATGTTCTTGAACTCTACAGGACAGTCTAACCTGATTTGAATTGGACAGCTCAATTATATATTTTGTTAGAGGCCATGGCTTATCTACTTACTGTGGCTCAAAAGATAAATATTGATTTAAGTGCACTTTGGCTGTGGAAGAAATCTCTTGAGAAAAAAACAGAACAGAACCATGGAGCCTCAACTGCACAGTGTCTCGGTGACTCTGTAAGGGGTCCCCTGTCTAAAAGCAATGAGAGTGCTTTTCAGTCTCACCAGCTTCAGAGAGTGGTTGAGGTTGGGAGGGACCTCTGGAGGGTCTCTGGTCCAGCCCCCTGCCCCAGCTTGTACTGGAAGACGTAGTCATTTCTGAAGACAAGGCATCAGCCACAATGCCACGTCCTGCAGCAAGCTCTGACGCAGGCATTGGAACAAAGTAAGAACTTGAAGATGACTACAGCCATACCCTACATCTGTACTATTTCAGCAATGCTGAGATGGGCACGCAGGTAAACAGACGTTCTTCTGAATACGTGGAGAGGCCAGTCCAATTGATTAACCGAGTGCTTTTGCCTGCACAGAACACTATAAAATTAATAGGATGATCGATTAAATAAAACATGAACATTCAGCCTTCCATACAGAAGAAACAATTTCATCCATTTATATGTGCATTCTTAATGAAGAAAAATAACGTGACAAGCAAAAGTGTCAGCCCTTAATTTCATTTAAATTGCAGTAGTTTTTTAAAAATAAATTCTAGATGTTTTCAAAGTAACATATTCTTCTAATTTGAATTTCCTTCCTACAAGTTTCTTAATACTTGCTTCTTGTTACTTACTTGTTTCTTAATACTTGCTATACAAGCTTCCATAAATGTCTCCTTTAAAGTAATGTGAAATGCTTCACTGTTTTCAGATTTTTCATCTTCTCTGGAGTCTAAGTGACACTGTTGTTTTAAGACAATAATAGCAAGAAAGGGCAGATAGCACAGAAATCATGCTTCAAAACAGCTTCAGCAGAACAACTTTTTTTTTTTTTAAATGTGGAATATTTCTCTTTACTTAAAGACAAAGCCTTAGGAGACTTACTCTGCAAGGGACGTCCTGGGTAGTTGAGCCTACTCTCCACTATTGTAGTGGCTGCACAATACAATCCCTTTCAGATTTGCTAGAAATTAGTATCACTCACTGTATGAGCTCCCCAGCCTCTTACTTCATCTCTTTGTCAGTGCAGAACTGCAGCCAGATGTCAGTTAAAAGCTATCACACCTACTTTTCAAAAGAACCCGTCATGTAACATCAACCCACAGAGATTAAACTTTTTTTTTTTTTACATCCTCTGATGACAGATGAGTTCAGCTGCTAACACTCCTTTCTTTTAAACCTCACAAACCTATCAAACCTTGCAACACTTATTAGATTCTGGTGTAATTATACAGTTTTTGAACAGAAATTATTCCAGCTCTGATCTTTCCTGCAGCCTACTCAATAGCTTTGCTATCAGCAAGAGTTTCCACCCATGGCTGTGGCCATCTCTGCTCCAGTTGAGGACTGAATCTGACCCTGGTCACAACCTGCATTCTCCCTATCAAAATGTGAACTTTTGCACTCCATACTTCCTAAAATGAGAGCTTTCCACTATTCAGATGGCTTACATACCATGAAGGTCCCTGTGTGCCACAGGGCATTTGTAAGCAGAATGTGACTTGTGCCAGGCTGTGGGCTGGCATTTAGCACGGGATGCAAAACGGCTCAAGTTGCTGTGGACATCTATGGACTGACAGGCAGGGTATAACACTCTCAGCGGCGGTTTAATCTATAAATCTTGTATAACTGAGATTGAGTACTAGTAGGATGAGAATAGTAGCCTTATACAGCTGAAAACAGTCCAGAGTATCCAGCAGAAATGCTTGCCAGGACTGCCTGTAAGCCTAAATAATTGAATCTCATTTAATTCGTATATACAGAGCTGTCTTTGGGAGAAATGTGGCTCTTTCCATTAGTTTAGGAATCAGAAAAAAAAGTATGGAGACTGCATCAAACCTACTATTTTTGGAAAAGTAAAAACTAAGGTCCTTTGTGTCTCCTTTAAGGTGCTTTCATAGTTTGCTTAAAGGACCTAGCAGTATTTTTGATGTAACCAAAAGCATTCTATAAGGAAAGAAAACCAAGTATATTTAAACTCATCGCAGGCACATGAAGCGTGGATTAAAATATGGCTAAGAGATGTACAGAACCACCATCTACTTGGAACAGAAATGTCCAAAATGTTCTCTTCTCTTAGTAGGGCTAGTGTACTAGATAACATCCTGACAAGCTAGGCTGTGTATATTAATGCACTTTCATATAAAAGCATACGAGTACAGAACAACAACCGAGAAAAGTGTTCATAAAGAAAAAGGTCAACAGTTTCATTTCTTTGACAACACTGCAGCAGCTCAACATGTTTGTTTTTTCCTATTAAAAAAAATAAATCTTTGATCTGCCAGGCCAGGCCTGCTACATTCGAATCTTGTCTGAAAATGCATCCACAAAAATCACTTATTTAAAGAAAAAAGTCAGCCTTTACATAAACTGAAACCAAACTAACAAGCATATTGAGTTAAAGATTTTTAATTAATTTAATTAACCCCCTTTCTCCTTCCTGCCCATCTCCCTTTCCTCACTAAAATGAGTCTTTATGAACAAGGATATGGCACAATTTAACTTGATCTGACTCCCTGACATGCGTGGCCAACTGTTTTGTCTCATCACCCTAAAGCAAGTGTACAAGCAAACTCTCTCTCCTTATTCGACCAGCTCCTCTTTGCTTTCCTTGCTCTCAGTTCACTCAAGTAACATCACAACAAAGCTAGCTCTGCTTAGCTGCTTCCAAAATGCAAGATGTGACAATTAAAACCCAGAGAGAGGCAACCATGACAATAAGCAGCAAGACTAACACAATCTCACCTAAATGCCACTAGATCCAGCCTGAAGGGCACCTCAGTCCTAGCACCCAGGTTGACTTGTCCTTAAGGGCCTGGGGCTGGCTGGTAGGAAACCCAGTAGGAACATCAATAGGAAACTGGTCTTGGGTTACATAAACCTAGGGCCATGTAAAATTTCCCTACAAATAAGCTTGCAGTCACAATGTAGTTTCAGGTGAACAGTTTCTGGCATCAGAATCCCCCCTCCAAGCTACTGATTTCACTATGTATTTTTGCCAAAATGCTCAAGAGAACAAGAAAAAGGCCAAGACAGATACATCCATTTCCGGAGTTTCTTCTCAGACCAGCGGAAGGAAGGGAAGGTCAATTTAAGTTCTGACAAATTGCAGCTGGAATATTACAATAAAATATGGTCATCAGGTCACTTGGACATCAAGACCTCCCTAACTCTCCACAAGTACATCTTCAAATTGCAACAGAGCAATGGTTTCTCTGTATAAAATGATTCTGTCCATTTCAATCTTGCTGTGAATATATACTCCTATTCCAACTTCTTTTGAGTTGTGAGTGTTCACACTCTTCAGAGATGTAGAAGAAAGAGATATGCACTGATAGGAACCTGAAAAAGTTAAAATATCAAAAGCTGTCTCAAAACCTGGAAACCAACCATATAACTTCAAAAAATGAAAATGTCTCTGCACTGATTCATTAGTTCTCCTGGGAACACTACTGCAGTCAGAGTCAACATTTTATGAAATTAAGTTCAGCTTTAACCCCTTCTGCCCTTCTTTTCTATCCAAATTCTTCAATTTCAACTGTATACTCTTCAAGCAGTGGTGGTTCCAGAAGACTATTTAGACCTTGGGAGTTTTGTTTTGTTTTGTAAACTACAGGTAAAATATTGTTACACTATTTATGTAGTCTGAAAAGAGGGCTCTTAGAAGCTGAATATAAATTTACAGTGTATTTTCTGTTTTTCCAAGGAAAGTGAACTTGCATGTTTCAATCATAATCACAAAGAAACTTTAGAATTAATTTAAAAAAGACAGAACAGAAGAAACAATTACTACAAACAACTGTAATTGTTTCCACCCTGTGGAATATGCAGCCATTACGGCAGTTTAACAAGGCACTTTTGAGGGTGAACAACTGAAAATACAGTCTTCCTATCACAGCTTTTCTTAAAAAGTGTTTCTTTTAAAGTGTACCTTTAGGCTGCAAGCTGCTCAGCATCTGGGAATGCACATTACATCTCCCAGAGCAGGTTGCAGAGGGTCATTTTTCTGAAGTATCCTACTCTGAGACTATTTTGGCCTTACAGACTGATAGCTTTTCATGCGTAGAAAGACAATTTTCTGGTGCCACTACCTTTTCAAAAAGCAATTATAAAGAAGTAATAAAGTTTAGCAATGTCTCATCTTCAATATCCCCTGCACACGAGGCAAAACCTGAAGCAAGGTTTGTCATATGTACCTGACATCACATTTGGAGGCTGCCTTCCAAAGAAATATTAGCAGCTGAAGATATTGCCGTATTTACCTAACTGCAAAAGGAACTGGCAGATCTGAAACCTTTTTCGGGTGATTTATTTTTTTTTTCACTGAGATGTTACAATCTAATAAAGCTATTTTAGCTAAGTGCTTTTCATATTCTGCTATGCTTCTCTGACTTTGCCAGTAGTATCTTTGTTCTATACATTTTCAATGCATTTTCCCTGAAGGAATATGGCTCTTCACTGTCTTACAGCACTATGCTACCAAGATAGTGGCAAACATAACAGAAATTCACCACAGAGATCTCCACGTAAGTTGTTTTGCACATTAATATCTGTATTAACATGGGGTTTAATTACTGTCAAAACAGACTGTATGTTCTTGTCTGCTCTCTGAGTGCCTCAGATAGATATGTTTCATATGAATTACAATGACAAGAACAGTCACAGGTCTGCACTTGCGAAAGATAGTCATACCGAGTTGAGTGGATATTCCATCATACATTCCATGGGCACTCTGGAAGCCCAGATATTCATTAATGCAGCTCTGATGCCACTGTGCACTATGCTGAGTACAGCCTCAGTGTATGCCTCAGGATATTGACCTTGTCACTAGAATGGCAAAGATGGCATCTAGTTGGGCTGGAAAACAACTGTGTGGTCCTATTTTCAGCATCTAAGAATATCAGGACCTACCCACCTCTCTCTTCCCCCCAGACCCTGAGGCAGGAGAAAATCCTTTCCTAATACTCAGGTCAGCAGCTGGGATATTTCCTTTCGGATGTTGGGCTTGACCTGTTACCTACATTTCTTCTGGTCATTCATGTTTTCCATAGGCACCCAAAGCCAGTTTCTCCACCTGGCCTATCAGTTTCAAAGCATCAGCTTCAGGAGCTATCTTCACTTAAAATTGCCCACACCCAGCACAAGGAGATGAGTCCAGTTCCTAAAGATTTAGTGAGAACTCTCACACCTACGTGAACTCACCTGGCTGCTGGGGTCACCCTCAAGCATCCCTGAAGCACCCTGAATTCAGCTGGAGTTGGAGGTAAGTAACAAAAGAAAGAGCTGTCTCAAAAACACACTAGGACATGGCTGGTCTCCTTCCATGAGCAAATACGATTACAATTTTTTTAATTTTTTTTTTTTTTTTTTTGCTGTCCCTACAAGAATCTGGAGAAAACTTAAAGAACATCACTTTTGGATACTTCTTGCAGGCCAAATATCTCCTGAAACACTATTTATCTGTCAAACAAAACCACACAGGCATGCACACGCACAGCTCTTTCACTTACTCTGTTTCTAAAGGAAACTCAGACCTGCTGGTTACAACACACGAAATGTACGTGCAAGCACACTTGTGATCCCTTAAATGCTTGTGAGAAACCAGATGGTTTCCAGGTGCAAAGTGATTTTCTTCCATGTTCACAGACTAGCCTAGATGAATAAGGAGAAAAACACAATGACTAGAAACAGCACATCCGTAGAGCTCATGCCTGGCTTACTTCTTCATTTGAGTCACCTTCAAACTTGTCGTGACACTATGAGAGCGCATGAGCAAATGTGCATTCCATTATGAAGCATCAAAGATGACTGTGGCAAATACAGCACTACTTTCTCTGAGCCACTCCAGTATCTCAGCCTCATGCTTTCACTCTCCCGTAGGCACAGCTGGCTTTTCACTGTCGCTTCTTTCCCCACTAAATTTATTAGATTTGTTTGCTTTCTGTATGCGCAATTTAATGTATGCAATGTAACCCTTGAATTTTTCAGAAGTGGCCCCATCCATTACTATCCGTATATATAATGACTGCTACAGTAGACCCTGACAGGGGTTTCTGGGGTCTGTGCAGTACATTCAAGCATTAATTTTGCTTTGCTTATCTGCTTGAAACAATGGCAGCAACCAGAAGGACTGACCCTGGAAGCCTGCCTTTTCTCTGCCTGCCCAGCTACAGGGCTGCTGCTTGGTCTGACTTCTTAATTCTTACTTTCAGGTACTGATCCCAGCTGGTCCCTTGTGTCTCCCATTTGTCTTTGTTCCTGAATTGATCAGAAAAAAGATTGAGAATCTCTGTAGAACATTGTAACTTTAAAAGCTCTTCCTGATGACTTCAGTGGAGGCTTTTGTGTAAAAACTGATGAGAACAAAAACTCCACAGACATTAGAGACGTGAGATTGAATCTCAAATAATCAAGCAGGTTGCATGTAAAATGCTGAACATCTCTTGCAAGGCAAGGCTTTCATTCTCCAAGAATAAATCAAAGAGAACAACTAGTATTAAGTCATCTCTCTGCAGTTCAGATTTGTATTTGACTCTACATTGTTTGTCGATTTTTCTTTAAACACGTTGTTGTTCAATGTTTTATCTAGATGCCTGCCTGAGACAGTGAAGTATAAATAAAGACGTAAGTTACCTCACCCCGATCCCAGTCCTCAGATCCCCTTCTCCCCGTACACATATAATGCACGAGCAGAACAATTGGAAATGGTATTTCTAGGGACATATTTGTGTGCCATCACAATTTTTACAATGGCACTTTTCCTTACTAATTGAGTTTCATCATAATAGATAATAAATCCCTTATGTCTTTCATATTCAGACACCATTAACAAGATGCTTGTATACTCTGGTGTGACAATTCAAATGAAATTTGAAACTTCTTATTTACTTTGCCTATTTGTTTATTCTGATTTCTGGGCAAAACAGACAGCTGTGTAGGGTCTAGCTGTACTTCTGAGATACTGAGCTTGTTTTTGGCAATAGCATTGTTATAGCTGGCTTATTCGGTCCTCTCTTCTCTTGTATTCCACATCTCTTTCCTCCCATTGTACTGGCACAACTACTTTTGCATCAGGGAACTGATCCAAATGGAAAATAACCCAGGAAAAAATGGTTAGCTTCTGAACTGGGCTCGCAACATAACTGCACAGCAGAAGGGTAACACAGAGGCAGGAATAAGTAATCTGTGACAGACAGAGGCAAGCTGGTAGCTGCCACAGCAATGGTATGCAGAGACATATAAATGGAAGCCTTCACTACTGAAGTACATTATTTACTTCTTAGCCTCCCCAGCCTCGGCTGCACGGCTGCCACAGAACTGTTTTTGCAATGATTTAAAAACTTGTTGCCCCAGCATTTCACAGACCTCATGATGGGATGCTGATTTTTCTTACAATTATGTCTAAACCACTGGGCAAAGACCATCACCCTCTTCCAGAAACCAAGTCTGGGCCAGCATCTTCCTCTACCACTGCCCCGTGGCTTTCTGCAGGAGAGAAGCACAAGTCTTGTAGGCTGAGATGGAGTCACTACCACATGTACCTACTCTGCACCCTGATAACGCCACAGGGACAGCTCAGCGTGTCTAAGGGGAATAAAAGACATTTGGAAAAAAACCATAGTTTCCTGCTTGCTCTATATCCAGTGACAATGTACATAGCAGATGTGAAACAGAAAACCAAACCAAAAAAAAAAAAAAAAGATTTTAAATTGGTCCTTGTTTCGCTGCATTTTGAGCATCTTTCTGCTATTTGCTGTACAGAAATGCTTTGAATTTCATGTCTCAACATATGGAAAGGAAGAGTAGTTTTATAACCGAAAAGCTTCACTATCCACTCACATAGCCTGGCAGGAGTCTTTAAGGTATACGTAACAATGCAGAAAACATTTTTAGTGCCAGCTACGTTTCACCTGGTGACCCTTTCAAACCACTGCTGGCCTTCCAAACCACCAGTGCTATGTTGGCACTGGTGTGAGTCTCAAAATAAATGTAGGACCTCAGCTCACCGGAATTTTCAGTCCGTGATAACTATTTGGTGCAACACCCGCACAAGCTTTTAATAGAGTCACCAGGACTTATGTCATACCCCGGGCACATGGGACCCAATCTGCTCAGTCTTTAACTAGGTCCCATCAGTATTCTGTCTCCAGGATTGTGTTAGGTGCTAACACAAGTGTTAATAACTTTCCGTATTAACTACTGTCTAGGGACTTTTCCCACCTTTTCCTCCCCCTTTACTTCTGCTTAATAAAACCCTATTAATAGCAAAGAAGAACAGTCAAGTGGTGGCAAGACAACAGTGGATCAGACTCTTATCATGCACTTTCATCCTCTTCCAAAGGCTGATTATTCTTCACAAAGACATTTTAGACATACACAGATCAAAATAATTACTTGAGAAGTTATATTAATAGATTTAATGAAGAGCTATCGAAGACACTTGAAAGTGTCCTAACAGTCATGACAAGCTACTTGTTGGCAGGGTTTTACGGAAGACACAAAATGGGAGGCAGAAAAGGAACTGCTGATATCCCCTGGACTGCCAATGCTGCTCTACAGCCTGCCAAACTCAGCAGACTTTGCAGGTAATGAGACACCTTTGGGGAGAGTTTGTGGTTTTTCATATTAAAACCTCTGCCCATCTTTGCAGTAGAATTATTTATGAATTTTACTCCAACTACAGAGACAGCGCTGGTGGGATTTCTGAGGCCTCACGCAGTAATGACAGGACATCACACTGAAGAGAGGATAAAAGCTTGTCTAAATTGAAAATCTAGGGGTATTTACCAACACAGAGCAAAGACTCAGTCAGTGCCTATTATCTACTGCAGAGATTATCAAATGCTACATGGGTTGAGGGACATTAATGATCATAGATGCTATAAAAGATGAAAAAAATAAATATCTACTTTTTCTCTTGCAAGTGTCACACAACCTTTAAAGCATTTAGATGCTACTTCCCCAGTGAACTACATTTTTAAACCATATCATTCAATCCTGGCTGAGCCTGACCCAAACAATATTGCTAAGTATCAAATCCCAAATCCACCTTCCACTCCTCCAAAGCTGGTGCAGCTCAGAACCTCTTCAAGTTCAGACCTTAGCCAAATTAAGCCTTAGTCTAGCTCACACTCACGATGTCTGTAAAGCAGGAAATTCCACCCATGCTGGATTTTTCAAAGATGTTATATTGACATTTTGTATAACTCAGTACTAAAAAATTGGGCAGCACAAATTGCTATGATGCATTACTGGGGAAAAATATCTTTATCTTCTTTCATACCATCTTGAAAGTTGAAAATTAATAGAGTCATAGAATCATCACATGGTTTGAGTTGGAAGGGACCTTATAGACCATCTAGTTCTACCTCCCCTGCTATGGGCAGGGACACCTCCCACCAGACCAGGTTGCCCAAAGCCCCATCCAGCCTGGCCTTGAACACCTCCAGGGATGGGGCATCCACAGCGTTTCTGGGAAACCCATTCCAGTACCTCACCCTCACAGTAAAGAACTTCTTCCTTATACAAAATCTAAGTCTACCTTCTTTTAGTTTAAAACCATTACCCCTTGTCCTGTTACTACATACCCAAGAGTCTCTCTCCATCTTTCTTGTAGGTGCCCTTTATATAGTGAAAGGCTGCAGTAAGTTCTCCCTAGTCTTCTCTTCTCTAGGCCAACCATAACTCTCAGCCTCTCTCCATAGGAGAGGTGTTCCAGCCCTCTGGTAATTTTCATTGCCCTCCTCTGGACCTGCTCTAATAGGTCAAAGCAGGAAACTCTGCTGAGATGAACTCTTACGTATTTCACTCATTTTTTCATGCTCCTTTTTTTCCCCCAATTCCAGTTTTTCATTTTTTCCATCCATCCATTTTCAGCAACTGATTACAGAAATACCACATTTTAAGACGCTATCCCAGGATCCTGCATGAAATCCCACCACAAAGCAGTCACTAAGACTAAATACTGAACAGTCTTTGGCCTGTAGACATGCCCAAGGGATGGGGCTTGATGAGGGCTTGGATCTCGGTAGAAGCCAGCTGAGAGGTACTGCTCATCCAATTTTTTAGTGCTCAGTGCTACTACACAGGAGAAGCTTGGTTTAGCAAGGAACCCTAGGGACAGGCCCCCCCCCGTGAAGACCATCCAGATGTTTGCAGCACACCACATTGCCAAGGGTCCTTTGGAAGCCATTAGCTGTTCAGGAGCATGGGGAGAAAAAGGGAGGGAGAGAAGAGGAAATGTCTGCTGAGCACACTCACAGAAATAAAAAGAAAAGCACTGTCCGAGTTCCAGAAATGAAAAACTGTTCTCACTGAAGTAGGTGGGAGCTTTGCCACCAGATTTCAATGGAGACAGAATTTCACCCGATGTGAACAGTACTCTGGAAATATCCTCCCTCCAGACACACTGTGGGAGCCCTTCTGGCTCTGAATGCTCGCTGGAAAGGGAAATTAAAACCAAACCAAGAAAACAATACCAGAATGATTAATCAACAAACCAAAAGGATGCAACAGCAATTAAGCAAAAAGTATTGCAGAAATGGGTGGGAAGAAGCAGCAAGTCCCTTATGTCATGGACCACTGAACATTGCCAGGAAAAAGAAGGGATGCAAAGATGGGTGCTTGTGGTGCTGGGTAAAGGCTGCCATGTCAAGTCTGCATTGGAGGCAGTCTACAGAGACTCAGTAACAAGAGGAAGAAAAACTTCTAGCACAGATTCAGCCTCGGAGTATGTTCCTGTCACCAATGCTGTGTAAAGAGGCCAGAATCCAGTAACTTCAGCAAAAATTCCTAGGAGCAATCAGTGTCAGCACATATAAATTCCCAGGCAGGATAGTTCACAGAAAGGGCAAGCTTAGCCTTGTGTAACTATGAGGATTCTGGAAATAAGAAATACAAAGCATGAATACAATATGCAGTCGCAATGCCTATTAAATCCCAACTATATGACAGCTACGACCCAGCTATTTAGCCTACAGTTGCCCTCTGATTTAGTTAGCATTTGGTTTCATACCACAACTATATGGTGGTTCTGGATGCTCCCTTTCACTGACTTAGAGTTCAGGCTGCCTGAGATGCTAAGCTCTACTTTTCAGAGTGCCTGAACAGCCTCAAAGCCACATATGCCAGCTAGAGGTACAAATTCCCAGCACTGATGGTTGGAAGCTGGGGCTGATTCCAAGGAGCTCATCTTTGCTGTGAGCTCCACTACAAAAAGAGACCAAATGGCTCTGCTTCTGGGAACTACTGCAAATTGCACCACTTTGGATGTGGTGATGACAGCATGTAAACTTCCACACCTACAACTGACTAGTATTCAAGTTCTGTATTCCACTGTGAGATGAGAAATCCAGATGAAGATTCCTGGCTACAACATATCAATGATGTGTGAGTGAGCTCTGGGAGCCCTGTGGTTTGTTGCCTCATTACCTGAGTGTTGAGACAGACCCACTGGCCTTGGTGCAAGTTTCTCATCCATGGACTCTGCTGTCAGCCCTCAGGATTGCCAGGTGTTAGGGACTGTTGCCCAATGTCATCAAAGGCAAGGGAAAAAAGGGAGGGCATAAAGGCAAAATAAAGCATCTGCAGCCCTGTTGTGCTCCTCTGACTCAAAGTAACTTTTTCAACTAGTTACGTAGCTGGCAACGTGGAAAATGAAGAACAAATGTGTTTGGATGGACACTAATGCTTTTGCAAACTCTCAAAACAAACCTGGAGGGGGAGAGCGTGGCTGTAGAGTTACAGCTCTTGTGCTCCCTGGCTGCCTCTACACCATTGTTACCACTGACGACAAACCAAAAGAACTGCTTCTTGGCATGCCAAGATCCTGGGATGAAAAGCATGAACTGCCCCTAACGTTGGGCTTTACACCAGGCTGCTGGCTTTTCTCAATTTGGGCCACACAGCTGTGGGAGTAAAGGACACTCATGGCCCTTCTTCCCTACCTCAGCACTGAACCTTGTAAAGAGCAGTGGGACAAGGGTAGTTATCTACCAGGGGAGCTGCTGGCTTCAGGAGCACTCAGAGGGTACAGCTGAGACCAGAGTCTATCTCAGCCTTTAGTAGCATTGTGGCAAAATCTTTCCGTCACAGTTTAAATCAGCCTCAAATGTATTTAAAAACAATTACTGGAAGGAACAAAATAACATCTTGTTTTGAACAGCCCTTGCCAGCACCCAAGGAGGCTTGAGAAAGTCATATCCCACCAGCTGACAGGCTGGCCACGGATCACAGCCGGGTCTATAACCTTGCTGCTCACACCCCTTGCTGGATCCAGTATTTTGACCATAAAAGGACCCAAACTGAAACAAGTACCTAATCCACAAAAGACGAGTTTAAAAATCCACTTCTGGGTCATTTATGGCTAAGGTCACAAGTCCAGTATTTCCAGAAGTTATTTTCACTGCCATGACAGTGGCTGCAACATGAAGGAAAATATGATCATTTCAGCCTAGCCCTCTCATGTCTCTCCCATTTTTTACACATCACATTTTTTTGGCGTCACACCCAGGGTCAGAGTAGTACGTAAAAATGCTTGAAAATATTATTTTTTTCCAGGACCTGTGTTGGCTACATATACAAGCCTGTATTTTATCACATTCTTCTACCTCCCTTCAAGTATATCTGATGATTTTCTACAATATTCTTGTCAATACTAATGCACCAACTGGTATCAAACAGATATGTATTTTCTACTGATCTGCTATTTTATCTAAAAGTGAGAATTTTAAACAATCCTCACTCAAAACAGCTGACAACCATTCTTTTCAAACTGTCAGAAGTAGATTTTCAACAATGAACATCAGAAACATTAGAAACAGAGCCATGCAGACATTTTCAGGGTTACTAGCTCAAATGGCACCTCTTGAACAAGCAAAAACTACACTGAAAACCTCCAAATTCCTCCTTTTTAGTACAAATCGGCAGCATTATTTCACCATGCTCAAGTTTTCAAGTGCAGGACCATCAATCCTTATGAAATGAGAAATTCAAGTATGAATAAATAATCAGACAAGCTTCAGTTGGCGTAAGAAGATAAAAAGAAAGGCAAAAACAGAATTCAACATTCTTTTTTTCTTGTCCAAAGGCAGTGGAAGTGATTGCTGCATTTACTATTTATCTTATGATACGCAGGTAATAACTTCCACATGGTCACATAGGCCAGTGAAGAAAGGCAGGCCAAAGGACATGTAAACAATATCTGAAGATGACCATAAATTTGTATTTCTTTGTATTGACTGAAATAGCTTGTTCTTCTGTCCGTGTGGGGGACTCCAACTAGAGGTTGTTATCCTACACACAGATTTGCGCACAGGCTGGGAGTGTTTGCACCGCAGCAGAATGACATGATAGTTACATCTACTTACCCTGTAGATTTCCACTTGGCTTAAGGTAAGGTCACTGCTCCAGTAAAAAAGGCCTCAAAGGCCATTTTCCCCCATTAAATATCGGTTTGTGATTCAGGTTTCTAATAATTTCTTTCAGAGCAAATTCTGCCAGAAAGAGGAACTTACTGCTTGTTGTGAAGTTACCCTCCCCAGCCTGGGGAAAGGAGTCTACATCTTGGATGACTTGTAGCACTCCCACAGTCCGCACCGGGGGATCCAGAGCAACAGAGCTCTCGTTCACTGTTGTATCGCTGGCTCCTGTTATCTGGTTGGTTGGAGGTCCTCCTATGGATGCTTCCAAGTCCGGAGGTATATCATCCATGCAATCCGCGTTTGGCTAATGGGAAGAAAAAGAAGAAAAGTGAGCTTTGATTTTATAAAAACGCTTAATTTACTTGCTCCTACTTTTTTAGGCTTTTTCATTTTCTCTTAAACCCACTGCTCCTATTGTCATTTTCTTGATTCCCATGGAACTGCTTATGAACAAGTACTGAAAATGGCAACATAAGATGAATAAACATGCACAGTTTGCTTGCTTAAAACCTATTAATGCAATCTGTTGGAAGAGAGATCCAAAGCATGCATTGGAAATATTCAGTGCTAGACTGTCACTTACAATCTCTAAATATCCTTATTTATACTTCTTAAAGGTTTTGGGAGCATGTAAATTGAAAAAATAGTTCACTTATTGATATGATCTGCTCAACACAGGCAGATTGCTGAGTCAGATTACGAATGTAAACACAGACAGTAGCTGAAGGGGGATGATTATCGTTTCTCTAAATATACATTTTATTGAGCTGATATCAGACCTTTCAGGAATAGGAATTCATGGAACTGCCTGTGGGCGCATCTATGTGTGGGGTGCGAAAATAGAAGCTAAAACTGTTGATAAGACAGTATTTTAACATGAAAAGATCTTTTTCTTTGCTAATGCTGTATTTCCTGCATAAATAAAATGATGAGAAAAGAAACAAACAAACAATATTGGAAAATTGAAGAGTTTTATTTAGATCAGACTCTTTCTTCGTTTGTGATTCAGACAGCACGGATGGAAGTTCTCTGTAATTTCTTCTTTCTTGCAGTTTTATAGTGAACATGACTACCCCTACAGAATGGGCCAAGCTTTTCAAGTCAAGTGCCTGCCTTTCTATTGAGCTTACAGGGAAGCAATGAGAGGGTGTTTTGGTGTGCACCTTTTGCACTGCATCCTTAACGTTAAAGCACCTATTTGGGGAGAACACTGAGCATTCAAGTGGGCAGGGAGGGCTGTTTGTCCAGCAAGAAGACCACATCCAAGCTGGGCAACTAAGAAGTCAACTAATTCCCACCCCTAATTTCTCTAGGCCTGTTTAAAAGTCTGATGCTCCCCTTCACACAGCAGTGACTTCTATGGAGCTCCCCATAAACACTGGCGTAAAACATAGGAGTAAAAGGTTCTTTTTGCTCTCCGAGGAAACAGATTCTTGTGCCATTATCCCACACAGCTGGGTCTAGTTCTCCCCAAGGCATGGAGAAAACTTTTTTGCATAACTATTTCAAGATCTGGACTTGAAGTTTTAACCTACCATAACAAAAAGCAAGGATAATTCAGAAATGAGGATACTGTTTGGCAGGCCCAAAATGACAGAGGGGCATTGCAAGGTTGAGCTGCAATTACGTAGATACATTGTTAAGCTAGGAAACATAAATTTATGTATATCATTATTGTCCAGGAGTCAGAAGGCTAATCTGGATCAGTCAGTTGGGCTTCCTCTAATTTCAATAGCCTGAGATAATTTTGCTGTGTGATTCATCCCGCCCTACGGTAAGTGCTATGAATTGCCCTTTCTACCTTCCTACTGCTCACCACTAAACAGAGAGGGGGCTTAAGCTGCTAGACTGGAAATCCAGCATCTGGATGGCTAAAGTCAAGAGGTGATGAACCTGCTCCATAGATCTGATTTTTGCTATGCTTAGGTGTCTCACTTACTAAGGCATTTCTGAAAATTCTCAGAACCTGTCTGTCTCCAACAGCAGCCATCTAGAAAGTAAGTAAAATATACAGCAAAGACATAAACAGAGGCTTAGCTTTAAGCACAAGAGTAATCCCTTTGAACTCTGGGGGTTACCATATGCTTGCATTTTTTGCAGAAGTAGGACCTTACTATGCTTTCTCTTTTCCCATATATTCCGTCTGATTGTTGCCATCTCCTGAGTATTTTTTCACAAATGTTCCTAATGAAAAAGACGTGAACTTTACGCAATCCTCAGATGACTTGTATCCACAAGCCGAAGTTTGGGATAAAAATTACAATTGCCATTGTCTGGCTCCAACCTAATCCACAGGCAGTGAGCGCTCCTCACAACTGGGATAAAGGCACATTCAGCTACATGTGACTTTAATGAAACCCACCAAACTTGTACTTTTCTGAGTGAAACACCAATTATTCATCTGTAGGCCTTGGTTCCAAATCATTCATTAGATTTACCATTCTTTCCCTCACCCTCAGCTGTTATAACAAATGCGTTCAGAATTTCATTTTAAAATTACATTTGACTTTGAGGGCAGTATATCTTAAAGAAAAAAGACCTGCTTTTTTATTTTGTACTCTAAGAAAAATTATTTCAAAATTTTTTCAGGGGATCAGTTGTCTGTCCTTTGCTCTGATTCCAGTTATTCCTAGAATGGGGCTTTATCACTAACTTTTAAACGTTTAAAAATAATTGAAAGCCAAACCAAACATAAAAAAGATGCTAAGATAACATTGCTTGATATAATTAATCCCTTTACTCCTGAATCATTTTAGTTGGAAAAATAGTGCAAATTAAGCAGCATACTATAAAACTAACGATATAAAATACTGATCGAAAAAACTACATTAAGTTTTTTGCTGTCAGGGTGACCCAGATACATTTTCTAAGTTTAATTATATTGGTTTCACTCATTCCCTGCATGTAAGTGCTTTGAGGGCACAATTCCACTAAAGTCAAGGGAAGGCTTTGTATTGACTTCTGAGCGCTTGGCTAAGGCTCTTAGTGAATAGCTTCAAGTCATCCAATCTGCTGCCAAAAATGCAGCTGTCTGCTTATCCAGCAGATATTTGCAGAAAAGAGGGAGAAGCAGAAGGAAACTATTTTATGTGATATGATCATCCCAAAAGCAATGTAGGTCTTTGAAAGTGAAAGTCACTTGCACTGCTAATTCACTTCAAATATTACAGCCGAAAGAGGTAAAAGTCTGTGAGCTGGATTCACCAGCACAGCGACGGTGGAAAAGGTTACTCCAAACGTTTGCTGATAGATACTCAGTTAATTATCCTCTGGAGCTGCAGAGTGCCACGGTGAAAAGCTGGGATGTTAGGGTGCTCAGCTACCGTGAAAATCAGTGCAGTCAGTTTAGTGCCTCACTGCAGCCTGAAGATCCTGGTTTTAGGGCAGATAATCTGAAGTCATTGTTACAAATTAAATGGAGAGTTTAGATGTGAAGTGAATTGAAATATTTAGAAATTTCTTTTTTAACCAACCATTTCCTGGAAAATCCCAGGTCTTCCTGCTAAATGAAGCACAATCTATCCACAGTTGCACAAGCCAGCTCTTTAACAACAACCATAGGACAAACATTCAGCTGGCAGTAGAAAAACTAATAGTCCTGCCTATGGTAAGATTTCCTCATTCCTCCCATTGTGAAGTCTGCAAAGGTCCTTGGCAAATTGGTGCTCAAGCCTCCCATCAGAGACTGCTGCCTGCCTAAGGCTTCTTTTCTCTCTGTGGAAATTTCAGCTAAGATGGCTCAGCAAGGCTCAAGAACGTGGTTAGGGAATGGCATTTTGCTTTATCCACTCTACAGAAGCGTTTGCCACCTCTTGCTGAGAAGCCCTAGAGCTTTACAGCTTCTTCCCGGGAAATGTCTTTTCCCACAACAGCCTACTGACATCTGGCTAAATTATGAGCCTCTGAAAAAATCAGTTCATGTGTGCTGTTGGAGCCTGGTGGCTTATTAGGGACTGACAACTGCAGGCTCCAAAGAGAACAGGGCTTTGTGTGGTGCCAGGAAGCTGGCTGTGCCACCAGAAACCACTGCACAGGACCAACACCCTCCCAAGCTGCCCCAAGCTGCTGCTATGGGGCAAGGAGAAGGGTGAGGATGCTCAGTGTCTGTGCAGGTAGAGAAGAGGTCTTGTGAGATGAGCAGGGAGCAGAAGCATGGGCAGTGACACCAGGCAGGAGGGGGCTATGCAGAGAAGAAGCAGGGACAAGAGACAAGGTAGGAGAAGCAGCAGCAGAAGTTAAGGCAGATTTTAAAAAGAGAAAGCGGAGAAAACAGAGCAGGAACTGATAGCAGTACAAGAATTTTTAACCCCCAAGCTACCAGATGCTCTCAGACTCCTGTTCCCTTTGCTGTCAGCCAGAGGAAACCCTTGACATGAAGGCTACCGTATGTTCCCAGTTCCCATGGACAACCGTTCCTACTGTAATTCACCTCAAGGGGTAAAGCTAACATGCAGTTCTTCCCTCTCCCTCCCTAACTTTAACCAATGCCTCATGCACGTGGCAGCCAGTATGCTTTCTCCAAATGATGGAGCAGGCTGTTTTCAGTTTGTCATCTTAGAACATACTAGGAATTTTTTTACAGAAATTAATAAAATAAAAGCCTTTGAACAAACTTGGCTAGTGGAACATTAACACTAAAAATCAAACACTTGGATGTTAAGACAGACCAGTGCTGAGGCTGACTCTGAAATCTTAATTTGACCCAGTTGTGTATGTGGGTTACAACAGTATCCTTAATTACAAGATCAGTATAGCTATTTCCACAGAATCTCCATGTGGAAAGTTCTCACTGAGGAAGCAGAATGGATCCCCCTTCTGCCACACAGTACAGAGACAACAAGACCAGGGGCTGTGAGAGCTAAAACAAAGGCTGAGGAAACTGAATGGTGCTTTTAACTCCTAGTTGTGGCAATTAGATTCTATACCTGCCGCTACAGAGCTGTTCATGTACAGTAATGCCAGTCTTGTAAACCAAAACTTTTGCAAGAGGTCTGTAGGCACGTTTTTCCTCCCCTTGATGTACCCAGCCTCAGACAACCTGTCTGATTTGCGTACATGCTTAGCCTTCAGCAGCTGCCAGTGAAGTCTGAGAGCCATATTCTGGATGTAAATACTGACAGATGGTACTAAACTTTCTGGGAAGACCTTAACATCTAGACTAGATGATCTCCAGAGGTTCCTTCCAACCTCAGCCATTCTGTAATTCTGCGAGCTATTTTATTTTATACAGCTCTCTCATATGTGAGCTAGCATGTAACTGGGGAGGGCGTTTAGAGCACCTGTTCATGTACTGACCAGTGCTTCAGTATTGAACTTCACTATCACATGGCACGCCTCGCATGCTGTGAGAAATGACTCGCTTCTTCCTGGAGAAGCCCCTGATCTCTGTGATAACTGCAGTTAGGAAACTGGCAGACAGTACATGTACTATCTGGATAGAAACAAGCAACCTAAAAAGATTTATTTTTTTTTTTAACAAGTTCTAACCACACCTAATTGTACCAAGTAGCAAAGAGCTTAACCACTTCTTTTTTAGCATGGGGTCTGCCACATGCTTAGTTACTGGTAGACATATTCCTAATTGGAATTAGCAATACAGAGCTTGCTACAGATAGACTTTAAGAGAAATCTGACAGAAAAGAGATTTGGCTTCCTCGAATGAGCAATTAGCTGTTCTCAACTGGTATATCAGGGAAATTTTTATTTGTAGACCTTCTGCTTTGAGATTTGAATTGTGCGTGGAATTAAAAACAAACAAAAAAAAAACAAACAAAAAAACACAGCCCTGATTTAAAACACAAATGAAAGCTGTACAAAACAATGTATAAATCCACTGAAACACCAGTAAGCAATCCCCTGCTCGATAAGCTGGGCCGGGCGTCACAGACACACAAACCCCAACACTCAACACGCATTCTTTCTTGCTGA
This sequence comes from Anser anser, assembly GCF_964211835.1. NCBI lineage: Eukaryota > Metazoa > Chordata > Aves > Anseriformes > Anatidae > Anser > Anser anser. The sequence goes on along the minus strand of NC_139724.1, from coordinate 37,627,508 downwards.
TAGAAGTGGGATGCAGGAGAGAGGTCGAGTCACACATTTCAGCTTGTATTACCTTTAGCAAATTAACAAACAAATCAATAATGTGGCAGGAAGAGTAGAATGGGAACAGACAGGCAAAGGACTGGGGATGCAACCAAGTGGCTGGCGTTTCCCATCTGCCCCAACCAGCTCCTCTGCAACGTGCTTACCGGGATCCCTAGAGCTTTTAAAATATTCATTTTACACATAGGGCAGGTACGATGGTCTAGCAGCCAGGGGTCTACACAGGACTTGTGAAAAAGATGCCTGCAATGAGAAACAAGACATTTTAATTCAAATCCACCACAGCACAATTTATCACTTAGTACCAGACACTTCTTCTGTATTCAGTGAAGTGCAAGCACTTCAAATGGTGCGGTTTGTGACCTCTGCAAGGACTGCAAGTCTATATCCTATGCAGACAAAGCTTTAAAATGATTTCTGCAGCATGTCAAGCGCATATGCACAGTATTACTCAGTTGAGTTTGGAAAAGAAGATGTACACAAACAGAGAATTAGGAAAAATACACAAAGTGCAGAAGCAAAACCCATATTCTTTAAACGTTAAAGGCTGTCAGTAAACAAAACCTACTTGCTGGTGAAATCACATTACTGTTTCCTGAGGGTTCTGCAGACAAACCTGATTACACAAAGGTGAAGCCATTGGAGTTCTGGTATTATTTTTAAGGATGCACACATAAGGAAAGCAAGTTAAAAAAAAAAAAAAGCTACTCTTCATTTAAATGGAAAAATCAGGGTGATATTTTTAAAGGGTTCTCCCTGACTTTTCCTTCTTTGGAATTTGCCCATCAAAGTGAACTCCTAAACAATTCCAGCCCTTAAGAGGTTGTTGCTAATCCCATGCTCCATCTGAAGTGACCACTAATTAACTACCTGAGCCATGTAGCTGCTGGGCCACTTTTCTTACACATTGTCCAGGCAGAGGAACTGAAAACTTACCTACCTTGGCCTGACACAAACTGAGACTGAACATGGAAGTATTTAGTGTACAAACCTGACTGACAGCTGTATTTTCTCTTGTGAGCATATTCTGTTATCCTACGGTTGTAGAGGGTGAATGTTGCAAAAATGCAGGAATGTGGGGCTCAGGATTTAAGAAACGCTGGTGAAGAGGTCAAATAAAGCACCTAAGGCTCAGCCTAAGGCAGATAAGTTTCTCTCTCTTGCTTCTTTCTCTTTTCCTTAATCCACAGGTGGCATATTTGGGCTGACAGTAGTGCGCCATTGGCTTATCTTGTAGGCAATGCACCTGCTCTCTACTTCTGTGTTCTGTGGCTTGGGATAGTTTGCTTTTGGCTGGCTCCCCTCCTTCTGAAGAAAAGGGAAAATTTCCTACCATACTCATAGCCTCAGAAACTATACTAATATGTAGGAAAATTAGTAAAAAAAAAAAAAAAAAAAAAGTAATATTTTAAAACTTTTTTTAAATAAATCTTTTCTAAACAATGAATAACCTAAGCAAAATGGAAATAGGGTATTGTATTCTGAAATATGAGGGTTTATACATAAAAACTTGCCCCAAAAGGTGCACACTAAGACTTGTTTTGAAACAACATATAGATCAGCTCTGACTTTCCTAAGGCAACAGGTGTCCCACATTTTACTTGGCAGAGCCTGAAAGTCACATTTCTGTCTGCTTGAACTTTCACATTTGAGCAGTCTCCAGCCTCCGCTTCCCTGTGCTGTCACTGACCCATTCGCACCGCTTGCACAGCCAAGCCATGCAAACCCAGCAGGTAACAGCAGCTGGGCACAGCTCACAGCGGCCCAGTGCTCCACCTGGAGCGGGCATATCGCAGCATATGCCAGCCTCCACTAGGAAATGCAATCTCTGAGCAAGCCACAATCACAGTTAATGTACCAAAATAATTTTAAATATTTAAGTGGTACATATTCAGCTGAATGGGCTGGCTGCTGTACTCTGTCACAGCGTCTCTCACATAACAAGATACACATAGCCTTTCAACTTCGGATGGAAGATACTGAGGTGCACCTTTATCAATATCGATTTGCAACCCCGGCTCTTACTAATGTGGTATCGGCCCACGTACTAGCTGGCTGGCATACCAGCTGGCTTCAGTTCTAAATAACATTAGAAATGCAAAGCCAAAACTAAGTGAAATCTCAGAATGTTATTCTTTTCACTTGAATATTTTTCTCACTACTTCTAGAAGAAACAGAATCTTTGAGAAACAAAGCTACGTGGCGAATTGTCACATTGCTGTACTTGGTCTGACTTCACACAACTATGGGAAAGGGCAGATCTGTTCTTGGCAGTTTGACCTACTCTAATTATATCGGTTGGCTGTGATACCAAACTGTGTCACACCACATCTGATCCTGCATGTCAATATGATTGATGCAAATGAAGTATTGTGATATTTTAAGTTCAAACCACTACTCTACTAAGGCTACTACAGTTCACAACCCTCCTCAAAACAAGGCTTGTCTGACCTGATAAAAACATAGTGCACTAAATTTCCATTACCAAAATCTGTTTCAGATAAAAAAAAATATGTAACTTCTATCGAGCCAGGTTACTGTACACTGGAAAGTCCCCTCTTGTTTTCAAGTTCTAGCTTTGCAAGCCTCAGTCAGGTTGTAGTTCATATTACAGCATTTCATTATGCTTGTTAATCACCAAAAGCTTGGAATTTTCATGGCTTAAAGACTTCAAAAACTGAAGGTTAGCATTTTTAAAGTTGGCTTCAAAAAACAATCCTGTAAAGAAACCCTACCAATGCTGAGTAATTTAAATACATGACAGATCACATCACTTGGCACTTCCCAATACTACACTGTCACAGTGTATTACGGCTCTATTAATTTTAGATTTAATACGTACAACGAAAGGATGTTGATTATTAGACAAAAATCAACACAAAAATGGAATGCTACTGAAATCAGATAAAGATTTCAATTTTAAAATTTTTGTACCACATTGTACAATTAGAGAGCTCATATTATCTATTTCCATACATGTAAGCATTTTGTATGGAAAAGCAGTGTTGCAGGCTTTGCAGATTAGGATTTGAAGGTTTATTTTACTCTTTATTAGCTATAACACTGTATATATACTTATGGCTTTCAATAAATCCTTGACTGATCAATGCTCTGATAAGTTTACCGTCTAAATTCAGTTAAAATAAGGGTCAGCACAAAATAAGATGAGAGTGTAACAATGATATTTCAGTCACACACTAAGACAAAGACGTAAAAAGATCAACTGAAAAAAAAATCCTTCTCTCTCTACATTTCTGACTGATTCAAGTTTTAAAAGGAAGGAGACGGTAGAAGCACCGTGGATGAGTTCAGAAGTAATGATCCACACAGGGAGACAGCAAGAGAGATGTTTCAGACACAAGCCAGGAACATGGCTTTGACGATGAAAGTCATAGCTGAAGAAAATATGTGCTTTTTTTTTTTCCTGTTGTGTGCAACCACATGCATTGCAAAACTATGTTGATTTGGATGGGCTGAAAAGTTTCTCAAAAGAACTGTAATTGATTAGTTGAGAAAGAGGAAGGCAATAAGAGAGATGTTGTAACAATCCTCATACAAGACAAAGTTTTCCATAAGCAGAAAGGAAACGAACTGTTCTTCACCTCTCCTAGGGATGGATAACAGACACGATGGTGTGTTCAAACTGCAGCAAGTGAGATTCAGGTTACACAATAGGAAAAGCTTCACCGCTGTCAGGGTGGCAAAGCACTGCAATAAATTATCAGGGGAATTTGCAAAGTCTCCATCCTTAGAGGCTGCAGTGTGTTGGAAAAATAACTCCCAAGAATGACACGTGCACAGCCAATGCCTCCGCACCATGGGGGTGGTGGCCTCCTGGGATCCCTCCTGCACTGCTCTGTGACTCTGTGACTGCACAGGGCTGTGTAAAGCTCAAAGAGTCACAAAGTAAGGAAAAGAATCTCAAAATCCCAGAGCATTTCATTTAGTGTTATCTAATTAGCACTTAATATTTTTTAACAGGAGATTACTTTTGTCTGAAATGCATTTCAATTTTCTTTAAAGCTGCAATTTTGAACATACAACAAAAAAGATTTATTTTGGGCTCAGCCCAAAAATAATAATAATAATTTTATCTTTGTAAAACTCTTGTAAAACTTCTGACTTGCCAACAATTATGAGAAGCTTTTTTTTTCCAGGGTAAGGGGAACTGCTCTCCTCCCACCTTCCAGTCCTAGTTCCAACTTTCTGAACTGCACGCAAACAAACCTAGCAGTCACACTTTTTTTTTTCCCAAAAGAAAAATGCAAGCTTAGACAAAAGGAGGCAAAAGCAGAAAGAAAAATACGTTCCCAGGGCCCCAGACTAAAAGCATCAGTTGCTTGGATTAGAGATGGGACAGCAGCATAGGACTGAGAAGAGTTTTGGTATGCGGCTGAGCAGCACTGTAGTACCTTACAAGAAGGTTTGGGCTTTATAGGATGCGTATGTGCTACTATTTGTTTGTTCTTAAGGCAGAAGAAGGAAGGACAAAGGAACACGATGATGAGGGTAAGTGGGAAAATGGAATAAAAGGGAAGAAGTGTTGTGATGAAATGACTTTCACAGGAGGCCAATGAAAAGAAAGGGAAGGAGTGGAGCACTCTGTGAGATCACAGTTGTTCAGTGGAGGTTCAGAGGAGCTGTGCAAGCTCAAACAGAGTCAGAACAACCATTTGTTGGTGACAGAAATGGAACAATCTGAAAAAGAACTTATGAAGAAACAAAGTTCTCAGTAGAGATGACATTGAAAGAATTGTCTTGCCTCTCCGTGGATGTTTAGTAAAGTTAGGAGAAGTTTAGTAAAAGGCAGACAAAGGATCTGCCACTATAAGTAACTTCTCCAAAGAACGTGCAGAAAAAATGAAGGAGTTTTGAAGCTGAAGATGGAGGACAAGCAGAAGGAAGTAGGGCTATGACAAGATGTGTCACTATGGGAACAGTGAACTTGTTTACATTTGATGTTGTGTCAGCACTCTCATAGATAACTTCAGTGATACTTGCTACCATTAAACATAAAAACAGCTGCAAGCCAACACTTTCCTCACCATCAAGTGTCAGTATATGTTTATTTAATACACTCTGTAGAGTGAAGTTTATTAATATGGGCAGTTGGGGGAGATGGCTTCCAAGGAGGAAAGAGCGGAAGAAGCACAAGTTAACTAGAATTCTCCTCCCAGCTCTCCAGTGTGGGCTACATTCACAACAGGCTATCCCAGTGCCAGCTCTCTGCCAACTGTAAAAAGAGGAGCTTTGGGGAGACAGCTTAAGTGCTAGTAAACATCTGTATATACAACTTCAGAGCTCATACGCTGAAATACTGGCCGGTGGATTCTGGTACCAGTTTCTTAGTAGACTCAGGACTCAGCAGCCTTAAAAAACAACAACAACAAAAATAAAAAAAATCTGAAGATATACAGGGCTTCATACTGAGTGTGTCTGCTAGCAGTGGTTTTCCCAGCACAGCCTGCAGGATAAAGCATCCTCTTTCATTTGCAAATCTTGGGTCACATTTGGCTATGCAGGTAAAAAGTTCTACATCTTGAGCAGCTCCTGGATAGACGACAAACTAAGGTCAGCCAGCACTGGTGTCATGGTATTGGCTTCTGTAAGGCTCAGTGAAATGCCAGCCTTTCATTAAAGAGGGCTGACTAATGCAGTTCCCTTACTAGAAACTACAAACGGTTTAACTGAGGATGCTGGAGGAAGAAACCTACAGTGTCTGTAGGCCTTTATCAAGATATAACGATATAACACTCTCCTACTCACTTAACAGAGACGGAAAGCTTTCTTTTTTTTTTTTTTGTTTTGAGGAGAAAAGTCTGACAGCAGCAGAAAGAATCATGACTAGCATTTTCCTGTTTTGGAAGTCCAAGCCCATGTGAATTAATGTTTAAGATACTGCCCTCACAATCCGGCCAACAGGAAAGCCAGGGTCTGTGAAGTAGCGGCTTGAGAAAGATCTTTTAGTTTTTATAATTCAAAACTGCTTAGGCTCAAACTGTGAGTATTTTACAAGACAGATCTGCTGCTGCTAACCTTTTAGCATGAGTCATTTTCTAGGCGACCTTTTAAGTCAGCCAAGAACTGAACATCACCTGTTAACTATGTGTTTCCTATTCACTCTGCTTGACTCAACACTGTGCATGACAAAATCTGACTGGAGCCTCACTGAATTATGAGGCGAGACACAAATGAAAGTTAGAGAGTACTTTTTTTTGCTGTTTTATAACTACCTCTGAAAACTGCCTGTCTCTATCGTGTACAATTTCCAAACTTTATTATGCTTCTATGAAAACAGGCTTGATGCCAATGCAAGGTCCACATTTTCTGGTAATTTCTCATTTTTGTCTGTATTTCTGCTTCATGAAGTGCGTGTTTGCAGAAAAAAAGAGTTCATATGCAATTTGTCATTGTGGGGGATTTACAGTAGGTCAAATTTATGATTAATCTGTTGCTTTTTGTTTGCCATTTAGTGATGGCAGTAAACAGATTAATGAGTCATATGAATGAACAGAAATGGACAGCTTGTAACATTCAAATATCTACTAGGGAAAAACATAGCAGGAAAAGAAACAAATATTTCAGCTTCTCAAGCCAATGAACACGTATCCAGCAGAAGAAACTCCATAAAAATCTATGCTCTATATATACTGCACTTGAGATCACTCTTTCTAGGGTAAAAAGCACTTGCCCTTGCTCTCTTGGGAGAACCACTGTTCCTAGGAAATTTCCTAAGAAATTGATTTATTTAGAGAAATCTTTTGTTAGCTAACACTTCATGGATGATAATAAAATGACACAGAGAGGTGACTGCAGCTGTTATAGGTGGCAAAAGGCTGCACTCCTGTGTCACATCACTGTGAGTGTGCGTGCAGCACCGGGCATGGTCATGTGAAGGGAAGAAATGAGAAAGAACAACCGTAAAAAACTCTTGTCACCTCTATGTCCTACATGCCTATGAATATTTTCATGGCAGCAATAGATAACATGGTCTTTCTCACATTCCCTTTTGGCTTATTGCTTCTACTCAACTTTTTTTTTTTTTTTTTTGAAAGAAGTCATCCCTCTCCTAACATCTGGTCACAACACAGTACAGCAAAAGTAGTGCTAGTTTCTTTCCATGGGGAGCAGTTAGCCTGCTCTATCTCTGGCTGCTCAGCCCAGGGCTCACCTTGAAGTCAGTGGCAAGTTCTTCTAAAGGAGTTATTTTAGATTAATATTAAACTGTTGAGAAAAATAGAAGAATCAAACTCTTTAGTTTAAAAATCTTACTGAAAACTTTGTTAGACATCCAGATCAGACAAAAATTCTGACCATCATGCTAAACTCAGGTTTTCACTACCACTAATGCTACCTTCATTTCAAGTAGAATAAATAGGCATTTCAGATGTCTTTATAGAATAGATTTGGAATAAATCAAAACAATAAACTCTCCTTTTTTCCACCAAGCTCTCAGACAATCTCAGAGTGATATTCTGAGAACAGAGCCTATCTTTTGAAGTAGAGACACTATCAGAGCTTAAAGCATCGTCAGCCTTTAACTTACCTGCAAGGTAAAATTCTGACAACATCATTGGGTTTGTAGCCTTCAATACAAACAGCACAGTTATCAAAGTCTGGCTCAGTTTCCTACAGGAAAGAGAACATTCATCATTATCATTTTTTTATTTTGTTAGCTAATCTCTTCATACAAGAGCTTATGTGACAAAGTAAAACAGTCACCGATGCGTGCTGCAAAATCAATCATGCATTTCCAGAAAAGCAAGTCAGACTTTCAACACGCATCCAGTTTGAAATGTGGAAAGCACACAGATTTAGGTAGCATGTTTGCACTTTCAGGATTTTCTGCATCTTCAGATAATTTCACCTCTTCCTCTCCCTACTCCATTCCATCCATAAATTGCTTACCAGTATTGCTCCACCACCTGGAGGACAGACACAAGTTTAATAAGCAATTGCCATTCCTTTTCTGCCTCTTTGTCCCAGTGGTCTGAAGGAATACTCCATGCAGACATTCATTTGGTAATGAGCAATTTGAAAAATTACCTTATCACCTTTCCTGATTGTTCTGACTTGCAGCTTGCTGATTGCTTTCTTTGCAGCATCTCCAAGCCGGCGCTGTAATAGAAAATTGGTTCTTAAGCAAAGAGTATCTCTTCATGCAGAATTCATCGCTTTTTTTCCACTAGATTTCTTAACAATCTGAAGCAACTGCACATGAAACAGGACAGTGCTGTATAAATGTAAACAGATGAGGTCAGTCACGCTGTTATTCAGAGTAAGCGCACAGTAGGTATTCTAGGCTTGTTGGTAACCCATGGCTGATGAGGCAAAGCTATGCTAATGGAGTTCCAGAGGAGACTGCACGAGCCCATTGTGATGGTTATGGCACCTATTCTATTTAAGTCAGTAGAAGAGTATGTAACAAGTCTGCTGCTTGGGAATCCTACTTCTTCCCTCTCCTTTTTTTTTTAATTATACTTGTAAAAAACACATTAATAAACAAGGCCTGGGCTGGTAAGCAGAACGAACGCTACACTTAAGATTCAGGAGGTCTTTATACCAGGTCTGGCTCATGATCCCCAGCAAAATTTAAGTGCTGCTACTGAGGTGATAACTTGTTAACAACGAAAAACATGAATCATCTTCTCTGCTGTTCCGTTCTCCTGCAATACAGAGCTTGCTTACTTTACAGGAGTAATGCAAGGAAAAAAAGGAGGCTAAAGCATCTGCAGTTTCTTACAGGTAAAGCACTATGTAGTCCTGCAGTAACATCCTATCCATACATAACCATTCACTTCTTCTTTTCCTTTCTATCTTCCCCTCCAGCAGCCTGTGAATTACTTACCATGTGACATTTCCAATTGTTCTCACGTATTTCCCAAACACTGTTACTGTGCTGACAGGGTCACTGCCACTCAGGATTAAAGCACGTAACAACAGCCTGATGTAAAACACCCTGTCCTCCACCCTGTGGAGCTACCTCTGCAGCCTGTGCTATTGAGCTTGTGCCTGTATCAGAGCACTCCCAGGACGTGGCTGCTCGCTTGTGCTAACACAACAAGGAGAGCTGGATACAGACTCACAAGCTGTAAAGGTCTCCTAGAGGTTATGTGCTTCCACCCCCTGCTCAAGGCTGGGTCAACTTCAAAGTCAGAGCTGTGTCCAGTCAAGTCCTGACTATCTCCAGAAAGGGAGATTTCACAACGTCTGGGGATAATTTGTTCCAGTGCTTCACTGCTCTCACAGCCTTTTTAATTATTATCAGATAAAGGGAATTTCCCTTGTTGCAGTTTGTGACTGTTACACTTTCTCTGTGCACCTCCGAGAAGAGCCCGACGCCGCCTCATGCATCATGCTGCCGAAGGCCACAGGCAGAGCCCCTCTGCCTCCTCTCCGCCCAGCTTAGTAAGCCCAGTTCCCTCCGCCTCTCCTCGTTCACTGCATGGCCCTGTCCCCAGACCATATTGGTGACCTCTTCCATTTCTTCTTATCTTACACAGGATCGCACAGCAACACCTACTCTGATGCCTTCCTGTCGGTTTTGTGACAGTTTATGACACAGTGCACCCCGAGGTGCTACCGATGACAAACTCTTCTTTTCACCTCCCCTGCCCCCCGTCCATGTTTCCAGCCATGTGCTGTTAGTTGGGAGGGAGATTCGGGAGCTCTGGTGACTCAGAAGACGTTCAACTTTTCGGGCCGAGAACACTGCCTGTGCCGGAGTTCAGAGGGGCCTGTCAGCGGGAAGGGTTCCAGCTGGAGACGGGGAGAGCACGGAGCCAAAACTGGAAGGAAGCTGGATGTTGCTTGTAAATTGGGAGCTAATCATCACCCAGATATGATTAATAAATTACCACGTTGTTCTTTGGATTCAATTAAAATCGCCGAATTTAATTTAGAGGCTAAGCTTATTAGATTGGAGACATGGAAGATTGACAAAATGCGTGCAATACTGAAAGCAGTGAGCAATTTCAGGGCTGGCTAAAGAGGTGAAAATGATCTTGGCTATCATACGAGATTTACATACGAGCATGCCGGCACAGCTAATTATTACATGTAAGGGAGTTTTTTGTAGTTGCACATCATCTTTTCTGTGGTACATTTTTGCTCACAGTTTCCCTTCAATAAACAGATCAGACAAGAGTTGGAAACATTTCTTGCCAGCTATTTGTTTCTTTAATGTAAATCAAAGAAAGACTGATAACATGCAGCAAGACAAGAGCCATTGCGTCCTCCTTCAGGAATTGCTTGTGATTCCTTTTTATCATTATTATTACTTAAACTAATGAAATGTCTCAGCTCTTTTTTTTTTGCACATTCTTCAAGGGCATAGGACAAGATTAAAGACTCATGTACATCTTTGATCTGCTTGTTTTCATGTTTGTTTTCTCTTGTCTATCTTAAATAGACAAGTTCATGACTTAAATGCAAATGAGAATTATTTAATTTTTGAAAGAACAGGAATATCTTGGAGTAAAGTCATACTTTCAAAGGATTCTTCTTTCCAAATGAAAGGCATGCTATCACTAACCAATCGTTGTCCCTAGAAGATAAGAGGCATTACAATAGTTTATGGGTTTAAAGTGAAGCTTAGAGATTTATAATCATAAATCCCATAATCTCATTACCAAGGCTGCAACATTCAATACTGGACTGGAAGGAGTTAAGCATATCAGATGCAGTGGTCTTGTGGCGATGGCATTACTATTTAAAAAGAAAGGACAGTAGCATGGAAAGCATCACTTGTCTATTCCTGAGGAAGGAAATGACAGTAGGTGCTGTGGAAGAGAAATTACAAGTGCTCCTCTCTTAATGGCCTTACTAAACTATTACCTTTGGAGGAAGGAGATCACCTTGTGCCTCGAGAAGAATGAGCTATACCATCAGGATGAGGTATCAGACACATTTCCTGTACCGCAGATCAAGTTAGCAGACTTCATCATGGGAAGCATCTTCCCAAGCCCACTTCAAAGATTTCATCTCTCTCTTCAATGGCCCAAAACCCTGATGCAAAGCCATGACCACCAGTCTTCTTTCTCAGAGAACTGCTTGACCCTCCATACAATGCCTGTCATATACTAAACTAGATCCTTCCCTGGAGGTTATTGTTACCCTAACCCAGGATGCACAGGACCTTCCACAGCCCTAGTGGGACAACTTTCTGCTTTGGCTTTTGCCTTCCTGCAAAAAGCATGAAGCCCACCTGGTTTCAAAATGATTTTAGAGGAAACAAGAAGCTAAAGGGAAGAAACAACATGGAAGAAATCCTGCCAACAGGTCTGGACCTTAAACATCTCCCTCTTGCTGTCTTCCTATCTTGTGGTTCACTGACAACAGAAAGAGATTTTTATTTTTATTTTTTTTAGGTCTGTGTCCTGGCTGTTACAGGGCTGAGACAGCAAGTCACAGTTTGCTGAATTACCTCCAGGAATTAACCTGTCATGTAATTCCAAAGCACCTTCAATTAGCTCTGTAACCTGATGTTGCTTGATGCAAACAAGTCCCACAGTCTTTCATGGACATACTCTTGCTTTTTCAGGAGGGCTCCAGGAACATGCTGCTGAGGAAGCAGGTTGACTATGCTTTCCTTTCACAAATTCATCATCATAATATGAAAAGGGCATAACATCAGGGCAGCCACCTACTTGCTGGCCATCTTCTCAGGTTGGAAAAGAGGAGAAAAAGTTGTTTTTTTCAGCCATGTGAGTATTACTACCTACCTTTCACTTTCATATGTAACCATGGAGTTGTCTGTGCTAAATACACTCCTAAAAATTGAACACATTAAAATCAAAATTGAAATGTAACCATATTTTCTATGACTGTAGGAAGTGTGATTGTATGGGTAGCTGACACGCTAGCTACAGGTGCACAAGACCATAATGGAAGATAGTTTTGGAATCCACTGCAGAAATTCCCCACTAAGTTTACATCTACATGAACAGATCAGGGCATGTAGTGGGAAGCCTTGCAGAGGTGGTTCTCCATTCACTTAAACCAAGCACCTAGCTGAAGTGAGCTGGGTCTCCCTTCTGGCACATGAACCTGGATTTTGCACATGTGGTGAAAGAGTGATGGGTGAAGACGTACAAGGTGTGTGTCCAGGTTTCATCTCACTGGGGAATCACAAGAGGAATCCAGGAGATTCTTCAGTCTTTCCAGCTGCCTGTCTCATTAGCAGGACCTATCACTTTCTAGATGGACAATTATGTTAGCTCCTTCTGGAATTACTGCCTGATCAGCAACTTAAGCTGTGTATAAGATGGGAAGTGGACCTATAAAGGAGGGTGACCATATAGGAAAAGACAAGGAAGCAGATGTGGTTATGAGGCTTGACCAAAGGATGCACCATATTTTGCAGGAAAGCAAGACATCGTTAAAGTGGGTCAGCTTGGAAGAGGCTTGGAAGATGACTTAGGGAGAGGCTTGGAATGATCAATGAAAGATGTTCAGAAACCTTGCTCAGCAATGCCGCAACACCCCTCCTACTTGCAGATAATGACTTTTTCTGCAGATTGTATTTAGCAGTCAGCCACCCTGTCCCATTCCCTCAGCACAGAGCCAAGACTACAAATTCAGAGGAGCCTGAACTGCTCTGGGTAGCAGCCCGGCTATCAACCAGCCCCAGGAAGGGCATGATGGAGGTAAACAAAGAGGTAAGCATAGGTTCTGCTTTGACACAGAAAACACTGACCCTCAGAAGACCTTGCTTTAAAACTGTAGGATTTAAAATCATTCAGATGTCAAAATGAATTTAACCTCCTTTTTTATTTTTAAAACAGAAATCTAATAAATCACAGTTTTTTGCAGTTAGAGAGATGGGCGGTAAGTGCAGTAAGATTTATTGCACCGTGGGGTACAAACTGATAGCACTACTTTCACTAAATAGGCCAGCTGGGTCCCTGTTCATTTGAAGCTCTTTGTACAAACATTTCAACCTCACCCATCAGATAAACTTTATCCAGAGTTTATCAAATATAAATAGAAGGAAGCATCTTTCCTAAAGTTGGCCAGCAATGAAGGTCCTTAAAACACCTGCAAGACTTTCCAGCAAGTAAGCTCAATACCTTTACTCAGACACATGCAAGTTAGAATGGCAAAAGCTTTTGAGCAAAATGACAAAAGAACCATGTTCTAAACTATATCCCCCAAAAGCAACAAAAAACATTTCTCTTGTATTTATCTGAATATCCAAGGACTTTGTGCTCCCATCCTTGTGCTACAAGAAAATGTGTCAAAGGAAAAAAGCAGAACTTTAGAGGAAGCAGACAGAACCCTCATGGAAAGGGCAAGAGCAAGTTGAGCTCTTCTGACAGCTACTTACATTACTCTAGTCCATAGCCAGGACTAAAAAGCTCACTAGCACAAATGGTTGAGATTTATCCGTATGTATCATACACCATTTTTCTTAACAAAAGTAAGAGCTAATTAGAGGAGATGTCAGGCAAAATCAAGTGAAGAAACTGCATAAAGAAATTCTGGTTTGCCCTGTATCGTTAATACAGCTTTGGCAAAAAATGACTAATAAATAATTGCTTAGGAAGCCTATTTTCTTATTCTTCTTCAGAACAGAATTAGTATTAATTACAAACTTATTAAAATCTCCACACAGGACAACTGGTTGTGCACAAATTAGTCTCATTCAAACCTTGGAAAGAAAAGACTGAATAGGAAGTCTGCCTGAACACATAAACCAGTCCATTCCAAACTACCACATATTACCTGAAGAGAGCTTCTTATTTTGCTGGGTTTCATGTTTATGTATGTCTATTTACACTGCTAATCTGCCTGTACAATTACTTGATTGAAAGCACACTTACGGTACTCACGTACATAAATTAGGCACACATGTGCTTTTGCAGCCAAAGCATCTACAAATTATCACAGCCGCTACAGTCACAGTGATTCTGCTGCCAGTGATGTTCAAATTCCAGCTGGGATAGTCTCGTTCTTACTATCCAAAATTTCATGGTGTACATTTAAAAGTAAAATATATTCTTTCTGTGTGTAAATACAGAGCAGCTGCTCTCTATCTCAGAAGACGCCTGAATTTCAATGGGGGTAGTGAGGGATCCCTATACGTTCAGTATATTTTAGAGTGCAGCAGTACTTTCCTCCACAAGATGATTAACACTCTGTTTTACTTTCTTCTGCAGAGCAAGCAAGGCAGCCCTCCCCCTGCCCCAACAGGAATTTATTAAGGGTCCAGAAACATCTCTGAATTACAGCGCATTATTTTTCCTGCAGTAAAATGGTTATCTCCTCAGATTTCATACACTGATAATATTTTCTACTGTACCATTAGAACGAAATGTAGGAGCCTCAGCTTCACAGTTCTGCTGATGCCAAGATAGTTGGATCCAGCCAAGAAAAGATTAAATTTGTTATTAACATTGCTATTATTATTCATTGCTGAACAACCATAAAGATGCATGGTGCTTTATAAATCCAGAGGGTCTCAGGACCTAGCACCCATTCCCACACAATGCTGCTGACTTCTCTCCAGCTCTGTAAGTTTCTATCTCTTCTGTGGAGTGGGGGGGACACGGACAAGATGCCAAAACCAAAAAGCAAAGGTTTACTAATATTGGGCTATCACTACAGCACTTACACATTCAGGGACAATTGTCAAATGAGCAGGAACATTCCCTTTCAAGCTCAAGGCCCTTCTAAAGAAGCATGAAAATGAAAACACTTCCTGTTCTTTTAAATCTCTTCGCTTACTGTGAGCCCTTGTTTCCCATACAGACATTCGCATACCACACTATATTTTTCACATAATTTTGATCTTAAGGATTGTTACTTAATTTATATACATTTCTGTCACTTGGCCGTGTGTACCAAAGGAATCCTTTTGGTAATAAACATCATGATTCTTTCTGGCTGTTTCCCGTGTGTTTTGTGCAAGCAAAAAAAAAAAAAAAAACCCAACCCATAACACATACACTTTATAGTCA
The DNA here is from genome assembly GCF_964211835.1 of Anser anser. NCBI lineage: Eukaryota > Metazoa > Chordata > Aves > Anseriformes > Anatidae > Anser > Anser anser. The sequence continues at coordinate 37,612,506 of NC_139724.1, read as the reverse complement.
TTAATTTCTTTCTTCCTCAGTCCTGTCTGTATTGATTGAAGTCTTGGCTTTTCCCATACACAGGCATTTTTAAATCCCCCTTCTTTTCACTATTTCTTCTTCTTTTTTTTCTTTTTCTTTTAAAACCACACTTTTATTTTCCCCAAATTTTACTTTAAAGTTATTTAAAGCTGAATCCCATGGTGAATTTTTTGGAAACAAGAGCCATTCCAGCCCTTCTTACCTGATTTCTATCTCTGGCATTTGCGTAGCGGAATCGCTGGATGTAATAGAAGACCAGCCATGCCAGCGAAATGATCATCAACACAATGAAGGAGATGGAGACGAACACCACGGAGGTCCGGCTGACGTACTTCTGCAAGTTGCGTGTCCCAATGGTTATGTACATCATCACAGTGATGTTCCTCTCCAGGAGGCTCACTATCTCTTTTCCTTTGGGTTCAGGAATCATTATTGCTACAACATCATCTAGACCTGTCGTATAGGAGAGAGAAAAGAAACTTTAATTAGAACAGGTGAGTATAATAAAAGAAAATGGTAAGATGATGAGGCAAGTGGAAAAAAGAAAGCAAATCAGTTTCAAAAAGCTCCTTTTTCTCCTTCTGATTTTCATCCAAAGGTAAGTTGGATGAATCTGGTGAAGTTTTCAACTGGAACCAGTTACACAGTCTGTTTCTATAAACTCACCTCTGTGAGATAATTAAAACGTGTTTCACGGTTTGACAACACAGATTCCCAGTTCTGCTGAGGCTCACATAGAAGAATAGGGCTGTAACCACTGCAGAAAGGGAGATGTGTTGTAGCCAGCATCCTTCCCTCCAACACCCCATGCACTTATCATAGCCCATTTTGCACGGCCATGACTCTGACAGAGTCATAGAAGCCCCCCCAAACCCCTGCTCAGTCCAGGAACTCTTTCAATCACAGATCCCCACGTAGTGATGCTGAATGCACCAAAGCATTGCAGTTTTCACCCAGGACCAGTGATGGGAGAAGGCTGCAGGGACAAGAGCTGAGCCCATGCTGAAAGTCAACAGCATCATTTTAATTCACAAAAAAAAAAAAAGTTACTGCAGCACAGATCAGCCCCTGGCATAGTTGAGGTGGCAAACAGCCATATACATATCAGCCCCATCCAGCTGAGGTGGCAAAGGAGTGCCCATCAGTAGGATGGGGCAGGGACTTCCTACCATCCTGCTACCCCTGCTGAAGCCATAGCCTGAGAAATCAGGCCCTTCAGTGATCCTTGACTCCGCATCAATTTTTCTTTGTGTACAGTGCTGTTTTCGTTTTATTTGCATTACGCGGTATTGAAACTATTTTTCTTTCTTTTATGTGCCCTATGTAAACAACAAATACAGTCTGAAATTCTCTGGGATGGGGCAGCTTATCAGATGTCTCTTCTGGCTTTATATATAAGCTCACTCCTTTATGGTTTAATATTAGGGATATTTTTCTTTCACTTTTAAAAAAAAAAGTATATTGTTTTTACAGCTAACCCATGTTTTGCAGTGGTCAAATCCTCAATTGTACTAAGCAGCTAAGGACAAAGAAGATATACTTTAACGTAGAAACACGCCAGATATGATAGCATACACAATGATCGTGAACTGGAATTTAGAAAAGAAGGTACAAACTGGGGGTGTTTGAAGTCAGAGAGATGATGCTAAGGTGGGTGTTTCATCAGCTGAAATCCCAGGAGATCAGTTGGCATGTTGTAGACCGCAGTGCTACCTGCATTTTGACTGTGGCAGGAGGACAAAAAGCTGCCTGCATTGCCACACTCGCTGAGGTGGGAAGGGATTGCCTGGCCACGACCAGAGACTGCATTTCTGACAGCATCCTCCTCCAGGCTGAGACCCAATCCAGCCTCCACCAGAGCAGCACTGTGCCCCAGGTCCTGTGGTCTGGCTCAGATGTTTCTCCACCAAATCCCCCTGGGATGTATAAACCAGGTTTTCAAAGGCATTTAGGTACCAAAAGCTTGCAGGAGGAGTCTAAGAATTTCAGACTTACTGAAGTGGACAGGCGGGTGGCATTCAGTGGAAAATGCTAACTGTGCTGGAATTTCTTTCCAGTTCTGCTGGGTGCCTGGATTGCCTGGAAGTACTGAAATAGCTGTGACAGACTGTTGCTACTCACACACAAAATATGCCACAAAGCTGGGAACCAAACCCTCCTTTCTCAAGTCTTGGAGCAGAAGTGCAAATTGCACCACATTTATGATGGGAAGTCTCCTGAGAGAAATACTTCCGTGATTATGAATAGGCCGGTCAATGAACTGGGTGAAATCACTGGTTTAGCTGCGTCAAAAGAATTTTAGATAGCTGTGATAGGAAATTTAACCCTCCTGGAGATATTTGTCTGTAAAGCTTTTATCATTTTCAGATTTATTTTTTTTGGGTCTAAGTAAGGGTTCACCTTCAGCAGGGAGAATAAACCTGCCTTTGCAACACTTCTGATTATTACCAAGGGCTAATACAAACATTACCCTAACAGCCTAGGGAGAATCTGCCAAGTCTCAAAGTGGCTGAGAAGGGCACTGATGATGTGCCATGCCAGTCAATTTACTAGAGTCAATAAGATAAATTGTCTGGAGCAGTGCTTATGTTTTTCACAACTGTTCACATGCCTTATTTTGTTCTCTTTCCCTTCTTAAAGAAAAATAACAATTTCAAGTCACTCTACAAGAAAACCAAAGCAACCACCTCACACACAACCACAAAGAACCCACAGTGAAAAATCCCACAACAAAATATACTGAAATGAATTCCATCACTCCTCTCAAAAGCCACCACTCTGATCACTCACTTGTCCAGTATGGCCACCTAACATTACCTGCAGTATGGTCTGGGACACTGTATGAAAGATGTTACCTGAAAGCCCCTACAAATGGGAGAGTCAGAGAAAAATATTTCCACTAGAAAATACAGCTACTATCTTAACTGCCTACTTATCTTTAATTTAAAATGTCTTTAAAAACATGCTTTTAGTATCTTTAATTATGTCTAATACAGATGAATATAGCTCAGTATGTTTCTGGACGACCATATGTAATGGTCAAAGGCCAGATATGACATGCTTGAAGAATTGAAAAATGAAAGAAAATGAAGAATTACATTCAACTGATTATGGAATTAATATTTTTGTTATAATAAAACAAGGATCCCACAATGTCTTCTTTCTTTAATATTAAATTAATGAAAAAGAGGGAGAAAAAAATTATCATCTCCTGGATAAATTTAACCTCCTTCCTGTTCTTCACCACCTGCCCTTTCTGATCAAGCTATAGCGCAGCCTTCTGTCTTCAGCTCATGACGGAAGCATCACTGGGGTTGAATAGGAGTGCAACCACATGCCTACCTTCTCTCTCTTTCCTCCTTCCATCTCACTGCCAGGATGATCTATTGACACCTTTGGCCTAGGGCCTTTTACGAGATATTAAAAAACACAAGATACTAAGAAAGTACATGGCCAAGTGTATATGCTAAACAAAAACGCGTTTAGAAATGCAAAGTCAGAAGACAGCTATTGCAAGAGGCAAGCAGCTGCTTTTATTTATTCAAACACTTAATATATTCAAATTGCAGGCTATCTGGTTATTTTCTTGGAAAACATTACCATTTGTAATGAAGCATTCTTGGAAAAAAAATAACCAAATCAGCAACAAATAATAATCTGGATGGTATTTTTTTTTAGCCCTTTAGTGAGTTCATGATAATTTCTCCAAGGCATTATAGAGAGTGTTATTTGATCAATCAAGCCATTAATCTAATTTTTTAATCTCAAATATGACCAATATTGTGGAAAAAAAAAAGAGAGAGAGAAAGTAATTTATCTCCTTTTCTTCCCTCACATAACAAAATGTCTGTACCACCTTGGTTTCAGTATCTAATGACACATGGGATGCTCCGACATAGAGGAAAACTACACATATTAAAGAGAAGAAATAATGTTAGAGATGCATTTCTATGCCCATGTACGCATTTATTCAACGGACTTCAGAAAAGAAAAAGTAGCTGGTAATATGTGCTAATGCTTCTCTTGTGAGTTAAATGCTAACTATGCCTTTCATTGCACACATCCACAATGGTAACTACACTTTGTGGCACTCGTTACCTAACGCATTTCTTTTCTTTTTCTGGCCAAGATTAATGCAGAGGTCGAAATTAATTTTTAAATAGTTGTCAGGATGAATCAGAGGTTCATAAACCAGAGGTATTCAGGCTGTAGTGAATGGATTTTCTTCTTCTTTGGCTTAAGAAACATTAAACATATCAATGCTCTCTCCTTACGTGCCAATAACAAAACAAATAAAATAGAACTTGCCAGCATTTGGGATGTTTTAACTCACCTCAACTTGCTGAAGCACATTCACCTAACCAAATGTTTCTGGCTGGAGAAAATGTGCAGCTATTCGGGTTCCATGCTCAGAACCCCATGGCACTCGGCAGGACCACTGTTGGCATGATATCCGTGGGGGTCTGACGGGCCTGGGCACTGCTGGCTCCACAGGGACGGTGCTGAAGTGCCATGTACAGGCTCAGCTTGTTTCCCTGTCACCGGGACAAACTGGTAACCCTGTGACTAATCCATCAATGGCAGAACAGCCCTACCAAGCTGCGTCTGCTTTGTTCACTTAACAAGAGTTGCTCTGGCAATGACACTGAATCACCCAGGCACTACACCATCCTGCTTGGCTCATCCTGAACTCTTCCTCACCCCAGCCTGCAGGCCAAGGAGAACCAGCTTGCCATGGCCCAACGACAGGAGGAACCGCACAGCGAGGAGAGAGGGAGAGGGAGCCTGCAGCACGCTCCAGCCATCCTCTGCCACCTGCACATTGCGGTGCACAGCAGAGTAGCAAGGCAGCGATCAAGTCAGACAGCACTTTCAATGGCAAGATGTGCAGTTAAGAAAAATACCTGGAAGAGCCTTTCCAAACCTTCTTCTTCCCCACAGCACTTGGCTGTGAAGTACAGTTCAGCTGGGATGCTCTTTATGCCAAGTTGCAAACTTTTTCAAGTGTAAGAATCTATTCAGTGGTGACAGGGGGAAAAGAAAGACCTCAGTTCTGTAACAGTGGCTTCTGTAGCACCTCCATCTCAAGAAATGAACAGATTTTATTGCCAGAAGATGCACGTAAGATTTTCTACCTTGGCCACAGGCTTTGCTGACAAACCTATGACATTTCTTGATTCTGTTCTGGGGCTTCAGGGTGATACCAAAACCAGTCCTCTAGTCGCCTAATTAGCAGTCAGGCCCAGCCGTGGACGGGTGCTTCTTTAATGCTTTGTCAAGTTTTGACTGAAGCTCTGAAAAGTGGTATGTTTCTGACACATCCTGGAAGATATAATTCTTCACGCTTGGCAACAGCCAGAAGTCAGTTAGAAAAGTAATTAATTGAGTTATTTGAATAGAATTCCAATTTGGGAGGGACATAGGTCTTCTCCAAGATATCCTATCAATATGCAAATATGGGTTTCTCTTTATGTTGTACACCAAATTTTAAATATCTAAATACTGAAGTATTTCCTTTCACAGATTTTGTACCTGCAAACCTAAACAAGGTGACAGCCTGGAAGTGCCCAGCTCTGGAGCACCCTCCCAGGGCTCAGCAAAGGGTCTGGGGGTCCTGGCAGCCCCATGCAGCTCGAGCCACTTCGGCCATTGTGCTTCCAGCGAGCTCAGCAGCACTTGCTCTCTGCTCCAGGACTTCATGTGCTGCCAGCCTTGTGCTTGCTTTCCTGCCATGCCCCTGCTGCCGGCAGCATCTGTGTGAATGGATTTTACGATACGATCTGGATTATGCGTAACATTTTAAAGCAAAGCATGGACTTTATGTTTTAAAGAATAATATTGTTTTTTTTCTCCAGAACAATAAACAGCTCAGCTTAGTATCAAAGAGAATGAGTAGGAACCCATGGTAACATTGCTGTAGTTGTGACTGTCTGAGCATATAACCAAGACTGGTCTGTTGGACTAGTAGAAGACTCTACCTTTTGCTACTGACTTTGTTCTCGTTGAAAATAACATTGCTTTATAATCTTGTTTCGTTTCTTCACAGTTAAATTACACAGGAAATAGTATACAGGTTAATCAGATGGCATTTCAATGGAATGTTAACACTAAATAAATTTTACTAATATTTTCATAGTTGCAACAAGAGTAACAAGTCTCAGAGACCATCCAATGAGAATTCAATCTTAGCTCTTCTGTTTTTTATGGTACGATTATAAGTTGACCAGAATATCAGCTGATCCTTGTTTTCATTTTCCTTTAAAAATAAACATAGGCTGGAATTACATTTTTGTCAGCTCAAAAATTACTTTTGGAAACCAAAGCAATATTTTTGGGGAAAAAAAAACTCATTTCTGAGCTTCAGCTGTTTCAGAAAAGCAGCAGCACAGATACCATTTAGACAATGTCCTGGAATTTTACGAAGGCAAACCGTAAAGCATTACCTATAAGAAATCAAACTGGGTAAAAGGATAATTCCCTGCAGGAACTCTCTTTTATGGGACATTCAAGGCATTGGTCTCTAATTGAAGTATCAGAAAATGGGACTACAGAAAAAAATGGCAAAGAGAAGAGCAAGACGCAGTAAGTAACAGTAAAATCCAGGCAATACATCGTATATCATAGGCGGAATGACTACAAACTATGATCTACGACCTCTTGCATAAAGCTCTCTCAGTGCCAGAGGACTAGAAAGGACACCAATTTCTAATGAGGTTTCATAACAGAAATGGACAACTACAGACCAAGTACTGCAAAGTTATTCAGTGAGGTTTCTCAGCAAAGACTCTTAAAGAAGAAAGGCAGCTCTGAATAAAATGGGAAGGCCCTCACACGCAAAAATAAGGGGTTAAAAGACAGTGTCTTGGTGTTGCAAAATGGAGAGCTACCAAATAGCAGAGACACCCAGGAACCACATATTGCCGGAGGCTGGGGAGACAGGACTAAACGTTCACCCTGCTTATACTCTTCTCCAGGCAGCTACTGTTTTCTTTTATTAGAAACAGGACCATGGGCCAGGTGGGCCTTTGGTCTTAACCAGTAGATGTGCTTTTATGTTAACTGGGCACTGAAATTTACATCTCCCTTGGACAGAAGAAAGATTAACTCAAGTCTTGAAACTGAAACTACATGCCCAAAGCCAGAGGTCTGATTAAGCCAAGAGGCCCCTCCGAGTGGGGAAGGCATACCTGTTTCTGCGGCCAGGGATGAACGGGAAAAGGACTGGGGCTGAGGCAGTCGGTGCCTCTTGCTTCTCAAAGCCCCAGCTGGGGCCAGACGCTGGGAAAAGGGTGTGTTTCAGGTATGGAAGCAGTGGGGTGGGCTGGCAGCTGGGCACCACGTGTGAGCATTAAGTGTTAAGCTGCTGCCAGGGTGCAGGAACGCCAGAGCGAAGCAGAGGGAAGCAGCAGCAAGGCAGGACACACCCGCTGGCCTGGGGCTGCATCACGCCTTATGCTGCATGCTCCCCCATTTTGGTGGACAGGTATGAAAACACGAGTTTTCACCCTATGCTCTATTTTCCTAATTACTCTAGAGCCTTTGCTTTGCAGTGACGTGGGTGCTTTCATCTCCTCCCGCCCCCATTTCTATGTTGGTTTCCTACCTCTCCGTTTAAAAGCAGACGGATATTTCCTTCAACTTATCCTCTGCCTCACTTCCCGCTTCTTCTTGGCACCGCTGGGGCCCTCCTTGGTCCCTCGCCCATCTCCCGAAACATTTAACTGTAAATCAGGGCTCCTTATAAGGCTAAGGAAAAGGCAGCGCCCGCTGGAAAGAGGAGTGACACCTTTTCCCTCCAGCCTTTTCCTTTTCCCTGTTTTCAGAAGAAGGAAGTTTGACACAAACTCCTCTTTTTCTCCTTAGACAATCTTGTCACGAATCACTTTTCTCTGCAGAAGTACAAGTACCTAACAGGATAGTTAAGTGACCTGTAAAGACAAAAGACCTGCTGATGTTAATGACTGGCTACAGTATTTAAATAACTGATAGGAAAGTTTTCTCTTTCATCCTGAGGTGAACAACAATAACCTCCAGCAGAGCTGCTCTCGCTTCATTTCTTTTGATGCTAAAACCAGGAGAGGCAAGATGCTTCTGGCTGTGATCTTCCCAGCAAAAAGCAGTCGCAGCCACTGTTTATTACTGTTTAGGGACAAAGAAATTTCTGTTCATGTTTTTGTAATCAATGCTGATCTTGCCAAGGCTGTAAGAGCTCAGAATATATTGACTTCCTCTAATTTTATGCAGAAACTGCAGCAAAGGAAAAAGAAGTAAAGAGCTATAAAACTCAAAACTCAAATCAAACTCAGCATGATAGTTGCATTTTTCCTGGGCTCAGTTCCCACAGCATCAGTTCATCAGTCTGCTGAACTAACCAACGCTAATGAATCAACGTGTTGTTATTTATTCACACTTAATTACAGAAAATGGGTGGTTCTCTGAGAGGTTTCCCCAGACCCCAACCCAAATCAAGGCACACGCTTTCAAGACTTTGCTATCATGGCCAGGAAAGTGTTTCATTATAGCTGCTAATCATTTGTACTGAAGATGTCTCTAGAAATCCCGGTTGTTTTCCAAACAATGTATAGCTTTAATGACACATGTCACTTGCTATAAGTTCCCTGTTCTGGGACTTGCCTTGCAATGCTTTGTGATTTTTTCATGTGCAAGGTGGCCAGACAGAATCCTTCAGGCAAGGTCTTACAGCTAGGATAGGCTCCAACTCATAGCAAAACACGCTACAGGGATAATTTATTAGCAAAACACAACCTTTTCAGGGTTGTTGCAAAACACGCCCACTACCAAAGCAGAATCTGCTTTGCTATCTCCGGTGGAATTACGCCAAAAGCAAATATGTCTTAAATAGCATCTGAAGTAGTCAGGCTGGAGTGCAGTGCAAACACAAGCCAGTCACTGTGCCTGGCGCTCTTAGAGCAGGTATAAATATACAGATGGGGAAGCTACAGCAAACACATTCAGTGACTTGACAAAGGCTCACTGAAGATAAGCGCAGAGCATCTAAATCCCAGCCACATCCCTGACACTCTGCCAGGAAGGAAAGACGAGTTAGCAGAACAGCTGGAGCTGCTCCCATCCTCCTGGGCACAGCCCTGCCTGCCCCTTCTGCCCTCTCCTCCAACAGCAGGGCACTTCGGCAAGAGCTGCTGGATGCTGCCATTGTCCTGCCCCTTCATGGGGACACGCATGCTGAGTTTGTTGCTGTACCCTGCATTTGTGACCGCTCAAGGCCACATCACGCTGCACAGGGACGTGCCTGCAGCTGGGAGGGGTGTGAGTTGGTGAAACATGGCAAGAAGCACAGCTTCCCGCTGCAAACAGTCGGCCAAGCCACCTCCAGCACAGCTAGCTGCAGCACAGACCTGGAACTCCTTCCGAACTTTAACCCCATACCTTGACAGTACGTGAGCACATTCAGTAAAAAATGAAACCTATGGGCATGCAAAGATCCGTGGAGTACTGAGATAAAATGGGGGAAACAAATTAACGGTGCTGGAAGTAACTGGAGCTGCTGATAGCATAATTAACTGATCTATGTGGAATTATGTCCTGCTAACAGAGTTACGTTCTGCTTGTGCTTTGCGAAATTCATGAGCAAAGACTATTGAAAACACATGTAAAATTGGGAAAAAAACAAGAGACTATACACAGACAAAAGTAGCCATTACTATGCAGATTAATAACAGCTTTTCTTCTAAATTTAGAGACAGAATCAGTGATTTTTTTGATGCAGTGACAAATCCTGCTCATTTACTCCTAACATCAGAGAGGTTAAAAAAATTACT